>NC_064646.1:443696240-445017242 GCF_023864345.2 Schistocerca serialis cubense | reverse complement strand
CGTCGCTTTCACACGCCTGTACTTAATTGCGTATCATCTCCCACAGCACTCAGCTTGACTTGTCTCGACTTTGCTCGACTGACGCTACGCTGACGCTTGCAGGCTGCGATATTTACCTACGATCGACTCGACATGCAGCGTGCGAGATGCACAGGAGTAACAAAGCACTCCACGATGGGGCGACATACGAAATCCACTGCCCAGCTACGCGTCGGCAACCAACAAAATGCCGACCCTGCCAGGATTCGAACCTGGAATCTTCTGATCCGTAGTCAGACGTCGTTATCCGTTGCGCCACAGGGCCAGTGGCAGCATTACTTTTCCTACCGAGGCCAAGTGCAATTGGCGAAGAAACGTGTTCTCCATGGCTGAGCAAGCTCCCAAGGAAGGTACCTCTCGTCCAGCTGCGTGGGCCGCAGTGCGCCTGCAGAGCTTAGAGCTTGCCACGCATCTGCTCTCGCTGTTCGACAGGTAGCAGAAGGCAAGGCGCGCGTTTTCCCGCGTTTTCTCGACGACCAGAGCCGGTTGATGTGCATGTAAGCGTAGCATATGGAAACAAGAATAGCACGAAGCATTGGTAGTCAGGTGCCAAAGTCGCAGTATGGCATCAGGTGGCGATCGTATGTTTCTGTGGCCACCACTGGTTTGCCAGCAAAGTGAATACCGCTAACTGAGAGCACTGTGTCGTAGCCCCAGTGGCGCAATTGGTTAGCGCACGGTACTTATAAGGCAGTAGCCGTGAGCAATGCCGGGGTTGTGAGTTCGAGCCTCACCTGGGGCATACTTTTTATTTCTTAGCAGCTGTCTCTGACAGCAACAGGAGGCTAGGTTTGAGATGTATCAGCTATTTGAGTAACATAATTGTGCATTCGAGACGCTAGCTGCGTCTTCCTCGGTAGTATAGTGGTTAGTATCCCCGCCTGTCACGCGGGAGACCGGGGTTCGATTCCCCGCCGGGGAGGCACATCCGATTTTTTAATGCTACTCTTTCACTCGCCGAACTTAGTGTAGGACGTTTGCGGCTACTAGCATCATATCTCTCGCACACAGGCACCTGTCTACAGCGCATCCTCGGTAGTATAGTGGTTAGGTATCCCCGCCTGTCACGCGGGAGACCGGGGTTCGATTCCCCGCCGGGGAGATGCGATTTTTATCTCACAAACTGTTCGAGTGTTGCGCGTATGGGGGTCGTAAGAGCATTAACTTTGCGATCAAGAAGTGTAGTTGGTGCAAAATCTTAAAAAATGCTACATCTTAGGAAGTGGTTCTCGCATTCTTCACACTCAGAATTACTGGGTTTGCTGTTAACGCTGAATCCAAGGCACCCCAGCCGACGCTGTGGGCGTAATAATCGAGCTTCGACACAGTCTGCAAAAGAAATAATTTTAGCAGAGCGTGGTTTCGATCCACGGACCTCTGGTTATGGGCCCAGCACGCTTGCCACTGCGCCACTCTGCTGGCTGGGGTTGCGCTGGCTCTTCGCCACGTGACGTGGGACACTTGGAAAGCGTTGTCTGCGTCCGCTTTCACACGCCTGTACTTAATTGCGTATCATCTCCCACACGCTCAGCTTGACTTGTCTCGACTTTGCTCGACTGGACGGCTACGCTGACGCTTGCAGGCTGCGATATTACCACGATCGACTCGACATGCAGCTGCGAGATGCACAGGAGTAACAAAGCACTCCACGATGGGGCGACATACGAAATCCACTGCCCAGCTACGCGTCGGCAACCAACAAAATGCCGACCCTGCCAGGATTCGAACCTGGAATCTTCTGATCCGTAGTCAGACGCGTTATCCGTTGCGCCACAGGGCCAGTGGCAGCATTACTTTCTACGAGGCAAGTGCAATTGGCGAAGAAACGTGTTCTCCATGGCTGAGCAAGCTCCCAAGGAAGGTACCTCTCGTCCAGCTGCGTGGCCGCAGTGCGCCTGCAGAGCTTAGAGCTTGCCACGCATCTGCTCTCGCTGTTCGACAGGTAGCAGAAGGCAAGGCGCGCGTTTTCCCGCGTTTTCTCGACGACCAGAGCCGGTTGATGTGCATGTAAGCGTAGCATATGGAACAAGAATAGCACGAAGCATTGGTAGTCAGGTGCCAAAGTCGCAGTATGGCATCAGGTGGCGATCGTATGTTTCTGTGGCCACCACTGGTTTTGCAGCAAAGTGGAATACCGCTAACTGAGAGCACTGTGTCGTAGCCCCAGTGGCGCAATTGGTTAGCGCACGGTACTTATAGGCAGTAGCCGTGAGCAATGCCGGGGGTTGATGAGTTCGAGCCTCACCTGGGCATACTTTTATTTCTTAGCAGCTGTCTCTGACAGCAACAGGAGGCTAGGTTTGAGATGTATCAGCTATTTGAGTAACATAATTGTGCATTCGAGACGCTAGCTGCGTCTTCCTCGGTAGTATAGTGGTTAGTATCCCCGCCCTGTCACGCGGGAGACCGGGGTTCGATTCCCGCCGGGGGAGGCACATCCGATTTTTAATTGCTACTCTTTCACTCGCCGAACTTAGTGTAGGACGTTTGCGGCTACTAGCATCATATCTCTCGCACACAGGCACCGTCCTACAGCGCATCCTCGGTAGTATAGTGGTTAGTATCCCCGCCTGTCACGCGGGAGACCGGGGTTTCGATTCCCCGCCGGGGAGATGCGATTTTTATCTCACAAAACCTGTTCGAGTGTTGCGCGTATGGGGGTCGTAAGAGCATTAACTTTGCGTATCAAGAAGTGTAGTTGGTGCAAAATCTTAAAAAATGCTACATCTTAGGAAGTGGTTCTCGCATTCTCACACTTCAGGAATTACTGGGTTTGCTGGTTACACGCTGAATCAAGGCACCCCAGCCGACGCTGTGGGCGTAATAATCTGAGCTCGACACAGTCTGCAAAAAGAAATAATTTTAGCAGAGCGTGGTTTCGATCCACGGACCTCTGGGTTATGGGCCCAGCACGCTTCCACTGCGCCAACTCTGCTGGCTGGGGTTGCGCTTGGCTCTTCGCCACGTGACGTGGGGACACTTGGAAAGCGTTGGTCTGCGTCGCTTTCCACACGCCTGTACTTAATTGCGTATCATCTCCCACAGCTCTCAGCTTGACTTGTCTCGACTTTGCTCGACTGACGCTACGCTGACGCTTGCAGGCTGCGATATTTACCACGATCGACTCGACATGCAGCTGCGAGATGCACAGGAGTAACAAAGCACTCCACGATGCGGCGACATACGAAATCCACTGCCCAGCTACGCGTCGGCAACCAACAAAATGCCGACCCTGCCAGGATTCGAACCTGGAATCTTCTGATCCGTAGTCAGACGCGTTATCCGTTGCGCCACAGGGCCAGTGGCAGCATTTCTTTCTACGAGGCAAGTGCAAATTGGCGAAGAAAACGTGTTCTCCATGGCTGAGCAAGCTCCCAAGGAGAGGTACCTCTCGTCCAGCTGCGTGGCCGCAGTGCGCCTGCAGAGCTTAGAGCTTGCCACGCATCTGCTCTCGCTGTTCGACAGGTAGCAGAAGGCAAGGCGCGCGTTTTCCCGCGTTTTCTCGACGACCAGAGCCGGTTGATGTGCATGTAAGCGTAGCATATGGAACAAGAATAGCACGAAGCATTGGTAGTCAGGTGCCAAAGTCGCAGTATGGCATCAGGTGGCGATCGTATGTTTCTGTGGCCACCACTGGTTTGCAGCAAAGTGAATACCGCTAACTGAGAGCACTGTGTCGTAGCCCCAGTGGCGCAATTGGTTTAGCGCACGGTACTTATAAGGCAGTAGCCGTGAGCAATGCCGGGGTTGTGAGTTCGAGCCTCACCTGGGGCATACTTTTATTTCTTAGCAGCTGTCTCTGACAGCAACAGGAGGCTAGGTTGAGATGTATCAGCTATTTGAGTAACATAATTGTGCATTCGAGACGCTAGCTGCGTCTTCCTCGGTAGTATAGTGGTTAGTATCCCCGCCTGTCACGCGGGAGACCGGGGTTCGATTCCCCGCCGGGGAGGCACATCGGATTTTTAATTGCTACTCTTTCACTCGCCGAACTTAGTGTAGGACGTTTGCGGCTACTAGCATCATATCTCTCGCACACAGGCACCTGTCTACAGCGCATCCTCGGTAGTATAGTGGGTTAGTATCCCCGCCTGTCACGCGGGAGACCGGGGTTCGATTCCCCGCCGGGGAGATGCGATTTTTATCTCACAAACCTGTTCGAGTGTTGCGCGTATGGGGGTCGTAAGAGCATGTAACTTTGCGATCAAGAAGTGTAGTTGGTGCAAAATCTTAAAAAAATGCTACATCTTAGGAAGTGGTTCTCGCATTCTTCACACTTCAGAATTACTGGGTTTGCTGGTTAACGCTGAATCAAGGCACCCCAGCCGACGCTGTGGGCGTAATAATCGAGCTCGACACAGTCTGCAAAAGAAATAATTTTAGCAGAGCGTGGTTTCGATCCACGGACCTCTGGGTTATGGGCCCAGCACGCTTCCACTGCGCCACTCTGCTGGCTGGGGGTTGCGCTGGCTCTTCGCCACGTGACGTGGGACACTTGGAAAGCGTTGTCTGCGTCGCTTTCACACGCCTGTACTTAATTGCGTATCATCTCCCACAGCTCTCAGCTTGACTTGTCTCGACTTTGCTCGACTGACGCTACGCTGACGCTTGCAGGCTGCGATATTTACCACGATCGACTCGACATGCAGCTGCGAGATGCACAGGAGTAACAAAGCACTCCACGATGGGGCGACATACGAAATCCACTGCCCAGCTACGCGTCGGCAACCAACAAAATGCCGACCCTGCCAGGATTCGAACCTGGAATCTTCTGATCCGTAGTCAGACGCGTTATCCGTTGCGCCACAGGGCCATTGGCAGCATTACTTTCTACGAGGCAAGTGCAATTGGCGAAGAAACGTGTTCTCCATGGCTGAGCAAGCTCCCAAGGAAGGTACCTCTCGTCCAGCTGCGTGGCCGCAGTGCGCCTGCAGAGCTTAGAGCTTGCCACGCATCTGCTCTCGCTGTTCGACAGGTAGCAGAAGGCAAGGCGCGCGTTTTCCCGCGTTTTCTCGACGACCAGAGCCGGTTGATGTGCATGTAAGCGTAGCATATGGAACAAGAATAGCACGAAGCATTGGTAGTCAGGTGCCAAAGTCGCAGTATGGCATCAGGTGGCGATCGTATGTTTCTGTGGCCACCACTGGTTTGCAGCAAAGTGAATACCGCTAACTGAGAGCACTGTGTCGTAGCCCCAGTGGGCGCAATTGGTTAGCGCACGGTACTTATAAGGCAGTAGCCGTGAGCAATGCCGGGGTTGTGAGTTCGAGCCTCACCTGGGGGCATACTTTTATTTCTTAGCAGCTGTCTCTGACAGCAACAGGAGGCTAGGTTTGAGATGTATCAGCTATTTGAGTAACATAATTGTGCATTCGAGACGCTAGCTGCGTCTTCCTCGGTAGTATAGTGGTTAGTATCCCCGCCTGTCACGCGGGAGACCGGGGTTCGATTCCCCGCCGGGGAGGCACATCCGATTTTTAATTGCTACTCTTTCACTCGCCGAACTTAGTGTAGGACGTTTGCGGCTACTAGCATCATATCTCTCGCACACAGGCACCTGTCTACAGCGCATCCTCGGTAGTATAGTGGTTAGTATCCCCCGCCTGTCACGCGGGAGACCGGGGTTCGATTCCCCGCCGGGGAGATGCGATTTTTATCTCACAAACCTGTTCGAGTGTTGCGCGTATGGGGGGTCGTAAGAGCATTAACTTTGCGATCAAGAAGTGTAGTTGGTGCAAAATCTTAAAAAATGCTACATCTTAGGAAGTGGTTCTCGCATTCTTCACACTTCAGAATTACTGGGTTTGCTGTTAACGCTGAATCAAGGCACCCCAGCCGACGCTGTGGGCGTAATAATCGAGCTCGACACAGTTCTGCAAAAGAAATAATTTTAGCAGAGCGTGGTTTCGATCCACGGACCTCTGGGTTATGGGCCCAGCACGCTTCCACTGCGCCACTCTGCTGGCTGGGGGTTGCGCTGGCTCTTCGCCACGTGACGTGGGACACTTGGAAAGCGTTGTCTGCGTCGCTTTCACACGCCTGTACTTAATTGCGTATCATCTCCCACAGCTCTCAGCTTGACTTGTCTCGACTTTGCTCGACTGACGCTACGCTGACGCTTGCAGGCTGCGATATTTTACCACGATCGACTCGACATGCAGCTGCGAGATGCACAGGAGTAACAAAGCACTCCACGATGGGGCGACATACGAAATCCACTGCCCAGCTACGCGTCGGCAACCAACAAAATGCCGACCCTGCCAGGATTCGAACCTGGAATCTTCTGATCCGTAGTCAGACGCGTTATCCGTTGCGCCACAGGGCCAGTGGCAGCATTACTTTCTACGAGGCAAGTGCAATTGGCGAAGAAACGTGTGTCTCCATGGCTGAGCAAGCTCCCAAGGAAGGGTACCTCTCGTCCAGCTGCGTGGCCGCAGTGCGCCCTGCAGAGCTTAGAGCTTGCCACGCATCTGCTCTCGCTGTTCGACAGGTAGCAGAAGGCAAGGCGCGCGTTTTCCCGCGTTTTCTCGACGACCAGAGCCGGTTGATGTGCATGTAAGCGTAGCATATGGAACAAGAATAGCACGAAGCATTGGTAGTCAGGTGCCAAAGGTCGCAGTATGGCATCAGGTGGCGATCGTATGTTTCTGTGGCCACCACTGGTTTGCAGCAAAGTGAATACCGCTAACTGAGAGCACTGTGTCGTAGCCCCAGTGGCGCAATTGGTTAGCGCACGGTACTTATAAGGCAGTAGCCGTGAGCAATGCCGGGGGTTGTGAGTTCGAGCCTCACCTGGGGCATACTTTTATTTCTTAGCAGCTGTCTCTGACAGCAACAGGAGGCTAGGTTTGAGATGTATCAGCTATTGAGTAACATAATTGTGCATTCGAGACGCTAGCTGCGTCTTCCTCGGTAGTATAGTGGTTAGTTCCCCGCCTGTCACGCGGGGAGACCGGGGTTCGGATTCCCCGCCGGGGAGGCACATCCGATTTTTAATTGCTACTCTTTCACTCGGCCGAACTTAGTGTAGGACGTTTGCGGCTACTAGCATCATATCTCTCGCACACAGGCACCTGTCTACAGCGCATCCTCGGTAGTATAGTGGTTAGTATCCCCGCCTGTCACGCGGGGAGACCGGGGTTCGATTCCCCGCCGGGGAGATGCGATTTTTATCTCACAAACCTGTTCGAGTGTTGCGCGTATGGGGGTCGTAAGAGCATTAACTTTGCGATCAAGAAGTGTAGTTGGTGCAAAATCTTAAAAAATGCTACATCTTAGGAAGTGGTTCTCGCATTCTTCACACTTCAGAATTACTGGGTTTGCTGTTAACGCTGAATCAAGGCACCCCAGCCGACGCTGTGGGCGTAATAATCGAGCTCGACACAGTCTGCAAAAGAAATAATTTTAGCAGAGCGTGGTTTCGATCCACGGACCTCTGGGTTATGGGGCCCAGCACGCTTCCACTGCGCCACTCTGCTGGCTGGGGTTGCGCTGGCTCTTCGCCACGTGACGTGGGGACACTTGGAAAGCGTTGTCTGCGTCGCTTTCACACGCCTGTACTTAATTGCGTATCATCTCCCACAGCTCTCAGCTTGACTTGTCTCGACTTTGCTCGACTGACGCTACGCTGACGCTTGCAGGCTGCGATATTTACCACGATCGACTCGACATGCAGCTGCGAGATGCACAGGAGTAACAAAGCACTCCACGATGCGGCGACATACGAAATCCACTGCCCAGCTACGCGTCGGCAACCAACAAAATGCCGACCCTGCCAGGATTCGAACCTGGAATCTTCTGATCCGTAGTCAGACGCGTTATCCGTTGCGCCACAGGGCCAGTGGCAGCATTACTTTCTACGAGGCAAGTGCAATTGGCGAAGAGAAACGTTGTTCTCCATGGCTGAGCAAGCTCCCAAGGAAGGTACCTCTCGTCCAGCTGCGTGGCCGCAGTGCGCCTGCAGAGCTTAGAGCTTGCCACGCATCTGCTCTCGCTGTTCGACAGGTAGCAGAAGGCAAGGCGCGCGTTTTCCCGCGTTTTCTCGACGACCAGAGCCGGTTGATGTGCATGTAAGCGTAGCATATGGAACAAGAATAGCACGAAGCATTGGTAGTCAGGTGCCAAAGTCGCAGTATGGCATCAGGTGGCGATCGTATGTTTCTGTGGCCACCACTGGTTTGCAGCAAAGTGAATACCGCTAACTGAGAGCACTGTGTCGTAGCCCCAGTGGCGCAATTGGTTAGCGCACGGTACTTATAAGGCAGTAGCCGTGAGCAATGCCGGGGTTGTGAGTTCGAGCCTCACCTGGGGCATACTTTTATTTCTTAGCAGCTGTCTCTGACAGCAACAGGAGGCTAGGTTTGAGATGTATCAGCTATTTGAGTAACATAATTGTGCATTCGAGACGCTAGCTGCGTCTTCCTCGGTAGTATAGTGGTTAGTATCCCCGCCTGTCACGCGGGAGACCGGGGTTCGATTCCCCGCCGGGGAGGCCACATCCGATTTTTAATTGCTACTCTTTCACTCGCCGAACTTAGTGTAGGACGTTTGCGGCTACTAGCATCATATCTCTCGCACACAGGCACCTGTCTGACAGCGCATCCTCGGTAGTATAGTGGTTAGTATCCCCGCCTGTCACGCGGGAGACCGGGGTTCGATTCCCGCCGGGGAGATGCGATTTTTATCTCACAAACCTGTTCGAGTGTTGCGCGTATGGGGGTCGTAAGAGCATTAACTTTGCGATCAAGAAGTGTAGTTGGTGCAAAATCTTAAAAAATGCTACATCTTAGGAAGTGGTTCTCGCATTCTTCACACTTCAGAATTACTGGGTTTGCTGTTAACGCTGAATCAAGGCACCCCAGCCGACGCTGTGGGCGTAATAATCGAGCTCGACACAGTCTGCAAAAGAAATAATTTTAGCAGAGCGTGGTTTCGATCCACGGGACCTCTGGGGTTATGGGCCCAGCACGCTTCCACTGCGCCACTCTGCTGGCTGGGGTTGCGCTGGCTCTTCGCCACGTGACGTGGGACACTTGGGAAAGCGTTGTCTGCGTCGCTTTCACACGCCTGTACTTAATTGCGTATCATCTCCCACAGCTCTCAGCTTGACTTGTCTCGACTTTGCTCGACTGACGCTACGCTGACGCTTGCAGGCTGCGATATTTACCACGATCGACTCGACATGCAGCTGCGAGATGCACAGGAGTAACAAAGCACTCCACGATGCGGCGACATACGAAATCCACTGCCCAGCTACGCGTCGGCAACCAACAAAATGCCGACCCTGCCAGGATTCGAACCTGGAATCTTCTGATCCGTAGTCAGACGCGTTATCCGATGCGCCACAGGGCCAGTGGCAGCATTACTTTCTACGAGGCAAGTGCAATTGGCGAAGAAACGTGTTCTCCATGGCTGAGCAAGCTCCCAAGGAAGGTACCTCTCGTCCAGCTGCGTCGGCCGCAGTGCGCCTGCAGAGCTTAGAGCTTGCCACGCATCTGCTCTCGCTGTTCGACAGGTAGCAGAAGGCAAGGCGCGCGTTTTCCCGCGTTTTCTCGACGACCAGAGCCGGTTGATGTGCATGTAAGCGTAGCATATGGAACAAGAATAGCACGAAGCATTGGTAGTCAGGTGCCAAAGTCGCAGTATGGCATCAGGTGGCGATCGTATGTTTCTGTGGCCACCACTGGTTTGCAGCAAAGTGAATACCGCTAACTGAGAGCACTGTGTCGTAGCCCCAGTGGCGCAATTGGTTAGCGCACGGTACTTATAAGGCAGTAGCCGTGAGCAATGCCGGGGTTTGTGAGTTCGAGCCTCACCTGGGGCATACTTTTATTTCTTAGCAGCTGTCTCTGACAGCAACAGGAGGCTAGGTTTGAGATGTATCAGCTATTTGAGTAACATAATTGTGCATTCGAGACGCTAGCTGCGTCTTCCTCGGTAGTATAGTGGTTAGTATCCCCGCCTGTCACGCGGGAGACCGGGGTTCGATTCCCCGCCGGGGAGGCACATCCGATTTTTAATTGCTACTCTTTCACTCGCCGAACTTAGTGTAGGACGTTTGCGGCTACTAGCATCATATCTCTCGCACACAGGCACCTGTCTACAGCGCATCCTCGGTAGTGTAGTGGTTAGTATCCCCGCCTGTCACGCGGAGACCGGGGTTCGATTCCCCGCCGGGGAGATGCGATTTTTATCTCACAAACCTGTTCGAGTGTTGCGCGTATGGGGGTCGTAAGAGCATTAACTTTGCGATCAAGAAGTGTAGTTGGTGCAAAATCTTAAAAAATGCTACATCTTAGGAAGTGGTTCTCGCATTCTTCACACTTCAGAATTACTGGGTTTGCTGTTAACGCTGAATCAAGGCACCCCAGCCGACGCTGTGGGCGTAATAATCGAGCTCGACACAGTCTGCAAAAGAAATAATTTTAGCAGAGCGTGGTTTCGATCCACGGACCTCTGGGTTATGGGCCCAGCACGCTTCCACTGCGCCACTCTGCTGGCTGGGGTTGCGCTGGCTCTTCGCCACGTGACGTGGGACACTTGGAAAGCGTTGTCTGCGTCGCTTTCACACGCCTGTACTTAATTGCGTATCATCTCCCACAGCTCTCAGCTTGACTTGTCTCGACTTTGCTCGACTGACGCTACGCTGACGCTTGCAGGCTGCGATATTTACCACGATCGACTCGACATGCAGCTGCGAGATGCACAGGAGTAACAAAGCACTCCACGATGCGGCGACATACGAAATCCACTGCCCAGCTACGCGTCGGCAACCAACAAAATGCCGACCCTGCCAGGATTCGAACCTGGAATCTTCTGATCCGTAGTCAGACGCGTTATCCGTTGCGCCACAGGGCCAGTGGCAGCATTACTTTCTACGAGGCAAGTGCAATTGGCGAAGAAACGTGTTCTCCATGGCTGAGCAAGCTCCCAAGGAAGGTACCTCTCGTCCAGCTGCGTGGCCGCAGTGCGCCTGCAGAGCTTAGAGCTTGCCACGCATCTGCTCTCGCTGTTCGACAGGTAGCAGAAGGCAAGGCGCGCGTTTTCCCGCGTTTTCTCGACGACCAGAGCCGGTTGATGTGCATGTAAGCGTAGCATATGGAACAAGAATAGCACGAAGCATTGGTAGTCAGGTGCCAAAGTCGCAGTATGGCATCAGGTGGCGATCGTATGTTTCTGTGGCCACCACTGGTTTGCAGCAAAGTGAATACCGCTAACTGAGAGCACTGTGTCGTAGCCCCAGTGGCGCAATTGGTAGCGCACGGTACTTATAAGGCAGTAGCCGTGAGCAATGCCGGGGTTGTGAGTTCGAGCCTCACCTGGGGCATACTTTTATTTCTTAGCAGCTGTCTCTGACAGCAACAGGAGGCTAGGTTTGAGATGTATCAGCTATTTGAGTAACATAATTGTGCATTCGAGACGCTAGCTGCGTCTTCCTCGGTAGTATAGTGGTTAGTATCCCCGCCTGTCACGCGGGAGACCGGGGTTCGATTCCCCGCCGGGGAGGCACATCCGATTTTTAATTGCTACTCTTTCACTCGCCGAACTTAGTGTAGGACGTTTGCGGCTACTAGCATCATATCTCTCGCACACAGGGCACCTGTCTACAGCGCATCCTCGGTAGTGTAGTGGTTAGTATCCCGCCTGTCACGCGGGAGACCGGGGTTCGATTCCCCGCCGGGGAGATGCGATTTTTATCTCACAAACCTGTTCGAGTGTTGCGCGTATGGGGGTCGTAAGAGCATTAACTTTGCGATCAAGAAGTGTAGTTGGTGCAAAATCTTAAAAAATGCTACATCTTAGGAAGTGGTTCTCGCATTCTTCACACTTCAGAATTACTGGGTTTGCTGTTAACGCTGAATCAAGGCACCCCAGCCGACGCTGTGGGCGTAATAATCGAGCTCGACACAGTCTGCAAAAGAAATAATTTTAGCAGAGCGTGGTTTCGATCCACGGACCTCTGGGTTATGGGCCCAGCACGCTTCCACTGCGCCACTCTGCTGGCTGGGGTTGCGCTGGCTCTTCGCCACGTGACGTGGGACACTTGGAAAGCGTTGTCTGCGTCGCTTTCACACGCCTGTACTTAATTGCGTATCATCTCCCACAGCTCTCAGCTTGACTTGTCCTCGACTTTGCTCGACTGACGCTACGCTGACGCTTGCAGGCTGCGATATTTACCACGATCGACTCGACATGCAGCTGCGAGATGCACAGGAGTAACAAAGCACTCCACGATGCGGCGACATACGAAATCCACTGCCCAGCTACGCGTCGGCAACCAACAAAATGCCGACCCTGCCAGGATTCGAACCTGGAATCTTCTGATCCGTAGTCAGACGCGTTATTCCGATGCGCCACAGGGCCAGTGGCAGCATTACTTTCTACGAGGCAAGTGCAATTGGCGAAGAAACGTGTTCTCCATGGCTGAGCAAGCTCCCAAGGAAGGTACCTCTCGTCCAGCTGCGTGGCCGCAGTGCGCCTGCAGAGCTTAGAGCTTGCCACGCATCTGCTCTCGCTGTTCGACAGGTAGCAGAAGGCAAGGCGCGCGTTTTCCCGCGTTTTCTCGACGACCAGAGCCGGTTGATGTGCATGTAAGCGTAGCATATGGAACAAGAATAGCACGAAGCATTGGTAGTCAGGTGCCAAAGTCGCAGTATGGCATCAGGTGGCGATCGTATGTTTCTGTGGCCACCACTGGTTTGCAGCAAAGTGAATACCGCTAACTGAGAGCACTGTGTCGTAGCCCCAGTGGCGCAATTGGTTAGCGCACGGTACTTATAAGGCAGTAGCCGTGAGCAATGCCGGGGTTGTGAGTTCGAGCCTCACCTGGGGCATACTTTTATTTCTTAGCAGCTGTCTCTGACAGCAACAGGAGGCTAGGTTTGAGATGTATCAGCTATTTGAGTAACATAATTGTGCATTCGAGACGCTAGCTGCGTCTTCCTCGGTAGTATAGTGGTTAGTATCCCCGCGTGTCACGCGGGGAGACCGGGGTTCGATTCCCCGCCGGGGAGGCACATCCGATTTTTAATTGCTACTCTTTCACTCGCCGAACTTAGTGTAGGACGTTTGCGGCTACTAGCATCATATCTCTCGCACACAGGCACCTGTCTACAGCGCATCCTCGGTAGTGTAGTGGTTCAGTATCCCCGCCTGTCACGCGGGAGACCGGGGTTCGATTCCCCGCCGGGGAGATGCGATTTTTATCTCACAAACCTGTTCGAGTGTTTGCGCGTATGGGGGTCGTAAGAGCATTAACTTTGCGATCAAGAAGTGTAGTTGGTGCAAAATCTTAAAAAATGCTACATCTTAGGAAGTGGTTCTCGCATTCTTCACACTTCAGAATTACTGGGTTTGCTGTTAACGCTGAATCAAGGCACCCCAGCCGACGCTGTGGGCGTAATAATCGAGCTCGACACAGTCTGCAAAAGAAATAATTTTAGCAGAGCGTGGTTTCGATCCACGGACCTCTGGGTTATGGGCCCAGCACGCTTCCACTGCGCCACTCTGCTGGCTGGGGTTGCGCTGGCTCTTCGCCACGTGACGTGGGACACTTGGAAAGCGTTGTCTGCGTCGCTTTCACACGCCTGTACTTAATTGCGTATCATCTCCCACAGCTCTCAGCTTGACTTGTCTCGACTTTGCTCGACTGACGCTACGCTGACGCTTGCAGGCTGCGATATTTACCACGATCGACTCGACATGCAGCTGCGAGATGCACAGGAGTAACAAAGCACTCCACGATGGGGCGACATACGAAATCCACTGCCCAGCTACGCGTCGGCAACCAACAAAATGCCGACCCTGCCAGGATTCGAACCTGGAATCTTCTGATCCGTAGTCAGACGCGTTATCCGTTGCGCCACAGGGCCAGTGGCAGCATTACTTTCTACGAGGCAAGTGCAATTGGCGAAGAAACGTGTTCTCCATGGCTGAGCAAGCTCCCAAGGAAGGTACCTCTCGTCCAGCTGCGTGGCCGCAGTGCGCCTGCAGAGCTTAGAGCTTGCCACGCATCTGCTCTCGCTGTTCGACAGGTAGCAGAAGGCAAGGCGCGCGTTTTCCCGCGTTTTCTCGACGACCAGAGCCGGTTGATGTGCATGTAAGCGTAGCATATGGAACAAGAATAGCACGAAGCATTGGTAGTCAGGTGCCAAAGTCGCAGTATGGCATCAGGTGGCGATCGTATGTTTCTGTGGCCACCACTGGTTTGCAGCAAAGTGAATACCGCTAACTGAGAGCACTGTGTCGTAGCCCCAGTGGCGCAATTGGTTAGCGCACGGTACTTATAAGGCAGTAGCCGTGAGCAATGCCGGGGTTGTGAGTTCGAGCCTCACCTGGGGCATACTTTTATTTCTTAGCAGCTGTCTCTGACAGCAACAGGAGGCTAGGTTTGAGATGTATCAGCTATTTGAGTAACATAATTGTGCATTCGAGACGCTAGCTGCGTCTTCCTCGGTAGTATAGTGGTTAGTATCCCCGCCTGTCACGCGGGAGACCGGGGTTCGATTCCCCGCCGGGGAGGCACATCCGATTTTTAATTGCTACTCTTTCACTCGCCGAACTTAGTGTAGGACGTTTGCGGCTACTAGCATCATATCTCTCGCACACAGGCACCTGTCTACAGCGCATCCTCGGTAGTGTAGTGGTTAGTATCCCCGCCTGTCACGCGGGAGACCGGGGTTCGATTCCCCGCCGGGGAGATGCGATTTTTATCTCACAAACCTGTTCGAGTGTTGCGCGTATGGGGGTCGTAAGAGCATTAACTTTGCGATCAAGAAGTGTAGTTGGTGCAAAATCTTAAAAAATGCTACATCTTAGGAAGTGGTTCTCGCATTCTTCACACTTCAGAATTACTGGGTTTGCTGTTAACGCTGAATCAAGGCACCCCAGCCGACGCTGTGGGCGTAATAATCGAGCTCGACACAGTCTGCAAAAGAAATAATTTTAGCAGAGCGTGGTTTCGATCCACGGACCTCTGGGTTATGGGCCCAGCACGCTTCCACTGCGCCACTCTGCTGGCTGGGGTTGCGCTGGCTCTTCGCCACGTGACGTGGGACACTTGGAAAGCGTTGTCTGCGTCGCTTTCACACGCCTGTACTTAATTGCGTATCATCTCCCACAGCTCTCAGCTTGACTTGTCTCGACTTTGCTCGACTGACGCTACGCTGACGCTTGCAGGCTGCGATATTTACCACGATCGACTCGACATGCAGCTGCGAGATGCACAGGAGTAACAAAGCACTCCACGATGGGGCGACATACGAAATCCACTGCCCAGCTACGCGTCGGCAACCAACAAAATGCCGACCCTGCCAGGATTCGAACCTGGAATCTTCTGATCCGTAGTCAGACGCGTTATCCGTTGCGCCACAGGGCCAGTGGCAGCATTACTTTCTACGAGGCAAGTGCAATTGGCGAAGAAACGTGTTCTCCATGGCTGAGCAAGCTCCCAAGGAAGGTACCTCTCGTCCAGCTGCGTGGCCGCAGTGCGCCTGCAGAGCTTAGAGCTTGCCACGCATCTGCTCTCGCTGTTCGACAGGTAGCAGAAGGCAAGGCGCGCGTTTTCCCGCGTTTTCTCGACGACCAGAGCCGGTTGATGTGCATGTAAGCGTAGCATATGGAACAAGAATAGCACGAAGCATTGGTAGTCAGGTGCCAAAGTCGCAGTATGGCATCAGGTGGCGATCGTATGTTTCTGTGGCCACCACTGGTTTGCAGCAAAGTGAATACCGCTAACTGAGAGCACTGTGTCGTAGCCCCAGTGGCGCAATTGGTTAGCGCACGGTACTTATAAGGCAGTAGCCGTGAGCAATGCCGGGGTTGTGAGTTCGAGCCTCACCTGGGGCATACTTTTATTTCTTAGCAGCTGTCTCTGACAGCAACAGGAGGCTAGGTTTGAGATGTATCAGCTATTTGAGTAACATAATTGTGCATTCGAGACGCTAGCTGCGTCTTCCTCGGTAGTATAGTGGTTAGTATCCCCGCCTGTCACGCGGGAGACCGGGGTTCGATTCCCCGCCGGGGAGGCACATCCGATTTTTAATTGCTACTCTTTCACTCGCCGAACTTAGTGTAGGACGTTTGCGGCTACTAGCATCATATCTCTCGCACACAGGCACCTGTCTACAGCGCATCCTCGGTAGTATAGTGGTTAGTATCCCCGCCTGTCACGCGGGAGACCGGGGTTCGATTCCCCGCCGGGGAGATGCGATTTTTATCTCACAAACCTGTTCGAGTGTTGCGCGTATGGGGGTCGTAAGAGCATTAACTTTGCGATCAAGAAGTGTAGTTGGTGCAAAATCTTAAAAAATGCTACATCTTAGGAAGTGGTTCTCGCATTCTTCACACTTCAGAATTACTGGGTTTGCTGTTAACGCTGAATCAAGGCACCCCAGCCGACGCTGTGGGCGTAATAATCGAGCTCGACACAGTCTGCAAAAGAAATAATTTTAGCAGAGCGTGGTTTCGATCCACGGACCTCTGGGTTATGGGCCCAGCACGCTTCCACTGCGCCACTCTGCTGGCTGGGGTTGCGCTGGCTCTTCGCCACGTGACGTGGGACACTTGGAAAGCGTTGTCTGCGTCGCTTTCACACGCCTGTACTTAATTGCGTATCATCTCCCACAGCTCTCAGCTTGACTTGTCTCGACTTTGCTCGACTGACGCTACGCTGACGCTTGCAGGCTGCGATATTTACCACGATCGACTCGACATGCAGCTGCGAGATGCACAGGAGTAACAAAGCACTCCACGATGCGGCGACATACGAAATCCACTGCCCAGCTACGCGTCGGCAACCAACAAAATGCCGACCCTGCCAGGATTCGAACCTGGAATCTTCTGATCCGTAGTCAGACGCGTTATCCGATGCGCCACAGGGCCAGTGGCAGCATTACTTTCTACGAGGCAAGTGCAATTGGCGAAGAAACGTGTTCTCCATGGCTGAGCAAGCTCCCAAGGAAGGTACCTCTCGTCCAGCTGCGTGGCCGCAGTGCGCCTGCAGAGCTTAGAGCTTGCCACGCATCTGCTCTCGCTGTTCGACAGGTAGCAGAAGGCAAGGCGCGCGTTTTCCCGCGTTTTCTCGACGACCAGAGCCGGTTGATGTGCATGTAAGCGTAGCATATGGAACAAGAATAGCACGAAGCATTGGTAGTCAGGTGCCAAAGTCGCAGTATGGCATCAGGTGGCGATCGTATGTTTCTGTGGCCACCACTGGTTTGCAGCAAAGTGAATACCGCTAACTGAGAGCACTGTGTCGTAGCCCCAGTGGCGCAATTGGTTAGCGCACGGTACTTATAAGGCAGTAGCCGTGAGCAATGCCGGGGTTGTGAGTTCGAGCCTCACCTGGGGCATACTTTTATTTCTTAGCAGCTGTCTCTGACAGCAACAGGAGGCTAGGTTTGAGATGTATCAGCTATTTGAGTAACATAATTGTGCATTCGAGACGCTAGCTGCGTCTTCCTCGGTAGTATAGTGGTTAGTATCCCCGCCTGTCACGCGGGAGACCGGGGTTCGATTCCCCGCCGGGGAGGCACATCCGATTTTTAATTGCTACTCTTTCACTCGCCGAACTTAGTGTAGGACGTTTGCGGCTACTAGCATCATATCTCTCGCACACAGGCACCTGTCTACAGCGCATCCTCGGTAGTGTAGTGGTTAGTATCCCCGCCTGTCACGCGGGAGACCGGGGTTCGATTCCCCGCCGGGGAGATGCGATTTTTATCTCACAAACCTGTTCGAGTGTTGCGCGTATGGGGGTCGTAAGAGCATTAACTTTGCGATCAAGAAGTGTAGTTGGTGCAAAATCTTAAAAAATGCTACATCTTAGGAAGTGGTTCTCGCATTCTTCACACTTCAGAATTACTGGGTTTGCTGTTAACGCTGAATCAAGGCACCCCAGCCGACGCTGTGGGCGTAATAATCGAGCTCGACACAGTCTGCAAAAGAAATAATTTTAGCAGAGCGTGGTTTCGATCCACGGACCTCTGGGTTATGGGCCCAGCACGCTTCCACTGCGCCACTCTGCTGGCTGGGGTTGCGCTGGCTCTTCGCCACGTGACGTGGGACACTTGGAAAGCGTTGTCTGCGTCGCTTTCACACGCCTGTACTTAATTGCGTATCATCTCCCACAGCTCTCAGCTTGACTTGTCTCGACTTTGCTCGACTGACGCTACGCTGACGCTTGCAGGCTGCGATATTTACCACGATCGACTCGACATGCAGCTGCGAGATGCACAGGAGTAACAAAGCACTCCACGATGGGGCGACATACGAAATCCACTGCCCAGCTACGCGTCGGCAACCAACAAAATGCCGACCCTGCCAGGATTCGAACCTGGAATCTTCTGATCCGTAGTCAGACGCGTTATCCGTTGCGCCACAGGGCCAGTGGCAGCATTACTTTCTACGAGGCAAGTGCAATTGGCGAAGAAACGTGTTCTCCATGGCTGAGCAAGCTCCCAAGGAAGGTACCTCTCGTCCAGCTGCGTGGCCGCAGTGCGCCTGCAGAGCTTAGAGCTTGCCACGCATCTGCTCTCGCTGTTCGACAGGTAGCAGAAGGCAAGGCGCGCGTTTTCCCGCGTTTTCTCGACGACCAGAGCCGGTTGATGTGCATGTAAGCGTAGCATATGGAACAAGAATAGCACGAAGCATTGGTAGTCAGGTGCCAAAGTCGCAGTATGGCATCAGGTGGCGATCGTATGTTTCTGTGGCCACCACTGGTTTGCAGCAAAGTGAATACCGCTAACTGAGAGCACTGTGTCGTAGCCCCAGTGGCGCAATTGGTTAGCGCACGGTACTTATAAGGCAGTAGCCGTGAGCAATGCCGGGGTTGTGAGTTCGAGCCTCACCTGGGGCATACTTTTATTTCTTAGCAGCTGTCTCTGACAGCAACAGGAGGCTAGGTTTGAGATGTATCAGCTATTTGAGTAACATAATTGTGCATTCGAGACGCTAGCTGCGTCTTCCTCGGTAGTATAGTGGTTAGTATCCCCGCGTGTCACGCGGGAGACCGGGGTTCGATTCCCCGCCGGGGAGGCACATCCGATTTTTAATTGCTACTCTTTCACTCGCCGAACTTAGTGTAGGACGTTTGCGGCTACTAGCATCATATCTCTCGCACACAGGCACCTGTGTACAGCGCATCCTCGGTAGTGTAGTGGTTAGTATCCCCGCCTGTCACGCGGGAGACCGAGGTTCGATTCCCCGCCGGGGAGATGCGATTTTTATCTCACAAACCTGTTCGAGTGTTGCGCGTATGGGGGTCGTAAGAGCATTAACTTTGCGATCAAGAAGTGTAGTTGGTGCAAAATCTTAAAAAATGCTACATCTTAGGAAGTGGTTCTCGCATTCTTCACACTTCAGAATTACTGGGTTTGCTGTTAACGCTGAATCAAGGCACCCCAGCCGACGCTGTGGGCGTAATAATCGAGCTCGACACAGTCTGCAAAAGAAATAATTTTAGCAGAGCGTGGTTTCGATCCACGGACCTCTGGGTTATGGGCCCAGCACGCTTCCACTGCGCCACTCTGCTGGCTGGGGTTGCGCTGGCTCTTCGCCACGTGACGTGGGACACTTGGAAAGCGTTGTCTGCGTCGCTTTCACACGCCTGTACTTAATTGCGTATCATCTCCCACAGCTCTCAGCTTGACTTGTCTCGACTTTGCTCGACTGACGCTACGCTGACGCTTGCAGGCTGCGATATTTACCACGATCGACTCGACATGCAGCTGCGAGATGCACAGGAGTAACAAAGCACTCCACGATGCGGCGACATACGAAATCCACTGCCCAGCTACGCGTCGGCAACCAACAAAATGCCGACCCTGCCAGGATTCGAACCTGGAATCTTCTGATCCGTAGTCAGACGCGTTATCCGTTGCGCCACAGGGCCAGTGGCAGCATTACTTTCTACGAGGCAAGTGCAATTGGCGAAGAAACGTGTTCTCCATGGCTGAGCAAGCTCCCAAGGAAGGTACCTCTCGTCCAGCTGCGTGGCCGCAGTGCGCCTGCAGAGCTTAGAGCTTGCCACGCATCTGCTCTCGCTGTTCGACAGGTAGCAGAAGGCAAGGCGCGCGTTTTCCCGCGTTTTCTCGACGACCAGAGCCGGTTGATGTGCATGTAAGCGTAGCATATGGAACAAGAATAGCACGAAGCATTGGTAGTCAGGTGCCAAAGTCGCAGTATGGCATCAGGTGGCGATCGTATGTTTCTGTGGCCACCACTGGTTTGCAGCAAAGTGAATACCGCTAACTGAGAGCACTGTGTCGTAGCCCCAGTGGCGCAATTGGTTAGCGCACGGTACTTATAAGGCAGTAGCCGTGAGCAATGCCGGGGTTGTGAGTTCGAGCCTCACCTGGGGCATACTTTTATTTCTTAGCAGCTGTCTCTGACAGCAACAGGAGGCTAGGTTTGAGATGTATCAGCTATTTGAGTAACATAATTGTGCATTCGAGACGCTAGCTGCGTCTTCCTCGGTAGTATAGTGGTTAGTATCCCCGCGTGTCACGCGGGAGACCGGGGTTCGATTCCCCGCCGGGGAGGCACATCCGATTTTTAATTGCTACTCTTTCACTCGCCGAACTTAGTGTAGGACGTTTGCGGCTACTAGCATCATATCTCTCGCACACAGGCACCTGTGTACAGCGCATCCTCGGTAGTGTAGTGGTTAGTATCCCCGCCTGTCACGCGGGAGACCGGGGTTCGATTCCCCGCCGGGGAGATGCGATTTTTATCTCACAAACCTGTTCGAGTGTTGCGCGTATGGGGGTCGTAAGAGCATTAACTTTGCGATCAAGAAGTGTAGTTGGTGCAAAATCTTAAAAAATGCTACATCTTAGGAAGTGGTTCTCGCATTCTTCACACTTCAGAATTACTGGGTTTGCTGTTAACGCTGAATCAAGGCACCCCAGCCGACGCTGTGGGCGTAATAATCGAGCTCGACACAGTCTGCAAAAGAAATAATTTTAGCAGAGCGTGGTTTCGATCCACGGACCTCTGGGTTATGGGCCCAGCACGCTTCCACTGCGCCACTCTGCTGGCTGGGGTTGCGCTGGCTCTTCGCCACGTGACGTGGGACACTTGGAAAGCGTTGTCTGCGTCGCTTTCACACGCCTGTACTTAATTGCGTATCATCTCCCACAGCTCTCAGCTTGACTTGTCTCGACTTTGCTCGACTGACGCTACGCTGACGCTTGCAGGCTGCGATATTTACCACGATCGACTCGACATGCAGCTGCGAGATGCACAGGAGTAACAAAGCACTCCACGATGGGGCGACATACGAAATCCACTGCCCAGCTACGCGTCGGCAACCAACAAAATGCCGACCCTGCCAGGATTCGAACCTGGAATCTTCTGATCCGTAGTCAGACGCGTTATCCGTTGCGCCACAGGGCCAGTGGCAGCATTACTTTCTACGAGGCAAGTGCAATTGGCGAAGAAACGTGTTCTCCATGGCTGAGCAAGCTCCCAAGGAAGGTACCTCTCGTCCAGCTGCGTGGCCGCAGTGCGCCTGCAGAGCTTAGAGCTTGCCACGCATCTGCTCTCGCTGTTCGACAGGTAGCAGAAGGCAAGGCGCGCGTTTTCCCGCGTTTTCACGACGACCAGAGCCGGTTGATGTGCATGTAAGCGTAGCATATGGAACAAGAATAGCACGAAGCATTGGTAGTCAGGTGCCAAAGTCGCAGTATGGCATCAGGTGGCGATCGTATGTTTCTGTGGCCACCACTGGTTTGCAGCAAAGTGAATACCGCTAACTGAGAGCACTGTGTCGTAGCCCCAGTGGCGCAATTGGTTAGCGCACGGTACTTATAAGGCAGTAGCCGTGAGCAATGCCGGGGTTGTGAGTTCGAGCCTCACCTGGGGCATACTTTTATTTCTTAGCAGCTGTCTCTGACAGCAACAGGAGGCTAGGTTTGAGATGTATCAGCTATTTGAGTAACATAATTGTGCATTCGAGACGCTAGCTGCGTCTTCCTCGGTAGTATAGTGGTTAGTATCCCCGCGTGTCACGCGGGAGACCGGGGTTCGATTCCCCGCCGGGGAGGCACATCCGATTTTTAATTGCTACTCTTTCACTCGCCGAACTTAGTGTAGGACGTTTGCGGCTACTAGCATCATATCTCTCGCACACAGGCACCTGTCTACAGCGCATCCTCGGTAGTGTAGTGGTTAGTATCCCCGCCTGTCACGCGGGAGACCGGGGTTCGATTCCCCGCCGGGGAGATGCGATTTTTATCTCACAAACCTGTTCGAGTGTTGCGCGTATGGGGGTCGTAAGAGCATTAACTTTGCGATCAAGAAGTGTAGTTGGTGCAAAATCTTAAAAAATGCTACATCTTAGGAAGTGGTTCTCGCATTCTTCACACTTCAGAATTACTGGGTTTGCTGTTAACGCTGAATCAAGGCACCCCAGCCGACGCTGTGGGCGTAATAATCGAGCTCGACACAGTCTGCAAAAGAAATAATTTTAGCAGAGCGTGGTTTCGATCCACGGACCTCTGGGTTATGGGCCCAGCACGCTTCCACTGCGCCACTCTGCTGGCTGGGGTTGCGCTGGCTCTTCGCCACGTGACGTGGGACACTTGGAAAGCGTTGTCTGCGTCGCTTTCACACGCCTGTACTTAATTGCGTATCATCTCCCACAGCTCTCAGCTTGACTTGTCTCGACTTTGCTCGACTGACGCTACGCTGACGCTTGCAGGCTGCGATATTTACCACGATCGACTCGACATGCAGCTGCGAGATGCACAGGAGTAACAAAGCACTCCACGATGCGGCGACATACGAAATCCACTGCCCAGCTACGCGTCGGCAACCAACAAAATGCCGACCCTGCCAGGATTCGAACCTGGAATCTTCTGATCCGTAGTCAGACGCGTTATCCGATGCGCCACAGGGCCAGTGGCAGCATTACTTTCTACGAGGCAAGTGCAATTGGCGAAGAAACGTGTTCTCCATGGCTGAGCAAGCTCCCAAGGAAGGTACCTCTCGTCCAGCTGCGTGGCCGCAGTGCGCCTGCAGAGCTTAGAGCTTGCCACGCATCTGCTCTCGCTGTTCGACAGGTAGCAGAAGGCAAGGCGCGCGTTTTCCCGCGTTTTCTCGACGACCAGAGCCGGTTGATGTGCATGTAAGCGTAGCATATGGAACAAGAATAGCACGAAGCATTGGTAGTCAGGTGCCAAAGTCGCAGTATGGCATCAGGTGGCGATCGTATGTTTCTGTGGCCACCACTGGTTTGCAGCAAAGTGAATACCGCTAACTGAGAGCACTGTGTCGTAGCCCCAGTGGCGCAATTGGTTAGCGCACGGTACTTATAAGGCAGTAGCCGTGAGCAATGCCGGGGTTGTGAGTTCGAGCCTCACCTGGGGCATACTTTTATTTCTTAGCAGCTGTCTCTGACAGCAACAGGAGGCTAGGTTTGAGATGTATCAGCTATTTGAGTAACATAATTGTGCATTCGAGACGCTAGCTGCGTCTTCCTCGGTAGTATAGTGGTTAGTATCCCCGCGTGTCACGCGGGAGACCGGGGTTCGATTCCCCGCCGGGGAGGCACATCCGATTTTTAATTGCTACTCTTTCACTCGCCGAACTTAGTGTAGGACGTTTGCGGCTACTAGCATCATATCTCTCGCACACAGGCACCTGTCTACAGCGCATCCTCGGTAGTGTAGTGGTTAGTATCCCCGCCTGTCACGCGGGAGACCGGGGTTCGATTCCCCGCCGGGGAGATGCGATTTTTATCTCACAAACCTGTTCGAGTGTTGCGCGTATGGGGGTCGTAAGAGCATTAACTTTGCGATCAAGAAGTGTAGTTGGTGCAAAATCTTAAAAAATGCTACATCTTAGGAAGTGGTTCTCGCATTCTTCACACTTCAGAATTACTGGGTTTGCTGTTAACGCTGAATCAAGGCACCCCAGCCGACGCTGTGGGCGTAATAATCGAGCTCGACACAGTCTGCAAAAGAAATAATTTTAGCAGAGCGTGGTTTCGATCCACGGACCTCTGGGTTATGGGCCCAGCACGCTTCCACTGCGCCACTCTGCTGGCTGGGGTTGCGCTGGCTCTTCGCCACGTGACGTGGGACACTTGGAAAGCGTTGTCTGCGTCGCTTTCACACGCCTGTACTTAATTGCGTATCATCTCCCACAGCTCTCAGCTTGACTTGTCTCGACTTTGCTCGACTGACGCTACGCTGACGCTTGCAGGCTGCGATATTTACCACGATCGACTCGACATGCAGCTGCGAGATGCACAGGAGTAACAAAGCACTCCACGATGCGGCGACATACGAAATCCACTGCCCAGCTACGCGTCGGCAACCAACAAAATGCCGACCCTGCCAGGATTCGAACCTGGAATCTTCTGATCCGTAGTCAGACGCGTTATCCGATGCGCCACAGGGCCAGTGGCAGCATTACTTTCTACGAGGCAAGTGCAATTGGCGAAGAAACGTGTTCTCCATGGCTGAGCAAGCTCCCAAGGAAGGTACCTCTCGTCCAGCTGCGTGGCCGCAGTGCGCCTGCAGAGCTTAGAGCTTGCCACGCATCTGCTCTCGCTGTTCGACAGGTAGCAGAAGGCAAGGCGCGCGTTTTCCCGCGTTTTCTCGACGACCAGAGCCGGTTGATGTGCATGTAAGCGTAGCATATGGAACAAGAATAGCACGAAGCATTGGTAGTCAGGTGCCAAAGTCGCAGTATGGCATCAGGTGGCGATCGTATGTTTCTGTGGCCACCACTGGTTTGCAGCAAAGTGAATACCGCTAACTGAGAGCACTGTGTCGTAGCCCCAGTGGCGCAATTGGTTAGCGCACGGTACTTATAAGGCAGTAGCCGTGAGCAATGCCGGGGTTGTGAGTTCGAGCCTCACCTGGGGCATACTTTTATTTCTTAGCAGCTGTCTCTGACAGCAACAGGAGGCTAGGTTTGAGATGTATCAGCTATTTGAGTAACATAATTGTGCATTCGAGACGCTAGCTGCGTCTTCCTCGGTAGTATAGTGGTTAGTATCCCCGCGTGTCACGCGGGAGACCGGGGTTCGATTCCCCGCCGGGGAGGCACATCCGATTTTTAATTGCTACTCTTTCACTCGCCGAACTTAGTGTAGGACGTTTGCGGCTACTAGCATCATATCTCTCGCACACAGGCACCTGTCTACAGCGCATCCTCGGTAGTGTAGTGGTTAGTATCCCCGCCTGTCACGCGGGAGACCGGGGTTCGATTCCCCGCCGGGGAGATGCGATTTTTATCTCACAAACCTGTTCGAGTGTTGCGCGTATGGGGGTCGTAAGAGCATTAACTTTGCGATCAAGAAGTGTAGTTGGTGCAAAATCTTAAAAAATGCTACATCTTAGGAAGTGGTTCTCGCATTCTTCACACTTCAGAATTACTGGGTTTGCTGTTAACGCTGAATCAAGGCACCCCAGCCGACGCTGTGGGCGTAATAATCGAGCTCGACACAGTCTGCAAAAGAAATAATTTTAGCAGAGCGTGGTTTCGATCCACGGACCTCTGGGTTATGGGCCCAGCACGCTTCCACTGCGCCACTCTGCTGGCTGGGGTTGCGCTGGCTCTTCGCCACGTGACGTGGGACACTTGGAAAGCGTTGTCTGCGTCGCTTTCACACGCCTGTACTTAATTGCGTATCATCTCCCACAGCTCTCAGCTTGACTTGTCTCGACTTTGCTCGACTGACGCTACGCTGACGCTTGCAGGCTGCGATATTTACCACGATCGACTCGACATGCAGCTGCGAGATGCACAGGAGTAACAAAGCACTCCACGATGCGGCGACATACGAAATCCACTGCCCAGCTACGCGTCGGCAACCAACAAAATGCCGACCCTGCCAGGATTCGAACCTGGAATCTTCTGATCCGTAGTCAGACGCGTTATCCGATGCGCCACAGGGCCAGTGGCAGCATTACTTTCTACGAGGCAAGTGCAATTGGCGAAGAAACGTGTTCTCCATGGCTGAGCAAGCTCCCAAGGAAGGTACCTCTCGTCCAGCTGCGTGGCCGCAGTGCGCCTGCAGAGCTTAGAGCTTGCCACGCATCTGCTCTCGCTGTTCGACAGGTAGCAGAAGGCAAGGCGCGCGTTTTCCCGCGTTTTCTCGACGACCAGAGCCGGTTGATGTGCATGTAAGCGTAGCATATGGAACAAGAATAGCACGAAGCATTGGTAGTCAGGTGCCAAAGTCGCAGTATGGCATCAGGTGGCGATCGTATGTTTCTGTGGCCACCACTGGTTTGCAGCAAAGTGAATACCGCTAACTGAGAGCACTGTGTCGTAGCCCCAGTGGCGCAATTGGTTAGCGCACGGTACTTATAAGGCAGTAGCCGTGAGCAATGCCGGGGTTGTGAGTTCGAGCCTCACCTGGGGCATACTTTTATTTCTTAGCAGCTGTCTCTGACAGCAACAGGAGGCTAGGTTTGAGATGTATCAGCTATTTGAGTAACATAATTGTGCATTCGAGACGCTAGCTGCGTCTTCCTCGGTAGTATAGTGGTTAGTATCCCCGCGTGTCACGCGGGAGACCGGGGTTCGATTCCCCGCCGGGGAGGCACATCCGATTTTTAATTGCTACTCTTTCACTCGCCGAACTTAGTGTAGGACGTTTGCGGCTACTAGCATCATATCTCTCGCACACAGGCACCTGTCTACAGCGCATCCTCGGTAGTGTAGTGGTTAGTATCCCCGCCTGTCACGCGGGAGACCGGGGTTCGATTCCCCGCCGGGGAGATGCGATTTTTATCTCACAAACCTGTTCGAGTGTTGCGCGTATGGGGGTCGTAAGAGCATTAACTTTGCGATCAAGAAGTGTAGTTGGTGCAAAATCTTAAAAAATGCTACATCTTAGGAAGTGGTTCTCGCATTCTTCACACTTCAGAATTACTGGGTTTGCTGTTAACGCTGAATCAAGGCACCCCAGCCGACGCTGTGGGCGTAATAATCGAGCTCGACACAGTCTGCAAAAGAAATAATTTTAGCAGAGCGTGGTTTCGATCCACGGACCTCTGGGTTATGGGCCCAGCACGCTTCCACTGCGCCACTCTGCTGGCTGGGGTTGCGCTGGCTCTTCGCCACGTGACGTGGGACACTTGGAAAGCGTTGTCTGCGTCGCTTTCACACGCCTGTACTTAATTGCGTATCATCTCCCACAGCTCTCAGCTTGACTTGTCTCGACTTTGCTCGACTGACGCTACGCTGACGCTTGCAGGCTGCGATATTTACCACGATCGACTCGACATGCAGCTGCGAGATGCACAGGAGTAACAAAGCACTCCACGATGCGGCGACATACGAAATCCACTGCCCAGCTACGCGTCGGCAACCAACAAAATGCCGACCCTGCCAGGATTCGAACCTGGAATCTTCTGATCCGTAGTCAGACGCGTTATCCGATGCGCCACAGGGCCAGTGGCAGCATTACTTTCTACGAGGCAAGTGCAATTGGCGAAGAAACGTGTTCTCCATGGCTGAGCAAGCTCCCAAGGAAGGTACCTCTCGTCCAGCTGCGTGGCCGCAGTGCGCCTGCAGAGCTTAGAGCTTGCCACGCATCTGCTCTCGCTGTTCGACAGGTAGCAGAAGGCAAGGCGCGCGTTTTCCCGCGTTTTCTCGACGACCAGAGCCGGTTGATGTGCATGTAAGCGTAGCATATGGAACAAGAATAGCACGAAGCATTGGTAGTCAGGTGCCAAAGTCGCAGTATGGCATCAGGTGGCGATCGTATGTTTCTGTGGCCACCACTGGTTTGCAGCAAAGTGAATACCGCTAACTGAGAGCACTGTGTCGTAGCCCCAGTGGCGCAATTGGTTAGCGCACGGTACTTATAAGGCAGTAGCCGTGAGCAATGCCGGGGTTGTGAGTTCGAGCCTCACCTGGGGCATACTTTTATTTCTTAGCAGCTGTCTCTGACAGCAACAGGAGGCTAGGTTTGAGATGTATCAGCTATTTGAGTAACATAATTGTGCATTCGAGACGCTAGCTGCGTCTTCCTCGGTAGTATAGTGGTTAGTATCCCCGCCTGTCACGCGGGAGACCGGGGTTCGATTCCCCGCCGGGGAGGCACATCCGATTTTTAATTGCTACTCTTTCACTCGCCGAACTTAGTGTAGGACGTTTGCGGCTACTAGCATCATATCTCTCGCACACAGGCACCTGTCTACAGCGCATCCTCGGTAGTGTAGTGGTTAGTATCCCCGCCTGTCACGCGGGAGACCGGGGTTCGATTCCCCGCCGGGGAGATGCGATTTTTATCTCACAAACCTGTTCGAGTGTTGCGCGTATGGGGGTCGTAAGAGCATTAACTTTGCGATCAAGAAGTGTAGTTGGTGCAAAATCTTAAAAAATGCTACATCTTAGGAAGTGGTTCTCGCATTCTTCACACTTCAGAATTACTGGGTTTGCTGTTAACGCTGAATCAAGGCACCCCAGCCGACGCTGTGGGCGTAATAATCGAGCTCGACACAGTCTGCAAAAGAAATAATTTTAGCAGAGCGTGCTTTCGATCCACGGACCTCTGGGTTATGGGCCCAGCACGCTTCCACTGCGCCACTCTGCTGGCTCGGGTTGCGCTGGCTCTTCGCCACGTGACGTGGGACACTTGGAAAGCGTTGTCTGCGTCGCTTTCACACGCCTGTACTTAATTGCGTATCATCTCCCACAGCTCTCAGCTTGACTTGTCTCGACTTTGCTCGACTGACGCTACGCTGACGCTTGCAGGCTGCGATATTTACCACGATCGACTCGACATGCAGCTGCGAGATGCACAGGAGTAACAAAGCACTCCACGATGCGGCGACATACGAAATCCACTGCCCAGCTACGCGTCGGCAACCAACAAAATGCCGACCCTGCCAGGATTCGAACCTGGAATCTTCTGATCCGT
Organism: Schistocerca serialis cubense; assembly: GCF_023864345.2. NCBI lineage: Eukaryota > Metazoa > Arthropoda > Insecta > Orthoptera > Acrididae > Schistocerca > Schistocerca serialis. The sequence goes on along the minus strand of NC_064646.1, from coordinate 444,988,315 downwards.
AGTCAGACGCGTTATCCGATGCGCCACAGGGCCAGTGGCAGCATTACTTTCTACGAGGCAAGTGCAATTGGCGAAGAAACGTGTTCTCCATGGCTGAGCAAGCTCCCAAGGAAGGTACCTCTCGTCCAGCTGCGTGGCCGCAGTGCGCCTGCAGAGCTTAGAGCTTGCCACGCATCTGCTCTCGCTGTTCGACAGGTAGCAGAAGGCAAGGCGCGCGTTTTCCCGCGTTTTCTCGACGACCAGAGCCGGTTGATGTGCATGTAAGCGTAGCATATGGAACAAGAATAGCACGAAGCATTGGTAGTCAGGTGCCAAAGTCGCAGTATGGCATCAGGTGGCGATCGTATGTTTCTGTGGCCACCACTGGTTTGCAGCAAAGTGAATACCGCTAACTGAGAGCACTGTGTCGTAGCCCCAGTGGCGCAATTGGTTAGCGCACGGTACTTATAAGGCAGTAGCCGTGAGCAATGCCGGGGTTGTGAGTTCGAGCCTCACCTGGGGCATACTTTTATTTCTTAGCAGCTGTCTCTGACAGCAACAGGAGGCTAGGTTTGAGATGTATCAGCTATTTGAGTAACATAATTGTGCATTCGAGACGCTAGCTGCGTCTTCCTCGGTAGTATAGTGGTTAGTATCCCCGCGTGTCACGCGGGAGACCGGGGTTCGATTCCCCGCCGGGGAGGCACATCCGATTTTTAATTGCTACTCTTTCACTCGCCGAACTTAGTGTAGGACGTTTGCGGCTACTAGCATCATATCTCTCGCACACAGGCACCTGTCTACAGCGCATCCTCGGTAGTGTAGTGGTTAGTATCCCCGCCTGTCACGCGGGAGACCGGGGTTCGATTCCCCGCCGGGGAGATGCGATTTTTATCTCACAAACCTGTTCGAGTGTTGCGCGTATGGGGGTCGTAAGAGCATTAACTTTGCGATCAAGAAGTGTAGTTGGTGCAAAATCTTAAAAAATGCTACATCTTAGGAAGTGGTTCTCGCATTCTTCACACTTCAGAATTACTGGGTTTGCTGTTAACGCTGAATCAAGGCACCCCAGCCGACGCTGTGGGCGTAATAATCGAGCTCGACACAGTCTGCAAAAGAAATAATTTTAGCAGAGCGTGCTTTCGATCCACGGACCTCTGGGTTATGGGCCCAGCACGCTTCCACTGCGCCACTCTGCTGGCTCGGGTTGCGCTGGCTCTTCGCCACGTGACGTGGGACACTTGGAAAGCGTTGTCTGCGTCGCTTTCACACGCCTGTACTTAATTGCGTATCATCTCCCACAGCTCTCAGCTTGACTTGTCTCGACTTTGCTCGACTGACGCTACGCTGACGCTTGCAGGCTGCGATATTTACCACGATCGACTCGACATGCAGCTGCGAGATGCACAGGAGTAACAAAGCACTCCACGATGCGGCGACATACGAAATCCACTGCCCAGCTACGCGTCGGCAACCAACAAAATGCCGACCCTGCCAGGATTCGAACCTGGAATCTTCTGATCCGTAGTCAGACGCGTTATCCGATGCGCCACAGGGCCAGTGGCAGCATTACTTTCTACGAGGCAAGTGCAATTGGCGAAGAAACGTGTTCTCCATGGCTGAGCAAGCTCCCAAGGAAGGTACCTCTCGTCCAGCTGCGTGGCCGCAGTGCGCCTGCAGAGCTTAGAGCTTGCCACGCATCTGCTCTCGCTGTTCGACAGGTAGCAGAAGGCAAGGCGCGCGTTTTCCCGCGTTTTCTCGACGACCAGAGCCGGTTGATGTGCATGTAAGCGTAGCATATGGAACAAGAATAGCACGAAGCATTGGTAGTCAGGTGCCAAAGTCGCAGTATGGCATCAGGTGGCGATCGTATGTTTCTGTGGCCACCACTGGTTTGCAGCAAAGTGAATACCGCTAACTGAGAGCACTGTGTCGTAGCCCCAGTGGCGCAATTGGTTAGCGCACGGTACTTATAAGGCAGTAGCCGTGAGCAATGCCGGGGTTGTGAGTTCGAGCCTCACCTGGGGCATACTTTTATTTCTTAGCAGCTGTCTCTGACAGCAACAGGAGGCTAGGTTTGAGATGTATCAGCTATTTGAGTAACATAATTGTGCATTCGAGACGCTAGCTGCGTCTTCCTCGGTAGTATAGTGGTTAGTATCCCCGCGTGTCACGCGGGAGACCGGGGTTCGATTCCCCGCCGGGGAGGCACATCCGATTTTTAATTGCTACTCTTTCACTCGCCGAACTTAGTGTAGGACGTTTGCGGCTACTAGCATCATATCTCTCGCACACAGGCACCTGTCTACAGCGCATCCTCGGTAGTGTAGTGGTTAGTATCCCCGCCTGTCACGCGGGAGACCGGGGTTCGATTCCCCGCCGGGGAGATGCGATTTTTATCTCACAAACCTGTTCGAGTGTTGCGCGTATGGGGGTCGTAAGAGCATTAACTTTGCGATCAAGAAGTGTAGTTGGTGCAAAATCTTAAAAAATGCTACATCTTAGGAAGTGGTTCTCGCATTCTTCACACTTCAGAATTACTGGGTTTGCTGTTAACGCTGAATCAAGGCACCCCAGCCGACGCTGTGGGCGTAATAATCGAGCTCGACACAGTCTGCAAAAGAAATAATTTTAGCAGAGCGTGGTTTCGATCCACGGACCTCTGGGTTATGGGCCCAGCACGCTTCCACTGCGCCACTCTGCTGGCTGGGGTTGCGCTGGCTCTTCGCCACGTGACGTGGGACACTTGGAAAGCGTTGTCTGCGTCGCTTTCACACGCCTGTACTTAATTGCGTATCATCTCCCACAGCTCTCAGCTTGACTTGTCTCGACTTTGCTCGACTGACGCTACGCTGACGCTTGCAGGCTGCGATATTTACCACGATCGACTCGACATGCAGCTGCGAGATGCACAGGAGTAACAAAGCACTCCACGATGCGGCGACATACGAAATCCACTGCCCAGCTACGCGTCGGCAACCAACAAAATGCCGACCCTGCCAGGATTCGAACCTGGAATCTTCTGATCCGTAGTCAGACGCGTTATCCGATGCGCCACAGGGCCAGTGGCAGCATTACTTTCTACGAGGCAAGTGCAATTGGCGAAGAAACGTGTTCTCCATGGCTGAGCAAGCTCCCAAGGAAGGTACCTCTCGTCCAGCTGCGTGGCCGCAGTGCGCCTGCAGAGCTTAGAGCTTGCCACGCATCTGCTCTCGCTGTTCGACAGGTAGCAGAAGGCAAGGCGCGCGTTTTCCCGCGTTTTCTCGACGACCAGAGCCGGTTGATGTGCATGTAAGCGTAGCATATGGAACAAGAATAGCACGAAGCATTGGTAGTCAGGTGCCAAAGTCGCAGTATGGCATCAGGTGGCGATCGTATGTTTCTGTGGCCACCACTGGTTTGCAGCAAAGTGAATACCGCTAACTGAGAGCACTGTGTCGTAGCCCCAGTGGCGCAATTGGTTAGCGCACGGTACTTATAAGGCAGTAGCCGTGAGCAATGCCGGGGTTGTGAGTTCGAGCCTCACCTGGGGCATACTTTTATTTCTTAGCAGCTGTCTCTGACAGCAACAGGAGGCTAGGTTTGAGATGTATCAGCTATTTGAGTAACATAATTGTGCATTCGAGACGCTAGCTGCGTCTTCCTCGGTAGTATAGTGGTTAGTATCCCCGCCTGTCACGCGGGAGACCGGGGTTCGATTCCCCGCCGGGGAGGCACATCCGATTTTTAATTGCTACTCTTTCACTCGCCGAACTTAGTGTAGGACGTTTGCGGCTACTAGCATCATATCTCTCGCACACAGGCACCTGTCTACAGCGCATCCTCGGTAGTGTAGTGGTTAGTATCCCCGCCTGTCACGCGGGAGACCGGGGTTCGATTCCCCGCCGGGGAGATGCGATTTTTATCTCACAAACCTGTTCGAGTGTTGCGCGTATGGGGGTCGTAAGAGCATTAACTTTGCGATCAAGAAGTGTAGTTGGTGCAAAATCTTAAAAAATGCTACATCTTAGGAAGTGGTTCTCGCATTCTTCACACTTCAGAATTACTGGGTTTGCTGTTAACGCTGAATCAAGGCACCCCAGCCGACGCTGTGGGCGTAATAATCGAGCTCGACACAGTCTGCAAAAGAAATAATTTTAGCAGAGCGTGGTTTCGATCCACGGACCTCTGGGTTATGGGCCCAGCACGCTTCCACTGCGCCACTCTGCTGGCTGGGGTTGCGCTGGCTCTTCGCCACGTGACGTGGGACACTTGGAAAGCGTTGTCTGCGTCGCTTTCACACGCCTGTACTTAATTGCGTATCATCTCCCACAGCTCTCAGCTTGACTTGTCTCGACTTTGCTCGACTGACGCTACGCTGACGCTTGCAGGCTGCGATATTTACCACGATCGACTCGACATGCAGCTGCGAGATGCACAGGAGTAACAAAGCACTCCACGATGGGGCGACATACGAAATCCACTGCCCAGCTACGCGTCGGCAACCAACAAAATGCCGACCCTGCCAGGATTCGAACCTGGAATCTTCTGATCCGTAGTCAGACGCGTTATCCGTTGCGCCACAGGGCCAGTGGCAGCATTACTTTCTACGAGGCAAGTGCAATTGGCGAAGAAACGTGTTCTCCATGGCTGAGCAAGCTCCCAAGGAAGGTACCTCTCGTCCAGCTGCGTGGCCGCAGTGCGCCTGCAGAGCTTAGAGCTTGCCACGCATCTGCTCTCGCTGTTCGACAGGTAGCAGAAGGCAAGGCGCGCGTTTTCCCGCGTTTTCTCGACGACCAGAGCCGGTTGATGTGCATGTAAGCGTAGCATATGGAACAAGAATAGCACGAAGCATTGGTAGTCAGGTGCCAAAGTCGCAGTATGGCATCAGGTGGCGATCGTATGTTTCTGTGGCCACCACTGGTTTGCAGCAAAGTGAATACCGCTAACTGAGAGCACTGTGTCGTAGCCCCAGTGGCGCAATTGGTTAGCGCACGGTACTTATAAGGCAGTAGCCGTGAGCAATGCCGGGGTTGTGAGTTCGAGCCTCACCTGGGGCATACTTTTATTTCTTAGCAGCTGTCTCTGACAGCAACAGGAGGCTAGGTTTGAGATGTATCAGCTATTTGAGTAACATAATTGTGCATTCGAGACGCTAGCTGCGTCTTCCTCGGTAGTATAGTGGTTAGTATCCCCGCGTGTCACGCGGGAGACCGGGGTTCGATTCCCCGCCGGGGAGGCACATCCGATTTTTAATTGCTACTCTTTCACTCGCCGAACTTAGTGTAGGACGTTTGCGGCTACTAGCATCATATCTCTCGCACACAGGCACCTGTCTACAGCGCATCCTCGGTAGTGTAGTGGTTAGTATCCCCGCCTGTCACGCGGGAGACCGGGGTTCGATTCCCCGCCGGGGAGATGCGATTTTTATCTCACAAACCTGTTCGAGTGTTGCGCGTATGGGGGTCGTAAGAGCATTAACTTTGCGATCAAGAAGTGTAGTTGGTGCAAAATCTTAAAAAATGCTACATCTTAGGAAGTGGTTCTCGCATTCTTCACACTTCAGAATTACTGGGTTTGCTGTTAACGCTGAATCAAGGCACCCCAGCCGACGCTGTGGGCGTAATAATCGAGCTCGACACAGTCTGCAAAAGAAATAATTTTAGCAGAGCGTGCTTTCGATCCACGGACCTCTGGGTTATGGGCCCAGCACGCTTCCACTGCGCCACTCTGCTGGCTCGGGTTGCGCTGGCTCTTCGCCACGTGACGTGGGACACTTGGAAAGCGTTGTCTGCGTCGCTTTCACACGCCTGTACTTAATTGCGTATCATCTCCCACAGCTCTCAGCTTGACTTGTCTCGACTTTGCTCGACTGACGCTACGCTGACGCTTGCAGGCTGCGATATTTACCACGATCGACTCGACATGCAGCTGCGAGATGCACAGGAGTAACAAAGCACTCCACGATGCGGCGACATACGAAATCCACTGCCCAGCTACGCGTCGGCAACCAACAAAATGCCGACCCTGCCAGGATTCGAACCTGGAATCTTCTGATCCGTAGTCAGAGGCGTTATCCGATGCGCCACAGGGCCAGTGGCAGCATTACTTTCTACGAGGCAAGTGCAATTGGCGAAGAAACGTGTTCTCCATGGCTGAGCAAGCTCCCAAGGAAGGTACCTCTCGTCCAGCTGCGTGGCCGCAGTGCGCCTGCAGAGCTTAGAGCTTGCCACGCATCTGCTCTCGCTGTTCGACAGGTAGCAGAAGGCAAGGCGCGCGTTTTCCCGCGTTTTCTCGACGACCAGAGCCGGTTGATGTGCATGTAAGCGTAGCATATGGAACAAGAATAGCACGAAGCATTGGTAGTCAGGTGCCAAAGTCGCAGTATGGCATCAGGTGGCGATCGTATGTTTCTGTGGCCACCACTGGTTTGCAGCAAAGTGAATACCGCTAACTGAGAGCACTGTGTCGTAGCCCCAGGGGCGCAATTGGTTAGCGCACGGTACTTATAAGGCAGTAGCCGTGAGCAATGCCGGGGTTGTGAGTTCGAGCCTCACCTGGGGCATACTTTTATTTCTTAGCAGCTGTCTCTGACAGCAACAGGAGGCTAGGTTTGAGATGTATCAGCTATTTGAGTAACATAATTGTGCATTCGAGACGCTAGCTGCGTCTTCCTCGGTAGTATAGTGGTTAGTATCCCCGCGTGTCACGCGGGAGACCGGGGTTCGATTCCCCGCCGGGGAGGCACATCCGATTTTTAATTGCTACTCTTTCACTCGCCGAACTTAGTGTAGGACGTTTGCGGCTACTAGCATCATATCTCTCGCACACAGGCACCTGTCTACAGCGCATCCTCGGTAGTATAGTGGTTAGTATCCCCGCCTGTCACGCGGGAGACCGGGGTTCGATTCCCCGCCGGGGAGATGCGATTTTTATCTCACAAACCTGTTCGAGTGTTGCGCGTATGGGGGTCGTAAGAGCATTAACTTTGCGATCAAGAAGTGTAGTTGGTGCAAAATCTTAAAAAATGCTACATCTTAGGAAGTGGTTCTCGCATTCTTCACACTTCAGAATTACTGGGTTTGCTGTTAACGCTGAATCAAGGCACCCCAGCCGACGCTGTGGGCGTAATAATCGAGCTCGACACAGTCTGCAAAAGAAATAATTTTAGCAGAGCGTGGTTTCGATCCACGGACCTCTGGGTTATGGGCCCAGCACGCTTCCACTGCGCCACTCTGCTGGCTGGGGTTGCGCTGGCTCTTCGCCACGTGACGTGGGACACTTGGAAAGCGTTGTCTGCGTCGCTTTCACACGCCTGTACTTAATTGCGTATCATCTCCCACAGCTCTCAGCTTGACTTGTCTCGACTTTGCTCGACTGACGCTACGCTGACGCTTGCAGGCTGCGATATTTACCACGATCGACTCGCTCGACTGACGCTACGCTGACGCTTGCAGGCTGCGATATTTACCACGATCGACTCGACATGCAGCTGCGAGATGCACAGGAGTAACAAAGCACTCCACGATGGGGCGACATACGAAATCCACTGCCCAGCTACGCGTCGGCAACCAACAAAATGCCGACCCTGCCAGGATTCGAACCTGGAATCTTCTGATCCGTAGTCAGACGCGTTATCCGTTGCGCCACAGGGCCAGTGGCAGCATTACTTTCTACGAGGCAAGTGCAATTGGCGAAGAAACGTGTTCTCCATGGCTGAGCAAGCTCCCAAGGAAGGTACCTCTCGTCCAGCTGCGTGGCCGCAGTGCGCCTGCAGAGCTTAGAGCTTGCCACGCATCTGCTCTCGCTGTTCGACAGGTAGCAGAAGGCAAGGCGCGCGTTTTCCCGCGTTTTCTCGACGACCAGAGCCGGTTGATGTGCATGTAAGCGTAGCATATGGAACAAGAATAGCACGAAGCATTGGTAGTCAGGTGCCAAAGTCGCAGTATGGCATCAGGTGGCGATCGTATGTTTCTGTGGCCACCACTGGTTTGCAGCAAAGTGAATACCGCTAACTGAGAGCACTGTGTCGTAGCCCCAGTGGCGCAATTGGTTAGCGCACGGTACTTATAAGGCAGTAGCCGTGAGCAATGCCGGGGTTGTGAGTTCGAGCCTCACCTGGGGCATACTTTTATTTCTTAGCAGCTGTCTCTGACAGCAACAGGAGGCTAGGTTTGAGATGTATCAGCTATTTGAGTAACATAATTGTGCATTCGAGACGCTAGCTGCGTCTTCCTCGGTAGTATAGTGGTTAGTATCCCCGCCTGTCACGCGGGAGACCGGGGTTCGATTCCCCGCCGGGGAGGCACATCCGATTTTTAATTGCTACTCTTTCACTCGCCGAACTTAGTGTAGGACGTTTGCGGCTACTAGCATCATATCTCTCGCACACAGGCACCTGTCTACAGCGCATCCTCGGTAGTGTAGTGGTTAGTATCCCCGCCTGTCACGCGGGAGACCGGGGTTCGATTCCCCGCCGGGGAGATGCGATTTTTATCTCACAAACCTGTTCGAGTGTTGCGCGTATGGGGGTCGTAAGAGCATTAACTTTGCGATCAAGAAGTATAGTTGGTGCAAAATCTTAAAAAATGCTACATCTTAGGAAGTGGTTCTCGCATTCTTCACACTTCAGAATTACTGGGTTTGCTGTTAACGCTGAATCAAGGCACCCCAGCCGACGCTGTGGGCGTAATAATCGAGCTCGACACAGTCTGCAAAAGAAATAATTTTAGCAGAGCGTGGTTTCGATCCACGGACCTCTGGGTTATGGGCCCAGCACGCTTCCACTGCGCCACTCTGCTGGCTGGGGTTGCGCTGGCTCTTCGCCACGTGACGTGGGACACTTGGAAAGCGTTGTCTGCGTCGCTTTCACACGCCTGTACTTAATTGCGTATCATCTCCCACAGCTCTCAGCTTGACTTGTCTCGACTTTGCTCGACTGACGCTACGCTGACGCTTGCAGGCTGCGATATTTTCCACGATCGACTCGACATGCAGCTGCGAGATGCACAGGAGTAACAAAGCACTCCACGATGCGGCGACATACGAAATCCACTGCCCAGCTACGCGTCGGCAACCAACAAAATGCCGACCCTGCCAGGATTCGAACCTGGAATCTTCTGATCCGTAGTCAGACGCGTTATCCGTTGCGCCACAGGGCCAGTGGCAGCATTACTTTCTACGAGGCAAGTGCAATTGGCGAAGAAACGTGTTCTCCATGGCTGAGCAAGCTCCCAAGGAAGGTACCTCTCGTCCAGCTGCGTGGCCGCAGTGCGCCTGCAGAGCTTAGAGCTTGCCACGCATCTGCTCTCGCTGTTCGACAGGTAGCAGGCGCGCGTTTTCCCGCGTTTTCTCGACGACCAGAGCCGGTTGATGTGCATGTAAGCGTAGCATATGGAACAAGAATAGCACGAAGCATTGGTAGTCAGGTGCCAAAGTCGCAGTATGGCATCAGGTGGCGATCGTATGTTTCTGTGGCCACCACTGGTTTGCAGCAAAGTGAATACCGCTAACTGAGAGCACTGTGTCGTAGCCCCAGTGGCGCAATTGGTTAGCGCACGGTACTTATAAGGCAGTAGCCGTGAGCAATGCCGGGGTTGTGAGTTCGAGCCTCACCTGGGGCATACTTTTATTTCTTAGCAGCTGTCTCTGACAGCAACAGGAGGCTAGGTTTGAGATGTATCAGCTATTTGAGTAACATAATTGTGCATTCGAGACGCTAGCTGCGTCTTCCTCGGTAGTATAGTGGTTAGTATCCCCGCGTGTCACGCGGGAGACCGGGGTTCGATTCCCCGCCGGGGAGGCACATCCGATTTTTAATTGCTACTCTTTCACTCGCCGAACTTAGTGTAGGACGTTTGCGGCTACTAGCATCATATCTCTCGCACACAGGCACCTGTCTACAGCGCATCCTCGGTAGTGTAGTGGTTAGTATCCCCGCCTGTCACGCGGGAGACCGGGGTTCGATTCCCCGCCGGGGAGATGCGATTTTTATCTCACAAACCTGTTCGAGTGTTGCGCGTATGGGGGTCGTAAGAGCATTAACTTTGCGATCAAGAAGTGTAGTTGGTGCAAAATCTTAAAAAATGCTACATCTTAGGAAGTGGTTCTCGCATTCTTCACACTTCAGAATTACTGGGTTTGCTGTTAACGCTGAATCAAGGCACCCCAGCCGACGCTGTGGGCGTAATAATCGAGCTCGACACAGTCTGCAAAAGAAATAATTTTAGCAGAGCGTGGTTTCGATCCACGGACCTCTGGGTTATGGGCCCAGCACGCTTCCACTGCGCCACTCTGCTGGCTGGGGTTGCGCTGGCTCTTCGCCACGTGACGTGGGACACTTGGAAAGCGTTGTCTGCGTCGCTTTCACACGCCTGTACTTAATTGCGTATCATCTCCCACAGCTCTCAGCTTGACTTGTCTCGACTTTGCTCGACTGACGCTACGCTGACGCTTGCAGGCTGCGATATTTACCACGATCGACTCGCTCGACTGACGCTACGCTGACGCTTGCAGGCTGCGATATTTACCACGATCGACTCGACATGCAGCTGCGAGATGCACAGGAGTAACAAAGCACTCCACGATGGGGCGACATACGAAATCCACTGCCCAGCTACGCGTCGGCAACCAACAAAATGCCGACCCTGCCAGGATTCGAACCTGGAATCTTCTGATCCGTAGTCAGACGCGTTATCCGTTGCGCCACAGGGCCAGTGGCAGCATTACTTTCTACGAGGCAAGTGCAATTGGCGAAGAAACGTGTTCTCCATGGCTGAGCAAGCTCCCAAGGAAGGTACCTCTCGTCCAGCTGCGTGGCCGCAGTGCGCCTGCAGAGCTTAGAGCTTGCCACGCATCTGCTCTCGCTGTTCGACAGGTAGCAGAAGGCAAGGCGCGCGTTTTCCCGCGTTTTCTCGACGACCAGAGCCGGTTGATGTGCATGTAAGCGTAGCATATGGAACAAGAATAGCACGAAGCATTGGTAGTCAGGTGCCAAAGTCGCAGTATGGCATCAGGTGGCGATCGTATGTTTCTGTGGCCACCACTGGTTTGCAGCAAAGTGAATACCGCTAACTGAGAGCACTGTGTCGTAGCCCCAGTGGCGCAATTGGTTAGCGCACGGTACTTATAAGGCAGTAGCCGTGAGCAATGCCGGGGTTGTGAGTTCGAGCCTCACCTGGGGCATACTTTTATTTCTTAGCAGCTGTCTCTGACAGCAACAGGAGGCTAGGTTTGAGATGTATCAGCTATTTGAGTAACATAATTGTGCATTCGAGACGCTAGCTGCGTCTTCCTCGGTAGTATAGTGGTTAGTATCCCCGCCTGTCACGCGGGAGACCGGGGTTCGATTCCCCGCCGGGGAGGCACATCCGATTTTTAATTGCTACTCTTTCACTCGCCGAACTTAGTGTAGGACGTTTGCGGCTACTAGCATCATATCTCTCGCACACAGGCACCTGTCTACAGCGCATCCTCGGTAGTGTAGTGGTTAGTATCCCCGCCTGTCACGCGGGAGACCGGGGTTCGATTCCCCGCCGGGGAGATGCGATTTTTATCTCACAAACCTGTTCGAGTGTTGCGCGTATGGGGGTCGTAAGAGCATTAACTTTGCGATCAAGAAGTATAGTTGGTGCAAAATCTTAAAAAATGCTACATCTTAGGAAGTGGTTCTCGCATTCTTCACACTTCAGAATTACTGGGTTTGCTGTTAACGCTGAATCAAGGCACCCCAGCCGACGCTGTGGGCGTAATAATCGAGCTCGACACAGTCTGCAAAAGAAATAATTTTAGCAGAGCGTGGTTTCGATCCACGGACCTCTGGGTTATGGGCCCAGCACGCTTCCACTGCGCCACTCTGCTGGCTGGGGTTGCGCTGGCTCTTCGCCACGTGACGTGGGACACTTGGAAAGCGTTGTCTGCGTCGCTTTCACACGCCTGTACTTAATTGCGTATCATCTCCCACAGCTCTCAGCTTGACTTGTCTCGACTTTGCTCGACTGACGCTACGCTGACGCTTGCAGGCTGCGATATTTTCCACGATCGACTCGACATGCAGCTGCGAGATGCACAGGAGTAACAAAGCACTCCACGATGCGGCGACATACGAAATCCACTGCCCAGCTACGCGTCGGCAACCAACAAAATGCCGACCCTGCCAGGATTCGAACCTGGAATCTTCTGATCCGTAGTCAGACGCGTTATCCGTTGCGCCACAGGGCCAGTGGCAGCATTACTTTCTACGAGGCAAGTGCAATTGGCGAAGAAACGTGTTCTCCATGGCTGAGCAAGCTCCCAAGGAAGGTACCTCTCGTCCAGCTGCGTGGCCGCAGTGCGCCTGCAGAGCTTAGAGCTTGCCACGCATCTGCTCTCGCTGTTCGACAGGTAGCAGAAGGCAAGGCGCGCGTTTTCCCGCGTTTTCTCGACGACCAGAGCCGGTTGATGTGCATGTAAGCGTAGCATATGGAACAAGAATAGCACGAAGCATTGGTAGTCAGGTGCCAAAGTCGCAGTATGGCATCAGGTGGCGATCGTATGTTTCTGTGGCCACCACTGGTTTGCAGCAAAGTGAATACCGCTAACTGAGAGCACTGTGTCGTAGCCCCAGTGGCGCAATTGGTTAGCGCACGGTACTTATAAGGCAGTAGCCGTGAGCAATGCCGGGGTTGTGAGTTCGAGCCTCACCTGGGGCATACTTTTATTTCTTAGCAGCTGTCTCTGACAGCAACAGGAGGCTAGGTTTGAGATGTATCAGCTATTTGAGTAACATAATTGTGCATTCGAGACGCTAGCTGCGTCTTCCTCGGTAGTATAGTGGTTAGTATCCCCGCGTGTCACGCGGGAGACCGGGGTTCGATTCCCCGCCGGGGAGGCACATCCGATTTTTAATTGCTACTCTTTCACTCGCCGAACTTAGTGTAGGACGTTTGCGGCTACTAGCATCATATCTCTCGCACACAGGCACCTGTCTACAGCGCATCCTCGGTAGTGTAGTGGTTAGTATCCCCGCCTGTCACGCGGGAGACCGGGGTTCGATTCCCCGCCGGGGAGATGCGATTTTTATCTCACAAACCTGTTCGAGTGTTGCGCGTATGGGGGTCGTAAGAGCATTAACTTTGCGATCAAGAAGTGTAGTTGGTGCAAAATCTTAAAAAATGCTACATCTTAGGAAGTGGTTCTCGCATTCTTCACACTTCAGAATTACTGGGTTTGCTGTTAACGCTGAATCAAGGCACCCCAGCCGACGCTGTGGGCGTAATAATCGAGCTCGACACAGTCTGCAAAAGAAATAATTTTAGCAGAGCGTGGTTTCGATCCACGGACCTCTGGGTTATGGGCCCAGCACGCTTCCACTGCGCCACTCTGCTGGCTGGGGTTGCGCTGGCTCTTCGCCACGTGACGTGGGACACTTGGAAAGCGTTGTCTGCGTCGCTTTCACACGCCTGTACTTAATTGCGTATCATCTCCCACAGCTCTCAGCTTGACTTGTCTCGACTTTGCTCGACTGACGCTACGCTGACGCTTGCAGGCTGCGATATTTACCACGATCGACTCGACATGCAGCTGCGAGATGCACAGGAGTAACAAAGCACTCCACGATGCGGCGACATACGAAATCCACTGCCCAGCTACGCGTCGGCAACCAACAAAATGCCGACCCTGCCAGGATTCGAACCTGGAATCTTCTGATCCGTAGTCAGACGCGTTATCCGATGCGCCACAGGGCCAGTGGCAGCATTACTTTCTACGAGGCAAGTGCAATTGGCGAAGAAACGTGTTCTCCATGGCTGAGCAAGCTCCCAAGGAAGGTACCTCTCGTCCAGCTGCGTGGCCGCAGTGCGCCTGCAGAGCTTAGAGCTTGCCACGCATCTGCTCTCGCTGTTCGACAGGTAGCAGAAGGCAAGGCGCGCGTTTTCCCGCGTTTTCTCGACGACCAGAGCCGGTTGATGTGCATGTAAGCGTAGCATATGGAACAAGAATAGCACGAAGCATTGGTAGTCAGGTGCCAAAGTCGCAGTATGGCATCAGGTGGCGATCGTATGTTTCTGTGGCCACCACTGGTTTGCAGCAAAGTGAATACCGCTAACTGAGAGCACTGTGTCGTAGCCCCAGTGGCGCAATTGGTTAGCGCACGGTACTTATAAGGCAGTAGCCGTGAGCAATGCCGGGGTTGTGAGTTCGAGCCTCACCTGGGGCATACTTTTATTTCTTAGCAGCTGTCTCTGACAGCAACAGGAGGCTAGGTTTGAGATGTATCAGCTATTTGAGTAACATAATTGTGCATTCGAGACGCTAGCTGCGTCTTCCTCGGTAGTATAGTGGTTAGTATCCCCGCGTGTCACGCGGGAGACCGGGGTTCGATTCCCCGCCGGGGAGGCACATCCGATTTTTAATTGCTACTCTTTCACTCGCCGAACTTAGTGTAGGACGTTTGCGGCTACTAGCATCATATCTCTCGCACACAGGCACCTGTCTACAGCGCATCCTCGGTAGTGTAGTGGTTAGTATCCCCGCCTGTCACGCGGGAGACCGGGGTTCGATTCCCCGCCGGGGAGATGCGATTTTTATCTCACAAACCTGTTCGAGTGTTGCGCGTATGGGGGTCGTAAGAGCATTAACTTTGCGATCAAGAAGTGTAGTTGGTGCAAAATCTTAAAAAATGCTACATCTTAGGAAGTGGTTCTCGCATTCTTCACACTTCAGAATTACTGGGTTTGCTGTTAACGCTGAATCAAGGCACCCCAGCCGACGCTGTGGGCGTAATAATCGAGCTCGACACAGTCTGCAAAAGAAATAATTTTAGCAGAGCGTGGTTTCGATCCACGGACCTCTGGGTTATGGGCCCAGCACGCTTCCACTGCGCCACTCTGCTGGCTGGGGTTGCGCTGGCTCTTCGCCACGTGACGTGGGACACTTCGAAAGCGTTGTCTGCGTCGCTTTCACACGCCTGTACTTAATTGCGTATCATCTCCCACAGCTCTCAGCTTGACTTGTCTCGACTTTGCTCGACTGACGCTACGCTGACGCTTGCAGGCTGCGATATTTACCACGATCGACTCGACATGCAGCTGCGAGATGCACAGGAGTAACAAAGCACTCCACGATGCGGCGACATACGAAATCCACTGCCCAGCTACGCGTCGGCAACCAACAAAATGCCGACCCTGCCAGGATTCGAACCTGGAATCTTCTGATCCGTAGTCAGACGCGTTATCCGTTGCGCCACAGGGCCAGTGGCAGCATTACTTTCTACGAGGCAAGTGCAATTGGCGAAGAAACGTGTTCTCCATGGCTGAGCAAGCTCCCAAGGAAGGTACCTCTCGTCCAGCTGCGTGGCCGCAGTGCGCCTGCAGAGCTTAGAGCTTGCCACGCATCTGCTCTCGCTGTTCGACAGGTAGCAGAAGGCAAGGCGCGCGTTTTCCCGCGTTTTCTCGACGACCAGAGCCGGTTGATGTGCATGTAAGCGTAGCATATGGAACAAGAATAGCACGAAGCATTGGTAGTCAGGTGCCAAAGTCGCAGTATGGCATCAGGTGGCGATCGTATGTTTCTGTGGCCACCACTGGTTTGCAGCAAAGTGAATACCGCTAACTGAGAGCACTGTGTCGTAGCCCCAGTGGCAGTCGCGCTTGCGACACCGTGCTGGTCGGACGTGTCAGTGCTCCGCTCCGCCGCGTGTTCACAAGGCGTGTTTTCCACTCATATTTCTGTGTGCAAGTGTTGTGTTATTCTGCAGTTTATATCGTTTTCCATTTGTATTTTTGTTGCGGTCTTATTGTAGCGGGTTAACCGTTCGGTATCTGCTGCAATGTCCAGGTTATTTCCGCGAAAGTGTACACTGCGTTTTGATTTTGACAAGTCCACCCGATCTGTGCAACCGAGTTCACTGGAGATACATGACTGGATCGTTGATGTTATTGGGATTACATCTGACCAAGTGCACACCGCCTATTATGATACCGAGCAGTATTGTTTCTTTGTTAAATTACTGAATCCTGTATTACTGGAGAAGATCATGACGAAGCACGGAGGAAGTGCTCTTTTCCGACACCGGGACGACTCTGTAAGTACAGTGCTCATTTCCAATGCCGATGTAGACTACACGAACGTGCGTATTTTTAACTTACCCCCTGAAGTAGAAAATTGTTATCTAAAGGAGGTACTGTCCAAATTCGGTGACGTTAAACAGATTCGACATGAACGGTGGTCAAGTCAACATAGGTTGCAATGTTACAGTGGCGTTCGATCTGTAGAAATGCATGTCAAACAGAATATTCCATCCCATATACTTGTTTGTGACTATAAGGCTCACGTTACTTACATTGGCCAAACACCGACCTGTCATATCTGTAATGAGAGTGGTCACTTGCGTCAAGACTGCCCCAGGCGCATGTTTGTGTTAAAGAATTCCCTCCAGCAGCGTAAAAGGCTTACTTTGGCGGATGTAGTGGCAGCCAAGCCAATGACAGAGATTGGGCTCCCTAATTCTGAAATGCCTTCGGAACAGCAACAAGAAATTCGCTCTGATGACTTTCCGGTTCTGGTTCGGAGAGAAATAGGTGCGTTGCCCCCTGCAAAACTCGATGCCGCGACCAATAAGAGGCGCAGAACTTGTGACAGCAGTGGCTCTGATAACGACACCTCTAGTGCGAATGAGACCGCGAAAAAGGACGATCGGGAATCCGGCTCGGAAGCGAAAGCTCCAATCGGTGAGGCTATTGTGGACGCTTTTCCTCCCACAATTTCAAGTGCCGATACTTCCGTGGCAGTTAAGCAGTTGCCGCTGGCTAGTGCCTTAGAACTTCCGCTACAGCCAACTCAGGCCGACCAACCTGTACGTGTGGCTCACATTCCTGCAGGAAGTACACACACAGAGGCCTGTGATGGTGGTATACAAACATCTCCGAGCGCCGACGGTACACATCACGTGGCAGCCGCTTCGGTTCAGGACTCACAACAAGGGGAATGTCAACAACTCCAGGAAATATTACACACACAGCTGTCCGGGTCTGTCGGTGACAACAAACAGCTGCGGGCAGAGAATGTTGCCAAACAGGCTGATAGTGCGAGTGATAGTTCTGCTGCTCGCTCGCCGGCGGTGTCGCCGCGTGCCATCCCTTCGCGGGATGTGCCGGGAGAGCAGCTTGACATCACCCACGACCCTCCCACGCCGCCAGCTGCAGAGGTGCTCCACAGTGTCCGCCCCAGGATCCGAGTGCAACCTAATGTAAATGCTGTGCGTAAAAAGAGTAAGAACAAAGACGCACGAATACAACTCAGTGACGTCACAGACACGAATTTCCCGGCCACAAATATGGAATGGCATGAAGATGTTGCCCTTTAAAGATATTTGCTCCTTCCGCCTCTTCCACGTACTGTCATAATGTCGCAGGCCTATACGATCACGACATTAAATATTAATAAAATCCGGTCGGAGGTGAAACTGAGTGCCTTAAAACAATATCTCTATGAGTCGGGAACAGATATCGCTCTTTTGCAGGAGGTGGCCATGCCACACTTAACTCTTCCTGGTTTTGTTGCTATTACCAATTTTTCCCCCGACTCGAACGTGGGGACTGCCATCTTACTTAGAGAAGGCGTTCCCGCCACTCAGGTTGACAAGTTAGATTCCGGTAGAGGTGTGGGTGTCACCGTCTTTGGCGTCACCATCATTAACTTGTACGCGCCTTCTGGCAGTACCTATAGGGCGGAACGAGCAAACTTTTTTAAGGAACAAATCATCTATTTGTTACGGAAAAATCCCGAACGTGTTATCATTGGAGGTGATTTTAATTGTGTTTTATCCCAGAAAGATCAGTCCCCGAATTTTAATTATTCGCCTGAATTAAAGCGTCTCGTGACCGACCTCAAGCTGAAAGACGCGTGGGAAATTAGGTACCCGACCTTGGTACGATTCACACACATCGTCGCGAATTCCTGCAGCAGAATTGACAGGATTTATGTTTCCGACGTTTTAGAGAATGTCTTGTTACAAATTGAAACAATACCCTCCAGCTTCTCTGATCACAGTGGTGTCGTTGCGTGCCTGAATTTGCTGCCACAACCAACGCGTTGGTATAAAAATCAATGGAACTTGAACGTCTCCTTATTAACGGATGCTGACCTAGAGGCGGCGGTGCGACGCGCTTGGGAGCAGTGCTTGCGCACTACCGCAAACTTTCGTAGCACCATAGCGTGGTGGACTCAGCATGCAAAACCCAAACTGCGAAAAGTTGTTATATTCTTCGGTATTGAAAGAGCAGCCGCGATAAAGAAGACGATGGAGTTCTACTACACTATCTTACGCGACCTCTGTGATAGAGCCGACGCCGCGCACACCAGAATAGACGACATTCGAAAAATAAAGGCGAAATTAATCAATCTTAAGAGGATGCAACTGGAAGGTCTTAAGATCAAATCTAAAGTGAAGTCGGTCAGGGACGATGAAACAGCCGCTCTATACCACCTTGTCAAACATGCTAAGAACAGAAGGAGGACTTTTATTGAGGCCCTGAAACTCGGTGATGGCACGACTGTCGACACCCAGCGAGAGATTATCAAGGCACTACACGACTATTTTGTTGACACCTACACGTCAGCGGCTACTCATGACGGCTGTTATGACGAACTGTTTAGTGCCATTTCCTCTACTATAACTAGAGAAGACAATGACACAATTTCATTAGAATTTAGTAATAAAGATGTTTTGGAGATTGTCTGCCACTCGCCGATCAGGAAGTCCCCTGGTCCTGACGGATTACCCATTGAATTTTACAGGAGGTATTGGCACATCATCGGGGACAAAATCACCCAATTAGTGAACGAAGTTTTTCAAGGGAAGCCTATACCACTTGCCTTTAAGGAATGCACAATTGTGCTTATCCCTAAAGGCAGAGGTACCAAAAATATCGCCAACTTCCGCCCCATTTCATTGTTAAACTCCGATTATAAAATAGTCGCCCGTGCAATCAACACGCGAATGATGCCCCTCACTGCTAAATTCATTGGACGTCAGCAGACATGTGCCTTCGGGAGAACTGTATTGCAAACGGCAGCTTTTTACCGGGATATCATTGCGTTAACGAACGCCAGTAACGTGAAGTGTGGGCTGATCTTTCTGGACTTTTTTAAAGCCTTTGACCTCGTCGCTCACGAGTACCTCCTTGAAACCATGAAAAGATTCGGTTTCTTGCAGAACGCGATTGACATGATCACAAACATGGCACTGGGGATCAACGCAAGGCTTTCTGTCAACTCGCAACTAACCCAACCGATTCAAATCAACAGAGGGATTCCACAAGGCAGCCCTTTGTCCATGTTACTTTTTGTTCTTTCACTCGAACCTCTGTTACTCCAACTGCAGGCGAAACTCACAGGGCTAACACTTTCAGGAGAAAAAACTGTCGTAGGCGCCTATGCCGACGACGTGGGTGTGGTTGTCCGCAATGAGAATGATGTCACCACTTTAGCGGCTCACCTCCAGCAATACTGTTTGGCGTCGGGGGCTAAATTGAATGACAAGAAAAGTAAATTTATTAACCTCTGTGGCCTCCAGCATTTGCGAGTTGGCTACGCTCAGGAAGTCAGCGTCCACAAGGCTCTCGGCATCATATTGACGGCGTCCTCTTTAAAGATGGCGGCGGCAAACTGGAGGGAAATTGTGCGTAAACTTAACGGTGCTCTCATTGACAATTCCCACAGAAGCCTCAATCAATTTGATCGGATTCATCTGGTCAACTCCTGTATTTTATCCAAAGCCTTCTACACGGCGCAGCTCCTGCCACTGCCTGCAGTCATTGCTAAGCAAATTATGTCGAAGGTGACCAATTTTATTTGGAGAGGGGAAATTTTTCGCGTGTCTGCCAAAACTGCGACACTCCACCCCCAGAATGGAGGGATGGGATTAGTAGATATCAAGGTGAAAGCGATGGCTCTCTATGTTACAAGGACGACCGCTATAATTAACAATGATCCTTCTGGCATTACAGCGCAATTATTCACTGCCGTCAGGCCGCAAAGTCTTGACCCACCGCTGAATATTCAGCCCATCAGTTATCGGCTAAAACATATCAGAGATTATTACCTTTCACGGAGCTACATCAGTAAAGAGGTCATAAACTCTCAACGTTTAACTGCACAAGCCATAATAGCGGACTGGAGACAACACGAAGGAACGAATCCTTTGGCAACGAAGCTCGGTGGCATGAACTGGGATATTGTCTGGCGCAATGTCAGTTCCCGTGTCCTCAGTTCCGATGCTCGCACTGCCTGGTACAAAGCCATCAATGATGTGGTTAGCACGAACGAGAGGTTACATAAAATCGGGCTCAGTGACACCCCTCTCTGTCGTCGCTGCCAACTGACGGATACAGTTATCCACCGTTACACCTGCGGGGACCGTCTCCAGAACTGGGTTTGGCTTCGACAAAAAATAGCTCTTCTTACCAGGACTACAACCGCCAATGTTTCGTCAGCACTACTGTCTCGTCCTGATGTGCATTTTTATCCGCAGACGAAAAACAATGCAGTTTTGTGGTTGCTGGGTACCTATTCCAGCTACGTCTTTAATAATTTTGGCGGTGACAATTATTTGGAATTCAAGATGTTTATGGATATCGAATTCGCCAAAACATGTACGTACCAGAATCATGGGAAACTCTTCGGCAATATGCTTAAAATAGCGTTTCATCGCATGGGTATCGGATAGGTCAACTGAGTGTGACGGGGTGAGGCCGGGCCGCGGGACACCAGTAGTGCCGCGAAGAGGCCCCACTGCTTCTGTGTCGCGTCCGGACTCCCCCTCACACTGCGGCC
This sequence comes from Schistocerca serialis cubense, assembly GCF_023864345.2. NCBI lineage: Eukaryota > Metazoa > Arthropoda > Insecta > Orthoptera > Acrididae > Schistocerca > Schistocerca serialis. Next base: position 444,967,546 of record NC_064646.1, on the reverse strand, counting down.
TTCACTGACTCGCTGGACACTGGCTACAGGAACTTTCATTGAGTGAGATACGAAGCTGTGTTTATGTTACGTTTATTCTTCGAGCAGCACTTCTACTATGCCCAAGGGCGAAGTCTTTTCGTTGTCTTTTTCACCATTCCAATTTCTTTTCATAGAAGGTTACGGGTTTCGTTAAAAAAAAAAAAAAAAAAAAAAAAAAAAAAAAAAAAAAAAGTGGCGCAATTGGCTAGCGCACGGTCCTTATAAGGCAGTAGCCGTGAGCAATGCCGGGGTTGTGAGTTCGAGCCTCACATGGGGCATACTTTTACCAATTGTTCCTTTTTTTATGTGCTCTCGTTGTGTCTTTACATTTGCTTTTTTTTACTGCTGTGTGGAAATGACCGAGGTGGTCAATCGGCGTTTTCAGTTTCAAGTTGGTTGATGTGGTGCATTCCAGGTACGGCTTTCCATGACGCACGGGTCGAATTACTTTAAATTTGAAGTTAAGGTTCTTGCTTTTACTAGTTTTTCTAGGGATGTTTTTTCTTTTTTCTCTTTTCCCTTTTTTTCCCCCGTATGTGTGCTGTTCGCTGCATACCAATACATTCCGTTGCATTACTTTGGAGGGATTTATTCAAAAAAAAAAAAAAAAAAAAAAGTGGCGCAATTGGTTAGCGCACGGTACTTATAAGGCAGTAGCCGTGAGCAATGCCGGGGTTGTGAGTTCGAGCCTCACCTGGGGCATACTTTTATTTCTTAGCAGCTGTCTCTGACAGCAACAGGAGGCTAGGTTTGAGATGTATCAGCTATTTGAGTAACATAATTGTGCATTCGAGACGCTAGCTGCGTCTTCCTCGGTAGTATAGTGGTTAGTATCCCCGCCTGTCACGCGGGAGACCGGGGTTCGATTCCCCGCCGGGGAGGCACATCCGATTTTTAATTGCTACTCTTTCACTCGCCGAACTTAGTGTAGGACGTTTGCGGCTACTAGCATCATATCTCTCGCACACAGGCACCTGTCTACAGCGCATCCTCGGTAGTATAGTGGTTAGTATCCCCGCCTGTCACGCGGGAGACCGGGGTTCGATTCCCCGCCGGGGAGATGCGATTTTTATCTCACAAACCTGTTCGAGTGTTGCGCGTATGGGGGTCGTAAGAGCATTAACTTTGCGATCAAGAAGTGTAGTTGGTGCAAAATCTTAAAAAATGCTACATCTTAGGAAGTGGTTCTCGCATTCTTCACACTTCAGAATTACTGGGTTTGCTGTTAACGCTGAATCAAGGCACCCCAGCCGACGCTGTGGGCGTAATAATCGAGCTCGACACAGTCTGCAAAAGAAATAATTTTAGCAGAGCGTGGTTTCGATCCACGGACCTCTGGGTTATGGGCCCAGCACGCTTCCACTGCGCCACTCTGCTGGCTGGGGTTGCGCTGGCTCTTCGCCACGTGACGTGGGACACTTGGAAAGCGTTGTCTGCGTCGCTTTCACACGCCTGTACTTAATTGCGTATCATCTCCCACAGCTCTCAGCTTGACTTGTCTCGACTTTGCTCGACTGACGCTACGCTGACGCTTGCAGGCTGCGATATTTACCACGATCGACTCGACATGCAGCTGCGAGATGCACAGGAGTAACAAAGCACTCCACGATGCGGCGACATACGAAATCCACTGCCCAGCTACGCGTCGGCAACCAACAAAATGCCGACCCTGCCAGGATTCGAACCTGGAATCTTCTGATCCGTAGTCAGACGCGTTATCCGATGCGCCACAGGGCCAGTGGCAGCATTACTTTCTACGAGGCAAGTGCAATTGGCGAAGAAACGTGTTCTCCATGGCTGAGCAAGCTCCCAAGGAAGGTACCTCTCGTCCAGCTGCGTGGCCGCAGTGCGCCTGCAGAGCTTAGAGCTTGCCACGCATCTGCTCTCGCTGTTCGACAGGTAGCAGAAGGCAAGGCGCGCGTTTTCCCGCGTTTTCTCGACGACCAGAGCCGGTTGATGTGCATGTAAGCGTAGCATATGGAACAAGAATAGCACGAAGCATTGGTAGTCAGGTGCCAAAGTCGCAGTATGGCATCAGGTGGCGATCGTATGTTTCTGTGGCCACCACTGGTTTGCAGCAAAGTGAATACCGCTAACTGAGAGCACTGTGTCGTAGCCCCAGTGGCGCAATTGGTTAGCGCACGGTACTTATAAGGCAGTAGCCGTGAGCAATGCCGGGGTTGTGAGTTCGAGCCTCACCTGGGGCATACTTTTATTTCTTAGCAGCTGTCTCTGACAGCAACAGGAGGCTAGGTTTGAGATGTATCAGCTATTTGAGTAACATAATTGTGCATTCGAGACGCTAGCTGCGTCTTCCTCGGTAGTATAGTGGTTAGTATCCCCGCCTGTCACGCGGGAGACCGGGGTTCGATTCCCCGCCGGGGAGGCACATCCGATTTTTAATTGCTACTCTTTCACTCGCCGAACTTAGTGTAGGACGTTTGCGGCTACTAGCATCATATCTCTCGCACACAGGCACCTGTCTACAGCGCATCCTCGGTAGTATAGTGGTTAGTATCCCCGCCTGTCACGCGGGAGACCGGGGTTCGATTCCCCGCCGGGGAGATGCGATTTTTATCTCACAAACCTGTTCGAGTGTTGCGCGTATGGGGGTCGTAAGAGCATTAACTTTGCGATCAAGAAGTGTAGTTGGTGCAAAATCTTAAAAAATGCTACATCTTAGGAAGTGGTTCTCGCATTCTTCACACTTCAGAATTACTGGGTTTGCTGTTTACGCTGAATCAAGGCACCCCAGCCGACGCTGTGGGCGTAATAATCGAGCTCGACACAGTCTGCAAAAGAAATAATTTTAGCAGAGCGTGGTTTCGATCCACGGACCTCTGGGTTAGGGGCCCAGCACGCTTCCACTGCGCCACTCTGCTGGCTGGGGTTGCGCTGGCTCTTCGCCACGTGACGTGGGACACTTGGAAAGCGTTGTCTGCGTCGCTTTCACACGCCTGTACTTAATTGCGTATCATCTCCCACAGCTCTCAGCTTGACTTGTCTCGACTTTGCTCGACTGACGCTACGCTGACGCTTGCAGGCTGCGATATTTACCACGATCGACTCGACATGCAGCTGCGAGATGCACAGGAGTAACAAAGCACTCCACGATGCGGCGACATACGAAATCCACTGCCCAGCTACGCGTCGGCAACCAACAAAATGCCGACCCTGCCAGGATTCGAACCTGGAATCTTCTGATCCGTAGTCAGACGCGTTATCCGATGCGCCACAGGGCCAGTGGCAGCATTACTTTCTACGAGGCAAGTGCAATTGGCGAAGAAACGTGTTCTCCATGGCTGAGCAAGCTCCCAAGGAAGGTACCTCTCGTCCAGCTGCGTGGCCGCAGTGCGCCTGCAGAGCTTAGAGCTTGCCACGCATCTGCTCTCGCTGTTCGACAGGTAGCAGAAGGCAAGGCGCGCGTTTTCCCGCGTTTTCTCGACGACCAGAGCCGGTTGATGTGCATGTAAGCGTAGCATATGGAACAAGAATAGCACGAAGCATTGGTAGTCAGGTGCCAAAGTCGCAGTATGGCATCAGGTGGCGATCGTATGTTTCTGTGGCCACCACTGGTTTGCAGCAAAGTGAATACCGCTAACTGAGAGCACTGTGTCGTAGCCCCAGTGGCGCAATTGGTTAGCGCACGGTACTTATAAGGCAGTAGCCGTGAGCAATGCCGGGGTTGTGAGTTCGAGCCTCACCTGGGGCATACTTTTATTTCTTAGCAGCTGTCTCTGACAGCAACAGGAGGCTAGGTTTGAGATGTATCAGCTATTTGAGTAACATAATTGTGCATTCGAGACGCTAGCTGCGTCTTCCTCGGTAGTATAGTGGTTAGTATCCCCGCCTGTCACGCGGGAGACCGGGGTTCGATTCCCCGCCGGGGAGGCACATCCGATTTTTAATTGCTACTCTTTCACTCGCCGAACTTAGTGTAGGACGTTTGCGGCTACTAGCATCATATCTCTCGCACACAGGCACCTGTCTACAGCGCATCCTCGGTAGTATAGTGGTTAGTATCCCCGCCTGTCACGCGGGAGACCGGGGTTCGATTCCCCGCCGGGGAGATGCGATTTTTATCTCACAAACCTGTTCGAGTGTTGCGCGTATGGGGGTCGTAAGAGCATTAACTTTGCGATCAAGAAGTGTAGTTGGTGCAAAATCTTAAAAAATGCTACATCTTAGGAAGTGGTTCTCGCATTCTTCACACTTCAGAATTACTGGGTTTGCTGTTAACGCTGAATCAAGGCACCCCAGCCGACGCTGTGGGCGTAATAATCGAGCTCGACACAGTCTGCAAAAGAAATAATTTTAGCAGAGCGTGGTTTCGATCCACGGACCTCTGGGTTATGGGCCCAGCACGCTTCCACTGCGCCACTCTGCTGGCTGGGGTTGCGCTGGCTCTTCGCCACGTGACGTGGGACACTTGGAAAGCGTTGTCTGCGTCGCTTTCACACGCCTGTACTTAATTGCGTATCATCTCCCACAGCTCTCAGCTTGACTTGTCTCGACTTTGCTCGACTGACGCTACGCTGACGCTTGCAGGCTGCGATATTTACCACGATCGACTCGACATGCAGCTGCGAGATGCACAGGAGTAACAAAGCACTCCACGATGCGGCGACATACGAAATCCACTGCCCAGCTACGCGTCGGCAACCAACAAAATGCCGACCCTGCCAGGATTCGAACCTGGAATCTTCTGATCCGTAGTCAGACGCGTTATCCGTTGCGCCACAGGGCCAGTGGCAGCATTTCTTTCTACGAGGCAAGTGCAATTGGCGAAGAAACGTGTTCTCCATGGCTGAGCAAGCTCCCAAGGAAGGTACCTCTCGTCCAGCTGCGTGGCCGCAGTGCGCCTGCAGAGCTTAGAGCTTGCCACGCATCTGCTCTCGCTGTTCGACAGGTAGCAGAAGGCAAGGCGCGCGTTTTCCCGCGTTTTCTCGACGACCAGAGCCGGTTGATGTGCATGTAAGCGTAGCATATGGAACAAGAATAGCACGAAGCATTGGTAGTCAGGTGCCAAAGTCGCAGTATGGCATCAGGTGGCGATCGTATGTTTCTGTGGCCACCACTGGTTTGCAGCAAAGTGAATACCGCTAACTGAGAGCACTGTGTCGTAGCCCCAGTGGCGCAATTGGTTAGCGCACGGTACTTATAAGGCAGTAGCCGTGAGCAATGCCGGGGTTGTGAGTTCGAGCCTCACCTGGGGCATACTTTTATTTCTTAGCAGCTGTCTCTGACAGCAACAGGAGGCTAGGTTTGAGATGTATCAGCTATTTGAGTAACATAATTGTGCATTCGAGACGCTAGCTGCGTCTTCCTCGGTAGTATAGTGGTTAGTATCCCCGCCTGTCACGCGGGAGACCGGGGTTCGATTCCCCGCCGGGGAGGCACATCCGATTTTTAATTGCTACTCTTTCACTCGCCGAACTTAGTGTAGGACGTTTGCGGCTACTAGCATCATATCTCTCGCACACAGGCACCTGTCTACAGCGCATCCTCGGTAGTATAGTGGTTAGTATCCCCGCCTGTCACGCGGGAGACCGGGGTTCGATTCCCCGCCGGGGAGATGCGATTTTTATCTCACAAACCTGTTCGAGTGTTGCGCGTATGGGGGTCGTAAGAGCATTAACTTTGCGATCAAGAAGTGTAGTTGGTGCAAAATCTTAAAAAATGCTACATCTTAGGAAGTGGTTCTCGCATTCTTCACACTTCAGAATTACTGGGTTTGCTGTTAACGCTGAATCAAGGCACCCCAGCCGACGCTGTGGGCGTAATAATCGAGCTCGACACAGTCTGCAAAAGAAATAATTTTAGCAGAGCGTGGTTTCGATCCACGGACCTCTGGGTTATGGGCCCAGCACGCTTCCACTGCGCCACTCTGCTGGCTGGGGTTGCGCTGGCTCTTCGCCACGTGACGTGGGACACTTGGAAAGCGTTGTCTGCGTCGCTTTCACACGCCTGTACTTAATTGCGTATCATCTCCCACAGCTCTCAGCTTGACTTGTCTCGACTTTGCTCGACTGACGCTACGCTGACGCTTGCAGGCTGCGATATTTACCACGATCGACTCGACATGCAGCTGCGAGATGCACAGGAGTAACAAAGCACTCCACGATGCGGCGACATACGAAATCCACTGCCCAGCTACGCGTCGGCAACCAACAAAATGCCGACCCTGACAGGATTCGAACCTGGAATCTTCTGATCCGTAGTCAGACGCGTTATCCGTTGCGCCACAGGGCCAGTGGCAGCATTTCTTTCTACGAGGCAAGTGCAATTGGCGAAGAAACGTGTTCTCCATGGCTGAGCAAGCTCCCAAGGAAGGTACCTCTCGTCCAGCTGCGTGGCCGCAGTGCGCCTGCAGAGCTTAGAGCTTGCCACGCATCTGCTCTCGCTGTTCGACAGGTAGCAGAAGGCAAGGCGCGCGTTTTCCCGCGTTTTCTCGACGACCAGAGCCGGTTGATGTGCATGTAAGCGTAGCATATGGAACAAGAATAGCACGAAGCATTGGTAGTCAGGTGCCAAAGTCGCAGTATGGCATCAGGTGGCGATCGTATGTTTCTGTGGCCACCACTGGTTTGCAGCAAAGTGAATACCGCTAACTGAGAGCACTGTGTCGTAGCCCCAGTGGCGCAATTGGTTAGCGCACGGTACTTATAAGGCAGTAGCCGTGAGCAATGCCGGGGTTGTGAGTTCGAGCCTCACCTGGGGCATACTTTTATTTCTTAGCAGCTGTCTCTGACAGCAACAGGAGGCTAGGTTTGAGATGTATCAGCTATTTGAGTAACATAATTGTGCATTCGAGACGCTAGCTGCGTCTTCCTCGGTAGTATAGTGGTTAGTATCCCCGCGTGTCACGCGGGAGACCGGGGTTCGATTCCCCGCCGGGGAGGCACATCCGATTTTTAATTGCTACTCTTTCACTCGCCGAACTTAGTGTAGGACGTTTGCGGCTACTAGCATCATATCTCTCGCACACAGGCACCTGTCTACAGCGCATCCTCGGTAGTATAGTGGTTAGTATCCCCGCCTGTCACGCGGGAGACCGGGGTTCGATTCCCCGCCGGGGAGATGCGATTTTTATCTCACAAACCTGTTCGAGTGTTGCGCGTATGGGGGTCGTAAGAGCATTAACTTTGCGATCAAGAAGTGTAGTTGGTGCAAAATCTTAAAAAATGCTACATCTTAGGAAGTGGTTCTCGCATTCTTCACACTTCAGAATTACTGGGTTTGCTGTTAACGCTGAATCAAGGCACCCCAGCCGACGCTGTGGGCGTAATAATCGAGCTCGACACAGTCTGCAAAAGAAATAATTTTAGCAGAGCGTGGTTTCGATCCACGGACCTCTGGGTTATGGGCCCAGCACGCTTCCACTGCGCCACTCTGCTGGCTGGGGTTGCGCTGGCTCTTCGCCACGTGACGTGGGACACTTGGAAAGCGTTGTCTGCGTCGCTTTCACACGCCTGTACTTAATTGCGTATCATCTCCCACAGCTCTCAGCTTGACTTGTCTCGACTTTGCTCGACTGACGCTACGCTGACGCTTGCAGGCTGCGATATTTACCACGATCGACTCGACATGCAGCTGCGAGATGCACAGGAGTAACAAAGCACTCCACGATGCGGCGACATACGAAATCCACTGCCCAGCTACGCGTCGGCAACCAACAAAATGCCGACCCTGCCAGGATTCGAACCTGGAATCTTCTGATCCGTAGTCAGACGCGTTATCCGTTGCGCCACAGGGCCAGTGGCAGCATTTCTTTCTACGAGGCAAGTGCAATTGGCGAAGAAACGTGTTCTCCATGGCTGAGCAAGCTCCCAAGGAAGGTACCTCTCGTCCAGCTGCGTGGCCGCAGTGCGCCTGCAGAGCTTAGAGCTTGCCACGCATCTGCTCTCGCTGTTCGACAGGTAGCAGAAGGCAAGGCGCGCGTTTTCCCGCGTTTTCTCGACGACCAGAGCCGGTTGATGTGCATGTAAGCGTAGCATATGGAACAAGAATAGCACGAAGCATTGGTAGTCAGGTGCCAAAGTCGCAGTATGGCATCAGGTGGCGATCGTATGTTTCTGTGGCCACCACTGGTTTGCAGCAAAGTGAATACCGCTAACTGAGAGCACTGTGTCGTAGCCCCAGTGGCGCAATTGGTTAGCGCACGGTACTTATAAGGCAGTAGCCGTGAGCAATGCCGGGGTTGTGAGTTCGAGCCTCACCTGGGGCATACTTTTATTTCTTAGCAGCTGTCTCTGACAGCAACAGGAGGCTAGGTTTGAGATGTATCAGCTATTTGAGTAACATAATTGTGCATTCGAGACGCTAGCTGCGTCTTCCTCGGTAGTATAGTGGTTAGTATCCCCGCCTGTCACGCGGGAGACCGGGGTTCGATTCCCCGCCGGGGAGGCACATCCGATTTTTAATTGCTACTCTTTCACTCGCCGAACTTAGTGTAGGACGTTTGCGGCTACTAGCATCATATCTCTCGCACACAGGCACCTGTCTACAGCGCATCCTCGGTAGTATAGTGGTTAGTATCCCCGCCTGTCACGCGGGAGACCGGGGTTCGATTCCCCGCCGGGGCGATGCGATTTTTATCTCACAAACCTGTTCGAGTGTTGCGCGTATGGGGGTCGTAAGAGCATTAACATTGCGATCAAGAAGTGTAGTTGGTGCAAAATCTTAAAAAATGCTACATCTTAGGAAGTGGTTCTCGCATTCTTCACACTTCAGAATTACTGGGTTTGCTGTTAACGCTGAATCAAGGCACCCCAGCCGACGCTGTGGGCGTAATAATCGAGCTCGACACAGTCTGCAAAAGAAATAATTTTAGCAGAGCGTGGTTTCGATCCACGGACCTCTGGGTTATGGGCCCAGCACGCTTCCACTGCGCCACTCTGCTGGCTGGGGTTGCGCTGGCTCTTCGCCACGTGACGTGGGACACTTGGAAAGCGTTGTCTGCGTCGCTTTCACACGCCTGTACTTAATTGCGTATCATCTCCCACAGCTCTCAGCTTGACTTGTCTCGACTTTGCTCGACTGACGCTACGCTGACGCTTGCAGGCTGCGATATTTACCACGATCGACTCGACATGCAGCTGCGAGATGCACAGGAGTAACAAAGCACTCCACGATGCGGCGACATACGAAATCCACTGCCCAGCTACGCGTCGGCAACCAACAAAATGCCGACCCTGCCAGGATTCGAACCTGGAATCTTCTGATCCGTAGTCAGACGCGTTATCCGTTGCGCCACAGGGCCAGTGGCAGCATTTCTTTCTACGAGGCAAGTGCAATTGGCGAAGAAACGTGTTCTCCATGGCTGAGCAAGCTCCCAAGGAAGGTACCTCTCGTCCAGCTGCGTGGCCGCAGTGCGCCTGCAGAGCTTAGAGCTTGCCACGCATCTGCTCTCGCTGTTCGACAGGTAGCAGAAGGCAAGGCGCGCGTTTTCCCGCGTTTTCTCGACGACCAGAGCCGGTTGATGTGCATGTAAGCGTAGCATATGGAACAAGAATAGCACGAAGCATTGGTAGTCAGGTGCCAAAGTCGCAGTATGGCATCAGGTGGCGATCGTATGTTTCTGTGGCCACCACTGGTTTGCAGCAAAGTGAATACCGCTAACTGAGAGCACTGTGTCGTAGCCCCAGTGGCGCAATTGGTTAGCGCACGGTACTTATAAGGCAGTAGCCGTGAGCAATGCCGGGGTTGTGGGTTCGAGCCTCACCTGGGGCATACTTTTATTTCTTAGCAGCTGTCTCTGACAGCAACAGGAGGCTAGGTTTGAGATGTATCAGCTATTTGAGTAACATAATTGTGCATTCGAGACGCTAGCTGCGTCTTCCTCGGTAGTATAGTGGTTAGTATCCCCGCCTGTCACGCGGGAGACCGGGGTTCGATTCCCCGCCGGGGAGGCACATCCGATTTTTAATTGCTACTCTTTCACTCGCCGAACTTAGTGTAGGACGTTTGCGGCTACTAGCATCATATCTCTCGCACACAGGCACCTGTCTACAGCGCATCCTCGGTAGTATAGTGGTTAGTATCCCCGCCTGTCACGCGGGAGACCGGGGTTCGATTCCCCGCCGGGGAGATGCGATTTTTATCTCACAAACCTGTTCGAGTGTTGCGCGTATGGGGGTCGTAAGAGCATTAACTTTGCGATCAAGAAGTGTAGTTGGTGCAAAATCTTAAAAAATGCTACATCTTAGGAAGTGGTTCTCGCATTCTTCACACTTCAGAATTACTGGGTTTGCTGTTAACGCTGAATCAAGGCACCCCAGCCGACGCTGTGGGCGTAATAATCGAGCTCGACACAGTCTGCAAAAGAAATAATTTTAGCAGAGCGTGGTTTCGATCCACGGACCTCTGGGTTATGGGCCCAGCACGCTTCCACTGCGCCACTCTGCTGGCTGGGGTTGCGCTGGCTCTTCGCCACGTGACGTGGGACACTTGGAAAGCGTTGTCTGCGTCGCTTTCACACGCCTGTACTTAATTGCGTATCATCTCCCACAGCTCTCAGCTTGACTTGTCTCGACTTTGCTCGACTGACGCTACGCTGACGCTTGCAGGCTGCGATATTTACCACGATCGACTCGACATGCAGCTGCGAGATGCACAGGAGTAACAAAGCACTCCACGATGCGGCGACATACGAAATCCACTGCCCAGCTACGCGTCGGCAACCAACAAAATGCCGACCCTGCCAGGATTCGAACCTGGAATCTTCTGATCCGTAGTCAGACGCGTTATCCGTTGCGCCACAGGGCCAGTGGCAGCATTTCTTTCTACGAGGCAAGTGCAATTGGCGAAGAAACGTGTTCTCCATGGCTGAGCAAGCTCCCAAGGAAGGTACCTCTCGTCCAGCTGCGTGGCCGCAGTGCGCCTGCAGAGCTTAGAGCTTGCCACGCATCTGCTCTCGCTGTTCGACAGGTAGCAGAAGGCAAGGCGCGCGTTTTCCCGCGTTTTCTCGACGACCAGAGCCGGTTGATGTGCATGTAAGCGTAGCATATGGAACAAGAATAGCACGAAGCATTGGTAGTCAGGTGCCAAAGTCGCAGTATGGCATCAGGTGGCGATCGTATGTTTCTGTGGCCACCACTGGTTTGCAGCAAAGTGAATACCGCTAACTGAGAGCACTGTGTCGTAGCCCCAGTGGCGCAATTGGTTAGCGCACGGTACTTATAAGGCAGTAGCCGTGAGCAATGCCGGGGTTGTGAGTTCGAGCCTCACCTGGGGCATACTTTTATTTCTTAGCAGCTGTCTCTGACAGCAACAGGAGGCTAGGTTTGAGATGTATCAGCTATTTGAGTAACATAATTGTGCATTCGAGACGCTAGCTGCGTCTTCCTCGGTAGTATAGTGGTTAGTATCCCCGCCTGTCACGCGGGAGACCGGGGTTCGATTCCCCGCCGGGGAGGCACATCCGATTTTTAATTGCTACTCTTTCACTCGCCGAACTTAGTGTAGGACGTTTGCGGCTACTAGCATCATATCTCTCGCACACAGGCACCTGTCTACAGCGCATCCTCGGTAGTATAGTGGTTAGTATCCCCGCCTGTCACGCGGGAGACCGGGGTTCGATTCCCCGCCGGGGAGATGCGATTTTTATCTCACAAACCTGTTCGAGTGTTGCGCGTATGGGGGTCGTAAGAGCATTAACTTTGCGATCAAGAAGTGTAGTTGGTGCAAAATCTTAAAAAATGCTACATCTTAGGAAGTGGTTCTCGCATTCTTCACACTTCAGAATTACTGGGTTTGCTGTTAACGCTGAATCAAGGCACCCCAGCCGACGCTGTGGGCGTAATAATCGAGCTCGACACAGTCTGCAAAAGAAATAATTTTAGCAGAGCGTGGTTTCGATCCACGGACCTCTGGGTTATGGGCCCAGCACGCTTCCACTGCGCCACTCTGCTGGCTGGGGTTGCGCTGGCTCTTCGCCACGTGACGTGGGACACTTGGAAAGCGTTGTCTGCGTCGCTTTCACACGCCTGTACTTAATTGCGTATCATCTCCCACAGCTCTCAGCTTGACTTGTCTCGACTTTGCTCGACTGACGCTACGCTGACGCTTGCAGGCTGCGATATTTACCACGATCGACTCGACATGCAGCTGCGAGATGCACAGGAGTAACAAAGCACTCCACGATGCGGCGACATACGAAATCCACTGCCCAGCTACGCGTCGGCAACCAACAAAATGCCGACCCTGCCAGGATTCGAACCTGGAATCTTCTGATCCGTAGTCAGACGCGTTATCCGTTGCGCCACAGGGCCAGTGGCAGCATTTCTTTCTACGAGGCAAGTGCAATTGGCGAAGAAACGTGTTCTCCATGGCTGAGCAAGCTCCCAAGGAAGGTACCTCTCGTCCAGCTGCGTGGCCGCAGTGCGCCTGCAGAGCTTAGAGCTTGCCACGCATCTGCTCTCGCTGTTCGACAGGTAGCAGAAGGCAAGGCGCGCGTTTTCCCGCGTTTTCTCGACGACCAGAGCCGGTTGATGTGCATGTAAGCGTAGCATATGGAACAAGAATAGCACGAAGCATTGGTAGTCAGGTGCCAAAGTCGCAGTATGGCATCAGGTGGCGATCGTATGTTTCTGTGGCCACCACTGGTTTGCAGCAAAGTGAATACCGCTAACTGAGAGCACTGTGTCGTAGCCCCAGTGGCGCAATTGGTTAGCGCACGGTACTTATAAGGCAGTAGCCGTGAGCAATGCCGGGGTTGTGAGTTCGAGCCTCACCTGGGGCATACTTTTATTTCTTAGCAGCTGTCTCTGACAGCAACAGGAGGCTAGGTTTGAGATGTATCAGCTATTTGAGTAACATAATTGTGCATTCGAGACGCTAGCTGCGTCTTCCTCGGTAGTATAGTGGTTAGTATCCCCGCCTGTCACGCGGGAGACCGGGGTTCGATTCCCCGCCGGGGAGGCACATCCGATTTTTAATTGCTACTCTTTCACTCGCCGAACTTAGTGTAGGACGTTTGCGGCTACTAGCATCATATCTCTCGCACACAGGCACCTGTCTACAGCGCATCCTCGGTAGTATAGTGGTTAGTATCCCCGCCTGTCACGCGGGAGACCGGGGTTCGATTCCCCGCCGGGGAGATGCGATTTTTATCTCACAAACCTGTTCGAGTGTTGCGCGTATGGGGGTCGTAAGAGCATTAACTTTGCGATCAAGAAGTGTAGTTGGTGCAAAATCTTAAAAAATGCTACATCTTAGGAAGTGGTTCTCGCATTCTTCACACTTCAGAATTACTGGGTTTGCTGTTAACGCTGAATCAAGGCACCCCAGCCGACGCTGTGGGCGTAATAATCGAGCTCGACACAGTCTGCAAAAGAAATAATTTTAGCAGAGCGTGGTTTCGATCCACGGACCTCTGGGTTATGGGCCCAGCACGCTTCCACTGCGCCACTCTGCTGGCTGGGGTTGCGCTGGCTCTTCGCCACGTGACGTGGGACACTTGGAAAGCGTTGTCTGCGTCGCTTTCACACGCCTGTACTTAATTGCGTATCATCTCCCACAGCTCTCAGCTTGACTTGTCTCGACTTTGCTCGACTGACGCTACGCTGACGCTTGCAGGCTGCGATATTTACCACGATCGACTCGACATGCAGCTGCGAGATGCACAGGAGTAACAAAGCACTCCACGATGCGGCGACATACGAAATCCACTGCCCAGCTACGCGTCGGCAACCAACAAAATGCCGACCCTGCCAGGATTCGAACCTGGAATCTTCTGATCCGTAGTCAGACGCGTTATCCGTTGCGCCACAGGGCCAGTGGCAGCATTTCTTTCTACGAGGCAAGTGCAATTGGCGAAGAAACGTGTTCTCCATGGCTGAGCAAGCTCCCAAGGAAGGTACCTCTCGTCCAGCTGCGTGGCCGCAGTGCGCCTGCAGAGCTTAGAGCTTGCCACGCATCTGCTCTCGCTGTTCGACAGGTAGCAGAAGGCAAGGCGCGCGTTTTCCCGCGTTTTCTCGACGACCAGAGCCGGTTGATGTGCATGTAAGCGTAGCATATGGAACAAGAATAGCACGAAGCATTGGTAGTCAGGTGCCAAAGTCGCAGTATGGCATCAGGTGGCGATCGTATGTTTCTGTGGCCACCACTGGTTTGCAGCAAAGTGAATACCGCTAACTGAGAGCACTGTGTCGTAGCCCCAGTGGCGCAATTGGTTAGCGCACGGTACTTATAAGGCAGTAGCCGTGAGCAATGCCGGGGTTGTGAGTTCGAGCCTCACCTGGGGCATACTTTTATTTCTTAGCAGCTGTCTCTGACAGCAACAGGAGGCTAGGTTTGAGATGTATCAGCTATTTGAGTAACATAATTGTGCATTCGAGACGCTAGCTGCGTCTTCCTCGGTAGTATAGTGGTTAGTATCCCCGCCTGTCACGCGGGAGACCGGGGTTCGATTCCCCGCCGGGGAGGCACATCCGATTTTTAATTGCTACTCTTTCACTCGCCGAACTTAGTGTAGGACGTTTGCGGCTACTAGCATCATATCTCTCGCACACAGGCACCTGTCTACAGCGCATCCTCGGTAGTATAGTGGTTAGTATCCCCGCCTGTCACGCGGGAGACCGGGGTTCGATTCCCCGCCGGGGAGATGCGATTTTTATCTCACAAACCTGTTCGAGTGTTGCGCGTATGGGGGTCGTAAGAGCATTAACTTTGCGATCAAGAAGTGTAGTTGGTGCAAAATCTTAAAAAATGCTACATCTTAGGAAGTGGTTCTCGCATTCTTCACACTTCAGAATTACTGGGTTTGCTGTTAACGCTGAATCAAGGCACCCCAGCCGACGCTGTGGGCGTAATAATCGAGCTCGACACAGTCTGCAAAAGAAATAATTTTAGCAGAGCGTGGTTTCGATCCACGGACCTCTGGGTTATGGGCCCAGCACGCTTCCACTGCGCCACTCTGCTGGCTGGGGTTGCGCTGGCTCTTCGCCACGTGACGTGGGACACTTGGAAAGCGTTGTCTGCGTCGCTTTCACACGCCTGTACTTAATTGCGTATCATCTCCCACAGCTCTCAGCTTGACTTGTCTCGACTTTGCTCGACTGACGCTACGCTGACGCTTGCAGGCTGCGATATTTACCACGATCGACTCGACATGCAGCTGCGAGATGCACAGGAGTAACAAAGCACTCCACGATGCGGCGACATACGAAATCCACTGCCCAGCTACGCGTCGGCAACCAACAAAATGCCGACCCTGCCAGGATTCGAACCTGGAATCTTCTGATCCGTAGTCAGACGCGTTATCCGTTGCGCCACAGGGCCAGTGGCAGCATTTCTTTCTACGAGGCAAGTGCAATTGGCGAAGAAACGTGTTCTCCATGGCTGAGCAAGCTCCCAAGGAAGGTACCTCTCGTCCAGCTGCGTGGCCGCAGTGCGCCTGCAGAGCTTAGAGCTTGCCACGCATCTGCTCTCGCTGTTCGACAGGTAGCAGAAGGCAAGGCGCGCGTTTTCCCGCGTTTTCTCGACGACCAGAGCCGGTTGATGTGCATGTAAGCGTAGCATATGGAACAAGAATAGCACGAAGCATTGGTAGTCAGGTGCCAAAGTCGCAGTATGGCATCAGGTGGCGATCGTATGTTTCTGTGGCCACCACTGGTTTGCAGCAAAGTGAATACCGCTAACTGAGAGCACTGTGTCGTAGCCCCAGTGGCGCAATTGGTTAGCGCACGGTACTTATAAGGCAGTAGCCGTGAGCAATGCCGGGGTTGTGAGTTCGAGCCTCACCTGGGGCATACTTTTATTTCTTAGCAGCTGTCTCTGACAGCAACAGGAGGCTAGGTTTGAGATGTATCAGCTATTTGAGTAACATAATTGTGCATTCGAGACGCTAGCTGCGTCTTCCTCGGTAGTATAGTGGTTAGTATCCCCGCCTGTCACGCGGGAGACCGGGGTTCGATTCCCCGCCGGGGAGGCACATCCGATTTTTAATTGCTACTCTTTCACTCGCCGAACTTAGTGTAGGACGTTTGCGGCTACTAGCATCATATCTCTCGCACACAGGCACCTGTCTACAGCGCATCCTCGGTAGTATAGTGGTTAGTATCCCCGCCTGTCACGCGGGAGACCGGGGTTCGATTCCCCGCCGGGGAGATGCGATTTTTATCTCACAAACCTGTTCGAGTGTTGCGCGTATGGGGGTCGTAAGAGCATTAACTTTGCGATCAAGAAGTGTAGTTGGTGCAAAATCTTAAAAAATGCTACATCTTAGGAAGTGGTTCTCGCATTCTTCACACTTCAGAATTACTGGGTTTGCTGTTAACGCTGAATCAAGGCACCCCAGCCGACGCTGTGGGCGTAATAATCGAGCTCGACACAGTCTGCAAAAGAAATAATTTTAGCAGAGCGTGGTTTCGATCCACGGACCTCTGGGTTATGGGCCCAGCACGCTTCCACTGCGCCACTCTGCTGGCTGGGGTTGCGCTGGCTCTTCGCCACGTGACGTGGGACACTTGGAAAGCGTTGTCTGCGTCGCTTTCACACGCCTGTACTTAATTGCGTATCATCTCCCACAGCTCTCAGCTTGACTTGTCTCGACTTTGCTCGACTGACGCTACGCTGACGCTTGCAGGCTGCGATATTTACCACGATCGACTCGACATGCAGCTGCGAGATGCACAGGAGTAACAAAGCACTCCACGATGCGGCGACATACGAAATCCACTGCCCAGCTACGCGTCGGCAACCAACAAAATGCCGACCCTGCCAGGATTCGAACCTGGAATCTTCTGATCCGTAGTCAGACGCGTTATCCGTTGCGCCACAGGGCCAGTGGCAGCATTTCTTTCTACGAGGCAAGTGCAATTGGCGAAGAAACGTGTTCTCCATGGCTGAGCAAGCTCCCAAGGAAGGTACCTCTCGTCCAGCTGCGTGGCCGCAGTGCGCCTGCAGAGCTTAGAGCTTGCCACGCATCTGCTCTCGCTGTTCGACAGGTAGCAGAAGGCAAGGCGCGCGTTTTCCCGCGTTTTCTCGACGACCAGAGCCGGTTGATGTGCATGTAAGCGTAGCATATGGAACAAGAATAGCACGAAGCATTGGTAGTCAGGTGCCAAAGTCGCAGTATGGCATCAGGTGGCGATCGTATGTTTCTGTGGCCACCACTGGTTTGCAGCAAAGTGAATACCGCTAACTGAGAGCACTGTGTCGTAGCCCCAGTGGCGCAATTGGTTAGCGCACGGTACTTATAAGGCAGTAGCCGTGAGCAATGCCGGGGTTGTGAGTTCGAGCCTCACCTGGGGCATACTTTTATTTCTTAGCAGCTGTCTCTGACAGCAACAGGAGGCTAGGTTTGAGATGTATCAGCTATTTGAGTAACATAATTGTGCATTCGAGACGCTAGCTGCGTCTTCCTCGGTAGTATAGTGGTTAGTATCCCCGCCTGTCACGCGGGAGACCGGGGTTCGATTCCCCGCCGGGGAGGCACATCCGATTTTTAATTGCTACTCTTTCACTCGCCGAACTTAGTGTAGGACGTTTGCGGCTACTAGCATCATATCTCTCGCACACAGGCACCTGTCTACAGCGCATCCTCGGTAGTATAGTGGTTAGTATCCCCGCCTGTCACGCGGGAGACCGGGGTTCGATTCCCCGCCGGGGAGATGCGATTTTTATCTCACAAACCTGTTCGAGTGTTGCGCGTATGGGGGTCGTAAGAGCATTAACTTTGCGATCAAGAAGTGTAGTTGGTGCAAAATCTTAAAAAATGCTACATCTTAGGAAGTGGTTCTCGCATTCTTCACACTTCAGAATTACTGGGTTTGCTGTTAACGCTGAATCAAGGCACCCCAGCCGACGCTGTGGGCGTAATAATCGAGCTCGACACAGTCTGCAAAAGAAATAATTTTAGCAGAGCGTGGTTTCGATCCACGGACCTCTGGGTTATGGGCCCAGCACGCTTCCACTGCGCCACTCTGCTGGCTGGGGTTGCGCTGGCTCTTCGCCACGTGACGTGGGACACTTGGAAAGCGTTGTCTGCGTCGCTTTCACACGCCTGTACTTAATTGCGTATCATCTCCCACAGCTCTCAGCTTGACTTGTCTCGACTTTGCTCGACTGACGCTACGCTGACGCTTGCAGGCTGCGATATTTACCACGATCGACTCGACATGCAGCTGCGAGATGCACAGGAGTAACAAAGCACTCCACGATGCGGCGACATACGAAATCCACTGCCCAGCTACGCGTCGGCAACCAACAAAATGCCGACCCTGCCAGGATTCGAACCTGGAATCTTCTGATCCGTAGTCAGACGCGTTATCCGTTGCGCCACAGGGCCAGTGGCAGCATTTCTTTCTACGAGGCAAGTGCAATTGGCGAAGAAACGTGTTCTCCATGGCTGAGCAAGCTCCCAAGGAAGGTACCTCTCGTCCAGCTGCGTGGCCGCAGTGCGCCTGCAGAGCTTAGAGCTTGCCACGCATCTGCTCTCGCTGTTCGACAGGTAGCAGAAGGCAAGGCGCGCGTTTTCCCGCGTTTTCTCGACGACCAGAGCCGGTTGATGTGCATGTAAGCGTAGCATATGGAACAAGAATAGCACGAAGCATTGGTAGTCAGGTGCCAAAGTCGCAGTATGGCATCAGGTGGCGATCGTATGTTTCTGTGGCCACCACTGGTTTGCAGCAAAGTGAATACCGCTAACTGAGAGCACTGTGTCGTAGCCCCAGTGGCGCAATTGGTTAGCGCACGGTACTTATAAGGCAGTAGCCGTGAGCAATGCCGGGGTTGTGAGTTCGAGCCTCACCTGGGGCATACTTTTATTTCTTAGCAGCTGTCTCTGACAGCAACAGGAGGCTAGGTTTGAGATGTATCAGCTATTTGAGTAACATAATTGTGCATTCGAGACGCTAGCTGCGTCTTCCTCGGTAGTATAGTGGTTAGTATCCCCGCCTGTCACGCGGGAGACCGGGGTTCGATTCCCCGCCGGGGAGGCACATCCGATTTTTAATTGCTACTCTTTCACTCGCCGAACTTAGTGTAGGACGTTTGCGGCTACTAGCATCATATCTCTCGCACACAGGCACCTGTCTACAGCGCATCCTCGGTAGTATAGTGGTTAGTATCCCCGCCTGTCACGCGGGAGACCGGGGTTCGATTCCCCGCCGGGGAGATGCGATTTTTATCTCACAAACCTGTTCGAGTGTTGCGCGTATGGGGGTCGTAAGAGCATTAACTTTGCGATCAAGAAGTGTAGTTGGTGCAAAATCTTAAAAAATGCTACATCTTAGGAAGTGGTTCTCGCATTCTTCACACTTCAGAATTACTGGGTTTGCTGTTAACGCTGAATCAAGGCACCCCAGCCGACGCTGTGGGCGTAATAATCGAGCTCGACACAGTCTGCAAAAGAAATAATTTTAGCAGAGCGTGGTTTCGATCCACGGACCTCTGGGTTATGGGCCCAGCACGCTTCCACTGCGCCACTCTGCTGGCTGGGGTTGCGCTGGCTCTTCGCCACGTGACGTGGGACACTTGGAAAGCGTTGTCTGCGTCGCTTTCACACGCCTGTACTTAATTGCGTATCATCTCCCACAGCTCTCAGCTTGACTTGTCTCGACTTTGCTCGACTGACGCTACGCTGACGCTTGCAGGCTGCGATATTTACCACGATCGACTCGACATGCAGCTGCGAGATGCACAGGAGTAACAAAGCACTCCACGATGCGGCGACATACGAAATCCACTGCCCAGCTACGCGTCGGCAACCAACAAAATGCCGACCCTGCCAGGATTCGAACCTGGAATCTTCTGATCCGTAGTCAGACGCGTTATCCGTTGCGCCACAGGGCCAGTGGCAGCATTTCTTTCTACGAGGCAAGTGCAATTGGCGAAGAAACGTGTTCTCCATGGCTGAGCAAGCTCCCAAGGAAGGTACCTCTCGTCCAGCTGCGTGGCCGCAGTGCGCCTGCAGAGCTTAGAGCTTGCCACGCATCTGCTCTCGCTGTTCGACAGGTAGCAGAAGGCAAGGCGCGCGTTTTCCCGCGTTTTCTCGACGACCAGAGCCGGTTGATGTGCATGTAAGCGTAGCATATGGAACAAGAATAGCACGAAGCATTGGTAGTCAGGTGCCAAAGTCGCAGTATGGCATCAGGTGGCGATCGTATGTTTCTGTGGCCACCACTGGTTTGCAGCAAAGTGAATACCGCTAACTGAGAGCACTGTGTCGTAGCCCCAGTGGCGCAATTGGTTAGCGCACGGTACTTATAAGGCAGTAGCCGTGAGCAATGCCGGGGTTGTGATTTCGAGCCTCACCTGGGGCATACTTTTATTTCTTAGCAGCTGTCTCTGACAGCAACAGGAGGCTAGGTTTGAGATGTATCAGCTATTTGAGTAACATAATTGTGCATTCGAGACGCTAGCTGCGTCTTCCTCGGTAGTATAGTGGTTAGTATCCCCGCCTGTCACGCGGGAGACCGGGGTTCGATTCCCCGCCGGGGAGGCACATCCGATTTTTAATTGCTACTCTTTCACTCGCCGAACTTAGTGTAGGACGTTTGCGGCTACTAGCATCATATCTCTCGCACACAGGCACCTGTCTACAGCGCATCCTCGGTAGTATAGTGGTTAGTATCCCCGCCTGTCACGCGGGAGACCGGGGTTCGATTCCCCGCCGGGGAGATGCGATTTTTATCTCACAAACCTGTTCGAGTGTTGCGCGTATGGGGGTCGTAAGAGCATTAACTTTGCGATCAAGAAGTGTAGTTGGTGCAAAATCTTAAAAAATGCTACATCTTAGGAAGTGGTTCTCGCATTCTTCACACTTCAGAATTACTGGGTTTGCTGTTAACGCTGAATCAAGGCACCCCAGCCGACGCTGTGGGCGTAATAATCGAGCTCGACACAGTCTGCAAAAGAAATAATTTTAGCAGAGCGTGGTTTCGATCCACGGACCTCTGGGTTATGGGCCCAGCACGCTTCCACTGCGCCACTCTGCTGGCTGGGGTTGCGCTGGCTCTTCGCCACGTGACGTGGGACACTTGGAAAGCGTTGTCTGCGTCGCTTTCACACGCCTGTACTTAATTGCGTATCATCTCCCACAGCTCTCAGCTTGACTTGTCTCGACTTTGCTCGACTGACGCTACGCTGACGCTTGCAGGCTGCGATATTTACCACGATCGACTCGCTCGACTGACGCTACGCTGACGCTTGCAGGCTGCGATATTTACCACGATCGACTCGACATGCAGCTGCGAGATGCACAGGAGTAACAAAGCACTCCACGATGCGGCGACATACGAAATCCACTGCCCAGCTACGCGTCGGCAACCAACAAAATGCCGACCCTGCCAGGATTCGAACCTGGAATCTTCTGATCCGTAGTCAGACGTGTTATCCGTTGCGCCACAGGGCCAGTGGCAGCATTTCTTTCTACGAGGCAAGTGCAATTGGCGAAGAAACGTGTTCTCCATGGCTGAGCAAGCTCCCAAGGAAGGTACCTCTCGTCCAGCTGCGTGGCCGCAGTGCGCCTGCAGAGCTTAGAGCTTGCCACGCATCTGCTCTCGCTGTTCGACAGGTAGCAGAAGGCAAGGCGCGCGTTTTCCCGCGTTTTCTCGACGACCAGAGCCGGTTGATGTGCATGTAAGCGTAGCATATGGAACAAGAATAGCACGAAGCATTGGTAGTCAGGTGCCAAAGTCGCAGTATGGCATCAGGTGGCGATCGTATGTTTCTGTGGCCACCACTGGTTTGCAGCAAAGTGAATACCGCTAACTGAGAGCACTGTGTCGTAGCCCCAGTGGCGCAATTGGTTAGCGCACGGTACTTATAAGGCAGTAGCCGTGAGCAATGCCGGGGTTGTGATTTCGAGCCTCACCTGGGGCATACTTTTATTTCTTAGCAGCTGTCTCTGACAGCAACAGGAGGCTAGGTTTGAGATGTATCAGCTATTTGAGTAACATAATTGTGCATTCGAGACGCTAGCTGCGTCTTCCTCGGTAGTATAGTGGTTAGTATCCCCGCCTGTCACGCGGGAGACCGGGGTTCGATTCCCCGCCGGGGAGGCACATCCGATTTTTAATTGCTACTCTTTCACTCGCCGAACT
The DNA here is from genome assembly GCF_023864345.2 of Schistocerca serialis cubense. Lineage (NCBI taxonomy): Eukaryota > Metazoa > Arthropoda > Insecta > Orthoptera > Acrididae > Schistocerca > Schistocerca serialis. The sequence goes on along the minus strand of NC_064646.1, from coordinate 444,945,476 downwards.
TAGTGTAGGACGTTTGCGGCTACTAGCATCATATCTCTCGCACACAGGCACCTGTCTACAGCGCATCCTCGGTAGTATAGTGGTTAGTATCCCCGCCTGTCACGCGGGAGACCGGGGTTCGATTCCCCGCCGGGGAGATGCGATTTTTATCTCACAAACCTGTTCGAGTGTTGCGCGTATGGGGGTCGTAAGAGCATTAACTTTGCGATCAAGAAGTGTAGTTGGTGCAAAATCTTAAAAAATGCTACATCTTAGGAAGTGGTTCTCGCATTCTTCACACTTCAGAATTACTGGGTTTGCTGTTAACGCTGAATCAAGGCACCCCAGCCGACGCTGTGGGCGTAATAATCGAGCTCGACACAGTCTGCAAAAGAAATAATTTTAGCAGAGCGTGGTTTCGATCCACGGACCTCTGGGTTATGGGCCCAGCACGCTTCCACTGCGCCACTCTGCTGGCTGGGGTTGCGCTGGCTCTTCGCCACGTGACGTGGGACACTTGGAAAGCGTTGTCTGCGTCGCTTTCACACGCCTGTACTTAATTGCGTATCATCTCCCACAGCTCTCAGCTTGACTTGTCTCGACTTTGCTCGACTGACGCTACGCTGACGCTTGCAGGCTGCGATATTTACCACGATCGACTCGCTCGACTGACGCTACGCTGACGCTTGCAGGCTGCGATATTTACCACGATCGACTCGACATGCAGCTGCGAGATGCACAGGAGTAACAAAGCACTCCACGATGCGGCGACATACGAAATCCACTGCCCAGCTACGCGTCGGCAACCAACAAAATGCCGACCCTGCCAGGATTCGAACCTGGAATCTTCTGATCCGTAGTCAGACGTGTTATCCGTTGCGCCACAGGGCCAGTGGCAGCATTTCTTTCTACGAGGCAAGTGCAATTGGCGAAGAAACGTGTTCTCCATGGCTGAGCAAGCTCCCAAGGAAGGTACCTCTCGTCCAGCTGCGTGGCCGCAGTGCGCCTGCAGAGCTTAGAGCTTGCCACGCATCTGCTCTCGCTGTTCGACAGGTAGCAGAAGGCAAGGCGCGCGTTTTCCCGCGTTTTCTCGACGACCAGAGCCGGTTGATGTGCATGTAAGCGTAGCATATGGAACAAGAATAGCACGAAGCATTGGTAGTCAGGTGCCAAAGTCGCAGTATGGCATCAGGTGGCGATCGTATGTTTCTGTGGCCACCACTGGTTTGCAGCAAAGTGAATACCGCTAACTGAGAGCACTGTGTCGTAGCCCCAGTGGCGCAATTGGTTAGCGCACGGTACTTATAAGGCAGTAGCCGTGAGCAATGCCGGGGTTGTGAGTTCGAGCCTCACCTGGGGCATACTTTTATTTCTTAGCAGCTGTCTCTGACAGCAACAGGAGGCTAGGTTTGAGATGTATCAGCTATTTGAGTAACATAATTGTGCATTCGAGACGCTAGCTGCGTCTTCCTCGGTAGTATAGTGGTTAGTATCCCCGCCTGTCACGCGGGAGACCGGGGTTCGATTCCCCGCCGGGGAGGCACATCCGATTTTTAATTGCTACTCTTTCACTCGCCGAACTTAGTGTAGGACGTTTGCGGCTACTAGCATCATATCTCTCGCACACAGGCACCTGTCTACAGCGCATCCTCGGTAGTATAGTGGTTAGTATCCCCGCCTGTCACGCGGGAGACCGGGGTTCGATTCCCCGCCGGGGAGATGCGATTTTTATCTCACAAACCTGTTCGAGTGTTGCGCGTATGGGGGTCGTAAGAGCATTAACTTTGCGATCAAGAAGTGTAGTTGGTGCAAAATCTTAAAAAATGCTACATCTTAGGAAGTGGTTCTCGCATTCTTCACACTTCAGAATTACTGGGTTTGCTGTTAACGCTGAATCAAGGCACCCCAGCCGACGCTGTGGGCGTAATAATCGAGCTCGACACAGTCTGCAAAAGAAATAATTTTAGCAGAGCGTGGTTTCGATCCACGGACCTCTGGGTTATGGGCCCAGCACGCTTCCACTGCGCCACTCTGCTGGCTGGGGTTGCGCTGGCTCTTCGCCACGTGACGTGGGACACTTGGAAAGCGTTGTCTGCGTCGCTTTCACACGCCTGTACTTAATTGCGTATCATCTCCCACAGCTCTCAGCTTGACTTGTCTCGACTTTGCTCGACTGACGCTACGCTGACGCTTGCAGGCTGCGATATTTACCACGATCGACTCGACATGCAGCTGCGAGATGCACAGGAGTAACAAAGCACTCCACGATGCGGCGACATACGAAATCCACTGCCCAGCTACGCGTCGGCAACCAACAAAATGCCGACCCTGCCAGGATTCGAACCTGGAATCTTCTGATCCGTAGTCAGACGCGTTATCCGTTGCGCCACAGGGCCAGTGGCAGCATTTCTTTCTACGAGGCAAGTGCAATTGGCGAAGAAACGTGTTCTCCATGGCTGAGCAAGCTCCCAAGGAAGGTACCTCTCGTCCAGCTGCGTGGCCGCAGTGCGCCTGCAGAGCTTAGAGCTTGCCACGCATCTGCTCTCGCTGTTCGACAGGTAGCAGAAGGCAAGGCGCGCGTTTTCCCGCGTTTTCTCGACGACCAGAGCCGGTTGATGTGCATGTAAGCGTAGCATATGGAACAAGAATAGCACGAAGCATTGGTAGTCAGGTGCCAAAGTCGCAGTATGGCATCAGGTGGCGATCGTATGTTTCTGTGGCCACCACTGGTTTGCAGCAAAGTGAATACCGCTAACTGAGAGCACTGTGTCGTAGCCCCAGTGGCGCAATTGGTTAGCGCACGGTACTTATAAGGCAGTAGCCGTGAGCAATGCCGGGGTTGTGAGTTCGAGCCTCACCTGGGGCATACTTTTATTTCTTAGCAGCTGTCTCTGACAGCAACAGGAGGCTAGGTTTGAGATGTATCAGCTATTTGAGTAACATAATTGTGCATTAGAGACGCTAGCTGCGTCTTCCTCGGTAGTATAGTGGTTAGTATCCCCGCCTGTCACGCGGGAGACCGGGGTTCGATTCCCCGCCGGGGAGGCACATCCGATTTTTAATTGCTACTCTTTCACTCGCCGAACTTAGTGTAGGACGTTTGCGGCTACTAGCATCATATCTCTCGCACACAGGCACCTGTCTACAGCGCATCCTCGGTAGTATAGTGGTTAGTATCCCCGCCTGTCACGCGGGAGACCGGGGTTCGATTCCCCGCCGGGGAGATGCGATTTTTATCTCACAAACCTGTTCGAGTGTTGCGCGTATGGGGGTCGTAAGAGCATTAACTTTGCGATCAAGAAGTGTAGTTGGTGCAAAATCTTAAAAAATGCTACATCTTAGGAAGTGGTTCTCGCATTCTTCACACTTCAGAATTACTGGGTTTGCTGTTAACGCTGAATCAAGGCACCCCAGCCGACGCTGTGGGCGTAATAATCGAGCTCGACACAGTCTGCAAAAGAAATAATTTTAGCAGAGCGTGGTTTCGATCCACGGACCTCTGGGTTATGGGCCCAGCACGCTTCCACTGCGCCACTCTGCTGGCTGGGGTTGCGCTGGCTCTTCGCCACGTGACGTGGGACACTTGGAAAGCGTTGTCTGCGTCGCTTTCACACGCCTGTACTTAATTGCGTATCATCTCCCACAGCTCTCAGCTTGACTTGTCTCGACTTTGCTCGACTGACGCTACGCTGACGCTTGCAGGCTGCGATATTTACCACGATCGACTCGCTCGACTGACGCTACGCTGACGCTTGCAGGCTGCGATATTTACCACGATCGACATGCAGCTGCGAGATGCACAGGAGTAACAAAGCACTCCACGATGCGGCGACATACGAAATCCACTGCCCAGCTACGCGTCGGCAACCAACAAAATGCCGACCCTGCCAGGATTCGAACCTGGAATCTTCTGATCCGTAGTCAGACGTGTTATCCGTTGCGCCACAGGGCCAGTGGCAGCATTTCTTTCTACGAGGCAAGTGCAATTGGCGAAGAAACGTGTTCTCCATGGCTGAGCAAGCTCCCAAGGAAGGTACCTCTCGTCCAGCTGCGTGGCCGCAGTGCGCCTGCAGAGCTTAGAGCTTGCCACGCATCTGCTCTCGCTGTTCGACAGGTAGCAGAAGGCAAGGCGCGCGTTTTCCCGCGTTTTCTCGACGACCAGAGCCGGTTGATGTGCATGTAAGCGTAGCATATGGAACAAGAATAGCACGAAGCATTGGTAGTCAGGTGCCAAAGTCGCAGTATGGCATCAGGTGGCGATCGTATGTTTCTGTGGCCACCACTGGTTTGCAGCAAAGTGAATACCGCTAACTGAGAGCACTGTGTCGTAGCCCCAGTGGCGCAATTGGTTAGCGCACGGTACTTATAAGGCAGTAGCCGTGAGCAATGCCGGGGTTGTGAGTTCGAGCCTCACCTGGGGCATACTTTTATTTCTTAGCAGCTGTCTCTGACAGCAACAGGAGGCTAGGTTTGAGATGTATCAGCTATTTGAGTAACATAATTGTGCATTCGAGACGCTAGCTGCGTCTTCCTCGGTAGTATAGTGGTTAGTATCCCCGCCTGTCACGCGGGAGACCGGGGTTCGATTCCCCGCCGGGGAGGCACATCCGATTTTTAATTGCTACTCTTTCACTCGCCGAACTTAGTGTAGGACGTTTGCGGCTACTAGCATCATATCTCTCGCACACAGGCACCTGTCTACAGCGCATCCTCGGTAGTATAGTGGTTAGTATCCCCGCCTGTCACGCGGGAGACCGGGGTTCGATTCCCCGCCGGGGAGATGCGATTTTTATCTCACAAACCTGTTCGAGTGTTGCGCGTATGGGGGTCGTAAGAGCATTAACTTTGCGATCAAGAAGTGTAGTTGGTGCAAAATCTTAAAAAATGCTACATCTTAGGAAGTGGTTCTCGCATTCTTCACACTTCAGAATTACTGGGTTTGCTGTTAACGCTGAATCAAGGCACCCCAGCCGACGCTGTGGGCGTAATAATCGAGCTCGACACAGTCTGCAAAAGAAATAATTTTAGCAGAGCGTGGTTTCGATCCACGGACCTCTGGGTTATGGGCCCAGCACGCTTCCACTGCGCCACTCTGCTGGCTGGGGTTGCGCTGGCTCTTCGCCACGTGACGTGGGACACTTGGAAAGCGTTGTCTGCGTCGCTTTCACACGCCTGTACTTAATTGCGTATCATCTCCCACAGCTCTCAGCTTGACTTGTCTCGACTTTGCTCGACTGACGCTACGCTGACGCTTGCAGGCTGCGATATTTACCACGATCGACTCGCTCGACTGACGCTACGCTGACGCTTGCAGGCTGCGATATTTACCACGATCGACTCGACATGCAGCTGCGAGATGCACAGGAGTAACAAAGCACTCCACGATGCGGCGACATACGAAATCCACTGCCCAGCTACGCGTCGGCAACCAACAAAATGCCGACCCTGCCAGGATTCGAACCTGGAATCTTCTGATCCGTAGTCAGACGTGTTATCCGTTGCGCCACAGGGCCAGTGGCAGCATTTCTTTCTACGAGGCAAGTGCAATTGGCGAAGAAACGTGTTCTCCATGGCTGAGCAAGCTCCCAAGGAAGGTACCTCTCGTCCAGCTGCGTGGCCGCAGTGCGCCTGCAGAGCTTAGAGCTTGCCACGCATCTGCTCTCGCTGTTCGACAGGTAGCAGAAGGCAAGGCGCGCGTTTTCCCGCGTTTTCTCGACGACCAGAGCCGGTTGATGTGCATGTAAGCGTAGCATATGGAACAAGAATAGCACGAAGCATTGGTAGTCAGGTGCCAAAGTCGCAGTATGGCATCAGGTGGCGATCGTATGTTTCTGTGGCCACCACTGGTTTGCAGCAAAGTGAATACCGCTAACTGAGAGCACTGTGTCGTAGCCCCAGTGGCGCAATTGGTTAGCGCACGGTACTTATAAGGCAGTAGCCGTGAGCAATGCCGGGGTTGTGAGTTCGAGCCTCACCTGGGGCATACTTTTATTTCTTAGCAGCTGTCTCTGACAGCAACAGGAGGCTAGGTTTGAGATGTATCAGCTATTTGAGTAACATAATTGTGCATTCGAGACGCTAGCTGCGTCTTCCTCGGTAGTATAGTGGTTAGTATCCCCGCCTGTCACGCGGGAGACCGGGGTTCGATTCCCCGCCGGGGAGGCACATCCGATTTTTAATTGCTACTCTTTCACTCGCCGAACTTAGTGTAGGACGTTTGCGGCTACTAGCATCATATCTCTCGCACACAGGCACCTGTCTACAGCGCATCCTCGGTAGTATAGTGGTTAGTATCCCCGCCTGTCACGCGGGAGACCGGGGTTCGATTCCCCGCCGGGGAGATGCGATTTTTATCTCACAAACCTGTTCGAGTGTTGCGCGTATGGGGGTCGTAAGAGCATTAACTTTGCGATCAAGAAGTGTAGTTGGTGCAAAATCTTAAAAAATGCTACATCTTAGGAAGTGGTTCTCGCATTCTTCACACTTCAGAATTACTGGGTTTGCTGTTAACGCTGAATCAAGGCACCCCAGCCGACGCTGTGGGCGTAATAATCGAGCTCGACACAGTCTGCAAAAGAAATAATTTTAGCAGAGCGTGGTTTCGATCCACGGACCTCTGGGTTATGGGCCCAGCACGCTTCCACTGCGCCACTCTGCTGGCTGGGGTTGCGCTGGCTCTTCGCCACGTGACGTGGGACACTTGGAAAGCGTTGTCTGCGTCGCTTTCACACGCCTGTACTTAATTGCGTATCATCTCCCACAGCTCTCAGCTTGACTTGTCTCGACTTTGCTCGACTGACGCTACGCTGACGCTTGCAGGCTGCGATATTTACCACGATCGACTCGCTCGACTGACGCTACGCTGACGCTTGCAGGCTGCGATATTTACCACGATCGACTCGACATGCAGCTGCGAGATGCACAGGAGTAACAAAGCACTCCACGATGCGGCGACATACGAAATCCACTGCCCAGCTACGCGTCGGCAACCAACAAAATGCCGACCCTGCCAGGATTCGAACCTGGAATCTTCTGATCCGTAGTCAGACGTGTTATCCGTTGCGCCACAGGGCCAGTGGCAGCATTTCTTTCTACGAGGCAAGTGCAATTGGCGAAGAAACGTGTTCTCCATGGCTGAGCAAGCTCCCAAGGAAGGTACCTCTCGTCCAGCTGCGTGGCCGCAGTGCGCCTGCAGAGCTTAGAGCTTGCCACGCATCTGCTCTCGCTGTTCGACAGGTAGCAGAAGGCAAGGCGCGCGTTTTCCCGCGTTTTCTCGACGACCAGAGCCGGTTGATGTGCATGTAAGCGTAGCATATGGAACAAGAATAGCACGAAGCATTGGTAGTCAGGTGCCAAAGTCGCAGTATGGCATCAGGTGGCGATCGTATGTTTCTGTGGCCACCACTGGTTTGCAGCAAAGTGAATACCGCTAACTGAGAGCACTGTGTCGTAGCCCCAGTGGCGCAATTGGTTAGCGCACGGTACTTATAAGGCAGTAGCCGTGAGCAATGCCGGGGTTGTGAGTTCGAGCCTCACCTGGGGCATACTTTTATTTCTTAGCAGCTGTCTCTGACAGCAACAGGAGGCTAGGTTTGAGATGTATCAGCTATTTGAGTAACATAATTGTGCATTCGAGACGCTAGCTGCGTCTTCCTCGGTAGTATAGTGGTTAGTATCCCCGCCTGTCACGCGGGAGACCGGGGTTCGATTCCCCGCCGGGGAGGCACATCCGATTTTTAATTGCTACTCTTTCACTCGCCGAACTTAGTGTAGGACGTTTGCGGCTACTAGCATCATATCTCTCGCACACAGGCACCTGTCTACAGCGCATCCTCGGTAGTATAGTGGTTAGTATCCCCGCCTGTCACGCGGGAGACCGGGGTTCGATTCCCCGCCGGGGAGATGCGATTTTTATCTCACAAACCTGTTCGAGTGTTGCGCGTATGGGGGTCGTAAGAGCATTAACTTTGCGATCAAGAAGTGTAGTTGGTGCAAAATCTTAAAAAATGCTACATCTTAGGAAGTGGTTCTCGCATTCTTCACACTTCAGAATTACTGGGTTTGCTGTTAACGCTGAATCAAGGCACCCCAGCCGACGCTGTGGGCGTAATAATCGAGCTCGACACAGTCTGCAAAAGAAATAATTTTAGCAGAGCGTGGTTTCGATCCACGGACCTCTGGGTTATGGGCCCAGCACGCTTCCACTGCGCCACTCTGCTGGCTGGGGTTGCGCTGGCTCTTCGCCACGTGACGTGGGACACTTGGAAAGCGTTGTCTGCGTCGCTTTCACACGCCTGTACTTAATTGCGTATCATCTCCCACAGCTCTCAGCTTGACTTGTCTCGACTTTGCTCGACTGACGCTACGCTGACGCTTGCAGGCTGCGATATTTACCACGATCGACTCGCTCGACTGACGCTACGCTGACGCTTGCAGGCTGCGATATTTACCACGATCGACATGCAGCTGCGAGATGCACAGGAGTAACAAAGCACTCCACGATGCGGCGACATACGAAATCCACTGCCCAGCTACGCGTCGGCAACCAACAAAATGCCGACCCTGCCAGGATTCGAACCTGGAATCTTCTGATCCGTAGTCAGACGTGTTATCCGTTGCGCCACAGGGCCAGTGGCAGCATTTCTTTCTACGAGGCAAGTGCAATTGGCGAAGAAACGTGTTCTCCATGGCTGAGCAAGCTCCCAAGGAAGGTACCTCTCGTCCAGCTGCGTGGCCGCAGTGCGCCTGCAGAGCTTAGAGCTTGCCACGCATCTGCTCTCGCTGTTCGACAGGTAGCAGAAGGCAAGGCGCGCGTTTTCCCGCGTTTTCTCGACGACCAGAGCCGGTTGATGTGCATGTAAGCGTAGCATATGGAACAAGAATAGCACGAAGCATTGGTAGTCAGGTGCCAAAGTCGCAGTATGGCATCAGGTGGCGATCGTATGTTTCTGTGGCCACCACTGGTTTGCAGCAAAGTGAATACCGCTAACTGAGAGCACTGTGTCGTAGCCCCAGTGGCGCAATTGGTTAGCGCACGGTACTTATAAGGCAGTAGCCGTGAGCAATGCCGGGGTTGTGAGTTCGAGCCTCACCTGGGGCATACTTTTATTTCTTAGCAGCTGTCTCTGACAGCAACAGGAGGCTAGGTTTGAGATGTATCAGCTATTTGAGTAACATAATTGTGCATTCGAGACGCTAGCTGCGTCTTCCTCGGTAGTATAGTGGTTAGTATCCCCGCCTGTCACGCGGGAGACCGGGGTTCGATTCCCCGCCGGGGAGGCACATCCGATTTTTAATTGCTACTCTTTCACTCGCCGAACTTAGTGTAGGACGTTTGCGGCTACTAGCATCATATCTCTCGCACACAGGCACCTGTCTACAGCGCATCCTCGGTAGTATAGTGGTTAGTATCCCCGCCTGTCACGCGGGAGACCGGGGTTCGATTCCCCGCCGGGGAGATGCGATTTTTATCTCACAAACCTGTTCGAGTGTTGCGCGTATGGGGGTCGTAAGAGCATTAACTTTGCGATCAAGAAGTGTAGTTGGTGCAAAATCTTAAAAAATGCTACATCTTAGGAAGTGGTTCTCGCATTCTTCACACTTCAGAATTACTGGGTTTGCTGTTAACGCTGAATCAAGGCACCCCAGCCGACGCTGTGGGCGTAATAATCGAGCTCGACACAGTCTGCAAAAGAAATAATTTTAGCAGAGCGTGGTTTCGATCCACGGACCTCTGGGTTATGGGCCCAGCACGCTTCCACTGCGCCACTCTGCTGGCTGGGGTTGCGCTGGCTCTTCGCCACGTGACGTGTGACACTTGGAAAGCGTTGTCTGCGTCGCTTTCACACGCCTGTACTTAATTGCGTATCATCTCCCACAGCTCTCAGCTTGACTTGTCTCGACTTTGCTCGACTGACGCTACGCTGACGCTTGCAGGCTGCGATATTTACCACGATCGACTCGACATGCAGCTGCGAGATGCACAGGAGTAACAAAGCACTCCACGATGCGGCGACATACGAAATCCACTGCCCAGCTACGCGTCGGCAACCAACAAAATGCCGACCCTGCCAGGATTCGAACCTGGAATCTTCTGATCCGTAGTCAGACGCGTTATCCGTTGCGCCACAGGGCCAGTGGCAGCATTTCTTTCTACGAGGCAAGTGCAATTGGCGAAGAAACGTGTTCTCCATGGCTGAGCAAGCTCCCAAGGAAGGTACCTCTCGTCCAGCTGCGTGGCCGCAGTGCGCCTGCAGAGCTTAGAGCTTGCCACGCATCTGCTCTCGCTGTTCGACAGGTAGCAGAAGGCAAGGCGCGCGTTTTCCCGCGTTTTCTCGACGACCAGAGCCGGTTGATGTGCATGTAAGCGTAGCATATGGAACAAGAATAGCACGAAGCATTGGTAGTCAGGTGCCAAAGTCGCAGTATGGCATCAGGTGGCGATCGTATGTTTCTGTGGCCACCACTGGTTTGCAGCAAAGTGAATACCGCTAACTGAGAGCACTGTGTCGTAGCCCCAGTGGCGCAATTGGTTAGCGCACGGTACTTATAAGGCAGTAGCCGTGAGCAATGCCGGGGTTGTGAGTTCGAGCCTCACCTGGGGCATACTTTTATTTCTTAGCAGCTGTCTCTGACAGCAACAGGAGGCTAGGTTTGAGATGTATCAGCTATTTGAGTAACATAATTGTGCATTCGAGACGCTAGCTGCGTCTTCCTCGGTAGTATAGTGGTTAGTATCCCCGCCTGTCACGCGGGAGACCGGGGTTCGATTCCCCGCCGGGGAGGCACATCCGATTTTTAATTGCTACTCTTTCACTCGCCGAACTTAGTGTAGGACGTTTGCGGCTACTAGCATCATATCTCTCGCACACAGGCACCTGTCTACAGCGCATCCTCGGTAGTATAGTGGTTAGTATCCCCGCCTGTCACGCGGGAGACCGGGGTTCGATTCCCCGCCGGGGAGATGCGATTTTTATCTCACAAACCTGTTCGAGTGTTGCGCGTATGGGGGTCGTAAGAGCATTAACTTTGCGATCAAGAAGTGTAGTTGGTGCAAAATCTTAAAAAATGCTACATCTTAGGAAGTGGTTCTCGCATTCTTCACACTTCAGAATTACTGGGTTTGCTGTTAACGCTGAATCAAGGCACCCCAGCCGACGCTGTGGGCGTAATAATCGAGCTCGACACAGTCTGCAAAAGAAATAATTTTAGCAGAGCGTGGTTTCGATCCACGGACCTCTGGGTTATGGGCCCAGCACGCTTCCACTGCGCCACTCTGCTGGCTGGGGTTGCGCTGGCTCTTCGCCACGTGACGTGGGACACTTGGAAAGCGTTGTCTGCGTCGCTTTCACACGCCTGTACTTAATTGCGTATCATCTCCCACAGCTCTCAGCTTGACTTGTCTCGACTTTGCTCGACTGACGCTACGCTGACGCTTGCAGGCTGCGATATTTACCACGATCGACTCGCTCGACTGACGCTACGCTGACGCTTGCAGGCTGCGATATTTACCACGATCGACATGCAGCTGCGAGATGCACAGGAGTAACAAAGCACTCCACGATGCGGCGACATACGAAATCCACTGCCCAGCTACGCGTCGGCAACCAACAAAATGCCGACCCTGCCAGGATTCGAACCTGGAATCTTCTGATCCGTAGTCAGACGCGTTATCCGTTGCGCCACAGGGCCAGTGGCAGCATTACTTTCTACGAGGCAAGTGCAATTGGCGAAGAAACGTGTTCTCCATGGCTGAGCAAGCTCCCAAGGAAGGTACCTCTCGTCCAGCTGCGTGGCCGCAGTGCGCCTGCAGAGCTTAGAGCTTGCCACGCATCTGCTCTCGCTGTTCGACAGGTAGCAGAAGGCAAGGCGCGCGTTTTCCCGCGTTTTCTCGACGACCAGAGCCGGTTGATGTGCATGTAAGCGTAGCATATGGAACAAGAATAGCACGAAGCATTGGTAGTCAGGTGCCAAAGTCGCAGTATGGCATCAGGTGGCGATCGTATGTTTCTGTGGCCACCACTGGTTTGCAGCAAAGTGAATACCGCTAACTGAGAGCACTGTGTCGTAGCCCCAGTGGCGCAATTGGTTAGCGCACGGTACTTATAAGGCAGTAGCCGTGAGCAATGCCGGGGTTGTGAGTTCGAGCCTCACCTGGGGCATACTTTTATTTCTTAGCAGCTGTCTCTGACAGCAACAGGAGGCTAGGTTTGAGATGTATCAGCTATTTGAGTAACATAATTGTGCATTCGAGACGCTAGCTGCGTCTTCCTCGGTAGTATAGTGGTTAGTATCCCCGCCTGTCACGCGGGAGACCGGGGTTCGATTCCCCGCCGGGGAGGCACATCCGATTTTTAATTGCTACTCTTTCACTCGCCGAACTTAGTGTAGGACGTTTGCGGCTACTAGCATCATATCTCTCGCACACAGGCACCTGTCTACAGCGCATCCTCGGTAGTATAGTGGTTAGTATCCCCGCCTGTCACGCGGGAGACCGGGGTTCGATTCCCCGCCGGGGAGATGCGATTATTATCTCACAAACCTGTTCGAGTGTTGCGCGTATGGGGGTCGTAAGAGCATTAACTTTGCGATCAAGAAGTGTAGTTGGTGCAAAATCTTAAAAAATGCTACATCTTAGGAAGTGGTTCTCGCATTCTTCACACTTCAGAATTACTGGGTTTGCTGTTAACGCTGAATCAAGGCACCCCAGCCGACGCTGTGGGCGTAATAATCGAGCTCGACACAGTCTGCAAAAGAAATAATTTTAGCAGAGCGTGGTTTCGATCCACGGACCTCTGGGTTATGGGCCCAGCACGCTTCCACTGCGCCACTCTGCTGGCTGGGGTTGCGCTGGCTCTTCGCCACGTGACGTGTGACACTTGGAAAGCGTTGTCTGCGTCGCTTTCACACGCCTGTACTTAATTGCGTATCATCTCCCACAGCTCTCAGCTTGACTTGTCTCGACTTTGCTCGACTGACGCTACGCTGACGCTTGCAGGCTGCGATATTTACCACGATCGACTCGCTCGACTGACGCTACGCTGACGCTTGCAGGCTGCGATATTTACCACGATCGACTCGACATGCAGCTGCGAGATGCACAGGAGTAACAAAGCACTCCACGATGCGGCGACATACGAAATCCACTGCCCAGCTACGCGTCGGCAACCAACAAAATGCCGACCCTGCCAGGATTCGAACCTGGAATCTTCTGATCCGTAGTCAGACGTGTTATCCGTTGCGCCACAGGGCCAGTGGCAGCATTTCTTTCTACGAGGCAAGTGCAATTGGCGAAGAAACGTGTTCTCCATGGCTGAGCAAGCTCCCAAGGAAGGTACCTCTCGTCCAGCTGCGTGGCCGCAGTGCGCCTGCAGAGCTTAGAGCTTGCCACGCATCTGCTCTCGCTGTTCGACAGGTAGCAGAAGGCAAGGCGCGCGTTTTCCCGCGTTTTCTCGACGACCAGAGCCGGTTGATGTGCATGTAAGCGTAGCATATGGAACAAGAATAGCACGAAGCATTGGTAGTCAGGTGCCAAAGTCGCAGTATGGCATCAGGTGGCGATCGTATGTTTCTGTGGCCACCACTGGTTTGCAGCAAAGTGAATACCGCTAACTGAGAGCACTGTGTCGTAGCCCCAGTGGCGCAATTGGTTAGCGCACGGTACTTATAAGGCAGTAGCCGTGAGCAATGCCGGGGTTGTGAGTTCGAGCCTCACCTGGGGCATACTTTTATTTCTTAGCAGCTGTCTCTGACAGCAACAGGAGGCTAGGTTTGAGATGTATCAGCTATTTGAGTAACATAATTGTGCATTCGAGACGCTAGCTGCGTCTTCCTCGGTAGTATAGTGGTTAGTATCCCCGCCTGTCACGCGGGAGACCGGGGTTCGATTCCCCGCCGGGGAGGCACATCCGATTTTTAATTGCTACTCTTTCACTCGCCGAACTTAGTGTAGGACGTTTGCGGCTACTAGCATCATATCTCTCGCACACAGGCACCTGTCTACAGCGCATCCTCGGTAGTATAGTGGTTAGTATCCCCGCCTGTCACGCGGGAGACCGGGGTTCGATTCCCCGCCGGGGAGATGCGATTTTTATCTCACAAACCTGTTCGAGTGTTGCGCGTATGGGGGTCGTAAGAGCATTAACTTTGCGATCAAGAAGTGTAGTTGGTGCAAAATCTTAAAAAATGCTACATCTTAGGAAGTGGTTCTCGCATTCTTCACACTTCAGAATTACTGGGTTTGCTGTTAACGCTGAATCAAGGCACCCCAGCCGACGCTGTGGGCGTAATAATCGAGCTCGACACAGTCTGCAAAAGAAATAATTTTAGCAGAGCGTGGTTTCGATCCACGGACCTCTGGGTTATGGGCCCAGCACGCTTCCACTGCGCCACTCTGCTGGCTGGGGTTGCGCTGGCTCTTCGCCACGTGACGTGGGACACTTGGAAAGCGTTGTCTGCGTCGCTTTCACACGCCTGTACTTAATTGCGTATCATCTCCCACAGCTCTCAGCTTGACTTGTCTCGACTTTGCTCGACTGACGCTACGCTGACGCTTGCAGGCTGCGATATTTACCACGATCGACTCGCTCGACTGACGCTACGCTGACGCTTGCAGGCTGCGATATTTACCACGATCGACATGCAGCTGCGAGATGCACAGGAGTAACAAAGCACTCCACGATGCGGCGACATACGAAATCCACTGCCCAGCTACGCGTCGGCAACCAACAAAATGCCGACCCTGCCAGGATTCGAACCTGGAATCTTCTGATCCGTAGTCAGACGTGTTATCCGTTGCGCCACAGGGCCAGTGGCAGCATTTCTTTCTACGAGGCAAGTGCAATTGGCGAAGAAACGTGTTCTCCATGGCTGAGCAAGCTCCCAAGGAAGGTACCTCTCGTCCAGCTGCGTGGCCGCAGTGCGCCTGCAGAGCTTAGAGCTTGCCACGCATCTGCTCTCGCTGTTCGACAGGTAGCAGAAGGCAAGGCGCGCGTTTTCCCGCGTTTTCTCGACGACCAGAGCCGGTTGATGTGCATGTAAGCGTAGCATATGGAACAAGAATAGCACGAAGCATTGGTAGTCAGGTGCCAAAGTCGCAGTATGGCATCAGGTGGCGATCGTATGTTTCTGTGGCCACCACTGGTTTGCAGCAAAGTGAATACCGCTAACTGAGAGCACTGTGTCGTAGCCCCAGTGGCGCAATTGGTTAGCGCACGGTACTTATAAGGCAGTAGCCGTGAGCAATGCCGGGGTTGTGAGTTCGAGCCTCACCTGGGGCATACTTTTATTTCTTAGCAGCTGTCTCTGACAGCAACAGGAGGCTAGGTTTGAGATGTATCAGCTATTTGAGTAACATAATTGTGCATTCGAGACGCTAGCTGCGTCTTCCTCGGTAGTATAGTGGTTAGTATCCCCGCCTGTCACGCGGGAGACCGGGGTTCGATTCCCCGCCGGGGAGGCACATCCGATTTTTAATTGCTACTCTTTCACTCGCCGAACTTAGTGTAGGACGTTTGCGGCTACTAGCATCATATCTCTCGCACACAGGCACCTGTCTACAGCGCATCCTCGGTAGTGTAGTGGTTAGTATCCCCGCCTGTCACGCGGGAGACCGGGGTTCGATTCCCCGCCGGGGAGATGCGATTTTTATCTCACAAACCTGTTCGAGTGTTGCGCGTATGGGGGTCGTAAGAGCATTAACTTTGCGATCAAGAAGTGTAGTTGGTGCAAAATCTTAAAAAATGCTACATCTTAGGAAGTGGTTCTCGCATTCTTCACACTTCAGAATTACTGGGTTTGCTGTTAACGCTGAATCAAGGCACCCCAGCCGACGCTGTGGGCGTAATAATCGAGCTCGACACAGTCTGCAAAAGAAATAATTTTAGCAGAGCGTGGTTTCGATCCACGGACCTCTGGGTTATGGGCCCAGCACGCTTCCACTGCGCCACTCTGCTGGCTGGGGTTGCGCTGGCTCTTCGCCACGTGACGTGGGACACTTGGAAAGCGTTGTCTGCGTCGCTTTCACACGCCTGTACTTAATTGCGTATCATCTCCCACAGCTCTCAGCTTGACTTGTCTCGACTTTGCTCGACTGACGCTACGCTGACGCTTGCAGGCTGCGATATTTACCACGATCGACTCGACATGCAGCTGCGAGATGCACAGGAGTAACAAAGCACTCCACGATGCGGCGACATACGAAATCCACTGCCCAGCTACGCGTCGGCAACCAACAAAATGCCGACCCTGCCAGGATTCGAACCTGGAATCTTCTGATCCGTAGTCAGACGTGTTATCCGTTGCGCCACAGGGCCAGTGGCAGCATTTCTTTCTACGAGGCAAGTGCAATTGGCGAAGAAACGTGTTCTCCATGGCTGAGCAAGCTCCCAAGGAAGGTACCTCTCGTCCAGCTGCGTGGCCGCAGTGCGCCTGCAGAGCTTAGAGCTTGCCACGCATCTGCTCTCGCTGTTCGACAGGTAGCAGAAGGCAAGGCGCGCGTTTTCCCGCGTTTTCTCGACGACCAGAGCCGGTTGATGTGCATGTAAGCGTAGCATATGGAACAAGAATAGCACGAAGCATTGGTAGTCAGGTGCCAAAGTCGCAGTATGGCATCAGGTGGCGATCGTATGTTTCTGTGGCCACCACTGGTTTGCAGCAAAGTGAATACCGCTAACTCAGAGCACTGTGTCGTAGCCCCAGTGGCGCAATTGGTTAGCGCACGGTACTTATAAGGCAGTAGCTGTGAGCAATGCCGGGGTTGTGAGTTCGAGCCTCACCTGGGGCATACTTTTATTTCTTAGCAGCTGTCTCTGACAGCAACAGGAGGCTAGGTTTGAGATGTATCAGCTATTTGAGTAACATAATTGTGCATTCGAGACGCTAGCTGCGTCTTCCTCGGTAGTATAGTGGTTAGTATCCCCGCCTGTCACGCGGGAGACCGGGGTTCGATTCCCCGCCGGGGAGGCACATCCGATTTTTAATTGCTACTCTTTCACTCGCCGAACTTAGTGTAGGACGTTTGCGGCTACTAGCATCATATCTCTCGCACACAGGCACCTGTCTACAGCGCATCCTCGGTAGTATAGTGGTTAGTATCCCCGCCTGTCACGCGGGAGACCGGGGTTCGATTCCCCGCCGGGGAGATGCGATTTTTATCTCACAAACCTGTTCGAGTGTTGCGCGTATGGGGGTCGTAAGAGCATTAACTTTGCGATCAAGAAGTGTAGTTGGTGCAAAATCTTAAAAAATGCTACATCTTAGGAAGTGGTTCTCGCATTCTTCACACTTCAGAATTACTGGGTTTGCTGTTAACGCTGAATCAAGGCACCCCAGCCGACGCTGTGGGCGTAATAATCGAGCTCGACACAGTCTGCAAAAGAAATAATTTTAGCAGAGCGTGGTTTCGATCCACGGACCTCTGGGTTATGGGCCCAGCACGCTTCCACTGCGCCACTATGCTGGCTGGGGTTGCGCTGGCTCTTCGCCACGTGACGTGGGACACTTGGAAAGCGTTGTCTGCGTCGCTTTCACACGCCTGTACTTAATTGCGTATCATCTCCCACAGCTCTCAGCTTGACTTGTCTCGACTTTGCTCGACTGACGCTACGCTGACGCTTGCAGGCTGCGATATTTACCACGATCGACTCGCTCGACTGACGCTACGCTGACGCTTGCAGGCTGCGATATTTACCACGATCGACTCGACATGCAGCTGCGAGATGCACAGGAGTAACAAAGCACTCCACGATGCGGCGACATACGAAATCCACTGCCCAGCTACGCGTCGGCAACCAACAAAATGCCGACCCTGCCAGGATTCGAACCTGGAATCTTCTGATCCGTAGTCAGACGTGTTATCCGTTGCGCCACAGGGCCAGTGGCAGCATTTCTTTCTACGAGGCAAGTGCAATTGGCGAAGAAACGTGTTCTCCATGGCTGAGCAAGCTCCCAAGGAAGGTACCTCTCGTCCAGCTGCGTGGCCGCAGTGCGCCTGCAGAGCTTAGAGCTTGCCACGCATCTGCTCTCGCTGTTCGACAGGTAGCAGAAGGCAAGGCGCGCGTTTTCCCGCGTTTTCTCGACGACCAGAGCCGGTTGATGTGCATGTAAGCGTAGCATATGGAACAAGAATAGCACGAAGCATTGGTAGTCAGGTGCCAAAGTCGCAGTATGGCATCAGGTGGCGATCGTATGTTTCTGTGGCCACCACTGGTTTGCAGCAAAGTGAATACCGCTAACTGAGAGCACTGTGTCGTAGCCCCAGTGGCGCAATTGGTTAGCGCACGGTACTTATAAGGCAGTAGCTGTGAGCAATGCCGGGGTTGTGAGTTCGAGCCTCACCTGGGGCATACTTTTATTTCTTAGCAGCTGTCTCTGACAGCAACAGGAGGCTAGGTTTGAGATGTATCAGCTATTTGAGTAACATAATTGTGCATTCGAGACGCTAGCTGCGTCTTCCTCGGTAGTATAGTGGTTAGTATCCCCGCCTGTCACGCGGGAGACCGGGGTTCGATTCCCCGCCGGGGAGGCACATCCGATTTTTAATTGCTACTCTTTCACTCGCCGAACTTAGTGTAGGACGTTTGCGGCTACTAGCATCATATCTCTCGCACACAGGCACCTGTCTACAGCGCATCCTCGGTAGTATAGTGGTTAGTATCCCCGCCTGTCACGCGGGAGACCGGGGTTCGATTCCCCGCCGGGGAGATGCGATTTTTATCTCACAAACCTGTTCGAGTGTTGCGCGTATGGGGGTCGTAAGAGCATTAACTTTGCGATCAAGAAGTGTAGTTGGTGCAAAATCTTAAAAAATGCTACATCTTAGGAAGTGGTTCTCGCATTCTTCACACTTCAGAATTACTGGGTTTGCTGTTAACGCTGAATCAAGGCACCCCAGCCGACGCTGTGGGCGTAATAATCGAGCTCGACACAGTCTGCAAAAGAAATAATTTTAGCAGAGCGTGGTTTCGATCCACGGACCTCTGGGTTATGGGCCCAGCACGCTTCCACTGCGCCACTCTGCTGGCTGGGGTTGCGCTGGCTCTTCGCCACGTGACGTGGGACACTTGGAAAGCGTTGTCTGCGTCGCTTTCACACGCCTGTACTTAATTGCGTATCATCTCCCACAGCTCTCAGCTTGACTTGTCTCGACTTTGCTCGACTGACGCTACGCTGACGCTTGCAGGCTGCGATATTTACCACGATCGACTCGACATGCAGCTGCGAGATGCACAGGAGTAACAAAGCACTCCACGATGCGGCGACATACGAAATCCACTGCCCAGCTACGCGTCGGCAACCAACAAAATGCCGACCCTGCCAGGATTCGAACCTGGAATCTTCTGATCCGTAGTCAGACGCGTTATCCGTTGCGCCACAGGGCCAGTGGCAGCATTTCTTTCTACGAGGCAAGTGCAATTGGCGAAGAAACGTGTTCTCCATGGCTGAGCAAGCTCCCAAGGAAGGTACCTCTCGTCCAGCTGCGTGGCCGCAGTGCGCCTGCAGAGCTTAGAGCTTGCCACGCATCTGCTCTCGCTGTTCGACAGGTAGCAGAAGGCAAGGCGCGCGTTTTCCCGCGTTTTCTCGACGACCAGAGCCGGTTGATGTGCATGTAAGCGTAGCATATGGAACAAGAATAGCACGAAGCATTGGTAGTCAGGTGCCAAAGTCGCAGTATGGCATCAGGTGGCGATCGTATGTTTCTGTGGCCACCACTGGTTTGCAGCAAAGTGAATACCGCTAACTGAGAGCACTGTGTTGTAGCCCCAGTGGCGCAGTTCCGCCGCAGCAGCGGCCGTGTGCAGACGTGTCGGAGCGCTCGCTCCGCGCGTGTTTGGCGGCGCCTGCAGCTGGTTTGGTGTTGTGAGTACATCATGGCCTTTGCCATGGATGATCAGTTACGCCGTTACACGTTGCGCTTCCAATTTCCGTTCGGTTTTGGCCGACCACATGTCTACGAATTAGTCGATTTTTTCTTCGACAGATTGGGTCTTAGAGACGAGGAAGTTTTAGGATTTTCATACGATTATCTGGCGAATGCCGTCTACGTGAATCTTGTTAGTGACGAGCCCTGTTTACGTGTAATGGACTTAACTAAGGGTACCGCCGAGTTCGTTAATTCTGATGGTGAAATTTGTAAAGTTGTCGTTACCCATGCTGGGTTAGGCCTGCGCACGGTCCGTGTATTCAACCTACCATTTGAGATTGATCTTGAACGTATTCGGCAATGTCTATCCCAGTATGGGAACGTATTGGACCTTCACCAAGAGCAGTGGAGCGGACTTAAACACTTCAATGTGGATAATGGTGTCCGGGTAGCGCGAATTGATCTATCCAAACATGTCCCGTCGAACGTCGTGGTACAAGGCTTCCGGGCACTCGTAATGTACGAGGGGCAACCACGTACATGTGTCCTTTGTGGCTCTCCGGACCATATGCAGAACGCGTGTCCCCGTGCTAAACCAGTGCGTCGTGTTTTTCGACAACGTGATGGCCTTGTACCTGGGCAGGATGGTAATAGGCCGACGTATGCCGAGAGCCTTGTCGGTCCGTCTGTCGTTAGCGCGCCACAGCTGCACGCGGCTGGGGTTGTGCCAGACGTGACCGCCGCCGATGTAAACACTGCTACGGCGAGCCGAATGCCCGTTGCTCCTGACGTGGAAAACTATGCAAACGACGGGGCCGGAAATTCGCGCCCTTCCGATGCTGGCGTGGTCCGTGTGGAACTTCCGCCTCGGTTGCCCGATCAACATTTGCTCCCATCTGTGGAGAGTCTTCCACCTGAGGACTCTGGGGACCAGCCGCGAGTTTCCCATCCCTTTGACGTGTCTTCTCCAGTCAGCGTAGTTTCCGGCAAAGAACAGTCTCCCACGGGAGCTACCCCTACCGCTGCGAAATCTGACAACAACGAACAAGTCGAGGACATCCGTCCTCAGAGGAAAGGACGACAAAAGAAATCGGTCCGTAAGCAGAGTGACGAGGAAACTCGTACTCTTGAACAGAAACTGCAGCGTACTATCAAGCAATTCCGAACGGATGAATGTGAGAGAATCGTCACAGACGATGGCGTACCGGTCGTGCAGCATTCAGAGTCACCCGATATGGGGATGCATGTCGACAGTTCTGGACCCGATGCATTTATGGATACCACTCCCTCGCCGGGGTCGAGCAGGCAGCCTTCCTGGGCTGACGATACGCATTAACATGGCATCACCCTTCTTATGCGGGATTACAAAATTGCAACTGCTAATATAAATCGAATAACATCTGATGTAAAATTAAAATGTTTGACTGACTATGTGTATGCCGCCGATATAGATATCGTTTTCCTACAAGAAGTCGTCACACCCAAGGTCGGGAATGTCACAGGCTATGAGGCCCTCATAAATATTGGCGATGAGGCAGGGACTGCAATTTTGTACAAAGCGGGCATCACTTGTAGACCTCGAGCGATTTTAGAAACGGGTCGAGGGATTGTCGTACAATTCGAAGATTTGCTTTTGGTCAACGTCTATGCCCCGACTGGATCTACAGCCCGAACGGATAGGAGTGTTTTTTATCGCGATGAAATTGTGCCATTATTATCCTGTGGTTGTTCGAAGATTTTATTGGGCGGCGATTTTAATTGTGTTGTACGCAGAGAAGACCAGTGTCCGAATTTTAATTTTTGTTTGGAGTTGCGAGATTTAATTGATGGGCTGGACTTAAAAGATACCTGGTGCTTACTTCGCCCGCAGGTGACCAGATATACTTACGTTACCGCTGCCTCCGCTAGTCGTCTGGATAGGTTTTATGTATCTAAAGACATTTTAAGCGCTGCCAGGGATTGTGAAATATGGCCTGTTACATTTAGCGACCACTGTGCGTATCACATAACGCTTAGGCATGTCTCGCAGAAAACCTTTTTGGGTCGAGGCGTATGGCAACTGAACGTCGCACTGTTGGACGACGGCGACCTGAAGAAGGATCTCATTGCAACGTGGCAATGGTGCCTCCAGCGACGACAAAGGTATAGGGAGCGTGTTCATTGGTGGACAGAGCTAGTAAAACCGCACATAAAGAAATGTATTTGTCAGTTTGCCAGGGCCAAGGCGTACTGGAAGAAACAGACGTTGGAATTTTATTTTACCGCTCTCCGCCAGTTGTACAACGATTCCTCTGCACTGTCTGGCAATCTCCTTCGCATTAAACGTACCAAAGCCAAAATCACCGCTTTGGTTCGTGAGTCTCTGGCAGGAGCCCAAGTCAGGGCACGCGCTTTCGATGACACGTTGTACCACGTCATACGGGAAGCTAAAAGAGGCAGACAAAAAATCATTACTCAACTGACAGATGACGGTGGTCGTGTTTATGATGAGCAAGGCGAGCTTAAGTCTTTTATTCGGCATCATTTCCGGCAACTTTACTCACTGCCTGACACAGATGTAGAGGTGGGAGAGGAATTTTTGTCTAACATTACGGCATCGGTGGACCCGGACGACCACGCACAGCTCCTGGCCAGCATAACAAACTTCGAAGTGAAGTCAATCATTACGTCTGCGGCGAAAGGAAAAGCTGCAGGATCAGACGGTTTGCCGGTTGAATTTTATCTTCGGTATTGGGATGTTTTCGGCGACGAACTGACTATCATGTATAATGAATTGTTAACGAATACTGCTTTTCCATCGCAGTTCACTGAGGGCCTGATAGTCTTAGTCTCCAAACCGTCACAAGGGACTTCACTCAATAACGTACGACCAATCACCCTACTCAATGCAGATTTCAAAATCTTTAGTCGGATTCTGAATGCCAGATTCAAGCCAGTCCTTAGTAAAGTGCTTGGTTCATACCACATGAACGTGGTTACTGGTGGATCGATGATAGACGCCCTGTGCGAATACCGAGATATTGCATATTTGACTTGGATTTGCAAGACCACGTTGGCAATAGTCTTTTTTGACTTCGACAAGGCATTTGATAGGACTAACCATGGATTTCTATTCAGAACGCTGGACAAACTTGGTTTCAACCAGCATTTCGTACAGATAATAAGGAACTGTATCTGCAATACGTCTTCCCGCGTGAAATTCAACGGCCAGTTAACAGCCCCTGTGACCATTCAACAAGGTTTGCGACAAGGGTGCCCGCTTTCCACGACTCTTTTCGCCATTGCTATAGAGCCACTACTGAAAACGTTTTGCGTCACCTTACCGGGTCTTCAAACGCTGAATACCAAGACCGTCTGTCATGCCCATGCGGACGATATCAGCGTCCTTATCAACAACGACGAAGAGTTCGATACCGTGCGACGGCTTGTCCACCGGTATGCCTGCGCCTGCGGTGCACGCCTTAACGAACGGAAATCCAAAGTCTTGCATTTAGGTCCGCAGGCTCGCTTCGCGAACACCGTTTGGTTAGAGGCAACCAACCAGCTCAAGCACCTTGGTTTGATTCTCACTCCGAATCCACGGGAAATGGTACGAGTGAATTGGGAACAGAAGCTCAACGTCCTTCGAGCTTTGGTTCGAGAGCACAATATGCGGTGTTTAGACAGGATTCAGAGAGCACATTTCGTCAATTATTATGTTCTCAGGAAGATTTACCATGTTGCCGCTGTTCTCCCTATTCCTCCTGTTATTGCAAACAGAATTTTAGCCCTTGCAGGCTGGTACATTTGGCGAGGTAATATTTTTAAAGTTGCTTTCAAGGCTACCGCTTTACATCGGTATAAAGGTGGTCTAGCCCTTAAAGATGTTGAATTACAGTGCTTAGCGATTTTTCTCGCTCGAACATCAAGGATCTTACGATGTAGTCAGACAGGTCTTACAGCACGTCTATTCCAGCAGTTACGACCACCGGATATGACGCCACCGATAAATGTTGGACATATCCATCCCGAGCTCGTTTTTATTCGCCGATATTACGTGGAGTCCAGCTATGTGCATCAACACCTGCAACCACTCACTGCTGCGGCTGTCTACAGTGTATTTACGAATCGGCAACAGAATAACTCTATAGAAATGAAGTATCCTGGCAAGAACTGGCGACAAATTTGGATGAATATCAACGCTCCTCTTCTTCATTCCCGAGTTCGTTCCGTGTGGTATGATGTTGTGAACGAGGTGATGCCCACGGGGGAGAAATTGTGTAAGATCCAATTACGGCCTACACCGACTTGCGACACATGTGGCCATGTGGAAACATTGCAACACATATTATACTGCAGAGATCAGACGCAAATTTGGAATTGGACGAGAATGAAACTGGCTCTTATTAATAGAACGACGCCATCCGCAATACAACTGCAAGATACACTCCTGGAAATGGAAAAAAGAACACATTGACACCGGTGCGTCAGACCCACCATACTTGCTCCGGACACTGCGAGAGGGCTGTACAAGCAATGATCACACGCACGGCACAGCGGACACACCAGGAACCGCGGTGTTGGCCGTCGAATGGCGCTAGCTGCGCAGCATTTGTGCACCGCCGCCGTCAGTGTCAGCCAGTTTGCCGTGGCATACGGAGCTCCATCGCAGTCTTTAACACTGGTAGCATGCCGCGACAGCGTGGACGTGAACCGTATGTGCAGTTGACGGACTTTGAGCGAGGGCGTATAGTGGGCATGCGGGAGGCCGGGTGGACGTACCGCCGAATTGCTCAACACGTGGGGCGTGAGGTCTCCACAGTACATCGATGTTGTCGCCAGTGGTCGGCGGAAGGTGCACGTGCCCGTCGACCTGAGACCTGACCGCAGCGACGCACGGATGCACGCCAAGACCGTAGGATTCTTCGCAGTGCCGTAGGGGACCGCACCGCCACTTCCCAGCAAATTAGGGACACTGTTGCTCCTGGGGTATCGGCGAGGACCATTCGCAACCGTCTCCATGAAGCTGGGCTACGGTCCCGCACACCGTTAGGCCGTCTTCCGCTCACGCCCCAACATCGTGCAGCCCGCCTCCAGTGGTGTCGCGACAGGCGTGAATGGAGGGACGAATGGAGACGTGTCGTCTTCAGCGATGAGAGTCGCTTCTGCCTTGGTGCCAATGATGGTCGTATGCGTGTTTGGCGCCGTGCAGGTGAGCGCCACAATCAGGACTGCATACGACCGAGGCACACAGGGCCAACACCCGGCATCATGGTGTGGGGAGCGATCTCCTACACTGGCCGTACACCACTGGTGATCGTCGAGGGGACACTGAATAGCGCACGGTACATCCAAACCGTCATCGAACCCATCGTTCTACCATTCCTAGACCGGCAAGGGAACTTGCTGTTCCAACAGGACAATGCACGTCCGCGTGTATCCCGTGCCACCCAACGTGCTCTAGAAGGTGTGAGTCAACTACCCTGGCCAGCAAGATCTCCGGATCTGTCCCCCATTGAGCATGTTTGGGACTGGATGAAGCGTCGTCTCACGCGGTCTGCACGTCCAGCACGAACGCTGGTCCAACTGAGGCGCCAGGTGGAAATGGCATGGCAAGGCGTTCCACAGGACTACATCCAGCATCTCTACGATCGTCTCCATGGGAGAATAGCAGCCTGCATTGCTGCGAAAGTTGGATATACACTGTACTAGTGCCGACATTGTGCATGCTCTGTTGCCTGTGTCTATGTGCCTGTGGTTCTGTCAGTGTGATCATAAGATGTATCTGACCCCAGGAATGTGTCAATAAAGTTTCCCCTTTCTGGGACAATGAATTCACGGTGTTCTTATTTCAATTTCCAGGAGTGTATATTCCACCCGGACTGGAAATTATTTCCGAAATCTAAAAATAATAGCTATATCTGGTTAATTGGACAGTACCTATATTATATGCTGACGACAAAAACGCCTACACTTTCTGATTTTCATATGTATCTTATTGCCGAATATTACGCGATCAAACGATTACGAAAGTATAAAGAAAAGTTTCAGAATTTTCTCACCGTTGCTTTGAATGATGGGAAGCTTTAAGTGTGCGAACCAATGGGTACGATCATTGCTTTTTTATTTATTTCTTCTATTCTCAGGGTATCTAATTGTCAGTTTTCAGGACTACATTGCTTCATAGGTTGTACAATGTGTGCACCTAAGGTCAACGAGAAGCGGCATGCAACAGGATGCCAAACTTGTAAAGCCAGTATTTATTTCTGGTTTTTTACGTTACTCAGAAGCCAAGTATAGTTTAATTTGACGAAGTTTAACAGACGGGGCAGTATTTCTTTCTAGATACCTATCTTTCGTCTATACGGAACTTTATTTTTCTATTATTATTTACCATGCTGAAAGAGAAACCTCTGATCTTGTTGTTTGTGTCTCCACCAACTCAAGGAACACACAATAGTACCCAGTTACTTTAGTTAATAACCACAAGAAAACAGCACGGCGGTAATCTCGGCGAACATACTCTCAACGCAAAGAGATGACAACTTTGAATCATGCCTTCAGGAAACTGAATCATCGACGAATGCAGAACGACACGGAACCATTTATACTATTATTAAGTGAAGACGAGCTTGAGACGTCGTGATCCTGCGATCGACCACTGCAAAAAAAAAAAAAAAAAAAAAAAAAAAAAAAGAAAAGGCCACTAATATAGCGCAGAAGCTAGCCGAAGAAGGCACACAAAGGTGAGCGTATGGATGGGCTGTGTGGGGAGAAGGGAGGCCCAACAAAAAAAAAGTGGCGCAATTGGTTAGCGCACGGTACTTATAAGTCAGTAGCCGTGAGCAATGCCGGGGTTGTAAGTTCGAGCTTCACCTGGGGCATACTTTTATTTCTTAGCAGCTGACTCTGACAGCAACAGGAGGCTAGGTTTGAGATGTATCAGCTATTTGAGTAACATAATTGTGCATTCGAGACGCTAGCTGCGTCTTCCTCGGTAGTATAGTGGTTAGTATCCCCGCCTGTCACGCGGGAGACCGGAGTTCGATTCCCCGCCGGGGAGGCACATCCGATTTTTAATTGCTGCTCTTTCACTCGCCGAACTTAGTGTAGGACGTTTGCGGCTACTAGCACCATATCTCTCGCACACAGGCACCTGTTTACAGCGCATCCTCGGTAGTATAGTGGTTAGTATCCCCCGCCTGTCACGCGGGAGACCGGGGTTCGATTCCCCGCCGGGGAGATGCGATTTTTATCTCACAAACCTGTTCGAGTGTTGCGCGTATGGGGGTCGTAAGAGCATTAACTTTGCGTTCAAGGAGTGTAGTTGGTGCAAAATCTTAAAAAATGCTACATCTTACGAAGTGGTTCTCGCATTCTTTATGCTTCAGAATTACTGGGTTTCCTGTTAACGCTGAATCAAAGTACCCCAGCCGACGCTGTGGGCGTAATAATCGAGCTCGACACAGTCTGCAAAAGAAATACTTTTAGCAGAGCGTGGTTTCGATCCACAGACCTCTGGGTTATTGGCCCAGCACGCTTCCACTGCGCCACTCTGCTGGCTGGGGCGTCGCTGGCTCTTCGCCACGTGACGTTCGACACTTGGAAAGTGCCTGTATTTAATTGCGTATCATCTCGTACAGCTCTCAGCTTGACTTGTCTCGACTTTGCTCGACTGACGCTTGCAGGCAGCGATATTTACCACGATCGCCTCGACATGCAGCAGCGAGATGCACAGGAGTAACAAAGCACTCCACGAAGCGGCGACGTACGAAATCCACTGCCCAGCTACGCGTCGGCAACTAACAAAATGCCGACCCTGCCAGGATTCGAACCTGGAATCTTCTGATCCGTAGTCAGACGCTTTATCCGTTGCGCCACAGGGCCAGTGGCAGCTTTCCTTTCCACGAGACAAGTGTAATTCGCTAAGAAACGTGGTCTCCATGGCTGAGCAAGCTCCCAAGGAAGGTACCTCTCGTCCAGCTGCGTGGCCGCAGTGCGCCTGCAGAGCTTAGAGCTTGCCACGCATCTGCTCTCGCTGTTCGACAGGTAGCACGAGGCAAGGCGCGCGTTTTTTCATTTTTTCAATGACGAGAGGCGGTTGATGTGCATGTAAGCGTTGCATATCAAACACGAATAGCGCGAAGCATTCGTACTTAGGTGCCAAAGTCCTGCAGCGACTGGATAGTATGTACATCTCAGACAGTATGAGTTATTCCGACATGCTTTTCCGGTCATTATGCCCTCGCCGCCACTGTTAACTTGGATAGACAGCCTGCTAAATTTTACCGACCCCCATGTAGTTTAAACATTTCTCATCTGGATGACAGCGAAATCGATGTTGTCATCCGCACCACGTGGATGCCTATTACGCTCAATTTTCAATTTTCCCTCCTGAGCTGACTGGTGGATCCATATAGCGAAACCGAAATAGAGAAATGGTTTAATTTATTATGGCGCCCGGATAGCCCAAAATAAGAAGGAGACATTTGAGTTTTACTATACCGTGCTTCGAGAATTGTACGACAACGTCGGTCACACCACCGCCAACTTAACAGCAATTTAGCGTGTCAAGGCTAAACTCTTGAGCTTGAAGCGGAAAGAGTTGGAAGGTCTATTGTTCAAATCGAAACTCAAATCTGTTGTCGTAGCAGAACGAGCGAGCACGTATCAATTGATTCGGCAATAGTGACGTCGCAAACGCATGTTTATTGATGGTTTGAGGACGGGAGATGGGGGCCTCCAGACGCTCCACCGACATTTTGAACAACAGTACTCCCTCGAAGACACGAATGCAACGTCTATTGCCGATATG
Organism: Schistocerca serialis cubense; assembly: GCF_023864345.2. Taxonomy (NCBI): domain Eukaryota; kingdom Metazoa; phylum Arthropoda; class Insecta; order Orthoptera; family Acrididae; genus Schistocerca; species Schistocerca serialis. The sequence continues at coordinate 444,916,842 of NC_064646.1, read as the reverse complement.
GTGCCGGTTATTGATAGTGATGTCACTCCTGCTGATAATGAAGAATTTTTATTGGAGTTTACGGCACCAGAAGTTTTTGATTCATCTTCAAATCTCTGTCCAAGAAATCCCCTTGTGCAGACGGTCTTCCTAAAGCATTTTATATTAAGTTCTGGGATGTCTTAAGTGACACCTTTACTGAAGTTGTGAATGAAATAATACGGGGAGGTCCTATTCCATTTGATTTCAAAGCAGGAAGAATTTTTTACTTCCGAAGAACCCGGGACACAACACACTTTACAATTTCCGGCCACTCACTCTCATGAATTTGGATTACAAGACAGTAGCCCGAGCCGTTAACACCATACTGACGCCGATACATCAGAAACTCGTACGACCACATCAATCTTGCACCCCAGGGGGGTCAATTATGACACCCATTGCTGAATATCGCAATGTCATTTCCCTTTCTTCGGTGACTAATGTACAATGTGCCTTGCTGTTTATCGATTTTCAGAAATCATTCGATCGTGTTAGTCACCATTATCTAGAACATGTACTGCGGCAAACAGGACTCGACGACCGGGTTGTGACTGTCATACGGAATATGATCACTTGGATACGTGCCAAAATCACCGTTAATGGACAACTGACCAAAGACATTAGCATCCAACGGGGTGTCCCGCAAGGCAGTCCGCTTTCCATGTCGCTTTTTGTGCTCTCCCTTGAGCCGCTATTGAGGCGTCTGACCGCGAACCTCACTGGACTGGCTGTTTTAGGAGAGAATCTCACTGTCCGAGCCTACGCAGATAATGTTGCGGTTCTGTTACGCCGCCACAGGGATGTTGACACAGTTAAAACAGTGATTGACACCTACGTACAAGCCTCAGGAGCACAGTTAAGTGAAGGCAAATGTAAACTTTTAAATATCAGGGGATTCGACCCTGTCCCTATTCCGTGGGCAACCGCTGTAGAACGTCATACATCACTAGGCATCATTATAGACAAGTGCCCGTTGCGAATGGCAGCTCAGAATTGGAAGCGGACAACAGAGAAACTACAAGGAGCTGTACATGAAAATACATGGAGGGTAACGAATCTCATCGTGAAAGTCAGAATTATTGACACCTATATTCTGTGTAAAGTCTACTATGTGGCGCAGGTTTTCCCTATCCCAAAAATGATAGCAGAAAGAATTACGTAACTGTGTAGCAGATATGTGTGGCAGAGTCACATATTCAAGGTGGGGTATAGTACCATCACGACATCTAGACAAACAGGGGGCTTGGCATTGACGGACATTAGTTAGAAGGCAAAATCACTCTACAATAGCAGAATCATCGTTATCTGTAACACCTACCCTCATACCGTGACATCGAAGCTGTTTCATATTCTCCGTCCAGCAAGTCTGGTGCCACCAATTGACGTTGGTCGACTCAATTATCAACTATATTCGTGAATTCTACCTTGAAACGAACTATTTAGATGAGGGTATTCTACACAACTCTGCCTTAAAAGCCCACTCTTGATTGACGTACATACAATTTACCACACACAGGGCATGAAATCCTTTAAATTCCACTCTGTTCCGAGGGTGGAATCTTATCTTTACAGTTGAGCAGAATGTGGCAACCGTATTCTTAGTGGTAATGAACTAGAGTATATTTCCAGGATTTTAGTTTCGTGGCTAATGTCTTTGAAGTCCTACCTATATGTAGGATGCTGGTCCATTTGTTATAGGTTTGATTTTGTGCTGTGTGATGTGGATAAAGGAGTGCTATTATCCTCTGTTTCTTCTTTCTACTGAGTACGTTGTCAACTAAGGTAGGCCTATAACCACTACTGTACTCTATTTCTTTAATTATTTTCAATTCATTTTCAGATTCTGGTTGGGGTTTGTGGTAAAGGTATAGGCCGTACATGAAGTAGTGGAAGGCTGCATGTGTATTTGTTATCGGATGCTGGAAACTGACTGGTATTACTCTGTCTGTTGAAATTACTGTCCTGTATCTCTTAAATACATACTGTTGCTTCCTATTCCCAATTGCATTGTAAACTTAATTTCACTGTGAATTCAAATACTGAAAAAAAATCATTATTTTAATAGTGTGCTGGTACCTGTCCACAAGCACTGTACCTTATCCACACATTTTGCCCAGTGTTGTATTTTAGAACTCACAAGCTCTTTTTGTAAAAATATTTTCTTAGGTTCGATTCTATAGGGGAAATTTGTGCTACATAACAAGTATTGCAAACAAAGGAATCTCCAGCATTGGTCATATAAATCTGGAACCTTTTTTATATTATTATTCCATATCAATTTCAATCACAGAGTCATCATAGTCAGTGCAAGACTAACTCCAGTGGACTCAAAATCATGAATAAAGTATAACTTCAAACATAGTTGTTCGTACTGAAGAACAACATGCCAACTAGCAAGTAAGATTCTAACTCATACTTTTGAATCTTACCTCCCAGTTAGCATGTTCTTCACTATGATAAACTATGTCTGAAGTTATATCTTGTGCAAGATTATATGGCTCCTCTGGACTTAGTCTTGCACTGAAGATCATCAGCCAGTCATATTAAACTGCAGTGCTCTTTGATCTTTTCTCAAGTTCTTCAAAAAATCAATATGCAATAATAAAAAAGAAAATAGTTACATATTTATATGAATGATACTGGAGTTTCCCTTGTTTTCAATACTAGAGATCTTTGTTCAAAATTATCTACAAACATTTCAGCTAATTAGAGGCTCAGTGGGGAAACCATTGCTAACTTATCTGACTGGTTGTACAAAGCCACCTGAAATTGGCTACAGAGTAGGGAAAATCACAAAAGCAGCAATAATATTGTAAAACATAAAACATTTGATTCAACAATTGAAGTAAAATTAAAGAATAATTTTATTTAAAAACATAGTTATTTAAGTAAGTATTTGGTAAAAAGTGGATGAGCCAGTCACTCTATTTACTACATTACATTGATTCATAGTCCCGGGTTCGATCCCCGCCACTGCCTAAATTTTGATAATTAATCAGCATTGGCGGCCGAAGACTTCCGGCTTAAGAAGTCAGCCTCATTCTGCCAACGGCCTTGTCAAAGATGGTGGAGGAGCGGATAGAGGTTCAGGGCACTTTCTTGTCCTAGGGGTGGGAAATTGCCCCTAAAGGCGGAAGAATCATCAATTATCAACGACATGAGGATGCAGAAGGCAATGAAAACCTCTGCATTAAAGACACGTAACGTGTATCCACAGGACATGTGGCCTGTAATTGAAGAAGTGTCATGATGATCTCTCCATTGGCAAAAAATTCCGGAATAGTCCCCCATTCGGATCTCCGGGAGGGGACTGCCAAGGGGGAGGTTTACCATGAGAAAAAGATTGAATAATCTACGAAAGGATAACGTTCTACGAGTCAGGGCGTAGAATGTCAGAAGCTTGAACGTGGTAGGGAAACTAGAAAATCTGAAAAGGGAAATGCAAAGGCTCAACCTAGATATAGTGGGGGTCAGTGAAGTGAAATGGAAGGAAGACAAGGATTTCTGGTAAGATGAGTATCGGGTAATATCAACAGCAGCAGAAAATGGTGTAACAGGTGTAGGATTCGTTATGAATAGGAAGGTAGGACAGAGGGTGTGCTACTGTGAACAGTTCAGTGACCGGGTTGTTCTAATCAGAATTGACAGCAGACCAACACCGACAACGATAGTTCAGGTATACATGCCGACGTCGCAGGCTGAAGATGAACAGATAGAGAAAGTGTATGAAGATATTGAAAGGGTAATGCAGTATGTAAAGGGGGACGAAAATCTAATAGTCATGGGCGACTGGAATGCAGTTGTAGGGGAAGGAGTAGAAGAAAAGGTTACAGGAGAATATGGGCTTGGGACAAGGAATGAAAGAGGAGAAAGGCTAATTGAGTTCTGTAACAAGTTTCAGCTAGTAATAGTGAATACCCTGTTCAAGAATCACAAGAGAAGGAGGTATACTTGGAAAAGGCCGGGAGATACTGCAAGATTTCAATTAGATTACATCATGGTCAGACAGAGATTCCGAAATCAGATACTGGATTGTAAGGCGTACCCAGGAGCAGATATAGACTCAGATCACAATATAGTAGTGACATTAGTCAGGAAGAATCAATACGCAAAGAAGTGGGAATCGGAAGTATTAAGGACTGACGAGATACATTTGAAGTTCTCTAACGCTATAGATACAGCAATAAGGAATAGCGCAGTAGGCAGTACAGTTGAAGAGGAATGGACATCCCTAAAAAGGGCCATCACAGAAGTTGGGAAGAAAATCATAGGTACAAAGAAGGTAGCTGTGAAGAAACCATGGGTAACAGAAGAAATACTTCAGTTGACTGATGAAAGGAGGAAGTACAAACATGTTCTGGGAAAATCAGGAATACAGAAATACAAGTCGCTGAGGAATGAAATAAATAGGAAGTGCAGGGAAGTTGAGACGAAATGGCTGCAGGAAAAATGTGAAGACATCGAAAAAGATATGATTGTCGGAAGGACAGACTCAGCATACAGGAAAGTCAAAACAACCTTTGGTGACATTAAAAGCAACGGTGGTAACATTAAGAGTGCAACGGGAATTCCACTGTTAAATGCAGAGAGAGCATATAGGTGGAAAGAATACATTGAAAGCCTCTATGAGGGTGAAGATTTGTCTGATGTGATAGAAGAAGAAACAGGAGTCGATTTAGAAGAGAAAGGGGATCCAGTATTAGAATCGGAATTTAAAAGATCTTTGGAGGACTTACGGTCAAATAAGGCAGAAGGGACGGATAACATTCGATCAGAATTGCTAAAATCATTGGGGGAAGTGGCAACAAAACGACTATTCACGTTGGTGTGTAGAATATATGAGCCTGGCGACATACCATCTGACTTTCGGAAAAGCATCATCCACACAATTCCGAAGACGGCAAGAGTTGACAAGTGCGCGAATTATCGCACAATCAGCTTAACAGCTCATGCATCGAAGCTGCTTACAATCATAATATACAGAAGAATGGAAAAGAAAATTGAGAATGCGCTAGGTGACGATCAGTTTGGCTTTAGGAAAAGTAAAGGGACGAGAGAGGCAATTCTGATGTTACGGCTAGAATGGAAGCAAGGCTAAAGAAAAATCAAGACACTTTCATAGGATTTGTCGAGCTGGAAAAAGCATTCGACAATATAAAATGGTGCAAGCTGTTCGAGATTCTGAAAAAAGTAGGGGTAAGCTGTAGGGAGAGACGGGTCATATACAATATGTACAACAACCAAGAGGGAGTAATAAGAGTGGACGATCAAGAACGAAGTGCTCGTATTAAGAAGGGTGTAAGACAAGGCTGTAGCCTTTCGCCCCTACTCTTCAATCTGTACATCGAGGAAGCAATGATGGAAATAAAAGAAAGGTTCAGGAGTGGAATTAAAATACAAGGTGAAAGGATATCAATGATACGATTCGCTGATGACATTGCTATCCTGAGTGAAAGTGAAGAAGAATTAAATGATCTGCTGAACGGAATGAACAGTCTACTGAGTACACAGTATGGTTTGAGAGTAAATCGGAGGAAGACGAAGGTAATGAGAAGTAGTAGAAATGAGAACAGCGAGAAACTTAACATCAGGATTGATGGTCACGAAGTCAATGAAGTTAAGGAATTCTGCTATCTAGGCAGTAAAATAACCAATGACGGACGGAGCAAGGAGGACATCAAAAGCAGACTGGCTATCGCAAAAAAGGCATTTCTGGCCAAGAGAAGTCTACTAATATCAAATACCGGCCTTAATTTGAGGAAGAAAATTCTGAGGATGTACGTCTGGAGTACAGAATTGTATGGTAGTGAAACACGGACTGTGGGAAAACCGGAACAGAAGAGAATCGGAGCATTTGAGATGTGGTGCTATAGACGAATGTTGAAAATTAGGTGGACTGATAAGGTAAGGAATGAGGAGGTCCTACGCAGAATCGGAGAGGAAAGGAATATGTGGAAAACACTGACAAGAAGAAGGGACGATGATAGGACATCTGCTAAGACATGAGGGAATGACTTCCATGGTACTAGAGGGAGCTGTAGAGGGCAAAAGCTGTAGAGGAAGACAGAGATTGGAATACGTCAAGCAAATAATTGAGGACGTAGGTTGCAAGTGCTACTCTCAGGTGAAGAGGTTAACACAGGAAAGGAATTTGTGGCGGGCCGCATCAAACCAGTCAGTAGACTGATGACCAAAAAAAAAAAAAAAAAAAGCAATATTCATTATAAGAGCCATGCAAATAACACCCACCAATGTAAAGATATGAAGAAAAACAGTTTATCCAATTTTGTCTGAATGGATAAACCGAGAATCCTTAATAAACATGGAAGTATTATAACAAGAGAAAGAGGAATGATAATTTCATTCTACTTCCCCCAAAGTACAACATTTTGATTCATTCTGCATTTATTTTCCATGACTATGGTGACACCCCCCCTCCCCCTCACCACCCCCCTCCTCCATGGAAGAAGAGCTCCTGGGATGAATGTAATTACACTCCTGGAAATGGAAAAAAGAACACATTGACACCGGTGTGTCAGACCCACCATACTTGCTCCGGACACTGCGAGAGGGCTGTACAAGCAATGATCACACGCACGGCACAGCGGACACACCAGGAACCGCGGTGTTGGCCGTCGAATGGCGCTAGCTGCGCAGCATTTGTGCACCGCCGCCGTCAGTGTCAGCCAGTTTGCCGTGGCATACGGAGCTCCATCACAGTCTTTAACACTGGTAGCATGCTGCAACAGCGTGGACGTGAACCGTATGTGCAGCTGACGGACTTTGAGCGAGGGCGTATAGTGGGCATGCGGGAGGCCGGGTGGACGTACCGCCGAATTGCTCAACACGTGGGGCGTGAGGTCTCCACAGTACATCGATGTTGTCGCCAGTGGTCGGCGGAAGGTGCACGTGCCCGTCGACCTGGGACCGGACCGCAGCGACGCACGGATGCACGCCAAGACCGTAGGATCCTACGCAGTGCCGTAGGGGACCGCACCGCCACTTCCCAGCAAATTAGGGACACTGTTGCTCCTGGGGTATCGGCGAGGACCATTCGCAACCGTCTCCATGAAGCTGGGCTACGGTCCCGCACACCGTTAGGCCGTCTTCCGCTCACGCCCCAACATCGTGCAGCCCGCCTCCAGTGGTGTCGCGACAGGCGTGAATGGAGGGACGAATGGAGACGTGTCGTCTTCAGCGATGAGAGTCGCTTCTGCCTTGGTGCCAATGATGGTCGTATGCGTGTTTGGCGCCGTGCAGGTGAGCGCTACAATCAGGACTGCATACGACCGAGGCACACAGGGCCAACACCCGGCATCATGGTGTGGGGAGCGATCTCCTACACTGGCCGTACACTACCGGTGATCGTCGAGGGGACACTGAATAGTGCACGGTACATCCAAACCGTCATCGAACCCATCGTTCTACCATTCCTAGACCGGCAAGGGAACTTGCTGTTCCAACAGGACAATGCACGTCCGCATGTATCCCGTGCCACCCAACGTGCTCTAGAAGGTGTAAGTCAACTACCCTGACCAGCAAGATCTCCGGATCTGTCCCCCATTGAGCATGTTTGGGACTGGATGAAGCGTCGTCTCACGCGGTCTGCACGTCCAGCACGAACGCTGGTCCAACTGAGGCGCCAGGTGGAAATGGCATGGCAAGCCGTTCCACAGGACTACATCCAGCATCTCTACGATCGTCTCCATGGGAGAATAGCAGCCTGCATTGCTGCGAAAGGTGGATATACACTGTACTAGTGCCGACATTGTGCATGCTCTGTTGCCTGTGTCTATGTGCCTGTGGTTCTGTCAGTGTGATCATGTGATGTATCTGACCCCAGGAATGTGTCAATAAAGTTTCCCCTTCCTGGGACAATGAATTCACGGTGTTCTTATTTCAATTTCCAGGAGTGTATTTGAGCTGTTCAAGTGCACTCTTCTGCCACCTGTGTCACCTGCACCTTCTCTCCTAGGAGTGCTCCACATCTGTGAGAGTGGGTCTGGGTTATACTACTTTATTTCCCCAAACCACATTCCACTTCTTTACGAGATGACTTGGGGTTTACACCCACTCTTCTCTACTGGATAGCTGGCTGCTGGAAGCTCTCTTGACTTCTTCTCTGTCAAATAACACTAGGTACAGGCACTTTCAAGCATCTTTCTACTTGTGAAATAAGTAGCCATACAAACTTTACGTTTCGTCAATCAGTGATGTATTTGACTTTCAAGCACAACAAAAATTCTCACTTTCAACATAATATGTAATTTCAGTAAGTATCTTGTACAGTCATATGTTGGAAACAAATTGATTTACATTTGAAAGAAAGTCTGCTTAGACACCATGACTTTAAGAAAAAGAGACTGAAGAAACATTTTGCCTCTAACAAGGCTGAGATAAGAGTCTACAAGAGTACATTTTCAACTACTCTTGTTTCACATAACAATAACAATCACACAATAAGCACAGAGCAGCATAAAAACTCCATGGTTCTTCCTTACACACACAGTAAAACCTCTATGGATTGCCCATAGGCTGACACGTCTACATTCTTCCCACAGCTGATTTTAAACCTGCACACACAAACATGTGATGTGCAGTAGGTAGGATTCTACCATCCCGCACTCTTTTCTAGAATATTGTGCTTTGTAGAAGGCTGACTGGCTCTAGATTTTACACATAAATTCTTGAATCACTGCATATCCCCCCTCCCACCTTCCCCACACATGATATTTTATACATAATAGCATGTCATATCTTAACAATACACATTTTACATAGGTTTATATATTAGAGGGAAACATTCCACGTGGGAAAAACATATCTAAAAACAAAGATGATGTGACTTACTAAACGAAAGTGCTGGCAGGTCGAGAGACACACAAACAAACACAAACACACACACAAAATTCAAGCATTTGCAACCAATGGTTGCTTCGTCAGGAAAGAGGGAAGGAGAGGGAAATATGAAAGGATGTGGGTTTTAAGGGAGAGGGTAAGGAGTCATTCCAATCCCGGGAGTGGAAAGCCTTACCTTAGGGGGAAAAAATGTCTACTTGTGTCTGTGTATGTGCGGATGGATATGTGTGTGTGTGTGCGAGTGTATACCTGTTCTCTTTTCCTCCTAAGGTAAGTCTTTCCACTCCCGGGATTGGAATGACTCCTTACCCTCTCCCTTAAAACCCACATCCTTTCATCTTTCCCTCTCCTTCCCTCTTTCCTGATGAAGCAACCGTTGGTTGCGAAAGCTTGAATTTTGTGTGTATGTTTGTGTTTGTTTGTGTGTCTATCAACATGCTAATGCTTTCGTTTGGTAAGTCACATCATCTTTGTTTTTAGATATATTTTTCCCACGTGGAATGATTCCCTCTTTCCTTTGAGTAACAACTCTCTGTCCTCTCTTGCACAATCTTTCATTTACTTTTTTCTCTACTCTTTTCTTACCTTACTTTATTATTAATACATGAACATTTATTTGTTGTTTCAGTCAGCTTTACTAATATTTAGGAATTGTGAGGGCTCTTTTTTTTCTTTATGTCCTTTTTCAATTGAAAACTTCAGGTGCTTATGACACATGAGTAATCTATTTTCTATTCTTATCTTGTTGTACTACCTTTTTCCTAGTATGTACTATTTTCATTATTTGTAGCTTGGGGAAACTCTGGGTGAAATGAAAGTGTTCTTTTGACACTCATTTACTTCCACAACACATAATAATGCTAGTTGTTCATAGAATTTACACTTTGCAGAATACTTCGTATAAAATTTGTGACTTTTGTCATGAAACTGTCCCCTTCTCCTAGGATCAGCACCTATTCCTTGCTTGTGGGTTGACCTTATGAGTGCACTTCCTCCTTCCATTCTGGTAGGTATGCCCCTTACAAAACATCTCTATTTTTTAGGCCACAGATCATCCTATCTCCACATAGGTACATCTGCCCTTTATACTTATTGATTGCCGGGTACACTTCACTTATCCTTTCTGAGCAGGCCTCACGGTTCAATACTCTAATATACATTTCAACGTATACCATAATTAAGTATCTTCTGGCAAAGATATAAATTTGTCTTAAAATTTGCATTCATTCTTTAATATATCATTCACTCCCTAGAGTCCTCCTCTTCTTATCAACTTCTATACTTTCAATAGATATTATGTCTATATATATTACTTATGTCCCACTATCCTCCAATTCATCAGAGTTTTTATTACACTGACATTGCTCACGCCTTTTCTTATTTATCCATTACTCATTACTATTTTATAATTGTTCATTGTGTATGGGCACCTCTTCTTATGCACATTCAATGTAGAACCATCATAACTCCACATATATGTGCACATAATTCGCTATGTACACACCTTTTCCCCTACAACACCTGGCAGTTCTCACATCATGACAGGCTTTGGGCCTTTTTATCTAAAGATAAGATGTAGATTATTGGTAACCACAGAAATAAGGAAGGACTTCAGTGATAGAAGTTTATGAATATGGAAAGAGGGAAAAGATAGACAGGTTCTCAACATGAGAAGTAAGAAAGGAAAAAACATATGTGGTTGCTAGGATCAAAAAAGAGAAAGAAGATAGACCCCAAAGACAAGAAATCCTTCCTATCCCCCTTCCCCAGGGTCCCTACCTCTCAGGTACTTGAGTGAGATGCTGGAGGAGGTTTGGTGTTAAATCGTCTCCTTCACCATTTGAGGTCCCTGAAGGAATGCCCAATCGGCACTTCTTTGCTAATTTTTATGGCCATACCTGGGTCTTGAGTTTCCCCAATCTGTTGTATATTTTCCATACTCTTGTATGCTTTATCTCTTGTAACCATTTAAAACTAACTTTACATATTATAACTACACAAATAAAGTTCACTCAACAGTATCTTGTAGCACTTCGTACTAAGGTAATGATGGTTTTGTTTCATGCTCACCTCACGTAGAATTCTGGTAGTGTAAGTGAACGGATGCGGAGGTAGGTCAGCACCAGTGAACAGCAGCTGGTGTCAGCGGCATCAGATGTACATTGGTTTCCAGGTCTGTGTCCCCACGACTTGTGTGAGAGCTGTGTACTCTCCGCACTGTATCCTCTTGGTTGAAGCATTCTATGCATATTTTTTCTTAGAAAAATATGTTGAAATCTTCTTTGCTGTTTTATTGTTGTGAATTTTTTATGTCTTCACAATTTTTCATTCAAATTTTGCTCCATTAGATTTTTGAACATATTCCAATGTCTCAGGGCAAATTTGTTGTCGTATTACGTTTGGTTGCTATGGGAACACACAACAGCTTCTTTTCTCGTTTTTGACTGAAAATTCATGTTCTTTTGGACCTTTCACACAGGTCACCATGTTCTAACATTTTGATGACTTAAAGTGTGTTTGAGATGGTAGAAGTCTGACTGGTTCTAGAATTTACACAGAAATTCTTGAATCACTACAGTTGTAAGACATGCAGCAATTCCAGGGTTGTAAACTGTTCTTGTACCATGAAGAATGCTGCTGGTAGCTGCAAGGTCTCTTGGTAGACCATTCCCACCATAGACTCTGCTAAATCTGGTTTGTAAGCAATTTGCAATCTTGGTAGCACCACTGGCAAGGCTGAGGAGTCGGTCTGGTGCCACTACTTGACCATTCCGTTACTGTCTGGGTGGTCAGCATTTGTGTGATGATGTCGGAATTGACATAGTGTGGACAGCTCTGAGAATAATATTGACTTGAACTGGAATCCCTAGTCTGTAGTCATGAGCAAAGGGCAACCGAATCTTGCTATCCATGAGGGCAGATAGAGTGATGCTAATGTCTCTGCTGACGTTTCTGTTAGTGGCACTGCTTCGACCCATCTTGTATATCGGTGTGCTACTGTCAGTAGATAACAAAAACCTTCTGATGGTGGTAGTGGTCTCATGATGCCCAAGTACTGGGTGATCAAAAAGCCATTATAAATTTGAAAACTTAACAAACCACGGAATAATGTAGGCAGAGAGGTAAAAATTGGCACACACGCTTGGAATAACATGGTGTTTTATTAAAACAAACAAAAAAAAAGTTCACAAAATGTCTGACAGATGGCGCTGGACAGCAAAGTATCAGTGACTGCGCATGACTATTGTGTATAAAAGGAGCTGTAATGAGAGAGAGAATCAGATGCGCCAGGAGTCACAGCATGTTGACATTACCTGAAAAGGTGCTTTTAGTGAGGCTGTATTATCAGAATGGGGAATGTGCTAGTTCAGCATTATGATCTCATCACCATAGGAAGGGTTCAAATGGGTAAAGGTCCATTGACAAATGCAGCTGTGGTGAGAATGATTTTGAAATTCAAAGCCACGGGTTGTTTAGACGATGACCCCGTAGAGGCAGACCGAGCACAAGGCATAATGCTGCTGAGACAGTTCAGGAAGAAATGGAGACTGTAGCGGGTCTGTCTATGCATGGGGAAGTCAGCACTCATGCAGTCGCACGTTGCACTGGCATTCCATACACTACTCTTTGGTTGGCCCTGAGGCGTACCTTCCGATGCTATCCATACAAAATCCATCGGCATCATGAACTGTTACCTGGTGATTTAGTGAAACGGAGGGCATTTGCAGTGTGGGCATTTCAAAAGATGGCAGAAAATGATGATCGGTTGAGTAATGTGTTGTGGACCGACGAAGCTCATTTCACACTCCACGGGTCTGTCAACGCCCACAACTGCAGAATTTGGGCTACCGAAAATCCTAGAACTGTCATGGAAACTCCATTGCATGACAAGAAAGTCACGGTATGGGTTGTATTGAGCACATCTACCATAATTGGGCCTTATTTCTTTGAGGAAATGCATGATTCTGGTTTTGTAACTGCTACCGTGACGGGTGAGATGCATGTCGATGTATTACAGAATCGCATCATCCCCAGCCTGGCTGATAAACACCTGCTGGAAGGTACAATGTTTATGCAGGATGGTGCTCCACCCCATATTGGTCAGCCGTAACCTTCGTCATGATTGGCCTCACATGTCTCCGGACCTCAGTCCATGTGATTATTGGCTTTGGGGTTACCTGAAGTCGCAAGTGTATCGTGATCGACCAACATCTCTAGGGATGCTGAAAGACAACATCCGACACCAATGCCTCACCATAACTCCGGACATGCTTTACAGTGTGGTTCACAACATTATTCCTCGACTACAGCTATTGTTGAGGAATGATGGTGGACATATTGAGCATTTCCTGTAAAGAACATCAGCTTTGCTTCGTCTTACTTTGTTATGCTAATTATTGCTATTCTGATCAGATGAAGGGCCATCTGTTGGACATTTTTTGAAATTTTGTATTTTTTTGGTTCTAATAAAACCCCATGTCATTCCAAGCATGTGTGTCAATTTGTACCTCTCTATCTACATTATTCCGTGATTTATTCAGTTTGCAAATTTATACTGACTTATTGATCACCCGGCGTATGTGCACAAACCAGTCTGTCATTGGTGAGATATCTCTTACAGATTTGTGGATGTTGCACCTGACTTTGTTAGTCTGGTACCCATCTACAGCAATCTTTCTTTATGCTCAGCTAAACAAACCGGTACATCAAGAGCCTCACTGTAGAGTTCACACTCAGGTGGGCCACTCCATGAATATTTTTAAAGAATGACTTTCACAGTCCTCGGGGGGACAAATGGGCAGGGCATGCCTTGTGACGCATCACACCAAACCTCAATCCATGCTTCTACTTGCTTAAATTGCAGCCCTGTAGTGATATCATGCCTGTATTTTTCAAGTTTTGGGTCATGCATCAGGGTCCTTGCCAACTGGTCATAATCAGTGGTGCGTGATATGGCTTCCACCCTTGACAAGAAACTGCCAATGATGTTCTTCACTCCACAAATGTGACACAAATCTGTCACAAATTGGGCAATAAATTACAATGGCCTAATTATCATGGGGAGAAGGTGTCCTTGTTCTTGCTAAATGTGAAGGTATTAGGCTTCTGGACAGTGTAGACTGTAAATGCTCTGCCTTCTATGTATTGCCAAAAGTATTACACTGCCTCATATATCACATGCAACTCTCTGTCATATGTGCTCCATTTGATTGGCACTGCTTCACGTTTGCACAAAAAGAACTCCAAGGGCTGCCAGAGTCCACCCACTATTCGTCTGCCAGCTGCTCCAATTGCCTGTTGACTGTCATCAACAACTACAGCTATAAGACTGGATATGTGAGCAGGATCATGTTCCTCAGGGTGGATTGTATTTGTTCAAAAGCTTTTTGAATATCAGTGGACCATTTCAGGAGATGTCAGCTGGTTGTAGCTCTGCCTTCTAGAACAGCCGCTAATGGTGTTTGCATCTTGCCTGTACCTGGTAAATGCTGCCTGTAGAAATTGACTGCTCTGAGAAACCTTCTAAGTCAATTGGGAGGATATATTTGCTCTCAGAAGGCTGTTTTGTCCTCCAGAGAGTGTATCATGACTGCTAGTACATCTTAACCTAGAAATGATAGTTGAATTTCTGCTGGAGTGTGCGTTTTGATTATGTTGATTACAACTCTATATCTCTTTATGCACTCAATTGCAGACTCAAGGTGTTCCTCATGCTGACTTATTTATTTTTAAAATACTAAAATGTCATCTAAGTACATAAAACAACACTTTAATCCATGCAGTACCTCATCAATAATGCATTGCCACATCTGTGCTGCAATTTTTAAGCCAAGAGGCAGTCTCAAGTATCTGAATAAGCTGAAGGGCATTGTTATTGCTGTTGTCTGAGTGTCAGTATCTGAGACTGGAATTTGGAGGTAAGCCTTCTTGCAGTCAGTCACACTGAATATTGTCATCCCCACCACTATGTTGGTAAAGTCTCTGATATAGGCACTGGGTACTGATCTGGGACTGTCCTGACATTGTGCCCTATAATCACCACAAGGCCTCCAAGTACCATGTTTTTCCTTCACCATATGCAACATTGAGGCCACACATTTTTATCATGCCATTTTTCAGTAATTCTTCAAATTTTGCTTTCACTGCTACAAAACAGTCCGGGGTTAACATCCTTGTGAGCTGAGATATTGGCTGACCCAGTGGTAAATATATATGGGAGGCGCGCAGGGCCACTGCAATGTCCACACCAGTCAGCTCACATGCTATTCGTTTGTTTCTTTCATCAGTTGACTTGACTGAATCGAGTTATTGCATAACTGTACTTTCCTATGTAGGATGCACATCTGTGATATCATATTTTATACATTTCAGTCTGGCACATAGATAGCTAACACATACCTAGGAGGAAAGTCACAGCCATTCTAGTGATCTTGATACATTAATATGTCTGTCATTTGTTCAAGAAAAGTCACAAATATTCTACTGTTTTCTGTTTTCTTGTACAGAGAACCTCCGATACATAGTGTTATAAATGTGGACTATTTGTCGAATAGGAAGCTAGTTTACATTCAGACGTGATGGCTGGGTGTTGTGTGCTGTCCTTAGGTTAGTTAGGTTTAAGTAGTTCTAAGTTCTAGGGGACTTATGACCACAGCAGTTGAGTCCCATAGTGCTCAGAGCCATTTGAACCATTTTTTACATTCAGAAGCAGAAATATTAAGACTGAAAAATGAATAAGTAAATTTTTTACAGGAAGAGTGGGTGCATAGAATTCATCATTTAAGGAAGAGAACTGCAATTGTAACTTTTTTATATCACAAAATGGCATTGTCTTGTATATGTGTATAATCAGTTTAAATAAAACTTTCTTAAACTTTGTATGTAACTTGACTATTTTTTATTTATTTAAAGTAAAGGTAGCTCAAGATATCCTTAGTGCCCCCTCCTTGAGGTTTTTCTGTGTCCACTGAGCTGACCTGGTGTTGTTTGAACTTTGTGCACCCTCATGTGTATAGGTGATACTTTGGTGCTGTTTCCATTTGATCATAAGAAATATACTCACATGTGTTACTGCCTGTTTAGTGTTTCATCCCAATATGCTCCTGATGATTTCACTGCCTTTTCAAACGTGTGTGGCTCTAATATTGACTTCCACTCCAGTGTGGCAAAGAAAATCAGCACTTAGAATGGAGTCTGACACTTCTGCTATAATAAAGGTTCGCTCACAGCTCTGGCAGAAACCCAAGTTAACTATTAACAAACATTTACCATGTGTGACTATTGGTTATTTATTGACTTCTGTAAAGTCTCCTTGCGAGCAATTTCCTATCACTGTACAGCTTCCTGTTGGGTGTATGTTAAAAATCTGATCCAGACTCTAAAGTAATGGCCTGAACCCAAATCTCTGGTGTGCAGTCTATGGGGTGGGGTAGATACATGAGATAGGTTATTCACCATGTTCAGCTTCTTGGCTTGCTCACCCCCTTGCCACCAGCATTCACTGTAGTTGCATGGTGTTGTGCACTTTATGGTTCTGTCATCAAATTGCTAATGGTACTAGCAGACCTGCTGTTGAAAACTATTCCGGTGCATCTCATTTCTGTTCCTAGTGTCTTGCCTGGTTGAGCTCTTCTGTCACTCAAAGTGACTAAACATGTGTTTCTGTAGCGACATGATCTTATTTTGTAATTCATACACTTACTGATTTAGATCTGATTGTTGGCTTCTCTGTATAAATGCTGCCTGTGGTTTTTCACAGTCATCAGCAACCAGCATGTGCTCACTGTCAGTGAGTTGTTTAATGTTGCATAGACGTTGTCTGCTAACATTATCAGGGTGGTAATACCATCTTTCTCACATGCAACCATAGCTGTTTTTGGTAAACCTGCATTTCCTACAGTGCCATGCAAGTGCCACTGATACTCAGATGGAGTTCCATCCCTGATTTGCTTGTAGTGTAATGCTTTCTGAATATGCTGATCCAATGGTTTACACATAGACTCAATTAGCACTTTCTTCAAACATGTATTGTTGCTTCTCTGGTGTCTTGAGTATTACATCTACAGTAATAGCAGCCACCCTGGCATCTAATGCATTCACCACTGCTGCAGATTTTGTGCACTCATCTGTTACCTCATTCTGCTAGAATACTAGCTCCAACATTGCATCCCATGGTAGTTGTTTGTCAGGTAGGAACTGTAGTGTACCTGTGTCTTCACATTATAACACATGTAGTCCAATTTTGTGATTGCAGACTGCTCACTGAACTTCTTTTGTCTGACATCGCTAAATACAGATCTGTAATTTGCCCCTGCAAAAGGTCTCATAAGGCTACCAACTGTTTTCTAATCTCTTCTTTTGTTGTCTTTACCTGATGATACCACCTGATTTTGTATGTCCATTTACATGAACGACTGCCACAAAATTAATATTTCTCTCCCAATAGCTTAGGAAAAATGTGTGACTCAACACAAACTTCTGTCATCTCCAAAACAGTTTAGTTCTTTACAGATAATATTGATAATGATCTTTGTTGAATCAGAGTGCCAACTTGTTTACAGCAAATAAAATGTAACACATTAAAAATAGTGTAGGGATGGGACGTCATTGTAAAGTTCATATGTAGGCCCTCTAGGTAGAACCAGTTGCAATATGTTATAGAGAAACAGCATATTCCCAGGAAGATTATATTCATCCATCATAGTGTTTGGAAGGAATACACCATGGTTAAATGGTGACCAGCTATGGTCACAGCTTGTTGTTAGTTACTTATTACAAATTATCTTCACATTTGCTCATGATTTTCCTTGTCTCCACCAAGAGGGTATGAGGCATCTAAATTTACATTTACATCCACAGTCTGCCATCTACCAGGTGATCAAAAAGTCAGTATAAATTTGAAAACTGAATAAATCATGGAATAATGTAGATAGAGAGGTACAAAATGACACACGTGCTTGGAATGACATGGGGTTTTATTAGAACCAAAAAAATACAAACATTCAAAAAATGTCCGACAGATGGCGCTTCATCTGATCAGAATAGCAATAATTAGCATAACAAAGTAAGACAAAGCAAAGATGATGTTCTCTACAGGAAATGCTCAATATGTCCACCATCATTCCTCAACAATAGCTGTAGTTGAGGAATAATGTTGTGAACCGCACTGTAAAGCATGTCCGGAGTTATGGCGAGGCATTGGCATAGGATGTTGTGTCTTTCAGCATCCCTAGAGATGTCGGTTGATCATGATACACTGGGGACCTGAGAGGCCAAGCATGACAAAAGTGTCGACTGAGCACACGATCATCACCAAACGACATGCGCAAGAGATCTTTCACATGTCTAGCAATACTTTGATTATTGTTTTTCTTTTTTTTTCTTCTAATAACACCCCATGTCATTCCAAGCATGTGTGTCAATTATTTTTATCTCTCTATCTACATTATTCTGTGGTTTATTAAGTTTTCAAATTTATACTGATTTTTTGATCATTCGGTAAATCCATGTCCTGTAAAGTACAGTGAAGTTCATGTCAGAAATTGCTTCCCATTGTATCAGTTCTCAGAGCTTTTCCTCATTTCTTCAAATATGTAATTCAGGAATAATAATTGTTTCAACACCTTTGTATCTCTGTAATTATTCTAATCTTGTCTTCTGCAATCCCCACAGGAGTAATAGGCAGGAGATGTGTTCCTAGATTTATCACTTAAAGTTGGTCCGTGATATTTATTAAGGAGGCTCTCATGGGATAGTTTGTTTCTATTTTCAAGGACTTGCCAGTTCAGTATTTTCAGCTTCTGTGTGACACTCTCTCATGGGTCAGACAAGCCTCTGACAATTTATGCTGCTGTTCTTTGTATGCATTCAATATACGCTGTTGTTCTTGTATGGTGGGCTCTCACCCACTTCTCTTTATTCCTCTCCCACTGGCACTGTCTCCTTCACTCTTTTCCTAGCACTGTAAACTATGTTCTGCTGCCACTCTGTCCCTCTGTTTCTCTTACAATACCATTGTCTCCAGTACTCTTTCTATAAAACAGCCACTGCCCACTATCTTCCAATATTTATTACTTTTCCATCTCTTTGACATTCACCTGTTTTATTTCTTCGTTGATACTCCTTGGTGTCGACATACTGCATTGTTGTACTGGCTGAAAAATGGAGGGTGGAAGTTCAACACTGACTACTATGAATCAAGTTGCACAGTTGCATTTCACAGTTCTTTACTTTCACTGTTCACAACCCCCCAATATTACACAGTTAATATGTCCAGTTCACTATTGTTTAACTTTTGATAAGCTACATTAATAGTTTGCAGGCAAACATCAGCATACTGCTACAATAGTTTGCTCTTGAATATCTATGAGCAGTAAAAACCTAACCACACAGCTGTTTCAGAATAACTGTCATTGTTTTAACACATGGCCTATTTCACAGTTAAGTTGATGCATTCTTGTTGACCTAACCAATACAGATTTCTTGTCTGAAAATCAGCCATGGACTGACTGACTAAGGACCAAATGGTTTTTACTGCATATTGCCTCTGCTGCTACACTAAATTATACTAATTTCACACATGAGGTGATTAATTTACATGTTAATTATTATGATAATCTGCACCTTCTCCTCCACATATGTTTACACCTCTCATTTTTTGTTTATCTTACCTCTTTGACAGAAATTCTTGAACCATGATACCAATTTACTTTCATCATGTTTCAAAAAATCAGAATAAGCACTGTATCTCATATAATTTTACCAAATGCCATTGCTGTTTTTTTCCCTCGTTTCCCATTCTCTTATGAGTCCATTACTTATCACTAACACAACATAATATATACAGATAAGATTGGAGAAACCTATTCTAAAATATTCCTATACCAAAGTATCCTACTGTACAAAATCACATGAAAGTCAAAGACAGAATGTCTCTGATTTACTTATAAACTATAGTATAGGGGAACAGTTCGATTGCCTCAGGAAACATGAAAAATGAGGCAGACATAATGAATCCAACATAGGATGTTAACCCCCCTACTTGATATTTGCACAAGAAATTAGTCCCAAATATTACATCAATGTTGAGATCTTGAATCACCAAGAAATTGCCCTCCAACAGCTGTCCTGCCAATTCCACAGTTAATAGTATCTCTCATTTCACACTACTTGATAGCTTACCAGTGGTACCAATGACTTTTATTTTGTAAACATATGTCACTACTATACCCTATGTGTTCTTAAAAGATTAAAAAAAAATCCTGTGAAATGCCATTCAAATCATTACCACTGTCCAGTAAACACTTGACATGTATTCCTTATACACTTGCTGTTATTACAGGGTGCCACACTTTGCTTTTACTTAACATCTGATCGTCTTCATATAACAAAACCTCATTAATCCTTTCCCTGGAAAAACTATCATCCTGCTAACCTAAACAATTACCAGACACAGTCAAATGACAGATAGTGTGGTCCTCTTCCCCATTACCATTCGAATTAAACTCTAACTCTTCATTAGGCCAAATATTATCCTCCTTTATTCTTTCTTTACTTAACAAATTGCCATTATTATCAATGATAAATTCAAATACCTCATCCACATCACTACTGGTTTTGTCATTGCTATTATCATTACAACTACTGTCGAAATCAGACCCACTGTCACTTTCTCTATGCTTTAGATTTTGTACCTCTTTCACTTTTATCTCTATTTGTCACTTTGAATCTACATTTTCGTCTACTTTTACCAGGTTTTTCTCTACCACTACTGCACGCTTTGTTTCTAACTATGTTCATTTTAATCTGACTGATTTGGTTCCCAAGTTTAACCCTACTTTCAGCACAAAATTTCTCAGGAACCTCTACCGTCATACTGTAGTCATCACTAAGTTTCTCTCTCTCTCTTCTACACATTTACTACTCATTAATGTTAATTTCTCATTAGTATTATGTAATACTTTATTTATACTATTTCCCAACCTACTAATGTCTTCTGTCATACTTATATTACTCAAACTACTCATAATTTGCCTAACATCACTTCCAAATTTCTGTAACCACTATTGTCCTCTGTATCAGTCCCCATTAAGTCTTTCTGTTCATTTAAAAACTTAACCCCTACAGCATTGTTATCAATCACATCACACTCTGGTTTTCCATTCACCCCTATCGCACTGCCTTGTTCATTAAGGCCACTCATGATGTATCATTTAACACAAAAGGCTTTTGCTACAGATTACCTTACTTTTATTCACTCGTCTCTTGCTGCTGCTGCTGCAGTTATCATCTTGATTCAGCATCTGCACAGCCTCTGCAAGCTGTAATTCTCTCAGTGATGCTTGCTGTTTATCCCAGTTGGTTGCGTGCTGATTGGCTGCTCCTGTACCCAATGCCTACTTCCATAGAACCCACTCGCTGATTTATTGCTGTCATACTGTGGCCATGAAACCCAAGTGCTGATTGGCTGTTGCACCTCCTTCATTCAAATCACTGTATTGTAAACTGTTCTTGAGTTCACTGTTCAAAGTTCATGAGTCCTAGTTTATTGTGCCCAAATATAATAGTCCTCACCCAAAAGGGCACCATATGAGACATTCACCAGCTTTATTTCTTCGTTGATAGTCCTTTGTGTTGACGTACTGCGTTGTTACACTGGCTGACAAATGGAGGGTGGAAGTTCAACACTGACTACTGCAAATGATGTTGCACAGTTGCATTTCACAGTTCTTTGATAAGCCTCATTAAAAGTTTGTAGGCAAACATCAGCATACTGCTACAATAGTTTACTGTTGAACATCTATAAGCAGTAAAAACCTAACCACACAGTTGTTGCAGAATAATACAGTATGTGTGACACCATTGAACAGACACTGTCATTGTTTTAACACACAGCCTATTTGCATTACACTTATTTCACTAAGTTAATGCATTGTTGTTTATCTAACCAATACAGATTTCTCCTCTGAAAATCGACCATGGACTAACTGACTCACGACTAAAAATCAGGCCTTTATACACCCTTACAATAATATGTACTGAGTCTATACATTGTTTGATGTTTAATTTACAGAAATTACAATTAAAACATAACTAATTCAGTTAACTGAATATATAGAAAAATCCCTTTCTTTTAACAGATTCTTCTACTGCAAGTGTTAGGCTGAATTATTTGTTTAATTGATGAAATTAACAGATATAGTTATACAAACAATACTTTTGACAAATTTGGTAATTGGTTCGAAATTAATTAAGGGCTGGCTTTTTTAATGTTTTTGAATGGAACTGAATAAATAATTTAAGTATACTGGCAGTTCTTCTCCCAAATGTTTAAAATTAGTATGGAATTTATAAAATCTAAGCCCCAAACCAATTATTGATTTCACCCTATAACAAAAGATATAACTAGGAACAGTCAAAATAAATTAGGAAATTGATGACATACACAAAACTAAGCACAAAATTAGATCTGTTGTTATATTCTTTAAGACTGAGGGCCAACATTCCCCTTTTATGAAGATGCACATTATACTCATGCGTGTGAATGATAATTAGATAAAAATGGAAATACAATGAACTTAAGGAGGCAGATGGAAAAACAAGAGAGGAAGTAAACAGATCACAGCTTGCTTCATCACAACACTTGAGAGATATTCTAGGCAGGCTTGCATGGATATTTTGTTATCAGTCTTCTATGGTTGCACAAGTGTTTTGTAATTACCTACTTTGTAGAATAACTGCATTTACCTAGTATTTTGTCAGATAACTGAAGTTTCTCACTTGCTTTACCTATGAATGTGTCTGTGTGATTGATCCATTTCATATCACTGCAGACTGTTATAACTAGGTATTTGTAAGAGTTGCCTGATTATGTGACTGATTGTTATTGTAGTCATACAATACTATGCTTTATTGTTTTGGACATCAGAAGTTGGATGGAGATGATGAATAAACACCCAGTTCTACATATTTATTTAGTGTGGCCTCAGCAACCAGAGACTGTGATCATATGTGTGAGTTGTGTTTGTGTGTGTGTCTATGTGCATATTGTATGTCCAATGAAGGCATTGTTGGCTGAAAGCTCATTTTCTGACAGTCCTTTTGTTGTGCCTATCTGAGACTCAGCATCTCTGCTATATGGTAAGTACCAACTATCCTTTTCATTATATTATTTATTAAATGTATAATTGTGATAGCACATATTTAACACTGTTAGTGCACATCAAAACAAAAACAGAGTATATAACACAAACTGAACTGTGCTGTACTACACTGTACTGCAATTTAGTTTAATTTCCTTAAATTTCTATATTCACTTCCATTGAAGACTGATAGCTTCCAGAACTTCTTGAATAAGCCTGCATATCATAGTATTGTTATTTTGTCAGTGACAGCGGACTATTTCTGCACTCATAAACTGCAACTGCCAATCTGGTTGTCTCTACCACAGTCATTCATTACATCTTTACTTCATCTTCACAAGCAATCCTGCATAGAGCTGTCCCTACCAGCATCTTTCCTGCATTAATTAGATAAATTGCCTGTATCATCTTCAAATGCTATTGTTGATCCTATCTCATTTTGACCCTATCAGATTTTCTTCTTCCTTTTGACCAGAACCTCAACAATTTCGGAATGACCAAATTAGATAAAACTGAGGGGTAAACAACACAACAGACAAATACAGAAACAAATTACAACAGCTTTTGAGCAGTCTTTCAGAAAAAAACAACAACAAAGCAACTATTGAGATAAAAGCATTTTTGGCTGCTGAATCTGTGATATTATCACTTTTGATTCACATCCCTTGGTTCTAAACATAAAGGCATTCACTTCTCTTGGTTTTGGTATGTTACATATGTTAGGAATGTGGAATTACAAAATCATATTTGGAAAAAAATTGCAGAGCATCCAAGAATACCCTCCTACTTCAATCTATTAATACACAAAACAGTAAAGTCATATTTCTAATATAAATTGCAATGCATTAGCATATGGAAATGATAGTGGTAGTGCCAATACCATCTGTGCTTGCCCCCACTCCCTCTGCAAAAGGAGTTGCTATCTCATTGAGAGTGGTGGCTCACCGGCCATAGAGCATAAATTATGAATCTGATTACATGAGCATCAGTTACCCTCACAATTAAGTGTGAATTTTCTCTCATTTTTTTGTTGAATGCAGTTGTGTATTACAGCTATATTAAAGTCAGAACAGAGCAAAATGCTAGGTACAATTACAAGAGGCAAAACCTATCAGCTCCAAAATCATATGTACACTCCTGGAAATGGAAAACAGAACACATTGACACCGGTGTGTCAGACCCACCATACTTGCTCCGGACATTGCGAGAGGGCTGTACAAGCAATGATCACACGCACGGCACAGCGGACACACCAGGAACCGCGGTGTTGGCCGTCGAATGGCGCTAGCTGCGCAGCATTTGTGCACCGCCGCCGTCAGTGTCAGCCAGTTTGCCGTGGCATACGGAGCTCCATCGCAGTCTTTAACACTGGTAGCATGCCGCGACAGCGTGGACGTGAACCGTATGTGCAGTTGACGGACTTTGAGCGAGGGCGTATAGTGGGCATGCGGGAGGCCAGGTGGACGTACCGCCGAATTGCTCAACACGTGAGGCGTGAGGTCTCCACAGTACATCGATGTTGTCGCCAGTGGTCGGCGGAAGGTGCACGTGCCCGTCGACCTGGGACCGGACCGCAGCGACGCACGGATGCACGCCAAGACCGTAGGATCCTACGCAGTGCCGTGCCATGAAGCTGGGCTACGGTCCCGCACACCGTTAGGCCGTCTTCCGCTCACGCCCCAACATTGTGCAGCCCGCCTCCAGTGGTGTCGCGACAGGTGTGAATGGAGGGACGAATGGAGACGTGTCGTCTTCAGCGATGAGAGTCGCTTCTGCCTTGGTGCCAATGATGGTTGTATGCGTGTTTGGCGCCGTGCAGGTGAGCGCCACAATCAGGACTGCATACGACCGAGGCACACAGGGCCAACACCTGGCATCATGGTGTGGGGAGCGATCTCCTACACTGGCCGTACACCACTGGTGATCATCGAGGGGACACTGAATAGTGCACGGTACATCCAAACCGTCATCGAACCCATCGTTCTACCATTCCTAGACCAGCAAGGGAACTTGCTGTTCCAACAGGACAATGCACGTCCGCATGTATCCCGTGCCACCCAACGTGCTCTAGAAGGTGTAAGTCAACTACCCTGGCCAGCAAGATCTCCGGATCTGTCCCCCATTGAGCATGTTTGGGACTGGATGAAGCATCGTCTCACGCGGTCTGCACGTCCAGCACGAACGCTGGTCCAACTGAGGTGCCAGGTGGAAATGGCATGGCAAGCCGTTCCACAGGACTACATCCAGCATCTCTACGATCGTCTCCATGGGAGAATAGCAGCCTGCATTCCTGTGAAAGGTGGATATACACTGTACTAGTGCCGACATTGTGCATGCTCTGTTTCCTGTGTCTATGTGCCTGTGGTTCTGTCAGTGTGATCATGTGATGTATCTGACCCCAGGAATGTGTCAATAAAGTTTCCCCTTCCTGGGACAATGAATTCATGGTGTTCTTATTTCAATTTCCAGGAGTGTATATTAAAGTCCTTCATGATATTAAAGTGCCGCCTGACATCTGGATTTCTTCACTTATGGTAACAAAATAAAGCTGTCATCATGAAATACACCAAAAAACCTAATGGATTAAAAATTAAATTGTAAAACTGAGGTGGAGTTGGGGTGAGTTATAAGTGTGAGAATGGCTGGAAACTTTGAAGATATCATTTCTGAAGAAAATTTAGAATATGTCCTTGGAGCCATAATTCCAAATGTTTAAACTGTCAGTTAAACTTGAAATGCTTTGTCCTAATGCTGGTCAAAGAACAGAAAACTTAGAAATTTCTCATAAGGAAAGATCTTTCACCTAAGTGGTTTTAATTTCAGTGTAGTATAGTTTATTATTATGTGAAAAAGAATGAAACTTCAGGCACTTCAGTAACATATAATCATTCTCTTGTAAGCACAAGTCTGACAGGATGTCACAGACCTTGTAAAAACAATAGCTTTTTGTCAGGAAGTGGGGCATTAGGGACTGAAGTGCATCCATTCTCTGATTACCTTACCAATAACATTTTCTGATAAGTGCATTTCTAGAGATGTTACTGCTAATGTTGTACTATGAATGACTACTGAGGACAGAGCACTACAAAAAATACTTATAGAACACATCAAACAGATTAAAATGCATATCTTCCATTTTCAAACAATGGAAATTCATGGATGGAATAACAACAACATGGGAAGGATGGACTGCTACCCACCACCTAGAGGAAGTTTTGAGTTGCGGACATCACAATGATATGACTTCTAATATAATTAAGCTTTCAAACAATCTCCTTTTTCTGAAATTGACAATACACACACATTCACCCAAGCACATCTCACGCACGCACTTGGCCACTGTCTCTGGGCACTGGGGCCTGACTGCCATAGCAGTTGTGCTTGTGTGTGTGTGTGTGTGTGTGTGTGTGTGTGTGTGTGTGTGTGTGTGTGTACGTGTGTGTGTTTGATTCTATTACGGAAGAGAGACTTTGCCGAAAAGTTTAATCATTTTAACAGTCTTTCACATTAGCCTGTCTGCAGCTCAACACCTACAACATCTCCATTTTCCTTTTTATTTTCTTCAAAAGTAACTCATACAGAATCAAAATAAAAGGCAAATACTGGTCACCTGTTTAACATGGCCCCTCTGTGGTTGGTGGAGGTTGGCTGACTTTGTGCTGCACTGGAATGTTTACAGTCACTGCCAACATTAGCTACAGATAACAGCAGCGTGCACTATAACAGTAAGAAGCCATTGTCAATACAGTGTTGATCCAAGGACAATATTGTGCACAGTGATCGTTAATATTATTCACAAAAATGAGCAAATGGGCTGTACCCGGCCCTTCTACCATCTTTCCATCAACTTCTGTGCCACTTCTGTGATGCAACAATCTATTAGATTTTTTTTTTATTTTGTAAGCTGTAAGCCAGTTGCTCAGGAGAAGGAGGTGGGGATTGTTTCAGCAGCCAATGTGCTATGAGCTCATCACAAGCTTTCACTCCAAGTGTCCTCTGCCGGGATTAAGCAGAAGTGTGTGATCTGTAGAATGTGCTATACAGCTGACACGACAGCTCTCAAGGAACATAAACTATGAACTGAACAACAAATGGACTATGTCTTGTACATATTAATCCTCACAATACCAAGCCATCTTCAGTAACGTGTATTATCAAAGCAGGTTGGGGAGGGGGGGGCGTTACTTTGTGACCGCCATAAAAAAATTTGAAAAAATAAATAAAGTTTGTTAATTGTTCTTGACTTACATTAATAACATACTTCTGAAAGATCTATTGATGCATAAATGGATCCAGAACATCAATATTTCTTTTAAAACTGTTTTAAAAAATTAATTATATATCTTTCACTTACCTCATCATTTAAATTTATAAAGTCTCATTATCTTGAGAAAAATTAGTAGTAAAAGTCATTATGGTACTATTTAAGTACACTTTACTGTAATTAAAAAATATTGCTAAAACTTGAGGTAATAAACAAATAGCTTAGATACATAACATAGTTTTATGAGAAGAATTATTCACCATTTTCTTCAGAATGTACTTCACACTTGGAACATACAACAGTTTATTTGCTGTGTTTACCACAAGTGTATCTCTTACAATTGTTGCAGGTTCACTTTGTTGGACTTGCTTTTGAATGGCTTTCACTAACACTCAAATGACATCTACCTTTAGCTCTGCACTGAAGTTCTGCTTGATTTTCCATCTGAGAATACCCTCCATAGTTGAAACTACAAGCTTTGGCAGTCCTGCAGTATTTGTAGCCCGTTCTTCAATGAATGGTTTCACAAGTTGTAGTCCCAGTTCTTGCTTATTAGGTTTTTTCTTATTTCAGTCCAAAAAGTTGAACAAAAATAGTGTATAACTATTTACCTCTGCTATCTCCACAAGAGTATAGAAAACAGACAGCAGCCTCTTTCTTGTAGCCCTCTTAGTTGGATATTTCCTCACTATTTGATCTATCATGTCAATGCAACCTTTAGTCTCATTATAATATAAATTGATAACTGTTTTCTTCTTAGTGTCAGTAGGTGAACTAAACTGAAGCATCATAATGTTGAGATGATAGAAACAGCAGATTTTTGGTTTTCCACAGACGATGTTTTTTCTTTTTTTTTTTTTTTTTTTTTTTTTTTTTTTTTTTTTTTTTTTTTTTTTTTTGTCTACTGACTGGTTTAATGTGGCATGCCACGAATTCCTTTCCTGTGCTAATCTCTTCATCTCAGAGTAGCACTTGCAACCTACGTCCTCAATTATTTGCTTGACGTATTCCAGTCTCTGTCTTCCTCTACAGTTTTTGCCCTCTACAGCCCCCTCCACTACCATGGAAGTCATTCCCTCATGTCTTAGCAGATGTCCTATCATCCTGTCCCTTCTCCTTATCAGTGTTTTCCACATATTCCTTTCCTCTCCGATTCTGCGTAGGACCTCCTCATTCCTTACCTTATCAGTCCACCTAATTTTCAACATTCGTCTATAGCACCACATCTCAAATGCTTCAATTCTCTTCTGTTCCAGTTTTCCCACAGTCCATGTTTCACTACCATTCAATGCTGTACTCCAGACATACATCCTCAGAAATTTCTTCCTCAAATTAAAGCTGGTATTTGATATTAGTGGACTTCTCTTGGCCAGAAATGCCTTTTTTGCCATAGCGAGTCTGCTTTTGATGTCTTCCTTGCTCCGTCCGTCATTGGTTATTTTACTGCCTAGGTAGCAGAATTCCTTAACTTCATTGACTTCGTGACCATCAATCCTGATGTTGAGTTTCTCGCTGTTCTCATTTCTACTACTTCTCATTACCTTTGTCTTTCTCCGATTTACTCTCAAACCATACAGTGTACTCAGTAGACTGTTCATTCCGTTCAGCAGATCATTTAATTCTTCTTCACTTTCACTCAGGATAGCAATGTTATCAGCGAATCATATCATTGATATCCTTTCACCTTGTATTTTAATTCCACTCCTGAACCTTTCTTTTATTTCCATCATTGCTTCCTCGATGTACAGATTGAAGAGTAGGGGCGAAAGGCTACAGCCTTGTCTTACATCCTTCTTAATACGAGCACTTCGTTCTTGATCGTCCACTCTTATTACTCCCTCTTGGTTGTTGAACATATTGTATATGACCTGTCTCTCCCTATAGCTTACCCCTACTTTTTTCAGAATCTCGAACAGCTTGCACCATTTTATATTGTCGAATGCTTTTTCCAGCTCGACAAATCCTATGAAAGTGTCTTGATTTTTCTTTAGCCTTGCTTCCATTATTAGCCGTAACGTCAGAATTGCCTCTTTCATCCCTTTACTTTTCCTTAAGCCAAACTGATCGTCACCTAGCGCATTCTCGATTTTCTTTTCCATTCTTCTGTGTATTATTCTTGTAAGCAGCTTTGATGCATGAGCTGTTAAGCTGATTGTGCGATAATTCTCGCACTTGTCAACTCTTGCCGTCTTCGGAATTGTGTGGATGATGCTTTTCCGAAAGTCAGATGGTATGTCGCCAGACTCATATATTCTACACACCAACGTGAATAGTCGTTTTGTTGCCACTTCCCCCAATGATTTTAGAAAATCTGATGGAATGTTATCTATCCCTTCTGCCTTATTTGACCGTAAGTCCTCCAAAGCTCTTTTAAATTCCGATTCTAATACTGGATCCCCTATCTCTTCTAAATCGACTCCTGTTTCTTCTTCTATCACATCAGACAAATCTTCACCCTCATAGAGGCTTTCAATGTATTCTTTCCACCTATATGCTCTCTCCTCTGCATTTAACAGTGGAATTCCTGTTGCACTCTTAATGTTACCACCATTGCTTTTAATGTCACCAAAGGTTGTTTTGACTTTCCTGTATGCTGAGTCTGTCCTTCCGACAATTATATCTTTTTCGATGTCTTCACATTTTTCCTGCAGCCATTTCGTCTTAGCTTCCCTGCACTTCCTATTTATTTCATTCCTCAGCGACTTGTATTTCTGTATTCCTGATTTTCCGAGAACATGTTTGTACTTTCTCCTTTCATCAACCAACTGAAGTATTTCTTCTGTTACCCACGGTTTCTTTGCAGCTACCTTCTTTGTACCTATGTTTTCCTTCCCAACTTCTGTGATGGACCTTCTTAGAGATGTCCATTCCTCTTCAACTGTACTGCCTACTGCACTATTCCTTATTGCTGTATCTATAGCATTAGAGAACTTCAAACGTATCTCGTCATTCCTTAGTACTTCCGTATCCCACTTCTTTGTGTATTGATTCTTCCTGACTAATGTCTTGAACTTCAGCCTACTCTTCATCACTACTATATTGTGATCTGAGTCTATATCTGCTCCTGGGTACACTTTACAATCCAGTATCTGATTTCGGAATCTCTGTCTGATCATGATGTAATCTAATTGAAATAAGAAACAATTGTGATTGGAATATTTCCAGTACTAGTATCACTGAAAGCAAGTTTACTAGAATATAATTCTTGTCTGAGATATCTTTCAGTTCTTGAGGTGCATGTAACATTCTCTCAAGAGTTAGCTTGTGATTCCTCCACAGATATTCAGCCATATCAATTGAAGTGTAATCTGCCTGTGGTGACATTTCACCCAAAATTACAGATAGGAACCACCAGCCTTTTGACCAACGCTGCAGCAGAATTTGATTGTTCTGTACCATCATTTCTTTTCCCAGCATAATACACCATGCTGATAGCATATCTGGTTTTCCCATCTGTGAGCATGCATATAAGTACACCATATTTACCAGCTTTTCCCTCATGAAGACCCTGAAGGGACACCTGCCATGGAACAATGACCATATTTCATCAATAACAGCGTGCATCCCAATAGAACAATATTTTGGCAGTAATTGATTCATTTTATTAAAAATTTCTTGTATTGCAGTAAACTTATCACATTCCTGCAATCACTTCATGACTCTGTGTCATCAAATCTTACTATTTTAGTAAACTGCTGGAATCTGGTACAGCTCATGGTAGCAGTATAAACAAACCTTCCTGAAGTGTAGGACCATAAATCTGTAAAAGATGACTTACTGTCATTTGCATTCCCCCCCATGAACCATGGACCTTGACGTTGGTGGGGAGGCTTGCGTGTCTCAACGATACAGATAGCCGTACCGTAGGTGCAACCACAATGGAGGGGCATCTGTTGAGAGGCCAGACAAACGTGTGGTTCCTAAAGAGGGGCAGCAGCCTTTTCAGTAGTTTCAGGGGCAACAGTCTGGATGACTGACTGATCTGGCCTTGTAACACTAAGCAAAATGGCCTTGCTGTTCTGGTACTGCGAACAGCTGAAAGCAAGGGGAAACTACAGCCGTAATTTTTCCCGAGGGCATGCAGCTTTACTGTATGATTAAATGATGATGGCATCCTCTTGTGTAAAATATCCCAGAGGTAAAATAGTCCCCCATTTGGATCTCCAGGCAGGGACTACTCAAGAGGACGTCGTTATCAGGAAAAAGAATACTGGCGTTCTACGGATTGGAGCGTGGAATGTCAGATCCCTTAATCGAGCAGGTAGGTTAGAAAATTTAAAAAGGGAAATGGATATGTTAAAGTTATATATAATGGGAATTAGTGAAGTTCGGTGGCAAGAGGAACAAGACTTTTGGTCAGGTGAATACAGGCTTATAAATACAAAATCAAATTGGGGTAATGCAGGAGTAGGTTTAATAATGAATAAAAAAAAAAGTACGAGTAAGCTACTACAATCAGCATAGTGAACACATTATTGTGGCCAAGATAGACATGAAGCCCACGTCTATTACAGTAGTACAAGTTTATATGCCAACTAGCTCTGCAGATGACGAAGAAATTGATGAAAAGTATGAGGGGATAAAAGAAATTATTCGGGTAGTGAAGGGAGACGAAAATTTAATAGTCATGGGTGACTGGAATTCGAGAGTAGGAAAAGGGAGAGAAGGAAACATAGTAGGTGAATATGGATCAGATAGATTATATGATGGTAAGACACAGATTTAGGAACCAGGTTTTAAATTGTAAGACATTTCCGGGGGCAGATGTGGACTCTGACCACAATCTATTGGTTATGAACTGCAGATTAAAACTGAAGAAAATGCAAAAAGGTGGGAATGTAAGAAGATAGGACCTGAATAAACTGAAAGAACCAGTTGTACAGAGTTTCAGGGAGAGCATAAGGAAACAATTGGCAGGAATGGGGGAAAAAATACACTAGAAGAAGAATGGGTAGCTTTGAGGCATGAAATAGTGAAGGCAGCAGAGGACCAAATAGGTAAAAAGACTAGCACTAGTAGGTAGCCTTAGGTAACAGAAGAAATATTGAATTTAGTTGATGACAGGAGAAAATATAAAAATGCAGTAAATTAAGCAGGTAAAAAGGAATACAAACGTCTCAAAAATGATATTGACAGGAAGTGCAAAATGGCTAAGCAGGGATGGCTAGAGGACAAATGTAAGGATGTAGAGGCTTATCTCACTAGGGGTAAGATAGATACTGCCTGCAGGAAAGTTAAAGAGACTTTTGGAGAAAGGAGAACCACTTGCATGAATATCAAGAGCTTTGATGGAAACCCAGTTCTGAGCAAAGAAGGGAAAGCAGAAAGGTGGAAGGAGTATATAGCGGGTCTATACAAGGGCGATGTACTTGAGGACAAAATTATGGAAATGGAAGAGGATGTAGATGAAGATGAAATGGGAGATAGGATACTGCGTGAACAGTTTGACAGAGCACTCAAAGACCTTAGTCGAAACAAGGCCCCTGAGGTAGACAACATCCCATTAGAACTATTGACAGCCTTGGGAGAGCCAGTCCTGACAAAACTCTACCATCTGGTAAGCAAGATGTATGAGACAGGCGAAAGACCCTCACACTTCAAGAAGAATATAATAATACCAATCCCAAAGAAAGCAGGTGTTGACAGATGTGAAAATTATCAAACTATCAGTTTAATAAGTCACAGCTGCAAAATACTAACGCGATTCTTTACAGAAGAATGGAAAAACTGATGGAAGCCCACCTCGGGGAAGATCAGTTTGGATTCAATAGAAATGTTGGAACAGGTGAGGCAATACTGACTCTACAACTTATCTTGGAAGAAAGATTAAGGAAAGGCAAACCTATGTTTCTAGCATTTGTAGACTTAGAGAAAGGTTTTGACAGTGTTGATTGGAACACACTCTGAAAATGGCAAGGGTAAAATACAGGGAGCGAAAGGCTATTTACAATTTGTACAGAAACCAGATGGCAGTTATAAGAGTCGAGGGGTATGAAAGGGAAGTAGTGATTGGGAAGGGAGTGAGACAGGGTTGTAGCCTCTCTCCAATGCTATTCAATTTGTATATTGAGCAAGCAGTAAAGGAAACAAAAGAAAAGTTCGAAGTAGGTATTAAAATCCATGGAGAAGAAATAAAAACTTTTAGGTTCGCCGATGACATTGTAATTCTGTCAGAGACAGCAAAGGACTTTGAAGAGCAGCTGAACAGAATGGACAGTGTCTTGAAAGTAGGGTATAAGATGAACATTAACAAAAGCAAAATGAGGATAATGGAATGTAGTCGAATTACGTCAGGGGCAGAAATCCATTCCAGTACGATTATGCCATAGGTGGTAAATCATTGGAAGCGGTAACGACCGTAAAACACTTAGGAGTTACTATCCGGAGCGATCTGAAGTGGAATGATCACATAAAACAAATAGTGGGAAAAGCAGGCGCCAGGTTGAGATTCATAGGAAGAATTCTAAGAAAATGTGACTCATCGACGAAAGAAGTAGCTTACAAAACGCTTGTTCGTCCGATTCTTGAGTATTGCTCATCAGTATGGGACCCTTACCAGGTTGGATTAATAGAAGAGATAGACATGATCCAGCGAAAAGCAGCCGATTCGTCATGGGGACATTTAGTCAGCGCGAGAGCGTTACGGAGATGCTGAACAAGCTCCAGTGGCGGACACTTCAAGAAAGGCGTTACGCAATACGGAGAGGTTTATTATTGAAATTACAAGAGAGCACATTCCGGGAAGAGATGGGCAACATATTACTACCGCCCACATATATCTCGCGTAATGATCACAACGAAAAGATCCGAGAAATTAGAGCAAATACGGAGACTTACAAGCAGTCGTTCTTCCCACGCACAATTCGTGAATGGAACAGGGAAGGGGGGATCAGATAGTGGTACAATAAGTACCCTCTGCCACACACCGTGAGGTGGCTCGTGGAGTATAGATGTAGATGTAGATGTAGATGTAGCTGCTTCAGAGGTGATGCTGAGGGAATTAGATTAGGAAATGAGACACTTAAAGTAGTAAAGGAGTTTTGCTATTTGGGGAGCAAAATAACTGATGATGGTCAAAGTAGAGAGGATATAAAATGTAGAATGACAATGGCAAGGAAAGCGTTTCTGAAGAAGAAAAATTTGTTGATATCGAGTATAGATTTAAATGTCAGGAAGTCGTTTCTGAAAGTACTTGTATGGAGTGTAGCCATGTATGGAAGCGAAACATGGACGATAAATAGTTTAGACAAGAAGAGAATAGAAGCTTTCGAAATGTGGCGCTACAGAAGAATGCTGAAGATTAGATGGGTAGATCACACAACTAATGAGGAGGTATTGAATAGAATTGGGGAGAAGAGGAGCTTGTGGCACAACTTGGCTAGAAGAAGGGATTGGTTGGTAGGACATGTTCTGAGACATCAAGGGTTCACCAATTTAGTATTGGAGGGGAGTGGAGAGGGTAAAAATTGTAGAGGGAGACCAAGAGATGAATACACTAAGCAGATTCAGAAGGATGTAGGCTGCAGTAGGTACTGAGAGATGAAGAAGCAGGCACAGAATAGAGTAGTACGGAGAGCTGCATCAAACCAGTCTCAGGACTGAAGACCACAACAACAACATAATAATAAGTAGCTCTATATATGCCATGAATACAAGTCTGTCTCTCTTGGGTATTTTGAGCTTCAACATGTCTTCATTGGTATGCCTTATTACGATGTTGACAATTTCTGGAGACTTTCTAAATGATTACCTTATTGTTCCTACTTTACCTTCATCTCTTATGCCTTCTCTTCCTCTCACTATATTTTGTGTTTCTCCTCTTCTAATGTGGGGAAGTTTGAAGGTGTAAATTTTTCCAGTGCTTGTAATATACTTGTCACTAACCTTGCAAGCTGCGTCATTATCAGGTTCAGGTGCTCAGAGTTCATCCTCAGTGTCTGTAGGTACTCTATCACTGTCCACATCCTAATCACAGTTGTATCTAACACTGGTAAAGTGCCACTGAACAGGAAATAGTAAAGAACCAAAGTGAAATGAATCATTGTTGAGACCATTGTTCTGTCATCACAGAGAAATATAATGTACATGTGTTCTAAGGTCACTTAATGCTATTATTCGTGGAGTAAGACTACTGGTGTGGGAAGTCGCAACTACTACCAAGAGGGGGAAACTTTATGACCACCTCCCTTAAACTTAAATTTCCTTATTAAGCTTAAACGTAAAATGTAAAACAATCTTAAAGCTTGTTGCCCACAGATAAGTAGGATTCTCAGCCACATATGTAATAGCTCTTTGGAGCAGGGTGTTTTCCACGATTGACTGAAATAAGCCATTGTAAAACCATTGCATAAAAAGGGGGATATGTTGGATGTCAACAACTACCACCCAATCTCTCTTCTGACAGCTCTATCAAAAAGTTTTTGGAAAGTAATGTATTCAAGAGTAGCCTCCCATATTTGTAAAAATAAAGTACTAACAAAATGTCAGTTTGGTTTTCAGACAGGCGTTTCAACAGAAAATGCTATATACACTTTCACTGATCAAATATTAAATGCTCTGAATAACCGGTCATCAACCATTGGTATTTTTTGTGATCTCTCAAAGGCCTTTGATTGTGTAAATCATGGAATTCTTCTAGATAAGCTAAATCATTATGGTTTGAGGGGGGCAGTGCGCAAATGGTTTAATTCATACTTAACTGGAAGAATGCAGAAAGTTGAAATAAGTGGTTCATGTAATGTTAAAACAACAGCTGATTCCTCAAACTGGTGGGCTATCAAGTACGGGGTCCCACAGAGTTCGGTCTTAGGTCCTTTATTGTTCTTGATATACATTAATGACTTACCATTCCACATTGATGAAGATGCAAAGTTAGTTCTTTTTGCTGGTGATACAAGTATAGTAATAACATCCAAAAACCAAGAACTAAGTGATATAATTGTAAATGATGTTTTTCTCAGCAAACGGACTCTCTTTAAATTTTGATAAAACACAGTATATACAGTTCCGTACAGTAAATGTCACAACTCCAGTAATAAATATAGACTTTGAACAGAAGTCTGTAGCTAAGGTAGAATTTTAAAAAAATTTAGGTGTGTCCATTGATGAGAGGTTAAACTGGAAGCAACACATTGATGGTCTGCTGAAACGTCTGAGTTCAACTACGTATGCTATTAGGGTTATTGCAAATTTTGGTGATAAGAAGCTCAGTAAAGTAGCTTACTATGCCTACTTTCATTCACCGCTTTTGTATGGCATCATATTCTGGGGTAATTCATCGCTCAGTAGAAAAGTATTCATTGCTCAAAAATGTGTAATCAGAGTAGTTGCTGGAGCCCACCCATGGTTATCCTGCAGACATCTATTTAAGGCTCTAGGGATCCTCACAGTAACCTCACAGTATATATATTCACTTATGAAATTTGTTATTAATAATCCAACCCAGTTCAAAAGTAATAGCAGCGTGCATAGCTATAACACCAGGAGAAATCTTCACTATGCTGGGTTAAATCAGACTTTGGCACAGAAAGGGTAAATTATGCTGCCGCAAAAGTCTTTCGTCAGCTACCAAACAGCATCAAAAGCCTGACAGATAGCCAACTAACATTTAAAAATAAATTAAAAGTATTTCTAGATGACAACTCCTTCTACTCATTGGCTGAATTTTTAGATATAAATTAAGGGGGGCAAAAAAAAAAAAAAAAAAAAAAAAAAAAAAAAAAAAAAAAAAAAAAAAAAAACACTTAAACATTAGTGTCATGCAATATTTTGTGTAATGTAATATCTTGTACAGACATCTTTTATTAACCTGACACGTTCCACATCATTATGAAGCGTCGTATTCATGATCTATGGAACAAGTATTAATCTAATCATACAATTTAGAAGAAGACTTCATTAAAGACAATAAATATTTCTTACAAAATTTAAAAAAATAAAGTACCTGAGTATATATCAATATTGTCAGAAGGTGGGCATAAAGTACCCCTCCTCTTGGTATTGTGAGGGTTAAAGCTATCTTATAACTGATAGAAAGCCTTATATAACATTGCTGCATGTTCAAGTACATTTAAAAAGATTAATAAATGTCATTTATGTCATCTATTTCTTAAAACACAATTTGCACCAAAGATATATACTTCTTAAAACAGAAAATTAAAAGCCATTTCATAGGCATTATTTTTACTTAAAATAATTTTGGTTTTTATTTGAAATATTCTCAAATAGTCGAAATTTGATTACATGGGGATTTTCCTACTTTTACAGGTGGTGATGATTTTGCATAACAAAATAGCCATTAGCTAGTTAGTTTCATCTTCCTTGGATCATTTGCATGATACATCATAATGATATGTAATGAATCATTTTGCATATCACATCGCAAATTAATTTGTAAATGTGGCTACATGATGAACACTTACAAGATTTTATTTCTAATTTTATTATTTTCATTTTTTTATACGGATTTGAGTTAGTAACCACATTCACATCACAAATCAAATGACTGTATACTGAACATTTATATGGTTTTATTTTTAATTTTTTCGTTTTCTTTTTAGTTCTCCTTCTCTCTCTCTCCATTTTTTTAAATAAGCAGATGTGAATGAGTACCCACCACATTAAACATTACAATATCAGAAATTCTTTTATGGATTAAGTGTTTGTGAAGGAAGTACTTCTTGACTTTGTTTTAAAATTTTACTACACTGTCAGTCAAACATTTCATATAACTGGGTAAGTTATAAAAAATTTTTTGTTCCATCATTATGTGCCCCTTTTTGTGGTAAAGACAGTCTTAATGTGGAGAAATGAATTTCATTTTCCTTCTGGTATTGTATTTATGTACATCATTGTTCCCTTTGAACTGCAGTGGTCTATTTACAAGATATTTCATGAGGTAATAGATATACTGTGAAACATTACTCAGAATGCCCATCTCCTTAGAGAGATGTCTACAAGATGATCCTGGGTGACACTACATATTTTTCTTATGGCATGTTTTTGAGCAGTGATGACTTTCTTTCTTAAATAGAAGTTCCCCAACAACATTATTTTCAATGACAGTTGTGAATGGAGATATGCAAAGTGTTTGAACTTACTAATTTGTCTCTTCCCAAGATTTGCAATGATTCTAAGTAAAAATGTGGATGAAATAAGTTGTTTCAGGAGTTACCAATTTAAATTTGTATCAATATGGACACCTAAGAATTTTGACGTTCTCACTCTATTTATTATTTCCCCATCATGTGTCACACTTATCACAAAGATATAGCTGAACCCTTGCCTTTGTTTTTGGCAAAGAGTGATATATGTCAACAGCTTTAAGTCCCACTATCTTGTTTGGGAAGATGTTCCCCATCAGTTCTCTCAACGGTTGGTTATTCACCTCCAATCTCTGTCAGTGATCGTAAATAGCAAGTTTCAGTTTCATCTTAACCAATTCTATAAAAACGTCTATTTTTCTGTATTTTGTATATCCAAAGTGCTCAAAGCTTTCATATATGTACTTTATTAAAGTGTCAATGGATTGTCTGGGGAAGCATAGTTCCTCTTCACCTAAATCAGGTTATTGTCTCCTAAACAAAATTCCTTTGTGAGCTATGTAGAATTGATCAGCATTTTCTCCCCTACTTTTCTCCTAAACAACTTTTAATTACTCTCCAGTTTTCATCATATTTTTGATTCCTGTGAATATCATTACAAATTTCTAAAATTTCTCTTTTATCTTTTACTCAAATCAAGTATGCAGTTTTGAATTCTTTCTCCAATTCCTCACTAGTATTTTCAGACTTTACTCCAGTGATAGTGTAGAAATTGCATCATGTATGATACTGTCTTTTCACTGAATGTACCTAATTTCATAATCAAAACAAACTGCTGTATCAATAAAACCCATCATGTTATTTGATTGTGGCATAACCTGAATTCCTAACTGTTGGTCAGTGTTTTATGATCTGAATATGCAATTAAGTTATCTGCCAAAAGATAATTTTTAAATTTATTAATACCCTTTTCTGCATGGTACAAGATTTTTCATACATTTGTTATACACATTTTTTTAATAAATATGCACCTAAACTTTTATTGCTACTGTCTGTCACCATGCAAAAAGGTAAGGACATGTCTGGCTGTACAAAACCCGACTTTGCCAAAATTGTTTCTTTGGTTCATCAAATGCCTAGGCTACTGCCACTCCTGGCATCCAATCACAAACTGAATTCTTCATTAATAAATCAGATGAACGTAATTATAAGGAAATTTTTTATATAATCCTGTGATGCTGAAAGGTGAGTTTAGCTCCTTTTTGGTCTTAGGAGCAGGTAAATTTCCAGTGGCATCAATTTTGCCTTAGAAGATGCTTTTTTTTCTTTATCAGATAACAACGCAATTTTCAAAAATATTATGTCCCATAAATTTCAATTCATTAACCCCAAAGGTACACTTTTTTTAATTTTACAGTTATTTGCTCATTACCCAATTTTGAAAAAACTTCCCCCAAAGGTTAAAATGTTTCTTCCATATCCTATGAGTCATAGAAATGACATCAACATACACCATTAGTTCCGAAGATACTTCATCACCCAAAATGAAATCGAACACCCCAATGAATTATGCTATTGACACATTCAGCCCAAAAGGAACAACACAGCGCCAATAACTTTTACCTCCATACAAAAATGCAGTAAATTTTCTAGAATCAAATTCACTGGGAATTTCATGAAAACCAGATGTTAAGTCCAAACTACTCATAACCTATATACAATCAAACTCATCAGAAGGTTGGTCATGTTTTCAGGGCACTCATTGTATCTTAGTAAAAAATTTTAAGGTTCCTGGAATCAGTTACAAGTCTAACACATCCATTCCTTTTTGCTTCAATAACAAATGA
Source organism: Schistocerca serialis cubense (assembly GCF_023864345.2). Lineage (NCBI taxonomy): Eukaryota > Metazoa > Arthropoda > Insecta > Orthoptera > Acrididae > Schistocerca > Schistocerca serialis. The sequence continues at coordinate 444,876,668 of NC_064646.1, read as the reverse complement.
GTTGTAAGCACTTCTGCTTCATTCTACTAGTCTCCATGTCTCCATTTTCTGTATCTCTCTTTCAGCTTCTTTCCTGTTTGAAAATTGAATACCAAGATGGCGGCACGTGTAGACATACTAATAAACCGATCCGTGGAAAATTACGAGTTTTTAAATCCTGTGTGTGTAAAATGCAGTAAGAAGGTGAAATATGGTGTTAAATTATGTTCGTGGTCACATGACCTGTGACTGTGGAAATGTGCACTGTAACTATCATTATATCATGTGTTTACAAACGGAATGCGAAGAAGAATGCACGACTTCTTCATTAAAATATGACTTTATGTTAGCTAAACTATATGTAGAGAAGCTTGAATCAGTGATAGATAGTGTACAGAAGCTGGAAGAAGTGATAGACCATTCAAAGGGTAGTGAAACGGTTCTAAACGAACAAAACGGTAACTTTATTAGGCCTAAAAAGTTTTGTCGTGTTAATCGTAACGAAAACAACTTTCGTCTCCCACAAGCAAATAAGTTTGAATTTTTAACGTGTGATGAATATGAAATATGTGAAAAGAGCCAAAGAAAGAAAGTACTTTCATCAAATGCAGCGACCACAAATCATTTCAGTAGGCCTACGAAGTCCTGTAATAACAAGAAAGGAAATACCAGAAAATACGTGGAACATACTTATCGTGCAAACAAGATATTTACCAATACAGGTAAGAAGAAAAAAGAAGATATTTTCATACTTTCAGACAGTCATGGAAAGGGCTTAGCCGACATTTTGTGTAACATGCAAACTATATTCAAGGTTAGTGGAATAACGAAACCGGGTGCCCCTTTGCGCGAAGTTTTAAAAGACTGTGAACATTCTTTGAAGCTTGGAAGCAACTGTCTAATAATAGGAGGTGCTAATGATGTTTATAGGAACGAGGGCAAACTCGCCACAAGAGCTCTAAGAAGTACATTACAGAAAATTACAGATGTCAACTTCTTCATTGCCAGTATCCCACAAAGACATGATCTTATAGAAGAATCCTGTGTCAACAAAGAAATCACAGTTACTAATAGGAAATTTGAGAAAATTTGCCGAAGCCTCCCAAATGCCACATATGTGGACGTACCATCCGCAGAGAGAAGTCATTTTACAAGGCATGGGCTTCACAGAAATAAACTCGGAAAATCATTCATTAGTCGAGAAATCCTTAATGCAGTGAAGGCAGTTAAGGACAAGAATAGCACGACCATACCACTTCCACCACCAATCACAGCAACTGAAAATTTCCAACAAGGAAATGAAACTGAATCACTGACAACAGGTCCAGCACTAGAACCTCCACTTTCTTCAAAAACAGCTGAGATAAATGATTCAACTACGATAGAAGTTTCCAAAGCAGCTTCAGCAGATGCAGCTACATACTACGCAACTGCATCATTAACAAGAAAAAAAAACGCCTGATGTGCCAACAGCCAATGACCTTTCATCAGTATTGGCCACTCCTCAGTCTTCAACAGCGAAAGACTTTTCACCAGCTTCACCATCATCAGCAGTAACAGAAGCAAACAGAAGAAGCACAAGAACCAGGAAACTTACAACTCTGCAGGATTTTTGGTACCCGGCCTCAGTTACAAGACTAACATAAGGCAGATACCTTCAGATGCACCAACTTCCAAGTCAAACTGGCAACAGACTCACCTCCACTGTCATCAACAGAAGAGTAACCATGCCACCAGCTCATCTAAAGGATTTTTTAGCATCAGGTCTAAAGGGAAAGGCGCCACCAAGATAAGTAAAAACAAATGCCTAACAGTGTTTCACCAAAACATTCAAGCCATAAAGAACAAAGCACAACAGCTAGAAGTAGAATTGGAAAAATTTGATAGCCAAATTTTGTGTATCACTGAACACTGATGCAAAGGGAAGCAAATTGAACACATTGCATTAGCCTCATTTGACCTTGCATGTTACTATAGCAGAATCTCAATGAATGGTGGAGGTTCATGTATCTATGTAAAAAAAGGTATGTCATTTGAAGTAAGATATGATCTTTTAGATCTAGGTGAGGACAAACATTTCGAACTTTCCGCTGTTGAAATAATAAGACCTGGCATAGCAAAAAAATTAGTCATATTTTGTGTGTACCGCTCTCCCAGTGGAGACGTTGATATATTCTTCTCAAAACTGAATCAAAGCTTAGACAAGGTTTCTGGACCAAAAGCAAATGTAATTATTTGTGGTGACTTAAACATTAATATGATGAAGCCTGATAAGGCTAGCAACATATATGTGAATATTCTAAGCTGTTATGGAATATCCTCCCTTGTTAATTGTCCAACTAGAATAACGAAAGAATCCTCCTCATCTATAGATCATGTAGCCACAGATATTGAAAGTAAAAAATGTCATATTGTTGTACAAAACCTGGGCCTAGCAGACCACCTCTGCCAGATCTTAAAAACTAACATTCATGTAGAAACTCCTCCTAAACTTTGTACATACAAAAGAATTTTTTCCAAATCAGCCCTGCATCAGTTTAAATCCCAGCTAGAATATGAAGATTGGAGGGAAGTCTATGCAGAAACCAACGCAAATCAGAAATTTATCAAGTTCATGTCAATTTTTAAATTCAGATTTGAAGAGATGTTTCCCAAAACACTTTATCAAATTAAAACTACAAAGAGAAATCAGTGGGTGACTACAGGTATCAAAAAATCCTCAGAAACTCTTAGATATCTCAACTCCATAAAAAATAATCAGTCTAACCCAGAAGTTCTGCAATCCTACAAAAAGGTACAGGAAAATTTACAGAAAGGTGTTGCTAGCCGCAAAAAAACTTTCAAACAACAAAATATTACTTGAAGCTGAAAACAAGAGCAAAGCAGCCAGGAACATCGTCAAACAGGAAACATCTAACTCTGCTAAAAAAGACCTCAATTCACATATTAAAAACAAAGATGTACCAGTAGATAACCCTAAAAAATTAGCTGATTTTGTAAACTCATATTTCAGTAGTATTGCAAAAAAATTACAGCAGAAATTTCCAGGTACATATGATTTACCTGTTGCTCTTGCCAACTACAGAAAGGTAAGTGGCACTAGTAGTACACCAACTAAAAAATAAAACTTCAGTAGGAATTGATGAAATCCCAGTCTGCGTAATTAAAGATTGTATAGACTCCATAAAGGGCCCATTAACAGACATAATTAATTAATCTTTTGAATCTGGATACTTTCTGGAGTACCTAAAACAAGCAAAAGTTATACCTATCCTTAAAAACGGAGATGTGGAAAATGTAGAGAACTACAGGCCGATCTCTATACTGTCTATCATTTCTAAAATAATAGAAATACTAGTCAAAAAGAGACTGCTAAATTACCTGAATAAATATAATCTTCTTTCCAATGACCAGTTTGGTTTTAGGGCCGGAAAAGGCACACAATATGCTATAGCACAGTTCACTAAAGTAATTTTAGAAGCACTGGACAATGGACAAAGGTGAAAATGTAAGTGGTATCTTTTTAGACTTGTCCATGGCCTTTGATACAGTTGACCACAAAATCTTACTTCATAAATTAGGGCAAATAGGAATAAGAGGTGTGACAAAGAAGTGGTTCAAATCATACTTGGAAAACAGAGTTCAACGATTTGAGATATCACAAGTTTCAAACAATTCCCTTATAAAACACCTGTCTGACCCAGAAAATGTGAATATAGGCGTCCCACAGGGAAGTGTATTAGGCTCAATATTGTTTCTTATATACATTAACGACTTCCCAGAAAGTATCAGACATGGTGAAAAAATACTTTTTGCTGATGACAGCAACATAGTAATAACAGGTGAAAATCCAACACAACTGTCAGAAAGAGCAAACGAGGCTCTCAATGATGTCCACAACTGGTCATTAAAAAATAAAGTAACCCTAAATGTAAAGAAAAATAACTATATTAACTTCCAATAGAACAAAAAACACAATGCCACTAGAATAAAAGTTAATAATAATGAATTAGAATGTGTAACAAGTACCAAATTCTTAGGGATGAATGTAGACAGCCAACTGAAATGGACAAACCATGTCAACATTTTGGCAAAGAAATTATCCACAGCATGCTATGCTCTTAGAATCCTTGTACCGGTATGCAATAATACCTGTCTTAAAATAACATATTACGGATATCTACACTCAGTCCTCAGCTATGGGATCATGTTTTGGGGAACAAGTGCCAGTAACATACAAACTGTGTTCAAAGTACAAAAAAGAGCCATAAGGATAATAACAAATAGCAACAATAGGGCCCACTGTCTAGAATTATTTAGAAAGCTAGGAATTCTAACTGTTTCTTGTGAGTATATCTTTCAGAACATAATGTTCATAAAGAAAAATCTCTACATGTACAACACAAACAGCCTAATACATGACCATGAAACAAGAGCTTGTCACCGCCTCCATCTAGACAGAAAGGACAAGGCAAAGACGCAAAAAAGTATATTTTATAATGGGATAAAACTGTATAACAAATTACCACAAGAAATTAAAGAAATAAATGAGCCCCTCACTTTCAGACAAAAGCTTAAAACCTTTTTAGTAAGTAAAAGTTGTTATACTGTAAAAGAATATTTAACATAGATGTAGATTATTAGCAACATATGACATCATCACCAAAATATTATGTAATTATAAATATGTGTATGACTAGTTATAAAAACTACACAAAATATGAGAAACCTGTTTAATTGAAAATGTATGTGTGCTCATGTGTTGTAATCTGACGACATCCATACAATATTTATTGTTCCACGGATGAATAAATAAATAAATAAAACTGTTTAAAAGAATGGTTGATGAGCTTTGAGATGAAGTTTGCATAAATAATTTTTAACTTTGCTAGATTTTTCACTAAACACTTCTTGGAATTCCTGTAATATTTCCCATAATTGGCTTTTGCAATCAACATTTAAATTTACAGCTTAATTTATCTGGAAAGTTACAAATTTTCCAAAATCTTGTTCATCTGTATAATCAAAAGACATGCCTTCATAAAGAAATTGATTTTTCATTGTGGCTTATTTTTCCTTTTGTATGACTACAATTACTGCTCAATTCAAAGAATGCAGATCATTTTTCAATGCAATATTTTGTGTAGGTTCAGTAATTATTATTTCATTTTCACCCCAGCTTAAGCTTACATCAACTTTTAGTACCCAATCCATGCCATGTATTAAATATCAGACATCCTTTATCAAAAGTTACATCTTCAAATTTGAAAGTCAGTAACACTTGACTTTTTTAATAATTTACTTTGTTTACCTGTATCTCCTGTGAGTTTCACCCAAATTATTGTCATTTTAACGAAGTCTTTCCAGTTTTTGTTTTTATCCATAACTTTCTCTGAAATCCCATGAACAGGACTCCCTGTGTGAATTAAACCTTTACCGTTGAACCTACTTTGAATCTGATGCAAGAACAACCTAATTCTTTTTCATCTTTCTTCCCTTCAGAAACCAAATTCAAAAATTGTAGATTGCTTAGCATGAAATGGCTATAAGTGGTTTATCAGCTACAACTTCATTAATCACAACATTGTCCCTGAATCCACTAACATAAACATTATCATTACTTAACTTCAACATTCCATTGTCAGTTATTTCAATAAAAATTCTGTACTCACCTGCAGAATCCTCCGTAACTCTCTCTTCCACAACAGTATTAGTAACATCATTATCTTCACAAAAATTACCATCAACATCATTACTTTCACTTTGTTACTGCTCTTGCATCATCACTGTAGCTTCTTGAAGCCCTGAACAAACATATATTAAGTTATCATCATCATCTTCTTCCAAACTATCCCCCCCCCCCCCCCCCAAAAAAAAAAAACCTCTGAATCAAAGCACTCATCACTCTCTACTGCTTTATGTATCGATTTTAATTTTTCAGTGCCCTTCTCTGGATTGGAACTTAATTTAATCAACTCATTTTATATACTTACAACTTTATTATCAGTCATACCTTCTTCTGAATGATTTGTTAATTCTGAGTTTCTGTTTTCAAAAGGTAATTCAAATGGTTCAAATGGCTCTGAGCACTATGCGTCAACTTCTGAGGTCATCAGTCACCTAGAACTTAGAATTATTTAAACCTAACTAACCTAAGGACATCACACACATCCATGCCCGAGGCAGGATTTGAACCTGCGACCGTAGCGGTCCCTTGGCTCCAGTCTGTAGTGCCTAGAACTGCACAGCCACTCCGGCCAGCTCAAAATGTAATTATTCGACTTTGTAATCAGTTCCACATTTTCTGTCCGGGAACCTAACTGGTCACTGCTAGTTATCATTTCACTTCTTAAAAGGTTACTGTTGGCTTTTATAGCTGAGTTCATGTTTTCTAATTTGGAATTAACCTTGCTGTTGTTAGTTTTCATTTCTCCTTTTTTAGCCAAAAGTATTCTCAAAACGTCCCCCAGCTCCAGTTTATCAATTTAAAAATCATCTAAATTTTCACTCACATCAGACTGACTTGGACCTAAGACTCCCCCCTCCATCCACTACCTGTTTCAGGTCCTTGTTAACACTAGAATGGCAGAGTTTCTGACATTCCTAAAGTGGAGGAAAGGGATAATTTTGACCCCACATAAAATATTATCATACTTGACTTAAACAAGTACTTTTTTTAGTGTTTCTTAATCCATACTTTATTTCTAATAATCACAACAATTATTTACAATTATAAATAATAATTAATAATTTTTGAACAACAATGTATGATTTTCTGTTACAAATGGACTTGTTTCTATCCAAAATAAGTCAGTGGAAACAGGATGTGATTATATGTGGTGACTTTAATATAGACTTTCTCACCTACAACAGAAACAGTGAGACATTGATTAACATTGCAAAAACTTATAATCTGCATGGCCTTGCAAACAAGCCCATTAGAATAACATCCACATCCAAAACAGCTCTAGATCAAATTTTTGCAAATGGAAATAAACTTAACCCAACACCAGAAGTATACAATGCAGGATTCAGTGACCACCAAGCTGTCATTCTAAAGGTCAATGTTAGCCAAGATACCTCAAACCCAGTCCCACCTAAAACTTTATGATGGTTTTTCACTCAAGATAACTTGAACAAGTTAAATGCCCTCCTTAGTAAAGAAAAGTGGACAGAGATGTATGTAGCCACTGATGTCAACTTTAAATTCAACATATTTCTTGAAAAATGATCCACCACTTTGAAGAAGCTTTTCCACAAAAACCAGTGAGAATAAGTAATAATAAGAGAAACAAGACTTGAATTACACCAGTTATAAAAATATCTTGCAAACATAAAAGAATACTCCACATGTTATGTAAACAAAGTAGTGAGTCCCCCCAACTAACAGAATACTATAAAAACTACACATGTGGATGATAAGACAAGCGAAAAGGGTGCAAAATGATGAGTACATTGACAAATCCAGCAATAAAGTAAAAGGAATGTGGAATATCATAAAAAGGGAAAGAGGGGAAATGAAAGCTACACACACACAAACATAGAAATCAAACTCAAGAATGAATCTATATCTAATCCCGAAGCTGTGGTGAACTCTTTCAACAATTTCTTTATGAGTATAGCTGAAAAATTGGTCAAAAATAATCCTAACACAAGCTACCAACCAGCAAACCAAAAATATCACACATGTGCAGAGTCAATTTTCATTACCAGAGTCACTGAAAATTATGTTGCAAAAGCCCTCAGAGAGTTAAAAAATTCATATTTAGCTAGAATTGATGGTATCCCAGCAGACGTAATCAAAAATTGTGTACACACAATTGCTGAACCATTAACTCACCTCTGTGACTATTCTTTCCAGGCAGGTAGTTTCCCTGAAGCTCTGAAACTTTCTAAAGTAACTCCTGTCCTCAAAGAAGGTGATAATAAAGATATGAATAACTATAGGCTTATCTCAATCTCAACCTGCTTTTCTAAAGTTTTTGAAAAAATAATATACAAAAAACTGATGGACTTCATTGGAAAAAAAAAAAAAAAAAAAAAAAAAAAAAAAAAAAAAAAAAAAAAAAAAAAAGATTTACTAAGTTTAGCTCAACACGGGTTGAGAAGCAACAAATCTACTGAAACTGCAGTATTTGATTGCGTAAATACGCTATTAGATCTGTTAGATAAAAAACCATAACAGGCATATTTCTGGATCTGTCAAAGGCTTTTAATACTGTTGACCACAAAATATTGCTGGGAAAAATAGAACACTATGGTATCAGAGGAATTGCAGCCAATCAGATGTAGAGAGTCAGCAAGAAATACACTAATAGACAACCAACTCAATAACCGAAATCCTATCAAGTAATAAAACTGTAAAACAAGGTGTACCACAGGGCTCAGTATTGGAACCTCTACTTTCCCTCCTGTATATTAATGACTTGAGCCTGAATGTAGATGCACACAAAACAATAATATTTGCTGCTGACACAACTGTACTCCCCAAAGGGGAGAATACAGAGGCTGTGCAAAAAGCTGTGAACTTGGCCACTGAAAAACTCAGCAACTGGGCTAAAAACAACAGATTAACTAACAACACCAAAAAGACAGTTTCCATGAACTTTCACACAACACAAAACGCAAATTCCTCTCAGCCACTTGTCACTGTAAATAACCAGCCAATAGATACTGACATTGTTTTCAAATTCCTGGGTCTGTGGGTTCAAGATACCTGAAATGGAATACACATACAGGAAAGATAAATGCCAGAACAGCCAGAACTGGCTGTTATGCATTGAGTGTACTGAAATCATGTGCTAGCCTGAAAACACTAAACCAGTGTGGACTACGCTTACATACGAGCCCACCTAAAATGTGATGTGATATCCTGGGGAAATTCTCCAACTGCCCTGAGCACATTCAAAATCCAGAAGAGAGCAATGAGGATTATTACTGAGAGCAAACCCAGAGACTCCTGCAAACCCATCTTCAGAAAGTTGGAAATCCTTACACTGCCTTGCCTATACATTCTCAACACTCTAAAATTTTTCAGAAACCACATAGTGCCAGCTGACTCCAGAGTCATAAAAAAATGAAATACATAAACACAACACCAGGAAGAACAAAAATCTGCATGTTTTATGTACAAACACTCAACTGTGTAAGAAAGGAGCTTTCCACATGGGCCTCCAACAGTTCAACACTCTGCCCGCTAGTGTTAAGTCTATCAAAGACAACATAAAATTTAGCAAAGCTGTGAAATCATATTTGTTGTGTCACTGAATTAAGCCTATAAATGAATACTTAAGAGAGTAATCTTCCTATTTGTGTTAAATTGAAAACGTAAAGCAAAAGGAAGAACTTAACCAACCTTTGCAATATAATACATTAGGATACTATATGTTAATATATGTTAACAATGTTAACTGATATTTTCCAACATCTGCAACACACTGTGTACCATCAGATCACATGGAATAAATAAATAAACAAATAAATACAAATTTATTGTTGCTACTGCTAACAAGTTTCTTAATTATAGATTTTAATTTATTAACTATTCATACCACCTTCTAGACAGATTTAGTATATGTGGTCTATTTTACTCTCACATATGTTTTACAAACAGCTCTGTATTACTTTTCACTCAAGTCATTTGAAGCTGCTAGACGCACTTAGCACAGGTGATTTCTGTTTTACACACACATTTTCCGCACACGGCTTTGTGGCACTTTACATAGTTTTTGCTGGCCTCCTTACCTTTTCAGAGGCTGATTTGGCACTTCTTCCAATTTCTAGGTGACTTCAGTCACATATCGTACTCCTTTGCTTGATGTTCTTTCTCTTTTATTCCACTGAGTTCATTTGCCAGTTGAAGTACGAACTTCTTCCTTTCCTTTTTTTTTTTTTTTTTTTTCATTACTATGTTATAGATGAGCCATGCATTTATTGCATCACAAAGTAGCATGCGTTGGCCATATTCTACATGTAGTTTTAACAGTATATTTACAGGTAATTTGATCAAACACATCCACCCCGTACTTTGTTACAGTTTCAGGTTTTTTCTTTCCTTTCTTGCCTTTTGCTACTTCAGCATGCAGTGTACTCAGAAGAATGACATTTTTATTCTTCTTCCCTTGGTATACAGTCAAGGTGCAGTCTGTGTTGCCACTATTGTGCAGTAATGTGGTGGAGTGTATTTCAGCATTCAGCTTCCTTACTTCATCAGGAATTACATGACAGATCTTGTTCACTGTACAAACTAATGAAGTCTTCTTTTCTCTGAGTTGTTTAGCAAGTTGAAGAGACATGAAAAAGATGTTTATGGTCACATTTCTTCCTTGATTTACAAATGGCTCCATGAGATGCAGAACAATGTACTCTCCAAATGGTTGTTGCTCTCTGTGCATGTCCTCTTTGCCGAGGTATGGGAAAGCATTATATATATGCTTTGTTGTTACATCAACAGCCAACCAGAGTTTGAGACCATATTTTTCTGGTTTTTTGTAGATGAATTAAGTAAACCTTCATCTTGCTTTGCTTGGTAACAGTTGCTTGTCAGTAGTTATATTTTTTCCAGGGCAGTAAGTGCAAATACTGTTTTCAATGAACTTTCCCCAAATTTCAGATACAAGAGCAAATTTGTTGGCTGCCAGGCATTCAGCCCGAGTTGATTTTTCATCAAAATGGAGAAAGCTCCTGAAATGGAGAAAGCTCCTTAAATCTGTCCCTTGGCATAATGTCCTTGATAAAAGCAGGCCCCCATGAGCACAACCAGAGATCATTCACAGACGTACTTTTTGTGCACAGTACACCCCAAACATACATGATGGCTACCAGTTTCTCCAGTTTCTCAAGTGACACAGTCCAGTCATTGTTTTTTTAAATACTTTTCAAACTATTGATTCTGTGTATTTTTTTCATGAGATGTAGCATTGCTTCATACAAAATAAGATGGAAGGCAGTGATGGCAGAGCTCTCTACATGATGTCAAGCATAAGCAGTGGGACCTCCTCTCTTGTTCAGAACATTCTCAGCTGACCATTTTCCAGAAGATGAATAATTTCCAATCTCCCACACAGTTACATTCCTTGCAGTCATCTTTGTAGACACTTCCAACAGTATCTGCTGTTGTGAAAGAGGTGATGATTGATGTACATCAGCATCTGAATCCTCTTCCACTAAGCATACCTCATTCACAATGTCTTCATCGTCACTTGTGTCAGGTGCCTAATCATCATCTTCATCAGTGAAGTCAATTTCCGATTCAATGTCAGAATTCTCTAAGACATGTAACACTTCTTCAGCACAAAGTCCATGCTGATGATACATGTTTGAAAACATGTTTCAAGGACAAAGACTACCTGAGTGACACAGCATAATCTGTGTCAGACTGGAATGTACATGTGTCAAGTTGCAACAATGAGGAGCTACTGCTCTCCATTACTGCTCACTGTTGCCACTGTATTGTTGGATAATTTACTTATATTCAGATGAGAAATTACAGTGGTGTCAAACTGACTCCCTCCACCATTCTAGATATGCCAGTACTGAATGAAATGGCAAAGAAAACTAAAATATTTTGTGAATACTAAAACATCGTCAGAAAGAGGAGAAAAAATTAAGAAAGTCATATAATTTCAGTATCAAAGTAAATAAATTGGATATGACAATGAACAAAAAATGTATGACAGGGGTCATTTTGACCCCTTCCACCATTCTAGTATTAATAGCAATAGTTGACATAGTCACACTGCCCGGAGTGGCCAAAAAGGAAGCAATATGTAAATTTAAACTTTTTATTTGGTAAAAACTGTCACAAAGTATATAAAATAAATTGAAAAGTAAAAGTGAAATGTGATATTGAACACTTTATAAGTAATAATTTAGGCTATCCTAAATGCATCTCAGGAAGGAAAGTCTTTGTAATTTCTGTTCATGAAGTTGTTGGACAATTTTGTTCCTGTCTTAGGCTTTCTAAGGTTCAAAAAACTTCCCATAAGGTAGGGTCCTTGTACTGTCCTGTTCAGCAGGGTGAGATATTCAAACATTCATTGATACCTCTTAAGCTCACATTGGAACACTTGCTGCCTGGCTTCCAGAATATGATGCGACAGCCAATGATTCACTTAAAATCTTTCATAAACAAGATGCTAGGGTAAAGCTACAATAATTGCTGGGGTCCATATTGTCTTTTACCAGTTTTAGGATGAGTAACAGAATTTCTTCCATCCACATATGTATAATGCAATTGTAGCATAATTGTTACCTGTACAAATATGCCCTCAATAACTGCACCTCCATCTAATCTGGCTGAAAAGTGGTTGATGTAAGTAGGCTACTGTCAGTGATGTATTCTGCACCAGATTTATAGTTCAAACAGGTTCATAACACTCAAATGTTGAAAGAACTCCCATTCACGGCCAGTGTGAGTCTCATCTACTTAATTTATTCACAGATAATATTGGTTGCCACATACAACACTTGTTAATTGTTTACTGCAGTAACCTAACACTGAAGTGTCACAACAGTTCATGTATGGTAAACACATAATTAATACAATCACTGTCCTTGAAGATTAATAGTAATTGCAATAAAGAAAACAGTGTGCACAGTAAGTAAGTATTGGAAGTAACCTGACCCTATTGACACAATAAGCATTATTGAAGATTAACACAGGTCATGAAATTAATTACAAGTTTACAGTCAATTGTTAAAACACTGTCACTGAGTCATGGAATGTACTCACTGACACAAAATTTAGATAAACTGTGGTACACTTTTCAGCATGTAAACTGTACTAAATGACCTGCAGTGCACTTTCCTGTATTTTTGGACACAGATCTTGCTTATTTCATAACCTTCTGCAAGCTGATTTAAAATGATTCCCGAGGTCAGTCTTTTATATAAGCTGACAATAATTACTACTAATATCAGCTATTGCTGTTGATGAATTTTCATAGCTTTCAATTAAATATTAAATTCCCAGTAAATGGGCAGTTGAGGGATATTTGTTTGAATGAGGGTTTTTAGATGAAACAATAATTTCTGTTGAATTATGCTGGCTACTTTGCCTATATATAATAGAAAATATATATTTTTATTTTAGGAAAGGAGTGCAAGTGTTTCTAACATATTTTCATCACTGGTTGTAGGGCTAGGTCACTTATTTGTATATCTTTCTGATCTATTTTGTCAAAAACTTAGTAATTGAATATACATGTTTACATATGAACCATGTTAATGAAGTATTAGATTACTGGTATTTTGTAACTAGGACAGTTTCCAGGCATACTAGTCACACTAATGGATTCTGAAAACTAAAGGAATGTAATATACAATGAGGTTTCAGATATGCCCTGCTTCAATATTTGAAATCCTTAGGTACTGGGAACATTCAATATAAATGTTAGTATCAAAAATATTCACAAAATAAAAAGTAATAAAATTTTTAGGGGGGAGAAAAACATAATAAATGGAAGAAATCTGACTGATTTGTCACACAGTCTACACACTCCTGGACAATGTCACATAATTTTAACACATTTTCAACAAGCTGTCCAGTATTCAGGTAGCCTCACTGAATGTCCATTTTTGTAATTTTTCTGTCTCTGCTTGAGGGATTAAGATGGAGATTTGACATAAGGAGAGACCACAGATTTGAAAGGTGAAGTATGAAACAAAGAATGAAGAAAATATGTAAATGGCTGGTAACAATGGAAGCAATGGTTAGCAAAGAATAGGAACACAAATTTCTACAGGCTGAGAGAACAGGGATAGTTAAACATTAGTACATTCTGGAAAGCGAGTCTCCACCTCAAAGATAATGAAATAGTTATAGAGGTAACAATTTGCCAAATAACTTTCAAAACAATGACAAAGATGTTTGCTACTGTACCACAAAATACGATCTGTAAATGGGTACTGTGTAAAAGTAATTTGTGATGGCTGTCAGTGTATATTAATTGCAATAATCCAACAGGTACTCACATGCATATGTCATTACTGTACTGTTGTGGAAAGCTAATGAAGACTGAATATTGAATTCATATAAATATGGTGTGTATGCCTTTGACAAATATTTGACAGAAAGCTCTTACATTGAGATTTTCACTCTGCAGCGGAGTGTGCGCTGATATGAAACCTCCTGGTAGATTAAAACTGTGTGCCGGACCAAGACTCGAACTCGGGACCTTTGCCTTTCGTGGGCTGTTAAGTTTGGAAGGTAGGAGACAAGATACTGGCAGAAGTAAAGCTGTGAGGATGGGTTGTGAGTCATGCTTTGGTAGCTCAGTTGGTAGAGCACTTGCCCACGAAAGGCAAAGGTCCCGAGTTCAAGTCTCGGTCCGGCACACAGTTTTAATCTGCCAGGAAGTTTCAGCTCTTACATTGCTTTTCTCTCCTTGTATAACATTTCCTGATGTTTTCAGTCATCCCTGATGGTCTTTTGTCTGGTTCTATATACTGTCCCTCCTTGCTTCTGTTTATTTCCAGTATTGCTTTACTATCCATGATTTTCTTTTCACATTTTGCTTTGGATTTCATTTCCTGTTCATTTACCATTGCTCTGATTTTGACTAACTGCTCATTCCATTTACTTAATTGACTGGCTGTCTTTTTTTCATGTCTATATCCTAATACGTTGGGAAATCATATTTCATGTGTTGCACTAACTTTATTTTCCATTCCACTTATCAAGAATTCCTCCCTGTTACTAACAGAAATTATTAGTTGTTCACCTACACAGTTTTAGGAATAATATCTCTAAGTTTGTGTATTCTTTTTTTTTTAAACAAGAAGGAAGTTTGAAACAATACCTAAATCTAAAATATACTCATCTGGTTCTCACTGACCTTCATTGGAAACATGGCTTGTTGAAAACATGGTTTGCTGAAAACAGTAATGCCTAGACAATATAAACAGGTTCTGTTGTATTTGGCACTTTGGACCCTGCATCATTAAATTTTTTTATCAGAACTTTTAATTTCATCATCTCATATTTCAGTAAAATGTTACAAATACAATTGTCATTCTGATAAATCCTTTCATTTGAGCAGAACAATTTCAAATCAACTTTATGACAACTGCTTCACAACAATTCATATCATAACAGCAACTAACTCATTCTTGTTGCACAAACTAACAAGCAGAAAAATACAAAAATTCACAGTTCAGTGCTCTTGTAACAAATTGAACTTTTACATCCAAAGAGTTGCATACATAATTAAATACTTCTTTTATAAACATTCTCAGAATAAATTATACATAGAGAAAATGTGGTGTCACTGCCAGACACCACACTTGCTAGGTGGTAGCCTTTAAATCGGCCGCGGTCCATTAGTATACGACGGACCCGCGTGTCGCCACTGTCAGTAATTGCAGACCGAGCGCCGCCACACGGCAGGTCTAGGGAGACTTACTAGCACTCGCCCCAGTTGTACAGCCGACTTTGCTAGGAAAGGTTCACTGACAATTACGCTCTCAATTGCCGAGAAGATAGTTATCATAGCCTTCAGCTAAGTCAATTGCTACAACCTAGCAAGGCGCCGTCACCAAGTTATATTGAGATGATAATGCTGTATCAACAAGACCAATGTTCACCAATTGTGGATTAAAGTTAAGTATTCCAGCAGCTACGTACTTTTCTTTATAGCACTCATTACGTATCCTGTTTCAGACCTCACGCCAGCCTGCGTGAGTTTAAACGCGTGCCTTTTCAGTTACCCGTCACTGTGGATTGGCTGTCTTGTCAGTCCACAACAGAAATAATGACAGTAATTTTAAAATATTATAACAATTTCAGATTAAAATGGAAACAAAAGTAATCTCAGTTTCATATGTTAGTTCAGTTTACAGAAAAATATAAGAATGAGTTATGATATTAGATTTACAATTCTGATTCTTTGGGTCATGCTATGAATTTAACCCTTGAGGGGGCACACCAGTTTCTAAAGTGCACAGTTCCATTTTTGTTTTACAATAGCAAGCCCTTACCTATTCCTGCATTACTGTTTCAGCTGTCACAGTGAGAAGTTGTGTTGTCATAGGTTCACGTGAGCTACAGCAATTTAGAATAAACTGTGAGCATGTTATCTTAGTGTATAAAGTGTGCCACACACTCAGTCATGTAAGTAATTTTTCCTTCACTTTTATTCTGTTCCTTTTTAATCAAATTACAAGATAACACATAACAAGCAATTGTATCACTGTGCAGGGTGAGATCAAAGTTGACAGACAATGAGCTTCATTGGTTACTCAACGAGGATCCAATCTTCAACACTGTACCAGACAATAAAAATGATGATGACTCTGAAGAAGAACAGGAATTTATCACACAAAATGGCCACAATTCAGATTCTGATCAAGTCCATGAGTCACATGATGACTGTGAAAAGTCACTCTCCACTGATTGACTTTTTACTGGGAAGGACAAAATGTATAAATGGAATAAAATATGCCCTAATGTGACTTTAAAAACAAAAGGAAAGAATTTTGTGAAAATATTCCCTGGGCCTACATGTGCTTTCAGAGGGGGTCACAAGTAAAACAGAGGCTTTATGGACAATTCTTAGCCAGGAAAAGATTGATGAAATTGTAAAATACACAAACATATACATTCAAATTTTGTTTTAGCAGATGCTAAAACATTTTTCATTGGTGGTATTGAAGTACATTGTGGAAAACAACCTGAAGGACCACACAATGTTTCTAATTCTCCCTGTGATCTTGTAGGAAGGCTAGTTATCCACACTAAAGGCTCAGAAAGAAACATTACAGTGGATAATTGATACACTAGCTATTCCTTAGCCAACTTCCTTTTGAAAAAAGCAACTAACATGCATTGGCACATTGAGAAGAAACAAACACAGATTCCCACAAGAATTTTTACTTGGGAAATGTAGGGCTATACATCCTGTTTATTTGGTTTTCAGAATGATATGACACAACTTTCATATGTGCCAAAACAAAACAAGGCAGTTATATTACGTTCAACTATGTACAATTTTCGAACCATTGATGAAGTTACAGGTAAACCAGAGATAGTTTTGGACTGCAATAGAACAAATGGAGGAGTCAACACAGTCAATCAACTGGGAGGTGAGTATTCCACTGCATGGGTCACAAGTAGATGGCCATTTGTTGTATTATATGATGTAATGGATATAGCAGGAATCAATGCTCAAATAATTTTTTATACAAATGAGGCAATTTTCTTGAAAATTTGAGCACTTTCTCTTATGAAGCCTCAACTAGTGGAAAGAGCTAATATTCCTCCACTTTGTGCTGACATTGTAACATTCCTCATGAAATACAAAGATCAGCGTGTTGAAAGAACTGCAGAACGTACACCAAGAAAAGAGGTTGATATGTGATGTATGGATGAGTAAGAAACACATCTACTGCCATAAGCTGGAACTCATGCCATAGCTTTCTTTGCAAAGGATGTCTAAAAACAATGCATACATGTGAGAAGTGTAAGGTATTTTCCAAAAATGTGCAAGAGAATTAGCTGTGTAGATGTAAGAAACTTCATGATAACTGATACTTCTTCAATATATAACGCCTTTGTCCTTTTATATTGCAATGGAAGAGTGTGCTTAAAAAAGTGTTACAATAGATTGGTATGTCAACTGCAGCAATAGAATAATATGAAAGTTCCTTATTTTCTTATTCAAATAGTAAATCAGTGATGTAATATAAGTTTCTTGTATTTTTGTTTAAATAAACTAAAATTAAACTGGGATTTAGCTCATACATGTTTCTCTTGGTAGCTTAGTGACAGCTTTTGACTGCATGTGTACAAAGTGTGCTGCCCACCTGCTCGTGTTATGAAAATTGGTGTGCCTGCTCAGGGGTTAATGTGAGTGTTGTATTCTGCAACACATGTCACACATACAAACACTGACTACTTCCTTCACACACTCTTCACTGCAGTGCCTCTCTTAACCCAGAGTTCTGAAATACTTTTCTTTCTCAGTTTCCATTTTTATGTTATAAGAGAAGATTTTATACAATTTTTTTTTGTGTGTCATATGTTTCTGAGGTTTTTTAAACTGGATTTGTATTCCAATTGCAGAATAACCTCTGGAGAAAAAGAGGGATTTCAACTGTCCCTATGAGATACAGATTTCATTATTTAGGTAATTCTTATGCAATTGTATCAGTTTATGCTCATGGTGAAACTATCTCAGTTGCAGATGGAGGAATTGAATGTGGACAAGGAATAAATACCAAGGTAATTGAACTAAACTATTTCTATTCTGTGATAAAGCGTTAAACGTTTCACTAACCAAAAGCCAATAATGAAAGCACTGTAGTTACCAAACCACTTTCAGAAGGGCTCCAAAGTCTGACCACTGAACTGGTAATTGTGCATCATTAGCAGTTTGTACATAGCCTTTAGGGGGATCCTTGATACTTCTGCATATAATCTCCATTAAACCAAATCACAATACTGGTCATAGTGCATAGGTCAGAACTCACATTGAAATACAATACTAATTTCCTGCAGACACAAATGTAATATATATCCCCTTCAATTAAACCTTGCCAGGTCTGTCTCATTCATTAACCATCATTATCCATCCAGCTAATGGCTGTGACACTCCACATGAGGCTCCATCCTAATGAACATGTGCACTCTTACTAGATTGTAACACTTTCCTAAAAACTGGGAAATTTCCTAAGCAGAATCCCACTGGAATACACTTTTGTATTGTTGTAGACTTTCATTATTTAAAAAGTAACTTTGCTGATCAAATAGGATTACTAACTCCTGATTTCCAAAATGTTAACCACAACAACATACAAGGGTCATTCAACAAAAAATAAAATAGAAAGAAAATATTTTTAAAGAATTAATTTTGTGAATGGAATACAACACTTAATATATCTAAAAACAAAGATGATGAGACTTACCAAACAAAAGCACTGGCAGGTCGATAGACACACAAACAAACACAAACATACACACAAAATTCAAGCTTTCACAACCAATGGTTGCTTCGTCAGGAAAGAGGGAAGGAGAGGGAAAGACGAAAGGATGTGGGTTTTAAGGAAGAGGATAAGGAGTCATTCCAATCCCGGGAGCGGAAAGACTTACCTTAGGGGGAAAAAAGGACAGGTATACACTCGCACACACACTCATATCCATCCGCACATACACATACACAAGCAGACATTTGTAAAGGCAAAGAGTTTGGGCAGAGATGTCAGTGGAGGCGGAAGTAAAGAGGCAAAGATGTTGTTGAAAGACAGGTGAGGTATGAGCGGCGGCAACTTGAAATTAGCGGAGGTTGAGGCCTGGCGGATAACGAGAAGAGAGGATATACTGAAGGGCAAGTTCCCATCTCCGGAGTTCTGACAGGTTGGTGTTAGTGGGAAGTATCCAGATAACCCAGATGGTGTAACACTGTGCCAAGATGTGCTGGCCGTGCACCAAGGCATGTTTAGCCACAGGGTGATTCTCATTACCAGCAAACACTGTCTGCCTGTGTCCATTCATGCGAATGGACAGTTTGTTGCTGGTCATTCCCACATAGAAAGCTTCATAGTGTAGGCAGGTTAGTTGGTAAATCACGTGGGTGCTTTCACACGTGGCGCTGCCTTTGATGATGTACACCTTCCGGGTTACAGGACTGGAGTAGGTGGTGGTGGTGGGAGGGTGCATGGGACAGGTTTTACACCAGGGGCAGTTACAAGGGTAGGAGCCAGAGGGTAGGGAAGGTGGTTTGGGGATTTCATAGGGATGAACTAAGAAGTTGCGAAGGTTAGGTGGACGGTGGAAAGACAATCTTGGTGGAGTGGGGAGGATTGAATACAACACTTACTTATTTTTCCACACAATCCATCTCAAACACTATGCACTTATTTCAGTACTGGACAACCTTCTCAATTCCTGGGCAAAGAGTTCTTGTGGGTGTTTGTGTAACCAGCTATGTACTGCTGCTTGCACTTCTTCATCATTAACAAACTTTTAGCCATAAAGATCTTCTTCTAGGTGGTTAAAAATTTAATAATCTGAAGATTCCAGATCCAGGGAATACAGGGAGTGGGGTAAGCAGATGAACTACAAGCCTCCCTGAAAACATTCATGTGCTTTTCTTTCATTTCTGATGTCAAATATTTTGGAACCAACCTCATACATATTTTCTTGACGTCCGTATGTAATGATCACTACGGTTGGATAATCGAACACAGATGTTCATCATTGCTGCAGTATCATTTACCATCATATGCCCCTGGTACTCTTGTGTTTGACTCAAGCAATTTTTGTCGCATTACACTGCCATCTAATGATGAGTTTTGATTGATTTCAACCCGTCAGCTAACAGAAATCTAATGACACTCCACTGCTCCACATTGGTGCAAACACGCAATGGTGTCACCATCTTGTTTCACAGGTTTCCAGCATCCCACTCACAAGGCAGTCATGCTAGCACCATCTGATAACAGCTCTATGACACTACCAAACAATAACAAAAAGGCACACACATCATAAGTTTTATGGTTTTTGTACAACCTTCCAAGTTATTTATTGAAAGGACCTTGTAAAATCTACTCACCAGAAGACAAGACACCTATGAGGTTTGCCAGCCAACTCTTGAATACACAAGCTCTTCAAAACGTTACAAAAATGTATAACCATTCTGACCTTCATGCCAATCAGTCTCAGGGACAAAATGTATGCAGTCCCATTGGTCCTTCCTAATCCACCTAATAGCACCCCTCTCTGTAGTATGCCTTACTGGAGAAACTCTCACAAGTTTATTTCCAACAAATGCTTGAAAACATCTTTCTTCAGGGGAATGTCCATAGCCATGAAGACAGCAGAAGAGGCAAATCACTTAAACAGATTAGCAGAAAGTCTGACCCCATTAACTTTGGGGTAGACGAAGCCCATATTCATCAAATACCATTTATCTGCTCTGGCACCAACAGTGGCAAAGAGCATGGGCACACAACTACAACCAGGAATTATGTGTTACAGACTAATATGTGTTGTGTACAATCCAAGTATGAAAAATAAATGGTCAAACAAGAAGCAGTGTATATATGAATCATAGCTGATAGCTATACATTCACTAATAGTTTTTTGTTATCTTTCAAACAACTTTATGTGAGACCCCATGTGGTAGATTAAATGATATGCTCTATGCTTCATACCAGGCATAGGCAACTTTTTGTGACCTATGGGCCTGATGCACATATGAACTTAGCCTCATGGGCTGCCTCATCATAATACAACAGCCACACTCCTGGTGCATAAAAACAAAACTACAGCATCTGTGACTTTAATATTTTCAAGGTAATCCACAAATACTGATCACACCTCTTCCCCCATGTGCAATGCCAACAAGTAATACCTTAAAACCCTTGTTTTTGAGAAGACATTCATTTTACATTTACCCAGAATTTCTTCCATGGGCTAGATGTGACCAATGGGCCACTGGTTACCCACCTGTGCTGAATACAAAAGAAAGAAATTTTACTAACTTTAATAATAATGGATGATCTGCTAGCTGTGCTATGTGGCACACAGAGACAGCAAATACGCGATGATAATTATTTAACTATATGAAAAAAGAACAGACATTAGTTACAAACTACAGGGTGCACATAATTTATTCAACATGTAAATGTCACTACAGATATTTGGATTTAGGTTATGACATGTTCATTATGCCTGGCATCATTGGCAATGATATGGTGTAGACAAATAACAAAGTTCTGCATGATCCACCGAAGTTTCAGAATATTGAGGCTGTCAATGACATTCTGAGTGGCTGTTTTCAGCTCAGCAATGGTTTTGGTTTTATTGTTGGACATCTTGTCTTTAATATAGCCCCACAAAAAGGAGTTGCATGCATTCAGATCTGGAGAATATGGCAGCCAATCGAGGCCCATGCTAGTGGCATTGGGTACCCCAGAGGCAGAAAGTGGTCCTCAAAGATGAGGTTGAGCTCCATCTTGTTGAAATCATGGTCACTTTGGATAATTGGGATGAAATCATCTTCCAAAACCTTCATGTAGCATTTGGTAGTCACTGTGCCATCAAGGAATATTGCACCGTTTATTTTGTAACTGGACATTGTGCAGTCACCCTTTGAGGATGAAGAGACTTCTTGATTGTGAAATATGGATTCTCAAACACCCAAATGCACCAATTTTGCTTATTGCTGAACCCATCCAAAGGAAAGTTGGCTTTGTTGCAAACCATACCATATGTGCATACTAATTCCCATCATTCCCTGTGGCCAACTGTGCAGTTTGAATGTCCTAACACAACTCGTTCACAAGTTATGAGGATTTTACTTAATATAGTTCAATAATTGTCACTCTGCAATTGCAGTGTTGCCAGTTTCAGAGCAGCATGCAATTTTCAGTCTTTGGTGGTAATTACTTCCTCCACTTATATTAATAATTTAACTATCCTATCATATTTACAGAAATCTTCATGAGTTAAAATAAGAATAACTACTATACACTGTTAAAATAAGGTTGATAGCATAATAATAACCATTACACTCTCACAGAATATTAAAAACATTGAATTAAGAATTACTGAAGTGTTCTTACTTTGATTAGAAAAAAATACACTAGCTTCTCTTAAAAACCAAAGAATCATAGCTGCAAATATAACATTCAATCTGTGAGAACCCAAATAATGAAGTACAGTATCTGAATTTTTACTTATTTTTTGTCAAATAGTCTACTAGAAACTCAAGTGATTTTAGGGAAGCTAAAGAGAGGAGAAAGTGAGTGGCTGTTTCTCCTTCATGTCCTTTTCTTCTTAATAAGAAAAACTATAGCAGATATTAATATTAGTGAATAATGAAAGAAATTTTGAGTTTAATGTTAAATTCATCTTGAGGCTATTTGGTACAGAGCATAAGCTACAGTTGTATAAGGATGGGAAAAGAAATGTGTCATGGTCTTATTTAAGGAAGCATTACAGAAATTACCCCAAATTATTTCAGGAAACAACACAAGGAGGAGGACCACCCATAAAGTAATGGCCCACATTTTTTCCTTCAATAATTATTTATTCCACACAGTGAAACTCACACATATGAAACAATGACATTTTTTAGACACCCTGTTTTCCTCATAATCTCCTTCCAGTTCTATAGCCTTCCTTGAGGGAGACTCAAGGGTGTGTATGCTCTGTGAGCAGAAGTCCTTGTTTTGGTCACAAAGCCATTTCTTCACTGTGCTAATTATCTTATCTAGGTTTCAGCACCAGCCACAAACTGTAACTTGCAAGCCATGCTGTTCAGCTTCAAAATATTGCAAAAACTCAGATTAAATGGTTTTTCTCTAAGATTTGTATCACACCTTAATGCAGCACAGAACTGATATTGCACTATTGAGTATTCAAGACAGCAGATAATCACACCGACGCTTCCTATACTGATGGTCAGCAGCAGTGGCAATTTCTGAGTCACAATGTATCAAGAATTAGAGCATCAGCATGCTGCAACATGTCAAGTATGACAGCCATGGATTGTCTCCCTGTCAATTACAAATATGGAGGTCTGGCAAACCACCTTCTGATGGCCTCACACTGTGTGCCCCATGACCAACTGTACCCTTGTTGACTGTGATGTTCCACAGAGTTCACATAACCACTAGTGAATATTACCCACAGTCTCTTTGTCAACATTTTGAAATTCAAAGACAGCAGACTGCCTGTTACATGCATCACTTCCAGGTGCCATTTTGAAACATTGCTGCAGTAGTGCTGACTGTTAAAGGAACTGGAAATTTTGCACGTGCACTGTGAAAACCTCAAAGAACTGATACCAGATTTCTTGTATTTGTAACATCGTTGCCAGCTGAGAAAAAGGATGTGGAATATTACTTTCTGGGTGATCACTGCAGATCACCAAATGGAGATTTATTAATAATGAGACATTGTGTTTCCTTGAAACCTTTTGATTGACCACTAGCAACAACAGAGCACCTTTTTCACTCCTTTTAATTTCTAATATATTTATTTTTGTTTTAGGT
This sequence comes from Schistocerca serialis cubense, assembly GCF_023864345.2. Lineage (NCBI taxonomy): Eukaryota > Metazoa > Arthropoda > Insecta > Orthoptera > Acrididae > Schistocerca > Schistocerca serialis. The sequence goes on along the minus strand of NC_064646.1, from coordinate 444,852,692 downwards.
TGCTCAGGTTTGTGCCCATGCCCTTGGTGTGCCACTAGAGCTTGTGAGTATGAAGCTTAGTAATGTTTTGACATCTCCTAACAACATAGTCACTGGTGGAAGCACTGAAAGTGAATCCTGTGAATATGTACATGAATATCACTATTAAATGCTTCAGTAGTTTGATCTTTTTTTATCTACTAAAATGAAATATTGCTAAAACTGTAATTACAGGCTACACTACATGCTTGTGAAGAACTTTTAAAGTGTTTGGCTCCTTTCAAAGAAAAACTTCAAGATCCTTCCTGGCAGGAGCTTATTGCTGCAGCATATTCAGCAAATGCTGATTTATGTTCAACATTTCTGATGTATGTATATGTAACGACTGCATTTATCCTACATGATACTAATTTCCTTATGCTCTAAGGAAATGAATGTTGTAAAATATATTTATGCAGGTTGCAGAGAGCAAATCAAAACCTGCTAAAGAAATACACTAGAATTAAAATAGACTATGCAAAGGAGAGGTTTTCAGGAAATAGGTATATTCGTAATTAAGCTGAAAAGTCAACCAGGAATCTAGTTTGAGGACGACATAGTAGGGTTACACCTGCAAGAAAATATTTATTAATGACTTTTTCCCTGATTGAGAAACAGTCCCAATTACTCAAATCTTCCCTTCTTGAACAGTATAAAGAACTAGTTCCTTCTTGAAATTTATTTTGTATTTATTCTACATTGGCAAATGTGTTTGTGACATGATTGCTTTGTATCTTAATTGCAACAGTTAATTAATGAAATCTGAATGTTAGGTATCCTGGGATCACAGATGCTGTGAAGCAGTACATTTATGGAGTAACTGTGGCTGAAGTGGAGGTTGATGTCCTAACAGGACAACACCAGGTCAGTATAACAGTGTGCATCAATATCAAATATATCAATTTAATATCAGATAATTACTAAATTTAATGAGTTTAACTGATATAATGCTAATGCTTAAATTGGAATTATCAAAATACACCCAACAGTCATAAAGACTTAAGTATGAATAAGGAAATCTACATCTTAAAATAATGTATTTCTGCTCAGTGTTTAAACTTATATGTGAGAGAAAAAAATATTGAATAAGTTTCTCACATATCTATGCAGAAAAAGTCCATTTGGTATAAATGTCTTGCAAAATGTACTTTCTGAAACTTTCTGTTAAAGTTTCAAGAGCGTTGTTATAGTCACCTTTGTGAAATGTGTATCTTGCAGCAGTGAGGTGGCTTCTTTTTGTCAATGATGCAGATATCTATACTGTAAGTTCAGTTGCATTCGCAAAGTATTTGTCAAGAGGTCAGGCTAATGTACTGTTACTGAAAACGGACAGCTGCCTTTTCAGCAATTGCAGGGAAAACTGTCTGTATGACTGCCTGATCTTGCGTAGTAACATTAATTGTCACAGCCTTGCTGTGTTGGTATTGTGAATAGCTCAAGCAAAGACTTGAACACCTCCTGAATTTCCTGAGAATGTGCAGCTTTACTGTACGGTTTCGTGGTGATGCTACAGTGCATACATGCTCACCTCCTATCTGCTTCAGCAAATGACAGCAGCGGGCAACATAGATCAACTGTGAGCAAAGCAGACTGAAGTAGTAGATTGTCTTTCAGCCATACACTATCTTGTGGCAGCCCTGGAGATTTTCTGGAGATAAGCATATGATGGAAAGAGCTCCCTGACCAGCACTTGCTGTGGATTGGATTGTTTGGGGGAGGAGACCAGACAGCGAGATCATCGGTCTCATCAGATAAGGGAAGGACAGGGAAGAAAGTCGTCCATGCCCTTTCAAAGGAACCATCCTGGCATTTGCCTGGAGCGATTTAGGGAAATCATGGAAAACCTAAATCAGGATGGCCGGACGCGGGATTGAACCATCGTCCTCCCGAATGCGAGTCCAGTGTGCTAGCCACTGTGCCACCTCACTTGGTGCACTTCCTGTGCTGATGTAGAATGATTGGCATGCTCACCCAAGTGAGATAGTGTTTTACAGTGACTGTCTTTTGTTTTGTGTGGTCTTGAAGATGGTTTTGCCACAAGGTGCAGTGATGGTATTGTAGACATGTACAGTTACAGAGAAGATGACACCAGTGAGGCTGTATCACACACCTTGGCCTAACAATGATTGTAGGAACTGCAAAAGCCTTGCTGAGAGCTAGTGGCAGAATGTTGGAATTTTGTTCATCTGCAACATTTTGAGATTGATGTTTTTCATGCTGTACCAGCAGTTTCACAGGATTAGTAAAGTAATTCCACATCATGGAATGCTCAGTAACATTTGTATCACAGTGCATAGTGTGTTGCTTGATTGCAGCAAGCTACCATATGCTTGTCCACAAGTTTTCTTCCCTAGGATTTGTAAGGTATGGAATTGGTGTGTATAACTTGGCTCACTCAAATCTTCAGTTCTGTGAGGCTATTGTGTGCCTAAGAAATAATTTTCACCATGTTCATTCTTATCACTATATAATTTTAATGTGTTACTTTCCCAAGTTAATTTTTATGTAATTGTGTTCTGTTCCAATAAAGGAACTGAAAACTCATGAATATTTCCAGAATGAAATTTTCACTCTGCAGTGGAGTATGCACTGATATAAAACTTCCTGCCAGATTAAAACTGTGTGCCAGCCAGAGACTCAAACTCAGGGCCTTTGCCTTTCGTGGGCAAGTGCTCTACAGTCTGAGCTACCCAACCATGACTCACGCCCCATCCTCACAGCTTCACTTCTGCCAGTACATCATCTCCTACCTTCCAAACTCACAGAAGCTCTCCTGTGATGCTGCAGTTTCGACTCATGAATACTTTCTGTGTCCTGTTCACCGTTTTTCCCTGCTAACATCCATATGTACTCAGGTACCAAGGGCTATGTGTGAAAGTTCAATGAGTAAAGGATCTCCACACTGGTGACCCTCAACTGAACTGCCACAACCCACTGGCTTCCACTCACTGCACTGTGCATATGCATGCTGCAGCCATGTCATTCATCCATCCCCACCCCTCTGTCTGCCACTGCCATGGTACAGACCAATCCTGTAACACCACCCATAGAAGTTTTGGCCTGCATCCATGCACAGACCACCACTGCCCTCTATCGAAACCTACTGGCCAACAGCTGATCCATTGATCTAGATGTGGCTGACATTATGGACCCCATCCTTGGTGGAAATTTTATTTCTCATATGGCCTCCTCCATGACCTGCCAAGCTGATGTATTGCTGATGCCACTACCTGTCATTCTGCCCTGTGTTGCCAGTCCCACCCCACCACCTCTTTCTCCATCAAACAGCTCTCCTACTCCAACCATTTTGCCAACCTCCTTGCCACATTCTCTCTCATCATCCACCCCTCCAGCACTGCCCATGAGGTTCACTGAGACACCAGGCATGTGTTGCCAAATGCCTAGACTGTCAGTTTTTTCCCCTTCTGCACAACAAACAGAGAATCCTTCTGGATGAGATTGAGGCAGTGATTGCCACAGGTGTGCTCTGTCTCTCCAAGAGTCTGTGGACCTCCAATCAATACCTCATTTCAAAGAAAGATGGTATATGGTGCCTGTGCAGGGATGTCTGGGCACTTCAGAATGGTACACCAAACCACTTTTGTGCAGTTATAGTGACGACTTGTGGACTGCACGAAAGTATTCACACAGACATGTTCACCCCTGAGGACATAGAGAAGATTGCCACCATTACACTTCTTGATATCTTTAAGAGTGCCTTCGAGCCACTTGGCATCTGAAACGCTGCCCAGACATGGCAATATGTCTTTGACAATGTCCTATGTTATGTCTTGGGGTATTTTGCCTACTTGGACAATATCCTGATTTATTCATGCGATCGCATGGAGCACTGCCACTGTGTCCAAGAGGTATTCTTTCACCTCCAAGAGGCTGGTGTCATTATAAAAATTGAGCAGTGCAGTTTCAGTGATGCATAAATCAACTTTCTGGGACACAGGATATCAGGTGCAGGGTTTTGACCCATTGACAAGAATGTTATGCTATGTCCAAGTTCCCATGTCCCACTACTTATGAGGAACTCTGCAGGTTACTCAGGATGGCAAAGTTTTTAGGCACCACTGAATGGCCTCTGAGAGCATTCAAGCATTACTTGCAGCCACATTCTAAGGTGACTGCACAAAAGGCATAAGGCCCGTTCCATGGACAGCACAAATGTTGAGCAGTTTTGAACAAACAAAGCATGACCTCTAGCTTGCTGCCATCCCAGCACACCACCACCCAACTGCTCCATTTGCAATTGTTGCTGATGCCAGCTGGTTTGCCTTAGGTAAAGTCCTGCAACAACGTGTTGAAGGGACTTGGCACCCCCTGTCATTTCCCCTCAGCAAAGCTTGCTTAGCCGCAGCGGCATTAGGCTGTGTATGATTGCAAGATCCTTGCTGTGTATGAGGCAGTTAGGTATTTCTGTCACTGGAGGGGCAGCATTTCATTATTTGGACCAACCACCACCTATTAACAACAGGTTTCTACTATAAAGAGAACACCCAGACATCACTGCACCAATTACAACAGCATGGGTTTATTATGCAGTTCACCACTGATATGACACATAGCCAGAATGGCCAACATAGTTGCTGGTTGCATTAGCCAATCATGCTCTCCACTGCCCCCCTTGACTAAGCGACCATTGCCACCACCCAGGTTGCCAATTCCAAGCTCGTATGGCTGCAACTCAATCTTCAATCGCACATGATAACAGGCACCCACAAACCCATTTGGTTTGACATTCAAATCATAATCAACCAACTAGGCCCCTCTTCAGAGCACATTCACCCACACCTTCCTCTGGATTTGCACATGGCAGCCTTAGACAATTTCACACCCTGGCCCAGGCTGGCATCCTTGCATCTGCCACACTCATGCATGAGTGTTTGATTTGGCTTAGTAAACAGCATGACGGCACTAACTGGACCCTTGCATGCGTCCTGTGCCAGCACTCTGAAATAGGCAGGCACGTGCATGCCCCCATCGCCTCTACTCCCAGTAGGCCATTGCTTCTCTCACATATGTATGGATATCAAAGGTCCCCTGCCATCATACAATGGCCACCAGTATCTCTTGAATTAACCATGAACACCGTGGAAAAGGCCTTTATAGACTTATGGATCTCACATTTCGGGTCTGAGCTGGCAGAGGTGGTGGTCATGTGTGCTTACTTGTGTGAATGGATGTGTATGAGTGTTTCCTTTTCTGACAAAGGCTGTGGGCAAGAGCTAATGTGCAAGTGACTTTTAGCAGTGCCTGACTGCAGCTTAACATGTCACTTTATGGTAAGTAGCAATCTATCTTTTCCTTAAATAGTGATTAATTCTTCGTTTAGATTTACAAATAACTTTTGAAACTTAACAGTGTGTCTGCTAATATCTTCTGTTTTGTAGTGTCTGAAATGAGAAAACATTTAAATTAATATGTTTAAGTGTTGTGTACTGCTATGTTCATATTATGCATGTATTTGTCTCATATTTGTTTAGCTTTACAATACATCGGCACAAGTTCAGCAAGTGGTTTACTTAGTACAATTTGCTTCCACATCACCTTTTTGCCATTATACATACACTGCCTTGAGTTCACTTGTTGATTTCCAAGGCAATATCACACAATTGCACATATTGTCAATAATATCTTCGAGTACGTATAAAAAGAGCACCATAGAGACATGCCATTTCCAATTTTCCCAATTGTCAAGCCCTTTGGGTTCATTAATACTCACTTTATTATCATTATTAGGAGAAATGTCCTTATAGAAGATTCATGATACCATACAATTTGTTTAAAAAAAACTTCTACCAGTTCACACTGAACTGAGTCAGTTTTCTTTCAAAACTTTGTTTTGTTTCATTAGGTATTTTCTTCTAAAACTACGTTTTGTTTTATTAGATATGATCTGCGCCATAACAAATAGGTGTAAAACGAGTTTCTATAAAATTCAAAGACAGTTCAGAAACACCATGGAATAATAGTTTATACTGACTACTTAAACACTTGTCATTTTATTGCAAGATTAAACCAGTTACCAAATTTTTCTGTGGTATTAATGACAGTTTGAAGACACTTTCTCATCGTTGCATTGCAGTCCCCCTCATCTCCATCGCGTGGGTGAGGACACCTTCCTGGGTACGATTTCCACCATGCACTATGCTGTGTCGCTTTCTGCACTGACAATGACCATGGACTTCTTTGCATTTCATATACAGGATGGTAGCCAGTCCATTGTGGTGGGGCCACCATGTACCCTGTTGGATGTAGCCTCTGCTGATTCTTGCGCCATTAACTGCCCATGTATGCCATAGAGTAGACTCCCATTTCCCTTGGGCATTGGGACTCCTGGCAATGGCCATCCTGGCAGGTAGCCCTTGCTGAGGCTTGGTGGCACCCGTGGGAGGGCCCCTGGCCAAAGTTGGTGGTAACAGGGCAGATGTCACCCAATGAAGTGTAGTACATTATCTCTTGCTGGTGGTCAGCCACCATCAGTTTCTAAGTGTTTGAGGACACAATTTAATGCGTGGAACAATGACCCCAAACCGTTCCCCTCCATGACCACACTGTGGGAGGAACACCAGGCTAAGGATGGCACTGAATCTTATTTGCCTCAGTACCTACAATGTACAAGAGCTGATGGGGTATCATTTGTGTCCATGAAGTCTCAGTTCTTTGTAGAGCATTTACAGGAGAAGTTTGGAGAGGTGGAGGGATTGTTCAAAATGCGGCCAGGGTCAGTCCACAGCTATAAGGGATATTACAGAAACCGTAGCAACTATAATCGAGTGTCAGGTGGAGTTTGCGTCTATGTCCTGAACTCGATATATAGTGAAACTGTGCCCCTTCAAACCCTCTTGAGGTTGTGGCTGTCAGAATAAGGATGATGCAGGAAATAACTGTCTGCAATGTATATCTTCCTCCAGGTGGAGCAGTACCTCTGAATGTATTAGCTGCACTTACTGATCAAGTTCCTAAACCTTTCCTACTTCTAGGAGATTTTAACGCCCAGAACCCCATGGGGGGTAGCACAATGCTTACTGGCCGAATCAGAGATGTCGAAACTTTACTGTCCCACCTCGACCTCTGCATCTTACATACTGGGGCCGCCACACGTTTCAGTGTGGCTCATGGTAGTTACCTGGCCATTGATATATCAATTTGCATCCCAGGTCTTCTCCCATCTATCCATTGGAGAGCACATGACAACCTGTGTGGCAGAGACCACTTACCCATTTTCCTGTCACTTCACCTTCGTCATGACCACAGACGCCTACCCAGATGGGCTTTCACCAAGGTAGACTGGGGAGCCTTCACCTCTGCTGTCACCATTGAATCTCCCCCACATGGTGCCATCGATGTTATGGTGGATCAAGTGACTACAACGACCATTTCAGCGTCTGAAAATGCGATTCCTCGATCTTTGTGGTTTCCCTGGCGAAGGTCAGTCCCTTGGTGGTCGCCAGAAGTTTCTGAGGCAAATGAAGAGTGTTGATGAGCTCTGCAGCGACATAAACGACACCCTTCTCTAGAGCACCTCGTAGCCTTTAAATGGCTCCATGATCATGTTCTCCATCTTATCATTAGATGGATGCGGGAGTGTTGTGACAGATATGTCTTGACCATTGGGTGCCATACGTCACCTTCCATAGTCTGGGCAAAGGTCACACAAGTTTTGGGCACCAGATCCCAACGGGTGTTGCTGGTGATAACATAACTGGCGTGTTATCTACCTATGCAAACTAGATTGCCAAACTCTTTGCTGATCACTCTGCTCAGCCTTTCGCACTCTCAAATTTCGGCTGGAAGGGAAAGTCCTCTCGTTCACTGCCAGCTACCCAACGCCCCATTTACGCAGTGGGAGCTCTTCAGTGCTCATGCACATTGCCCCGACACAGCTCCTGCGCCAGATCGGATCCACAGTCAGATGCTTAAACATCTCTTATCTGATTACAAGCAACATCTCCTCATCATCCTCAACTCGATCTGGTGCGATGCCGTCTTTCCCTCGCAATTGCGGCAGAATACCATCAAACCAGGGCTCAAACCTGGCAAAAATCCGCTTGATGTGGACAGCTGTCGGCCCATCAACCTCACCAAAGTTCTTTGTAAGCTGCTACAACATATGGTGTGTTGGCGGTTGGGTTGGGTCCTGAGTCCCGTGGTCTACTGGCTCCATGACAGGGCGGTTTCCACCAGGGTCGCTCTACCACTGACAATCTTCTGTCCCTAGAGTCTGCCATCCAACAGCCGTTTCCAGACACCAACACCTTTTTCCCATCTTTTTGATTTATGAAAAGCTATGACACCACCTGGCGACATCATATGCCACGTTATACAAGTGGGGTCTCAAAGGCCCGCTACTGATTTTTATTCGGAATTTCCTGTCGCTTCGTAATTTCCGTGTCCAAATTGGTGCCTTGCATAGTTCCCTCCATATCCAGGGGAATGGAGTCCTGCAGGGCCCTTTATTGATTTTTATCTCTATTTTTAGTGGCCGTTAGCGGCCTAGCAGCAGCTGTAGGGCCGTCTGTCTCACCTTATCTGTATGCAGACGACTTCTGCATTTCGTATTTCTGCTCCAGTACTGGTGTTGCTGAGCGCTGCCTACAGGGAGCCACACACAAGGCGCAGTCATGGGCTCTGTCCCACGGCTTCGAGTTTTCAGTCGCAAAGTCATTTGTAATGTACTTCTGTCGGCATCGTACCTTCCATCCGGAACCAGAACATTACCTTAATGACGATCCACTCACTGTAGTGGGGACATATCGATTCTTAGGACTGGTTTTCGATGACCGATTGACTTGGCTTCCTCACCTCCGTCAGCATAAGCGGAAGTGCTGGCAGCACCTCAATGTCCTCCACTGCCTGAGCAACACCAATTGGGGTGCAGATCGCTCTACGCTGCTGCAACTTTACAGAGCCCTTGTTCAATCCCGCCTTGACTATGGGAGTCTGTTTACGGTTCGGCGGCGCCTTCAGCGCTGCATCTACTCGACCCAGTGCACCACTGTGGCATTCGCCTAGCGACGGGCGCTTTTAGAAGAGTCCGGTGACCAGTGTCCTGCTGGAGGCTGAAGTCCCTCCATTGCGTATCCATCGTGCACAACTCCTCGCCATTTATGTTGCACACGTTGGTACTTCTCCTGAGCATCCAATTTACCATCTCCTTTCCCCACCTGCAGCAGCCCATCTCTCGCATTGGTGGCCCAGGACAGGGCTAATGATTGCGGTTCACGTGCGATCCCTTCTGTCTGAACTGGAGTCGTTCCATTTACCACCTCTTCTTCAGTCCCATTCACGTACACCTCCATGGTGTACACCTCAACCGACGCTTCGTCCGGACCTTTTGCATGGCTCTAAGGACTCCGCTAACCCTGCTGCTCTCTGCTATCACTTCCTCTCGATTCTTGACGTTTTCCAGGGTGCTGGAGTTGTTTACACCAATGGCCCAATGGCTGATGATAATGTTGGCTTTGCCTACCACCACAGAGGCATTCCTGGCCCCCCTCGCTGCAGTGTATTCACTGTAGAGCTTGTAGCCATAGCTCGTGCACGTCCGTTCCTGTACTGATGAGTCGTTTCTTCTCCATTCTGATTCCGTTAACAGCTTACAAGCTATCAACCAGTGCTACCCTCGCCGTCCTTTGGTAGCTATCATCCAGGAGCCGTTCTCTGCCCTGGAACGGTCCCCTCGTTCAGTGGTGTTTGTGTGGACCCCTGGACACGTCATAACCCAAGGAAATGAACTTGCTGACAGGCTTACCAAACAGGCTACACGGAAACCGCTACTGTAGATCGGCATCGCCGTAACTGACCTACGTTCGTTATTACGCCACATCTTTTTTAGCATTGGGAGACAGAATGTCATAATCTCAGTATGCACAACAAACTGCGAGCCATTAAGGGGACTACAAATGTGTGGAAGTCCTCCATGTGGGCGTCTCACAGGGACTCTGTGGCACTCTGCCAGCTCCGCATTGGCCACACTAGGGCGACCCACGGCTACCTTCTTTGTCGTGAAGACGCACCACAGAGTCAGTGCGGCACCCAGTTAACAGTGGCTCATATTCTTCTGCTCTGTCCTTCTTTGGCTGCCCTGCTACTTCATCTTCGGTTGCCAGACTCGTTTTCATTGATTTTAGCAGTCAACGCCTCATCGTCTTATTTGGTTTTACGTTTTATTTGTGAGTATGGGCTTTATCATTTGATCTAAGTTCTAGCACATGTCCTTTGTCCTCTGTATGCTTCAACCTTGTGCTTTTCGGATGGATGTTTTAATGTGTTGCATAGTGCCTGGGTTCTCCTCTTTATTCTGATGGTCAGCCAGCCATGGTAACCTGCTTTCTAGTTTTAACCTCTTCTACGTGTTTCTTGTCCTATTTTGTCCATTTTAATTTTGTTGCTCTTCTGTCCTTCCTGTGTTTTTTTCCTTTCTTCCAGCTGTTTTCTGTATGTGTCATTTGTTTTACTCCCACCCTTGTGGCATTATTTTAATCGGAACGAGGGACTGATGACCTAGCAGTTAGGTCCTCCCCCCTCTTTTAAACCAACCGACCAACCTTAGGTTCCACTGACATACACCTCGATGGTCCATACCTCAGCCACAGCTTTGTCTGGACCTTCTGTCACCATGGCGACGTGTGCACACTGACTTTGCGGGACCTTTTTGGAACACGCGTTGGTTGATTGTGGTTGTCTCCTATAGCAAGTTTCCTTTTGCAGTGCCGATGAACTCGACAATGTCACGTAGCACAATTCAGGTGTTCTCATCGATTTTTTTCCTCGAAGGCTTACCTTATGTAATAGTGTCAGACAACGGCCCTCAGTTTACGTCAAGTGAATTTGTAACATTCTGTGAACGCAATGACATACAGCATCTAACTAGTTCACCGTTCCATCCATAGTCAAACGGCGAAGCAGAACGTTTTGTCAGAACCTTCAAGCAGCAGATGCCAAACTTTGTTCCGCACACACCAGGGATCAAGCACTGCAACTGTTTCTCGCCTCCTATCGTTCGCACCCACTAGATGGACCATCACCGGTGGAATTGCTTCACGGCCTCCGCCATCGGACACTAATCCACTTGCTCCACCCTTCTCAGCATGCGGCGCCGAAGGAAGGCAGCAAGTATCGCTTCGCGCCGCATGGTATTGTGTTTTACAGGGTTTTTAGCGGCAGCAGACGGGAGTGGGGGAGGGGGGCGGCGGGGGGGGGGGGGGGTTTAGATCACCCGTCGACTTGACGCTGCTGGCCGTTGTGGCCGAGCGGGTATAGGCGCTTCAGTCTGGAACCGAGCGACCGCTACGGTCGCAGGTTCAAATCCTGCCTCGGGCATGGATGCGTGTGATGTCCTTAGGAGGTTAGTTAGGTTTAAGTAGTTCTAAGTTCTAGGGGACTGATGACCTCAGATGTTAAGTCGCATAGTGCTCAGAACCATTTGAACCATTTTTTTGACTTGACGCTCGCATGTATCTTATTTCAGGTCGAGATTACTTGCAGCGCCGACATCAAAGTCAACTTTGTCTTTGTGCAGGATGATGTTTCAGTGTCTCTTCGCCCAGATTCATGCATCCAGAGGACAGCGCGGCCCCAGCAGCCATCAGGGGGTGTCCTCACGACACCGCGGGATGGCCGCATGGAGACCGAGCCTTCGCCTCCTCTGCCTGCTCCGCCTCCTCTCGTCCTACCGATGGAGCTGGACCCGCCCACACCGCAGCAGTCGCCACCTTGTTCATCTGGTTCATGGCATTCAGGAGGTGGACGCGTACCCTCTTGGTCGTTTTCTGGGGGACGTTTCCGCCAGAGCGGAGGTCGGATGGCGGGGTACGACCAGATGATTGATCTCCCCTGCAGCCACAGCTTCCGGTCCCGCGATGCACCCACACTCCTGCTTCCCCCGCCGTTGTCGCACTCCCTACTCGACGACGGTCCTTTGCTTTGGGGGGACGGGGTTGGGGGAACGAATGTTCCGGCGTAACGACAAGCGCCAGCACGAAAATGAAGAATACAAGAGTAGAGAAGGCTGTGAGACGTCAGCAAATAGCCCGCTGACTAGGTCCGCACCACGACAGGAGCGGCCTCTACAAGGAGAGAATGTACGCGCCGCTCGTGCCAGCCTCGGCCGCACGTTAGTAGGCAGGCTCTCGCAGAACAGTTATTAGTGATCCATATCCATCGCATACATGGACGTTGTATATAGTGAAGGAAACTGATTTTTTTGCATGTCGCCCATCGCTTGCGACACGTTCTTGTAATACAAAGTTAAGTTTTGTCAATCTTCTTTATTGTAGTAAAAACTATTAATGTGATTTGCTTGAATTGTTGTATAGCTACCCGAGACAGCAGCATCCTTTAGGCACCGTATAAGAGACGCATGGGCAGGACGCCACACTTTCGGAGCTGAAGCAAAGGACCTTCCGATACCTTTCAATACTCGTCATATCAGGAAAGCTAAAGATTGCTCGGAGGCAGATGTACGATGATACCAAAATAACTGCAGCAAGCCATGTTAAAACTTTGTTCACCTTCCCAACAGTCAGCCATGGCACGGCAAGCGATTATAGACAAATGATTAAACATTTATGTAGTTATTTGAAGACCTTAGAGTTTCTTAAACCTGATGTCCCATTTCATTTATTGATCCCCTCAGAAGCCAGTTCTGCTATTTTGCGATCCACAGATCGTAATGAGCGAGAGGTTACAATGTCTAACTCCACATTCACTTCATTGACTCAACGGATGAAGTTTTTGGAGACAAAGCGTCAGTTCATTGAGTTGTCCAGACATCATCTCATGGGATCCGTAAGAAAATATCAGTAGCTTACATCAAAAGAGACATGAGATGAAAGCTTATCTGGCTAATGCTGAGGCTAAGGAGTCGTGTAAATTTTTCAATGAACTTCACGCTGTCGCCAAATGCAAGGGCTTTCAAGCACTAAATGTTGACGAGCGGTGAACATTCGTAACAAAATATAAGCTGCGTTTCTTCTGTATTTGCCATGGTCACTTCTTGAGTAAGTACAAGGTTCCTTCTTTAAGACATCTAATGGAAAGCAGAATATTGTTCCACAAACCAGCTGACTCATCAGGTACATAGACCGGTGAATCAAGAACCCTTTCCTTCTATTCCTTAACCCATCAGAGGGCTAAGGGGAGACCTGATGTCAGTTGTAAAGCATTGTTGGCAACAGCTATTGTTAATATTAAGGATGGACAGCAGTCTCGTAAGCTGGTGTTAGACAGTGCGAGACAACTATCTTTTAATAGGACAGCAGATATACTGGAGCTGAGACAGACAAAACAGCTATTCCTTGTGAATGGCATAAGCAATGAATTTACTGCCTTGGTACCTCCATATACGTATATTGTTGACCTGTGCTCTAGACTTGACGGCTGTCGTATTATAGTCACTTGCGCTATTGTGGATAATGTAATGAGTGACTTACATGTGAGCTAGATCCACCACTTACCGATCCAGTGTTCAATAAGACTTCTAGAGTATATCTGACTTTTGGTGCTGAGATTTTCTTTGAGGTTGTCGGTGAGGAAAAGCTGGAATAACAAAATCATCCAACACTGATTTATATAAAATCTGGCTGGATTTTGTCTAGCAGGATTCCTCCAGCTTCATGGTATATATCTTGTCCTACAATCACTGTATGTTTTGTTAGAAGTGACATCCTGGACACCCAACTGCAGAGGTTTTTGCGCTAGACCAGTTGTCTACCAAAAACGTGAATAAGCAGGGTAGACTATGTGAGGCACACTTTTAGCGCCACACAGCTTGAGATAAAGCAGGGATATTTGTGGTTCGGTTACCAGTGAAGCCCAACTGTAAGCCCGTAGGTGAATCACGACATCAAGTCGCTTTCAGTGGCCCAGCATTTGTTTGTGTCCCAGGGGTTCCTCAGCTGGGGACTGTTAAGCGCCGCCAGTCCTCTGGCACTGTAAGCTCTGTGCATGCTTCAGTGACCACCATGTTGCGTGGTGGTGGAATGTTGTGTGTCACATGGAATGGGAATCTTGGCTTAACGGCCCAGATCGCAAGGATGAAAAAAAAAAAAAAGAAACTCAATCTCAAGGTATGCTGAGCACTGATGAGATGCATGGCTGTTGAGGTGGAGCAGTCGTTAGCGGAAACCTCCGGGGAACCTGCCTCACCTCGGTTGTATATGGCCTATTCAGGCATGTGGGACTCCGTCTGAGTGGACCATTATTTCCCCAGCTGCTCGTGGGACCGAGATAGAACCCTCGAAATCTTCTTCTTCTCTTCCCAGCGGAAAGGGTGCACTACCTGGGAGTACTCACACATTCATCAAAAAGATTGAGTGAGGCTAGTACTCAAGATGATCAACTTCTTGTCAGTAAGGGGCTCAAGGAGTCATGAATCACGATGTCTCTGTAGTGATCAAGAGTAAGGAGGAGACGTTTGAAAAGGCGCCCCTCTTCTATATCCATAAAGGCTTAGAATTTTTTTTTTTTTTTCTAATGGTTCAGATGGCTCTGAACACTATGGGACTTAACATCTGAGGTCATCAGTCCCCTAGAACTTAGAACTACTTAAACCTAACGACATCACACACATCCATGCCCGAGACAGGATTCGAACCTGCGACCGGAGCAGTCACGCGGTTCCGGACTGAAGTGCCTACAACCGCTCGGCCACTGTGGCCGGCAAAGGCTTAGAAGGGGTTGCTGGTATTCTTAAGTCTATTAAGCGGTTGTAAAATGGTTCCTTGCTGGTCGAGACTGTCCAGGGAAAGCAGGTGGAACTGCTTAAGAGGTCACAGAAACTGGGTGAGTACGACATCATTATTGAGTTGCATAATGGCCTTAACTCCAGCAAAGTTCTGGTAAACCGCCGTGATATCATGGACATAGACGTTGCTGAACTCAAACAAGAATGAACACCACAGGGTGTCATAGATGTGGAACAAAGGACATGTAAGAACAATGGAATGACTGAGAAGACTGCCACCTTCAATGTGACTTTCAATTCTCCAATGCATCATGACAGGTTTCCTCTGACTTAGGGTTACGCCCTTTGTACCTAACCCTATGCGCTGCTGAATGCCAGCGTTTTGACAATACAACGCTGAGTTTCAGAGGCGAAGTGTTGAAAGGCACCCCATGAAGCTGGAACTGACTGTTCATCTCCAGCAGTCTGCATTAACTGCTCTGGGAGCCACCCACTCTGGAGCCGCTCCTGCACTGTTTTTGCAGAGGAACGCAAAATTCAGGAGATCAAAGTGACCAAGAGGATCCCCTACGCAGAAACCAAAAAAGGACTATCAGAAAATGAAACCCCTGTCTTCGCCACTTCTTATGCTTCCTTGGTGCAGAAACGTGTTACTAAGGTCGACGTTCCGACTCAGACGACGCCCAGTGTACCATTATCCGCCACTAGCACCTGTACTTGTATTTGCATGTGCCAAAGCAAAGTGAAAGACGCAGTGATCCATGCAGCTACGATGGAAGAGACCAGTAATGCTTCCACAGTGTGCAGCCCTAAGGCACCACAACAGCAGAGTGCCTCTCAATGCCAGCTTTCTTCAAAGAAAAGTGGCTCTCGTCACCACCTTTCCGCCTCATTATTGCTGGGAAAGGGAGCAGGGAAAGGATGCCACCATTTGGGTCGAAAGCTGACATGGGCACCATCAGACATCACTCTGGCATGTCTGACTGATGATGAGGGCATCGTGGATTTTGATGCCTCATCAACAGACCCAGTCAGCCCCACCACCCCACCTCACTCTAAAAGCGCCTCACCACCCTGTCTCAAAGACAGACCAGACCACATTGATTAAATGGCTCCCATACTCCAATGGAATATAAATGGATACAGAATTCATCAGGAGGAATTGAGACTCCTTGTACAGGACTGACCCTCTTCCCTCTGTTTGCAAGAGACACGTTTTAAGCAGATTGACACATCCCTACCTGGAGGCTATCACCTTTACAGAAAAGACGACCTTGCTGATGACAGGTGGGGTTGCAGAGTTCACCAAGGACGCTTTTCACTCCTCACCTATTCCCTTAACAATAACACTACAAGCTGTTGCTGTTTGGATTGTGGCCCAAGTTGACATCACAGTGTGCTCTGTGTACCTTCCACTTCATGAGCCCTCGAACAATGGGGTCCTCACTCAACTTCTAGATGAATTACCCCATCCCTTTCTCCTTTTGGGGGACTCAAATGCACGCAGTGCACTGTGGGATTCTAACACCACATGCCCCAATGGTCAGGTACTTGAGGATATGGTAAACACAACAGATCTTATACTGCTGAACATGGGTCAAGCCACACATTTTAGCAGGGACTGATGACCTTAAGAGTTAAGTCCCATAAGATTTCACACACGTTTTCACATTTTTGAACACATTTTAGCACTGCTACAGGTTCGTTTACAGCCATAGACCTCTCCTTCCTCTTGCCTGCTCTTGGACATTGACCTTCATGGTAGTGAGCGTTTGCCTATCTGGATCCACCTGCCTGATGGAACACATCCCGAAAGAAAGCCATAAAGATGGTTGTTCAAAAAGACTAACTGGTTGCTCTACAGGCAGTTAGCTGTTTCCGAGCAATGTGATGACATCCAGGACTCTGTGGATCACATTACACCTGTGATTTACCACGCTGCTGATGCTACCATCCCAAAGTCTATAGAAACGCCTAGGAGGCGACCTGTCCCTTGATGGAATAATGAATGTCGTTTAGCAATCAGGCAGAGGAGGGCAGCTACGGCCAGATTCGATAGATGCCCTACCAATGAGAATCTAGCAAACTTTCAAATGACGCATGCAAAGGCAATAATTCGGGAGAATAAGCGGAGGTTTTGGCAAAACTTCCTTAACTCCATCAATAGGTCCACATCTGCAAAAAGCATGGCAAGCCATCAGGAGGCTCAACTCTCGACCGCCAAAAGCGTCTGCACGAATACAGGGGTATCTTGTAACATCGACGAGGGACTTGGCCCAGACAATGGCCGAATGATATAAATCCATTATGGCCGACAGAGGATCCCATCTTCCATCGCTATCGGGAGGCACCAACATGGAAGAATACAACCAGCCTTTCTCTTTGTGGGAGCTGGACTCTGCATTGTCAGTTGCTTCTGATACGACCCCTGGAATCGACTTGATAACCTGCAGCACGTTGCAGCAGTTGGACTGACGGTCGAGCCGGCCGCGGTGGCCGTGCGGTTCTAGGTGCTTCAGTCCGGAACCGCGGGACTGCTATGGTCGCAGGTTCGAATCCTGCCTCGGGCATGGATGTGTGTGATGTCCTTAGGTTAGTTAGGTTTAAGTAGTTCTAAGTTCTAGGGGACTGATGACCTAAGATGTTAAGTCCCATAGTGCTCAGAGCCATTTGAACCATTTGAACTGACGGTCGAAGGAGGTCCTTCTTCAGCTCTCCAATAAAATTTGGATGACGGGCGACTTTCCCAACTCGTGGAAAGAATCTATTTTAATCCAAATTTTAAAACCAGGGAAGGATTGGACAGACCCCAGTAGTTATCGTAGTACTCGCCTGACAAGCTGAGTAGGAAAGACACTGGAGTGCATGTTCAACCAGCGTCTAGTGTGGGTTCTTGAAACTGGGTCCCTACTCAGTCGCTCCCAGTGTGGGTTCAGGAGGTATCGCTCCACTCTCGATAACCTGATCTTTCCTTCGTAAGCAACACTTATTCGGTGTTTTCTCCGATTTTGAAAAGACCTACACTACCTGGAGGCATAATATTTTGTCTCAGCTGTATGGGTGGGGATTTAGTGGACGTATACCGACCTTCACGCTGTCCTTTTCTTTCGGACAGATGCAAAGTTGGGAATGTGCTGTCTGAGCGTTTTAAGCAGGAGAATGGGGATCCTCAAGGGAGTGTTTTAAGTGTCACGGCCTTCGCCATTGCAATCAACAGTATTACATCCACAGTGCGAGGTCCAGTACTATGTTCCTTGTTCGTGGACGGCTTCTCCATCTTCTGTGCATCCTCCAGCCTCGCCATGGCTACTCGACAATTGCAACTGCCGATCAGGCGGTCATGCACAATTGGTTTTAAATTCTCATTAGAGAAAACAGTTTGTGTTGATTTTAATTGATCCCTATTTCCCTATTTAATTGATCCCTAGTTCCCTATTTCTGTTTAAGCAGTTTTTAAACTGGGGAGCACCGTTCTCACTTGTAAGGAAAAGGTGAAGTATCTGGGTCTTACCTTTGATGCAAAGTTAACATGGTTGCCACACCATAAGGAACTGAAACTGAGATGTCTCAATGCCTTAAACATCCTTAATGTGTCAGTCATAGGTGTTGTGACTTGGCAAGACAACCAAGCCACTACGAGGTGAAGCCGAAAGGCACGCGTTTAAGCTCACGCAGGCTGGCGTGAGGTCTGGAACAGGACACGGAAATGAACTAGCGAAAACAGGACGTAGCTGTGGAATACTTAACTTTAATCCATAATTGGTGAACATCGGTCTGACGGTACATGCATCACAAGATAAACAGCAAATGATAATGGCGCCTTGCTAGGTCGTAGCAAATGACGTAGCTGAAGACTATGCTAACTATCATCTCGGCAAATGAGAGCGTAATTTGTCAGTGAACCATTGCTAGCAAAGTCTGCTGTACAACTGGGGCGAGTGCTAGGAAGTCTCTCTAGACCCGCCGTGTGGCGGCACTCAGTCTGCAATCACTGACAGTGGCGACACGCGGGTCCGACATATACCAACGGACCGCGGCCGATTTAAAGGCTACCACCTAGCAAGTGTGGTGTCTGGCGGTGACACCACAATAGGTTAATATTTTTTGTGTTCTTCTGTCGTGTTCCCAGACGTCGTTCTCAGGGTAGGGCTCCCAGAGCAGGTCTCAGTTTATTACGCGGAACTGTTTGCTACCCTGAGTGCCATGGAGCAGATGAGATGGCGTCGTGACCAAAAATTTCTGATCTGCTCTGATTCTCAAAGTGCCCTTTTCGCTGCTGAATACATGTACCCAGCAGATCGGATGGTGCAACAGGTACAGGACGCTCTCCTTCTCTTGCAAAGGCAAAACAAGGAAATCATTTTTTGCTGGGTTCCAGGGCACATAGGCATCCAGGGAAACGAACTGGCTGATGCAGCTGCTAAGGAGGCTTGCTCCCTTCCTCCTCCTGCCCGCTGTTCAGTCCTTCTGCGGGCTGTCACTCCATTTGTGAGCAGAAAGGAGTGTCAGTGGCTGGAAGTGAGTAATAATAAACTACGTTCCAGTGCGACCATTGATTACCTCCCTCCGCTTGCGACGGTGTGAAGAAGTAGCCCTTATTCGGCTTAGAGTGGGACCTTGTCCATTGACACACGGCTTCCTCTTACGTCGGGAGGAGCCCTCAGTATATCAAAGATGCAGGACGCAACTTTCAGTACGACATGTTTTAACTGAGTGTGTTTTATGTGACAACCTGAGGGTTCAACTGGGCCTCCTACAGGATTTTCCCTCTATTTAACTGCTAACGAGGCGAGTGTTGTTCGTGTCTTAAGATTTTGTGTGGTGTCCGCAGTTCAATACTAGGTGTGAGATCTTAATGTGTCCCTTTTTTAACAGCATCTGTACAGGTATTTTATCCATGACTTTATTTAGTTTTTCCGCTCTGTCTCACTGGGATTTTATTACGATCTTTTTCGAAGCTCACCTCCTTGGGGTTGTTTTACGATTTTTATCTCTCGAAGACTGGAGCATCTTCAGAGTGTGTGTGTGTGTGTGTGTGTGTGTGTGTGTGTGTGTGTGTGCGTGTGCGTTTGTGTGTCACCGAGATCCTGATTTTTAAGGAGCTGGTTTGGTACGTGTTGAAATTTTTATGGATTTCTTATAATCACACTCCACTCAAAAATCGTCTAAACGCTACAAGGATCTCCATGTCGCGCGCCCAACATCATGTCATCGTGTTGATCAGCGCTCTAAGGGTGGAGCAAGAAACTGTTTAACAGCTGGCCATGTTGTTTTGGTTCATCAATCTATATTGCACCTTTTTTGTGAATATTAACGGAAATGGAGTGAATAGTTAAATGTAGTTTGGTGTTGAAATTTGAGTTAAATAATATGTGAATAATGCGAGTGTAGATGTTCGTGGTTGTTGTCAGTAACAATAAAAATACGTGACTTACTCGTCTTGTCAGTGGGACTATTGTTAATGTGATTTTCACCACCATGATGAACGTCCTTTATTGTGACACTTCTGAAGGCCACAGGGGTAGCACCTCACAAGTGGATCCTTTCTCTGAGAACTGCATTTCAGTTGGCTGACACCTGCAACATCGCTGTAGACATAAGAGGTCAAACGGTTTGGAAAATTACTGTCAGCAGAACAGGCTATATTATCTGGACCCACTGTATGCCAGTGGTTAATGCTGCTGCTGGTCACCAAATATTTGCTGCTTGTACAATAACGCTGATTCATGCTTTGCACTGAAGAGATCAGAGTAAAATACTCGCACACAACATAAAATTTGCTAATAATCGTGAACATACGAAATTTATCCAGGATAAATACAGGAAAACTTTATTGACAATAATTACAGTAAATATATAAATATATTATACAATAAATATTTCGAGTGTGGGAAGTCCACGATATGGAAATTTAACATTTAATAAAAATTTAAACGTATTTAAATTTTAACTCCACATGCAAGAGCTGTAATATTCAAACGTAAAAAAAAATACTCGCAAGAAAAAAAAATACATACATTTAGTCACTGCCTGTGGCCCGGCAGTACTGCTTCATTATGAAGCATCGTGTTCTGCACAAAACTCTACAATAGCCCGAAACACCCACAAGGAAGGCTCTGCGGGTACTTCGAAAACAAATCAGGACAGGACACTACGTGTGGCACTACATAGGGAACCGACTGTACCACTCGACACGTTGAAGTGTCAGTCAGTGTTATTTCAGTCCAACTGTAGCTGTTCCGGAAGTAACGGTAACGGTGGTGCTCTATACACGAAGACTGAAGCGAATGTCACTCTTTGTTTATCAGCGAAATGAATCCAAACTTCATTCACACAATGTCACTGAATCTTCTGCTATCGCTGTCTGCCTTCGCAAGTTTTAAGTAGATACAACAGTACCAACAGTACGAAATATTATTGCAGTCTGCCTATTTCTCGTTCCCCTTGCTTCACACCTTAACTGACCAGACTCATAATGTTTTGGAATGACGAGTACCTCGTACACCTGACTACAAGGATTGCAAAATCACATTAGTTAAATGGGGAAACAACCACAGATCGAACGTATGTAGGTGGTGCATTCTGTCTTGTGCGTTGTCACCTCTCGAATGGTACTGTTCGTCTTGAAAAACAAAAAGTACTGTAGGAACTTTCCTTATGTTTTTGCCAGTTCGCAGTCACCTTGACATAAAATTCGTCCTTAACCCTGTTTCACGTCATGCACAACGTATGTCGAGTTCAGCATATGTTTACACAGTTCTTTGTCAAAGTTGTCCACATCGCAGAATGTTTCACGCCCTGCAGAATGAACGAAAATAAGTGAGGCGTTCTCACATATTGTGGGGGCACGTCTACGTTGGAGCTGCGGTAAAAGAGAAGAGAGAAGAGCGGCGGTACTGGCGGAGCGGAGGGAAGCGTAAGCGGCGGCCCTAATGGCACCCCCACGGCTGCGCCACGGTCAGAAGTTGAGCCGCGATAAGAGCTCCGTGCGTCTGCTAGAGATTCCTTCGCTGTTACCGACGAAACGTATCGGAGGTTTTATCGATGAAATACTTCCAGGCCTCCACTGCCCGATCATAAAGACAAAAGAATCGTAATTTTATTCGTTTCCGACCAATTTTGAAAAGAGATGACTACTTAACTGAAAAGAACATGCAAGTAAAAAAGTTTGTTTTTATAGTCATAAGTGCAATAAGAAGCACTGAATTCCGACAAAGACGACATCTGAAGAGATCGTGAATATTTGCGGCTCATTAATTTAATCTTCCGGGGCAAGCTCCGCTGGATGAAACCTTAATTGCCGGCCGTGGTGGCCGTGCGGTTCTAGGCGCTTCAGTCCGGAGCCGCGCTGCTATTACGGTCGCAGGTTCGAATCCTGCCTCGGGCATGGATGTGTGTTATGTCCTTAGGTTAGTTAGGTTTAAGTAGTTCTAAGTTCTAGGGGACTGATGACCATAGCAGTTGAGTCCCATAGTGCTCAGAGCCATTTGAACCATTTTTTTGAAACCTTTATTGATTGTCAATTTTTGTTCACGGTAAGATAATGTTCAGTTTATTCTCTAACATTTATTAAATTGTACAATAAGCAAATACATGCAACAACATATTCGGGTACTTCTACCTGATTTTATAGTTTTGTGGCTAATATTCTCTGGCTAATATCTCCGTACAGAACACCTTATATAAAAGGCAAATTCAGCAGTTCTGCGTGATCGTGATAACTAAATGTTTAAATATTCTTTCTCAGCATCTGGATGACGTCGTCCGTTAGTTACAGTAATATTTATGAATTCATAATTAGCACCAGTCTTTGTAACAGATTAGGACATCGTCTCTGTAGTTTTTGAATAAAGAGCCAGATTGGGCAGTGCAAATAATTTGAATACAGTTCCTAAGTTGTTTGAATAATCTATAAACATCATTTTTCTGAAATCATCGACAAACTGTAAATTCCAGTTTAGACTACATTACCATAAACTGTAGTTAGCTCTCATGATTTTCGCAGCAGTTACGACTCCAGTATGAAAAGAAAAGGCAAAACAGATAAAAGGATGAGCAGTAGGCAAATCTATGCAAAAATCGAATTTCAGCAACACAGGTATTTTTTTTAATTATTATGTATTTATGTTTATGCAATGTGATTTCCTAGAATAAAGTATTGTTAATCGCACATCGTTTAAGCCTAATTTTTCTAACTTCAGTGCAAAATAAACGAAAAAGCTTACGTGATGAATTATGAATATCTCGTCTCCGCTTCTAAACCCAGAATAAATACAGGATATTTGTAAATTGGTTATACAAAAGTAACCTTTAATTGTGAGAAGCGCAAATAACTTGGAGATATGTTTGATACAGCACTTAATGTAGTGTATGTTCAAGTTTTATTCCCGTCTAACACTGTTAGTATCCGATGTTTCCACTAGGTGATACACTTGAATGAGTCGTTTCAACAGTCATCACGGAGTCGTATTACAGTGCAGGACGTGCGCACTGTTGTTTACGGTTTAATGAATCCAAATCCGCTACTACAGTTCAGTTGAGGACTAAATGTTGCAAGTCACCACCTCAAAGGCAAACTGTCATTAATTGTCCGACAGTTTCACCGAATCTGGATGTGTATCACATAGGACGCTGGGTAAGGTTCGACCAGGAGTTTCTGACGCAGCAATTGAACAGGTTCGTATCTGGGCGTGCTTGAATATTATCTGTTTCCTCAATAACAATAAAATATGGACAAAGAATTTATTTTTGGGCAAGATGGCGCGCCACCACATTATCAAATGTTCAAATGTGCGTGAAATCTTATGGGACTTAACTGCTAAGGTCATCAGTCCGTAAGCTTACACACTACTTAACCTAAATTATCCTAATGACTCACACACACACCCATGCCCGACGGAGGACTCAAACCTCCGCCGGGACCAGCCGCACAGTCCATGAATGCAACGCCCTAGACCGCTCGGCTAATCACGCACGGCACCACATTATCATCGTGAAGTTGTCACGTAACTCCATGTGAATGAGCCGACTGTGGTTGGACGTGGTGGAGCAATATCCTAGCCAACACGATCATCTGATTCAACCCCAATAACTTCTGTGTATGGGTTTACGCTAAAGACAGAGCGTTTGTTCCCCCGCTTCCGAGAAAAGTGTACGAGCTGCTACAGCGGATAACACGAGCAACTGCTGGCATAAATCAAGACTTGTTTCACAGAACTTCACAGGAATTTGATTACGGGTGGGACACTTGTCGTGTTACGAAAGATGCCACACTAACATTTGTAAATAATACTTGAAGATATACTGTATTTAGTGCTGCATCAAACAGTTCTGTAAGTTATTTCGTTTTTTGACAACTGATAGTTACTTTTGTACAACTAATTTATTAATATCCTGTACACTGTTGATGCTCTGTCCGTCTTTGATGCCGAAGCTCCGTCGTGGAGCTGAGATCCGTGCTTCGCTTCGCTCGCTGCCCTCTTCGACGCTCTTCTAATCTATCACAGCTCCAACGCAAACGTACCCTTCGTCACGAGGGCCGTAAAGTGCCGGACGTTAGTTTGGTATCGTAATACTGGAGACAGCTGGCAGCGAGCTGGGACTGGGGCCGCCTGCTGCCTGCTGCGTGGTGTGTGTGGCGTGCCGCTGCGGCTCTCAGAGGGCCTCGTTGAGCTCGAGGGCCGGGTTGACGTGGCCGCCCTTGGCGTCATCCTTGGGCCTCTCCTCGTCTTGGGCCGGCGGCTCCAGCGCCCACGGCTGGCGCTCGCCGGACGCGAACAGCCCGTAGAAGATGGCGCCCGTGAGGTAGATGGCGCTCGCGATGTAGAACACGTACTTCCAGCGCTCCACACTCTGCCAACAGCGCACACAAAGTACTTCACAGCGCGCCGTGTAGGCAGTGAGTAATAGTACGATTTAGGGCGGGAAAACGACTGAGGCCACAAGCAACCAAACCATAAGTTAAACAAGATCTGAGCAAAGCGCTTCGTGGTTCTAGAAGGTAGGTAAAACATAGGAAGCAAAACGCAATTACAATGTTACGTATAATCCGTCTTGATTGCTAAATTTTTATTCATATGACCGGTTTCGGTTCTTCTAGAACCATCTTCAGATCTGATATTTCGGTTACAAGAGTAACACGTCCAAATCCCGTAACTTTCACATGCTGCGTCACATGCAAAAACAGACATAATGTATGATAAGATTGCAGTAACTTCACAATGTTACGTATAATTCGTCTTGATTGCAAAATTTTTATTCAAATGACCGGTTTCGGTTCATGTAGAACCATCTTCAGATCTGATATGTCGGTTACAGGCGTAACACGTCCAAATCCGGTAACTTTCACATGCTGCGTCACATCAATACGGATTATACGTAACATTGTAAAATCACTGATTGCTGCTATCCTATCAGACATTATGTCTGTTTTTGTTGGTGAGTAAAACTACAGTAGTCAAAATAAACGTTGCATGTTGTTTTATTGTCAATACTGGACATAATTGGAAACAAAACTGAGTTTCACTATAGCCAACATAATCGTGTAGAGAGATTTAGCTACTGTTAAGATATTTACGATAGTTCTCTTTTTTTTTTTGTTCTTTCTCAGTTGCACGTTTTTAATTACATAACATGTTTCGATCATCTTCAGCTCTTAGCAATTGCATAATCGCGTTGAGACATTCACTAACTAGCATGAGATTTTCACTCTGCAGCGGAGTGTGCGCTGATATGAAACTTTCTGGCAGATTAAAACTGTGTGCCGGACCGAGACTCCAACACGGGACCTTTGCCTTTCGCGGGCAAGTGCTCTACCAACTGAGCTACCGAAGCACGACTCACGCCACGTCCTCACAGCTTTACTTCCACCAGTACCTCGTCTCCTACTTTCCAAATTTCACAGAAGCTCTCCTGCACACAGTTTTAATCTGCCAGGAAGTTTCATATCAGCGCACACTCCTCTACACAGTGAAAATCTCAATCTGGAAACATCCCCCAGGCTGTGGCTAAGCCATGTCTCCGCAATATCCTTTCTTCCAGGAGTGCCAGTTCTGTAAGGTTCACAGGAGAGCTTCTGTGAAATGTGGAAAGTAGGAGACGAGGTACTGCTGGAAGGAAAGCTGTGAGGTCGGGGCGTGAGTCGTGCTTGAGTAGCTCAGTTGGTAGGGCACTTGCCCGCGAAAGGCAAAGGTCCCAAGTTCGAATCTCGGTCCGGCACACAGTTTTAATCTGCCAGGAAATTTCGACTCAGTAACTGTTTAGATATTTACGATAATTCTCATTTTTTAGTTTCGTCTACTTGCACGTTTCTAATAAGATAACATGTTTCGATTAGTCTGCATCATCAGCGCGCACCGCTCCTTGAGACGGAGGGGTCTGTTACAGAGATTTTCACATCCCCGTGATCCGGGCGGTCAAGCCAAGATCCCCGTTACCTGTGACGCTTGATGATCCAGAGCAATCGAAGCATGTTGTCTATCTGAAAACGTACAGCTGAGACGGAACAATGAATGAGAATAATCGTAAAAAACTGAGTATTTTCTGTCTGGCGTAGTCATAATAAAACAAAAATAAAAAGATAATCACATTTCTACCTGATAGAATAAGATTTAAAAAAATACAAGCAAAATAAAACCTTGCAAAAGATTCCACTGCAAACACTACACTTTTGCTTCAGTGTCATCTTGCATAACGCAATGTTTATGAACAAACTGCTCTTCCTCCTGATTGGAGACCCTTTTGAATGAGGTTAAGGACACTTCTTACAAAACTCTCCTGCTAAGCCTGTGGAACGTTGTCCCTTTCCTCTACAACAGCCTCTATGACGACCTGTAAAGTCTCTTGTGGGACAGGACCATCGCCAACCGCTCCGCTAGTGGAATCTGGAGAACATAGAGACCATTGCATACGACTTATTCTGTGTTCCACTAGAAAAGTGTTCACGAGACTGTGACGGTGGGAATCCTGATCCAATATGTTAACCAAATGGAGACTTAGTGCTTGGAAGGGTGTAGTCCCAATACTCCACACCAGTCATCTTCCCATGTATTGGCACAAGGGATCTCCAGACATACATGATTCCACCCCTAAAGGTGATTGAAAACCGCCTTGATTTGGATGGCGGTCTACAGTACAGCAAGGTGTAAACATTATTCTCGTTAACTCTACAAACGAATTGTGTCCAAAAACTGTTGTTTAGTTTCCATGAGACACAATCCTCTCTGGGCCGGCCGCGGTGGCCGAGCGGTTCTAGGCGCGTCAGTCCGGAACTGAGCGACTGCTACGGTCGCAGGTTCGAATCCTGCCTCGGGCATGGATGTGTGTGATGTCCTTAGGTTAGTTAGGTTTAAGTAGTTCTAAGTTCTAGGGGACTGATGACCTCAGATGTTAAGTCCCATAGTGCTCAGAGCCATTTGAATCCTCTCTCCGAACACTACTTAGAGGTGGAGCCTTGGCGCCGCCAGAACCCTATCACCGTAAGCTCTGGGCATGCTTCAGCGACTACTGCATGGCACGGCAGAGGATCGTTGTGTGTCACAGGGAATGGGGATCTTGACCTGACCACCTGGATAATGAGGATGGTAAAAACCTCAATAACAAACCCCTCAGTCTCAAGCTGCGCTACGCGCTCATGAGATACGCTTGGCTGTTGAGGTGGAACTGTCATTAGCAAGTAACCTCTGGGGACCTGCCGCGTCTTGGCTGTACAGTGGTTATCTAGGCACTTGACGCTCTGTCTAGGATAACTTTTATTATCCTAGCTGCTCGTGGGACTGAAATGGATCCTTCGAAGTTTTCTCTTGCACCTCCCAGCGGAATGCGAGGGCTCTGGTAGATACTAACACCCAATCAAATAACAAGGCTCGTGTAGCTCGTCCTCTGGGCTTAGGGTATTAAACAATTCTAGACTCTTTAGTAACAGAATGCATGCTGATGGCCAGGGTGTGTTTTTATTAGTTAAAAGGAAAGAGAGAAGTTTTGAAAAAGTATCACCTTTTTAAATACAAAAGGGTTTAGACGGGATTGCAGGTACTTTAACATCAGTAAAGTGGTTATGAAATGGAACACTGTTAGTGGAAATATCAAATACCAAACAAGTGACAAATGCAGAGAAGGCCAAAACACTTGGAGAATTTGCCATTGAGACTGAGTTCCACACGACATTAAACTACAGTAAAGGCAATTCTTCAAGATTTCCCGACGATCTGTTGACATATTGAATAATAGGGATCTCTCCCAATTGTTCGCGTAGGTCACCCACGATATTTCGACGGCGTATCTTGTTGTCTTCTTTAGACGCTACCTGAGAATGGGCCCTTGGGTGGATCAAGTCCAGTATTTATGCATGGATTGTGTTGGGCGGACCATAGTCGTTCCGCATCACCCAATGCGGGTTTGGTGATTAGAATAGGCCCAAGGTATTCCTGCCTCTCCTAAGAGGGGACTAAAAGGCGTCTCACACGTTTCGGCCTTTACGTGATCATCTCCTGTAGGGTTTGACCCCCATTTTTCCAAATTTTCCAAAAGAGCGAGCCAGTTTGGGAATGGCATTATGCCTGTCATGCATTGAGACCTTCAAAATTTTTTATCGTCGTTGCTTTGCAGTTCCACTTGTTCTCCATCTGTTGGGCGAGGACACCTTCCTGGCTGCGTTTTCCTCCATCCAATGTGCAGTGTCGTTTTCTGCACCGACGATTCTCATGGATTTCTTTGCATCTCATATCCAGCATGGAAGCCAGTCCGTTGTGGTGGAGCCGCCATGTACCTTGTTCGTTGTAGCCCCCTGACTACACAGAGATCGCTCTGTTGATGCCTGCACTGATAACTCTGCACATATGCCAAGGAGTATATTCCTATCACCCAGGGGCATCAGGACTCCCTGCAATGGCCATCTTGCCAGGTGGTCCTTGCTGAAGCCGGGTTGCGCATGTGTGGAGCGCTCCTAGTCAGAGTGGCTAGCATCAGGGCAGATGACACACTATGAAGTGCACTACGTCATCTCTCGCCAGTGGTCAAACACCATCAGTGTCTAAGCGCTCAAGGGCTCAATTTAATGTGCAGAAGTATGACCCTAAATCGTTCCCCTCTCTGACCACACCATGGGAGGATTGCCAGGCTAAGGATGTCAGCGATTCTTATTCGCACCGGTAGCTTGTATGTACGAGAGCTGATGGGGAATCCTTATTGTCGATGAAGCCTGTTTTTTGTGGAATATTTAGAGGACAGGTGTGGGGAGGTGGAGGGATTTCCTAAAATGCGTTCTGGATCAGTCTTGATAAAAACAGCAGCCTCTGCCCAGTCATGGGCACTAATCGCCTGTGACAAGCTGGGTGATGTTTCTATCACACCCCATAAGAGCTTAAATATGGTCCAGGTACCATATTTCACAAGGCTCTTCTTTTACAGTCTGATGATGAGCTGCGCGCCAAATTTGTGTGAGGAGGTGTTAATTTCGTCCAGCACACAGATAGGGAACCAAAGAATAATCAGTGGGCCATCTTTGCCTTCGAGGGTGATACATTACACGAGAAGGTCAAGAGGTCAAGGTGATGATATACTGGTGTGACATCAAACCTTACATCCCTCCCCCAATGCAGTGCTTTAAGTGCTGTAAATTAGGGCACATGCCCCTCCCCCCCAAAGCCACATGTAGAGACTGTGGACAACTGCTGCATCTGAATACATGAGCGCCTCTTTCCACTTGTGTCAACTGTGGTAAGCACCTCTCTCCCTGCTCGCTGGACCGCCTAGCACTCCAAAAGGAGCGGAAAATTATGGATTACAAGACCTTGGACAGGATGCTTTACCACAAGGCTAAACTAAGATACTAAATGTTAAATCCTGTTCCAATCCTATTTTCCTATTCTGTTGCTAAGACAGCATCGCCATCATGACGCCATTGCACTCATGATCTTAACTTACACCAGTGGCCTTCAGGGCCGCCCATCTCGATCCATCCTCCAGCTTGGGGTGGGGGTACATCTTCTTGTGTTGCTTCCAAAATTTCTACTTTGGGAGCTTAGCCCCTCAAACGCGCCATAGATTCCCCCCCCCCCCCCCCCCCCCAAGCCAGAGAAGCAACAGCATCCTCTGGAACCTCTCATGTGGAAGGGGTCCCTTGGGACCCTATTTTCCGCGGTTCCCTCATGGTGTCAAACGGACACTAGACAGTGGTTGAAGGAGCCACTAGCTGCTGGTCTAAAGCGTTCACCATTTTCGTCTGTCCCTCAAGCTACTTTCGAGAAACCCTCCCAGCAGGCCCACAAGGAGAAGCGAGAGGCCAAACTATTAAAGAAGAAGTCTGCTAAGAAATGGGAGCCGCTGGTGGCCCCCGCACCACCACTCCCTCAGGGCTCTGTGTCCAAGGACTAGGTGCAGATTCTAGTGCTCCCTGAGCACCTAGATCTCGCTGATGCCTCGGATGCGATGGTACTGGATGCAAACTTTAAACTGGTGGCGGCCCCCTACAGGACCGAGGTATTCCCGCCTGTCATAAGAGGCGACTAAAAGGAATAAACTGCCTCATTGAATGTACTGTGCCTTTCCAGTCTCATGATGACGTCATCCTACATCCACCACCTGGTTAAGCTATGGCAACTGTTAAGCTTTACTCCTGCTTTCTGCATTGCCCTGCAAGAAAACTGGTTCCTGGCAATGCAGATCCCTGCCCTCCACAGCTATAAGGAATATTACAGGAACCGTAGTGAATGTAATCGAGTGTCAGGTGGAGTTTGCATTTATGACCCAAACTCAGTCTGTAGTGAACCTGTGCCCCTTCAAACCCCTCTTGATGCTGTGGCTTTCAGAATAAGGACGACGCAGGGAATAACTGTTTGCAACGTACATATTCCTCCAGATCGTGAAGTATGCCTGAATGTATTAGCTGCTTTTATTGTTCAACTCCCTAAACCTTTGCTACTTTTGGGAGATTTTAACGCCCATAACTCCTTGTGGAGTGGCACCGTGCTTACTGGCTAAGGCAGAGATGTCGAAACTGTAATGTCTCAGTTCGACCCTCTTAAATACTGGGCCCGTCACATATTTTAGTGTGGCTCATGGTTGTTACTCGGCCATTAATATGCAACCCAGAACTTCTCACATCTATCCACTGGAGAGTACATGACGACCTGTGTGGTAGTGACCACTCCCCAGTCTTCCTGTCACTGCTCCGGCATCAGGTACACGGATGCCTGTGCAGATGGGCTTTAAACAAGGCCTACTGGGAAATTATCACCTTTGCTGTCACCGTTGAATCTAACCCACACGGTAACTTCGATGTGGTGGTTGATAATTCCGGTGCTCAAACCCGGTAAAAACCCGCTTGATGTGGTTTGCTATCGGCCCATCAGCATCACCAACGTTCTTTGTAAGCCGCTGGCGTGTCGGCGGTTGGGCTATCGGCTCCATGTCAGGGTAGCTTCCGCCATTGTCGGTCTACCACTAATAATCTTGTGTCCCTCGAGTCTGCAATTCGAACAGCCTATTGCAGACGCCAACACATGGTTGCCGTCTTTTTTGATCTACGAAAAGTGTATGACACGACCTGGTGACATCATATCTTTGCCACATTATATGAGTTGGTCTCCAAGGCCCGCCCCCGATTTTTATCCAAAATTTCCTGTCGCTTCGTACTTTCCGCGTCCAAGTTGGTGCCTCTTATTGTTCCTCCCATAACCAGGAGAATGGGATCCTGCAGTGCTCTGTATTGAGTGTATCTCTATTTTTAGTGGTCGTAAATGGTCTAGCAGCAGCAGTACGGCCGTCCAGCTCACATTCTCTGTATGCAGACGACTTACGTATTTCGTACTGCTCCACCAGTACTGGTGTTGCTATGCGGCGCCTACAGGGAGCCATCCACAATTCGCAGTCATGGGCTCTAGCCCACGGTTTCCAGTATTTGGCCACAAATTCGCGTGTTATGTTCTTCCGTCGGCGTCGCAGTGTTCACCCGGAACCAGAACTTTAATGACGATCCAATCGCTGTAGTGGAGACATATCGATTCTTAGGACTGGTTTTCGGCACCCTATTGTCTTGGTTTCCTTACGCTTTTCAGCTTAAGTGGAAATGCTGACAGCACCTCAATGCCCTCCGCTCCCTGAGCAGCACCAACTGGGGTGCAGATCGCTGTACACTGCTGCAGCTCTACAGAGCCCTTTTTCTATCCCGCATTGACTACAGGAGTCTGGTTTATGGTTCAGCGGCGCTCTCAGCATTTTGTTAATTCGACCCAGTGCACCACTGGTGTTCACCTACTGACAGGAGCTATTAAGACGAGTACGGTGACCAGCGTGCTGGTGAAGGCCGGAGTCCCTTCATTGCAGGTTAGGCGTGCACAACTGCTCTCCAGTTAGGTTGCACATGTTCGTAGTTCTCCTGCACATCCGAATTACCGTTTCCTTTTCCCACCCACAGTGGTTCATTTCCCGCATTGGTGGTCCGTGTCAGGGCTTCCAGTTGCCGTTCGTGGCCGATCAATTCTTTCTGGAATCCTTTTCTTGACCAACTATAGTTGAGGTTAATTCATGTACACATACATGGTGTACACCTAGGCCGCGACTTCAGCTGGACCTTTCACATGGCCCTAAGGACCCTGTTAACCTTGCAGCTCTCCGCTGCTACTTCCTCTTGATTCTTCACACATGTACCGAGGCCATGAAGTGGTTTACATCGACGGCTCGATGGCTGATGATCACGTCGGCTTCGCATATGTCCAAGGAAACATAGTGAACAGCATTCCTTTCTCGATGGCTACAGTGTTTTCACTGTCGAGCTAATGGCTATATCGCGTGCTCTTGAGCACATCCATTCATGCCTTGGGGAGTCGTTTCATCTGTGTACTGACTCCTTGAGCAGCCTACAGGCTATTGGCCAGTGCTACCCTCGCCATCCTTTGCTAGTGACCATCCAGAAGTCCATCTATGGAACGGTCCAGTCGTTCCGTGGTGCTGATCTGGACCCAAGGTCACGTTGGCGTCCAAGGCAATGAACTTGCCGATAGGTTGGCCAAACAGGCTACACGGAAACCGCTTGTGGAGATCGGCTTCTCTGCAACTGACATGCGTTCAGTACTACGCCACAAGGTTTTGTGGCTTTGGGAGACGGAATCGCATAACCTCAGTAAGCACAACCAACTGCATGCCATCAAGGAGACTACGAATGTGTGAAAGATCTCCACGCGGTCCTCTCGCAGGAACTCTGTGGCTCTCTGTTGGCTCCGCACTGACCACACTTGGGCGTCCCACGGCTACCTCCTGCACCGTGAAGACTCGCCTCAGTGTTGGTGCGGCGGCCGGTTGACAGTGGCCCATTTCTTGTTGAGCTGTCCTTCTTTGGCTGCCCTGCGACTTACTCTTCAGTTTCCGGTTTTGTTGCCGTGACTTTTAGCTGACAACGCCTCATCTGCTAATTTAGTTTCACGTTTTATACGTGAGTGTGGGTTTTATCATTCTATATAAGTTTGTGTTCTCCACTCTAATGCTCTTAGGCTGGATATTTTAATGCTTCACAGAGTGTTGGATTTTCCTTTTATTCTCGTTGTCAGCCAGCCACGGTCATCTGCTCTCTTGTTTTTATCCCTTCTATCTATTTCTTGCTTCTCTCTGCGGTTTTATTTTCCTGTTTTATCCATAGTAGTGTTGGTTGTCCCGTCGTTCTTCTGGTTCTTCTTTTCTCCTGTTATTGTGCTGTACGTCTCATTTCTTTTCTTCTTTCCCTTGTGTAATTATTTTACCGGGAACAAGGGATCGATAACCTCGCAGTTTGGTCCCTCCCCCCCCCCCCCCTTCCCCCAACCAAGCAACCTCGTGTAGGCGACACTACCACCATCTGTGCATATCGGTATCTCATGACTTTGGTCTCCTCTGTGTATAGCTAAGCGAAGCTGATCCCAAGAACAATGGTGTAGTAAGAAATTTGAAAAAAAAAGTGTGAAATTGGCGTAGTGTTTAGCTAACTGTTGAGACACGTTAGATATGAGCCGTTGGTAGAGGTGCGGTACCTTGTCGGTGACGATGTAGCCCGTGATGATAGGACTGACGATGCCGGGCAGCGTGGCCACCGTGTTGGAGAGGCCCATGAGGACGCTGGCGTGCTGCGGCGCGATGTCCAGGTGGTTCACGCTGCAACAGCACAGCGCGCACATGTACGGGCGTTCTTTTGTTTTATTATTTATGTGCCTGTCATTTACAAATGACCTGCCACCTAGTTACTAAGATAGGTCGCATTTTGACAGTATGAAACTGAATATGTACAGAATGTGAAACTTATTTCATATTTCTCATTTGTAATAAGGATTAATAATATTGCAATTAATTATGAAATAAAAATCTTAAAATTAACAATTTATGAGTAGAAGGTAGTAATTTAGGTACACAGAAAAGAGGTTATGAAATATCATCACTTTATGACATTAAAAACTCGGAATTTTTTAAAAAAAATAACAAGGTTCTTAAATGTGAAGGAGAATTAAAAGGTAATAGGAAAGACAGAGTTGGGTTTGAGATCCCACCACAAAGGGATCTCGTATGTGAGGGCTTGGTAAATCATCGAGCCTGTGACATTCGAGGTAGCGTACAAAATATATCTTTAATAGTCACTTGATTAATTTATGTGTATAAAGCTGTATTTGTATTAGTCTTATATTACATATCTTATGGATCACATGTGCTTTACACTGGGCATAATCAGTACATTACTATCAGTATATTTCGGTGCACTGTTGTGTGCATGGTGTTTGTATTATCAGGTAAAATCTTATGTAAGCTTAAAACCAATTAGGTCATTTTCACTACAGGTATTATTTTACCAAAGCTTAGTAAGCAATTATACTATTTAAAGTCACGTATTATTCAAGACGTCTAATTCTCTATATTAGTGTCACTGTATTTTTTTTTTTCAATTTGTGTGAAATAAAAATTTAAAAAATGTATGGTTAGGCAGTGAACAGGAAGTTTGTTAAAATAGCACAGTGACTGACAGCAAACCGCCTCTACTATGACTTTGTCCAGAACGGCACACAAATTACGTACCTTATCAGCGCACATTTTCAACGTCGTTCAATGGCAACACACTCGAATGCTTTTCCCTTCTTTTCCGGTTTCCACCAAGTCTATGATTGACTTCCATACAATTCCCACCTCCAGACGTACATTCTCACAAATTTACTCCCCAAACTAACACTCCTGTGTTATGCATGTAAACTATTAGGTTGATACATAAGTTCGTATCGTTTTTGCTTTGCATGTTGACTCTCCGTTTGTTATGAGTTTTTTATAGATTGTCTTTTTTTATTTCTACTTCGCTGTTGCTATTTGAGGTTACATATTGTCATTTTGTCATTGGGAGATAGTGTCTAGGGCTGTAGACGCTAGAAAATGGAGTTCTAAGTAGAGGAATCTAAACATTTCCTACGTGTTCTTGTGTCTGTGTCCAATAGAGAGGTGACAGCAACAGAGGCGGTTAGAGACATTTCCACCGTGTATTTTCCTGTTTTCCTACGAAGCGCCTAGCGGTCTTACTACATACTAGAAACAGTCAGGCGACTTTTAGACAGCAGCTCTGTCAAGCCTGTGTTCCAGTTCCTAGTGAGACACAGTATTTTGTGCCTTTTGCTCTTACCGTCGAAGCAGACGTATTTCGTTGTCAGTAAATTTGTTAAAACTTGATCACTGTCTTCCAGGCATGCTCGAGAGAGACATTTCAACAACGACCAGGAAGACTGCGTGATGTGATGCTTCTCCACGACTTAATCCGCCCTCACTCTGCTAGACTGAAAAAAAACAACGCTGTATAGGAATTGGATTGGGAAGTCATTTTGCACATACCTTCTTCACCTGAACTTCCGCCAACAGACTTTCATCTTTTTTTACCCTCTGTCGAAAAATCTTCAATTAACTTCCTTTCCGGATGAAAATACGCTCCGAACACGGCTCGATGAGTTCTTCGCCTCAAACCCACGTGATTTCTAGTCTCGGAATCGAAAAGTTACACCAGCAGTGGCAGACTCTTGTAAATAATGAAAGAGAATATATTTTTGATGACTAAACTGTCTGTTGTGTTTATGTAACTCACGGAAAAACCCTACGAAATTATGCACCAACCTAATATTGTTAGGCAACTTACACCACGTCGGCCGGTTATCAATACGGTGGAAGTACGCACATTACACGGAATTTTAATTTTTATTTCACTGGTTTTAAACAGCTGGTGTTACCAGGCGCCCTCAGGGACCCAGCGTCGCGGGGTGAGATGCGCATTGATGAAGTGCATGGCTGTTGAGATGAAACAGTCGTTAGCGGACAATCTCTGGGGAACCTGCCACACCTCAGTCGTAAGGGCTTACTCAAGAATGCAGGGCTCTGTCTGAGTGGACTTTTATTTCGCTGGCTGCTCCTGGGACCGAATTGGATCCTCTGAAATCGTCTTTTCCTCCTCCCAGCGGGAAGTGTGGGCCGCTGGAAGATACTAGCACTAACAAGAGGGCTAGTCTACCCAGTAGTCCTAACTCAGGAGTTCATTCTGAAAGTACAGTCTCTAGTAAAAACACATGCTGATTCTCAGAACTTGTTTTTAATAGTGAAACGGAATTAGGATAGTTTTGAGAAGCTTTCGCCCTTGAATATACAAAAGGATTTACGGGGAGTCCGTGGCACCATACAAGCATTTTCACAGTGGGACACTGCTGGTGGAAACTTTAAATTCATAGCAAGCCACTAATCTACAAAAACCTAAATGCCTCGGAGAGTACACAGTAGACATTTTTTACTGCACAGCACCTTAAATTACAGCAAAAGTGTTGTAACATACAGGGATCCAGTCGACATTCCCAAGGAAAAAATGCAGCGTGAGTTGTCTCCAGAAGACATAGCCGACGTGCAAAACGTCGTGAAGAGAGTGGATTGTGATCTCATCAAATCCGACTCCTTTATTATGACATTTAGTGGAACGAAAGTTCCTGTGCACGTTATGGCTGACTTCCTTCACCTCTGGATGTGGCCTAATTTCTCGAACCCAATCCGCTGTTTTAAGTGCCAGCATTTTGGGCACACTACTGTCAAAGCAAGAAGAAGCCACTTGTGGCAAAAGTGGGAAGGCCGCCCATGAACGAGTTGGTTGTTCATCTCCTGTGAAGTGTGTCATCTGCTTTGGAGATCACCATGTCTGGAGTAGAGACTGCAGTGTCTTTCTTGAAGAAAGGATGGTGCAGGAAATAAAAACAACTAAATGTACCTCATATGAAGAAGCCAAATAGATGTATAAGGCCAAGGAGACGCCGACGCTCGCTACCTCTTTTGCATTTGCTCTTAGCCAGTTCCTAAAACAAATGCTGCCACACAAACGGAGGTAGCAATGTTAGCACTAGTACCTGCGTCTGACAGTGCACTTGTTCTGCTGCAGTTATTTCGAAGTCGTGACCTCCAACCAAGACTTCAGACAAGACTGTGGTTGCAACTGTTGTGAAGCTCCCAGCCACTCCGAAGGTTCAGCTTGGTCCACCATCCAGTGCTGCTACCACGACTGTCACGGTTGTATTCCCAAAGCTCACTCAGGATAAAAAAAAATCCAAGACAAAGCGTCAACCACTGACAGAACCAGGGAGTCAACTGTCCCATGATGTCGAACTCACCCTCTCTGGTGTATCTCGTGATTCTCCAACAGATCTAATGGGACTTGATGTCAGATTGGGTTAATCATCTTGCCCAAAAGCTGAGCCTCTTCATAAAGTAAGCCCCACTCCCGGGCAGAAAGACAGGAAGAGAGTGCAACTCCTGTGATAAATGTAACGTTAGTGGATTCAGGACACATGTGGAGGGAACTTAAGTTCCTAGCGCAGGAACGCTCAGTGTGCATCTGTACGCAGGAAACGAACTGTAAAGCGTCTGATGCCCAAGTCTTACAGTGCCATAGTCTCTCACAAGAATGAACTGACTCGGGAATGAGCAAAGTTGCTGTGTCTGTAAATACGTACACCCTCCTCTGCTCTCCACTGGCTACTGACCTGCAAGCAGTTGCAGTTCACTGGTGTTGGAGGATCACAGTTTGCTCACTATATTTACCTCTGTCTGATGCAGAAGACTCTGAGGGTCTCACAGATCTTATGAAAGAACTCCCCTGCCCATTTCTCCGCTTGGGAGACTTCAATGCTCAACGTGTCTTGTGTCGCTCGACTTCCGCTTGCCCTTGGGATCAGGTTTTGGAGTGCCTCATGACATTCCAAGAACTGTGCATCCTCAACACTGGTACTCCCACTCATTTCCGCGCTGCTATGGGTTATTCTCTGCCATCAACCTATCTCTCTGCTCAAAGCATTTGCAGACTTTCTTCAGTGCGAAATAATTGATAACCTTCATTCCAGGGACCACTTTCCACTCTGTCTTAACCTACTGGATAGAGGATTGCTTCAACAGAACCCACCAAAATGGGTGGTCAGCAGAACTACCTGGATGCTGTCCAGCCAGCTGGTTGTGTTCGAACACCATGACAGTGTCCAGGAGTGGGTGGACCACATTATGCAAGTGATCCATTGTGCTGATGACCTATCCATTCCAAAGTCCTCAGGTCATATTAGGAGGTGACCTGTACCTTGGTGGACAGATGAGGGCTGTTCAGCAATCTGGGACAGGTGTGTGGCTCTTCGACATTTTAAATGCTGACCAACAGTGGACAACTTCAGGGCCATTCGAGTTACAAGGGCCAAGACTCAACATGGTCATTAAGGAGAGTAAGAAAAGGTCATGGCAAGCGTTCCTGGACCACATCAACAATTCATCTTCTTCTACAAAAGTACGGGAAGCCATCTGGAGAATTTCTGGTAAACACATTCGTTTACCAATAGCGGCAGTGCTGAAACAGGGATATCTCAAAACAACACCTGGAGACATCACTCAGATTCTGGCTGAGCATTTTGCAAAAACTAATATCAACGCAAACCAGGATCTGGTGTTCCGTTGCTATGGTGTGACTGCAGAGAAAAGGAAGTTGGACTTAGAATCCTACAGATCAGATGCCTACAAATTACCTTTCCTCATATGGGAGCACGAATCGGCCATGTTCAGACTTGTGACATTGCGCCCAGTCACGGCAAAATCCGGTACTGCATGTTTCGACATTTGCTAGCGGTGACAAAGGAAATCCTCCATGAATTTTTTAATATCATATGGTAGACAGGCAGCTACCCCAACTCCTGGAGGTAGACAATTCTGATACCTCTTCTCAAACCACGAAACCATCTGCCAGTAGTAATAGGTGTACTGCCTTAACGAGCTGTGTAGGAAAGACCCTGGAGCGAATGGTTAGCCATCGTTTGGTATGGTTGTCAGATAATAGGCTACCACTTAGCCGCTCTCAGTGTGGGTCCTAGAGATTTCGGTCCACTATCGATAACCTGACCCTGCTAAAGTTGGCTGTTCAGCAGGCTTTCCTACGTAAACATCACTGTATTTCCTCATTCTTCAGTATCAGGAAGGCATACGATACTGCTTGGAGGCGCTTTATTCTCGCACAGCTGCATCAATGGGGTTCTCGTGGCCACCTCCCCATCTTCACACAATCTTTCCTATCACATCGGTTTTTAGGTCCTGAGTTGGTCACATTCTGTCTGATCGATTTGAGCAAGAGAATTGTGCCCCACAGGGCACTGTTTTAAGTATCATTCTCTTTGGCGTAACTATAAACAGTATTATGTCTATAGTAAGGAGTCCTGTACAGTGCTCGATATTTGTGTTTTTTATTCGTGCAACAGCTGTCAGTTGCAGCTGACCTTGCCGAGTTTATAAAAGTGAGCTGCAAGGACAGGATTTCAGTTTCCTCCAGATATGTGTGTGTGTGTGTGTGTGTTCATTTTAATCGCTCTCATCGCATGTTTAATTTACCTGACTTGCATATTAGGGACACCATTTCAGAGACTCAATTTGGTTACTGGTCCTCATTTTTGACACCTGAGAGACCTGAAAGCCAGAACTCTCAAGATTCTGAACATCATCTAGTGCCTTAGATACAGGTCTTGGGGAAGTGGATAGGGTGTGTCAGCTGCAGTTATATCCGACTGGATTATGGGTGCATGGTGTATGGATCAGAAAAACCTTATTTTTTGAAGACCATTTATTTTGTCTTCTATGAGGGGATTCGGCTGGCCATAGATGGTTATAGGACCAGTCTCATATCCAACCTCTGTGCTGAGGCCAGGGAACCACCACTCATCATACGGAGGCAGCTCCTCATGGTGCAGCAAGCATGTGAGTTCCCACTAGCTCCAACTTCACCTGCATACCGTACTGTTACACCTCTGGAACGCCTTTTCTCCATCTGTCAGTGAGTCACAATGCCGTTTGGGATCCACATGCAGCATGTGCCGAAGTCACACAGTATGGAGGCAGCAATACCCCAATTTAATCATCAGGCGCCCTGGCTACTACAGAGGCCCAGCTTAATTTTAGATTTAGTACAGTACAGGAGAGACTGAACCATCTTTTGGGTGTACACAATTTTATTGTGACAACTGATCATTGTGATTTGATTTTTAACGTTGGTAACTTCCCAAAAGCTGGGACTTCGTAACTGTCCATCTACATTATGGAAGTATAACAATTATAAACTGGAAGATGCATCTGTACTGACGTGAACCCTGTAGTTGGTACACAGCACCTTCATACAGTAGAGGAGTAGGTTAAGATCCGACGCCGGGTTTCACTCTCTCCCTTCTCTCATCATCCTGCAACAGAATCATAACATTCTGCTGTACA
The DNA here is from genome assembly GCF_023864345.2 of Schistocerca serialis cubense. Lineage (NCBI taxonomy): Eukaryota > Metazoa > Arthropoda > Insecta > Orthoptera > Acrididae > Schistocerca > Schistocerca serialis. Next base: position 444,812,236 of record NC_064646.1, on the reverse strand, counting down.
CCGATAAGCCAAAACATTATGACCACTGCCCACTGCGACGTTGGATGGCTCATGATGACGTTGCGGGCAGGTGACGCGGTAACAAAAGTATGTAGGCGGAACAGACACTAGCGAAGATACGGGCCGCACGTGGGGAAATCCATTGAAATAAGCGGCTTTGACGAAGGCAGATTATTATTACACAGCGCCCATGATCTAGTATCTCGAAGACGGCATAGATGGTCGAATGTTTACGTGGTACTGTCGTGGGCATCTACGGAATGAGGTAGAAGGACAATGAAACTTCCACTTGGCGCTAAGTGGTTAGATCCCCAAGAATCTTCACACAACGCGGGATTCGGAGGCTTGTGTGCTCTGTAAAGTACACTACTGGCCATTAAAATTGATACACCACGAAGATGACGTGCTACAGACCCGAAATATAACCTACAGGAAGAAGATGCTGTGATATGCAAATGATTAGCTTTCCAGAGCATTCACACAAGGTTGGCGCCGGTGGCGACACCTACAACGTGCTGACATGAGGAAAGTTTCCAACTGATTTCTCATACACAAACAGCAGTTGACCGGCGTTGCCTGGTGAAACGTTGTTGTGATGCCTCGTGTAAGGAGGAGAAATGCGTACCGTCACGTTTCCGACTTTGATAAAGGTCGAATTGTAGCCTATCGCGATTGCGGTTTATCGTATCGCGACAATGCTGCTCGCGTTGGTCGAGATCCAACGACTGTTAGCAGAATATGGAATCGATGGGTTCAGGAGGGTAATACGGAATCCCGTGCTGGATCCCAACGGCCCCGTATCACTAGCAGTCGAGAAGACAGGCATCTTATCCGCACGGCTGTAACGGATCGTGCAGCCAAGTCTCGATCCCTGAGTGAACAGATGGGGACGTTTGCAAGACAACAACCATCTGCAGGAACAGTTCGACGACGCTTGCAGCAGCATGGCTGGGGTTACCCTTGACGCTGCATCACAGACAGGAGCGCCTGCGATGGTGTACGCAACGACGAACCTGGGTGCACGAATGGCAAAACGTCATTTTTTCTGATGAATCCAGGTTCTGTTTACAGCATCATGATGGTCGCATCCGTAATTGCCGACATTGCGGTGAACGCACATTGGACGCGTATATTCGTCATCGCCATACTGGCGTATCACCCGGCGTGATGGTATGGGGTGCCATTGGTTACAAGTCCCGGTCGCCTCTTGTTCGCATTGACGGCACTTTAAACAGTGAACGATACATTACAGATGCGTTACGGCCTGTGACTCTACCCTTCATTCTATCCCTGCGAAACACTAAATTTCCGCAGGATAATGCACGACCGCATGTTGCAGGTCCCGGTCGGGCCTTTCAGGATACAGAAAATGTTCGACTGCTGCCCTGGCCAGCACATTCTCCAGATCTCTCACCAATTGAAAACGTCTGAGCAATGGTGGCCGAGCAACTGGCTCGTCACAATACGCCAGTCACTACTCTTGATGAACTGTGGTATCGTGTTGAAGCTGCATGGGCAGCTGTACCTGTACACAAGCTCTGTTTGACTCAATGCCCAGGCGTATCAAGGCCGTTATTACGGCCAGAGGTGGTTGTTCTGTTCGGCCACACCGGCCGGCACTTCGATTTCGACAATTACAACTGCATTGGGCAAGGGACTGCGAGGATTCGACCGTGGATCATTGGAAAAGTGTTGCCTCTTCGGTTGAATGATAATTCCTGCTAATCTGTTTCTATTGTCTCCCCAAATGACGTCATCGAGGTGAACGACGGTTCGAAATGTCCAGGGTGTAGTAAGCACTGGCTTGTGGTAGCTTTTCAAAAATGGCTCTGAGCACTATGGGACTTAACTGGTGCGGTCATCAGTCCTCTAGAAGTTAGAACTACTTAAACCTAACTAACCTAAGGACGTCACACACATCCATGCCCGTGGCAGGATTCGAACCGGTGACCGTAGCGGTCGCGGTGTTCCAGACTAGCTGTAATATGCCATGGAAAACATTCTCCTGTGCTATCATGGGGCGTGTGGTACTATTGGAAGACATGCTGACAGCTGCGAACCACCTGTTTTTCTTCGTGCTTGAATTTTCCCCGACGACGATGTCACCTTTCAGCCGTATAATTGTCTATGTCTTAAAACCAGAATCGTCCTACAGTGGTTTGAAGAGCACGACAGTGGAATCACGGTGATGTCTTGGTGACCGTATTCGCCTGATGTAATTCCTGTGAAACCCATCTGCGTCGCAATCGGGCGCTATCACCGCGTACACAAATTGTAGGATCCATGGTACGCAGGATCGGTGCTGAACTGCGTGCCAAAAATAGACCAACTCGCTGTTGAGCAGGAGCTCATAATGTTTCGGCTCGTCAGTATACCAGTTTCTGACATAGTAAAAATGACGTATTTTCTCTCACAACTTCCCTGCTGCTTTTTGATGAAGACAGAGCTAAGCCACAATCGAAGGGACAATGTTACAAGTAAACAATTTCCTAGGACTTTTTAAAATTTTTTTATCTATTTGGGAAATTAGGAAATTAAACAAGTACTCCAACCATACGTAGAAAAAGTCACAAATAAGTTTAATCTTAAGTTGATTCCTAATGTACTCCCGTCTGTCAACTACCTCAAGTGTAGTTGTATGTGTGTGTGTGTGTGTGTGTGTGTGTGTGTGTGTGTGTGACAGAGACCCACCTGAAGCCGGACCACGCGAAGGCGCCGAGCCCGACGGCGAGCGTGAGGAAGACGGTGGAGCCCACCGGGGTGAGCACGTTGGTGGCGGCCAGCATGAACACGGTCTGCGCCACGAACGCGCCGCAGTTGAACACCTTGCGCACCTGCGGACACAGCGGCGGGCAGCAGCTTAGCCAGCTGGACAAACACTCGCTATAGCATGAAGCCGATTGCTGGAAACCGTCCCATAGCTCAGCGACTGCTGCACATTACGTCAAAACAGAGCACTGATACAGATAGAGAGATGCTGGACGAAACGCGTTTCGCTGTCTCGTCGTACGTAACGGCTATCAGCGTCACCAAAGTCAGTGTCTTAGGCACTTGCGGACGAGACGGTCACAGAAACTGAGGACAGCAAAGCAAAATCAGCAAACCCGAATTTCTTTTTCAAGTGTTCGTTTAGTATATTTTAACTAAATTTCAGTCTTGATCACAACACTTATGTCTCAATAACATAGGTGGCCGGTTTCGGTTATATTTATATAACCATCTTCAGACCCTGGCTTCCTTGGATGGTGGTAGGCGGAGCTCTCCTCAGCTCCTACGAAGTCAACTGATCAGTTGACTTCGTAGCAGCTGAGGAGAGCTCCGATTACCATCCTCCAAGGAAGCCATGGGTCTGAAGATGGTAATATAAATATAACCGAAACCGGTCACCTATGTTATTGAGACATAAGTGTTGTGATCAAGACTGAAATTTAGTTAAAATACACTCCTGGAAATGGAAAAAAGAACACATTGACACCGGTGTGTCAGACCCACCATACTTGCTCCGGACACTGCGAGAGGGCTGTACAAGCAATGATAACACGCACGGCACAGCGGACACACCAGAAACCGCGGTGTTGGCCGTCGAATGGCCCTAGCTGCGCAGCATTTGTGCACCGCCGCCGTCAGTGTCAGCCAGTTTGCCGTGGCATAGGGAGCTCCATCGCAGTCTTTAACACTGGTAGCATGCCACGACAGCGTGGACGTGAACCGTATGTGCAGTTGACGGACTTTGAGCGAGGGCGTATAGTGGGCATGCGGGAGGCCGGGTGGACGTACCGCCGAATTGCTCAACACGTGGGGCGTGAGGTCTCCACAGTACACCGATGTTGTCGCCAGTGGTCGGCGGAAGGTGCACGTGCCCGTCGACCTGGGACCGGACCGCAGCGACGCACGGATGCACGCCAAGACCGTAGGATCCTATGCAGTGCCGTAGGGGACCGCACCGCCACTTCCCAGCAAATTAGGGACACTGTTGCTCCTGGGGTATCGGCGAGGACCATTCGCAACCGTCTCCATGAAGCTGGGCTACGGTCCCGCACACCGTTAGGCCGTCTTCCGCTCACGCCCCAACATCGTGCAGCCCGCCTCCAGTGGTGTCGCGACAGGCGTGAATGGAGGGACGAATGGAGACGTGTCGTCTTCAGCGATGAGAGTCGCTTCTGCCTTGGTGCCAATGATGGTCGTATGCGTGTTTGGCGCCGTGCAGGTGAGCGCCACAATCAGGACTGCATACGACCGAGGCACACAGGGCCAACACCCGGCATCATGGTGTGGGGAGCGATCTCCTACACTGGCCGTACACCACTGGTGATCGTCGAGGGGACACTGAATAGTGCACGGTACATCCAAACCGTCATCGAACCCATCGTTCTACCATTCCTAGACCGGCAAGGGAACTTGCTGTTCCAACAGGACAATGCACGTCCGCATGTATCCCGTGCCACCCAACGTGCTCTAGAAGGTGTAAGTCAACTACCCTGGCCAGCAAGATCTCCGGATCTGTCCCCCATTGAGCATGTTTGGGACTGGATGAAGCGTCGTCTCACGCGGTCTGCACGTCCAGCACGAACGCTGGTCCAACTGAGGCGCCAGGTGGAAATGGCATGGCAAGCCGTTCCACAGGACTACATCCAGCATCTCTACGATCGTCTCCATGGGAGAATAGCAGCCTGCATTGGTGCGAAAGGTGGATATACACTGTACTAGTGCCGACATTGTGCATGCTCTCTTGCCTGTGTCTATGTGCCTGTGGTTCTGTCAGTGTGATCATGTGATGTATCTGACCCCAGGAATGTGTCAATAAAGTTTCCCCTTCCTGGGACAATGAATTCACGGTGTTCTTATTTCAATTTCCAGGAGTGTATAATACTCCATTGATCACTGTCCAAAAATGTTTACCAAAATTGTTCGTTTAGTGACGAATATACAGAAATACTACTCGAGTTTAATTCTCACACCACTAATATGATGCCTGATTGACAAACAGCTATAATAGATGTACTTCAACAAGGCTCCAGGGCCCGTTGGAATCCCTGTCAAATTGTACATAGAATTTTCGGCTGAGAACGCTCCCATTTTAACATTAATATAGTGTAGATCTCTTCAATAAGAGAAAACGGTGCCCAGAAACTGGGCCCATCTAAAATCATGCTGTAAACAAATAAAATAAATTTCCTCTATGAATCGACCATCATCGTGAATATATCGTGATCAAAACGGTTTGGATCGCTTAATGTACACTGAGGCGACAAAATTCATGGGATATCGATATGCACAGATACACATAGCGGTGGCGTCTCGTACACATGGTTTAAAAGGGCAGTGTGTTGATGGATCTGTCATTTGTACTCAAGTGTTTCATGTGAAAAAGTTTCTGAAATGATTATGGCTGCAAGACTAGAATTAACAGACTTTGAACGCGGAATGGTAGTTACAGCTAGATGCAAGGCACATTCCATTTAGGAAATCGTTAAGGACTTCAATATTCAGAGATCCATAGTTTCAAAGGGTGCCGAGAATACCACACTTTAGGCGTCACGGCCCTCCACGGACAACGCAGTGGCGAATGACCTTCACTTAACGGCCGAGAGCAGTGGCGTCTCCGAAGAGTTGTCAGTGCTAGCAGACTAACAATTCTGCGAGAAATAACCGAAAAAAAACAATACAGTACGTATGACGAACGTATCCCTTAGGATATTGAGGAGATATTTAGTGTTAGTGGGCTATGGCAGGCGACGACCGACGCGAATGCCTTTCCTAACAGCACGATATCACTTGCAGCGCCTCTCCTGGGCTTATGATAATATCAGTCGGACCCTAGACGACTGGAAAACCGTGGCCTGGTCAGGTGAATCCCGATTTCAGTTGTTAAGAGCTGATGGTAGGGTTCGAGCGTGGCGCAGACCCCACGAAGCCATGGACCTAAGTTGTGAACAGGTTGATGTGCAAGCTTGTGCTGGCTCCATGATGGTGTGGGATGTGTTTATATTGAATGGACTGGGTTGTCTGGATGTTCGGCTACTTCGATTTGCAGCCATTCACAAACTTCATGTTCCTAAACAACGATGGAATTTTTATAGTGACATTCTGGACAACGCGAACGAATGATTTGGCCACCTAGATCGTCAATCATGAATCCCATAGAACATTTATGGGACATAATCGAGAGTCAGTTCGTGCACAAAGTCCTCCAACGGCAGCAATTTCCCTATTATAGAGGGCTATAGAGGCAGCAAGGCTCAATATTTCTGCAGGGGATGTGTTGAATCCATGCACGTCACGTTGCTGCAGTACTCCGGGCAAAAGAGGTTTCCGACACGATATTGAGAGATATCCGATGACTTTTGTCACCTCTGTGTAGTGTGAATAAAAACGTCTCGATTTTTTAATACATGACTTTATTTACAATATAGTTTTAGCTACTGCCATCATGAGATGTGTAATTAAGCTTAAAGATATATTTCTTCTTTCAAACTTAATGTTGATGTAATGTTAACTACATGTTTTTAGTCTTCACGATGTCCTTGTATCAGGGCTGAATCGTCCGGAGAGAGGGGAGAGGGGTCATTGCACTGCGAACGGTCGATTTTGAGAGCGAAATATGTATCAACGGCCCAGGAGAAGGGATGGTTTCTTTGACGTTCTTTATGCCACCTCCTGGGAGCTTTTCAAAAAATGGCGCCTAGAACCGCTCGGCCACTCTGGCCGGCAGGCAGCTTTTCGTGTCGATTGTGAGCGGCGGTACTTCTGAAACGTTTCCCCTCGGCTGCACATAAGGAAAACGCTTCATTTCAACTCTGGATGTCGCGATTCTGATCTCTAACGCAGAGGCGTCAAGAAAGGGTGAAATGTGCGTAAGAGAGTGTGTGATGACCTTCCCATTGAGTTACACGTCCACTCCGGCGATGGGCCGAATTTTGCAGAAATTTGGTGCGAATGTGACATCAATAATCCACCATACATGTCACATGAACTTCTGAGCTGTTGCTTTTTTCTCGCGTGTGAAGACACCTTGCTGTTTGAAGCGCCGCCGAGCCGAGGGTGATGTCAGAGTGCATCATGCATTTTCACTATCACAGAGAAAGGTTATAGGCATATTTGACCCATATTTCAAACTTATGTTCCCCTGCGGGTCCGGGGGTTAGAAGAATAGGCCCAAGGTATTCATGCCTGTCGTACGAGGCGCCAAAAAGGAGTCTCACGTTTCGACCTTTACGTGATACTCCCCTCTAGGGTTTGACCTCCATTTTTCCAAATTTTCGCGAAGAGCGAGCCCATTGGGGAAGGGCGCCTTACATGGTGCATCATGTCCGTCATGCACTGACACCTTGAGTATTCCTTGCAGTTCTGCTCATTCTCCATCTCTTGGGCGAGGACACCTTCCTGGGTGCGTTTTCCTCCATCCACAATGCAGTGTCGTCTTCTGCGCCAACGATGACCATGGACTTCTTTGCACCTCAAATCCTTCACGATAGCCAGTGCGGTGTGGTGGGGCCGCCATGTATCCAGTCAGTTGTAGCCCCCTGACTACACAGGGATCGCTCTGCTGATGCCTGCACCATTAACTCACCACGGATGCCGAGGAGTAGTTGCCCGTCACCCTAGGACGACTCCCGGCAATGGCCATCCTCCCAGGTGACCTTTGCTGTGGCTGGGTGGCGCCTGTGGGGAGGTTCCCTGGTCGGAGAGGGTGGCATCAGAGTGGATGATATGCCATGAAGCGTACTATGTCATCTGAGGCGTAAACTGCCTCTTAGAGGGTTCATGCCTTCCCAGCCTCTCGGTCACGTCATCCTCCAGTGGAATTGTGGTGGTTTCTTCCACCGCCTTACTGAGCTACGGCAACTGTTATGCTGTATGCCTGCTTTCTTCAGTGCCCTCCTGTAAACCTGGTTCCCGGCAATACGGACCCCTGCCCTAAGAAGCTGTAGGGGATATTTACAAGGACTGTAACGACTATAACAAAGTGTCAGGTGGAGTTTGCATTTATGCCCTGAACTCAGTATTTAGTGAAACTGTGCCCCTTCAAACCCCTCTTGAAGCTGTGGCTGTCGGCATAAGTATGATGCAGGAAACAACTTTCTACAACGTATATCTTCCTCCAGATGGCGCAGTATTCCTGAACGTATTGGCTGCACTGATTCATCAACTCCCTAAATCTTTCCTACTTTTGGGAGATTGTAACGCCCATAACCCCTTGTGGGGAGGGACCGTGTGTACTGCCCGAGGTAGAGACATCGAAAATTTACTGTCGCAACTCGAGCTCTGTCTCTTAAATACTGGGGACCCCATATATTTTAGTGTGGCTCATAGAACTGGCTCGGCCATTGATTTATCAATTTGCATCCCAGGACTTCTCCCATCTGTCCACTGGAGAGTCCACGATGACTTCTGTGGTATTGAGCAGTTTTCCATCTTCCTATCACTCCCCTGGTGCTATTCCCCCAGATGTCTACCCAGATGGGCTTTAAACAAGGCGGACTGGGAAGCTTTCACCTCTCCTGTCACCGTTGAAACTCTCCCACATGGTACCATCGATGTCGTGGTTGAGTGTGTCACTAGAACGATCGTTTCTGCCGCGGAAAATGTGATTCCATGTTTTTTAGGATGCCCCCCAGCGAAATACAGTACCTTAGTGGACGCTGGAAATTGCTGAGGCAATTAACAGCTTAAAAAAGACGGTAACAGGAGTGTTGGGAGAGGTACATCTCAACCATTGGGTGCCATACGTCACCTTCCCAAGCCTCGACGAACATCAGTCCCCAAAAGGTGTCCCTGGCGTTAACGAAAATGGTGTGTTATATACCGACGCAAACACGATTGCCAAGCACTTTGTTGAGCACTATGCTCAAGCCTCTGCGCCGGAGAATCACCCCCAGCCTTTCTCACTCTCAAACGGAGGGTGGAAGGGAAGGTCCTCAGTTATGGCCCCTGTGGAAAACAGTGCATTGGTAGTCGCAGAAAGTCGCTACCTCATCAAATTACGTAGTCAGAGTGTTGGGAATGATACGTCTCCACTATTGTGACCAAGCTCAGTCTTCTTTATGGGTATTAGACCCCTGCAGGCATATCTGGAATTTCCACACGTGGCGCTGTATATACCGACTCACACGCAATCACAGAACGTTTTTCTGAGCAGTCTGCTCGAACCTCTGCGTCTTGAGTTGTTACCCCCCACCTTTCGCACACTAAAATAGTGGCTGGAATGACAGCACCTACCTTTTACTACACGCCACTCTGAGCCATATAGTGAGAGGGAATTTCTCAGTGTCCTTACACATTGTCCCGACACAACCCCTAGGCCAGACCGCATCCATCACCAAATGATTAAACATCATTCAGTGGATTACCAGCACCGCATCCTTGCCATGCTCAACCGCATCTGGCGCGATGGAGAGTTCCCGTCGCAATGGCGTGAAAGTATCCTCGTACCAGTGTTAAAATCTGGTAAGACCTCGCTAGATGTGGATAGCCAGTGCAGGCCATCTGCTATATTGTTTCAACACCTTCTACCGCTTTTCCCTTTTACTCAGTGTTTTCACTTTTGGCTTGATGCTTTCATTTTCTACTTCGATATGGTTACACATTTAGTTTCACGCATTTTGTTTCTTCCCCGGATATCAGGTAATAGGAGTCTTTTGCCCGCATCTCGTGGTTGTGCGGTAGCGTTCTCGCTTCCCACGCCCGGGTTCCCGGGTTCGATTCCCGGCGGGGCCAGGGATTTTCTCTGCCTCGTGATGGCTGGGTGTTGTGTGCTGTCCTTAGGTTAGTTAGGTTTAAGTAGTTCTAAGTTCTAGGGGACTGATGACCCTAGATGTTAAGTCCCATAGTGCTCAGAGCCATTTGAACCATTTTTGAGTCTTTTGGGGTGTGGTTTTCATCTGCAAGACTGTGGGAAAAATGACTGCTAAACCTGTAGTTTAGCCCCTTTGATGTACAAACCAAACAATCAACCGTCAACCATCTTCAAAATGTAATGTTGTTGATAAATCGTTCTTTAACAGCCTGTGTTCCCTGTTATACAGAAGAAGCTGAATCTGTTCCGAGTGGCCATTCTGTTATCCAGATCGATAAACAGAAAAGAACAGTGAACTAACCAAAGCGAAGCCAGGCTATTTCTCCATTCCCGCACCATTGCCATATTATTCACAAGTTACTAACGGATCTGTCTCCTCTCATAATATTCTGAATTTCAGAAGGGAAACCGTATTTGAGTCGATTAAAATTTTCCAAAGAAATTTGAGTCCAAAACCGCCTACTAAAATCAGGATAATTTGTTAAATGTTTCAAAGGAGATATATTAGCACAGAAGTGACTCACTCATCTTTGTCTAGATTGTCTTCGGTCGTGCTTAAAATCTGGATTTATGAAGAGTTCATATGACATGACTGTTGAAGGATAGATTGATGGTTATTATACAGATCAGAACATACTCGTGTTCTTGAAGAATTTATTTTGTCATCTTGTCTCTTTGTGGCATCTTCACGTATCTCACCAAAATGATTAGTTATCTATCAGTGTTAATGCTTACGGTTCTATTAATTTCATCTTCTTGAAACAACAAAATTATCATTAATATTGAATGATATAAATTCCTTTTAACATTGTTAACAATTTTTACATCACTTTTGTTTTCAGATGAATATTTAATTCATTGCACAACAGAATATATTCCGAACTCGTGTGTAATACTATGCAGCAAATTACGATATTATCATTACGTAGAGTTGACATTTGTGGAATTTATGACCAGCTGACTCCACCTGTGAGATGTGATGAATAGAAGCAATGTATTTGTTTTCCTAGATCGCTATTCTGATGCCGCAGAACAAAATGATTTTACATACGCATTCGGCATATTATAACATCAAAAAAATTACATATACCACGTAATCGAAGTGTGGCTGAGAGTCACTTAGATAAGGTGTGGGAGCCGTTATTTTGAACGACACGATCTCAACGGGAAAGACGTCGCGCACCTGCTACCGTGTCTGGTAGGCAATCCACACGGCAGTAAAGTGCGGCGATTGCACAGCTTGAAGGGGTCTCCTCCACACCAGCTTGACTGATATCTGTATAGTGTGTAGATCGGCCATGTCTTTCATATTCATCTAGCCCGTCACTTCTTTCTTTTGAGCTATTATTTAAGTCCAGGAGCAAGTTGTTGTAGGCTTTTCATTGATATGAACAACCTTAAAGCTACAAATGAAATGTTTTTAGCAACAATAAAAACATTTCAAAATCAAGAAAAGGAAGAGAGTACGAATGCAACTGCCTGTCCTTTATGAAATATTGTTGTCTCATTACATGTACAAAATACGAAATTCTTTTATCTTAGCAGTGTGTGGAATTTGTTCCTTGATAATTTCCACCAGTATAGCAAAGTGCTGCAAATTGTGAGATCAAGCCTCCTCAGTTCGACGACAGATTTGAATCTCGAAATGAATAATAAAATAATACAGTACACAGCCTGTAAGAACCCCCTGTGGGTCTGGGGGTTAGAACAGACCCGAGGTATTCCTACCTGTCGTAAGAGGCAACTAAAAGGAGACTAACACGTTTCGGTCTTTATTTGATGGTCCCCTGTCGGGTTTGACCTCCATTCTCCTAAATTTTCCCGAAGAGCGAGCCAATTGGGGAAGGGCGCCTTACACGGTGCATCATGTCCATCATGCGCTGAGCCATCTCGCATCCTTCGTCGACGTGGATCTGCACTTCCGCTCATTCTCCACCTCTCGGGCGAGGTAACCCTCCTTGGTGCGTTTTCCTCATTTCACTGTGAAATATCATTTTCTGCGCTGACGACGATAACGGACTTGTTTCCTTGTTTGCACCTGATATCCAGCACGGTAGCCACTCCGTTGTGGTAGGGTTGCAATGTACCCTGTTGGTTGCAGCCCCCTGACTACACAGGAATCGCTCTGCTGATGCCAACGCCGTTAACTCCCCACGTATGCCAATGAGTAGATGATCATCACCCTGTGGCATCGGGATTCCTGGCAATGGCCATCCTGCCAGGTTGCCGTTGCAGTGGCTGAGTGGCGCCCGTGGAGAGGTCCCCTGGTCGGAGTGGGTGGCATCAGGGCAGATGAAACGCAATGAAGCATACTACATCTCTTGCTGGTGGTCAAACATCAACAGTATCTAAGCATTCAAGTGTTGCATTTAATGAACAGAAATATGACCTCAAATCGTTCCCCTCCCTGGCCATACCATGGGAGGAACGACAGGCTAAGGATGGCAGCGAATCTTATTCGCCCCCGTATCTTGTAAATAAGAGAGCTGACGGAGAATCGTTTATGTCGATGAAGCCTCAGTCTTTTGTCGAGAATTTAGACAAATTTGGGGAGGTGGAGGAATTGTCGAAATGCGATCAGGTTCGGCCTTAATGAAAACAGCATCCTCTGCCCAGTCACGGGCATTACTCGCCTGTGACAAGCTGGCGGATGTTCCTGTTACCATCACGCCCCATAAGAGCTTAAATATGGTCCAGGGTATTATATTCTTCAAGGACCTTTTGCAGTATGACGACGAGCAGCGCGCCAGTTTATAGCAGCGAGGTGTTCACTTCCTCTGGCACATCCATCGGGGTCTGAAGAATAATCAGGTTGCAGCCGGTGCTTTCATCTTGGCCTTCGAGGGTGACACTTTACCTGAGAAGGTCAAGATGATGATCTAGCTCTGTGTTGTCAAGCCATATACCCCTGCCCCAGTGTGGTGCTTAAGTGCTGGCAGTTCGGGCATATGTCTTCCTGCTGTACGTCCAGTGCCACCTGCCGAGATTGTGGACATTCATCACATAAAAATACTCTTTATGCCCCGCCTCTCTGTAAACTGCAGAGAGCACGATTCCCCTTACCTGCCAGGCTGCAGAATTTTACAGAAACAAAGGAAAATCATGGAATACAAGACCCTGGACCGACTGACCTACACTGAGGCTAAGAGGAAATTTGCAAGGCTCCATCCCGTGGACATGACATCATCCTATGGTACCACTACAACTAGTGTTCCAGCCCCATCCGTTCCGCCATTGACGGCTGGGCCCCAGGGTGCAAGACTACAAGCGCCCCCTTAATGATGGTGGACACTTCGATCCCTGTTGCTCCTTCACCAATCATCAGAGACATCCATCTCAATATGATATTCCATACGCTCATATTTTGTTCATTAGGCGGCAGCGCGGAACTGTGTGGATCACCTTCCGAATGTCGAGCAACAGGGCGCCAGCCTGGACGTGATTTTTCTTTGCTTTCTGGGTCTTATGGGCCAACGGAACGAGCTGCCTATCACGTGGTCATTCTGTTCGGAATCTCTGTTGATTCCTACAGAGGACATTTTCGATCAACGGATATATCACGCGGGTATAGAACGTGTTTCACAATTCTACGACTGACTGACGTCTGAGATATAGCCCTATGGTTTTGTGCTTGTGTTCGACGGACCTGTTTTTCCTGTGACTGAGCATATGTGATTATTCCATTTCATGTCACTGGAGATTGCTGAGCTCACGCTGTTTATACGAAATGACATTAAAAATGTGCCTTATTGATATTTTAGACAGAATATAATGCGCCTTCGTTTTCCTTTTGTGAGGCGTACAGTCTTACTTCATTGAAAATTTAAAGCACCTTATCAAGACCTGCTTTTACATTTGAGCAGCTTTTCATTATCTGCAAAACGTTCGAGGTTACTGTTAATATTGTCCGCTGGCTCCTTAATGTAAAAGATGAGGAACAAGGGTCCCAGGAAAGTTGCCTGGGGCACGCCTGAAGTCGCATCTAGCCCTGTCGAGGACTCCACATTCGAGACTATGCGCTGAGCTGAGAGCGGAGCGTCACCTACGTACCATGGTGGTGGAGAGGATCTGGCGGCGCATCAGCCAGTCGGCGAGGTGTCCCGAGAACTGCAGGATGATGGCCATGACCAGGTACGGCAGCGCCGACATGAAGCCCGCCTCCTTCAGGTTGAAGTGCATCGCGTCTGCAGCAGACAAACGGAACCACTGGCTGAGAGTGTTTCGCTGCAGACTGCAGTGCACTGGTCACGTCAACTACTGTTGTAAAATTTTTTATTGATAAAGCTGTAAATATTTTTTATTAATTTTAAAGCGATAACTAAAGACTTACTAATGTAGGTGTCAGGCCCATGTAGAGACGTTCTTGAACTTCGTGCTCCTTACACATTTAGTGAAATTTAATTTCTACCGTTTGTATGATAGGATCGCACTTTTAGCCTGGTCAGGCAGTGTTAATAATATTTTCTGTGATCAGTGGTGCACAGATTAAACGCATTTACAAAATTTACGAATGGCATGCTAGTGTATAGAGAACATTACCTCTAATAAGACGCAACATCCTTGTACACTTACATAAAAATCAATATGGCTTGGATGGTCACTTGACCAACACTACCTGTCGATAAATAAATAGACAGTACAGCCGGTTTTCCTAGTTTCTGATGCCTTTCTTTAAATACACTGAGGCTGTGCAGCACTGTTTACAGAAAATATTTTGGACACTGCCTACTCAGGCTAAAAGTGCAATTCGAAAAGTATCAACGAAGAAATTAGAGCTCACCAAGTGCTTAGAGACGATTCAGTGTAAGGTTTTTTAACACGACTGTCAATCAGCGACTGTTGTATAATACAAAATTTTGAAAAACACAGCCCTAAGTCGCGAACACAGCTTTGTGTTGACTGTAGCAGAGGACACATGGCAGCCCTTAGTGGCTTGCACCTATGTTGCATTGTACTTTATTTTTGACTATCTGACGCTGTCAGGTATGACCTCAGCTTTCGTATTTTTTGGTACTTTATGCTGTAACATTTAGTTTCAATTTTGCCCGAAGAAGGTGTCCGTTGTGACACCGAAACCTAGGTCACAAATTAATTGCGTTCGCCACTGACGGCTGTGTTTTTAAAATTTTGGATTCAGTTTAATATATATTTACTGACTGTTATGCAAAAGTCATCTAATATACATTTATACAACAGACAGACAGGAGATGATGTACGGTGCTACCACCTTAAGTAAATAAACATCAGTACTCTATTGAACTGTACCAAATTTTAGCAACTGCTTGTTACAACATAGTTTGTTTAAAATTATCTCTCGCGCTCTCAGAAATCACAAATTTGAAATCATCTCTCCATAATTTGTTTCTCATTTCTGGATGCTGAATTTACAAAGAGGTAGTGTTAATAGCGTTGATCTTTAAATAATGTAGGCAACACCAACTTTTTTATTAACTTATCACTATATGAGCGAAATCTTACATATAATGCAAACACAAGCCTATCAAATGAAAATTTTATTCCTTTCTCGAAGACGTAATTTTATTCTGCTTGCCAGTCTTCCAGTCTACGTTACTCCTGGAAAAGCAGTAGAGGTAAGTACACATTTTCCCGACAGTTCGTAGATTACCTATTTGTGATTCTCTGCCTTATAGTCTCATCAACAGGAATTTAGCAATTTTTCATACAACAAATATTAGTTTAGTCAACTAAAAATTGAAGGATACGACGGAAGAAAGTGATAACCCAGATAAGCACATTTTGCGTTACTGCGTGTTGTATGTTTAGCTACATTCAAAAACAAGAATATAAATGGAATAAGACCAGGCAGCTTGTGTAGCAGACGATATTTTCTAACAGTGTCCGTGGAACCACTTGTTAGCAACACGTGGTGCAATCAAAAACACGACAGATAGCTTGACCGGACTAATCCTTACTAAACTAATGTTTAGCACTATCTTCCACCAGTCCTTTCACTTATCTTATACTCCGTAGCCCGAGCACACCAATTTTATCTGCAGTTTGTTTGTATACTAGGCACAACAGATACAGCCCCGGATTATCGTGTCATTTGAAATTCCACTCTTCCGGTGCGCCGTCAGATCGAGCAGTGATCCTTCTCCTATGTACCAACATTGTTACACATACCTTTCATGAACGTGGGCAGTTGCGTCAGCAGTGTGTAGAAACCCCAGTTCTCGCAGAAATGCGCCATCACGATCGACCACACAGGCATCGACGTCAGGAATTTCCCCCAAGGGTGCACGACTTTCTGTAAAAAGAAAAAAAAAAGCATTAGACAACTTTTTACAGTACTGTCCAGAGTGGCTCAGCCAACCGACCAGTCTTTCAAAAAACATTAGCTATTTCTGAAACAGGACACGGAAGTGAATACGGTGACTTTTTAATTTTATGTTAAGCAACCTAGCAGTTTTATGCCTCATTTCACTAGTAGAACACTGTTCACATTTGTTACAGACACCAAAACTGAATTTTTCCACCGAATTTCCTTCCACACTGATCTAAATCGTGAATCCGACTGGAAGATTAAGAACTTAGTTTCTTGTGGCGGTATTCTAGGATAAATATGAAAAAGGCGTTCAGAAAGAATGACTGTAGTGAACTAGATATTAAGTTTTAGTCTGAAGGGAATCACGGAGATACTCAATCATCACGAGGTGAGCAGAATATAGAAATCCATCCTGTCTTCGGATCTACTTCAAATAAAATAGGCAATCCTGGATAGAGGAGCTGCTCAACCTATTTTACGACTGTAGTAGAGGGAAGTATGAATTAAAGAAGTTTGTCGATTGAGGTCAGTTGTGAACGATTGGTCTTAATCATGATAATGAAATTACTTTCTTTAACATAACGAAGATTCCAAGATTTGTATATAAAAAAAAACTTGACTGATCCGGGACATAGCACAACCAACGCCAAACGTAGAAAATTGCTCGCTAATCTCGTTCTCGAACAACCCCCCACTATAAACTGACCTGCTCTTGAAAAACATATGTATGTGTCCACCTCTTTGGAATAAAACCTCGATATCATTTCTCATTAAAACACATATGCATAATGATGAGTATGTGTATTTTCATTAACAATAATTCTGACGCAGTATTTAATGTTTACAAGCATTTTTTCTTATTTATAATGATTTTTACAATGCCACCTGTCTTTGTAGATATAGGTGCATATCATTTACAGTAGTCAAGACCTGATTTCTGTGCTCCAGTATTTGATGACTTTCTGGAACGCAGATCACGGCCAGGGAGAGAGAGTTGGTGGGGAGGGGGGGGGGGGCAGACAGACAGGGAGAAAAAGACAGACACAGAAACAAAGAGAGAGAGATTTTCTATTTACAAGCAATTGCCGAGACTTGGGTGGTACCAGCGGTATAGTAACTCGCATATAAAAGGAAGGAAGGAAAATTAGAGTTTAACGTCCCGCTTGAGAGCGAGACCATTTAGACAGAGCACAAACTCGGATTACGAAAGGATAGAGAAGGATATCGTCCGTGTCCTTTTGAAAGGAACCATCTCACCCACACGACTCTGCTCTACCACCTTCTAAGCCAAGGACGTATTTCGTAATAAATTTCCGATGTTGACTATTACATAACGCGAACTAAATAGATGCGAAACTACCACTCAAGAAAGTTAAAGAGATGCTGCTTTCAGAAAAAGACAGCCTCGATCTCCTTTTAGTGGAATTTACAACGCGTTTTCAGTTACATTGGTCGATCTATACACACAATTTTCAGAACACTCTATACATCATAGAGCCAAATGGAAAATATTGCGATTTTGACAAATCTGCTGCGGTCGGACGCAATACAATTATGTCTGATAATACGTTTATCTTATCCCACGTGTCTATTTTCAGGTATTACGTCATCAAAGAAGCCGTTGATATCAAAAAGTGCAACAACAGCTTTAACTGGAACAGCGGTTATATCCTCAGCGGTGCATGGAAACTGGCGCTCCATGCAGGAAGGCTACAGAGTAAAAACAAAGTCATGCACAATTTGACGCAGACAGCCTCGCTGCTAGAATTTATGAAGGTCAGACGTAATCACTGATAGTATTACGGAGGTACAGTGACTTCGTGACGTTCTCGTGAGGCATTTCAGCCAGCTAAATGCGAACACCATATTAGTACGGCAGTTAAATCGTGAGATGACGACAGAGGAGACCATTCACAATATACAAACAAACAAGTTGGGCGCGACAGGAAAACTGAGAAAATTTTTTCCCCAAATTGAGGTTTTATTAACGTAACTATTATAACGTCAGAGATGGTAGATCGCAATGGTGCCTAGTCGCTGCGGAACGATAAGTGTCTCCAGTTAATAGATCGAGCGCCAGCGACGTGAATTCGAACTTCCCGTGCAGTGCCTTATCGCTGTGAAAGTATCACGGGTCCCTGACGTCATTCGTTCCTGCACTGGCTCGCACCTTCCAAGTTTTTGCTGCTTTGCGCCAGAGACAGGAAACTCGCCAACACGGCTTCTCAGCTCTGTTTTCTTCCACTTCTGCACTTGCCCACAGCACTATAGACCTGACAAGTGGGAGTGGCGTGATTGCCTCAGAGCCATCTATGCTACAGCTGGTCGCACAGCTGTATCAGCCACACTATTCTGTCGTGGAAACCTCTTATTCCGTTGCTCCCAAAGCACCTACTTCAGGAGCAATTCCCCCCCCCCCCCCCCCCCCAATGCTGGGGACAATGGTCCCCTCCCCACAGTCAGAGAAGCAATAGCCTCCTCCAGTTCCTCTCACATGGAAGGGGTCCCTTGGGAGTCTCACTTCCTAGGTCACCCCACCAGTTCTGCATCTGAGTATGAGATGGACGCCTCACCCACAATGGAAACGGATACAAACACTCAACCAGTGGCAGTAGGTGATGCTGACTGCACAAAGAGTCATCCTCCAGCGGAACTGCGGCAATTTTTATCCCACCTGATTGAATTGTGACGACTCTTAAGTGCTATGCCTGCTTTTTGTGTTGTTCAGGAAACATGGTTTCCCACAGTGACTTGGTGACTATTGGGGGTACTATATAAACCGTCATGACTGTGACAGACTGTCAGGTGGAGTTTGCGTTTATGTTCTTATCTCTGTCTGTAGCGAACCTGTGCCCCTTCAAATACCTTTAGATGCTGTGGCTGTCAGGGTGACGACAACGTGGAAGTTATCAGCTCTAGCATGTACCTTCCTGAAGGTGGTGACGTGTCGCACCATGTCTTGGCTGCACTAATCTCCCCCCACCTTATCTGCATTTGGGCGATTTGAACGTCCATAACACTTTGTGGGATGGAACCAAAGTTTCTGGGCATTTCATACTAACTCAACTCGACCTTTGCCTCCTAAATACCAGTGCACCCACTCATTTCAGTGTGGCACATGGCACATACTCGGTCACTGACCTCTTGGTTTTAAGTCCTCGCCTTCTCCCATCTATCCACTGGAGAGCTCGTGACGTCTTGTGTAGTAGTGACCACTTTCCACTCTTCCTGTCCGTACCCCAGCGTCATTCAGCTGGTCGCTTGCCCAGATGAGCTCTTTACCAAGGCTGACTGAGATGCTTTCGCCTCCCTATGACTGTTACCACCATTGAATCTCCATTGCGTGACAACATCGATGAGGTGATCCAGACAATCACTACTATCATTGTTGCACAGCTGACTCTTCAATCCCTCGTTCCTTGGGTTGCCCCCGCAGTAGTTGATGCCTTGGTGGCCGTCGCAAATCGTTGCGGCGATTAGAGATTGTAGGATGGCCCTCCAATGTCATAAACGTCATCCATCCCTGGAGCATCTCACTGCCTTCAAACGGCTCTGCACACTGGTCCGTCAGCTCAAAAAATGACAGAAGCAGAAGTGTTGTGAACGATACATCACCATTATCAGATCACGAACGTCTCCTTCCCAGGTCTGGACCAACCTCAGACATCTCAACAGGTATCAGACGCCTGCATGCATACCTGTAATTTCCACACATGGCGCTGTATCCACCAATCCAAACGTAATCGCACAGCGTCTTACCAAGCATTATGCTTGCACCTCTGCATCTGTGAATTACTGCCCCACTTCTCGTCTCCTAAAACAGCGGGTGGTTTGACAACCACTATCGTTTGCTCCCCGACGCCCTGAGCCATATAATGCTCCCTTCTGTGAGCGAGAATTTCTTAGGGCCCTTGCCGACTGTCCTTACACAACCCTTGGCGCAGACAGCATCGATTCCCAAATGATTAAACATCTGTCAGCAGACTGCCAGCACCACCTCCTTGCCGTCTTCAACCGCCTCTGGAGCGATAGCGAATTCCAGTCGAAATGGTGGGAAAGTATCACCGTTCCAGTGCTAATGCCTGGTAAGAACCTGCTATACGTGGATAGCTACCGTCCTATCAGCCTCACAAACGTTCTGTGCAAGTTGCTCTAACGTATGATGAGCCAGTGGTTGTGTTAGCTCCTCAAGTCTCAGTGCCTACTGGCTTCCTCCCAGGGCGGTTTTCGACGAGGTCGCTTCACCGCTGACAACTTGGTCTAGCAGGAGTTTATCATCCGAATGGACTTTTCCCGGCATCAACACCTCACTGCCATCTTATTTGACCTGACGAAAGCCTACCATATCACTTGATCAGACCATATTATCGCTACTACACACGAATGGAGTCTCTAGATCCGGATTCTGAGTTCTTATACTGAAATTTTTGTCGCTTCCAGGGTTCGATTCGATGCTTCACATAGATCACCCCACATCCAAGAGAATGGGGCCCTGCAAAGCTCTGTCTTGAGCGCCCGACTGTTTTTAACTTCGCCAATGGTCTTGCACTAGCAGTGGGGCCTCCATTTCTCCCCTCTTATATGCTGACGAATTTTGTATTTCCTTCTGCTCCTCTTGTATTGGCGTGGCTGAACGTCACCTGCAGGGAGCCATACGAGAGGCACAGTTGTGGGCCCTAACCTACAGTTATCAGTTTTCTGCAGCCAAGACTTGTTCATGCACGTCTGTCGTCATCTACATCTACATCTACGTGATTACTCTGCTATTCACAACAACGTGCCTGGCAGAGGGAATGCAGTGGAGACCTACTGCTTTTCGGGATTGGTCTTCGATGCTCGCTTAACATGGCTTTAACATCTTCATCAGTTTAAGGAAAAGTGCTGGTGGCATCTTAATATTCGCTGCCTGAGCTACACTGACTGGGGTGCTCCAGCTATACAGAGCCGTTGCGCTGCCCTATGTTGACAATGGGAGCCCGGTGTATGGTTCCGCATCAACCTCAGCACTGTCGCTGCTGGACCCTATACACCACTGTAAACTTTGGCTTGGGACGGGAGATTTCTGAACCAGCAGAGTGAACAGCCTCCTCATAGAATCTGGCATTCCTCCATTATGGATTAGGCAACGGAACTGCTCGCGGATTGCACTGCCCACATTCATTGTTCGCCTCGCCATCCACATTACCACCTCATTTTCCCTAACTCGATGATTCATCTCCTGCAACAACAGCCCAGATTGGGGATTATAATTGCGGTCCTTTTTCGGTCTCTTCTTATTGCACTTGAGACTTTGCCTTCACCACCTTTCTTGCGAGTCCACTTCCAAACACCTACATGATCCATGCCTTGGCCACAACTTCGTCTTGATTCGTGTACACCGATGGCTCGATGGTGATGCGGAACCATACACCAGGCTCCCATAGTCAACATAGGGCAGCGCAACGGCTCTGTATAGCTGGAGCAGCGTAGGGCGATCAGCACCCCAGTCAGTGTAGCTCAGGCAGCTTACGTTCATGATGGCCTGAAGAGCGCTCCTTGCTGGATGGCTACAGTATTTTCACTGCAGAGTGTGTAGTCGTCTCTCCCACTCTCAAGCTCCTTCGTCATCTGTAGTGACTCCTTAAGCAACCTACAAGCTCTCGACCAGTGCTTCTCTCGCCATTTTTTGGTTATGATTGTCCGGGAGTCTCTTTATGACCTCCGAAACAGTCAATGTTCAGTACCCTTCATTTGAAGCCCAGGACATGTTGGGATTCCGGGCAATGAAGTTGTTGACAGACTGGTTAAACAAGCTACTGGTAACCACGTCTGAAGATCAGACTGCCAGAGTATGATCTCCGGTCGGTCTTACGTGGCAAAGTTTTTGGGACATTAGATACTGAATGGCGCACCATCAGTTCACCAAATAAACTACGTGTTGTCAAGGAGACAACAAATGTGTGGCGCTCATCCATGTGAGCCATCACATGGACTCTGTTATCCTTTGCTGGCTCTGCATAGGCCATAGCTGGCTGACCCACAGTCACCTCCTCCATCGTGAGGACCCGCTTCAGTGTTGCTGTGGTTCACTCTTGACAGTCGTCCACATATTGTTGGACTTTGCAACATTAGCCACTTTGCGGTGGACTCTTAACTTTCCCAGCATCCTGCCACCGGTGTTGGGTGTTAATGCCTAAAAAACGTTTTATGTTTTATACATTAAGGAGATTTTTATCACACAAAGGGCGGGCGTGTGGCCTTCTCTCCCAGGCCTCGACCATAACTTCCATTTTAACTCTTCCTCACTTTTTCTTTGCTGTTTGTTTGCTTTGGTGTTCGTCTTTTCCCTATGTGTGTTCGTCTCGCCTTGTCTTTTAGACTGGAGATTTTTGTGTGTTGCAGTGTGGCTGGCTCATCCTTTTTACTCTTGTGGTAAGCCAGCCCAGGCCATTTGCTATATTATTTTAATACCTTTGACTGCTTTTCACTTTAGTGTAAGTTTTCCTCTTTTGGTTAGCTTCTTTCGTTTTGTCTTTCTCTGTGATTCGAATTCCCAAAAGGAGTCGGGGAAAGTATAATGGCGTAAAATTAACTTTGAATCACAGAGAAAGACTTGAGACCTGAGACATGTTTCCATGAGGAAAAAGGGACTGATGACCCTGTAGTTTCGTCCCTTTACTCCCCAAACCAAGCAACCAACCAACCAACTAGACAGTTCTACATGCAGCTACTGAAAAGGCTGTTGCCCTCTTCAGGAACCACACAATTGCGTGACCTCTAAACAGATACCCCTCGGTAGTGGTTGCACTTATGGTACGGCTATCTGTATTGCTGTGGCATGCAAGCTTCTCCACTAACGGCAAGGTCTGTTGTCCAAGGAGGGGGAAGGATGCTGATACTGACTGTCAATGTTTTGCAGCTCCTGTCGTGGTAAGGCTGAAAACTACCAGACTATGGCCTGGCTGCCAGCAGGTACAAGGACAGCTAGTGTGGCCTGTTTACCGACCTTGTGGTCGCTGTCGGGGCCCAGCGAGTCCTGGATGTACTTGAGCTCCTCCGGCGAGATCCTGGGGTCCTTCTCCGGACCCTCGGCCACCACCAGCCACCACGCCGTGCACCACACGAGGCCCACCACGCCTGCAGACAAAAATAAGTTTTGCTGTTCAGCACTTCACAACAGTTATCACCTTGTCTAGATCTTCGAAAGCAAAGAAATACTCTGAAAAAATTCACATGCAATCAATAGCACCATGTCAAGTGTGCGATAATGCTAGTAATAAAAAGATAGTAGCTGTTTGCTATCAGATACGTACAGCTCCATAAAGTTCCACCTCGCTTATTGTAAACAGCTGTTTGTCGTATTAAATAATTCTATTCCTAAATATACATAACAGAGCTCTCACGAATGCTCAGTTGAAACTGTTGCGAACTTGAAATGTTGTTCATATGGCCTTAGCATATCTTTGGCCAAAGGGAAAGACGTCCCAGTTGATTCCATATCGTGCGTTCTTGTCGGCGGCAGCCGACGAATATTGAGTTCTAAACTTCATAACGAACCGGAAAATAAGATCTGGGGACGAGATTATCGACATATAGCTCATGATAATAGTCTGTGCGGTTCTTGCATGATTTTTAGATCCAAATATATACGGGATTTGATCAGAGCGGAAGCTGTTTTGACTACTTTCCTGGCAAATCTTCCAGCATGCCACTTTCAAGTGTGCAAACAGACTTCAGTAGTTGCTTAATTAGAACTCGTTTCGATGAACTGAGTTTGGTTACGGACATAGGCAATGTAAGCAGCGGACCTCGTAATAGATACTGGTGTATTTTCTTGAGAACCTGACTGAGGCAATAAAAAGAAGTGGGGAACAGTTCTGAATTCTTATCAACACGCCAAGGCAAGGATAATGAAAACAGCAGAGATACATACCTGTAGCTCAGTGGATATACACTAGAGAAAAGTTGAAAAGGGAAAGTCATTCACTTACTCAGGAGGTATGCTTAATGCACATGGAAGCTGTATCGGAGAAATAAGGAGAAGAGTATCAACTACAAAGTATGCATTTCGAAAAATACAAGAGTTACTGCCAACAAGAGCCATAGGAATTAGATTTGCCAAATACTTTATTTGGATTGTAGTTACATATGGCCCAGAAGGATGGACATTAAGGAAAAAGAGGAGAAATAATTGAAACCCTTTGAAATTTAGTAGTGAAGAAGAATGGAGCTAATGAAACTGGTTCAAAAGAGTAAATGAAGCAAGAATACTTCTAAAGTATATTTGAAAGAGGAGACTGAAATGGGTGGAACACATTCAAAGGATTAACTGACTGTGAAGAATTGTCATGAAGTGAGAAACAGAAAGGAAGCGCACATAGTAGAAGAGGGTAGATTCTAATCAGAACTAAAGGAAACAGCGAAGTATTAGACCCCGTAAAGAACAAAACTGAGCTGAAAGCTACCCTTCCATACGTTTATATGAAGTTCGCTCGTATTTAAATGTTGTCAGCTGACAACAAAGGTGCACAAATGCATCGCCATGTATTCATTCTTTACCAAATCGCAGAAGTAATTTTTTCATGCAGTAGTCGTTTGCTATGAGTAAGAGCAAAGCCTCGGCACCAGCTGCGAAGTGCGTGCACACATCCGATTTTTGTGCGGAGAAGGAGCTGCTCAAATTCTTCAGGAGTTGTACCCAGTTTACGGCGGCCTACAGTACTGAGTGGAGCGAATGTTAGACGACGGATTCGAGGCTTCAATGACCCTGACTGCTAAGACCGGGTGTCACAAACTATGTGCAAGGCAAATACTGAAAATGGTTACCCGCAACAAAGAGGAAGGAAGGAAGATTAGCATTTACCGTCTCGTCGACAACGTGCTCATCAGAGACGGAGCACAAGTTCTGATTGTTTGAAGAACGGAGACGGATCGGCCGTGCCCTTTCAAAGTAATCATTCCAGCATTAGCCAGGAGCGATTTAGGGAAAGCACAGAAAGCTAAAACTCGATGGCCGGACGCGGATTTCAACCGTCCTCCTCCCGAATGGGAGTGCAATGACAACATAAAGGGGAGAGTTGTGAAGTGGATGAGTATTTTTGGACTACTATCGACACAGAGAACACGTTTTGTTTCGCCACATTGTTACGAGCGACAAAGCGTGGGCATACAACACCAACACATACACTGAGATGACGAAACGTAAGGAATAGCGATACGCACATATAAAGATGGCGATAGTGTCGCGTGCATAAGTTATAGAAAGGCAGTGCACAGATGGAGCTGTCATTTGTACTCACGTGATTCATGCGGAAAGGTTTCGGACGTGATTATGGGCGCACGGCGGAAATTAACACGCTTTCAACACGTTAATAGTACTTGGAGATGGGTGCTGGGACATTCCATTTCGGATATCGTTGGGGAATTCAATAGTCCGCGATCGACAGTGTCGAAGGGTGCCGATAACACCGTATTTCAGGCATTACCTCTCACCACGGACAACCCAGTGGCCGACAGCCTTGACTTAACCACCGAGAGCAGCGGCATTTTCGTAGTGTTGTCAGTGCTAACAGACAAGCAACACTGCGTGAAATAACCCCAGAAATCAGTGTGGAACGAACGACGGACGTATTCGTTAGGAGAGCGTGGCGAAATTCGGCGATAATGGGCTGTGAAGGAACACGACCGACGCTAGTGCCCTTGATAACAACACAACATCGCCTGCAGCGCCTCTCTTGGGCTCGTGACCATACCGGCTGGACCCTAGACGACTGGAACACCGTTACTTGGGCAAATGAGTCCCGATTTCAGTCGGTAAGAGCTGGCGGTAGGGCTCGAATGTGGCGCAGACCCAACGAAGCCATGGACCCAAGTTGTCAACAAGACACTGTAAAAGCTGGTGGTGGGGGTTGCGTTTACATGGGATAGACTGTGTCCTCTAGTCCAACTGAAACG
Organism: Schistocerca serialis cubense; assembly: GCF_023864345.2. NCBI lineage: Eukaryota > Metazoa > Arthropoda > Insecta > Orthoptera > Acrididae > Schistocerca > Schistocerca serialis. Next base: position 444,786,221 of record NC_064646.1, on the reverse strand, counting down.
ATCATTGACTGGAAATGGCTATGCTCGGCTATTTATTATCGTCTGCAGCTATTCATGGACTTCGTGATTCCAAAAAGCGATAGCATTTTTATGGACTGAAATGCGTCATGTCACCGGGCCACAATTGTTCGCGATTGGTTTGAGGAACATTCTGTACATTTAGCGGCGATGATATGGCCACCCAGATCGCCCGAAGCGAATCTCATCAAAAGTTTATGGGACGTAATCGAGAGGTCGGTTAGTGCAAAAAATCTTGCACCGGCAACACTTCTGCAATTAGGAACGGCTACAGAAACAGCATAGCTCGATATTTCTGCAGTGGACTCTCAAAGACTTGTTGAGTCCGTGCCACGTTGAATTGCTGCACTACACCTGAAAAAAGGAGGTCCGACGCGATATTAGGAGGTATCCCAGGACTATTGCCACTTCGGTGTAGTCAAAACAACAGTGAATGCAGAGGAGCCAGTGAAAAACTTCAAGCAATGTCGCTACTTGAGTCTAATAATGATGACAACCGTTTTCTGGACCAGAAATGCGTTTCTTTGGTCGATTTCATGGAGGTGGTCAACAATCACAGCTGACGATTTCTGCTAAATGCTCACTAGACTAAGACGTCCCATCTAAAATTGCCACCTTTATCTACTGTGCCAAATAATTTCAAATGCTGCTTAACGGTCGCTCACGAATAAGGAAAGTATTTAACAATGAACACCTTCAGTGAACACTAATGTAATACAACTCAGTATTTCAGTGGCTGGATGATATGTTGGTTAAAATTTCATCGCTATGCGAGCTTATTTACAGAAGAAAGACGCTCTTAATGTTGAGAAAAATTGGGGTACTTGATGGATGGTGGACGTGTCTAACCCTCCTGGTGCAGATCGCAGTTCAGCATGCGCAGAGGACAAGTACGTGCAGCTCGTCACTATCTGTCGGACGTTGGGAACGGTCGAGTCATTGGCATGAGGGACGTGGGAGCGTCATGCCGACAGGCCGCTCGGGCAGCTGGCTGTAGAGCAACGGCTGCAGAATGAGCGGTGACGGGATGGACTCAGGACAACATTGTGGCAATAAAGCCAGCCTCGCGTCCTTACAGAAGGACCACAGTATGGAGAGGTGTTACAACTGTTCTACTGCCTCTCACGAGTAGACAGACGACAAAGGCGATATTGGGGTAGAGGTTACAGGCAGAGTGATGTCGCAAACCTCGGTAACAGGCTACTGGAAGCTGAGCAGGGATCTCGATATGTGATGCGTCGTCTGCCGTTGACACCGCACCACAGTCAGCAGAGACTCGCACGGTGTGGGGCCACAGTCAACTGGGACACAGGGTGGTATTAAATGTATTCAGTGGTAAGTGAAGTTTCTGTTCACGATGATCATATCGACGGCAACGATTCCTTAGATTACCTGGTGAAAGGCCACAGGTAGCAGTGATTGGCGAGACTCTTCTGGAATTATCATGTGGAGGGCTGTTGGATATGGCAACAGGCCTGATTTTTGGAGGCGACGTAACACCTCATACTGATTTCGATGATCGACATCAGCTCAGAAAGGAATGAAAATTTAATAATTTAATATACGTTATGTGATGAACACCTACACAAAAATTGATAAATACTAGAAGGGCGCTTCATGGTGTAACATTTTCCACAATCTTCCAAAACACACTGCCAGTTAGCTTGCATATTGTAGATGTCGATTCAGTACGTAACACCAGTGATTTACTCTTTCTACGGGGCCAATCAATAAACTATTCTTCCAACCAATTTCAATAACAAGCGACAAACAATCAGTTATCTTTAAAGGTAATGATTAGGGAAAGGATTAATTCTCCCCAACGCTTCACTTTAGATTTTGCATTTATTGTCACACGCTTCAGTGCAAACCACAGATCACTTAAGTGTAACAATGAGAGAATATTTGCACACGTAATATTTGGTATGTAACTTAAGAATTACTTAATAAACAATAGGAATCTATGATTACTCCTTTAAGCAAACGTATATTTAAGACCATAAACGATAAGGATCAACGGGTAATAAAATCCCATAGAACTAGAGCAAGGATCACCTTCTCAGTCTCTGAATGAAGTCGGTAGGTGACATATAGGACAATCAGACGTACATTCTTGCACCATTGAAGACGATCAGTCATTAAGAACTATAACAACAGATTTAAAAAATTCATCTTAAGCAATTAACATTAATAGCAGATAATTAAGTCACGTCTCAACAAATGCATCAAAACCAAGTCTTTCAGTTCTTTAAAAATGTTGGATCGTCGAATACGCCGGACTACCGACACAGAAGGCTAAATTTTACCAAACAGCAATTTCTCCAAACCTAGAACTATCTCAGTAGTGTACAATCCTTAGGTTATCCAGAACTACTCTAATTCGCCTTTCTTGGGCATAACGGTAGAGTAGATAATTAACCTCTTACTTCATTCTCCTGGAACATTGAGCGGCAATACACGCTCGCGCAGTTCTTACCCCAGCGTGGCTCGGGAAAGAGGATGGCTCCACCAGGAGGAGGAAACTGGACACGGAACTCGTCTAACTCGAGCCACTAAGTTGAGCGAAGACCAGTTGGCGATTTTTAATTATTACCCAAAGCTTGCTGGCCAGCGGACGAAAATTACAGAGACAAAGTTAGCTTTATTTGTGTTCACAAGAACTGATAATTTCTGCAAATGAGATTGCGGCAGAACTACAGCCGTAGTATCAATACGGGAATTCGGGACTGAGGAGAGCAAGTCAACAACGGTCTTTACCCAATAGACCCAACATTTCAGACATACCGAGCAACCGACACCAGTCGTGGCTAAGAGGAACTACCTTAAATATAACTAAATAGAGCACTTAAATGCCACGGGGACCAAACTCCTTAAAACAAGCATATGTACACAATAACAGTGACTGAAGTTAAATATGCCTACGTACTAAAACACAACAGATATTAGCGTACATTAACATAATCTCGCATTTCAGACATCCATTAAATTAATTGGCTACAGTTCACTCTATCTCTCCGCCAGAGAGTACAAGGTTATTTAAACATTTTACAACGTGCTTATCCAAACAGTGACCTACGCCGTCCATGGGAAAACAACGGCTTGCAGAAGGTCCACAGCCAAAAAATTTTTCTTTTTCTTTCTTTTCTTTACGACGCGCGCCTTAAGTAAGTCAGCATGGCGTTCAAATGTACGATCATGCAAGGGGGCAGTAACACACATGCAAGGCAGTTTCCGATCACAAACTCAAAGCAGAGAAACGTTGCCACACAGTTATTAATAGCTCCCACAACACCGGGAGATTGGGCCCGTCAGACGACGACCGTTGCACTAACTAGATGAAAAAGCTTACTTTCAGTGACGACACCTCCTTCTGGAGGTTACTGGTAGCCGCAGACGGACTTCATAGCTTCCCCGGCCCACGAACGGAAACCAAACGTTGTCCAGAGATTTACGGCCTCTTGTGTCCTCACGCCCCGGGTTTTTGGACCCATCCAGACTTAGCATAGAGGGACCGAGCATCCCGCTGCAGAACGGTCGTCCAGGGCCACACACCCGTCTCAACTCCCTCGTCCGCCCTCGGCTCGCGACGCCGCGCCCCCTCCCAACGGGCACACTGGCAGCTCGCTCGCAGAGGCTCCGCAACGCCCTCTAGGAAAACGCGGAAACTCCAGACAGGAGTAAACCAAGGGGAAAACAGGAACCGTGGCAAACGACACGCTTCAACCAGTACTTTATATGACTGGTGCTGTAACGCTAATAACCTCATACCACAAATGTAAATATTAATGTATTCTTACTAGCGTATATTCTCAAATGTCTTGTTCCATTTATTGAGTGACAGTACAAGATACATTCTTTTATAATTCAAAAGTAAAAAAAAACTGTAACTTCACTGACTTATACAAAGGGAACCGATAGGAAGAACTGTATGGTCAGGAAACTTGGAGGGAAGTCCCTCTACAACTGGAATATGTCAACGTGCCGAAGAGAAAGGCGGAAGGGTAATACGTTAGCGAGCACGAATTGGGTTTGTGGTAACGAGCCATCCTGAAGTGGAAAGCGAGAGAAAAATATAGTCAAATTATTATATGTAGCAACGTGCCTCAATGATTATTCCTCTAAGACATTTCACAGCGCGGAGACTAAATTAAAAACAGCAAATTGTTTGAAGAGCCATGGTTGCGTAACAATTTCCACTGATATCGCTGCAGTAGATCTCTCCAACGCCTCCAGAAAGCCGGCCGGTGTGGCCGTGCGGTTAAAGGCGCTTCAGTCTGGAACCACGTGACCGCTACGGTCGCAGGTTCGAATCCTGCTTCGGGCATGGATGTGTGTGATGTCCTTAGGTTAGTTAGGTTTAAGTAGTTCTAAGTTCTAGGGGACTGATGACCACAGAAGTTAAGTCCCATAGTGCTCAGAGCCATTTGAACCATTTGAACCTCCAGAAAAGTAATAGCATGTTTATATTTGTGTCAGAGTATCAATCAATAATTTTACTGGAGTGACTCAAAATAGTGTGAATTTAGAAGCAATTATGTTAAGAGAACATCCTTGACATAAGTAACGTAACCAGCATAAGAGTCGTGTTACCGATATGGAAAGTTTCTGAGTGTTCATAAAAGTGAAGTTAAATATTTGATTTCTTCTAACACTAACAATTAAAGCGTTTTGAAAGACTTGACAGTTTCTTCAGTTAGTCTGAAAGATACTGTAGTATATAAATTAGTTGGCTTAATATAAAAAGAAAATAGCTGCAGAAAATGTTGTTGTTGTTGTAGTCTTCAGTCCGAAGATTGGTATAATACAGCTATCTGTGCTACTCTATCCTGTGCAAACCTCTTCATCTCCGAATGACTTCTGCAACCTACATCCTTTTGAATCTGTTTACTGTAATCGTCTCTTGGTCTTCCACTACAATTTTTACCCTCCACGCTTCCCTCCAGTATTAAACTGGTGATCCCTCGATGCCTCACACATTGTCCACCAACCGATCCCTTCTTCTAATCGGGTTGTGCCACAAATTCTTTTCTCCCCAATTCTATTCAATACTCCTCATTACTTATATGATCCATGCACCCAATCTTCAGCATTCTTCTATATCACTACATATCAAATGCATCTATTCTTTTCTTGTCAAAACTGTTTCTCGTCCATTTTCACTTTCGTACATTGCTTCACTCCATACAAATACTTTCAGAAGACTTCCTGACACTTGAATTTATTTCGATGTTAACAAATTCCGCTTCTTCAGAAATGCTTTTCTTGCCATAGTCAGCCTACATTTTATATCCTCTCTACTTCGGCATCATCACCATTTTAAGTGTGTCTTTTCCTAATCTGATTCTCTCAGCATCACGTGATTTAATTCAACTAAATTCAGTTACCGCTGTTCCCCTACCGTTGTTTTGCTTTAGTTGAAGTTCACCTTATATCCTCCTTTCAAGACGCTGTCTATTACGTTCAACAGCTCGTCCAAGTTCTTTGCTGCCTCTGATAGAGTTACAATATCATCGCCAAACCTCAAAGTTTTTCTTTCTTCTCCCTGGACTTTAATTCCTACTCCAAACTTTTCTTTAGTCCCCTTCACTGCCAGCCCAATATACATATTGCGTAATGTGGTGTCACTGCCAGACACCACACTTGCTAGGTGGTAGCCTTTAAATCGCCCGCGGTCCATTAGTATACGTCGGACCCGCGTGTCGCCACTGTCAGTGATAGCAGACCGAGCGCCACCACACGGCAGGTCTAGAGAGAGACGTCCTGGCACTCGCCCCAGTTGTACAGCCGACGTTAATAGCAATGGTTCACTGACAATTACGCTCTCATTTGCCGAGACGATAGTTAGCATAGCCTTCAGCTACGTCATTTGCTACGACCTAGCAAGGCGCCATTATTCTTTGCTATGTATCTAATGAAGCATGTACAGTAACGAGAGATGTTCACCAATTGTGGATTAAAGTTAAGTATTCAAGCAACTACGTACTTTAATTACTAGACTCAACTCCTTTAACTGTTCCAGACCTCACGACAGTTTGCGTGAGCTTAACAGCGTGCATTTCGGCCTCCTCAAACAACACAGTGTTGGGTCTTCTGCCAACACTACACGTAACATCGGGGATAAGCTACACTATGCGATCAAAAGTATCCAGACACCCCCAACAACATAAGTTTTTGTTATTAGGTGCATTGTGCTGCCACCTCCTGCCAGGTACTCCATATCAGCGTCCTCAGTAGTCATTAGACATCGTGAGAGAACAGAATGGGGCTTGGTAGGTGTTTGGATGTCACTTGTGTTATACGCCTGCTCGCGAGATTTCCACACTCCTAAACACCCCTACGTCCACTGTTTCCGATGTGATAGTGGAGTGGGAACTTGAAGGAACACGTACAGGACAAAAACGTACAGGACGACCTCGTCTGTTGACTGACAGAGATCGCCGACAGTTGAAGAGCGTCGTAATGTGTAATAGATAGACTTCTATCCAGACCATCACACAGGAATTCCAAACAGCATCAGGATCCACTGCAAGTACTATGACAGTTATTTGAGAGTAGAGAAAACTTGGATTTCATGATTGAGCGGCTGCTCATAAGCCACACATCATGCCAGTAAATTCCAAACGACACCTCGCTTGGTGTAACGACAATAAACTTTGACGATTGAACAGTGGAAAAACGTTGTGCTGAGTGACGAATCACCGTACACAATGGGGCGATGCGATGGCAGGGTGTGGGTATGGCGAATGCCCTGTGAACGTCATCTGCCAGCGTGTGTAGTGGCAACAGTACAATTCGGAGGCGGTGGTGTTATGGTGTGGTCGTGTTTTTCATGGAGGGTGCTTGCACCTCTTGTTGTTTTGCGTGGCACTATCACAGCACAGGCCTACATTCATGTTTTAAGCACCTTCTTGCTTCCCACTGCTGAAGAGCAATTTGGCGATGGCGATTGTATATTTCGATCGAGCACGTTCATAATGCACGGCCTGTGACTGAGTGGTTACATAACAATAATGTTTACAGAATAATAATATCTCTGTCATGGACTGGCCTGCACAGAATCCTGACCTGAATGCTACAGAACACCTCTGAGATGTTTTGAAAGGCTGACTTCGTGCCAGGCTTCACCGACCGACATCGATACCTCTCCTCAGTGCAGCCCTCCGTGAAGAGTGGGCTACCATTCCCCAAGAAACCTTCCGGCATCTTATAGAACGTATGCCAGCGCGAGTGGAAGCTGTCATCAGGGCTAATGGTGGACCAACGCCATACTGTATACCAGCATTTCCGATGGAGGGCGCCACGAACTTGTAAGTCATTTTTAGCCGGGTGTCCAGATACTCTTGATCACATAGTGTGCAACCCTGTCTCACTCCCTTTTCAACCAGTATTTCCCTTTCGTGTTCCTCAACTCTTATAACTGCCTACTGGTTTCTATACAAGTTTTAATTAGCTTTTCGCTGCCTGTATTTTACTCATGCTACCTTCAGAATTTCAAAGACTGTATTCCAGTCAACGTTGCCTTTCCTTAAGCTATATTCTAAGAAAACTCGTTGGGTCAATATTGACTTGCGTATTCTTATATTTCTCCGGATTTCAGACTGATCTTTCCAGATTTTGGCTTCTATCAGGTTTTCCATTCTTCTGTAAAGAATTTGTGTTAGTATTTTGCAACCGTGATTTATTCAAATAGTTCTGTAATTTTCACACCTGACAGCACCTGCTTTCCTTGGAACTTGAATTATAGTATTCTTCTTGAAATCTGAAGGTACTTCGATTGTCTCATAAGTCTTCCTCACCAGATGGAAGAGTTTTGTCGTTATTGGCTCTCTCAGGGCTATCAGTAGTTCTAACTAAATGTTGTCTATTACCTGGGATTTGTTTTGACTTAGGTCTTTCAGTGCTCTGCCAAATTGTTCACACAGTATCATGTATCCAATCTCATCTTCATCTGTGTCCTCTTCAATTTCCATAAAGTTGCTCTCAAGTATATCTCCCAAGTGTACGCCATCATCATTTAACCATATAGTAGAGCTGCATGTCCTCGGGAAAAATTACGACTGTAGTTTTCTCTTGCTTCCAGTCGTTCACAGTACCAGCACAGCAAGGTCGTTTTGGTTAGTGTTACAAGGACAGATCAGTCAATCATCCAGACTCTTGCCCCTGCAGCTACTGAAAAGGCTGGTGCCCCTCTTCAGGAACCACACGTTTGTCTGGCCTCTCAATAGACACCCCTCCGCTGTGGCTGCATCTACGGTACGGCTATCTGAATCGCTGAGGCACATAAGCCTCCCCGCCAAAGGCAAAGTCCATGGTTCACAGGGGATCGCTTTAAATTTGCATATTTTTGCTTAAATAAGTCCTACAAAATGTACCTTAGTGCCTATACACTTTATTGTATGAAAAGTGCTTCTAAAAGTGTTGCCATAATAGTTTCAGAGTCTCCATATTCTAGGCAATGTGTTTATCAGTGGTTAATAATTTTCATTAAAAATGTTCTGTATTAAGCTGGTCAGTTAGCAAACATTACAGTCGGAAAGTTTTTGCTACTTGATCATGCTTAACAGGAGGGAATTTTGTAAACGTTGTTAGTGATTGATGCGCTAACTTGGTATCGTTTAATCAGTATGAAGAGTTTATATTTCATTTCTGAATTTTGAAACTTATTAGTAACTGCTCTGAAATCACTTTGGACTGGCGACCATTTCCCATTGACCTGGTGACATATCATTTCTGTGCTTTTGTGAACGTGGGTTCGAATTAGGTTTCCTGTTTCATTTTCTCTTTTTAATACAGCTCAATGTTAGAAAATGAAGTTTACAGTCCGGTTGCTTCTTCTTCTTCTTTTTCTTCGGCGATTCTCTCTATGCGGTAGTTGTTTTCCACTACCACAGGCCCCTTTGTACCAGTGATCCGGTCCTCGATTTCTGTCTTCTACTGCATACTCTATGTATTTTTTCTGTATTAGCACTGGCCTTCCTCTTCTTCTTCTTCTTGTGCCGGATGGCTCGTAGTTTAAAACCTTATTTCGCCACTTATTGTCGGATATTTGTTATACGTGCCGGTACCACTGATTCGCTGTATTCCCAAAGTTTTTGTTATAGAGCATGTTATCTGCATTTTGTTCCGTACCTCCTCATTTCGTGTCCTATCTTGCCTCGTTAACTGCAGACATCTCTTTAGGTAGTCCGTTTGCACATGGCTCCCAGATAAGCAAGACATGGGAGCCAATACTGAGCTCGATCGAAGCGGACGTGAGATGCGACAGGGGCGGCGAGCGGAAGGCTTCTGGGACTCTCCCCTGCTACACAGCAACCACCCTCTCCCCCCCCCCTCCCACCAACCGAGCACAGGAGGAGGGGGGGGGGGGGCGAGCTGTGAGACCCGAACTCTGGACTGGCAGGCATAAACAAGGCATAAACAATGGCAGCACGCAGCAAACACATCATTCCATCAGCACCACATCATGATGGCGGAATGGTTATTCACCGAAATAACGTGAACCTCAACGACTGGATCCGGCACTACACCCCAGAACCTTGAAAAACATTAGTAATTCATACTATTCTATGCAAAACCCGAGACTCTCTCTTGCCCACTTATATTCTCGAACTGATAGCGTTGCACATGAACCTTAGCTATCTATTATTGCTCCGAAACATTTATAGCTTCCTCAGCATTTTATTTCTCCTTTGTCTGCGTCCTTTGTCACGAAGCCCTGCCCACACACATGCACTCCGTCTTGTCCAGAGAGATTCCGAAACCCCTTTTACTATAACCCCTTTTACTATACTCCTCCTTGAGCTTTTCAGCTTTTATCCCATATCCTCTTCATCTTCAGAGAATATTACCTGGTCACTCGCAAACAAAAAAGAGTGGATAGTATCATCACCACTCTTTATTCCCATGTCTCAGCATTTCCTACAGAATCTATTCAGTGCCTGACCCAAGTAAATGTTAGAAGAAGTAGGTGACATCCCACAAGCTTGTTTCAGACCTTTGCCAAGTAAATACTTCGCGAACGTTGTTTCCAATATTAATCATTACTTTTCTGTTCTTGTATAACATTTTAACCAGGTTTATACATTCTTCTTTTGCAATAGCCAGTCTCGATAGTTCCCATAATGATATTCTGCATGTCCACAAAGGTTATCTACACGCTTTCATCTTTACTCCTACATTTTCTCAGTAACTGTGTGATACATTGAATGTTATCGAGACTCGATCGTCTTTGCCGGAAACCCCGCCGGGCGGTGTGGCCGAGCGGTTCTATGCGCTTCAGTTTGGCACCGCGTGACCGCTACGGTCGCAGGTTCGAATTCAGCCTCGGGCATGGATGTGTGTGATGTACTTAGGTTAGTTTAGGTTTAAGTAGTTCTAAGTTCTAGAGGACTGATGACCGCAGATGTTAAGTCCCATAGTGCTCAGAGCCATTTGAATCATTTTGAACCGGAAACCCCTTTGCTCTTCACATAAAGTGGACACATCTTTTTACATCATTTTCTTACGGAAAATTCTGGAAAGAAGCTGTTGTTGGGATAGCATTTATTCCCATATAATTTGCGCAGACATGGGTGTCCACAGAAATTTATCCAAGAGAGGGAAAAATTCTGAAATTGTCATTTTTTGTATAATTGATTCAATGCGTTTCGAAACGTATCGTGCCCAAGGAAGTAAATTTGGCTGAAAGCATGAAACGATTAATAGTTGAGCATATCTCAGCAGAATATGCAAACATCTTTTTTTTTCGTCTTTATGTTTGCATGTCTTAATGTTTATTTGTGTAAATGATTTTGAAGAAAATGTGATTCTAAAGCCCTGTTTCTGTGGGCTTGCTTCGCTACACTGATACCCGGGGGCAATATACGATTAGGTCGTGTGAGAAACTTCCCAAAACCGTCCTCCAGTTGGCCGATACACTTCACTTTTAACAGTTTGGAACAGAACCAAGAGATGTTCTTCGGTTTGTCACATTATTGTGTAGTCATGCCATTTGGACTGAAGAATTTGTATCTCTAAGAGTGAATTTCCCGAGAAGATCGTGACAAATGAAAAGCAAAAACAAGACTGACTGTGATAGCTAAAGTCACAGTATTTCCATCCTACTTGTCAGCCCTAAATCTCTAGGTTAATAGAGTCGCAGCAACCAGTGCTAGATTTCTTAAATGAATACAAGACCAGTAGCAGAATTCCAGGAGGGGACATGTGTCCCTCTTGCCCTGTCATCACTAGTGGACGCATACTGTTTGCTCACCTTCTTTACATATCTAGGAGATATATGAGAAATTCCACCCCATGGGTGGGTATTCTCCCACCTCTACTTTCCTAAAAAGGTTCTGTTTTATCACTACAGTTCCTCTATATTTCAGAAGTTCCATTCGTATATTTCCTGATCCTAGGACCTTACTTACTTCTGCTTTAGACAGTGGTGTTTTCACAAACTCCACCGTTAGTTCTATATTGTTTTCTTCTTCTCTCTTAACTTCTTCATCTTTGCGGTCCAACCTCTTTTTCCGCAATTACGTCGAATAGTGTCTTATCCATTCCTGAGTAGGAATATTTCATAAAGTAATGGCCATTGAAATTGCTACACCGCGAAGAAGACGTGCTACAGACGCGAAATTTAAGCGACAGGAAGAAGATGCTGTGATATGCAAATGATTAGCTTTTCAGATCATTCACACAAGTTTGGCGCCGGTGGCGACACATAAAACGTGCTGAGATGAGGAACGTCTCGAACCGATTTCTCATACACAAACAGCAGTTCACCGAAGTTGCCTGGTGAAACGTTGTTGTGATGCCTCGTGTAAAGAGGAGAAATGCGTACCATCACGTTTCCGATTTTGATAAAGGTCGGATTGTAGCCTATCGCAATTGCGGTTTATCGTATCGCGACATTGCTGCTCGCGTTGGTCGAGATCCAATGACTGTTAGCAGAATATGGAGTCGGTGGCTTCAGGATGGTAATACTGAACGCAGTGCTGGATCCCCACGGCCTCGTATCACTAGAAGTCGAGATAACAGGCATCTTATCCGCGTGGCTGAAGCGGATCGTGCAGCCACGTCTCGATCCCTGAGTCAACAGATGGGGACCTTTGCAAGACAACAACCATCTGCACCAACAGTTCGACGACGTTTGCAGTAGCATGGACAATCAGCTCGGAGACCATGGCTGCGGTTACCTTTGACGCTGCATCACAGACAGGAGCGCCTGCGATGGTGTACTCAACGACGAACCTGGGTGCACGAATGGCAAAACGTCATTTTTTCGGATGAATCCAGGTTCTGTTTACAGCGTCACGATGGTCGTATCCTTTTTGGCGACATCGCGGTGAACGCACACTGGAAGCGTGTATTCGTCATCGCCATACTGGCGTATCACCCGGCGTGATGGTATGGGGTGCCACTGGTTACACGTCTCGGTCACCTCTAGTTCGCATTGACGGCACTTTGAACAGTGGACGTTGCATTTCAGATGTGTTGGGACACGTGGCTCTACCCTTCATTCGATACCTGCAAAACCCTACATTTCAGCAGAATAATGCACGACCGCATGTTGCAGGTCCTGTACAGACCTTTCTTGGCTCTGAGCACTATGGGACTTAACTGCTCAGGGTATCAGTCCCCTAGAAGTTAGAACTACTTAAACCTAACTAACCTAAGGACATCACACACATCCATGCCCGAGGCAGGATTCGAACCTGCGACCGTAGCGCCTAGAACCGCTCGGCCACTTCGGCCGGCCCGGGCCTTTCTGGATACAGAAAATGTTCGACTGCTGCCCTGGCCAGCACATTCTCCAGATCTCTCAGCAATTGAAAACGTCTGGTCAATGGTTGCCGAGCAACTGGCTGGTCACAATATGCCAGTGACTACGTTTGATGAACTGTGGTATCGTGTTGAAGATGCATGGGTAGCTGTACCTGTACACGCCATCCAAGCTCTGTTTGACTCAATGCCCAGGCGTATCAAGGCCGTTATTACGGCCAGAGGTGGTTTGGGTACTGATTTCTCAGGAGCTATGCACCCAGATTGCGTGAAAATATAATCACATGTTAGTTCTAATATATTTGTCCAATGAATACCCGTTTATCATCTGCATTTCTTGTTGGTGTAGCAATTTTAATGGCCAGTAGTGTTATATTCTTTAAATACCAGATCAGGGCCACTTAATGCTGTAAAAAGGTAACACTTACTAACCTGCATCAAGAAACAAGCTAAGCCGGACGTTGACTAACGTTGCACTTTAGGAGTATAGGAGTGCACACGTGGCGGAGTAGCCGCTGTGTGACTGTAAGCTGTACGCAGGACTGCCAGACTCACCGAAGACGTAGAAGATGGACTGCCAGCCGACCTCCTTGGCGAGCAGCCCGCAGACGGGCATGGAGACGACGGTGCCCACGTAGCTGCCCGAGAACGCCAGCGTCGCCATGCGGCTGCGCTCCAGCGGCGGCGCCCAGCGCGCCCACACCGCGTGGATGCACGGGTACGTCACGCCCTGCGGGCACGCGGGAGGCGAGCGGCCGGGTGAGAGCGTGGCCGGTCACTCGGTGCGCACGCGCAGCATGCAGGCGCTGCCCTCGCTACAGTGGGTTCGTGCTGTAGTCGTCCCAACACTGCATCTGTACAACTCTGCACGATGGTCTATCTTTGCAACAGCTGCAACCTAAGGCCACATTCAAGCCTCGGTCTCCCTTTAGCAGTTTACCCCCACACTTGCTGCCATTACGAAATTACCGACAGCTTGGTTTCTCAGGAGTTGTCCTATCAACATACCGCTCGAATCTTCTCCGCAGAAAGTTGCTTGCCATATCAGGACTCGAACAAGGGACCCTATCCTTCCACAGGCAAGTGCTCCATTCCGACCACGACCCATTACCTGTCCTTAAAGCTGCAATTCAGTGTATGGCGGAAGTGGTACAGTGTCTCGTGCTTGGATAGTTCACTTGATAGAGCATTTGCCCGGAAAAGGCATTGGTTCTTGCTTAGAGTCCCGCCACGGCACACAGTTTTAATCTGCCAAGAAATTTAAAATCAGCGCTTATTCTGATCCTGAGTGAAAATTTTATTCTGGAACCTACCGCTTGGCTAACAATAACAATGAAATAACGGCGGGTATGCATAACGTAGTGTCTCCGACGCGTGCAAGATATTCCCACAGAATTATTCAGATTTTCCGTAGAGACAACCGTGACATAACTATTCCACCTGCTATGCGAGATATATTCTCACACTTCAGGAAAAATGTAATAATCGCAATTTAGAAGAAGCCAGGCGCTGACAGGCGTGAATACTATCGAATCATCTGCTTAATAAGTCATGGCTGCAAGATACTGTCACTATTTATTTACAGAGGAACGGGAAAAGTGTTAGAAGACGACTTTGAGCTCCGTAGAAATGTAGGAACATCCGAGGCAGTGCTCATCCTTACCACCAAAGATAATTGTAAGAAAGGCAGACCTACATTATAACGTTTTTCATACTTGGAGAAGCCTTTTCGAATCGTTGACTGCAATACATTCTTTTAAAATTCTGAAGGTATCAGGGTCAAATACAGGGAGCGAAAGTTACATACTGCATGTGCAGAACCCAGACTGCAGCTGTAAGAGTCGGAGGGCGTGAAAGAGAAACAGTCGTTCAGAACGGAATGAGGCAGAGTTGTAGGTTATCCCTGATGTTAATCAATGTGTACATTAAGAAAGCACTAGAGGAAACGATGGAGACAGAAAACAAATTATAGTCGAGACAGATGAAATATTAAGGTTGAGATTTTGCGATGAAATTATAATTCTGTTAAACAGGGCAAGCAGTTGGAAGAGCAGTTCAACGGAATGGATAGTTACTGAAAATAATTCATAATATAATCGCCAACAACAGAAAAACTAGCGTATTGGAATGTAGTCGAGCTGAGAGGTGACACTTTGTGGGTTAGCTTAGGAAATGAGGTACCAAAAGTAGTAGACGAGTTTTGCTATTTGAGCGGCAAAATAACTCGTGATACTCGATGTATGGGGAATATAAAATGCAAGCTGGCTGTAGCAAGGGAAGCATTTGTAAAAAAGATAAATTTATTGACATAGAATATAAATTTAAACCAGCGTAGTAAGAGAAGATAGATTGCTACAAACCTTAGAGATAAGTTGCAGAAAAGCATAATTAAAAGACAATTACACATAAACTTTCGTCCTCAATCTTCGTCAGAAATAGAGAAAAACACACCATCATTCATACAAGCAAGCACACCACATGCACATATGACCGCCAACCCCGGCAGCCAGAGCCACAATGTGTGCAGGAAGTGTCCTTGCTTTGTGTGAATGAATGGTTTCTCTTTGGTTTTTCCCGATGAAGGCTGAAGCCGAAAACTTACGTGTAAGTGTCTTCTAATTGTGCCTGTCTCCAACCTGGTGCGTTACCTTTACAGTGACTGGCAATCTATTTTTCTACATTGTTGATATTCCTATCTGGAGTTTCCACTGTTTGATAAATTAAAATAAAGTTTTTCGACATTGTCAGCCAGGAGGCACGCGATCTGTTGTAAATTTTTGTTTATGTTGGGGACTAGAAATCCATGATGTAAGATCTCGACTTCATAGGTTTTCAGTCACCAACAGAAACAAATATAAATGTGAGGAAGTGTTTTCTAAGGATATTTGTCAGAAGTCTAGCGTTTTACAGAAATGAAACTCGGAGAATACGCACTATCAGATAAATAAGAATAGAAGCTTTTGAAATGTGGTACTACAGAAGAATGTTGAAGATTAGAGAGACAGGTCTAGTAGCTAATGAGGAGGTACCGGTACTGAATCGAACAGTCTTATTATCAGACCAACATCACTGTTTTAAAAAATGTTCCAGTTCATTTGCTTGTTTTAATTCATCCGTGGTAGTTCTGTGTTTGAGAACTGAACTGCGTAGGTTGTCAAAGTCCCAGTGCCGCCGTAGACAAACTTCCTTCTCTCAGCTAATAATTCTGCAGCGCCGAAATACTCCCTCATTTGGGGGGCGGGGGCGGGCGTGGGGGTGAAGGGGAGACTACAGTATACAGGGTGGTCCATTGATAGTGACCGGGCCAAATATCTCACGAAATAAGCGTCAAACGAAAAAACTACAAAGAACGAAACTTGTCTAGCTTGAAGGGCGAAACCAGATGACGCTATGGTTGGACCGAAAGATGGCGCTGCCATAGGTCAAACGGATATCAACTGCGTTTTTTTAAAATAGGAACCCCCATTTTTATTACATATTCGTGTAGTACTTAAAGAAATATGAATTTTTTAATTATACCACTTTTTTCGCTTTGTGATCGATGGCGCTGTAATTGTCACAAATATATGGCTCACAATTTTAGACGAACAGCTGGTAACAGGTAGGTTATTTAAATTAAAATACAGAACGTAGGTAAATTTCAAAATTTTATTTCGGTTGTTCCAATGTGATACATGCACCTTTGTGAACTTATCATTTCTGAAAACTCATGCTGTTACAGCGCGATTACCTGTAAATACCACATTAATGCAATAAATGCTCAAAATGATGTCTGTCAAGCTCAATGCATTTGGCAATACGTGTAACGACATTCCTCTCGACAGCGAGTAGTTCGCCCTCCGTAATGATCGCACATGCATTGACAATGCGCTGACGCATGTTGTCAGGCGTTGTCGGTGGATCACGATAGCAAATATCCTTCAACTTTCCCCACAGAAAGAAATCAGGAGACATCAGATCCGGTGAACGTGCGGGCCATGGTATGATGCTTCGACGACCAATCCACCTGTCATGAAATATGCTATTCAATACCGCTTGAACCGCACGCGAGCTATGTGCCGAACATCCATCATGTTGGAAGTACATCGCCATTCTGTGATGCAGTGAAACATCTTTTAGTATCATCGTTAGAACATTACGTAGGAAATCAGCATACAATGCACCATTTAGATTGCCATCGATAAAATAGGGGCCAATTATCCTTCCTCCCATAATGCCGCACCATGCATTAACCCGCCACGGTCGCTGATGTTCCACTTGTCGCAGCCACCGTGGATTTCCCGTTGCGCAGTAGTGCATATTATGCCGGTTTACGTTACCGCTGTTGGTGAATGAGGTTTCGTCGCTAAATAGAAAGTGTGCAAAAAATGTGTCATCGTTCCGAAATTTCTCTAGTGCGTAGTGGCAGAAACGTACACGACGTTCAAAGTCGCCGCCATGCAATTCCTAGTGCATAGAAATATGGTACGGGAGCAATCGATGTTTATTTAGCATTCTCAACACCTTCGTTTTTGAGATTCCCGATTCTCGAGCAATTTGTCTGCTACTGATGTGCGGATTAGCCGCGACGGTAGCTACTTGGGCATCATCATTTGTTGTAGGTCGTGGTTGACGTTTCACATGTGGCTGAACACTTGCTGTTTCCTTATATAACGTAACTATCCGGCGAACGGTCCGGACACTTGGCTGATGTCGTCCAGGATACATAGCACACGCCCGTTGGGCTTTTTGATGACAATAGACATACATCAACACGATATCGACCTTTTCCGCAATTGGTAAACGGTCCATTTTAACACGGGTATTGTAACACGAAGCAAATACAGTCCGCAGTGGCGGAATGTTACGTGATACCATGTACTTATACGTTTGTGACTATTACAGCGCCATCTATCACAAAACGAAATCAGTGGTCCAAGTAAAACATTCATAGCTCTTTACGTACCACACGAATATGTAATAAAAATGGGGGTTCCTATTTAAATAAACGCAGTTGATATCCGTTTGACCTATTGCAGCGCCATCTAGCGGGCCAACCATAGCGCCATCTGGTTTCCCCCTTCAAGCTAGACAAAAAAATTCGTTCTTTGTAGTTTCTTTCGTTTGATGCTTATTTCGTGAGATATTGGGCCCGGTCACTATCAATGGACCACCCTGTATACAGGCGATTGGGAGAACGTCCTTGACAATTCTACCTCGGCACACCTCCAACTCAAGGTCGCTCATAACCTACCAACAACAAATAGTAGCATTGGCAACGAAGCTCCGACCTGTCGCAGCTAAAGTTATGGAGCAACAAAGAGGCCTGCCCAGGGCAGACTAGCACGCAGAGGTGGACGAAAGCAGCCTTGGGAGTGCAGGCCACAGCACGAGCAGGGAGAGCGGCAGTAGGCAGGACAGGTGCGGCCACTCACCTCGAAGAGCCCCTCGACGACGCGGACGGCGATGAGCAGGTAGAGGCTGGCCGAGGCGAGCGGCGGCGTGACGAGCGTGAGCAGCGCCGTGGTGGCGATGCCGATGCAGTAGACGCGCTGGCCGCCGACGCGCGCCGCCAGCCAGCCGCCCAGCACCTGCGTCAGCAGGTAGCCCAGGAAGAACGAGCTCAGCACCGCGCCCTGCGTCTCAGAGTCCCAGTCGAAGTCGCGCACCTGTCGGCAGGGGGAGGCTTTCTCACCGAGGGTCACCCGTGTCAAGTATTTGACCATTAAAACTGCAGTTCCACGAAGGATGTTTTGCTTATTGTGCTTATATAGGATGAAGTATACATAATCACATTTGTGGGTGGGTAAGTTTTGGGGAATATAGGGGTGACTGAGTGATTTCCTGCATAGTGCTGGCAGCAACGGGGTGGTTAACCCTGCAGAGCATCGAGCCGAACAAAGCTTGACTGACATACATGTACGCCGTTCTGCGCCCATTCAACACTACACCAGAGTTCGTCAAACGTTGCGGCTGCTGAGTGATAGTGAGAAATCCATCACCATATGTTTCCAATGGCGAGAGACCCAGAGAACGTGCTGGCGAGAGCAAAAGGCCAACACCGTCTGTTTCGTGGTAGATCGAGACACTGTGGACGACATGCAATTGTGCCTTATCTTGTCGAAAGATAGGCACGGCCATCTACCTTAACGTGTGACCAAATAACCGACTACGATGCAAATCAGAAGCGATTATGTTGTGTACCCAATATCATCGTGCCAGATGCTGAGCCCGAACGACAGTGACAAATGGAGTGTAGAGAAATGTTGCACCTTTGCAAGCCAGCAAGCGACAGCACAGATGGGTTATGCAGGCACAAACCTCGCAGGGGATAGCTCTTCAGATGACAAAGCAGCAGCTGTACTACAACCGGCCACCAGGTGAGAACCTAGGTGCTGCCAGAGGCCACACTGGCTCTGGGCCTCATCCTCTCTGTGGGCCGTGTGACCGAAAGTAGTACCTGCACTATTTTGGTGCCAGGGCAGTATTTAGGCCGGGACCTGGGCTACGATCAGGGAGTTCACTCCAAGTTAATCCCCTGGGCCAGGTGCCAGTTGCGAAAAATTCCCACAATCGGGATTTCACTCTGGAACCACCACTATGAGGGCGCCGTCCATGTCAACCTTCACCTACAGAGGTTGTCAGTTATGGATCTAAAAATTCTTGGCCGCTTCGTTTTAAATCAACATTACGCCTGTTTTAAACTTTTGTACACCCCTTAAGGACTTTCATTTTTGCTCCTCGCACATCCCATTTGGCCCATGATTGTTTCATGCTTAGTGGAGGGGCGTCGGATTATGGAACTTTCAATTTACAGTGGCATCTTCAGGTCTGTAGCTATCAGATATAATTATTGTTCTTCCAATATTCAAGAAGTGATTTGTGTCCAGTTATTGTGTTCCAAACTAACTCCTGATACAATGAACTTAACATTCATTTTATACTTGGGTATTTTTCCTGCGCCGCCTTCGGCAGACACATCAGTTGGCGACAAGGTGTTTTTTTTTTTTTCGAATCAGTGCCTCACGTGTGTGCTTTGACCCGGGTAGGAGGTGTTTTGGCGCGTGTTCTTCTCCTTTGAAGTACACTTCCTGCCACGTTCATTCCTGCAATGACGGAGCTAGTGGATGTCTCTGCAAAGGTGAGGTCACTGGGACTTAACCTGTGGTGGTGACAGGGAAATTTTCCATGATCGAGGAGCATCATTATTATGGACGTATTAACATGCTCACATGTCCAATCCACAAACC
Organism: Schistocerca serialis cubense; assembly: GCF_023864345.2. Classification (NCBI taxonomy): domain Eukaryota; kingdom Metazoa; phylum Arthropoda; class Insecta; order Orthoptera; family Acrididae; genus Schistocerca; species Schistocerca serialis. The sequence goes on along the minus strand of NC_064646.1, from coordinate 444,766,209 downwards.
ATCATCTTGTGTGGCAGAAGAACTATCAGCTGTTTGTGCACTACTGTAGAAGACGTAAAGACGAAAGTACCTTTCGGATATGTCACTGATAAGTGACATAGCTTGATGAAACTTGGCCCATCTGTAGAAGGAACTGCTACAGAACAATGCAGAAGGCAACTGAAAGAAATACGCAGTGAGAAGAACAGAAACGACACTTCTGTTTAAAGACGATGCGTGACAGTACCCAGGGAATTACAAAGGGCGACACATGGTGCGTAATAGGGTGTGCGTTCATGACGGACAGCAGAGCTTGCCCTGCAAAGTGCTCCCACGCAGGTCACAGGGTTGATAAGGAGTTCTCGTGGTGGGCCTTCCAGTCCTCCGCCAGCGCGGTTGACAACTGCTAGCTGCACTGGAGATGTAGCAGTACGTCTCCCCAACGTATCCCAAATGCACTTTGCTTAACTCACAAGTAGAGCTGGTAATTATTTTGTAGGTTTTAAGATATTAAATTAGGTTTTTCTATTTTACTGTTGCAGTAGTTAAAGACGGCCAGTGCAGACCGAAAATGTCTGTCATTGTGCGATAAAATGCAAAAATGTGTAACGAAAGGAAGTTAGAATAAAGTTTTCCTTCTACGGAATGTCTCTTTTTCGCAAACGCCATTTCGTGACTCGAGGTACATGATGGGTCTGTACGATCCTGCACAACCGAGATATGTCGTTCCCGTCGGGCGCTAGTCGTGTAGGACCGCTGATACCCTGCATGGCGTTGAGAATGGGCCTCCTATAACCAGTGAACCCATCCATCCCACGACCTTCGTAGGATAGAGAACAACGCGAAACAAGTCACAATCCTGTCGCTGTTGACTTTCGATAGTAGTTTCTCCTTCCTAAACGAGGTATTATGCGACCTCCTCACAAAAAACCAACTTCGAGTTCTGAACAAAAAACCGCGCCTGCCGGTGTGGCCGTGCGGTTCTAGGCGCTCCAGTCTGGAATCGCGTGACCGCTATGGTCGCAGGTTCGAATTCTGCCTCGGGCATGGATGTGTGTGATGTCCTTAGGTTAGTTAGGTTTAAGTAGTTCTAAGTTCTAGGGGACTGATCAGCACAGATGTTGAGTCCCATAGTGCTCAGAGCCATTTGAACCATAAAACCGCCTGTGTAGTCTTTCCTTGTAGACAGAACGTAAGTAGTTGGACCCGTACGTAATTTGAGAAGCACAGTCAAAACTCACGCATGCAGTGCACTTCATGCCGATTCCATGTATCCTTTTTTTAACGGTATCGCAGTTTTGATGACCAGCTTTAGAGTGGGTGGACAGGAGAGTAGAGGAGTGCACGTTACCTGGGTGACGGTGCCGTTGTCGAGCGTGACGTTGCGGTAGGCGGTCATGGCGACGATGGCGACGCTGAGGTTGACGCGCAGCGCGTACACGTTGAAGAAGCCGAGGAAGGCGAGCAGCGCCACCACGTAGCGCCGCCGCCGCCACACCTTCCACACGGGGCCGCGCCCGTCCGCGCACACGTCGCTGCAACAAAGCCGGCGCGGCTCTCCTCAGAAAACTGTGACACTGCGCCACCGCGTCTTGTGGTTATTGCATTGGAAAAGTGAAACCGTTTTTGCTTATTGGGTTCTGTTTTCGTGATGCGGTACCTTCTGTATTTAATGAAAATTCTGCATAGTGGTTACTTTAGTATTGCTTAATTAATTTGCTTTCGTTTATTTTTTGCGTATGAAATTGTTGGTAAACAATGGAAATATACAGGGTGGTCCATTGATCGGTCCAAATATCTCACGAAATAAGCGTCAAACGAAAAAACTACAAAGAACGAAAGTCGCCTAGCTTGAAGGGGGAAACCAGATGGCGCTATGGTTGGCCCGCTAGATGGCGCTGCCATAGCTCAAAGGGATATGAACTGCGTTTTTTAAAAAATAGGAACCATTTTTTATTACATATTCGTGTAGTACGTAAAGAAATATTAATGTTTTAGTTGGACCACTTTTTTCACTTTGTGATAGATGGCGCTGTAATAGTCACAAACGTATAAGTACATGGTATCACGTAACATTCCGCCAGTGCAGACGGTATTTGCTTCGTGATACATTACCCGTGTTAAAATGGACCGTTTACCAATTGCGGAAAAGGTCGATATCGTGTTGAGGTATGGCTATTGTGATCGAAATGCCCAACGGGCGTGTGCTGTGTATGCTGCTCGGTATCCTGGACGACATCATCCAAGTGTCCGGCCCGTTCGCCGGATATTCACGTTATTTAAGGAAACAGGAAGTGTTCAGCCACAGGTGAAACGTCAACCACGGCCTGCAACAAATGATGATGCCCAAGTAGGTATTTTAGCTGCTGTCGCGGCTAATCCGCACATCAGTAGCAGACAAATTGCCCGAGAATCGGGAATCTCAAAAACGAAGGTGATGAGAATGCTAAATCAACATCGATTGCACCGGTACCATATATCTATGCGCCAGGAATTGCATGGCGACGACTTTGAACGCCGTGTACAGCTCTGCCACTGGGCACAAGAGAAATTACGGGACGATGACAGATTTTTTGCACGCGTTCTATTTAGCAACGAAGCGTGATTCACCAACAGCGGTAACGTAAACCGGCATAATACTCACTATTGGGCAACGGAAAATCCACGATGGCTGCGACAAGTGGAACGTCAGTGACCTTGGCGGGTTAATGCATGGTGCGGCATTATGGGAGCAAGGATAATTGGCCCCCATTTTATCGATGGCAATCTAAATGTGCAATGTATGCTGATTTCCTACGTAATGTTCTACCGATGTTACTACAAGATGTTTCACTGCATGACAGAATGGCGATGTACTTCCAACGTGATGGATGTCCGGCACATAGTTCGCGTGCGGTTGAAGCGGTATTGAATAGCATATTTCATGACAGGTGGATTGGTAGTCGAAGCACCGTTTCATGCCCCGCACGTTCACCAGATCTGACGTCCCCGGATTTCTTTCTCTGGGGAAAGTTGAAGGATATTTGCTATCGTGATCCACCGACAACGCCTGACAACATGCGTCAGCGCACTGTCAATGCATGTGCGAACATTACGGAAGGCGAACTCCTCGCTGTTGAGAGGAATGTTGTTACATGTATTGCCAAATGCATTGAGGTTGACGGACATCATTTTGAACATTTATTGCATTAATGTGGTATTTCCAGGTAATCGCGTTATAACAGCATGCGTTCTCAGAAATGATAAGTTCCCAAAGGCACATGTATCACATTGTAACAACCGGAATAAAATGTTCAAATGTACCTACATTCTGTATTTTAATTTAAAAAACCTACCTGTTACCAACTGTTCGTCTAAAATAGTGAGCCATATATTTGTGACTATTACAGCGCCATCTATGACAATGCGAAAAAAGTGGTGCAACTAAAACATTCATATTTATTTACGTACTAAACGAATATGTAATAAAAAATGGGGGTTCCTATTTTTAAAAAACGCAGTTGCTATCCGTTTGACCTATGGCAGCGCCATCTAGCGGGCCAAACATAGCGCCATCTGGTTTCCCCCTTCAGGTTAGACAAGTTTCGTTCTTTGTACTTTTTTGGTTGGTGCTTATTTCGTGAGGTATTTGGCCCGGACACGATCAATGGACCACCCTGTATGCAAGGAATTCCATGTTTTGGTATTGTTTAATTTATTTGTTTTTATTAATTTTTTAGGATGTAACTGTCCGTAAACAATAGAAATGTACACAAGGAACTCCACACACACTCCTCATTTCGGATATTGTCCGCCAGGATTCGAAGGAGGCTAGTGAGCCACACTCATGTCGCATCGCATCGGGCTGTGACTGTTCATCGATCTCGGCAGCGAGAGAGCTCTAACCTTCTGAAGAGAGTTGCTGTAGGTTCGCGAAAGTTTGCGTTTTGCGCGAATCCAGAAGAAGAAATGCCTCATACTTGTATACTTCTGTAAGTAACCCAAATTATTTTTGATATATCTGTGGTGAGTTCACTTTGAAGTCGCAAACTAGAAAACTTAATCCTCTTGTAAAAAAAATAAAAAAATAATAAAAATGCGACCAAGACAAAAAATGGACCGACACATATGCTGTTTGTCATGTGTTAGTCGTGACAGGCTGGTTAAAACGATCACGTCATATGTCCTTTGCTGTAATGTGGAGGGAACTAATGGATCACATAACAGAGTAATATTTCTGTGTGACAAAATTCCACTACTGTCTGAAATTAAAGCAGCAAACCGCTACTTCCTCGTCCTGTGTCTAATTCACGATATAATCATTCAAACTGTCAACAGATGCCCGCACGATTGTGTTCTGCAGGGAACACGCCATTCCTGTTAGCGGACAACCACTCCAACGATGACATCAGGGTACCTATCAAATGGAGTAATCCAAACGTAGTCCCAACATCCAAATCCGCTGTGCTCACAGACACTAACGGAGCAGCATGGCACGTAGAAGGCGCCTAAGAGACTCTGCGTTGAAGGACCATAGACAGAATGGAAGCAGACATTGCGGAAAGAGAGCGATATCCCTAATGGCGTGGGCAGGGATTATGTTGACCACACGAACGCCTCTTGATGAAAATGTGTGGGTTAATCGGCAGGGTTTAACTAGTGTCAGATATCGTGACGAGATCTTGGGAACTTATGTGCGGTTGTTGCGAGATACTGTGGGCCCAGACTTCGTACTGGTGGACGATTATGATCGACCTCGAACTGGGCGGGAGGTTGATGTTTTCTTGGAAATGGAAGATACTGCACGCGCTACGTGGCCTGCTCGCTCTCCTATCTTCAGTCCCATAGATTACGTCTGGGATGCACCAGGGCACGGCTTGCACCACGTCAGCATCCACCAACGACCATCCAAGACTTGCAAGCAGCTCTGCAGGAAGAATGGGCGTTATTGCCTCTGCATGAGATTGATGACATCATTCACAGCATGCACTATCGATGTCACGTCTGTACTACACCCTGTACTGAATACATTAGCCAGTTGTCGGAAAGTGTGTGCAAATTCGTTGAGTTGGAAAAAACGAAGAACATTTTGCCTATAGTTACGCATGTTGCAATTGTTTACGTTCTGTACAGTGTTTCTATTTATCTACGAGGGCTGTCCAGAAAGTAAGTTACGATTGATCGCGAAATGAAAATCACAGTGAAAATCAGAAATGTTTCATTTGTAACAGTTAGCTACACCTTTCAGCTACTTCTCTACGTAGTCGCCGTTCTGACTCAGACATTCGTCGTAGCGTTGTGCCAACTTTCCAATACCCTCATCATAGAAGACCGCCGCTAGTGCTTTCCGCCAATTCTCTACGCTGGCCTAAAGCTCGTTGTCTGTGCCAAAATGTTGTCTTCATAGCCAGTGGTGCGTTTGAGCAGAGATGAAACTCAGTGGGAGAAAATTACGGGCTGTATTGTGGGTAACCAAACATTTCCAATTGAAACGATGCAGGAACATCTTCATTGCCCCTGCAGAATGAGGCTGAGAATTGTCTTGAAGAAGAAACCTAACGACAGTTATGTAATGTTGGTTGCATAGCTTCAGGGGAAAATTCTCACCAGGCCCTCGTACTTGGCGGGAGACACTATTTTCTATAACATCTTTACGCGCTCACTAAGAGTTCAGGAATGAAAAGAGCGACATAATTCTACCTAGAGTCATACTAGAGACACTGCCCAACACATCTTTGCAAAGTTTTATCGGATTTTCATAGTCGTTTCCATTTCGCGACCGATCGTAACTTACTTTCTGGACAGCCCTCGTATCATCTGTTTATATTGTTTTGTGGCTAAATAAAAGCAATGTTGCAAAATTTCCGTTTGTTGCTTTAATTTTGGACGCCAGTGTAGTTGGAGTCATCTCGAAAACAAAGAAAACTGTGCAGTGTCCTAATTGACCTTCTGCTTCAAGGTATATCTGTCACAGTGAAGAATTGCCAGTACAAGTACCTCCTGAGATTGTGACAGAGAGTGAAGACGAATACAGAGGCGAGCACATAGAAGGTAGAGGAGACACGCACGCTGTCCCAGCATTTCACGCCACCTGTGAATCAAGTGAGCATTTTTTTCTCAAGGGGATCCCAGTGATCTCATTTGTGCTTTAAAATTGTTGAAGTAACAGCCTGAGCTTCTAGCATCACGATTAAAAGAAAGAAATCTTCTTCTTCCTGATACGAAGTGAATGTCTATCGTGACCGCAACGCTCTTTTCTCTGAATATTTTTCCAAGGAAAGTGATATGTATTTTGTAATGACATCGAATTCGTTGCGGAAACTCTCGGACATGATTTCAGTGTAAGTGATTTGGCGCTTGCTCATAGATTCTAGCAAACTTAGTCTGGAAGCAGTACTTCCCCACAATGGGAACAAATTTCCCTCTGTTCCTATTGCTCAAATAGTTAACATGAAGAAGATGTATAATAACTTAAAACTGGTATTCACACATATCCAATATGAGAAAACAAATGGCATATATGTGGAAATGCGGCTTGCAGCTCGCGTACAGTACTGCCTACTTTATATGCGATTGGGACAGCAGAGATAGGAAAAGTCACCATTCTGGCAAAAAAAAAAAAAAAAAATGGACTGCTCGGAAAGAGCTGCTACCTGAAGAGCAGAATGTGATGAAGGCTCCTCTTTTGAGCCGAAAAATGTGTGTCACCTTCCGCTGGATATTAGAATGGGTCTTATGAAAACTGTAACAGCCGTGGATAAAACATCACATGCATTGAGATATTTGTGAGATACGTTCCCAAGGTTTAGTAAAGCAAAAATTTTGGAGGCAATATTTGTAGAACCTTAAGTAAAGGAATTAATATCTGATGAACATTTCCTTAATTTGTTGGGTAATGCTAAACAAATAACATGGCTGTCTTTCATAAGTGTTGTAAGAACTTTTTTAGTCAAACATAAGCCAGAAAACTAGAGCGTTAATATACTACAACTAGTGAGATCACACCACCATTGGATATGTGACACGTCACTTAACATATGTTTCTTGAATAATCATATAGTCTTCTTCCCAGATAACTTCCCAGATAACCTTAATCATGAACATGGAGAACGGTTCCATCAGGAGATTTCTGAAATGAAAAAGCGCCGGCAAGGTAACTACATTACTGAAATATTGTCTGACTACTGCTGGACCTTACGAACAGACGATCCTGTCGCAGAGTCTCACAGGAAATCAGGAAGAAAATGTTACTATGTATATTTATTCACTTTTATATACCCTTACGTTGCCAATCTCTTTGATTGCCTTGTATACTGAAACAGATTTTTGTGTTTTTCTTTTGCCAAAGAAAATTACACCGACGAACTTCGAGGGTATGTAGAAGGTGTCTTGAGAAACAAAATGAAGATAGGAACGCATGTCCGAAAACGTCGTGCAGCGACGCCAGCAGCTGTATATGTGTGTATATACAGGGTGATTCCGTGATAGTGTTAAAAACTTCCAGGGACGCATAAAACCATATATTTATCAATCTGTGGTAAGGAAACGAACAAGTCGAAAGTTATAAGCGAAAACTGTTGTCATACTTGGAATACATGCACTGTTACGGTTGTTTTTAAGGGTGTAGAGTAGGCAACATTCTGATACGATTGTATGGACCAAAACAAGACAAAAATGCTTCGTAAAAGTGGACTTTAGAATACTTACCTTAGGAGCTATGAACACTTGTTCAATAGAGGAGACGTGCTTCGCAGCAGCGCAGTTGAGCAAGTGCTCATACATCTTAAGTACGTATTTTACGGCGAATTTACTGGCCTTTTACTCTTGTTTTCGTCTGTACTACCACCTCTGAAAGTTGCCTACCCTAAACTCTTACTAACAACAGTGTCGACAAATGTATTCCACTGTCAAGAGATTTCAGCATGATTTTCGCTTATAAATTTCGACACGTTCGTTTCTGAATCAGGGGCAACAGCCTGGATGATTGACTGATCTGGCCTTGTAACGTCAACCAAAACGGCCTTGCTGTGCTAGTACTGCGAACATGTGAAAGCAAGGGGAAACTACAGCCGCTATTTTTCCCGGGGGCACGTTACTTTACTGTATGGTTAAATGATGATGACTTCCTCTTGGGTAACATATTCTAGAGGTAAAATAGTCCCCCATTCGGATCTCCTGGCAGAGATTACTCAGGAGGACGTCGTTATCAGGAGAAACAAAACTGGCGTTCTACGGATCGGAGCGTGGAATGTCAGATCCCTTAATCGGGTAGGTGGATTAGAAAATTTAAAAAGGGAAATGGATAGGTTAAATTTAGATGTAGCGGGAATTAGTGAAGTTCGGTGGCAGGAGGAACAAGAAGAGTTCTGGTCAGGTGAATACAGGATTATAAATACAAAATCAAATAAAGGTAATGCAGAAAGAGATTTAATAATCAATAAAGAAATAGGAACGCGGATAAGCTACTACGAACAGCATAGTGAGCGCATTTTTGTAGCCAATATATACACGAAGTCCACGCCTACCACAGTGGTACAAGTTTATATGCCAACTAGCTCTGCAGATGATGAAGAAATTAATGAAATGTATGATGAGATAAAAGAAATTATTCAGGTAGTTGAGGGAGACGAAAATTTACTAGTCATGGGGGACGGGAATTCCTTTGTAGGAAAAGGAAGAGAAGGAAATATAGTAGGTGGATATGGACTGGGGGCAATAAGTTTTAAATTGTAAACATTTCCATGAGCAGATGTGCACTCTGACCACAATTTAATGGTCATGAACTGCAGATTAAAACAGCAGAAACTGCAAAAAGGTAGGAATTTAGGGAGATGGAACCCGGATCAACTGAAAGAACTAGAGAGTTCCACAAAGAGCATTAGGGAACGGCTGACAAGAACAGGAGAAAGAAATGCAATGGAAGAAGAATGGGTAGCCTTGAGAGATGAAATAGTGAAGGCATCATAGGATCAAGTAGGGAAAATATGCGAGGGCTATAGAAATCATTGGGTAACAGAATGAATATTGAATTTAATTGATGAAAGGAGAAAATATAAAAATGAAATAAATGAAACAGGCGAAAAGGAATACAAACGCCTCAAAAAATGAGATCGACATAAAGTGCAAAACAGCTAAGCAGGGATGGCTATAAAACAAATGTATGGATGTAGAGGTAAATATAACTAGGGGTAAGATAGATACGGCTCACAGGAAAGTTAAAGAGACCTTTGAAGAAAAGAGAACCACCTGTATGAATGTCAAGTACTAAGATGGAAAACCAGTCCTAAGCAAAGAAGGGAAAGCAGGGACGTGGAAGGATATAGAGGGTTTATGCAAGGGCGCTGTACTTGATGGCAATATTTTGGAAATGGAAGAGGGCATAGCTGAAGATGAAATGAAAGACATGATACTGCGTGAAGAATTTGACAGAGCACTTTAAGACCTAAGTCGAAACAAGCCTTCCGGAGCAGACAACATTCCATTAGAACTGCTGATAGCCTTGGGAGGGCCAGCCATCACAAAACTCTTCCATCTGGTGAGCAGGATGTATGAGAGAGGTGAAATAACTTCAGACTTCTAGAAGAATATAATAATTCCAATCCCAAAGAAAGCAGGTGTTGACAGGTGTGAAAATTACCGAACTTTCAGTTTAACAAGTCATGGTTGCAAAATAACACGAATTCCTTACAAACGAATAGAAAAACTAGAGAAGCCGACCTCGGGGAAGATCGGTTTGGATGCCATAGAAATGATGGAACTCGCGATGCAATACTGATCCTACGACTTATCTTAGAAGATAAGTTAAGAAAGAGCCAACCAGCGTTTCTAGAATGTATAGACTTAAAAAAAGCTTTTGAGATTGTTGACTGGAATACTCTCTTTGAAATTCTGAAAGTGGCAGGGGTAAAATTCAGGGGGCGAAAGGCTATTTACAATTTGTACAGAAACCAGATGGCAGTTATAAGAGTAAAGAATCACGAAAGGGAAGCAGTAACTGAGAAGGGAATGAGACAGGGTTGGAATCCTGATGTTATTCAATCTGTATATTGAGCAAGCAGTAAAGGAAACGGAAGAAACATATGGAGTAGGAATTAAAATCCATAGAGAAAAAATAAAACTTTGAGGTTTGCTGACGACACTGTAATTCTGTCAGAGACAGCAAAGGACCTGGAAGAGCAGCTGAACGGAATGGACAGTGGCTCTGAGCACTATGGGACTTAACATCTTAGGTCATCAGTCCCCTAGAACTTAGAACTACTTAAACCTAACTAACCTAAGGACATCACACAACACCCAGCCATCACGAGGCAGAGAAAATCCCTGGCCCCGCCGGGAATCGAACCCGGGAACCCGGGCGTCGGATGCGAGAACGCTACCGCACGACCACGAGATGCGGGAGGAATGGACAGTGTCTTGAAAGGAAGATATAAGGTGAACATCAACAAAAGCAACTAGGTTAATGGATTGTAGTGGAATTCAATCACGTAATGCTGAGGGAATTAGATTAGGAAACGAGACACTTAAAGTAGTAATTGAGTTTTGCTATTTGGGGAGCAGAATAACTGATGATAATAGAAGTGTAGAAAATGTGGACTGGCTATAGCAAGGAAAGCTTTTGTGAAGAAGAGAAGTTTGTTAACATCGAGTATAGATTTAAGTGTCAGGAAGTCTTACCTGAAAGTTTTTATATAGAGTGTAGCCATGTATGGATGTGAAAAGTGGACGATAAACAGTTTAAAGAAGAGGAGAACAGAAGCTTTCGAAATGTGGTGCTACAGAAGAAGACTGAAGATTAGATGGGTAGATCATGTAAATAATGGGGAGGTACTGGACAGAATTGGGGAGAAGAGGAGTTTGTGGCACAACTTCACTAGAAGAAGGGATCGGTTGGGTCACCAATATAGTATTGGATGGAAGCGTGGAGAGTAAAAATCGTAGAGAGAGACCAAGAAATGAATGCACTAAGCAGATTCAAAGGTATGTCGGTTGCAGTACTTATTCTTAGATGAAGAGGCTTGCACAGGATAGAGTAGCATGGAGAGCTGCGTCAAACCAGTCTCTGAACTGAAGACAACACAACAACAACAGCCTCATAGATGCCAGCAGAAGAGCGCGAGCCTTATATCTGTCCAGAGCGTATAAGTAATGGGAAAAACGAAACAATAGTTCTGCGCACATCTTTTAAACGAAATAGATCAATTAGTGTCCAACAAGTTCCCAACGGACTCTATCGTTTAAAATACTTTTTAATAAGGTGTAGTTAGATGCAGACAAGGATCACCGAAAAGGAAATCATAAAAGTAAATGGACTGCACAGTAACCTCATGAAAGACAAGAACAGAAATAATACAGAATGTAATTGGTAAAACATTCACAGCCGTAACCTGTCATTGTACGCGAAGTCGAGTTGGAACTTTGCTGTCAGCAGAGAATGAGCTACGAATTCAAAACTTCATTCTACTCGATTCGATGATTCACCGACGTGTACGGTATGCAAACTAGTAGATAACCGGGAACACAGATTTCTGTGTGATAACGTAAAAGACATATTGCTCTATATTATACAAAAGAAAGCAATTGGTTCAAATGGCTCTGAGCACTATGGGACTTAACAGCTGTGGTCATCAGTCCCCTAGAACTTAGAACTACTTAAACCTAACTAACCTAAGGACATCACACACATCCATACCCGAGGCAGGATTCGAACCCGCGACCGTATCAGTCGCGCGGTTCCAGACTGCGCGCCTAGAACCGCGAGACCACCGCGGCCGGCAAAGCAATTGAACATGAAAATTTTTTAAAGTCGGATGGCCTACGTTACCCAAAAACAAAACGAAATGCAGTCTCTCGGCTGAAAGGCATTACATCTAGACAATAGGGAGGAATTCTGGGTATATCTTTCAACTGAGCACCCCATGGTGATGCGCACCAGAAACTGTAAAGAAACCTACTGAAATTTTTTAACCAGGGCAACAGTGTAAAAATAAAAGCAAATAATTTACTTTACCAATTCACATATCTTGCATGTTACAAGAATGGATTTTAGTTGACGTCACTACTTCTTGCAGAAAATAAAAGTTGTGGAGTGGTAAGTGGATAGAGGAGGTGAAGGCGTGACCTAATTATGATCGTATGCATATATTATTTTGCTTTGGCGAATGCAGCAAAACTTATTGAAGAAACTCACAACGATTCTTCTTTCCTCATTCCACATTTGATAGGAAGATAATTGATACGTTAATTATGTGTCACATGAAGCAAGTTTAACTCGTTTTAGAAGCTAAACAAGAAATTTAAATTTTACAGATTACTACATTTAAGAAGAAGTAAGCTCTATGTTTTGCAAACAAGTGGAAATTCTGACCTCCATCATGCCACGTTGCAAGAAAGAGATTTTTATATTGAAATCTGCGAACTACACTGTATAATCACGTTCTTACGATGTCCATATTCGCAACCAAGAAGAATTTTATTTTTTCAGCGTGTTGTCCACAAAGATAAAGCTTTATAATTTGCACGGGAGATGAAGTCCACGCCGAAGAATGCGAATGTTGGCAAGCGAAAGGAAGGGCTGCAGAGCAGAAATGAGACCCCTCTTTTTAATACATACTTTAAAAAAGAAGAGAGTGGTTAGAGTCGCTATCTCTAGATCGGACGTAGTCGGGTTCGATTCCCTCTCGGGGACTGGTTGTATTGTCCTAATCATTTCATTTCATCTAGTCCTCATCGGCGCAAAGCACGGAGAAGTGGCGTCAAATAGAAAGATTTGCACCAGATGACGTAACAACTCCGGTCAGTAAAGTCCTACGATCATTTGATTTCTATCTACGATTTGAACGGAGACTGGACTGCAGTTGTGAGGATCGAAGGGCGTGAAAGGGAAGCAGTGATTGAGAAACGAGAAAGACACGGTTGTAGCCTGTATATTGAGTAAGCTGTAAAGGAAACAATTCTGGAAGGGGTAACAAAGTTCATGGAGAAGAACTTTAAGGTCTGCCAATGACATTGTAATTCTATCAGAGATGGCAAAGGATTTAGAAGAACAGTTGAACCGAATAGGTAGTATCTTGAAATGAGATTATTCGATTAACGTCAACTAAAGTAAGACAACGGGTATGAAGTGTAATCGAATTAAATCTGGCGATGCTGAGGGAATTACAGTCAAAAATCAGACGCTAAAAGCAGTAGATGAGCTTTGGTATCTGAGCACCAAAATAACTGACAGAGATGTAGAGAAAGTATAAGACGCAGAGTAGCACTAATAGCAAAAGCGTTCCTAAAAAGAGAAATCTGTTAACACCGAAGTATTTTCTGTAGGTATTTATTCGGGGTGCAATCTTGTACGTAATTGGAAGATGGAACAGACAACAAGAGAGTAAAGATTTTGAAATGTAGTATTACATGAGATTGTTGAATGAGTAAGTAATGGATCGAATTGAGGAAAAAAATAAATTTGTGGGACTACGTGACCTAAGAGAAGGGACCTGTTGATGGGACACATCTTTAGCCATCAAGGAAGCGTCGGTGTGGTAATGGAAGGAAATTCTAGAGGCAGGCTATGGCTTGACAGAAACAAGCAAGTCAAATGCGCGTAGGTTGCGGAAGCTTTGCAGAGATGAGGAGGCTTATGGAGGATACGGGAGCGTGAAGAATTTCATCAATCCAGTCTTCGGACTGGAGATCGTAACAACAACAACACTGGACACAAATGCAGAACCCAGCGGAAGTTTCAGAGCTGTAAAAGTTTTGCAGGCGCCGAAATAGGAGCGGAGCCGCGCAACTTTGATGCGGAGCAGCAGAGCAGAGGGGAACGGACCGCCGACGCGGCCGGTGGTTGCTAGCGAAATAGTCACACAGTGAATCGAGGGCCAAGTAGAAACAAAAGTAAAAGCCGAGTCGAGAGTCTGCGACACAGGTATCTGCATGTCGTTTACTGCTGCCTCCGTACAACACAAACTGTAGTGCCAGTGTTCAAATGTGTGTGTGTGAATTCCTAACGGACCAAACTGCTGAAGTCATCGGTCCCTAAATTCACACACTACTTAAACTAACTTATGCTAAGAACAACACACACACCCGTGCCCGAAGGAGGACTCGAACCTCCGGCGGGAGGGGCTAGTGTCAGTGCTTTTGTTTTCTTTGTTGATCGTTCTAATATAGCAGAGCAGGGGCAGGAAGGGGAGGAGGGTTATGGATTTGCATTGCTCTTCACACAAACGATATAAAAACTTTTTTCCTTATTTTTACCATTTACGTGCCACTAAATTTGTTTTGCTGTAGGAAATTTACATAGTATGTTCTTCACATGCTTGAATTGAACGTGAATATTTAATTTAATATTTGTTTCAATGTCAGCCAGTAAAACTGCGTCATTTGAATTGATTGTCACGGTATACTCTTTTGTATAAGTTATTTGTTGTGTCTGGTAATATGACGTGTAATGTTAAAATCAGGTGGACGAAACGTCACGTCCGTGTGCTACTCCTCCGTTATTGCCAGCTTCGGTGGTTGCCTGGTGGGAAACGTGTGCACACGTAGTTACAGAGGCGTGAGGAAGACGTATGCCAGCAGGCGCCGACCACAGACAGCCAGCCGTATTTTAACGAAGACAGTCGTGTGGCGAAATCCAGAGGTAGTAAACTGATCATGGTGCATGCTCAGACGAATGCAACACACTGCAAAAATATGAGTAACTTCGTGAAAACACCGTCTCGTCACAAAGTGTCAGAACGATTGACCCTCAAATTGGCTGCTATTTAGTTCCGTAACACTCTTTCCCTTCCCACCCCACCCCCCGCAATTATCCAACCAGTCGTCTCACAAATAGGTGCCGACATGATTTATTTGTGACCACTGGCAGCTATGCCAAAATGCTCATTTCGACGCCACGAACCTCTATATGAGGGTGAACCATATGAAAACCATAAATACGTAATAACAAATCGAAATGTGGCGCGAGTAGCCTGTGAGTCGGTAAGTACGTTCCTAACAATGTGTCGGCGCATATCCACAAACACTGGTAAACGTAAAGCGCAAATAGGGCAGCAACTGTTGTGGATTGGCAGGAGACCAACCCACTAATGTTAGAGGAAGCCGAAAGGCACGCGTTTAGCTCACGCAGGCTGGCGTGAGGTCTGGAACAGGGCAAGGAAATTATAACTTAGAAAAACGGACGCAGATGGTGGAACGTAGCTCTTGTCTGTACATTATTTACAATATCAATAGTAACTGAACATGGCGCCTTGCTAGGTCGTAGCAAATGACGTAGCTGAAGGCTGTGCTAACTATCGTCTCGGCAAATGAGAGCGTATTTTGTCAGTGAACCATCGCTAGCAAAGTCGGATGTACAACTGGGGCGAGTGCTAGAAAGTCTCTCTAGACCTGCCCTGTGGCGGCGCTCGGTCTGAAATCACTGATAGTGGCGACACGCGGGTCCGACGTATACTACCGGACCGCGGCCTCTTTAAAGGCTACCACCTAGCAAGTGTGGTGTCTGGCGGTGACACCACAGCAACTTGCCTCAGGGACGAACAGCGTTACGTTCTTCGGTTTCTATGCAGTGACGGTGTGAAGCGTACTGAAATTCATCGTAGAATGAAGATCCAATATGCTCAGCGCAGAATCCAGTCTACAAATGGGTCGCTATAATGATGCTTTTATTATTATTGCCTCTAAGCACTATGGGACTTAACATCTGCGATCATCAGTCCCCTAGACTTAGAACTACTTAAACCTAACTAACCTAAGGACATCACACACATCTATGCACGAGGCAGGATTCGAACCTGGGACCGCAGCAGCAGCGGTTCCAATCTGAAGCGCCTAGAACCGCTCCGCGACAGCGGTCGGCTGCATCGCTTCATGCTTGATAGCTTCCCCGTCGACGATGTCATCTTTCAGCAGTACAATTACCCACGTCTCGGAGCCAGAACAGTGGTACGGAGGTTTTTGAGGAGCATTATAGTGAACTCACTTCCATGTCTTGGCAACCAAATTCGCCTTATGTAAGTCCTATGGAACCCATATGCTTCGCTACAGGGCTCCATGACCACGTACGCAGTTCAGCGGCTCGTTATTTACTCGAATTACGTGACCAGTGCGTAAACATATAATGATACGTACCTCCACAAACCCACCAACAAACTGTCGGATCCCTCATACACAGGATCAGTGATGTATTTCGTTCCACAGATGGACAAACAAGTTAATGTATAGGTGGTCATAGTGTTTCGGCTCACCAGTGTACATGCGCCCAATAGACGCATCTACACTCTACAAAAGCACATAGACACGATTCTGATGTATCCGCAAGGAAAGGGACCAGTGTGGGCGAAGGACATACGCGCTTTTCGACAGACGGCTGAACCTACTCCATGATGTATCCCCGGCCACAATGCCATACGACATTTGAGTTTCTTATAGCCAAAAAACCTATGTTAACTTTGGCTTTTAACAAAGCCTTGAATCGAGATTCCAGTTGAAAGAGCGCTGCGCCGGCCGGCCGCAATTGCTCCATCATGCGTACAGCGGACCATGAAAACGGGGACATCACATACTCCTAGGCCCCAAGTCACAAAACACTGGCTTTTGCTTTGTTTTCAGGTAAGTTCCAATGTTTATCAGCAGCAGAAATTTGGCTGGTTTGTTTCATGTGGCGTTAACTGTTACTGGCAAAAAAATTACAGGTTTTAAATGACGAGTCTGGAAGAGAAGGAAGCATTAACAGGAAAGAGGAGCCATACGGGATACGAAGTATAGAGCATACAAAATGCTGACTGTCAGTAGCAAGGAAGGCACTTCTGCTGACTGACTATAGCAAGTAAGGCACTTCTGAATCTAAATTTGTGTATTAGGAACCTTTTCTGGTGGTATTTCTACGGAGTGTAGCCTTGCACAGAAGTCAGACGAGGGTGATATCGTGTTCACACAAGGAGAGGACAGAAAGTTTTGAAATCTGACTAAAAGAAGGTCTGCGTCGATGGAACATATCTTCAAGCGTAGAGAAATAGTTTTGTAATGGAGGGAAGTGCGTTAGGGTGGACGGGGGGGGGAGGGGGGGATAAAAATGATAGAGGGATATCAAGGTTATGTGCAGGAAGCAGGTTCGTGTGGATGTAGCTTGCGGCATTTATGCAGACATGAAGAGAGTCGCATAGTGCAGACTAGCGTGTAGAGTTGCATCAAGCTATACTTCGATCTGAAGACAACAACAAGTAAAACAACAGCAACACCAAAATCATATTGAAAACACTCGACTCCTGCTGAGCAAAGTTAGCAGCGTCTCGTCAATTACCTGCAACGGCCTACTCTATCCTCAGTATTGCGGGAATATGGAAATATTGGCGTCTATTACAGGTGTAATGCAAAAAACGTTGATGGCAACAGTATTGCCGTAAAATAATGGCCGTGTAAACCAACTGTAGTTATACTGAAGGAGATTCTGTGTTACGATGCCTGCAGAACTCTCAATGGTATTTGTTTTGAAGGTGGTGGTGGTGGTGATGGTGGTGGTTACGACGATCGTGAATTATGGGTCCTCCAAATAAAGAACGAGTCGTAGTACCCATTTCCGCATTAAGCGGACTATCTTGACGAGAGTGCTTGTTTACGGTCCTGCGCGCGCAGTTTCCTCGCGGGCGTGCACGGCGCACCGCTCGCTGTGAGGATAACGGTGCAGCGCAGGCAGCCTTACGTAACTCCAGAGTGGAGCAGCCTGGAGCCTGCCTCAAGCGCCCTTGGCGTGGCAGGTCTGCCGGCCGCGCTACGCCGCGCTTTTGGGTGGGACAGGCTCACCAGTCGGGAGCTCAGCATCTTCAGTTTCCACCTAGTTTCACGTGATGGAGGCAGCAGGTGCCCTCGCAGACGGAGCTCACATACGCATGCGCGTGAACGCAATCGCACTGCTGCGCTAGTGCGCGACTCGAGCGGCTCGGGCAGTTTGCGCCACAGCTCGACAAATCTCGAGCCTTAGACTACATACACCCGATGGTTATAAGTAAACTTCTCCTATTTAACACGTTATAACATGGAAATTAATAACTGCACGGGACCCAAACTTGGTAGAATTAATGTCCAGAGTATGTGGTGTAAGATTTCCAGGCGTCACAGCGTCACCGTCCAGTTCCAACTATGGCCACCAGGTGTCGTGATCATAGCCTCACACACCTGACCAGTCGCAGTGCAGTTGTTGACGTGTCGACATGGGCTGGGAAAACAGGAACAGGGTATTATTGATGAAGCTGTATTATCAAAACAACAGTAATGTTGCAGCTGCACTTCGAGAACATCGTTAACTGAAAGGATTACGGAAGGGTCGTCTTTCTGCTGAGCGGAACATGATGAAGTTCGAATCGACTGGAGAACGGGGCGTCGCTCTGGCAAGTGGCCGACAACCCTTGCTATGGCAGACAACGCTGCGCGCAATTCCCGATCGTCAGGCAATGCGCAGTTCGATATTGTACAACAGCTTGCACCACAGGACGCACGACGGATCGGCTTCACCATCGACTTTCTCACAAGGATTGGAGGTGACAAGGGCTGGTCCTGGGCCATCTTATGGACAGACAAAGCTCATTTTCCCCCGACAGGTGAGGTGAACACACAGAATTTCTGCTTTTGGGGATCTTCACCTCCAGTCAGTCTGCATGAAATTCCTCTGCATGTTGAACATGTTACTGTATGGCGTGGCTTCACAGATACGTTCATCATTGCCCCATTCTTTTTTGAACAGGTTGCCGCTCAAGAACCAAAGACGTGCAGTGAGACTGGCCAGCGTTACTGCGATATGCTTCGCCAGCAGGTCATACCCGCCCTACAGGAGAGAGACGCATTGGACTCAACAGTTTTCGTAAAGGTAGGGCCGCACCGCACTTCACTCGTGAAGTTCACTCCTCCTCTGAAACACATTTGGAAACGATCGAACTACCAGCTGATCGTTTCCAAATTCTTGGCTGCCACTATCACCTGATCTCATTCCCTGTTATTTCTCGTTGTGGGGGTACTTGAAGGATAGAGTTTGCCAGGAGAACATTCACACAAGTGCTGATCTGAATCGCAGCATATCAAGAGAGGTAGCCAGCATACCTACGGACAAGCTTCATTCTGCTTTGCAGAGTACAATCCTACGCTTTCAGACTGTTTTGGATCCTGATGGGCGCCATATTGAGCACCTTTTGTAACAGTAATGGTACCGGTATATAATGTTATGATGTATCATAGCAGCACATTAAAAGTATTTCAATCGAACTGCATGATTTCTCTTCCCCATGTCTTTGAAATTAATACTACCATGTTTGGTACTCGTACGGTAATTTGTTTCCGTGTTATAATGAGTTAAATGGGAAATTTTAATTATAACTACCCGAAACTATAGACTGCGCATTAAATCTTTAATTTCGTTCATGACAATAGATGTTTCAGATGTGACAGAATGATCGCAGTATCGACCAGTTCTTTGAGCAAGTTATAGACACCAGGCTCTGCACAATTGTTTCTATCACCCCAAACCATTGCGGGTTCATCAAAGTAAGTGGCACCACAGATTCCATTCATGCCACTCGGTTACTTATTAACAAATACCTTGAGAAGGACAAGGATAATCGCATGTCATTCCAAGATTTGGAAAAGGCCGCCGACCTGGTCCCACAGCAGCTTGTTTGGCATGTCTGACGATCTCACAATGTCCCTGAAGTCTATGTCCGATGGGTCCAATTGCTGTATCGGCATGTCTCGAGCAATATCCGATGTGCAGCCTGAACAGTACCCCCATTTTTTTTATCAATGTCGAAGTACATCAATGCTCAGGACTGTCACCTTTACTGTATGGACACTGTGACATACGATCTACAGTCACCACACCCTTCGTCTCTCCTATTTCCTGACGATGTTTTATTGGCAGTCGAACAACTTGAAGGCCTCCAGAAACAGACGCAGCAGTGGAATCAACGACTTGGCAAATTTCCCCCGCCCCCCCCCCCCCCCTGCTTAATATCAGGAAGGCAGAATACATGGAGCGTGATATTCAAACTTATGGGGCCATCAAAATGGACAAGACCTGAATAAAGTGGAGTAATTCAAATATCTTGGCTCGCTCAAATCGAGTGATGATGAAAGTTTACCAGATGTCCGTGCCCATGTTAACAGAGCCTGAATGAAATGGCACCAGGTGACCGGCGTCCTGTGTTATCGCCGTATGCCTTTACGTCTTCGTTCAACGGTTTATAGGACTATAGTAAGCCCAGTCGCACTTTATAGGTCGGAGTGTTGGCCAACGACAACGAAGCATGAGCAGGTTCTCCACATGATGGAAATTCGTGTGCTCCGATGGTCCCTCGCGCTAATCCGACTTGACCATGCAACAAACGACGACGTCACACTGCGACTGCGACCTGCAGTTGTACCCAGCTCTGACAGACTGTGGGTAAGCAGGCTAAGGTGGTACGGACATGTCACACGCAGTAAAGCAAACTCGGTGGCAAGAACAGCTACGCACCTCGGCACAAATGGCCGACGACCTTGTGGCAGACCCAAGGCATGATGCATGGACCGTATCAAGAAGGATATGGAATTCATCAATGCCACGTATGAAAGTTCCCTTGACAGACCCAAATGCAGGCAGATGTGAGAAGCAGACCCTACCAGCGCGGGATAAACGCTAAGAAGAAGAAGATAGCAGATGTTTCAGGAAAGCCTGCAACTGAGTCATTCATGATTTACATAATGAAAACTGCACCAGTTACGTATATTTTGATGCTTACCATAACGCGTTTCGAGGATTTATCGCGTTTCGAGAATTTATTCTCTTTTCAAGTGCGTAGAAATACGTTTGGTAATGTTTGCATGTGTGATTTTCTCCTGTCTGGCGCCTTTTTGCGGTAGACTGCTATCGGAAAATCGGACGAAATGAATCTTTGGGTGTTTTTAAATGCCAGTGTTAGAAATGATATTTTTGTTCGTCTACTTACAGGTATTGTGCCCCCTCCCTTATACAGATTGTCACACATACGCTAATCATCACATACACTCTTTGTTTACAAAGCATACTACAAAGGTATTACTGCACTATGGTTTACAAAGAGTTTGTACAGTGTCTGAGGTGCTACAGTGCTTTTAAATTACATTATATATATTCTGTTCTATGTGGTTTATGAAACTGTCGGCTGTTGTCCCAGATATGGATGAGCCCATGGCTAGCCAATCTGGTTGTTCATAAATGCCACCATTCAGTGCAAGCAGCTGCAGTTGAAGATTATTTCTAGTAACTCTATAAACTCAATAATTTCGGCTTTTGAACACTTTTTGGGCTTTAGTAAGTTGTTCTTTATTACTGCAATGGCTTCAATAACAGGGAAATTGGAATATACAATGGATTTAATGGAGGAACTTGAAATTTTTGTACACAACAAATACTCTCAGTGAAAAACTGGATAGTGAGTCAGTTAATTTCTTAAAATGTCCCTCTTGTATATGATAACAGTAATAAATTTCATTAATATGTACATTTCCTCACGAGGAAAAAAATTGTAACCGATAATTTAATAATCAATAGAGGTAAACACACATTTTATAATAGACGTGTGTGTGTGTGTGTGTGTGTGTGTGTGTGTGTGTGTGTGTGTGTGTGTGTGTGTGTAGACACACAAAAATACCATTTCTAACATTGGCATTTAAAAAGGCCCAAAGAGTCATTTTGCCTGATTTTCGATATCAGTCTAAGTGCAAAAAGACGCAAGAGATGCAGAAACTCATACATACAAATATCACCAAACATACTCATGTAAACAAATGCACTCGAAAATGAGAGTAAATTGTCAGAACATGTTATGCTAAGGATCAAAACGTAAGTAACTGGTGCAATTTTCATTATTTAAATCATTGCATAATTATGTTGACACCAACATCTCCGACAAAAATTTTGCGGACGTGTATTTCGAGATCACGTCATTGATCCGTTGGCCGAATGTCGTTACCGAGCAGAAGCGAATTATACCTATCTTGAAAATGATACATGATCGTATTGTACCTTGGAACATGTTTTGACAGTGGGAGAAACCTTAATTTAGGGAGTAATTTTTGAAATTTAAGACTACAGAACATAAAAAATAAATACCATTATTAAAAATTTAATAAGAAAATATATTAAACTTGTACTACAGGACTAGCTAGGGGCGAAAGCGGAAAGAAAATTGCAGCATGTAACATTCTGCCCTAGTACTGAAATGGGTTTTCCAGAGGAGAAACATCTTCGTCACGACCGAACGAGTATCTTTCGCCCTCTCCGAACCACCTGTCGCAAAAACAATACCTAACGTGCCGGAACCGACTGTTTCTGGTCCGAAAACGTGACGTCTTCCACATACGGTGTGCAGTTCCTCCCACAGTTGTTGTGTATTTAAAAAATTCTGATCGAGACAAAAATTTTAAAAAATTTATATGTTTCTAATTCCTGTTGAGTTGGTGTACGGCGACGATGCACCATCATATGACACGATGGTCAGGTGGCATAGACGTTCCAGTGCTGTCAAATATGTCTGAATGACGAAAACACAGGGGCACGGAATCACAGGAGATGCAGAAGACGTGGTGGTCTTCTGTTTACAGATACTACTGTAAAGAAAATTGATGAACAAGTACCAATCACTTAAACATACAGTTTCATTCCATCTGAAATAACATTTAGTTGAGGTTTGATTTAGTTTGCATAAATATCTGTGAGAAACAATCTGACTTGCGTACCAGTCAGGGCACATAACAAAACAGCAGTAGCAGAATATTATGTGTACATTCGCAGATTTTAGTAGTAACATGGTGTTGATTACCGTCAGAATCAGCGGAACAAATTTGATCCACAAAACATAACTGCTTTTTCTTTCTGTTGGAAATACTGATAAATCTCTTCCTTCACTTTTCTGTTATTTTATTGCAGTTAAGATAAGTAATCTGCTAATCTTCATATTGTCATGCGTTGAAGTCAACTTTCTCCGGCAGCAGAAATGCACTTCACACAAACACTTTAATATTATCTCACTCGCTACATCAATTTCTCTCTGTAATCAACGATTTCTAATATATTCTCTTTCATAATTTGATACTGTTCCAGTATCCCTACGTCATTTAGTGAACTTCATAGGATATAAAGTTATAAACTCTTATTATCTGTAAAAATCGCATGTGACTGGTAAAATCGGCTAAAAAAAAAAAAATATTTCACATATTGATGAACTGTTCGAAAACTATGATTCGCGTCAAACTGATATTTTGACCTTTACTCATGTTGAAACTAAATGACACACAATGTAGCAAAAAGGGGGCTTCATCGGAGCTTGTGAAAAGCATAAGCATAAAAACTGTAAACATAATGTTTCAAACATCAAACATTTTTTGCTACATTTTGATCTGGCCAAATGTTACAACGGCAACCACTGGGGAATTTCGCAGAAGTTACGTTACTCGTAGTACTACATACGCAATACTAATGCAAAAAGCGGCTGAATTGTTAAAATCAATCCTTATTTGCACTGTAGTGAGAGAAACTGTTAACTGTCAGCTTCACTTCGAATACTCTGTAATGCCAGAAACTCTGCATAATTCCACCCGTCTTGTGACATACTTGTTGGTTTCAAACACCAACACAGCATAGATAGTGGCATGGACTTAACACTGACAGCCAAAACATTATTACTACCTTCCTAATAGCCGGTATGTCCACCTTTGGCACGTATAACATTGACGACACGTCACGGCATGAAAGTAATGAGGTCTTGGTAGGTCGCTAGGGAAAGGGGGTTGGGGGGTGGGACGGAGTTAGCACTACATCTGCATCACCTGACTCCCTTAAATTTCGGGAGGGGGCGATGAGCTATGGTACTACATACAATTACATCCCAGATGTGTTCGATCGGGTTCAGATCTGGCTTGGGGGCCCAGAGCACCAATTGGAGCTCCATCACACTCCTGGCCTTGTGACTTGGTGCGTTTTTTTTGGTCATCAGTCTACTGACTGGTTTGATGCGGCCCGCCACAAATTCCTTTCCTGTGCTAACCTCTTCATCTCAGAGTAGCACTTGCAACCTACGTCCTCAATTATTTGCTTGACGTATTCCAATCTCTGTCTTCCTCTACAGTTTTTGCCCTCTACAGCTCCCTCTAGTACCATGGAAGTCATTCCCTCATGTCTTAGCTGATGTCCTATCATCCTGTCCCTTCTCCTTATCAGTGTTTTCCACATATTCCTTTCCTCTCCGATTCTGCGTAGAACCTCCTCATTCCTTACCTTATCAGTCCACCTAATTTTCAACATTCGTCTATAGCACCACATCTCAAATGCTTCGATTCTCTTCTGTTCCGGTTTTCCCACAGTCTATGTTTCACTACCATACAATTCTGTACTCCAGACGTACATCCTCAGAAATTTCTTCCTCAAATTAAGACCGGTATTTGATATTAGTAGACTTCTCTTGGACAGAAATGCCTTTTTTGCCATAGCGAGACTGCTTTTGATGTCCTCCTTGCTCCGTCCGTCATTGGTTATTTTACTGCCTAGGTAGCAGAATTCCTTAACTTCATTGACTTCGTGACCATCAATCCTGATGTTAAGTTTCTCGCTGTTCTCATTACTACTAATTCTCATTACCTTCGTCTTTCTCCGATTTACTCTCAAACCATACTGTGTACACATTAGACTGTTCTTTCCGTTCAGCAGATCATTTAATTCTTCTTCACTTTCACTCAGGATAGCAATGTCATCAGCGAATCGTACCATTGATATCCTTTCACCTTGTATTTTAATTCCACTCCTGAACCTTTCTTTTCCATCATTGCTTCCTCGATGTGCAGACTGAAGAGTGGGGGCGAAAGGCTACAGCCTTGTCTTACACCC
Source organism: Schistocerca serialis cubense (assembly GCF_023864345.2). NCBI lineage: Eukaryota > Metazoa > Arthropoda > Insecta > Orthoptera > Acrididae > Schistocerca > Schistocerca serialis. Next base: position 444,741,374 of record NC_064646.1, on the reverse strand, counting down.
TTCTTAATACGAGCACTTCGTTCTTGATCGTCCACTCTTATTATTCCCTCTTGGTTGTTGTACATATCGTATATGACCTGTCTCTCCCTATAGCTTACCCCTACATTTTTCAGAATCTTGAACAGCTTGCACCATTTTATATTGTCGAATGCTTTTTCCAGGTCGACAAATCCTATGAAAGTGTCTTGATTTTTCTTTAGCCTTGTTTCCATTATTAGCCGTAACGTCAGAATTGCCTCTCTCGTCCCTTTACTTTTCCTAAAGCCAAACTGATCGTCACCTAGCGCGTTCTCGATTTTCTTTTCCATTCTTCTGTATATTATTCTTGTAAGCAGCTTCGATGCATGAGCTGTTATGCTGATTGTGCGATAATTCTCGCACTTGTCAACTCTTGCCGTCTTCGGAATTGTGTGGATGATGCTTTTCCGAAAGTCAGATGGTATATCGCCAGACTGATATATTCTACACACCAACGTGAATAGTCGTTTTGTTGCCACTTCCCCCAATGATTTTAGGAATTCTGATGGAATGTTGTCTATCCCTTCTGCCTTATTTGACCGTAAGTCCTCCAAAGCTCTTTTAAATTCCGATTCTAATACTGGATCCCCTATCTGTTCTAAATTGACTCCTGTTTCTTCTTCTATCACATCAGACAAATCTTCACCCTCATAGAGGCTTTCAATGTATTCTTTCCACCTATCTGCTCTCTCCTCTGCATTTAACAATGGAATTCCCGTTGCACTCTTAATGTTACCAGCGTTGCTTTTAATGTCACGAAAGGTTGTTTTGACTTTCCTGTATGCTGAGTCTGTCCTTCCGACAATCATATCTTTTTCGATGTCTTCACATTTTTCCTGCAGCCATTTCGTCTTAGCTTCCCTGCACTTCCTATTTATTTCATTCCTCAGCGACTTGTATTTCTGTATTCCTGATTTTCCCGGAACATGTTTGTACTTCCTCCTTTCATCAATTAACTGAAGTATTTCTTCTGTTACCCATGGTTTCTTCGCAGCTACCTTCTTTGTACTTATGTTTTCCTTCCCAACTTCTGTTATGGCCCTTTTTAGAGATGTCCATTCCTCTTCAACTGTACTGTCTACTGCGCTATTCCTTATTGCTGTATCTATAGCGTCAGAGAACTTCAAACGTATCTCGTCATTCCTTAGTACTTCCGTATCCCACTTCTTTGCGTATTGATTCTTCCTGACTAATGTCTTGAACTTCAGCCTACTCTTCATCACTACTATATTGTGATCTGAGTCTATATCTGCTCCTGGGTACGCCTTACAATCCAGTATCTGATTTCGGATTCTCTGTCTGACCATGATGTAATCTAATTGAAATCTTCCCGTATCTCCCGGCCTTTTCCAAGTATACACGGTGCGTTATCATGTTGCAAAATGCCGCTGCTGTCGTGAAACATGATCGTCATGAACGGGTTTACGGTACTCCTTGGCAGCGATGATGCTTTGTACGAGCTCCACTGGACCCGTGGAGGCCCAAGTGAATGTTCCCCGGAGCATAATGGAGCCGCCACCAGCTTGTCTCCGTCCCGCAGCTCAAGTAAGGAGCTGTTCCCCCGAACGACGACGGATTCGGGCTCTCCCGCCTGCTTGATGAAGAAGGTATCGTGATCCATCACACCACGCACCTCTCTGCCATTGCGCCAACGTCGAGTGCCGATGGTACGTGCCCACTGCAGTCGCGCCACAGTCCGCCGGCTGTCCTGTTTTACCAGTCTGCCCAGTCAACGATGTCCGACATTGTAATGAGGAGTGGCCGCCCAACCCCAAGGCGTCTGGACGTGGTTTCACGTCGGTCTCGCCACTCACCACAGCACTCCTCGAACACGTCGGACAATTTCCGAAATGCTCATACCGAGCCTGCGGGCCATCACAATCTATCCTTGGTCAACTCATCCTCGTCACGTGAGGTTGCTATCGCCTGGACGGGTTTATATCGATAGAAGGGCGGTGGTCATAATGTGGCCGATCAGTGTACATTTCTGTGGACTGCTCGACCTCTTTATCGTCCCACGATCTATCGACTTCGGTTGGTACTACCTCCACGATGCTTATTTGTGAATGTTGTTAAGATACCACGCATTTTGATAATAAAAGTGACTTTGGGACTTGGATGCAGTATCTTCAACGGCTCAGGCCCTATGTGAAAACACTAAGTACTAAATAAATATAAGATCACAATAACGACTCGACTCTGATTAACGGTGTTTTGCTGGTCTCGCGAAGTAGTGGCGTCTATTATTACTACGAGTATGTCCACAACTGTTTTATGCAGCTGTAACTTATTCTCGTGATCGCAGCAAAAGTCAGTGTCAAATCTTTTATTTCTTTTATTATGCATTAAACTGAATTAATTTTGTTTCGTATCTCAGTTGCCTGTTGTTTTCAAGCTGTTTAAAGCTAGTATCTTTTATGTGTGTTATTCTAAAATATGAAGAGCGATTTGAACACTCATTTGAAACGCAGTTGCTAAATCATTGTACACTACTGGCCGTTAAAATTGATACACCAAGAAGAAATGCAGGTGATAAACGGGCATTCATTGGACAAATATATTATACTATAACTGACATGTGATTACATTTTCACGCAATTTGTGTGCATAGATCTTGAGACATCAGTACCCAGAACAACCACCTCTGACCGTAATAACGGTAACGGCCTTGATACGCCTGGGCATTGAGTCAAACAGAACTTGGACGGTGTGTACAGGTACAGCTGCCCATTCACCTTCAACACGATATCACAGTTGATCAAGAGTAGTGATTGGCGTATGCGACGAGCCAGTTGCTCGGCCACCATTGACCAGACGTTTTCAAATGGTGAGAACTCTGGAGAATGTGCTGGCCAGGGTACCAGTCGAACATTTTCCGTATCCAGAAAGGCTCGTACAGGACCTGCAACATGCGGTCGTGCATTATCCTGCTGAAATGTAGGGTTTCGCAGGGATCGAATGAAGGGTAGAGCCACGGGTCGTAATACATCTGAAATGTAACGTCCACTGTTCAAAGCGCCGTCAATGAACAAGAGGCGACCGACACGTGTAACTAATGGTACCCCATACCATCACGCCGGGTGATACGCCAGTATGGCGATGACGAATACACGCTTCCAATGTGCGTTCACCGCGATGTCGCCAAACACGGATGCGACCATCATGACGCTGTAAACAGAACCTCGATTTATCCGAAAAAATGACGTTTTGGCATTCGTGGACCCAAGTTCGTCGTTGAGTACACCATCGCAGGCGCTCCTGTCTGTGATGCAGCGTCAAGAGTAACCGCAGCCATGGTCTCCGAGCTGATAGTCCATGCTGCTGCAAACGTCGTCGAACTGATCGTGCGGATGGTTTTTGTCTTGCAATCGTCCCCATCTGTTGACTCAGGAATCGAGACGTGGCTGCACGATCCGTTACAGCCATGCGGATAAGATGCCTGTCATCTCGGCTGCTAGTGATACGAGGCTGTTGGGATCCAGCACGGCATTCCGTATTACCCTCCTGAACCCACTGATTCCATATTGTGCTAACAGTCTTTGGATCTCGACCGACGCGAGCAGCAATGTTGCGATACGATAAACCGCAATCGCAATAGGCTACAATCCGACCTTTATTAAAGTCGGAAACGTGATGGTACGCATTTCTCCTCCTTACACGATGCATCACAACAACGTTTCACCAGGCAACGCCGGTCGACTGCTGTTTGTGTATGAGAAATCGGTTGGAAACTTTCCTCATGTCAGTACGTTGTAGGCGTCGCCACCGGCGCCAACCTTTTGTGAATGCTCTGAAAAGCTAATAATTTGCATATCACAGCATCTTCTTCCTGTCGGTTGAATTTCGCGTTTGTAGTACATCATGTTCGTGGTGTAGCAGTTTTAGTGGCCAGTAGTGTAGTTTCTAATAAACAAAATAATATATCATTTCTTGTTATTCTAGATTCGGAGTCAAGTATTATCTTCCGAAGAGCAACGTTTGACAGATGCTCTTACTTAAAAATCACCATAAATGTTCATATATCTGTACACGCAACATGAGAAGTCTGAGTAATTTGTTCAAATGCAGCAGTGCTTTGTGCGATTGTAGAATGTAATGCTGTTTCCTTTCGCGTTTCACGAAATTGTCAAATTTTAATCAGAGTTAGAACTTGTCCGTTTTGCCACTTTGTATTTCGCCGCGGATAGCTTGCACTGTCGCCGCGCGAGTCGATTGTGACGTGATTTTAAGAAAAATGTTTTATCCACGTTCATTGCAGAACGAAGAGAACAAGTGATAGCTTTCAATGAAATGAGCGAGAATATGCTGCGAATTGCTTGCTTAAAGCAGATTCTTAATATTATTCATTATTCGAGGGGACTGGAAACATAGGTTACACGTTATTATGGCAGGCCAAGTAACTTTTACTGAATACTGCACTACACTTCAGAGCGCCAAAGATACGTGACACTGTTCTTCAACATTGTCGCCAAGTCTCTGTAAGCAACTGTCGGAAGGTTCTCCCAGTCGCTCAGTTCCTCGACAATACAAATTCGCTCCTTGGTCACGGAGCCATTCAGCGAACCGCTGTGTGGACGTTCTCTGCGTAGAAAAATCTCCTCCCATCCAGATATTCTTGCAGTTTGCCGAAAAGATGGAAATCGAATAATGCAAGATCTTCCTTGCTTCCCTATCAGAACCAAGAACGTCTGAGTGTTTTGAACAAACTATTGGCACCATTTCACTGTTGCTGGACACGGCATAGAATTTTCCTATAAACCGCCAGAAATTTACTGTGAATCTGTGAGCTATTTTGACTGCTCACACGAATGGATCACGTCTCCAGTTGCCGTGCAATTAACTCGCGCCCTGCAACGCACCTGTTATCCGTACCGCAGCAGCACCGTGCCTGCAGGAGACCCGGAACGTGCTCTCTCTTCTGACAATGCCCCACTCCTGTTGTGCTGTGATCTTACCGTGGGACGAAGTGTGTAACTAAAGTCCTCATCCGGCGGCTGGTTATAACTGAAGTGGAGCTGCTCATAGAGCTCCAGTGTGGACTGCAATTGTTCTAAGGCAGCGAAACTCGGCAGACATTCTAATGCGTAAATGCGAAGCCGATTTACATTGAAAACATTGTTCCAATTTTGGCCGCCAGGTGCAAATATAGCGCTTTGAATGCAAGAAATCCGCATGGAAATTTTCCCATATGTGATGGATTAAGTACGGGACGTGGGCAGGAAGATCAAACCAGTCAAAAACGCATAATGTTGATTTTATTATTAAACGCCGCTTGCACAGTTTCTTCAATATGAGCGCCGGAGACATCGACAAGAAGCTGCACCCATAAAACGACGTCATCAACATTTGTTCGCAACAGTTCCGGTGAAATCCGAGCAACATGTTCCTGTATACTGGCCTTCAGAACAGTTATAGACCGAATGTGCCCCTATTAAAATTGTTCTTTTTAATACCCCCGAGCCAAAACTCACACAGATTCAAGATCAGGCAATCTTGCAGGCCAAGCACCTGCAACACAGCCCGCCGCTGTGACCGAGCGGTTCTAGGTGTTTCAACCTCGAATCGCGCTGCTGCTACGATCACAGGTTCGAATCCTGCTTCGGGCATGGATGTATGTCGTGTCCTTAGGTTAGTTGGGTCTAGGGGACTGATGACCACAGGTGTTAAGTCCCATAGTGGTTAGAGCCATTTGAACTACACTCCTGGAAATGGAAAAAAGAACACATTGACACCGGTGTGTCAGACCCACCATACTTGCTCCGGACACTGCGAGAGGGCTGTACAAGCAATTATCACACGCACGGCACAGCGGACACACCAGGAACCGCGGTGTTGGCCGTCGAATGGCGCTAGCTGCGCAGCATTTGTGCACCGCCGCCGTCAGTGTCAGCCAGTTTGCCGTGGCATACGGAGCTCCATCGCAGTCTTTAACACTGGTAGCATGCCGCGACAGCGTGGACGTGAACCGTATGTGCAGTTGACGGACTTTGAGCGAGGGCGTATAGTGGGCATGCGGGAGGCCGGGTGGACGTACCGCCGAATTGCTCAACACGTGGGGCGTGAGGTCTCCACAGTACATCGATGTTGTCGCCAGTGGTCGGCGGAAGGTGCACGTGCCCGTCGACCTGGGACCGGACCGCAGCGACGCACGGATGCACGCCAAGACCGTAGGATCCTACGCAGTGCCGTAGGGGATCGCACCGCCACTTCCCAGCAAATTAGGGACACTGTTGCTCCTGGGGTATCGGCGAGGACCATTCGCAACCGTCTCCATGAAGCTGGGATACGGTCCCGCACACCGTTAGGCCGTCTTCCGCTCACGCCCCAACATCGTGCAGCCCGCCTCCACTGGTGTCGCGACAGGCGTGAATGGAGGGACGAATGGTGACGTGTCGTCTTCAGCGATGAGAGTCGCTTCTGCCTTGGTGCCAATGATGGTCGTATGCGTGTTTGGCGCCGTGCAGGTGAGCGCCACAATCAGGACTGCATACGACCGAGGCACACAGGGCCAACACCCGGCATCATGGTGTGGGGAGCGATCTCCTACACTGGCCGTACACCACTGGTGATCGTCGAGGGGACACTGAATAATGCACGGTACATTCAAGCCGTCATCGAACCCATCGTTCTACCATTCCTAGACCGGCAAGGGAACTTGCTGTTCCAACAGGACAATGCACGTCCGCATGTATCCCGTGCCACCCAACGTGCTCTAGAAGGTGTAAGTCAACTACCCTGGCCAGCAAGATCTCCGGATCTGTCCCCCATTGAGCATGTTTGGGACTGGATGAAGCGTCGTCTCACGCGGTCTGCACGTCCAGCACGAACGCTGGTCCAACTGAGGCGCCAGGTGTAAATGGCATGGCAAGCCGTTCCACAGGACTACATCCAGCATCTCTACGATCGTCTCCATGGGAGAATAGCAGCCTGCATTGCTGCGAAAGGTGGATATACACTGTACTAGTGCCGACATTGTGCATGCTCTGTTGCCTGTGTCTATGTGCCTGTGGTTCTGTCAGTGTGATCATGTGATGTATCTGACCCCAGGAATGTGTCAATAAAGTTTCCCCTTCCTGGGACAATGAATTCACGGTGTTCTTATTTCAATTTCCAGGAGTGTATTTCAATCTGCAAAACGTTTTGAGATAACACGTTCGTGGAAGACTGCACCAAGAAAATCTTTTATTGGGCGAGAGACTTGAGGTGTTGCCCCATCTTGCATGAAAACAGCGTTTTCCACACACCTGCGCTTTTCCAAACCAGGAATCACATGCTGCACAAGGAGGTGTCGATAACGTGCAGACATCACGGTGCACCTCATAGGCCCGTTGGGCGTATTCTCGTCAAATAAGAACAGACCGACAACAAAGGTGTTTGTGACTCCATATAACACAGCCACATGCAGCGAGTCTGGTGGCTCCTCATGCACGCCATGCAGTTCGACATTACCCCAAATTCGCAGTTCTGTGTATTCACTGATCCCCGTACCTCGTCGCTCCTTCTGATATTTCCCAGCTACATGTCATGAAATGCGATCCGTGCCAGAAAACGAAGAGCAGATTCAGAACATTGCTGCAGATTATGAGGTTTCAGTTGCTGTACCGTCTGCATCTTGTGCGGGAACCAGTATAATATAGACTGCAAAACTTTCCGTACTGTTGACCGTGTGATGGACAATTGTAGTGACACTGCACGAGCCCGAGCACTATCTGATGCACGTGCTGCATGGTCAGTCACAGCGACAGCGACCTCGTCAAACACTGTCACCGGGATAGGACGCCTCTCTCTTCCAGGTACCACACCAAGCTCACATGTGTTTATCATCATCCTCTTTAAACCATTTAGTGACATCAGGCCTCTCCTCAGACCTTTCACTCGGCAATAGTCTCTCAATGCAGCACTGTAATTGCTGCTAGTCACGTAAAACAATTTCAGTAATAGTGCATGGTCACACTCCTCGAAAGCCATACTGTTCACTGACATTATGGCTTGTTCGATGACAGTGTGTATGTCATACCATCATACACTCAGTGTACAGCGCCATATTTGAACCTGGTGGCTACAACTCGAACTAATTTTTTCCAAGGTAAATCAGTTCCGCATTAACGCATCACTAAATTATCACGTTTCGCTGCTTTACGATAATTACAGCCCACACTGGACCTCTGTGACTAGCTGCTCTCTAATTATAACAACGTGGCATAATCGCCGAATAAGCACACAAGAAATACACTACTGGCCATTAAAATTGTTAGACCAAGAAGAAATGCAGATGATAAACGGGTATTCATTGGACAAATGTATCATACTAGAACAGACATGTGATTACATTTTCACGCAATTTGGGTGCATAGATCTTGAGACATCAGTACCTAGAACAACCACCCCTGGCCGTAATAACGGCCTTGATATACCTAGGCATTGAGTCAAACAGAGCTTGGATGGCGTGTACAGGTACAGTTACCCATGCAGCTTCAGCACGATACCACAGTTCATCAAGAGTAGTCACTGGCGTATTGTGACGAGCCAGTTGCTCGGCCACCATTGACCAGACGTTTTCAATTGGTGAGAGTTCTGGAGGATGTGCTGGGCAGGGCAGCAGTCGAACATTTTCCGTATCTAGAAAGGCCCGTACATAACCTGCAACATGCGGCCGTGCATTATCCTGCTGAAATGTAGGGTTTCGCAGGGATCGAATGAAGGGTAGAGCCACGGGTCGTAACACATCTCAAATGTAACGTCCACTGTTCAAAGTGCCGTCAATGCGAACAACAGGTGACCGAGACGAGTAACCAATGGCACCCCATACCATCACGCCGGGTGATACGCCGGTATGGCGATGACGAATACACGCTTCCAATGTGCGTTCACCGCGATGTCGCCAAACACGGATGCGACCATCATAATGCTGTAAACAGAACCTCGATTCATACGAAAAAATGACGTTTTGTCATTCGTGCACCCACGTTTGTCGTTGAGTACACCATCGCAGGCGCTCCTGTCTGTGATGTAGCGTCAAGGGTAATCGCAGCTGTGGTCTCCGAGCTGATAGTCCATGCTGCTGCAAACGTCGTCGAACTGTTCGTGCAGATGGTTGTTGTCTTACAAACGTCCCCATCTTTTGACTCAGGGATCGAGACGTGGCTGCACGATCCGTTACAGCCATGCGGATAAGATGTCTGTCATCTCGACTTCTAGTGATACGAGGCCGTTGGGATCTAGCACGGCGTTCCGTATTACCCTCCTGAACCCACCGATTCCATATTCTGCTAACAGTCTTTGGATCTCGACCAACGCGAGCAGCAGTGTCGCGATACGATAAACCGCAATCGCGATAGGCTACAATCCGACCTTTATCAAAGTCGGAAACGTGATGGTACGCATTTCTCCTCCTTACACGAGGCATCACAACAACGTTTCACTAGGCAACGCCGGTCAACTGCTGTTTGTGTATGAGAAATCGGTTGGAAACTTTCCTCATGTCAGCACGTTGTAGGTGTCGCCACCGGCGCCAACCTTGTGTGAATGCTCTGAATAGCTAATCATTTGCATATCACAGCATCTTCTTCCTGTCAGTTAAATTTCGGGTCTGTAGCACGTCATCTTCGTGGTGTAGCAATTTTAATGGCCTGTAGTGTAAATCACACCTCGCTCGTTACAGTCTTGCAAGTACTACGAAGCTGAGCCAGGGTCAACACGTGGGTGTATTTCTGACATCAACACACAGTAACAATACAGTATTCCGAGGAGGAGCGCCGCAAGTACTGGAGGGGCGAGTTGGCCAAGGCCAGCCCGCACAGTGCCTGGCGTTGCTCCAGAGGTGCCGGGACGAGGACACAGCACGCGCAGCAGTCGGCGGGACGGCTAGTCTTAACCCCCTCCGCGACTTCATCGGTGAGCCAATGAAACAGTCGGCAGGCTGCACGCCGACATTAGAATATCATCAACCCATTTGTCTACGCTCTGCAACAATTTTTGTATCAAAGTCTATAAGTAATGCGAACAGCCAAGTGATACTCGGTTCTAAGACAGGGTGTCAAACGCTACTGGCTGTCCACGAAGCATCTGCGAATCCTGGATGCTAGTCCACATCAGACCGCGCACGATTTGTTTAAAAAATCTGCGATGCCGCACCTAGCCACGTGGGGGACAGCGTGGTACTTTGGAATACTTTTCAGATTTTCGTCTCGAGGCACTCCCGTCAAAGAAGTTTGATACATTTTCTGATTATATTTTTAGTAGTCACTATTCGCCATTTGTATGTTGCAGTCTTTTTCTGGAATTGTAAAAAATACTCTCGAAAAGAAAGACTACGTCAGGAAAAGTGAGGTTATGTGAAAAAAAAATGTTCCAAGATACAACACGGTCACATGTTAAGCAACCAATGTTCTATTGAAATTTAGAAGTATTGCGATCGAGAGAATCTTATCAGCACTGTATTTAATAGTCTGCTTGTAAATTATTACTATACTACATACCGATAATTAGTAAGTTTCATTAAACAGAAGAATTAAATAGAAGTGTTACCAAAACCAGTTGCAAGTTAAACGCGTTTTGAAATAGAATCTATTACAAACTATCACATATTTTCATGTTCAAGACAGATGAAATTGTTAAGACATTGAAGAAACTCAGTCCATTTGCAAATATCACATCTTCCATGGTAGAAAACTTTCTTCTGTTTCGAGGTACAAGATGCTGCGTGACCGACGAAGCACGTCTTATCCGTCCTCACGTTATATAATTAATTTCAAAAAATATATAGAGGTTTACTGACTATAAAATTCTGTAACTGAAGAAATGACAATATCTTCCAAATAGCTTCAATATCAGAATGTAATTTTCACTCTGCAGCGGAATGTGCACTGATATGAAACTTCTTGGCAGATTAAAACTGTGTGCCGGACCGAGACTCGAGCTCGGGACCTTTGCTCCGTAGGTAGAGCACTTTCCCGCAAAAGACAAAGGTTCAGACTTCGAGTCTCGATCGGGCATACAGTCTTAATCTGCCAGCTTCAGCTTCAATAATGATCATTGATCAGCACTTAAATGTGTAGTTCTAAGAATATTTACAAAAGCTGTACAAAACACGAAATCATATTTCACAACAACAAAAACAGTCTAAAATACTGGAAACGGGCAACAGCGCTCTGTAGTGAGCATTTCTTCATGTGAATCCAAAATGGATCTTGGCAGCAGCATTTCTCCCTAGGTACCCTATCTCCCCTACTTGGCGCATTTGTGCAGCCAGTATTGAAATGAAGGTTCAAAAACTATCAGCGTTACTTTCTACATATTAAAGCTCTTCCATTTCCCGCGAAAGGCAGGCTCCTGCTTTACATAACAGTCAGGGAGACAAACCTACCAGGAAGTTTCAAAACATGTCGTGGAAAACGAAGGGGCGGCACCAGTTGAGTTGGTGCTAACACAGGCTGCAGTTTACTCTCGTGTTATTAAACTAGTAAATGGAGCAAGCGATTAGGAAAACAAATGAAAAATTTGGAAAAAGTGTTGAAACTGTGAGATCTGTCACTAACATTGTAAATGTCGTAGATGGAAAAGAAGATCAGCTAAACAGACTTTCTTCAAACGAAATTAGAAAATGAAAAGCCACAAGAATTTAATGAGAGGAACGGAGAGAAATGCAGTCTGAAATTGCATTAAATCAGACGATGCTGAGGGAATTAGATAAGTGAATAAGAAATAAAATTAGTGGACGACTGTTGCTATTCAGGCATGTAAATAACACAACCTCAGAATTAAAGAGGATGTAACACGCGCATTGGCATCAGGAGAAAATGCTATCCTGAAAAACTGAAATGTGGTAACGTCTAACATAAATGTAAATGTTAGACAGTGTTTTATGAAGGTGTTTGGACTGTACCCTTGCACGGAAGTGGTACGTGAACGATAAACGGTGCTGACAAGAAGAGAGCAGAAACCTGCGACACGTCTTGCTACACAAGAATCCAGAAGATTAGACTGGGAGATCGGATAACTTAATGAGGAGGTATGTGCAATACAGGGGAAAAGAAATTATGGCAAAACTTGCCTAGAAGAAGGGACGGATTGATAGGATGGATTGACGGAGGACATAAAAGGGTGCAAGAAAAGGCAGCTCTTTTGTATTATCACGTAATAGGGGAGAGAGTGTGGCAGATATGATACGCGAGTTGGGATGGAAGTCATTAAAGCAAAGACGTTTTTCGTCGCGGCGAGATCTATTTACGAAATTTCAGTCGCCAACTTTCTCTTCCGAATGCGAAAATATTTTGTTGAGCCCAACCTACATAGGTAGGAATGATCCTCAAAGTAAAATAAGAGAAATCAGAGCTCGAACAGAAATGTTTAGGTGTTTGTTTTTCCCGCGCGCTGTTCGGGAGTGGAATGGTAGAGAGATAGTATGATTGTGGTTCGATGAACCAAGCACTTAAATGTGAATTGCAGAGTAGTCATGTAGATGTAGATGTAGATCTTGCTCATCAAGGAATAATCGGTTTCGTAATGGAGGGAAGTGTGGAGGGTGATAGCTATAGATTTAGACCTAGCCATGAACAGAGTAAGGAGGTTCAAATGAATGTACGGGGTGGTGCACAAAAAATGGAAACATCTCCAGAAACGCATGCCTGAACATACAAGCAGATGATAGCTAAGCCTGCAGGTTGCACGGTTAGATCTGATCGGAAACGGCACCCGTGCAGTGTCCTCGATATTTTACAATTGTCAATAGTGCTCAGAACAGTATTCTGTGCAGTTGTGAGTGCATTATGTCGCCGCGCGGGATTAGCAAGGCGAATCTGTTGAAGTTTTCCTAATTTTCTGCGTCAGGTGTTTGCCTTTCACGCCTAATTTCTTTTATTACGGCGTAGAGACAAGCGCCGGCACGCCAGTCGAGAACGAAAGAGAAGAGACGGCTGTGGGAAGAAGCCAACCAACCGCACGCTGACCAGACCTCCCTCCAGGACGACAACGCGATAGCAGCGGCCCCTATGTGAAGAGGACATAAGCACCGCGACCGACTGGTGAAGGCCGAGTCCAATAGCAGCTTCAAGACTAGCGACTTGGGTAGCAGCGTCAACGATAACGACTTCGATAGTAGAGTTCAGGACAGATTTTTGTCAGAGATCAGCAGTCACTGCAAAGACATTATTTCGTATGTCGCCCTTTGCTTGCGACACATCTGTGTAATTGCGAAAGTTAAGTATTGTAATTTTCTTGTTGTAATAAAACTCATTTATACGACTTGTGCCGCTACGGTCGCAGGTTCGAATCCTGCCTCGGGCGTGGATGTGTGTGACGTCCTTAGGTTAGTTATGTTTAAGTACTTCTGAGTTCTAGGGGACTGATGACCTCAGATGTTGTCCCATAGTGGTCGGAGCCATTTGAACCATTTGAATATACGACTTGTTTGATTGTTTGCCTATCGAACCGAGTATGCAGGCTTTCTAGACACTACATCCTTTTCATACAAATTTCTGTTTAGTGCCCTAAGTTCGGACGTCGGAGCCACTCTGCTTGCAATTTTCTGTTTCCCGTGTTTTGGGGAACGAGTCCTTGTAATAGCGGACTTGTTACACCATTCGACTTCAAGAATCCATTCGTACACTTCACAGCTTGACACGATTTGGAGAGAAATAAATTTTAACGCAACTTGAAATACGCATACATGGGTATCAGTTGCCTTTCCTGATTATTCCCAGGTTCGATTCCCGGCGGGGTCAGGGATTTTCTCTGCCTTGTGATGACTGGGTGTTGTGTGATGTCCTTAGGTTAGTTAGGTTTAAGTAGTTCTAAGTTCTAGGGGACTGATGACCATAGATGTTAAGTCCCATAGTGCTCAGAGCCATTTGAACCATTTCCTGATTACAGTTCAATACAACGTTTCACAATAACGTACTTCCATCGCAAAGGTAGTGTGTCATAAATATTCACTTTGTGGGTACGACTTCTTGAATATTCTGTGATACTCCCTTTCAGTGTTAATATGGCGCTGTTCTGAATCGTGTCCAAGCTGCACACCTCACATTCTACACAATTCCATCCGGAGCTTGCAGATACCGGCAGAAGTAACAAACATATCACTAATTCTCAGTATAGGTGCTTGTACTATTCATTAATCCAAGATACACGGCGTTGAAGCCGAACTCCAAAAACTGGCAAAAGTTTGGAGGTTGCTCAAAGATATTTTCTCAGTATTTTAGTATCAGGCATCTATCGTCTGCGATACATAGTAATAATTATGATTTATTTGGTTTTTTGTTCCAATTAACTTTCTTTTTGTGAAAACACGCTCCCAACACTGAAAACGCCTGAAGTATGGAATCATCAAAGCGTACAAGAGAGAACACAAAGTAAGGCAATAGCCTTGAGATGTGCAAAAAAAGAACGATGATGCGGGAAGGGCTTAGAATAGCGCCTTAGTGCGCCTAACATAGCATTTAGTGAAACCACATACGAGTTGCACAACGGAGAAATTCCAATCAGGAAACCTATCAAATGTATTTTGTACAACTGTTAACGAATAATTAACAGTCCCGGAAAAATGAACCCGAGACAGAACCGAGCAGCATTGAATTCTAACTAGAGGACGGAGAGTAAAGTGGGCAATTTAGTTATCAACAGCAAGCGTGAATGTGTGGAACCAGTTTGTTTCCAAAGAAGTCATACAGCGCATATGGTCGACATTTACACCGTTGTGCAAATATGTTCAGTGCAGTAAGAAACCAAAATAAATGCAATTATTCTTTAAACAACCATCTTAGACCAGGGGTTGCGTATATCCACCGAGAAATTGTAGGTGGAGTTAAGATTCATCTTGTACGACTTAACTGTTGAGAATCAAAGGGTATCCTTTTGTATCCCGCCTGGAAGGTGGTGCACGGGTCTGTTCCTCAAAACTGAAGGGTAAGCCGAATGTAGGATGCCAGGAGAAGCAGGTGAGGTAGAACATTTGATACTGCAATTAAAAGTAGTTTTACTTAACTTTGGCTCAGATGAGCACGTAGGTGCGAAGCCGTACAGGTATGAACGCTAAATGCTACTACTAGTTGGACAAACTGTCATTAACTGAAGCAACAAAGTCTGTAATGGCCCCCTATGAGGTAGAAACAATGTCGCTAGGTCGTCTCCTCGGAATGAAATGGCTAGAATCCGGAGTGGCGCTCGTAGAGCTGCACAGCGCCGGCTAGCGGGCGCTGTCGTCGGTGTCTCGTAGTAGTGCCAACCTAGCAGAGCGCACCTACGTTCTGGCATCGTAGCTATCGATACCACGTATCCTTCAGACTCAACAGACATTTAGGACATATGGAGGATATTCGGAAACAGTCTGAAAAGCTTCTAACAGTGTTGCGTGGTAAGTTGTGCTGAGAAATACTTGTTTAAAAAAATGATAGCTTGTGCCGTTTCCGTGTTATTTATCATTACAGTTCGCCAATCAGGCGGTTGCGCGAGTAAATTCAAGCGGTACTCCAGATGCAGGTAGTGTATGTTGTTCTCACTGCGCACAAGGCAGCTCAGCCTTTAGCACGGCTTCGATCCGATGCTTACTACAGTCCAATGTCGAATATTTGTATCGCTCTTTTGTTCGGTTTTAGGAACCCAAACGAAGAACACGTTTGGCGGCCGCGTGTTTTTGCTCGCAACTGCCTGATCTGCTAACTTCAATGCTAATTAACTAGGATACGGCGCGATGTATGGAATTTTTTCTGAAAAGTTATTTGTCAGCACAATCAACCTACCCTGTAACACCTTTAAAGCTCCTCTGTGTAAACAGACGGTACGTTAAAACATGTTATTGTGAAGTGTTTGGAGACAGGAAGGGCGACGGTAGTTTCGGTTCCACGGCAGGTCGCAGAGCAGCGATATCAGAGCGAGGCCGAACGGAGGCGGGCGGCTGAGAAGCACGCGGTGCCTAGCCCGTGTCTCGCACCACGGCCGTGGCTGCCGGCCTTGGGCGGCTCTCCACTCCAGGGCCGACGCACAGCGCCTGCATCGCGGAACTGGATCAGCACGCGGCAGTCTCAAAGGGGCCGGGCGTCCGCGTGCCTACTCGCCTCAGCTTCCACAGGCTAATCAGTTGATACGTTAATGCATGAATCAGGGAAGTTCGATGGTCTCTCTCTCACCTCTGAGCAAGTTAGTTAGTTGACAATAATCATTCCGACAATCTACACTGAAGCGCCAAAGAAACTGGTATAGAGATGCGTATTCAAATACAAAGATATGATAACAAGCAGAATACGGTGCTGCGGTCGGCAACGCCTATAGAAGGCAACATGTTTCTCGCGCAGTTGTTAGATCGGCTATTGCTGCTGCAAAGGCAGGTTATCAAAATTTAAGTGATTTTGAACGTGATGTCATAGTGGGCGCACGAGCGATGGGACACAGCATCTCCGAGGTAGCGACGAAGTCGACCGTGAATATCAGGAATCCGGCAAAACATCAAATCTCCGACATCGCTATGAGCGGAAAAAGATCCAGCTACAACGGGACCAACGGCATTAAATGTGACAGAAGTGCAACCCTTCCGCAAACAGCTGCAGATTTAAATGCTGGGCCATCAATAAGTGTCAGCGTGTGAACCGCTCAACGAAACAACATCGATATCGGCTTTCGGAGTCGAAGGGCCTCTCGTGTATCCTTGACGACTGCACGACACAAAGCTTTACGCCTCGCCTAGGCCCATCAACACCGACTTTGGACTGTTGACGACTGGAAACGTGTTGCCTGGTCGGCCGAGTCTTGTTTCAAACGGTATCGAGTGGATGAACGTGTACGAGTATGGAGACAACCTCATGAATCCATGGACCCCCATGTCAGCAGGGGACTGTTCAAGCTGGTGAAGGCTCTGTAATAGTGTGGGACGTGTGCAGTTCGAGAGATGTGGGCGTCTAGATACGACTCTGACAGGTGACACGTACGTAAGGATCCTGTCTGATCACCTGCGTCCATTCATGTCATTCCAACAGACTTGGGCAATTCCAGCAGGACAACGTGACACCCCACACGTCCAGGAACACTCTTCTGAGTTTACGCACTTCCACTGGCCACCAAACTCCTCAAACATGGATATTATTTTGCATATATGGGGAATGCCTTGCAGCGTACTGTTCAGACGAGACCTACATCCCCTCGTACTCTTACGGATTTATGGACAACCCTGCAGGATTCGTAGTGGCAGTTCCTTCCAGCACTACTTCCGACAGTAGTCGAATCCATGCCACGTCGTGTTGCGGCTCTTCTGCGTGGCCGATGTGCCCTACACGATATAAGGCAGGTGTACCACTTTTTTTGGCTCTTCAATGTAGCCGTGTACTTGCGCTGTGCTGCAGTAAAAAGAAAAAAAAATTTAACCGACAGGAATAAGATGCTGTGATATGCAAATGATTAGCTTTTCAGAGCATTCACATAAGGTTGGCGCAGGTGGCGACACCTACAACGTGCTGACACGAGGAAAGTTTCCAACCGATTTCTCATACACAATCAGCAGTTGACCGGCGTTGCCTGGTGAAACGTTGTTGTGATGCATCGTGTAAGGAGGAGAAATGCGTACCATCACGTTTCCGACTTCGATTAAGGTCGGATTGTAGCCTATCGGGATTGCGGTTTATCGTATCGCCACATTGCTGCTCGCGTTGGTCGAGATCCAATGACTGTTAGCAGAATACGGAATCGGTGGGTTCAGGAGGGTAATAAGGAACGCCGTGCTGGATCCCAACGGCCTCGTATCACTAGCAGTCGAGATGACAGGCATCTTATCCGCATGGCTGGAACGGATCGTGCAACCACGCCTCGACCCCTGAGTCAACAGATGGGGAAGTCTGCAGAACAACAACCATCTGTACGAACAGTTCGACGACGCTTGCAGCAGCATGTACAATCAGCTGGGAGACCATGGCTGCGGTTGCCCTTGACGCTGCATCACAGACAGGAGCGCCTGCGATGGTGTACTCAACGACGAACCTGGGTGCACGAATGGCAAAACGTCATTTTTTCGGATGATTCCAGGTTCATGAGGGTCGCATCCGTGTTAGGCGACATCGCGGTGAACGCACATTTGAAGCGTGTATTCGTCATCGCCCTACTGGCGTATCACCCGGCGTGATGGCATGGGGTGCCATCGGTTACACGTCTCGGTCACCTCTTGATCTCATTGACGGCGCTTTGAACAGTGGACGATACATTTCAGATGTGTTACGACCCGTGGCTCTACCCTTCATTCGATCCCTGCAAAACCCTACATTTCAGCAGGATAATGCACGACCGCATGTTGCAGGTCCTGTACGGGCCTTTCTGGATACAGGAAATGTTCGACTGCTGCCCTGGCCAGCACATTCCACAGATCTCTCACGAACTGAAAACGTCTGGTCAATGGTGGCCGAGCAACTGGCTCGTCACAGTACGCCAGTCACTACTCTTGATGAACTGTGGTATCGTGTTGAAGCTGCATGGGCAGCTGTACCTGTACACGCCATCCAAGCTCTGTTTGAGCCAATGTCCTGGCGTATCGAGGCCGTTATTACGGCCAGAAGTGGTTGTTCTGGGTACTGATTTCTCAGTATCTATGCACCCAAATTGCGTGAAAAAATCACATGTCAGTTCTAGTATAATATATTTGTCCAATGAATACCCGTTTATCATCTGCATTTCTCCCTGGTGTGGCAATTTTAATGGCCAGTAGTGCACCTTTGTTCATGTAACAGATACAATCATAAGTTAACAGCACTACTGAATATGTCCGTCACCACTGCACTTCGTGTCAGACTGCGCAGAGGCGAAGACTGTGCCACAGTGAGACTGTGCCCCTCTCTCTGACGTGTACATCGATAACTTACAAAAATCGAAATGGCTCGGCCACATTAAAATGGTTGGCTAGTCTCCATATCACAGTGTCAACAATTGACAGTGGGACCTCAGTAGATGAGTGCTAAGCCGATATGGCGAGGACAGCAGTAGTTCTCCTCGGGTCTGGCCGCTCTAGGACAGTGGCGGAGGTCATGAGGAGGCCGCCCGGGAGTCGAGGGTCGGTGGCTGCCTGAGGCAGAGGGGGGCGTGGCCGCTGGCCCGCACGTGTCGTGCGGAAGAGGACCTGGCTGTCTGGCCACCTACCCGGTAGTTTTGGCGCCTCGATATACCACAAATACCCCACTAATGCAAGACGAATCTCGCCATCTCGGAGCACGAGATCCCAGGGAGGGGCCATAGGGTTTGGTGTTCGGTTCGAACTAAAGTGTATCCTTAATAGCTAAGACGGAAATTATTCGCCAACCGTATCATATGTATACTATCCGCATAACTATAAAACAATCGTAAATTTGTCACAGGAAATGTAGTATAATGTCCCTATGGGTGCTGTAGGAATAACTTCTACGTAATCATAGGGTTTTTCTGCAGAGTGCTGACACACTTTATTGTTAATGCTATCGCTTAATAGGAATACATCTGGTAATGCGTGGCTAAGTAACTGATTTCGACTAGTACTAACTGGTTAACATCACAGTCAATATAACCTACGGGAAACGCATTATACAAAAATTTAATTTAACATCAAAAAATACTGAAACGTTTGGGATACACAAAAAAAACTTCCATTAACATAAATGTTTTATACACTTAACTGAAGCAACAAATCCGCTTACAACGCTGTATGTTCAAACAACACTGCAGAAACCACCCCATGGTACTCGCTACTCGCTGTTCACTTTCTCTCTTTCTCTCTCTGACAAAAACACACACACATAGCAAGTACGTCAGGATCTTCATTAATATCTTCTTACAATCACGATTAGCAATGACCGCGCGATGCTGCCGTTCAATTTTCTATAAGAATAAGCTGTTCAAAGTGATACAAAAAAAAAATATTTTTAGAGATTTTATAAATTTTACCAATCATTTTGATTATCCCTTGTACAAAAGGAGAATCTCGCATGATTGTCTAGCGGCGGTTGCGTATGAAGTCACGTTTTAGGACAGCAACTCCACATCTGGCCATTAAATACAACGCGGCATACAAAACGACAAATTGGCATGAAGTGTACTGCATGTTTGGAAACGGAAAAAGCCATCTGCAATTTCTACACATGGAAAGATAATGCAGCGGACTTCTCGTTCAGAAATCGCATTTGAATCTTTGTGAGAAGATCTTGTTATGCTTCGTGTAACACAACTGGACAGCGTCACTGTCGCGGCCCGTCGACACTGCGGTTTATGGCTTCGCGACGTTGCAGTTCGCTATGATCAGGATTCCACTACTGCCACGCGAATATTAAATCGAAGTGTCCAAGAGGGCCGTACTCAACACCACCTGGAAGTCCCATAGTGCTCAGAGCCATTTGAACCATTTTTGAAGGTCTCTTTCTGCTGAGTACCAGGGCACATGGATATCGCAGGGAATGAAGAGGCGAATCTAGCAGCCAAGAAGGCGTTTCGTGATCCTCAGCTCCTCAAGTGTGCCATGCCCCTGCGTGGTATATCTTTGCTCTTGAGATCCAGAGTCTTGCATCGGTGGGAGGATGAGTGGCCGGAAGTTCCAGACAATAAGCTTCGTCTAGCAAAGCCCACAACGCAGCCGTAGCGCACCTCCTTCCAGCCACGTCGACGTGACGAGGTCCTCCTTACTCGTCGTCGCATCGGCCACAGCCCTATGACTCACGGCTTCTTGCTCCAGCGAGAGGACCCTCCGATGTGTGGAGCCTCTGGTATCCAGATCACAGTGCGCCACATTTTATTGGACTGTGGTTTATTTTCTGACCAGTGGGCGGTGGCGGATTTGCCGACGGATATGCCCTATATTTTAAATGACGTTCAAACAAAAGTGGTTCGAGTTTTACAGTTTTGTGAATTGTCCAGCATTTTTTCCCAAGATTTAAGGGGAGTGATTTTAATGTGTTAACATGCTGACTGGCTCATTGACGTTTTTTGTAAGCGGTCAGCCAGTGATATTTCCCTTCGCTTTTCTTTTAACTCTCTTGTCGCTTTACTTGTATTTTAATCTCATGTATGGCAACACTTGGTTGGCTAACCATCTCGAACCTACCCCGCGTGCTCGTGACGAAAGCCGGTGACAGGGTCAGGAGGTGAGATTGTTAACAGGCCGCTCTACTTGGCCCACTGCCTACTGTACACTGTAGGCCAGCGGGGGACACCATGACAAGTGGCCAACAGTAGCAGACGGCGCGTGGGACGGCGGCGGATTAACTCTCTACGGTCTGGCCTCGCAGCTCCATCTCACATTGCTGCCTCTGTACCGTCTCATTTCTCCTCGTTCCGACGTAACGCAGTCTATCAAGGATCCCGTTACTTTTGTGCTACGAAGTGTTATCCAAAATGTTTCCGAAATTCTAACGCACAAACTGTAATGAGTAGACGGAAGTAGTGCTAAGTGTCTCCCCATACATCGTTGTTGAATTAGTGTGGCAAATGGCTGCGAGCTGAACGCTTTCCTTTGTTGTTTGGTGTTTTCGTGAGTTTACTATTTTGCGATGGGTGAGCTGAAAGAGCAGTGTGTCTGCGTAAAATTTCGTTTTAAACTAGTAGAAGCAGCTGTAGAAGCGCACCTCGTGATGAAGCGAGCTTCAGCACACAAGGCAGGATTCACTTGCGAGTGATATAAGCGTTGCAAACATTCACTTTCACTGGTGAAAACGACATTTCTGGTCAGTCGTCAACTGTTATCACACTGGAAAATGCTCATAAACTGAGGGACTGACTCTGTAAACAAACCACCCAACTCGTCTACAGTGCCTCAGGAGAAAGTTATGGTGCATGTGAACGTATTTCGGCAGACGAACTGGTCATGAGAAGGGCTATGGCGCAGTTTGTGGCATGACTGCTGCACGACCACCAGAAGCAAGAGCACGTGGAGCACAAACAACAGCTGCACGGCGATCCATACTTTCTAAGATTGTCACTGGAGAAGAAAGTTCGGTTTATGGCTATGACCGTGAAACCAAGCAGCAACCGTTGCAGTGGAAAAGTCACATCTCGGTACAGAAAAAGGGGTGGGGAATTGAGGGCTCGACAGAAACAAGACGGAGGCTCGACAAATCAAAAGTAGCATTAAGGCCTCGTTGAACTGATTTTTATTAAAGTTCCTCTCATCTGATCAGGCGACCAATAAAGAGTTTTATTGCGATGTTGTTAGACGTTTGAGGAAGGAAAGCCGGCCGGAGTGGCCGTGCGGTTCTAGGCGCTACAGTCTGGAACCGAGGGACCGCTACGGTCGCAGGTTCGAATCCTGCCTCGGGCATGGATGTGTGTGATGTCCTTAGATTAGGTAGGTTTAATTAGTTCTAAGTTCTAGGCGACTGATGACCTCAGAAGTTAAGTCGCATAGTGCTCAGAGCAATTTGAATTTGAAGGAAGGAAATGACGAGAGAACATTCACAGAGGGGCATACGAACCACTGGGTACTCGGCCGTGACAATACACGACCATATACGGCTTGCATGAGTCAGCAACATTGTACACCAGGTGTACTTCTCTGTCACTTCTTCCTCTTTCCCAAGACGAAGAATGGATAAAGTGAAGGAGGTTCAAGCAGAGAAATAGCACTTCGTTTCGTTTATTTGTTTTTTATCACGCTGGTTTTTCAGTGTGAGACTGATTAGCATGTTCGTATAGGTTGTTTGTCATCTTAGCCGTCGTCTCACTTCAGTGACAGCGAGATGAAGACTCCAGAAACAGATGAAGTCTTATGAACGTAAAATATCTGACACAAGCGTAACATTTTTGGAGTGACTGTTAATGTGAGCGCTATTAACCATTTCTCAGAACAAGAAATTACAGCTTCCAGAACTATATAACAAAAGAGTGTGGGTTTTTCTTTTTGAGTTCTTAAAATAAAACCTATATTGTTATAGTTTCACGTTCCGTCATCGTGGAAAAGCGAGTTGTTTACGTGAATTGAGCTACAGAGGTAAGAATTCACGGTGGTATGTGAAACTGCAACCAGATTTCCGACCGCTTGCGTTGCCCTACGACGCCAGGACATCACGATACCAGGGAGGTTTGAAAAGTTCTCGGAACAGAGTAGAAAAAAAGTACTTACATCACTGAAACTTTTTTTATTTTTCAATGTAGACTCCTTGTAGATCAATGCGCTTGGTCCAACGATGTTCCAGTGCCTTAATCCCATCTCGAAAATGAGTTCCCTCCAGGCTTGCGAAATAGTTGTCATCTCCGGTTATCAATTCTTCGTTTGAAGTGAATCTTCGTCCACCAAGAAAAATTGTCAGTTTTGGGAAGAGATGGAAGTCTGACGGAGCCAAATCAAGTGAGTAAGGCGGGTGTGGCAATAATTCATACCTTAGCTCTTGTAATTTTGCCTTTGCGACGGCACATGTGTGCGGGTGCTCATAGTCTTGATGGAAGATGACTTTCTTTCTTGCTATACCTGGCCTTTTTTCGCGTATCTCTTGTTTCAGTTTGTCCAGGAGGTTAGCATAGTATTCTCAAGCAATTGTTTGCCCAGTGGGGAAATAATCTACAAACAGAATCTCCCTCGCACCCCAGAACACTGAAACCAAGGCCTTTCCTCTGAAGGAATTGCCTTTGCTTTCTTTCGTAGCGGAGAATCAGCATATTTCCATTGCTTTGACTGCTGTTTTGTCTCTGGGGTACAGTAGTGCACCCAAGTTTCATCTGTGGTCACAAACCGGAGCACAAAATCTTGTTCGTTTCTTCTAAAACTGACCAAACATTGTTCCGTATGTCCATTTTCATGCGTTTTTGATCCAGCGTCAAGAGTCGCGTCACCCATCTTGCAGATAATTTTTTCATTTCTAATTCTTCAGTTAAAATGTGATATACCCTTTCAGATGACATCTATCTAGCGTGAGCAATTTCACGTACTTTCAATCGGCGATCCTCCATGACCATTTTGTGCACTTTTGCAATGATTTCTGGAATAGTGAGACACCTTGCTCGACCACTGCACGGATCATCATCTAAGCTCTCCCAATCAAATTTAAATTCATTTGTCCACTTGTCAACAGTTGGATATGAATGAGCAGAGGCCCCCAGTGTATCCCCCAGTGTATTCTGGAAATCGGCACAAATGCACTTTGCTTTCATACCTTTTTTGCGAAGTACTTAATCACCGCTCGAATCTTGATTTTTCCATCTTCGCAAATCACTACGCGGGAACAACAACAGAGCCATCCCACCGCCACAGCTCTCATTCAAGAGCATTTACGTGGCACAAGACAACAGTCCAATGAATATCATCTGAACAGCTCGTTGCGCTAGTGCTGACCTCTGCTTTCAAACCACCCTGCTATTAACGAGTTAAACAACTTCTTTGCGACTTTTCTCTCAGTATCTCTAACAATGAAATTCTTGGTTTTAAATACTGCCTTCACATTTTTGATGAACCTGTTAAATCTACATCTACATCTACGTGGTTACTCCGCTACTCACAATAAAGTTCCTGGCAGAGGGTTCAATGAACCACCTTCAAGCTGTCTCTCTAACGTTCCACTCTCGAACGGCACGCGGGAAAAACGAGCACTTAAATTTTTCTGTGCGAGCCCTGATTTCTCTTATTTTATCGTGATGATCATTTCTCCCTATGTAGGAGGGTGCCAACAGAATGTTTTCGCAACGAAAAACGCCTTTGTTTTAATGATTGCCACTCCAATTCACGTATCATGTCTGTGAGACTATCTCCCTTATTTCGCGATAATACAAAACGACCTGCCCTTCTTTGTACTTTTTCGATGTCACCCGTCAGTCACACCTGATACGGATCCCACACCGCACAGCAATACTCCAGAGTAGGGCGGACAAGCGTTGTGTAAGCAGTCTCTTTAGTAGACCCGTTGCACCTTCTAAGTGTTCTGCAAATGAATTGCACTCTTTGGTTTGCTCTACCCACAATATTAGCTATGTGATCGTTCCAATTTAGGTTATTTGTAATTGTAATCCCTAAGAATTTAGTTGAATTTATAGCCTTCAGATTTGTGTGATTTATCGCGTAATCGAAATTTAGCTGGTTTCTTTTAGTACTCATGTGAATAACTTCATTCTTTTCCTTACTCAGGGTCAATTGCCACTTTTCGCACCGTACAGATATCATATCTACATCATTTTGTAAGTCGTTTTGATCATCTGATGACTTTACAAGACGGTAAATAATCTAAGACTGCTATTCAGATTGTCTCCTATGTCGTTAATATAGATCAAGAACAATTACTACGAATTGTGACCTTTCTGACAGTAAATCATGAATCCAGCCGTACAACTGAGGCGATACTCCGTAGGCACACAATTTGGTTAGAAGACGCTTGTGAGGAACGGTGCCGAAAGCTTTCTGGAAATCTAAAAATATGTAATCAATTTGACATCCCCTGTCGATAGCACTTATTACTTCAGGAGTATAAAGAGCTAATTGTGTTTCACAAGAACGATATTTTCTGAAACCGTGCTGACTATGTGTCAATAAAGCGTTTCTCTCGAGGTACTTCATAATGTTCGAATACAGTATATGTTCGAAAACCCTACTGCAAATCGACGTTATTGATAGAGGCCTGTAATTCAGCCGATTACTCCTACTTCCCTTTTTGGGTATTGGTGTGACTTGAGCAATTTTGCAGTCTTTAGGTACAGATCTTCCTATGAGCGAGTGGTTGTATACAAATGCTAAATATGGAGCTATTTTAGCAGCATACTCTGAGAGGAACCTGACTGGTATACAATCTGGACCAGAGGCCTTACCTCTATTAAGTGATTTAAACTGCTTTGCTACACCGCGGATATCTACATCTATGTTTCTCATCTTGGCAGTTGTTCTTGATTGTAATTCAGAAATATTTACTTCGTCTTCTTTGGTAAAGGAGTTTCGGAAAATCGTGTTTAATAACTCTGCTTTAGTGGCACTGTCATCAGTGGCTTCGCCGTTGTAAGGTACTGATTGCATCTTGTCACTTGCCGCTACGAAAGGCCTATTCCCCCCTTCACATACCAGTGACAAAGGAGGAGGAGGAGGAGGAGGAGGAGATTAGTGTTTAACGTCTCGTCGACAACGAGGTCATTATAGACGGAGCCAAGCTCGGATTAGGGCATAATCACAATAAGAAAAAGAGAAGCTTTGTCCAGAAACAGAAAACGTCATAGGTATAATTAGCCACAAGATAAACAAATGTGTAAAATGACCCTGTTCTTTTTTTCAGATCGCCTGCACAGATAATCGGTGCACACACTAAGGCTGTGCTTGTAAGAGGTGAGGAGTGCCATACTGAGGGTTCTTAGACTGCACGAAGCTGCCAGGTTTCCACCTCTGCCAGATTCTCCCTCGCACAACACTCACATTGCTGCGACTGAAGTGCCTGCCTCATGGATGGCTAAGTTGGAACAAGGCGATTGGTGACTGTGATACTGTACGCACTGCTGTGAGTACAGAAACCTACTGTACGTCTACAGTTAAGTCGTCAGTATCTGCCTGGTCAAGTGTCATTTAAATAATCAGTTTCCTCTATAGCCAGCGCGTAAGCTGAAATGTTGGCATTGTGGAGGCCGCGTAAGTGCGAATCAGAGGCAACCATGGTAAAAATACGGCGGTAATAAGGTGCCGTATAACGTTAGTCTTACCGACTGATCTGCTCCTCAGACGACGTAGTGTATTTATTGTCGTTTTACACTTTTTAGTAGTGAGTGTAACGTTGTAGTTTTGCCAGACCTGTTTGCAGACGAACCGACTGAGGAATCTGACCCGTGTCTGGAACTCGAAGAACTATAGGTCTAATTTCAAACTGCAAATCTCTGGCAAGTGTTAACTTACGCTACATCTGTACTCTGCAAATCTCTGTGAGGTGCATGGCAGAGGGCATCTTCCGTTGTACTACGAATCAGTGTTTATTTCCGTTCAATTGAGCATAGAATGCAGTAAAAATGTCTCCTCAAAAGTCTCTCAGCACTCCATAATTTGTGTAATCTTGTGTTAACAGTCCGTATGGCGACGATATTTAGGAGGCTGCAGTATATTTCGAAATTCGTCAGTTATTTTCTTCACACTCTTCCGTGGGTCAAACAAGCTGGTAATAACTCATGCTGTTCTTGTTTGTGTACGTTCAGTATCACCTGTTAATCTTATTTCGTACCTGTCCGACCTATGACGTCTGACACGAGTGTTTTGCAAGTTGTCTCTCCTGCAGACTGACTGCATGTTTGCAGTATCCTGCGACGCAGGACTAGCCGATCGGTCTCAGGCGCTGCAGTCGTGGACTGTGCGGCTGGTCCCGGCGGAGGTTCGAGTCCTCCCTCGGACATGGGTGTGTGTGTTTGTCCTTAGGATAGTTTAGGTTAAGTAGTGTGTAAGCTTAGGGACTGATGACCTTAGCAGTTAAGTCCCATAAGATTTCACACACATTTGAACCTTTTTTTTTTTTTTTTGCCGTATCCTGACAATGAGAGAAAATCCACCAACTACTTCACCTATGATCGAGCCCATGTGAACATTCTACTGAGTATACCCACTGAATGCTATATGCAGGTATTTGTATAAGGTTACTGATTCTAATTACAGCTCATTGATATTGTAGTCATAGTATCTACTAAGTTTTGTGTTATGTGAAGTGCACTATTTCAAATTTCTGAAGATTTAAAGGAAGTAGCCAGTCTTTCCGCCACTTTGAAGTCTTATGAAGACCAGCCTGAAAGTCAGTGCGGCTTTTTGTCAGATACAATTTCATTATAGACAACTGCATCATCTGCAAACATTCTGAGGGTACTATTAACATTGTGTTACAGGTAATTCATGTACAACACGAACAGCGACACATTCCTGTGGGGTACACCTGAAGTTACTTTTACATCTCGCTGAGTCTCCTTCCAAGACAGCATGCTGTGTCCTCCCCACTAAGAAAACCTATGCAGTCATAAAATTCTTTTCATATTCTATACAAGTACTGAAGATTTCCTGTGTGCTGCCAAATACAAGACTAAGGTGTGAGACTGGTCCCTTCTGTTCTGGCACTCGGAGAAGCCTATCCGCTATTGTAGTGCACGGTAATGGATGGTGGCTCCTCTAATGAACGCACTGATGCCTACAAGAGTTGACTCTGCGGTAGGTGGTTCTCCCAAATCTGTATTCTGACGGTGCACCACTGACACGGTTTCAGCTGAAAAGCTCAGCGTTTGCACGAATTGGGAAATTGGTAGTGCTGCACGCGGAGAGCACACGATCAGGCCGTGATGGAACGCGTCGATATCGTGTCACGACGTCTGACAGTGCATCGATACTTGCGTCACGTGACTCGTTGGACTATACGCCGTGACGTCAGCAGCACTCGTCCTCCAGCACAACACTTCCCTGTAACTCACGATGTAGGCTAAAGCTGCCGCATGAGTGCCTGCGTCCAGATTCTTTTTGCACTACGGCTGCAGACTAGACGTGGATACGTCCTTTATCGTTTGAGTTATTGAGGATCATACCGATTTCTAAGCTCGCCGGTAAAATACCAGATCACCCTCTTAAAAGACCTCACCGTCCGCTCAAAGAACTGGCACAACTCGGTCAGGTGGCCAGCGCAGCGAAGTGACGTGCATGTGTCATACGTTTATCACACTGAGATGTGTTGACGTGGAGATGCGACAGAACGGCAGAAAGTAGGTGTCCTGTTTGTACACATTCAAGACGAGATGGTGAATGAATATGGTCGATTTGTTGGTGCATAAACGCAGTCTGTTCAACGTGTCCACGAAGAACCGTGAACCACTCGCAGGCGTGTGACACGCCGTAAGAACAGTGGTCGCAAAAAGATCCTAACGGTTATGGATCGGAGGCGAGTGCCCTGCCTTGCCAGTGACTTTGGGATTCAAACCTTAGAGGCATTGCCGCTGACAATGGATGCAGGTCTATGTCACCCCGTTTCTAAGCTAATATTGCGATGAATTGTGCAATCTCAGATTTTTCATGGAAGCCGTTGTATGTGCCAATGAAAATAACATAGAAAAGGTTGGAAGTACCATAAAAGTGTCCTTTCAGTTCATAAGACATCCAACAGATGTAGGAGAATAGATGCTGTATCGGCAGGGCAACAGTGTACGCTGAATGTGCCACGCTCTTAAAGGCAGTGACTGTTGTTACCAATGTCTGCTGTGATCTGCTACCAGTGCCTTGATCCCATCTCGAAAATGAGTTTCCTCCTACCATCGTAATACTTTGAATATTGCGTATTTGTTTTTATACTGTTTATTGTACATATTTAATGGCATGCATTCAAATAACTCCCGTTACCAGAAGACGCACGCTACACATGATCAGTCCTCTGAGAGCAGAAGGCAAGCTAGCGTGCATTACACAGTGCCTAATGGTTCAGAAGGACGCGTGCAAGAATGTACTACAATATTCTCAGATATTTTTGGAATTTCTTGAAGACGGCTATACAATCTTCAAGAGAAACTTAAGAAAGAGGAAACCAAGTACAACGACTGTAGAGGACACATTGCAAGGTTTCATACCCATAAAGATGTTCACCAATGAAGACGTGATAAAATCAAAGCACACATTAATAGTTTTCCCATAGAAGAAAGTCACTACTGCAGCAGAAAGCCAAGTAAAGAATACTTCGACCCGGACTTAAAAATAAGCCCCAACTTTCACTGTCAAGCAAACTCAGTGAAGAGAGAAAGAGGTTAGCAAGCTGGACTCGCATTCGGGAGGACGACGGTTCAAACCCGTGTCCGGCCATCCTGATTGAGGTTTCCCGTGATTTCCCTAAACAGCTTCAGGCAAATGCCGGGATTGATCCTTTGAAAGGGAACGGCCGAATTCCTCACCCTTCCTTCCCTAATCCGATGGTACCGATGACCTCGCTCTCTCGTCCTCTTCCCCAAATTAATCAACCAAGGACCTACTTCTAGGATTCCGTTTCTTGGCATAATACAAACATCAAAAGAAGTTTTGCATCACCTCGGTACCGAGAGTTCCGGAACCTGTACAGAAAACTCGAATAGAGATCAACATAAACATCATTTCTGCCCTTTTTATTGTGCATGGAAACCACACATTGCATTTTGTACCATCATACAGCGAGACCTTCAGAGGGTGTGGTCCAGATTTCTGTACACATCGGTACCTCTAATAGCCAGTAGCACATCCTCTTGCATTGATGCATGCCTGTATTCGGCGTGGCATACTATCCACAGGTTCATCTAGGCACTGTCGGTCCAGATTGTCCCACTCCTCAACGGCGATTCGGCGTAGATCCCTCAGAGCTGTTGGTGAGTCACGTCGTCCACAAACAGCCTTTTTCAATCTATGCCAGGCATGTTCGATAGAGTTCGTGACTACAGAAGATGCTGGCCACTCTAGTCGAGCGATGTCGTTATCCTGAAGGAAGTCATTCACAAGATGTGCACGATGGGGGCGCGAATTGTCGTCCACGAAAACGACTGTCTCGCCAATATGCTGCCGATATGGCTGCACTATCGCTCAGAGGATGGCATTCACGTACCGTACAGTCGTTACGGCACCTTCCATGACCACCAGCGGACTACGTCGACCCCACATAATGCCACCCCCGAATAGCAGGGAACCTCCACCTTGCTTCACACGCTGGACGATGTGTCTAAGGCGTTCGGCCTGACCGGGTTGCCTCCAAACACGTCTCCGACGATTTTCTGGTTGAAGGCACATGCGACACTCATCGGTGAAAGGAACGTGATGCCAATCTTGAGCGGTCCATTCGGCAGGTTGCTGGGCCTATCTGTTCGCGATGCATGGTGTCGTGATTGCAAAGATGGACCTTGGCATGGACGTCGGGAGTCAAGTTGTGCTTCATACAACCTACTGCGCAGAATTTGAGTCGCAACACGACGTCCTGTGGCTGCTCGAAAAGCATTATTCAACACGGTGGCGTTGCTGTCAGGGTTCCTCCGAGCCATAATCCGTAGGTAGAGGTCATCTACTGCAGTTGTAGCGGCCTGAGCGAGGCATCGACAGTTGCTGGTTCAAATGGCTCTGAGCATTATGGGACTTAACAGCTGAGGTCATCAGTGCCCTAGAACTTAGAACTACTTAAACCTAACTAACCTAAGGACATCACACACATCCACGCCCGAGGAATGATTCGAACCTGCGACCGCAGCGGTCGCGCGGTTCCAGACTGTAGCGCCTAGAACCGCTCGGCCACTCCGGCCGGCTGTCAGATAAACATGGACACAAAAACGCATACCTTGAGAGCCTGTGAGATATTCTTGATTTTCAATATTGTGAAACAGATCTCTGCTACTGCAAGCTCTTTGCTTTCCATATTTTGGGAAGTGGTAGTATGGACTAAAAACAAGAAAAAAATGTCCAGTAAACATTTGCTCTAAAACACATACCTTAAGAATTATGAGCATTTGTTCATTAGAATAGTTGTGTTCCAAAGTACCGAAGATGAACAGGTGCTCATAGCCGTTAAGGTATGCATTTTAATGCACATGTTTACCGGAATTTTTTGTCTTTTTTTGATCCATACTACCACCGGCGGGTGTGGCCAAGCGGTTCTAGGCGCTTCAGTCTAGAACCGCGTGACCACTAACGTCGCAGGTTCGAATCCTGCCTCGGGCATGGATGTGTGTGATGTCTTCAGGTTAGTTAGTTTTAAGTAGTTCTAAGTCTAGGGGAATGATGACCTTAGATGTTATGTCCCATAGTGCTCAGAGACATTTAAACCATTTTCCATACTACCACTTCTCAAAATAGGGAAAGCAAAGAGCTTGTAGAAGAAGAAATTTGTTTCACAATATTGAAAATCAAGGATATGTCATAGGCTCTTAAGGTATGCGTTTTAGAGCCCATGTTTACTTAGCATTTGTGCTTCTGTTCTCGTGTACTTTCAGCCGTGCAAGTTTGCGCCATCCTTTTGTATATGCCTGTATATGCCATCGAATGACTTTGTTATGTCAGTGTAAATCAACGTGTGCCTTCAGTGCATTCGGCGAATCTTAGAGTTATCAACATCGCACATTGAGAGTGTCTAGATGTCGCGGTGAAGAACACGGTCGCCACTAAAATTCGCGTGCGGCGTATACTGAACTGCCTTCCCACAGTCAACTGAATCACGTCGGAGACTCAAGTTTAACCTTGATTCTGCCTTATCCTGAGAGAGCGTTCGCACCGGCGGCGCATTGTGGCGTGGGAGCGGCGTGCGGCAAACGCTGCCGCCGCTTTTACTCCTGCCCATTCTGCTCGCTGCTTTTGTCCACAGTACGGATTCACGAAGGAGGCCGCGCGACGCTGAAAAGGCCTGCCTTCCCTGAGATCAGCGCCGCATCGGTGTTAAACCTTTCAAACGCCGCCGTAAGTAACAGGGCGTGTGCTGAGGCCTTGTTAGCGTAATGAGGTCTTAATATACCTCGACACTTTCCGTCATACTCCTTTGTCCACTTTTGCTTTCTCTCCGTTTCCTGTTTCATCAGCTTGCGGCAACATCGACAGCGAACACGTGGAACATAAAGGCGGTTTTAGTAACGAAAAGATCCTCGCTTTGTCTTGTTGACGTGACAAAATTCATCTGGCAAAATCGAGGGAGTTTAGACCCACCGTTTGTACAATCATGTCAACAGGTTCTCGCGGACCACGTGGTTTCTCTGTTTTGTTTTACGAGTAATTATAAAGTTATGGCTGTCACCTCAAAAAATTAAAAGTTACGTAATCAGTTATTCCTTTGTTCGCACGCACATCCCTGCAGCCCTGGTAGGAGTAGCATATAAAAACATGGCCAGTAACTGCGCAGAAGGCGCAGTAGTAACTTTGTGCCAACATAAGAATTCTGTATTTATAACTA
Organism: Schistocerca serialis cubense; assembly: GCF_023864345.2. Classification (NCBI taxonomy): domain Eukaryota; kingdom Metazoa; phylum Arthropoda; class Insecta; order Orthoptera; family Acrididae; genus Schistocerca; species Schistocerca serialis. The sequence goes on along the minus strand of NC_064646.1, from coordinate 444,708,585 downwards.
TGTAAACTGTGGGGTCACTGCCGACTAGTCACTTATAAGGTGCCTAAAGGATGCTGCGTTCTCGGAATGCTATACAACAATTCAATCAAATAACACAGTTTTACTGTATTTCTATTAAGCAGATTGACGAAACTTTGAATTTACAACGGCGTCGCAAGCGATGGCGACAAGCAAGCAATCAAAGTCCTTTGCTGTAAACAAAGTCCATGTAAGCAATTGATATGGACCAGACGTCACCGCTATCTTAGTGCTCTCCTAGTACTGTCCCAGTACTGTCCAGCCGAGGCTGGCAGGAGCGGCGCTTGTATTCTCTTCGGTTAGAGGGCGCTCCTGTCGTTGTGCGGTCCTTGTCAGAGGGCTATTGGCTTACGTCGTCTCACCGTTTTCTTTGTTCTTGAAATCTTCGTCTTCGTGGCGGCGGCTTGTCGATACAGCGGAACATAAATTATACATTAGTGACAGTTATGCATAGAATAAATCTGGTACAAACTTCAACGTGACGAAATAAATCTCGGCTGAACAGCCTGGTATGAGTGTACATAGGACACAATATTTCGGCAATCGACCACGTTACCATCAACAGGTACGCTGATGTACTGACCTGCGGTGAGTCGGCGCCATGTATATATAGGACAATCCCCCTCCCGCTCCTCCCTCAGGCGCTTCCTATGAGTCGGTGCGGTGCACGCCCCGCGCGTGGTCCAGGTACAGCTTCCGTTCTCCCGCCGTCTGGGCGCTGCGTCCTAGGTCTTCTCGTTCAGGAGGGTCTGCCGGCACCGCTATCGTTATTCTTCCCTCCTCCCCCGAAGTCGGTACACTCTGGGAAATATACTTTTTCATCTTAATCTGGGTGATCGCGGGTTCCCACGCCTTGCTAGGGATGTAACCGCTGTCACGATTTAGTTGTGGCTCCCTTACTCTGATCTCTATGGCTTCTTTGATGGCCCAGTCCCAGTATTTGGAAGTCTGTGTCAGGACTTTGGTTTGGTCATAATCCATGCTCCTACAGGCAATGCTCAGCGATTGCCGACTTACTGGGCTGTTGCAGACTAGTGTGCCGTTGATGTTCTCGGCATCGGTCCTCAACGGTATGAGTGGTCTGCCCTATGTATACAATACCGCAATGGCAAGGTATGTGATAAACCCCTGATTTACGTAGACCAAGGTTGTCCTTGACACTACTAAGAATGCTCTTGGTTTTGCTTGGACGACGTAAGATGGTGTTTACGTAAAGATGGTGTTTATGTAAAATGCGTCCAATTTTTCCGGATAAGGCCTCACAAAACGGTTACAAGGCAGGGCAAATTCTGAAGGCTCTACTTCCCACACCTGCAGCACCGGCGGAAACTGAGGATGAACCTCAGGAGGAGTCGGCCTTGGCTATTATTCAGTTTCGTGGGGCCTTATCCGGAAAAATTGGACGCATTTTACGTAAACACCAAGTAAAAACCTCAATCCCCCCACCCCCACCCCCATTATCATCCTCTTATCTCCTGAAATGGTTCTCAGAAACTGCTTCGACTTTCCTTGGATGGCGAGACCATTGCGTGGCATCTTTTTCGGAACGACCACGAGGTGATTTTCGAGGGTGACTGTTCCTGAACAGCCGAAATGCAGACTTCTACAACCAATGTATCCGTCAAGTCAACCATTGTTGAGATAAATGTGTCCCATTGTGAATGTGTAGAAATGGATTTCACTTTAGCACCTCGATTTTATCGAGGTGATAATTACAACGTCATGACCACCGCTCGTTCAAAGCCCACTCCACAAAAAGAATAGCTCTTTGAAACAGTGGGAAAACAGTCACCTAACTGCATTTCTGATAGGGGTCATGCTTGGGCAAAGACTATGTACTATTTACACATTTTATATTCTACATAATGCCAAAATGTAAAGTTCTTTTAGAACCAAATGACAAAGAGACTGTTGGTTGCTACAGTGTTTCACGCTTTACTTTCAGGAAAGAGACCCAGATGACTTTTTCGTTTTTCTATGCCAGTGGACAAGCCATTCCTTTGTAGAAGTCTGAATTCTGTTCAGGAAAATCGCACTGGGGAGAAGAGATCCTCAGTGACGAATATCTGGGAGGGCATTTACCTGATAACCGTAGAAAACCTCTCGTGAACGTTTGTCATAGCTGGGTGATTACAATAACTTTTAAGTTAATATGGGAACAACGGCGTCCCAGCCAAAAATCTCTAAATATGAATGAGTATGTATCTGTGTATGTATGTGTGTGAGTGTTTGTGTGTGTAGTTCTCTTGCCAAATGCATTATTGTCTGTAACAGTTTATTTTCAATAACATGCGTAAAGATTGGTTGCAGAACAAATTTTGTTTCAAATCGGAAGTCATTACTTCTTGATGAAATAGAACTTCTGGTTCCTCATTACTATAAAAGATTTGCATAATTATATTACTTGGACCAACAGCAGATATAATTAAAATAATTCAGTTTAGGACAAACTGTTCCTTTGTGCACGGAACACGTCCATAATGTACATATGTATATTCCACCAGCTATCAGTGTATGAAAGGTCATAAATAATAATTTCAGATGTAATTATTCCATACACTTGTCTAAAACACGCCTCCGGCTCCGGAGTTGAGCGGTATGCATTGTTGTTGACACGCGAGTCCCTGTGTGTCGACAATGTACCACGCACAGAAATGAGTGTACATTTGAAGCACCTTGTTTCTGTGGGTTTCCAGATTTTTAGGTTAGTTCAAGACGTGCTGTTCCCAAAATACACGGTTAATGGAGCGACGAAATTGGGAGTGAGGCGTCGGGTTGTGATAACTGCAAAAGGTTAGTCAAAAATCGTTTGAAAAAGTGGCTTCAATTACCTGAAAGCCGATAGCCGAAACTGGAAAAGCCGAGTTCAGAAATGAAGTTGTGATTTAGGAACTTTCATACACTTCTTCCACATTCGAGGAGTGCCACTACATTTTATCAGGTACATACCAAAAACGTGATGTAACATTGCTGCTTTCCGAAGAAATGGATGCCGGAATCAGGCAGTCCGGTGAACGAGGCAGATAATTTTAAATTTAGAAATGAAGTCAAAATCAACTCCAGTGTATACAATGATTTTAAAATAAATTTTGTGTTTGCCTTGGTGAATTCTGTACTTGTTTCTAAACATATTTATTTATTTACTTTTCTTTCATACTAAGAACTTTTTTGCTACTTTCATTGCTTCATCACTTTTATTTACTATTCTTTCAGTTCAAACTTTTACCTGTACCTTTACTTTTAACATGCTTCGCCAACACCATATTTATAGGGCCTAGGCACTAGCGGAATGCAGCAAACAAAATCTCCTGGCTACGACAGGGTGCTCCCAAGCGGCACCTGTGGCGTTGTTTGTGCAATTCAGAACACAGGAGAGAAAACCACTCACCCAGCGGCCTCTGCGTCGGCGGGTTCTGCCTTGGCCTTCTCCTTGGCAGCCACGGCCGACACTTTGTACGACGACATCTGCAACACACGAGCACAGCAACGTTCACGTCAGCCTTTCACATTACCAGCCGACTACTATGAGGTCTCTGTTTAGCCTTATCGGTTCTGTTAGTCGTCCCAAATTCGTAGGTTTGGGAATTTTATATAGAATAATATGCGGATTATTGGACGATATAAAATGGAATGAACACACATGATATTACTACCTCCTCAAAGAGATAATTTAAATGGTTCAAATGGCACTGAGCACTATGGGACTTAACATCTGAGGTCATCAGTCCCCCAGAACTACTTAAATCTTCACACACATCCATGCCCGAGGCAGGATTCGAACCTGTAACCGTAGCAGTCGCGCGGTTCCGGACTGAAGCGCCTAGAACCGCTCGGCCACCGCGGCAGGCAGGTAATTTGTAAAATGTTGTTATTCTTTCTTTTTATAATGTGTCTCTGTCGTTCCCTTTATAAACTGTTCGGCTTATTGTTGCAAAGATTATTGACTGTACAGGACACTGTAAATTAGAAACATATGAGGCCTCTGTTCTGGTTTTTGCTATGGTTCACAATTGTATCTTAGGAAGTTCTGACGCACTCGCAAAATTAAGAGTGATGATGAGCTGACGTCGGAAAAGTTCGTGGAACAAAGATACCGTGGTAGCATGAACTTTATGGAAAAAAAGGAGAAATTTTTTCTCGCTGTTTATTTTATTCGTATATTTACCTATTTCAAATGACTGTCGGAAATGGCTCATACACCCAAATAAAAGTTTCAGACACGTCAGACAAAATTAAATTGTAGTCAGTTTATACATAGGTCATGAGCATACTGAAATTTTTAAAATTAAACTCTGTGCACCCTGTTACTACAAATGCAAAGACATCGGACGTTGTCTCATTCAGAATTAAGCTTATCCATAAACTAATAAACTAAAGAGCCGAGCAGGAAAAAGTAAAAGAAATTGTATACTTTATCACTAAGTACCCCTTTTACAAATTCTAATGAAACAATAAATATGTTAATAGATTTTATAGCTGTGAAAAGTAATCAACAATTATAAGGGCTTCGTATAATGTTTTAGCCCTTTGTTTCCCACATTTTATTCACTCCAGTAAAGAATACAAGATTTCATTTTCAGCTCTACTACAAACGCAATTCGGAGAGTGTATTAAATTTGACAGACTTTTCGTTTTCTTGATCCCCAGGTTGGTTCAAAAACCTTCATCAAAACCCTTCATACGATATCAAAACACTAAACTTTCAACACGAATGAAAATAGAAACTTGGAGTCAGTTTTAATTTACGCATCAAAACTGAAAGCCGAGCGTTCATTCACTTCTCAGTATGCTTCAAATACGGAAACACAAGGCGTTTTGGGTTTCCGTATTTCAACAGGATGGAGGACTGGCACCCACATTTAACAGCATTGCATGACAACGGGTGCCACAGCGTGCCAGGGACGTGCACCATTGACGACCAACGTCGCATGATTTCGCTTTTGAAAATAAAAAACTTTGGAGTCATATGCATAAGTTAAATTCTACTTCAAGTTAATTTTTCTTCCAATGATAAATTAGATATCAGTACAGTAAAGTTTTCGAATCATTACTGTGAGTGCCTCTTGCAAGGTTACCGTTTGGTGTCTGATAAGTACACCCTTACTCACTGCTGGTGCCGCATTCTTAACAACTGCCCAAACTGGTAAGGCAATGCGAGCGTTAGTTGTTATTCCAATTTTTAATTTCGTAAACTTTTTTTTTTAAGTCGCCCGAGATGGCCGAGTGGTTCTAGGCGCTACAGTCTCGAACCGCGCGATCGCTACGGTCGCAGGTTCGAATCCTGCCTCGGGCATTGATGTGTGTGATGTCCTTAGGTTAGTTAGGTTTAAGTAGTTCTAAGTTCTAGGCGACTGATGACCTCAGAAGTTAAGTCTCATAGTGCTCAATGCCATTAGAACAATTTTTTAAGGGGCTCCGGAACGCCCTATACTTGCAATGTTAAAATAACGCTTATAAATTACATCTTTCCTCACAAAGTATTTGAGGTAGGAAGTTGAACTTTTTACAGATTATTTATTGGAATATGGGCTACAACTAAACACAGGGATTTTACAAAATTTTAGTTCAGTTATTAAAGATGATTTTTTTTTCAATTGTAATGAAAATTCACAACATTTTTTGCAATTTTTTATTTATATATTCAAAAATATACAGTTTTTTGGAAAAAGGCTGTGTTAAATTAAGAAGAAGGTACTGTGTAACATTTACTGAAAGTTTGAAACAAATATGTTTGTAAGATCCTTAGAAAACATGTAATTAGTATGAGAAGATAAAAGTTTTGGGAATCGAGCGACAAAGATTGGATTAACTTTTTAGTGCATTCCAGGTCCATAGGATGGATTATCTTCATCCTCTGCATACTCCTCCTCCAACTTCCTCTTGTTCCTCCTCCTGTTTACTCTTGCTTGTATTTCTAGACTCTTTACAACCCTGTCTGCAGCCCGAAGGCGTTCCTTGTCTAAAGCAAGCATCGCTCGTTGTTGTGTTCGTAGATTCTGCTACCATTTTCTTCAGTTGCAGTTACTGCAACACTGTTCCAAAAGGTGGTCATGTATGAACACTTATCACATTTCAGTTGTATTTCACTAGCAAGTCCTACGTGCTTTATTATGGAGAGTTCCAGACCAACTTCACTACAATGAATAGAACTTACACAGTTTGAAAAAATTCCTTTGAGAACCGACATATCAAATATTTCACTCACATCCGATTCGCCCATAAAACATTCATAGTTTTCACTCATTGAACCAAGCTTCTTCTGTGAAGTATTTTCTTTCCCACTTTGACTGCTATGGGCAGGTGTACTTGAGAGGTTAGGTTCACTCACTTGGTTATCGTCTTTATTGTTTACAGTAATAACACATACCTTTGGCTTTCCAACATTTCTCCTTTTCTTAAAAGCCTTCAGAGGATTTCTGATAACTTTACTTTTACTCATTATTATACTTCAACAAAACAGAGACTCAAGAAACAGAATTAATTACGAATATTTTCGAGATAAGGACAAAGTAAATAAACATGAAACAATCAACAATCACACCAGCGATATATATTGAACCATCACAGGATAGCCACAACACATACTTTATCTCACATCACTAAAATGTACCTGATGAACAAGGACGTTAATAATAACACCATTTGACAGCAGTTTAACAGCGCCACAGTGGGTCACGCCCATGTAGAACACATTTAAAAAAAAAATTTAAAAACAGTTGTAGTCTTCGGAATTGAATAAATTATATATCTATTAAAAGGTAATAGTCTGCAGATTCAGAAAACGCAAAAAAGTAAACATTGATCTTTTCATGATTTTGAGTCTTTCCGGAGCCCCTTAAGTTACTTTCTTGATTGTTACGAAAACAAGGCCCGGAAACTCAGCGTTCCGCGGAACGTGGTTTAAAGAGACTGCGCGAGCACACGGCTGCCACCTCGTCGACACCTCTCCTCCCCGCTCCCTCCCCCAGCGTCCAGGAGGGAGGGAACAATAGAATAGCGTGGACCTCGGTATCTGCTGACATGAACCCCACCGGGCATGTTCGGAACCAGTAGAAATTTGCAGCGCGTCATCTCAGGAATCTTCTTCGTTCAGTGCATGACGTCACAGACGGCCGAAGTTCCGCACTTTCGAACAGACTGACCTTCTTGTTCACTGTATTGATTTCAAATTAATATTTTTTCCGTAAGGATTCACTCTTTCATTTCCTGCTCCCCTTGACTCTATGCCCACTAACGTTAGCCGATACTCAGGGGGTGCAAAACGTTTTACGAACAGTTTTCAGATGAACTACTGTTTATGATGAAGTCTTCCAGGGTAACAGGAAGTTTTATTACAATTGCGAAAGCCGTGCCTTCCTCTGTGTGGACAGTTGAAGCCGTTGGTATCTTAGTGCAGACGTATCTCCTGCATGAAAGAATTAAAACTGGGAATCATAGTAAAGAGGAAAGGCTCGATAATTTTGATGGTGGTCATGATGACCCGTATAGGGAGGCGTGTAAGTAGGTGCAGGAGACAAATTTTAACTGCCCGATACTTAATAGATGCGAAGTTGCGAGAAATTGCATCAAGGCCGGAATGAGATTATGAACACTTACTGAGAAGAGAACAATGGCCTGCACAGGAAGCCGTAAGGCGCGAGGCAGTTAACGCCCAGCCAGAACTGGCAATGAAACAGCACCGCACGCCGGTTAACGGAGGTGTTAACAGCGCAACGGACAAGGCGGCGCCACTGCTGCGGCTGTAATCTCGCTGGGCACTTGTCCTTTCATTTCCAGCATCTGGGAGATGTAAGACGTCCATCCAAACAGAGAGAGACAAATTGTAAAGTAAAGAAACTTTAATATTCAATACCCTAGGGTTAAATACTGTACAGCATTCTAAAGAACCATAGACTTTTATTCCAGAACAACAAGTAGTTTTAAATAAATAACTTTGGAATTTATAGAACATGGGTATTTGAGATAGAACAGCTTACAGGGCAAGCTGGGACAGAAGCAAAACTAACATCGAATGTGATCTACATCGTGCACAAACGTTAATATGTACGAACCAAACTGCAAAGAAAACATGCCTTAATCAATGAAACAATACTGGAAATTTGCTTGAAACATTATAGAGATATACCGACGAAAGCTACAGGAATAAATGCAGATCCAGACATTGGAGAATAAGGCAGCTTTGAATGAAGCGACATGAGAATAATTCGATGAAATTCTCAAAATAAAGAAACACAGAAACGCTCCCGGAGGTGATGTCATGAATATTGAATTAATTAGCACGTTCCACTGGAAATTAAATATGGAATGTTGGACATGTTCAGTGGTTGCTATAGCACATTTACAGTACTGGAGTACCAAAGTACATGTCAGTAAAACACTTTAATAGGAATACTTCGGTAAAAGTCGGTACCGAACATAGACGGAACGAGGACGAAGTATTCGTAAATCATGGAATAAAGCAGAAAAACGCAAGGTCACCAGTACTTATGCACAGTAACGCAGTACTCTGAACAGTAATTTTGATGTCGAGAATGTAATTTCAAGTACTCTTTCATTTGATGCTTACCAGTTTTTTAGCTATTCAGAAAACAATCTGCTATTAACAGTGAATAGACCTGAGAAAAAGCAGCCGAATGTTTTCACCAGAAAATGTTAGTAAATTTGTAATACTCATTCGACATTGTTCACTGGCAAACACCTTTCGAAATTCTGAAGTAGGCAGAGAAAAAAATACAGCTGTTGTAAAGTGGTTGCAACTTGTACAGTAACAAGAATGCCTACATAAGAGTCGAGGAGCATGAAACGTGTGCGGTTCTAGGCGCTACAGTCTGGAACCGCGTGACCGCTACGGTTGCAGGTTCGAATCCTGCCTCGGGCATGGATGTGTGTGATGTCCTTAGGTTAGTTAGGTTTAAGTAGTTCTAAGTTCTAGGGGACTGATGACCTTAGAAGTTAAGTCCCATAGTGCTCAGAGCCATTTGAACCATTTTTGAAGCATGAAACGGAAGCATTAGTTTAGAAGAGTGACTGGATTTCTGCCTATCGTTTATCTTAATCAATCTGTACAATGAGTAAGCCTTGCAGGGAACCAAGGAGAAATTTTCAAAGCAAAATGAAGTTCAGGGGGGAAAAATAAAAAAATTCACCTTTGCGGTAGGCATCGTAATTCTGCCTCAGACGGGAGAAATATTTGAGGAGCAGTTAGACGGAATGGCTAGCGTCTTCAAACAGACTGTAAAATGAACATCAGTAAAAGTTCTCATTAAGAGCGCTGCGACGGTACTGCCACCTCTTGGCTTCTTCCTACTCCTGCTGTATCGTCTAGTAACTTCGCTGTTTTCTGACGACCGGGTAATAAATGGCAGTGCCGAAAATGAAGTACAGACAACAGTACATATTTTATGACTAATTCCACAAGTATGGCATTTCGATCGTTAGAACTATGTTTATGACGTCATTTGTTCTGAGCTGTGAGTTATACAATCACAATTTTGCAGGTGCTTCAGTAGTACATGTACACACTCAGTAGCGCCGGCCGAGGTGGCCGAGCGGTTCTAGGCGCTACAGCGTGGAACCTCGCGACCGCAACGGTCGCAGGTTCGAATCCTGCCTCTGGCATGGATATGTGTTACGTCGTTAGGTGAGTTAGGTTTAAGTATTTCTAAGTTCTAGGGGACTGATGACCATAGATGTTAAGTCCCATAGTCCTCAGAGCCATTTGAACCATTTGAACTCAGTAGCACATGTGAACACTGTCTGTAAATTGAGTTGCGAACAGAGTTAGTAGTGCCGGATGCTGAAGCTTTACTGTATGAATAGTGGAAATGTAGTTAGCGATAAACGTTTTCCTTTAGTCATTTTGCGGGTGGTGTCCGCTAGAAAACGTTTTGTAAAGGTTTGAAATTATGTGGAATGGTAGTCACTAAGTGCACTCGATCTCAAATACAGCATGAATGTAGTCTGGATAATTTCGCCACCGTGAGCCTGAAGACTTACACATAATCTAATATCATTCTGCGTTAAACCTTTAATGTAAGATTATACCTCTTAATGAGTGGATTATGCTAAATTTTAAATTTTTAAATTCGGCCAATAATTTTATAAAAAATACTGAAAATCAAATTTTTGTTGCCCCCTCATTAGATACGCAACCTGCAACTGGAACCGTGCACCACTAACCAGAAAATGTTCATGATGATGATGATAATGCTGCTCATTATTGATGTTGTTGCGGTCTTCAGTCCAGAGAATGGTTTGATGCAGCTCTCCATGCTACACTATCCTGTGCAAGTTTCTTCGTCTCCCAGTACTTACTGCAACTTACATCTGAATCTGCTTAGTGTATTCATCTCTTGGTCTCCCTCTATGTTTTTTACCCTCCACGCTGTCCTCCAATACTAAATTGGTGATCCCTAGATGCCTCAGAATATGCCCTACCAGCCGATCCCTTCTTCTAGTCAAGTTGTGCCACAAACTCCTCTTCTCCCCAATTCTACTCAATACCTCCTCGTTAGTTATGTGATATACCCATCTAATCTTCCGCATTCTTCTGTAGCACCACATTTCGAAAGCTTTTATTCTCTTGTTGATAATTCTTCCGGGTTATATGGCTGTGGTCGATGGAATTCTTCTATTCCTAACGTTTCGTCCAATACTACGTTGGACATCCTCAGAGGTATGGCTGGACCTGCTGAATCCTGCCGACTGACGAGTCGGGCGTCGGAGAGCGGCCTAAATACCGAGGGAAGGGGGCGTGGTCTAGCTTGCACATAGTGGCAGAGAGAAAACTAGTCAAAGATAAAATGTAACTATCGATAATAGTCCTTCATAGATAAAAATCATTTATCAATTCTCTAACACCACTGTCCATATCTCGCTTAATTAATAATTGCCACTATGTGCAATCTAAACCACGCCCAATTTCCTCGGTATTTAGGCCGCTCTCCGACGCCTGACTCGTCAGTCGGTAGGACTCAGCAGGACCAGCCATACCTCTGAAGATGTCCAACGTAGTATTGGACGAAACGTTAGGAATAGAATTCCATGGACCACGGCCATATAACCCGGAAGAATTATCAACAACAGTACCATCCTGTCGTGAAAGCCTTCATTGTACTTCTATTCTCTTCTTGTCTAAACTATTTACCGTCCATGTTTCACTTCCATACATGGCTACACTCCATACAAATACTTTCAGAAACGACTTCCTGACACTTAAATCTATACTCGATGTTAACAAATTTCTCTTCTTCAGAAACGCTTTCCTTGCCATTGCCAGTCTACATTTTATATTGTCCCTACTTCGACCATCATCAGTTATTTTGCTCCCAAATAGCAGAACTCCTTTACTACTTTAAGTGTCTCATTTCCTAATCTAATTCCCTCAGCATCACCCGACTTAATTCGACTACATTCCATTATACTCGTTTTGCTTTTGTTGATGTTCATCTTATATCCTCCTTTCAAGACACTATCATTCCGTTCAACTGCTCCTCCAAGTCCTTTGCTGTCTCTGACAGAATTACAATGTCATCGGTGAACCTCAAAGTTTTTATTTCTTCTCCATGGATTTTAATACCTACTCCGAATTTTTCTTTTGTTTCCTTTATTGCTTGCTCAATATAAAGATTGAATAACATCGGGGAGAGGCTACAACCCTGTCTCACTCCCTTCCCAATCACTGCTTCCCTTTCATGTCTCTCGACTCTTACAACTGCCATCTGGTTTCTGTACAAATTGTAAATAGCCTTTCGCTCCCTGTATTTTACCCCTGCCACCTTCAGAATTTAAAAGAGAGTATTCCTGTCATAAAAACAAAAGTACAAAATGAAGTGGAGGGATTTCGTTCACTTTGTGGAAGACTGTATGATCTCCGACATCATTGTGTAATAAGTCCGCAGTTCGTTGTCTAGCGGCTAGCGTTGCTGCCTCTCGATCATGGGGTCCCGGGTTCGATTCCCGGCCGGGTTGGAGATTTTCTCGGCCCAGAGACTGGGTGTTCGTGTTGTCCTCATCATTTCATCATTATCATTATGATCCGTGAAAGTGGCAAAATTGGACTGTGAAAAAATTTGTGCTTTATACGGGCGCTGATAACCGCACAAACCGAACATCATCAACTTTGCAATATACTCGCAAAGGAAAACGAAATACAGACCAACTATCACAGAAGTGGCGTGAACAGATTTGATGCAAATAAGGCCAGTAGGTGTAATTCTTGATATAGATGATGATGATGAATACTACTGTGACATGTTCTTAACCTCGCAGGGACGCATATCAACTACAACAATTCAGTATAAGATATTCCCCAATATTACCACGAGTTATTTGTATACAATGATCATGTCGATCGCTGGAATTCGAGTATTACAGTCCCATGCCAGAGTGTAAAACTCAGTTTCGTCTATTATCCTTTAGATAAAACGAACAGAATGATTCGTACAGTTTAGGCGAAACTAGGCAGATATAGAACTAAAGCACGCTCCAGTTGGGACTAAATACTTATACACTGTTATGAAATTCAACCTATATATATATCAACTGACCATTACGTTAAATAAACAAAACTTGGTGACTGTAGCAATCAAAATAAACTTGTGAAATATTTTGTACAATATTTTCCATGCAGGCGCATAACTGTCGCTATTGTGACAAAATTGGTATGATTCCTCTAAAGAAGGCAATAAAAAAGAGATATAACACCATTGATACATATCCGCTACGAAAGAAGATTACAACTGTTGGTCCGTCTGCATCAAGGTGCCACACTTAAATAATTATTATACAGTCTTGGTTGCACAATAAATTTATGATATCATTTACGCGTTTCAGTGTGTTCATCATTATCTGAATTTATGGTACTTGAAATTCAAAGTATTTACTGATAAGTGAGAACAAAATTCATGAAAGTTAATGTAAATGAAAGCAGAAACATGACCTAGAATAAAAAAATCATAAAAGTTATAGTATCGACAATAACGAGACAAAATTAAATTTTGTATTTTCCGAGTCTCACTTAAAACTATTTTGTATTGATTTAAGTGTTGAACAGAATTATCACCGACCTCTCTCGAGACTTAAAGTTATAAATAATTAAAAAATCTTCTCAAAATCGTGCTTCACGGCTTTAAAAACTTACGTTTTGTTATAACAAGTATCTGAAGCTGCTAAAATGTTTTATTTTTTTCCTTTTACAACTTGTTTCAAACATGTGGTCATGATTTCTTGCGTAATTATGTTATGACTATTAGAGATCAAAGAGTTCCTTTGTCGAAGAAGAATAAAAAGGACTGTTGCCTTTTTTTAAGTAACCATTCACGCGAAGAGACGGCCGTCTAAATCACAACAGCACTTCTCAGTGCTTCACACTTTACACAAAAGGTGTTGTGCCCTAGAAACTCATCCGTTCAAATCAACCACGATTGACTTCTTATCCTTTGTAATGATCCCGCATTTCTTTCTCGCAGAGTTAAAAACGCAAGTGTAGTTAGAAACGCACTTCTCCTTTGGTTTAAACAGCTGCTCGGTAGAGAACAGCCATATTGTCAGTCAGCAGTGTTTACAATATTTTGGCGGTAGCAGAGGCGGTTATGAACTCAGCATCTCTTCTTGTGTCTTATCTGTACTCTTTACAATGTTATCGCCTGTGGACAACAACAACGATAACTTAAGTATGCAAAAAGCTCGTCATAAACAAGATTTCCACTGATGAGGTCTCCCTAAATGTGCAAAAGATGGGCCAAGCGCACGCAATACGCATGACTAGCAAAACACGCGGGCGTAACAAACAGAAGGAATACCTGTGTGGTGAGAGCTGTGCACAGCGCATGTCGCCAGCATCGAACTTAAACAGTATCGTCACTTACGTGTCACTCTACCTGCATTCTGAATTAAGATTGATACTTTAATATTACACTTATTTGCCCTATTTTTACCCAGCATAAATGAGCTAGATAAATTCGATAATGCGGGAGAGCGTTGCCAGTCAGTCGGTAAGATTTATGTACAGCAGTATGAGTAATTACCTCTGTTTACGCCGTAGTGTTAGTGCTGAAGACGTGGAGGATGACTAGGCTACGGTTAATAATTTAGTTGCGAAAAGTGAATGAAGATTAAAGATATGGCTCCCGAAAGGAATAAAAGAGGATATATTTTTAGTGTGTAATAAATCACTAATTTACTGCATGTCTCAACTCTATGTTTTTTGACTTGTGTGTGTCTGTGACGATGGCTGTGATAGGTCAACGATAATCTTTGGCAAACTGTTTTACTCTTTGAGTTTAACCAGTCCCAGAGAGGCATTTTTTTCTTTTTTTTTTTACAGTGCTGCAACATATGACAAGAATTTATTTACTTTTTTGTGGTTCCGCTAACGACGCTATCGGGCATTCATCATATCTTAGACACCGTAGAACTGCACGAATCTCTGTAAGTATTTATTTGAAAGTAAGTGATTGTCAGAAGCTACGAAAAAATTACAGAAGAGTCTATCGAGGGCACTTCTGCGACCTGTTGATTGTAGATATATCGATATAGGAGCGTGGAGTGGAGCATTTCCTTACCAGCCTCAAATGTCTACTGATCTAAGATAGCGAGCTGTGTCTTTATTTCCGTACGCGTAATTCATGGAACTGTCTATAGCAGTCCTGCTATACTGCGAACCCCTCTTTGTGACTACGTAAGGGCCGCAACTAAAGAAAGAATGTTTGTCTATCGAAGCCGCGGGCTCCAAACGATAGATGTCGAACGTGCAATTCTAAATCGATCACGCGACTGTGGTGGCGGGCGTTATGAGCATCTTTATAGTGGTCACTACAGCAATGAAAAAAGAAGAGCGTTACTAAAATAGTTGTAATTACAAAGGAAACGGCTTTCCTCACTCGTGGTCGACGTTGTCGTCATGAGTAAGTCCGTTTGATGTGGATGCTACGGGCCGCATTCCCTTTTTGCCATAACCTGAGCAGGCTCTGTCAATGTCACGCATGGATAGTGTGTCACATTTGCGACAAAAATTCAAACTATTTTCTACGTTGCGTAAGCATGGAATTAGATTCTTCCCCGTGAGGCAATCGGCCGAAGAAACGTCTGCAATACCAGACATCCCACACACAACCGTCACAAATCGTTTGGGTTATCCTAGCATCGCACAACGCCCGCCATCACAGTCGCGTAATCGATTTAGAATCGCACGTTCGATATCTATTATTTGGAGCCCGCGGCTCCGATTGGCAAACATTCTTGGAAATTACCAAGTAAAAAGCTATAGGGCCTACACATAGTTAACATCATTTCTTTGAGAAATATTTATTTTATTTAACAAATATAATGACAGCAATGTACTTGTAAAGATATATTATTTACACACTCCATTTATTTCAAACTTACTTTGATGTTTGGCTAAATGTACAAAAATAAACGATGAGTGGCGGGCAGCTATCAGACCAAAGACCTGCGGGCCGCTGTTTGTGCATCCCTGAACTATAGTGACTAAGTTATATCGTTAATATTCACACGACTCTGTATCCTCATCGTGTGATCGGACGGTAAACTTAATACAATGCTACCGAAGATGTGTAAGGTTTGTGGATGCGCTCTTGAGATATCTAGTTTCTCCTTTAGATTTGTTTACGAATCTGATAACTTTTTAGGTACATTGCAATAATTATTAGACATTTTCGGAATAAAATTCAGAAGTTATTTTTCAGGAGTATCTCATTACTTTTTATCGTGATTTAAAAGTATCTGTTCCCTGATTTTAAACTTAGGAACAGGATTTTTTTCTATCATGTATGGAACATGTTTAGTTTCGTTGTGGAAATTGCATGTCATACATAAAGTCAGAAGACTTGTTTCCGTAACAGCGTTCTGAAATATTAATGTACGTAAATAATGTAACAGGATTTTGTAGATACTTCATAAACAGTCGATCGTCCGATATATTGCTACGTACTCGTTAAGCTTCATTGAGACCCTAAAGTTGACAATCTTATATACCGCACCGATTTTTTCGGTATCTGTGCGGAATATCTCAAATTCACACACTCTGTGTGAATGTTCAACTTTACAAGAGACAACTCTTTCAGTACGGGACTGCTGTGAACTGTCACGGATTACAACATCGGATACTTCTACATCTGCATACGTACTTTGCAAATCACACTTAAGTGCCTGGCAGAGGTTTCGTCGAACCACCTTCACAATAATTCTCTGTCGTTCAAATCTCGAACAGCGCGCGGAAAAACGAACACATGTCTTTCCGTGCGAGCTCTAAATTCCCTTATTTTATTATGATGATTGTTTCTTCCTATGTAGGTCGGTGTCAACAAACTATTTCCGCCTTTGGAGGAGAAAGTTAGCGATTTAAATTTTGTGAGAAGATTCCGCCGCAACGAGAAACGCCTTCGTTTCAATGATGTCCACCGTAAATCCTGTATCATGTCCGTCATACTCTCTCCCCTATTTCTCGATAATACAAAACGTGCTGCTATTCTTTAAACTTTTTCGATGTACTCCGTCTATCCTATCTGGTAAGGATCCCATCGGACAAGCGTGTTGTAGGCAGTCTTTTTAGTAGATTTGTTACATTTTCTAGGTGTTCTGCCTATAAAACGCAGTCTTTGGTTAGACTTCCCCCACAAGATTTTCTATGTGTGCCTTCCAATTTAAGTTGTTCCTAATTATAATCCCTAGACATTTAGTTGAATGAACAGCCTTTAGATTTGACTGATTTATCGTGTAACCGAAGTTTAACGAATTTCTTGTAGCGCTCAGCTGGATGATATCAGACTTTTCATTATTTATGGTCAACTACCAATTTTCGTACCATACTGATATATTTTCTAAATCGTTATGCAATTTGTTTTGATCTTGTGATGACTTTACTAGACGATAAACGATAACATCACCCGAAAACTACTTAAGACAGCTGCTCACATTGTCTCCTAAATCGTTTATATAAACAGCAGAGGGCCTATAACTCTACCTTGCGAAACGCAAGAAATCATTTCTGTTTTACTCGATGACTTTCCGTCAATTACTATGAGCTGCGACCCTCCTGATAGAAAATCGCGAATCCAGTCGCATAACTGAGACGATATTCCGTAATCACGCAATTTGATTACAAGCCGCTTGCGAGGTACGGTGCGAAAACCTTCAGGAAATCTATAAATGCATAATCAGTTTGAAATTCGTTGTCGACCGGACTTCGTGTGAGTAAAGGGCTAGTTGTGTTTCACAGGATCGATGTTTTCTTAATCTGTGTTGAGTTTGTTAATAGACCGTTCTCTTCGAGATAATTCATAATGTGAGAACACGATATATGTTCCACTTGAGCGACATTATACCAGGTCACTTACAATTTCCACGCCAGATATCTAGTGGAGGGCTGCCATTGGACCCAGAAACGTGGAACAGAGAAACCACCGTACCACACGAGAGCTGATTCTGTAGACCAGGCCACCGTTTTCCAAAATTTTTGAGACGGTAGTGCTTAAACTATTAACAACCCTCGAGCAGTTGACGTCACAGGTCAGAAAATCTTCGACTCTACCGGACCCTCCAATCGTCCACGAACTAATGGCCTCTGCTGGTGCTACCTAAACCACGCATCTCAGCTTTATTACCTTCACTATGGATTTCATAAGCAAAAAGAGTGAACCACAGACTGCAGTATCTTCTAGGGTGCAGGTCATGTACAGAAAAACATATTAATAAAAGAACTCAACTACAGTTCGGTCCAAGTTTCGAGATGTCGCCCGTCCTGCGATACAGCGACGTCAGTTAGTGTTATCTCCACGACACGTCTTGTGGGTATACTTTATTCTCATGATCGTAACTGCAATCAGATTATTACCATTTATGCCGTTAAGGGGCTTTTAATTCTTATTTAAAATTTTCTTCCTTATTTTATCTGAATATGAGTGTGTTCAAGCTGATTGAAAGCTATTGACTGTTAATCTCGAATCACTTATTTGCAATCCTCTTAATGAGTCATTATTGTCTCTAATAAGCAAATAAAATATCGTGCTGGGTTGACAGTCACATATAGAAAATTTTATACGGACGACAACACTTCCACGTGTGACTGTTAACTTTACTCAAATACACGCATCAAAAAAAGTTACGAGAGTTCCGGAACCTGTACAGAAAACTCGAATAGAGATCAACATAAACATCATTTCTGCCCTATTTATTGTTCATGAAAACCACACATTGCATGTTGTACCACCATACAGCGAGACCTTCAGAGGGTGTGGTCGAGATTGATGTACACATCGGTACCTCTAATACCCAGTAGCACATCCTCTTGCATTGATGCATGCCTGTATTCGTCGTGGCATACTATCCATAAGTTCATCAAGGCACTGTTGGTCCAGATTGTCCCACTCCTCAACGGCGATTCGGCGTAGATCTCTCAGAGTAGTTGGTGGGTCACGTTGTCCATAAACAGCCCTTTTCAATCTATTCCAGGCATGTTCGATAGGGTTGATGTCTGGAGAACACGCTGGCCACTCTAATCGAGCGATGTCGTTATCCTGAAGGAAGTCATTCACAAGATGTGTACGTTGGAGGCGCGAATCGTCGTCCATGAAGACGAATACCTCAGCAATACGCTGCCGATATGGTTGCATTAGCGGTCAGAGGATGACATTCACATATCGTACAGTCGTTACCGCGCCTTGCATGACCACAAGCGGCGTACGTCGGCCCCACATAATGCCACCCCAAAACAGCAGGGAACCTCCACCTTGCTGCACTCGCTGGACACTGTGTCTAAGGCGTTCAGCCTGACAGAGTTGCCTCCAAACACGTCACCGACGATTGTCTGGTTGAAGGCACATACGACACTCATCGAAAAAAAGAACGTGATGCCAATCCTGGGCGGTAAATTCGGCATGTTGTTGGACCCATCTGTACCTCGCTGCATGGCGTCGTGATTGCAAAGATGGACCTCGCCATGGACATCGGGAGTGAAGTTGCGCATTGTGCAGCCTATTACGCACAGTTTAAGTCGTAACATGACGTCCTGTGACTGCATGAAAAGCGTTACTCAACATGGTGGTGTTGCTGTCAGGATTCCTCGGAGCCATAATCTGTAGGTAGCGGTCATTCACTGCAGTAGTACCCGTTGGGCGGCCTGAGGGACGCATGTCATCAACAGTTCCTGTCTCTCTGTATCTCCTCCATGTCGGAACAACATCACTTCGGTTCACTGCGAGACGCCTGGACACTTCCTTTGTTGAGAGTCCTTCCTGGCACAAAGTAACAATGCGACGCGATTGAACCGCGGTATTGATCGTCTAGGCATGGTTGAACTACAGACAACACGAGCCGTATACCTCCTTCCTGGTGGAGTGATTGGAACTGATCGGCTGTCGGACCCCCTCCGTATAATAGACGCTGCTCATGCATGGTTGTTTACATCTTTGGGCGGGTTTAATAACATCTCTGAACAGTCAAAGGGACTATGTCTGTGATACAATATCCACAGTCAACGTCTGTCTTCAGGAATTCTGGGAAACGGGGTGATATAAAACTTTTTTGATGTGTGTACTACTATAAGTGCTTATACACACTGTATGTGAACTCTTGTTACAAATTTGTTCTACTAAAACAACAGGAGCCTGTGCCGTAGTTGGATTTCCTCCGGTATTTCACGAAATTATCCAATTTTGATCGGTTCTTAGTTTCTTGCGCGTCACTTGCTCTAGCGCAGCTTTGATTCTTGATCTCACGCGATTGTTGGAACAGCTTTCGGTACCGCATCGAGATCTGAGGGGTGTTGCGAGAGTATTGAGTCCGATCGAACACAAGTTTCACTTATTCAGTCCAAATTGTCACCTACGTCTGTAGTAAAGTAATACTTACTCAATGACAGTTTAGAGTTCAAACGGCCTGCGCTAGTGGCAGCTATTTATACTTTGAGCACTCATTAAGATTTTGAAATGATAAACATAACCAGAAGGGTCATTCTGGAACTTATCGAAGTTATTTGATCCTCGCAATATATTCTACAAGATAAATTATGTTTTTTTGTCGTACATACTTCAGCACTTGCTTTGTTTAATTCCTATTTAAGGAACAGGATATCGAAAGTTACATTAGAATGTTCCATTAATACAAAGACGACCGCCGCATCGCCAGTATATGAAAAAATCACAGTAGACGGTCCTCTGGTAGCTATGGTGGGCGCATTACCGACGTTCGTCCATGTTGCCGGGCTGATGTTTCATTTGAATCAGGAGGCTGCTTTGTCGCAGATGATACAAATTGCTGTCAAACCCAGCGGAGAACCATCCTGCAGGAAAAGAGTTTTCTTTCGTTTCCAACTGGTTTTGCATAAATGGACTCGCTTTAAAGTTTGAAAAATGGAACTGAGCTAATAGGAATACACTGAAGAGCCAAAGAAAATGTTACACCTGCGTAATATCGTGTAGGCCCCCGCGAGCACGCAGAAGTGCCACAACACGACGTGCCATGGACTCGACTAATGTTTGAACTAGTGCTGGAGGGAACTGACACCATGAATCCTGCAGGACTATCCACAAATCCGTAAGAGTACGAGGGGGTAGAGATCTCTTTGTAACAGCACGTTGAAAGGCATCCCAGATATGCTCAATACTGTTCATGTCTGGCCAGTTTGGTGGCCAGCGGAAGTGTTTAAACTCAGAAGAGTCTTCCTGGAGGCAGTCTGTAGCAAAGTCTGGACGTGTGGAATGCCGCATTCTCCTGCTGGAATTTCCCCAGTCCGCTGGAATGCACAATTGACATGAGTGGAACGAGGTGGTCAGACGCGATGCTTACGTACATGTCACCTGTCAGAGTCGTATCCAGACGTATCAGGTGTCACATATCACTCCAACTGCACAGGCACGAGACCACTACAGAGCCTCCACCAGCTTGCACAGTCCCCTGCTGACATGCAGGGTCCATGGATTCAAGAGGCTGTCTCCATACCGGTACATGTCCACCCGCTCGATACAATTTGAAACGAGACTTGCCCGACCTGGAAACATGTTTCAGTTATCAACAGCCCATTTTCGGTGTTGATGGGTTCAGGCTGGGTGTAAGGCTTTGTGTTGTGCAGTCAACAAGAGTACACGAGTGGGCCTTCGGCTCCGAAAGCCCATATCGATGACGTCTCGTTGAATGGTTCGCCGGCTGACACTTGTCGATGGCCCAGCATTGAAATCTGTAGCAATTTGCGGAAGGGTTGCGCTTCTTTCACGTTGAACGATTCTGCTCAGTCGTCGCTGGTCCCGTTCTTGTAGGATCTTTTTCCGGCCGCAGCGATGTCGGAGATTTGATGTTTTTCCGGATTCCTGCCTTTCGCGGTACACTCGTGAAACGGTCGTACGAGGAAATCCCCACTTCATCGCTACCTTAGAGATGCTGTGTCTCATCGCTCATGCACCGACTATCATAGCACGTTCAAACTCACTTAAATTTTGATAACCTGCCATTGTAATAGCAATAACCAATCTGACAACTGCGCCAGACACTTGTTGTATATAGCGCCGTATTTTGCCTGTTCACATATCCCTGTATTTGCATACGCATGCCTATGGGTGTTTCTTTGGCGCTTCAGAGTACATACGGCGGAAGTACCAAAGAAGAAGAATGAAACAGGGTTGAAAAATCCACGTTCTTAGTGCAGCTATCGGGGAAAAGGGGCAGAAGACGAGCTAAAACGTTTAGATTCAGCTACTTCCGCTGTAAGAACAAGTGCTAACTTTGGGGACGTAGAAGTCAGTAACTTAACATATTTTATTTACTGATGCCATAGGACACGAGCTAATATTCCAAAGTAGCTCATTATTTATGCGTAAAGTATTCATTGCACAAGGGAATGTAATTTGAGTTATTTGTGGGATGAACACGTGTACATCTTCCAGACGTCTGTTTAAGTAAGTGTGCATAATAAAAACAGCCTTTTAACATATTTATCCGTCGACGAAATTCGTAATTAACCTAGACTGGGAACCAGTACCGTAATGTATCGAGCTCCTGAACCCGTCGATATTCCCAAGACGTACGCGGGTGTCCGATTAACGCAGTCACCAATATTGCAGAACGACGAAGCACAGTCTCGATAGGGTGCGATCGTGCTGCTGTCAGATTCAGAGGCGCCCTTGTAGTAGACGAGGCGTGACGCGTACTTCTCAGAAGCAAACAACATTCAAGTATTTGTGAGTGTGAAACTCGCTGTGTAATCCTTCCTTGTGTGTTAGAGGTGGGTTGCCCAGAAAGTGATGCACCGGATTTTTTACTTCAACAATTCTTTATTGAACGTGATGAGAATCAGACATAAGAAAGAATGATGTTTTATCGACACCCCCATTTTTCCACGTAATCAGCATCCCGTTCTATGGCCTCCCTCCAGTGCGGAAAAAGAGCGTGTATGCCCTGTCGGTACCAATCCTTGTCCTGGTGGCGGAGCCAGTGCTTTAATGTGTGAATCACCTCCTCGTCGACCTCTAAATGTCTGCCACGAATGGCATACTTTATTGACGTCTGTCCTCGCGAATGCCAGCTCGCTGCAATATGTCAGGTGTGACTGCCTCGGACGGTCTCCTTGACCGCTGCAAATCGTGGAGCTCCGCCTAACCGCCTTCTGATGAGCTCACCCTCCGTGCCCAGCGACTAACTGTACTTCTGTTGACAGCAGAGAAATTTGTAAATTTGTGGTAAGATCTTATGGGACCAAACCGCGTAGGTCATTGTTTCTTAAGCTTACACGCTATTTAATCTAACTTTAACTTACGCTATGGACAAGACACACACACCCATGCCCGAGGGAGGACTCGCACCTCCAACGGGGGGAGCCGCGCGATCCGTGACAAGATGCCGAAGACCGCCCTGCTACCCCGCGCGGCCAACGGCAGAGGCTCCATAGACTTTGCACAATCGTTTGTGCATAGTCCCCACAGTTTCTTTCTCTGCAGTGAGAAATTCAATGACGGCACGTTGGTTGTAAAGTACATCACGTACAGACGACATTTTGAAACTGTCCTCCAGATACGCTATCTGTCGGAAGTGACGGAAACTTGGCGCACTCAGTCAGAAGACTTCAAATAATATATACGTAACATTTCGCAGTCGTAGCATTGCTTTCGGCTGAGAAAAAAAAATGCGGTGCATTACTTTCTGGGCAAACCTCGTAGAATATACACAGTGTTACTTCTACCTTCAGTGTGCTGCTGTCCTACATACTACACTTCGTGCTAGTTGAAATTTGTCCATGCCGCCCTCGCGCTGCCGCAGTCTCCATGGTGGGCAGAGCATTTCTGCAGCTTCTTCACGGGGCCGCTGCAGCGTCTCCTGGCGGCAGGAGCTACAACCACTCAGAACTGTAGTACAAGTCACAGCGTGCGGCTGACATTTATGCACTGCCGTGTTGTCGGCCAACGGGCAGTAAGCGCACTTTCCGCACGACATTGACATTTCAGCTGCCACTCGGCAGCCGATCGGCTGCTCCACGGTGTCGCCCGCCGGTAGCACTGGAAGTGCCGAGGACAATATTCTCAGCGAGTCCTTGGATGGCCTGAAGGCCCCTGCGTGCGCGCTAGCGGCGCTCTGTTGACTCCTCCGTTTAGCAAACTGAAGAATGTATCACTTTGTAGGGATGGGAGAAAACCGACCAGTTAAAAACCGACACCGCTATCTTAGTTTGAACATGCGGTATTTGTTTCGTCTCGCTTATAACAGGATGTTTTTTATTTTTTTAGTAAGAACTGGTTAAAGCTTTTGACAATGTTGACTGGAATACTCTCTTTCGAATTCTGAAGGTGGCGGGGGTACAATACAGGCAGCGAAAGGCTATTTACAATTTGTACAGATACCAGATGGCAGTTATAAGAGTCGAGGGACATGAAAGGGAAGCAGTGGTTGGGAAGGGAGTGAGACAGGGTTGTAGCCTCTCCCCGGTGTTATTCAATCTCTATATTGAGCAAGCAGTGAAGGAAACAAAAGAAAAATTCGGAGTAGGTATTGAAATCCATGGAGAAGAAATACAAACTTTAAGGTTCGCCGATGACATTGAAATTCTGTCAGAGACAGCAAAGGACTTGGAAGAGCAGCTGAACGGAGTGGACAGTGTCTTGAAAGGAGGATATAAGATGAACATCAACAAAAGCAAAACGAGTACAATGGAATGTAGTCGAATTAAGTCGGGGGATGCTGAGGGAATTAGATTAGGAAATGAGACACTTAAAGTAGTAAAGGAGTTTTGCTATTTGGGGAGTAAAATAACTGATGATGGTCGAAATAGAGAGGATATAAAATGTAGACTGGCAATGGCAAGGAAACCGTTTCTGAAGAAGAGAAATTTGTTAACATCGAGTATAGATTTAAGTGTCAGGAAGTCGTTTCTGAAAGTATTTGTATGGAGTGTAGCCATGTATGGAAGTGAAACATGGACGATAACTAGTTTGGACAAGAAGAGAATAGAAGCTTTCGAAATGTGGTGCTACAGAAGAATGCTGAAGATTAGATGGGTAGATCACATAACTAATGAGGAAGTATTGAATAGTATTGGGGAGAAGAGAAGTTTGTGGCACAACTTGACTAGAAGAAGGGCTCGGTTGGTAGGACATGTTCTGAGGCATCAAAGGATCACCAATTTAGTATTGGAGGGCAGCGTGGAGGGTAAAAATCGTAGAGGGAGACCAAGAGATGAATAAACTAAAGAGATTCAGAAAGAATTAGGTTGCAGTAGGTACTGTGAGATGAAGAAGCTTGCACAGGATAGAGTAGCATGGAGATCTGCATCAAACCAGTCTCAGGACTGAACACCACAACAACAACAACTGGTTAAAAACACGAAATATCGATTGGACATAGCCGCAGTGGCAAAAGACTTAGTTTTTCAATAAACCTGTTTAAAAAAAACTAGTCATTTTTATTTGTAAAATTTCATTGCTTTGAATATTGCGTTATTATAGAAAATGAGGAAAGCGATCAGTGCTATTTCAATAACAATGAACAATGCCGATAGAAACGAGCAATAAACACGTGGCATAAGAATTGGTACAGCACTCCTGAGACAGTAATGTCCCTCCCCCCCTCCCCCCGTATTGCCGTGTGTCGTCGCCAACAGGATGGTATTTGCGTACATGCAGTGTGCCAGACTTGCCGTATCTGGTAGTTTCTCGTTTGTGTCATCGGACATTAGTTGTATTACAGAATGTCACCATTCCTATACTGGAAGTATTTGACGAAGCGCGATATCAACGAAGTGTAGTGCTCCATCTGCTTTAAAAGATTAAGGACGGGAAGAGTTGCAACAATTTGCCACATCATATATTTACAAGAAAAATGCAAAGTAGCTTATATGTACCGTGTGTCTACATAGTATGCCTTTATCTACTTGTAGCACTTGGAAACGGACCAATTAATACCAAATATACTGTTTTCCAACTCAGTTTTCACCTTCTAACACTGGCTATTCGTAATGCACAAATAGTTATATGATCCTCGAGTGCAACATGATTTCTCAGCAGAGTTTCAAAAAATTAGAATAAATAGAAGAATAGTGATGATCTTTATTTCTTTGGCTTGTGACCTCATTCCGCGGTTTCGCAGGGTCGGAATGGTTAGTATCGGATTAGGCAAGGTTAATGTTAAGGGGTGGCCAGATGCCCTTCGTGCCGCCACCCCGTACCGCCCGGGACGGAATTTGTGTACCCCACCTGTCCCCGTATAGTGTAATCCATTGAATAGTGTGAACGTGTTCAGATGTCTGCTAGTCGTGTAAATGAGGCGGGACGTGGGGACCAGCCCGGTATTCACCTATTGGATTGTGAAAAACCGCCTAAAAACCACATACAGGCTGGCCGGCACACCGTCCCTCGTCGGTAATCTGCCGGGCGGATTCGATTTGGGGTCGGCGCTCCTACCCCAGGCCAGGATGCAGCGCATTAGCGCTCTCTACTAACCTGGCGGGTCAGTAGAATACTGATGACATTTTGTGGTATCCAAGCACTTATCACTTTTGCATCCCCTACATCATAAACTTAATTCAAAACAAGACCCCTCGAAAAGACGACATTTCTTCATGAGTATTATAATCCTAGGGACAACCAGCCGCGACATAACTGTTACTTCGGTATGCATGGTTTATGGCAAAGGCTTATAGCGTCATCTGAAAACAACGTAATAATCAAAACAAGCGAAGTTCTGACAAGTTCGAGTATTACCGAATCGTCAGTTTAATAAGCCATACTTGTAAAATAGCGATACGAAATGTCTACACGAAGATGGGACGAGTGGCAGAAGCCGACTTGGAGGAAAATCAGGTTGCCTCCCGCGGAAATGTGGGAACACGAGACGTAATATTGACCTTGCCACTTATCTCCGAAGAAGGTTTCAAGAAAGGCAAACACATACTTACCGTACAAGTAACTTTACAAAAAGCCTTTCCTGACTTTGACTTTAATTCACCCTATCGAACTCCGAAGTGAGGGGAGCTAAAATTCGGGGAGAGAAAGTCTTTCGTCAAACTTGTACAGAAACCAGACCGAAGTTATAAGTGTAACCTATCTCCTACATTATTCAATCTGTATATCCTGAAGCAGTAAAGGAAACAATGAACAGATTTCGGAAGGGGATTAAGATTCAGGGAGGAGAAATAAAAACTTTGAAGTTTGCCAGTATGTAATTTGGTCAGAAACGGCAAAGGGCATCGGAAATCAATCGAACGAAATGGATAGTGTCTTGAAAAGAGGTTATAAGATGAACATCAACAAATGTGAAACCAGAGTGACAGAGTATGGTCGAGTAAAATCAGGTGATGCTGAATGAATTAGATTAAGAAATTAAGACCCTAAAAGATGTTGATGAATTATTCAATTTGGGGAGAAAAATAACCTACGGCAGCAGAAATGAAGAGGATGCAGAATCAAAGCTGGAAATACCAAGAAATGCTTTTTCTGAAAAAGAGAAACATGCTAAAATCTAATATAAATATGAGTGTTACAAATGCTGTACTTAATGTATTTGCTAGGATTATGGTGTTGTTCGGGGCTGGAACGTGGATAATAACCTGTACAGACAGAGAGACAATACAATGTCGTGCTGGAGAAGAACGCCGAGGATAAGATGCGTAGGTCATGTAACTAATGAAGGAGAACTGAATCGAACAGGGCAGAAAGGACCTTTTGGCACAACTTGGCTGAAAGAAGCGTTAATTTGATAGGACACATCCTGAGACACCAACGAATGGTCCATTTAGTACATGAAGGAAGTAGGGGCGGATAGAAGTTGCAGAGCAAGACCAACCCATCGAATACAGTAAGTTCAAATGGATGTGTGTTGTAGTAGCTATGCAAAGATCAAGACAGAATCGTGTGGTGAGCAGTATCATATCAGTCTTCAGATGATGACCACCGCATTAACATGTACTCGTATTACATCTAGGTGGCAAAAGTCATGGGGGTACCCCCTACAATATTTGCCCAGCGTGGTGCAGCAGCTCAACTTGGCATGAGATCAACAAGTCGTTTGAAGTCCCCTGCAGAAATATTGAACCATGCTGCCTCTATAGCCGTCCATAACTGTGAATGTTTTGACAGTCCAGGACTTTGTGCACGAACAGTCCTTTCGATTATGTCCCATAAATGTTCGATGGGATTCATGTCGGGCGATCTGAGCGGCCAAATCATTCACTCCATTCGTCCAAAATGTGCTCAAAACCAGTCGCAAACAATTGTGGGCCTGTGACATACACGTTGTCATCCATAAACATGGGAACATGAAGTCCATGAGTGGCTGCAAATGGTCTCCAAGTATCCGAACATAACAATTTCCACTACTGGGACCCAGTCCATTCCATGCAAACACAGCCCACACAATTATGGACCCACCATCAGCTAGCACAGTGCATTGTTGACAACCTGAGTCCATGGCTTCTTGGGTTCTGCACCACACTTTAACCCTGCCATCAGTTCCTGCCAACTGAAATCGGCACTCATCTGACCAGGCCACGGTTTTTCAGTCGTCTAGAGTCCAACCGATATGGCTACGAGCCCAGGAGAGGTTCTGCAGTCGATGATCTGTTAGCAAAGGCGTTCGCGTCGGCCGTCTGCTGCCATAGCCCATTAACGCCAAATTTCGCCGCTCTGCCCAAATGGATACGTTCGTCGTAGGTCCCACATTCATTTCTGTGGTTATTTCTCTCATTGTTGCTTCTCTGATAGTACTGACGATTCTAAGGCCGGTGTTACACAATGAAATTTCTTTGTCAAAGATTTGATCAAAGATGTGGTCAAATATTCGTCAAATATATTTGACAAAGATCTTTGACGTGGTGCTAAAAGGGGTATTACACTGTCATCATTCTCTGACTCGTGATGACTGGGTGTTGTGTGCTGTCCTTAGGTTAGTTAGGTTTAAGTAGTTCTAAGTTCTAGGGGACTGATGACCATAGATGTTATGTCCCATAGTGCTCAGAGCCATTTGAACCACTGTCATCATATTTTCCGGCAAAGTTCAAGATGGCTGACAACAACAACTTGTTATTAACCGCAGCAGTTGCATGTAGCACAACTGCACTGTGTGCACATGCGAAAGAGAAGAGAGGGAAAAAAGGAAACGTACCTGGGTGAAGCCGTGGGTTCTACGACGACATGATAAAAGCGTTCAACAAAACTTGTTACGTGTTACGTGAGCTTATAGTGGAGGACATCAAGTCGTACATCAATTACTTAGAATGGGTGAGCATACATTTCTGTATGTGCTCAGTGAAGTGTATCCTCATATCACAAAGCACAATACTCACTTAAGAACTGCTATATCTGCGGAAGACAGGCTCACAGTAACACTCCGATTCCTTGCTACAGGAGAGAGGTTAGGTTAGGTTAGGTTAGGTCAGGTCAGGTCTCCAATCTTCTTAATCTATTTTTGCATTCAGGGTGCCTCACGTTGTAAAGCGCCTCATGAGGTTCATACATCTCTATTAATTTTGCAGTTGTCGCTACATACCAATTGTGTTTACTGGCAATGTTTATAAAAACGCTACAGATGACTGAACGCTGCAGCGATGCTAGCGCTCCACGAGGTAACATGTCACTTTGCAGTGAACAGAAGACAAGCGACTTCTTTGATCAAATATACAGCGAGGTCCTTGATTTGATCAAATATTTGACGACATTTGATAAAGTTCCCTATTACACCATCAAATTTCTTTGAAAAGATATTTGACAAAGATATTGGATAAAGAAATTTGATAGTGTAATACCGGCCTAAGCTAACTCTCGGTAAGGCTGTCGGTCACTGCCTTGTCTGTAGTGAGAGGTAATGCCTAAAATGTGGTATTCTCGGCACTCTCTTGACACTGTTGATCGCGGAATACTGAATTTCCTAACGATTCCCGAAATGGAATTTCCCATGTATCTGGATCGAATTACCATTCTGCGTTCGAAGACTGTTAATTCCTGTCGCGCGGCCATAATCGCATCGGAATCATTTTCACGTGAATCACCCGAGTACAAGTGAAATTTCCACAATGTACCGCCTGTTTGCACCTTGTGTATGCGATACCACCGCCATCTGTATATGTGCATATCACTATCCGATGACTTTTGTCACCTAAGTATGTATTATTTCAGTATACGTAAGTATCCCCCAGACTTGTTTTCACGAACCACACCTTTGTCGCATTCGAGATTTCAGCCATAAGACCAGGTGCTTTCCAGTATTAAGTGCTAACTTGGCTCGCTCTGCATGTTACATCATAGATAGGCAGCTGCCAAGGAGTTCCCGGGAGTCCGTCAGGTACGCTTTCCCAGCAAAGAACAAGCCTGCGGTTTCGCGCCGTCTCTCAAATGAAAAGTCACTGCAAGAACCACACAGGTAGGCGGCGCCGCTGGAATGTAAATGTCTCAATGTAAAACATACTTCTAGACGTCGAAGTTCTTCTACTGCCAAGTACCGTATGCGATTCAAACGTCGTTTACAAATAGGTCTATTAAAAATGTGAAACTCACGCATTAACTCACTATAATAGAAGTGAGGTTCAAACATTTTGACATCTTCATCAATAACAACAACAAAATTTTTCATTGTTACTTTGCTGTAAATGTTGCTAAAACACTCGCTATTTATTTTGCTGAACAATAAATAAATCGTGTCTTATTTCAGCATTTCTGTGTTCAATGTTTGAGGCAAATGTGTCGTTATTCTCTTTTCTGTGTGGTGCTATTCTTTTTTTGTTTTGTTTGAAAAAGTACGTTTCTGCTATGTTTGCCTTCTTTAGTATCATTGTATGATCTTTTCACTTGAGTTTAAAGATTCCCAGTACGTCGAAAGCATTTAGTTTAATGTCACCTTCTTTCCCAATTGACTAATGTCTAATTTTGCCATTCCAGGTCTTCCGATACATACTTTTGATAGGTATCAGTTTAGCTGTTTGGATTTTAGATTTCTCTGTGTCTAGTAGATTATTTGTTTCTGACATATCGATAATAATTAGCATAAAATGTGTCCTCAACGTGGTAATTATTGCATCCTATAGAAGTTGTCACTTGACAAATGATTTCCGGAGCTTCCTAGATTTCGTTAGAGTTCTTCCATATCTTCGCTTTTTTGCAAGTCCCTTCCATAGATACTTGACGTTTCGGGTCGATTAAATTTTCTGAAAATAAATCCGAATCTCGTCTCCGGAAATTTATAGACCCCAGTCCCTAGAAGTTAGCCTGAAAAGTCATTTTTCCTCCTCCCCTCCTTCCCCAGTTCATTAGACTTTTTCAGCGTGAGGGTATTAATTAGTTGTTCATTTCTCACGCGAGTGAACCAGTGCTTCAATAACGGCAATGTTGTGACACTTTACGTAGGTTAAAATATTGGTGTACATTGAAGAACATGAGAACATCGTCCATGTCTTCATACGCCGCCCCGTATGCTTGGAGGCGATCAAGCAGCATCATTAGAAAGAGAAAACCACAATCCAGATGGGTTTTAATTCCTGCCGATTTACGGAGAGGTGACAAAAGCTATGGCGTAGCGATATGCACATATACATGGCGGTAGCATCGCGTACACGAGATATGAAAGGGCAGTGCATTGGTGGAGCTGTCATTTGTACTCAGGCGATTCATGTGACAGGGTTTCCCACACGATTATGGCCGCACGACTTTGAACGCGGAATGGTTGTTGGAGCTAGATGCATGGGCTTTCCATTTCGGAAGTCGTTAGGGAATTCAGTATTCCGAGATGGAAGCGTCAAGAGTGTGCCGAGAACACCAAATTTAAGGCATTACCTCTGACCACGGACAGCGCGGTGGGTGATGACCTTCACTTATAGACCCGGAGCAGCGGTGTTTGGGTAGAGTTGTCAGCGGTAACAGACAAGCATACTGCGCGAAATAAGTGCAGAAAACAATGTGGGGACGTACGACGAATATATCCGGTAGGACAGTGCGGCGAATCGTAGCGTTAATGGGCTATAGCGGCAGACGAACAATGCGAGCGCCTTTGCTAACAGCACGCCATCGTTCGCGGCTCCTCTCCTGGACTCGGGACCATATCGGTTGGAGCCTAGACGACTGGAAAAACCCTGGCCTGGTCAGAGGAGTTCAGATTTCAGTAGGTAAGAACTGATGGCAGGGTTCTAAGGTGGCGCAGACCCCACGAAGCCATGGATCCAAGTTGTCAATATGGCACTGTGCAAGCTGTCATAGTTGTGTGGGCTGTGTTTGCATGGAATGGACTGTGTCCTCTGTTCCAAGTGAACCAACCATTGTCTGGCTACTTGGAAACCATTTTCAGCCATTCATGGACTCCTGTGCCCAAACAATATTGCGCCGTGTCACCAGGCCACAATATTTCACGAGTGGTTTGAAGAACGTTCTGCACAATTAGAGCGAATGATTTGTCCACCCAGATCCCCCGTAATGAATCCCATCGTACATTTATGGGACTTAATGGAGAGGTCAGTTCTTGCGCAAAATCCTGCATCGTCAATACTTTGCAATCATGGACGGCTGTAGGTGCAGTATAACTCGGGATATCTGCAAGTGACTTCCAACGACTTGTTGCGTTTATACCACGTACAGTTGCTGCATGACGTCGGGCAGAAGGAGGTTCAAATGGTTCAAATGGCTCTGAGCACTATGGGACTTAACATCTGTGGTCATCAGTCCCCTAGAACTTAGAACTACTTGAACCTAACTAACCTAAGGACATCACACACATCCATGCCCGAGGCAGGATTCGAACGTGCGACCGTAGCGGTCGCGCGGTTCCGGACTGAGCGCCTAGAACCGCTAGACCACCGCGGCCGGCTGGAAGGGGGTCCGACACGATTTTATGATGTATCCATGACATTCGTCACCTCAGTATATTCAGTGCTGAAGATTCCTGAAAACCAGTGGTGAAGATCTACACACGGTAGCTTTTCTCAGGAGTAAGAGTTACCCAGGAACGACTGACGGAAGAAAAGAGTGCTAATCCAGCAGGATGTGCAGAGGTGCTTGTGTTCCGTGGAAGTCTGGAAAGTAGATGATAAAGGGAAGATGTGAGGCAAGCCGTAGGGCGTATCTGGATAGTCGGTTGGTAAGAGAAATCCGGGAGAGCTGCAATGTACCAGGATCTATTCCCGATGAGGCACACAGTTTTAACCTGTCAGAAAGCTTCAGAATAAGTTGCAAAGAATAAGTTACAAAGCTGAAGGCACGTTCAGGTCAGCGCCGATCAATTCACAGTTGGAACACTAGCGCAAAGTGGCACCTCTGTGAAGAGGCACTTCTGCCGAGCCTGGATCTGTCACTGGCAAGCCAACGAATGTGGAAGCAGAAAACCTGGCTGTGGTGACAGGCTGATCTGAAGCTGAGAAGCCTGTGGTACAGGGTAGGTTGCAATGCGACCCTTAGATTGTGAGTTGGTAAAGCCAACGAGTGTAAGAACAACAAACTGCCCGAAATGTCTTCGGCTCGATAGAAATATCAACACACTCCACCTCCGCGGAAGTATCATTCCGCGCAACTATGACAAACTCAGTTATTTCATCTCCATCTACATCTACATGATTACTCTGCATTTCGCACGTTTGGGGAGGGTTTTCACACTACTTCTCGACAGTTCCACTCTCAAATAGCGCATAGGAAAAGTAAACACCTAACTCTTTCTGTGCGAGCTCTGACTTCTCAGAAGATCGCGAAAACGAAAAACTGGCTTTAAAGAAAGAGGGAGAGAGAGAGAGAGAGAGAGAGAAGAAAGAAAGTGATTACCGCCACGACTTTCTTAACATATCCGTGATACACCCTTCTCCCCTAGTTGGTAATATTACAAAACGAGCTGTCCTCTTAAATTCCTCGATGCCTTGCGTGATTCTATCTGGTAAGGACCCCTTACCGCGCAGGAGTATTCCAGAAGAGGAGGGGCAAGCTTAATGCAGGTAGTCTAGTAAATTAGTTACAAACTGCCTACTGGCTTCTGTCTCAGGTTCTTCGGCCGACGTTCTTCTAATGATTTTACTGACGTTTATCCAGCACGGGTGGCTAGCATTGTCAAAGCTTCACCCTCCATTGCTGGTGGTGAACTGAAGCCGAGCTCGCGGCCGCAGGCTATATGTACCTAGCGCGCCAACGTTCGAGGGCTTCTCCACGGTCATTTCCCGTGCGGTTCTCCTCTTGCTACCTGCGACGGTCGTTCGCTGCAGCAACGGAAGCCAATTTACAATTTCTAAGCCTTCTAGTTTATCGTGTAACTGAAATTTAAAGGAATTTTGTTACCAGAATTTGGGAAAACTTACATTTTTTTATGCTGCAGGATCGATTGCCACTTTTCGCACCGTGCAGTTATCTTGCGTAAGTCGCTTATAGTTCGTTTTGATCTTATCTGCAAATAGTCTAAGAGGGAAGCTCATATTGTCTCCTAAACAGTTAATATACACTAAAAACAGCAGGGGATCCGCAACACTTAGCCAGAGCACGCCAGTAATCACTTCTGTTTAAGTCGACGACTTTGCATTAATTACTACGACCTGTGACCGCTCTGGCAGGAAATCTCGAACCCAGTCGAGCAGCTGGGAAGATACTCCATGGGCACGGAATTTGATTAGAAGCACTTGTGACGAAAGGTGCCAAAAACCTTGTGTAAATCGATAGCACTTGTTATTCACGTGAATAAAGAACCAGTTGTGTTTGGCAAGAGCGAAATTTTCCGAATTAGTGCTTGTTATATGTCAATAGATACTTTTTTTCGAGGTATTTCATTGTGTTGGAACACAGTAGGTGTTTCAAGATACTACTAGAAATAGATGCCATACAAGGGCTTCATCCAGAAAAATGAAGGCTCCGTGGATGACAGTTGCCTATAGGACAAGACGTAGTCTCGTCTGCTGGATGCGTTAAGTTATTCTAACGTAGCTTACTATGGAAAGCGTAAATCTGTAGATGATATATGAGGAACACTTCCATCGTGAACGACTTGATGTAAGTTGATATTTAGTGTGCTCAATGCTGCTGGCATGGAGTTGGTATATATTCTTGGATATACCCACGGATAAAATTTGTTAATGACTTCCATTCCTTTCTCAATTAAATAGACCACGAAGGGGCTACTGAATATAATGCTGGATGATCATTATTCGTTCCCCTATGCATGGTCGAATTCTTCTACAGTTATGTGACACAATCTTAATGTGACACTAAGTAGCTATTTCTTTTTAAAAAAAAGATAGTAAGTGACTTGGAGTGGAGAGTCACAGATGTAGTGAACGCAAGCAGCACATGTTATGAAACAGTATATTTTATACAAAAATTCCATTAACTCAAGTGATGTTCAAATTCCAAATGGACATTTACACTATTGACAAATTTTCTAGATAAATGCCGACAAAGTATTGAAGTAGGATAAGGTTCAGAATAGAATACCAAGAATTAACATCTCACACACGAATGTAGGTTAATAAATAATTATTTTTCTCTTTTTAGCGTTCCGTAATTCAGTCGGAGGAAACGGAACCCTAATAGGATCACTTTGTGGTCAGTGTGTTTGTCCAACTGTTCAAAACCTTTTTCAAAGGAAGTGGTGGATGTATTAAGCTGCCATTCACGTCATATATTAAGGTCTACTGTTCCCTGGCGATGTAAGAAAGTCTATGCTATCAAACGATACGCTATTTATATCCCATATCTTTTTACTGACAACTCACTCATCTAAACCTACAGGGCACTTTCCGTTGATCCAGAATCAAGGAATTTTTCAAGAATCAAGGTTTCACCCAACAACCTCAGGAAAAAGTCCGAAAATTTCTAATTTGTAATTATTCGAGGGCAGTTCAATAAGTAATGCAACACATTTTTTTTCTTGGCCAATTTTGGTTGAAAAAACCGGAAATTTCTTGTGGAATATTTTCAAACATTCCCGCTTCGTCTCGTATAGTTTCATTGACTTCCGACAGGTGGCAGCGCTGTACGAAGCTGTTAAAATGGCGTCTGTAACGGATGTGCGTTGCAAACAACGGGCAGTGATCGAGTTTCTTTTGGCGGAAAACCAGGGCATCTCAGATATTCATAGGCGCTTGCAGAATGTCTACGGTGATCTGGCAGTGGACAAAAGCACGGTGAGTCGGTGGGCAAAGCGTGCGTCATTATCGCGGCAAGGTCAAGCAAGACTGTCTGATCTCCCGCGTGCTGGCCGGCCGTGCACAGCTGTGACTCCTGCAATGGCGGAGCGTGCGAACACACTCGTTCGAGATGATCGACGGATCACCATCAAACAACTCAGTGCTCAACTTGACATCTCTGTTGGTAGTGCTGTCACAATTGTTCACCAGTTGGGATATTCAAAGGTTTGTTCCCGCTGGGTCCCTCGTTGTCTAACCGAACACCATAAAGAGCAAAGGAGAACCATCTGTTCGGAATTGCTTGCTCGTCATGTGGCTGAGGGTGACAATTTCTTGTCAAAGATTGTTACAGGCGATGAAACATGGGTTCATCACTTCGAACCTGAAACAAAACGGCAATCAATGGAGTGGCGCCACACCCACTCCCCTACTAAGAAAATGTTTAAAGCCATACCCTCAGCCGGTAAAGTCATGGTTTCAGTCTTCTGGGACGCTGAAGGGGTTATTCTGTTCGATGTCCTTCCCCATGGTCAAACGATTAACTCTGAAGTGTATTGTGCTACTCTTCAGAAATTGAAGAAACGACTTCAGCGTGTTCGTAGGCACAAAAATCTGAACGAACTTCTCCTTCTTCATGACAACGCAAGACCTCACACAAGTCTTCGCACCCGAGAGGAGCTCACAAAACTTCAGTGGACTGTTCTTCCTCATGCACCCTACAGCCCCGATCTCGCACCGTCGGATTTCCATATGTTTGGCCCAATGAAGGACGCAATCCGTGGGAGGCACTACGCGGATGATGAAGAAGTTATTGATGCAGTACGACGTTGGCTCCGACATCGACCAGTGGAATGGTACCGTGCAGGCATACAGGCCCTCATTTCAAGGTGACGTAAGGCCGTAGCATTGAATGGAAATTACGTTGAAAAATAGTGTTGTGTAGCTAAAAGATTGGGGAATAACCTGGTGTATTTCAATGCTGAATAAAACAACCCCGGTTTCAGAAAAAAAATGTGTTGCATTACTTATTGAACTGCCCTCGTATATCACGAATTTTTTTTCTTATTTGTTATCTGGCTGTCCGTCTGTCCGTCCATCTGTAAAGTGTTCTTTTTCTAAGGAACAGGTTGACGTACCGCGTTGAAAGCTTCGACATCAATCTAGTCACAAGATACGCCTATTTACGTCACATATTTTCATGCTCGCAAACTCAGCCGTCAAAGCCTACTGGGTACTTCCTGTTGACGTAGAATCATGAAATTTGTCGAGAAGTAAGAAAAAAATCCGATAACTGTTAATCGTAATTATATCCATGAAAAACCCTTTTTGTCATTTGTTATCAGACTGTCTGTTCGTCCTTCCGCCTGTTAAGATCCCGTTTCTTCAAGAATGTGTAGTTGTATAAAATTGAAATTTATGTTAAATAAACGCATCAAAAAAAGTTTTGCATCATCTCGGTTCCTAGAGTTCCGAAACCTGTACAGAAAACTGGAGTAGAGATCAACATAAACATCATTTCCACCCTCTTTATTGCTCATGAAAACCACACATAGCATGTTGTACCACCATACAGCGAGACCTTCAGAGGTGGTGCTCCACACTGCTGCACACACCCGTACTTCTAATACCCAGTAGCACGTCCTCTCGTATTGATGCATCGCTGTATTC
The DNA here is from genome assembly GCF_023864345.2 of Schistocerca serialis cubense. Lineage (NCBI taxonomy): Eukaryota > Metazoa > Arthropoda > Insecta > Orthoptera > Acrididae > Schistocerca > Schistocerca serialis. The sequence goes on along the minus strand of NC_064646.1, from coordinate 444,671,333 downwards.
TTGTCCCAGTCCTCAACGGCGATTCGGCGTAGATCCCTCAGAGTGGTTGGTGGGTCACGTCGTCCATAAACAGCCAGTCCTTTTCAGTCTATCCCAGTCATGTTCGATAGGATTCATGTCTGGAGAACATGCTGGCCACTCTAGCCAATGGATCTCGTTATCCTGAAGGAACTCATTCACAAGAAGTGCGCGATGGGGCCGCGAATTGTCGTCCATGAAGACGAATGCCTCGCCAATGTGCTACCGATACGTTTGCACTGTCAGTCGGAGGATGGCATTCACGTATCGTACAGCCGTTCCGGCACCTTCCATGTCTACCGGCGGTAGCGTCGGCCCCATATAATGCCACCCCAAAACAGCAGGGAACCTCCACCTTGCTGCACTCGCTGGACACTGTGGTTCAAATGGCTCTGAGGACTATGCGACCTAACTTCTGAGGTCATCAGTCGCATAGAACTTAGAACTAATTAAACCTAACTAACCTAAGGACATCACACACATTCATGCCCTAGGCAGGGTTCGAACCTGTTCTTAGATGGTGGCCGCAAAACACACTTCACATCATGTTTCTGCAAAATACGACAAATCCTATTCGAAATTCTCCCTGACTGAGCCAAAAAGGCCATAGAGTTTGGCACCAGCTCAGAATTATCGTCACCCATCCGGTGCACTGTCGGTCTGTAGCGTAACGCACGTATGATTTGTCTTTCACTCTACCATAACGACGTCGGTCATCTTTGATCTATGACGGCACTAGTATTTACAATGTGTGTGTGTGTGTGTGTGTGTGTGTGTGTGTGTTCGTTAGATTTCCTGTGTTTCTCTGAGAACCGATGTGTTGCGCAGTTTTGCATCGAAAATAGCTGGGTGTTCTCCTGTTGAAATACCGGCAGTTGTCGACGTCACCCAGCTGCATTCCCGTAAGTTATTTGATGCTATGATGACGACGACATTTGTCTAATTTAAAGATTCATGGTCAGATCGCTGTTTTATAGTGGTATAAACTGCATATAACGGTAAAATATAAACTCGCCTTAACCGATTTGCTATTTTTCTTTTAATGCTTCATTACGGTGGGGACTGTTTTCTTATGTGATATCGTAATTTTAAATTTTATCCTCGTGATGTTTTAAGAGGAAAAAGTAAAAGTAATACATGGTAAATAGTAGGCACTTTTATCACTACACCTATTTAAAGACTTACCTTGACTTTTAGTGTTTGACACACGTACTTGGGAGGCCAATGTGACGAGATCGTGCCAGGGGTAGGAGGCTTCCCCTACGTTTTAAGATGCACTTTATACCATACGTTTGCTGTCATAGAGGATAATCTTTGTACATTGCTCTTACATCATTGTTCTAACCATGTTATCGATTTTTTTTGTCATAGAGAGGCCTGAGGATGGTGCTGTTTACCGAAACCGGTAGCCCTTACATAAAATAAATAAATTTCGACTATAGACGAAAACAACCTTTTTCATTTTACACATTGCTCTGAAATTCAATCTAGTGCTGATTACGTTAAAAAAAAGAGCCTGTTGAGTGTAGTACCCAAAATGAAATTTCGAATTATTTAATTAGAATGTTTATAATCCAGTCGCAGTGATCACTTACAATTAGAGAACAACCGCCACTGCCACGGTTTTTTTACTATTGCAGTACAGAAGGCAACAACGCTTGTGTGGTGTTTCATCGTCCGCGATTGGTACCAGAGCCTGTACAGCAGAGGAGAGAGAACTGCTTCCTGTAACGCTGCCTGTGGAGTGAAGATTTTACAAATATTCTGGAAGGTCCGTTATATTCAGCACAAAGGTCCTTTAGGTATTGATTATATAGAACTCCAGGTCACACATTAGCGAACGCCCTTTCTGTGTCTAAATAAATGTCGGGGGCAGAGTCGGGAATTCTGAGGTCTCTTGTCACGCCACCGGTTCTTGGGCGGCCTTGAGTTTTCCTAGAACGCCTGGTCCGTTAGCCGTCCACGCCCTCTGCTGTCGTCACGAGTCGCGCTGCGTCTGGAGCAGCTGCAAGGACAGGCGCCTGTTACCCGCGTCGCAGCGTGCTTGCCTTGCTCCAGCTCTTCCATCGTCAAGAATGGCCGAACTGGACTATGAGTCGTGTCGACGACAGCTTGTTAAAACAATCTGTATTTCTTTTTCATCTCGTGCTCCGGATTCTTAATATACTGACAGGACAAAAGTCACGCATCGCGGACCTTCACCGAGAATACCGACTTGAGACTCTCAAGGAGGTAATCCACAAACTCACCACAAGACTGTACAGAAACTCCAGACATTCGCAGAACCCGTTCATTCTGAATCTGGGGAACTACGACCACAACCATAGATGGAAACATAAAAGACCAAAAGACATACTTGTAAGGACCTAACATCTATGGCCTAGCACACGAAAACACAACGGTACAGGTGAGCCCCTGTTAATCAGACGACATTACTGGATATCCAGCTGGAATACACTGCCGAAAAACTGGCACCACGCAGGGAAGCCGTACCGTACACTGCATGCTGACAAGTCCCACACATCCCCCACACAGTGAGATGATCAATGGCCGATCTCCCACTACTGTATAACGATCTTGATTGTTCCAGGAATGTAGCGGCTGCAGCAACTGGGATACATCGCCATCGCTTGCCACGGTAATGATGCATGATACCCATACTAACAAATCCAACCTTGCAGCAGCTAGTAAGCCACTACTGCTCTTACTACCCATCCCACTGTCGCAGAGGTTTTTTTCCCACGGCTCGAGCCGTGGCACTTTTTTCCCTCTGCTCTTCAAATTGCTTCCCCCCCCCCCCCCCTCTCGCGTTTCGTCCACTATCTATCAACTGATGGACCGTGTTAATACGTAGTCTTACCCAGACGCACGGATAACATCACAGCCCAGCGTCCTGTGATCCATTTACTAGATAACTAACATGTTGACGGAGGTGACAGTAGAACTTTTGGTTTGGTCACCACGTTGGTGCGGGCGTGGAGGGGCGCCATCTCTATTTAAAAAGTCAAGGTATATCTACTCATATCGTGTCGGATCTATTATTGTTCAGCGTACTGCAGCAATTCGACGTGGCATGGCCTCAACAAGTCGTTGGGAGTTCCCTGCAGAAATTTTGCTGCCCCTTGAGCCGTCCAAAATTGCGAAGTGGTTGCTGGTGTAGGAAGTTTTCGACAAATGACCTCTCGATTTTGTCTCATAAATGTTCGATGGGATTCATGTCGGGGGATATTGACGCCAATATCACTTCCTCGAATTGTCCAGAATGTTCTTCAAACCAGTCGCGAACAGTTGTTGCCCGATGTCATCCATAAAACTCCATCGTTGTTTGGGAGCAATGAAGCCCATCAATGGCTGCAGATGGTCTCAAACTTATGTCCGTTTGGACATAACCATTTCCAATCAATGATCGGTTCAGCTGGATCAGAGGACTCAGTCCATTCCATTGGGACAGAACAGTGTGGTGAGTAGCATCATATAAGTGTTTGGACTAAAGACCACAACGAGAATATGTACTCATGTTACACTGAGATGAAAAAAGCCATAAGGTGTCCAGAGTAGTGGAGAAGCTCGGCGTGGCGTGGGATCAATAGGTTGTTGAAAGCCCGCTGCAGAAATACTGACCCATGGTGCCTCTACAGCCATCCAAAATCATGAATGTGTTGCCGGTGCAGGACTTTGTGCAGGAACTGACCTCTCCATTATGTCCCACAAATGTTCGATGGGATTCATGTCGGGCGATCTTGGTGGCCAAATCATTCGCTTTATTTGCGCAAAAGGTGCTTGAAACCTATCATAAAAAGTTGTGGGCCATTGACACAGCGCATTGTCATCCACAAACGTAGGAACATGAAGTCTCTGAACGGCTGCAAATGGTCTCCATGTAGCCGAACGTAACCATTTCCACCAGGGGACCTAGTTCATTCTATGTAAACACAGCCCACTCCATTATGGAAACACCACCAGCTTGTACAGTGCCTTGTTGACAACTTGGCTTCTTGGGGTCTCCACCACACTCGAACCGTACCACCAGCTCTTACCAACTGGGATCGGGACTCATCTGACCAGGCCACGATTTTCCTGTCGTCTAGGGTCCAACCGATATCGTCACTAGCCTAGGAGGGGCGCTGCACACGTTGTGCTGTTAGAAAAGGCACTTTCGTCTGTTATCTCGTGAGTAAAGCAGATGCCAGACTGAGATTCATTGGAAGAATCCTAATGAACTGCAGTCCGAAAACAAAGGAAGTAGGTTACAGTACACTTGTTCGCCCACTGCTTGAATACTGCTCACCGGTGTGGGATCCGTACCAGATAGGGTTGGTAGAAGAGATAGAGAAGATCCTGTGGAGACCAGCGCGCTTCGTTACAGGATCATTTAGTAATCGCGAAAGCGTTACGGAGATGTTAGATAAACTCCAGTGGAAGACTCTGCAGGAGAGACGCTCAGTAGCTCGGTACGGGCTTTTGTTGAAGTTTCGAGAACATACCTTCGCTGAGGAGTCCAGCAGTATATTGCTCCCTCCTACGTATACCTCGCGAAGAGGCCACAAAGATGAAATCAGAGGGATTAGAGCCCACACAGATGTAGATGTAGATATCTGCTGCCATTGCCCATTAACACCAAATTTCGCTGCGCCGTCCTAACGGATACGTTCGTCGTACGTCCAACATTGATTTCCGCCGTTATTTCACTCAGTATTGCTTGTCTGTTAGCAGTGACAGCTCTATGCAAACGCCGCTGCTCTCGGTCGTTAAGTGAAGGCCGTCGCCCACTGCGTCGTCCGTGGTGAGAGGTGATGCCTGAAACTTGGTGTTCTCGGTACAATGTTGTCACTGTTCATCTCGGAAAACTCAATTCCCTAACGATTTCCGAAATGTAATATCACATGCGTCTAGCTCCAACTACCATTCCGCGTTCAAAGCCCGTTAATTCCCGTCGTGCCACCATAATCAAGTGGGAAATGTTTTCACGTGAATCACCTGAGTACAAATGACAGCTCCGCCGATGCACAGCCTTTTCATTCCTTGCGTGCATGATACTACCGCCATCTGTATATGTGCATATCACTATCGCTTGACCTTGTCGCCTCAGTGCAGACTGCATGAATAACAGCAAAGTTGCAGTATTTGGTATGTTTATCCTGCAACTGCCAATTTCCCAATGCGGTTCGCTATCTAGGGGTATTTTTGGTCGTCAGTCATATATGATGTAACTCATCACGAATTGCACTTTCGTGCCAACGTCTTCATCTCACAGTAGCACTTGTACACTATGTCGTCAATTATTTCTTGGATGTACTCCAGTCTCTCTGTATTCCTCTACAATTTTAGGCCGAGCTCCCTCTAGTACCATGGAAGAAATTCTCTGATGTCTTAACACATGCCCGATCACCCTGCCGCTTCTTCTTGTCAGTGTTTTCCGTATCTTCCTTTCTTCGCCGTTATTGTTGAGAGTCCCCTCGTTCCTTATCTTATAAGTCCACGTAATTTTCAATATATTTCTATAGCACCACATGTGAAACACTTCAGGTGGCGTAGTGATTAGCACACTGGACTCGCATTCGGAAGGACGACATTCAAACTCGCGACCAGCCACCCTGATTTAGATATTCTGTGATTCCCCTAAATCGCTTCACGCAAATGCCGGGATGGTTGCTTTGATAGGGCACGGCCGACTTCCTTTCCTAATCCGACAGTATCGATGACCTCGCCGTTTGATCCCTTCCCTCAAATTAACCAACCAAGCAATCAAATACTTCCATTCACTTTTTTTTTTTCAGTTTTCATACAGTCCATGCTGCACCAGTATACAACGTGCTCCAAATGCACATTCTCAGAAATTTCCTACACAAAATGAGGCCGATGCTTGATACTAGCAGACTTCTCTTGGACGGAAATGCCCGCTTTTCCTGCGCTAGCGTACTCTTTACGTCCTCCTTGTCTTATTTTCCTTCCAATATAGAAGATTTCCTTAACTTCATGGTCCCCAATTTTGATATTAAGTTTTTCGCTAATCTAGCAAGTTATGAGAAACATGTGAACTAATCTCATGTCATACACGTCGCATTTATTGAATTTAACTTTACCTGTGCCTGGCTGAACGTACTTCTGCGTGTCACGTAAACTTCTCACAAAATGTCGCCTCACGCTCACGACTTGCGCAGTATCTAGCAGAAAGGACTACCTCGAACCTCTTTTGACCCCATGCAGTTACTGCGTACGGCCATCTGTGCAACCTGCAGTTGAGTACGAGTAGAGAGTACTGGGCCTGCAAATGTGAACTGGACAGTGCGGCATGTAAACTATTCAGTTTTACCAACACGCTTCGAAGGGTCATTTGAAGTTTAGCCTCGCGAAGACGGTCACTTAATAACAGTCATGGATGTCAGCATGGGAAACGGCCCGTCAAATTGCCATTTGTTCGAACACTAAACTGCCCACCAGACACATAAAACGCGCAATATCACCCTCGCAGTGGTCGCTTGCGATCAATAACACCGGCTGTTAACCGGTATCTATCAATTATGACTTTTATTGCTCATCACGTGGTTTTCCCTCGAGGTCCCTCAGGAGCCGTGTTTTGAGGCGATATTATTGTATTTCAGGTCCACCTATTATGCAAACAACTGTTTTTATACAAACCCAAACATATATCAGCACCTATGTAGCATCGCCAGTGAGTACTCTATATTTAGTTGTTAATAACCCAACAATAAAGAAAAATGAAGAACTCAATCAAGAGTGTCCAATATCGATGGTTCTTATGTGATGAAACATGTTTGGGCTTAAGTCTTTTCTGCAATCCCGTAATTACGACTGCTATACGTGGACCGGAACAACTACGCGATGACAGTTACGCACGAAAGGGGCGTCGCCTTAGCCACATCTTTAGTCCACTCACAACCAAACCTCCAGATGTCAGACACTCAGATCGGTACCACACGTTTTATGTCGACAGAGTATCAACCAAAACACCGATGTAGTTCGTCCTGTGTGCTGTCGTCCAGTAGAGGATGTGTGAATGGTAGTTAAAAATAACAACAGAACTGCGGAGTACAACCAAAGAGCATCTGCGAAACGCAAGTGTTAATATCTCTCTGGTAGGTGAGTTCGTAGAACGTCAGATCGTCGGTTCTAAGTTCGACGCCCACCGACGGCGATTTTTTTTTTCTTTTTTAACAGCTTACGTGTGAAATTTTTATATTGGAGAACATTTTTCTGACATGTAAAGAGGACGTTTCGGAGTTTGTAGAAGTGTTCTTTGGCAGTCTGCTTTCTGCTTCTTAGCTGAAAGTAGCAAACCCATAGAGTACATTTGTGTAGATAGGTGTGGTCTTATACAAATATACATATATCTTTGCTACTTTCAACTAATGAAGCGAAATCAGACTGCCAAAGAACATTGCTACAATTGCGGAAACGTTCTTTTTACATTTCAGAAATATGTTCTCCCATATGACAATTTCAAGCGTAAGCTGTTTAAATAAAAATCGCTGTCAGTGCGTTCCGAACTCGGGAACTTTAGTACGACGATCTGACAGTCTACCAACTATTGTTCGTTTCGTTTGGTCTGGGAGGAAGTCACATGACATCTGTTGAAGTTGATCGTTGATTCCTTTACTCAGTTTTTTTGTTACAAAGGACAATCGGCCCTCGGCCGTGGGTTCGACTCTCAAGACGATAATGACCGAGCACAGCGCGCCCACCTCCTCTGTGACGCAGGGCTCGATCGATCGAATGTGACATGATACAGTATACGCTGACGTACACCACACTGGGCACGCAAGAACCTAGCAGATGAAACCTGCAGTATTTCTCATAGGACTTGCAGAGTAGTATAAGCCAGAAAGTGACATATTTATAAAGGGTATCCATGTTGGCTGCTATATGATATTAATTTTTATTTCTTTCACTTTCCTTATAGGTCTATTTCGGAAAAATTGCAACTATCGAGTGACTGCGGTACAATGTGGGTGACATTATTCTCATAATACAGTGACTGGAACTATATAGTAGGAAAAGGAAGAGAAAGAAACGTAGTAGGTGAAAATGGAATTGGAGTAAGGAATGAAAGAGGAAGCCGCCAGGTAGAATTTTGCACAGACCATAACTTAATCATAGCTAACACTTGGTTCAAGAATCATGAAAGAAGGTTGTACATAGAAGAAGCCTGGAGGTACTGAAAGGATTCAGATAGATTATACAATGGTAAGAGAGGGATTCAGGAACCAGATTTTAAACTGAAAGACATTTCCAGAGGCAGAGGTGGACTCTGACCACAATCCATTGGTTATGAACTGTAGATTAAAACTGAAGAAACTGAAAAATGGTGGGGATTTGAGGAGATGGGACCTGGATAAACTGCAAGAACCAGAGGTTGTAGAGAGTTTCAGGGAGAGCATTAGGGAACGATTGACAAGAATGGGGGAAAGAAATACAGTAGAAGAAGAACGGGTAGCTTTGACAGATGAAATAGTGAAGGCAGCAGAGGCTTACGTAGGTAAAAAGGTAACGGAAGTGATACTGAATTTAATTGATGAAAGGAGAAAATACAAAAATGCAGTAAATGAAGCAGGCAAAAGGGAATACAAACGTCTCAAAAATGAGATCGACATGAAGTGCAAAATGGCGGATGTAGAGGCATATATCACTGGGGGTAAGACCGAGCGAGGTGGCGCAGTGGTTCGCACACTGGACTCGCATTCGGGAGGACCACGGTTCAATCCCGTCTCCGGCCATCCTGATTTAGGTTTTCCGTGATTTCCCTAAATCGTTTCAGGCAAATGCCGGGATGGTTCCTTTGAAAGGACACGGCCGATTTCCTTCCCAATCCTTCCCTAACCCGAGCTTGCGCTCCGTCTCTAATGACCTCGTTGTCGACGGGACGTTAAACACTAACCACCACCACCACCACTGGGAGTAAGATAGATACTGCCTACAGGAAAATTAAAGAGACCTTTGGAGAAAAGAGAACCACTTGTATGAACATCAAGAGCTCAGATGGAAACCCAGTTCTAAGCAAAGAAGGGAAAGCAGAAATGTGGACGGAGTATTTAGAGGGTCTATACAAGAGCGATGTTCGTCAGCATAGTATTATGGAAATGGAAAGGACTGTAGATGAAGATGAAATACGAGGTATGACACTGCGTGAAGAGTTTGACACAGCACTGAAGGACCTGAGCCGATACAAGGCCCCAGGAGTAAACAACACTCCATTAGAACCACTGACAGCCTTGGGAGAGCCAGGCCTAACAAAACTCTACCATCTAGTGAGCAAGATGTATGAGACAGGCGAAATAGCCCCAGACTTCAAGAAGAATATAATAATTCCAATCCCAAAGGAAGCAAGTGTTGACAGATGTGAAAATCACCGAACTATCAGTTTAATAAGTCACGGCTGCAAAATACTAACACGAATTCTTTACAGACGAATGGAAAAACTGGTAGAAGCCGACCTCGGGGAAGATCAGTTTGGATTCCGTAGAAATATGGGAACACATGAGGCAATACTGACCCTACGACTTATTTTAGAAGCTAGATTAAGAAAAGGCAAACCTACGTTTCTATCATTTGTAGACTTAGAGAAAGCTTTTCACAATGTTGACTGGAATACTCTCTTTCAAATTCTGAAAGTAGCAGGGGTAAAATACAGGGAGCGAAAGGCTATTTACAATTTGTACAGAAACCAGATGGCAGTTATAAGAGTCGAGGGACGTGAAAGGGAAGCACTGGTTGGGAAGGGAGTGAGACAGTGTTGTAGCCTCTCCCCGATATTATTCTATCTGTATATTGAGCAAGCAATAAAGGAAACAAAAGAAAAATTCGGAGTAGGTATTAAAATCCATGGTGAAGAAATAAAAACTTTGAGGTTCACCGATGACATTGTAATTCTGTCAGAGACAGCAAAGGACTTGGAAGAGCAGTTGAACGGAATGGACAATGTCTTGAAAGGAGGATATAAGATGAACATCAACAAAAGCAAAACGAGGATAATGGAATGTGGTCGAATTAAACAGGGCGATGCTGAAGGAATTAGATTAGGAAATGAGACACTTAAAGTAGTATAGGAGATTTGCTATTTGGGGAGCAAAATAACTGATGATGGTCAAAGTAGAGAGGATGTAAAATGTAGACTGGCAATGGCAAGGAAAGCGTTTCTGAAGAAGAGAAATTTGTTAACATCAAGTATAGATTTAAGTGTCAGGAAGTCGTTTCTAAGAGTGTTTGTATGGAGTGTAGCCATGTATGGTTCAAATGGCTCTGAGCACTATGGGACTTAACTTCTGAGGTCATCAGTCCCCTAGAACTTAGAACTACTTAAACCTAACTAACCTAAGGACATCACACACATCCATGCCCGAGGCAGGATTTCGAACCTGCGACCGTAGCGGTCACGCGGTTCCAAACTGAAGCGCTTAGAACCGCACGGCCACACCGGCCGGCGTAGCCATGTATGGAAGTGAATCGTGGACGTGAATAGTTTGGACAAGAAGAGAATAGAAGCTTTAGAAATGTTGTGCTACAGAAGAATGCTGAAGATTAGATGGGTAGGTCACATAACTAATGAGGAGGTATTGAATAGAATTGGAGAGAAGAGGAATTTGTGGCACAACTGGACTAGAAGAAGGGATCGGTTGGTGGCACATATTCTGAGGCATTAAGGGATCACCAATTTAGTATTGGAGGTCAGAGTGGAGGGTAAAAATCGTAGAGGGAGACCAAGAGATGAATAAAGTAAAGAGATTCAGAAAGAATTAGGTTGCAGTAGGTACTGTGAGATGAAGAAGCTTGCACAGGATAGAGTAGCATGGAGAGCTGCATCAAAGCAGTCTCTGGACTGAAGACCACGACAACAACAACATTTACATGTTACAGTAGAACATTGAGCGTGGATTGCTATTTATGTACGTATTGTCTAGATGGACTGACATACATACAACATACGGTACGATATTTCAGTGCCTATGCTATTACGAATTACGATGCAATGTTCCATTAGACTGACATGCGTGGAGCATTACGTCGTAATCCGTAATTCGGAATAACACAGGCACTGCAGTATCGTATTTATCCGCCGACATCCGGCAAGTGACTTTCAAGTAAAATGTCTCCCCCAGTATGGGAACATACACAACGAACGTACGAGTAGACACATGGTTCACGATATATGGAAGTTTCGGTACGGCCGCGAGTCGTGCTCGTATAATCTAATGCTAGGGTGATCGCTCGCGAAAGCAGGAAATCCAGATTCGAGCCCCGGTGCGGCACAGATTTTCATTGTCGTCATCCCATTATACAACCGATGATTGCTCATATTCGCAACTGCGAATACATTTCCTGTATTACATATAACATCGTGCTTACCATATTTTGACTGTTATTCTTTTCCTTGAATTAAGGTAGTAATTAATTTTTTATGACAGTAATTTCAAAGTTTTGGAGCTACGATATCTTATGATTACAAAGTAAAAGCACTGTTATACAGGTGATATATACATTATTTGGTTGTGTGTATAACTATGGTTGCCGCATGTTTGTAGTAGTGTATGCTTGTAGCGAGCGTAGATGCTGTTAATTTGCGTATCTTTATAGGTAGGAGTTTTTTATTTCACGTCTATGTATTTGTTACTTCTGTTTCAAAATGTCGTACATATTGTGGTGTTACTTTGACATGCTTTTCCAGAGTATGTGTAGGAGCAACGATGTTAAGGTATCATTTTTGGTGTGCGTCATCTTTGGCTGTGAGCACCGCATTGAATTTGTCCGTTTCCTTTTTCGAGTATTTGAGTAAAATTCTTTAAATAGTATTGAAGCTGAAGGTCCGCCCGTTCGTTCAATATGTCTTACGGTTAGTTTGTTGCGTGTGTACAAATATTAACTTCCTCGAGAATGACCGTGTTAGGACTTTCTGCTTGAACGATGAAATAGTTATATGTTGATGTTAGCTCCAGAGTATCTATGAGCTCACGTATTTCTGGATGGCTGGTGTCCACAACCCGGCGTGTAGTGACATTAAACCAGATACGGCCACGGAAAGCCAAACTTGACGCAGACCGGGTGTGCGGGCCACGGGCGTGCCGAGGTTTGGCGTCTCTCGGATTTGCGCGCCGCTTCCCGGAAGTAGTCGGTACAGCGCAACATTTCATTCAGCATTGCGCTGACCCATTTTTCGGTCAGCACAACTCCCTTCAATTCGGCAGCGTCGTGGCGTCAGCGCTGTTTACTCTTCGATGTTTGCTCATGGCACGAAGGGCATTCACAGGCCCATTGGATATTTGCACAAAAGCAGTCTAGCGATCAGTCATCACAAACCTTTATAAATCATCTGCAATGTTACAACAGGGAGATTCGAATTCTCAGTATCTATCATCCAGGCTCATAAGCGACAGCTGTTGTGTTGGCAGAAGAGCCAACACCGTGTTACTAGTGGAGGCCGAAATGCACGCGTTTTAGCTCACGCAGGCTGGCGTGAGGAGGGAAGAACTATACTGACGTGAGGTCTGGAACATGACAATGGAATGAGAATTCAAAAAGCGGACGTAATTAGTTTGATACTTAACTTTAATCCATTAATGATGAACGTCGCTCTTGACTGTACATGATTCACAATAATATCTGTTCAGGTTATAGTAACTGAATATGGCGCCTTGCTAGGTCGTAGCAAATGACGTAGCTGAAGGCTATGCTAAACTGCCGTCTCTGCAAATGAGAGCGTATGTAGACAGGGAACCATCGCTAGCAAAGTCGGCTGTACAACTGGGGCGAGTGCTAGGGAGTTTCTCTAGACTAGACCTGCCGTGTGGCGGCGCTCGGTCTGATAGTGACGACACGCGGGTCTGACGTATACTAACGGACCGCGGCCGATTTAAAGGCTACCACCTAGCAAGTGTGGTGTCTGGCGGTGACACCACAGTGTGCATTATTCCACTGTAAGTTGCAACAGTTTTCGATGCAACTTTATACTCTGAATCGCCAAAGAAACTGCTATAGGCATGCATATTCGGTACCGAGATATGTAAACAGACAGAATACGGCGCTGCGGTTGGCAACGCACATTTAAGATAACAAGCGCCTGGCGCAGTTGTTAGATCGGTTTCTGCTGGTACAAGGGCAGGTTATCAAAATTTTTGTGAGTTTGAACGTGGTGGCATCTCCGAGGTAGCGATGAAATGGGGATTTTTCCGTTCCACCATTTCGCGAGTGTACCGTGAATATCAGGAATCCGGTAAAATATCAAATCCCCGACATCCCTGTGCTGGAAAAAGATCCTGCAAGAACGGGTCCAACGAAGACTGAAAGGAGTCGTTCAACGTGACAGAAGTACCACCCTTTCGCAAATTGCTGCAAATTTCAAAGCTGGGCCATCAACAAGCGTCAGCGTGCGAGCCATTCAACGAAACATCATTGATATGAGATTTCGGAGCTGAAGGCCCACTTGTGTTCTCTTGATGACTGCACGACAGATAGCTTTACGCCACACCTGGGCCCGTCAATACCGACATTGGACTGTTGGTGACTGGAAACACGTTGCCTGGTCGGACGAGTCTCGTTTCAAACTGTATCGAACGGACGGACGTGTACGGGTATGGAGACAATCGCATGAATCCATGGACTCTGCATGTTAGCAGGGGACTGTTGAAGCTGGTGGACGCTCTCTAATGGGGTGGGGCGTGTGCAGTTGGAGTGATGTGGAACTCCTGATACTTCTAGATATGACTCTGACAGGTGACACGTACGTACGCATCCTGTCTGATCACCTGCATCCATTCATGTCCATCGTGCATTCCGACGGACTTGGGCAATTCCAGCAGGACAATGCGACATTCCACACGTTCAAAATTGCTACGGAGTGGTTTCGGGAACACTCTTCTGAGTTTAAACACTTCCGCTGGCCACCGAACTCCCCAGACATGAACATTATTGAGCATATCTGGTATGCCTTGCAACGTGCTGTTCAGAAGAGATCTCCACCCCATCGTACTCTTCCCGATTTATGGACATCCCTGTAGGATTCATGGTGTCAATTCAGTCCAGCACTTCATCAGACATTAGTCCAGTCCACGCCGCGTCGTGGTGCGGCACTTCAGCGTGTACCAGTTTCTTTAGTTCTCCAATGTATATTACTGCAAAGAACGTTGGTTCAGTAAACGGGCACAACTGCAACGAATTGTCGTTTTATTGCACACTGTCCACATTGCAAGGTGAGAAACTACTTCTTTCTGATACGATGGGGATGCATTTAAAAATAATATCGCATTATAGAACGGACACATTCTGGCAAACAAAATCCAGTTCCGTAAGATTACCGCCGTTAAAGAAGACGCGGGGTTTGAAGCATTCATTATGGTCTTGAAAGAATTACGAGCATCGTTCCCTAAATGTTTTGAGGACCCTGCCAATCTTACATCTGTTTTCGAGCTATTTTCAGGCCGTTTTCTGTTTCAGGTTAAAGCTGTCCAGTGCATTTCAAGATGGTTGACCTGCAAGCATATCCTTATTTTAATGACAAATCCTTTTGCGTTAAAACCGCCCAGGAGGTCTACGTCATTTTCCTCACATAGTGTCCACGTTTCCGTAATAAGGTTGCAAAAGCTGTACAACATTTCGATCAATGTAGGTGCGTGAAAGACGTTTCTTTAGTTATGAAGCTAAGTCAGTCACAATTACGTGGCAACCTGAGCCAAATTGTCTGCTTTTCTCCGAATCCCTACAGTTTGTACGAGATAAAAGTTATTATATATCTTCAGCACGTCAAAACTATTCAAATAACACTGAAAAACTGTTTTGTTTGTGATCTGTTTTGTTGATAATTGTGAAACATAATATCAAGTCGCATGCAGTGCGAGTGATCGACTATTTAAATGTGGCGCGTTTGCAACTTCCGCCTCTTCCCCCTCTTCACTCTCACGTCAGACTACATGCCGTGACGGAGGAGGAAATGTGCAACCAGGTTGAGCTCGATGGCACTCACGCCAGGGCACGAACTGCGGGCTGAATTCTTGGCCGCCCCTGCACGAAACCGTTTAATGTGGCACAGTAGGCCGATAATGTTACTATAGTTTCCTCTGCAGATCTGCAGAATACAATATTTAAATCCGTTTGTTGACAATATAGAAATTTTAGTTAATTTTTAAGAAGAATTTAATTATATAAAAAAAAGAAAACTGAAAGAAGTTAGTGTGGTGTCACCGCCAGACACCACCCTTGCTAGGTAGTAGCCTTTAAATCAGCCGCGGTCCGTTAGTATACGTCGGACCTGCGTGTCGCCACTATCAGTGATTGCTAAGACCGAGCGCCGCCACACGGCAGGTCTAGTCTAGAGAGACTCCCTAGCACTCGCCCCAGTTGGACAGCCGACTTTGCTAGCGATGGTTCACTGTCTACATACGCTCTCATTTGCCGAGACGACAGTTTAGCATAGCCTTCAGCTACGTCATTTGCTACTACCTAGCAAGGCGCCATATTCAGTTACTATTGATATTGATATTGTGAATCATGTACCTTCAAGAGTGACTTCATCATTAATGGATTAAAGTTAAGTATCAAACTAATTACGTCCGCTTTCTGAATTCTAATTCCTTGTCATGTTCTATACCTCACGTAAGTATAGTTCTTCCCTCCTCACGCCAGCCTGCGTGAGCTAAAACGCGTGCATTTCGGCCTCCTCTAGTAACACGGTGTTGGCTCTTCTGCAACACAACAGTTAGTGTCGCTGCCTCTAGATCAGGGGGTGCCAGTTTCGATTCCCGGCCAAATCGGAATTTATTTTCAGTCGACAACTGTGTGTTTGCATTCTGCTAAGAATTTCAGCTCATCTTCATTGAAGCCCAAGTCGCCAAAGTGGCGTCAAATATAGAGATTTGCATTATACTGTGGAACAACAGCAGACGCAATCTCCCGCCCAATAATGCCATACGATCATTGCATTTTGTTGCGTGGTTAATCGTGACAAACTTGAACAACAGTCTCCATAAATGACGTTTATCTAATATGCGTATATTGCAGCGTAGTAGCTTCTGTTTTCATATAAGTTTTACGTCCAGATTACATGAATCGTAATCAAGGACCACAATAATAGTTCCTGGTTACTTATTGTACAGTAAAGAGACAAAGGAACTGTTACACCTGCCTAATATCGTGTAATGCCCACGCGAGCACGCAGAAGTGCCGCATCACGATGTGACATGGACTCGACTAATGTCTGGAGTAGTGTTGGAGGGAACTGACACCATCCGTAAGAGTGCGAAGGGGTGGAGATCTCTTCTGAAAAGCACATTGCAAAGAATCCCAAATATACTCAATAATGTTCATATCTGGGGAGTTTGGTGGCCAGCGGAGGTGTTTAAATTCAGAAGAGCGTTCCTAGACCAATTCTGTAGCAACGCCGGACGTGTGGGGTGTCGCATTGTCCTGCTGGAATTGCCCAAGTCCGTCGGAATGTACAATGGACATGAATGCATTCAGGTGATCAGGCGTGATGCATACGTACGTTTCACGTGTCAGAGTCGTATCTAGACGTATCAGAGGTCCCATATCACACCAACTCTACACGCCCCAGACCATTACAGAAGAGCCCATGGATTCATGAGGTTGTCTCCATACCTGTACACGTCTGTCCACTTAATACAATTTGATACGACACTCGTGCGACCAGGCAACAGATTTTCAGTCGTCAACAGTGCGATGTCGGCGCTGACGTGCAGTCATCAAGTGCACACGTGACGGCCTTCGGCCTCGAAAGCTCATAGTGATGATGTTTCGTTGAATGGTTCGCACGCTGACATTGTTAATAGCCCAGCAATGAAATCTGCAGCGATTTGCGAAAGGGTTGCACTTCTTTCACGTTGAACGATTCACTTCAGTATTCGTTGATCCTGTTCTTGCAGGATCTTTTTCCGGTGGCACCGATGTCGGAGATTTGATGTTTTACCGGATATCTGGTATCCATGGTACACTCGCGAAATGGTCGTACGGGAATATCCCAACGTCATCGCTACCTCGATGATGCTGTGCCCAACCGCTCGTGCGCCGACTATAACACGACGTTCATACTCACTTAAATCACCTCTATTGAAGCAATAGCAACCGATCTAACAACTGCGTGCGCCAGACATTTGTTTTGTTATATATCTCTGTATTTGAATACACATGGCTATACCAGTTTCTTTGGCACTTGAGTTTACATCTTCTGTACAAGAGACTCCCACATTCTGACAGTAGTGGAATTAATTTCTAAGTATGTCTCAGAAATACATATTGTAATACAGCACTACATTAATGGCACACGGATTCGTTTTGTACAGTTATGTAGTTGATCATGTAAGTAACATGGCGTAAGAAACCTCGTAATGTAATATTATCAGTCTTACATATTTTTAACACCTCGATGATATAGCAGCACGACTTGAGAATGCGTCAGGCTTGAAACTGAGAAAAAGAATAACTATGTTGAAATTTGCAACTTCGTTCGAATTTTTGGCTTTCATTGATACATTCGGTGATTATCTCAGACACCGCATAGAGAGGATAGATGGAGGTGTGCGTTGTAAATTAATGTCGATTAGATAGTAAACTTCTGGAAATAACATTTTAAATCATGTATCCAAAGCCCCTGAAATCAGTTTCCGGCTTAAATTTCAGAATGATAGAAGAAGTTAACCAGAATCAATTCATCACCTTTTCTGTAAAGTCTCAAATAATAGTACAGTTCCTGTAGTAAGTTATGTAATCATCTCTAGTCTTGTAACTGCGAGTTACAAGACTCCTGTCAGTGAAGTCCTGGTATGCAGAACATTCGCAAACTTACGATAGCTCTTGCTCTCTAGTACGTTTCCTTTGTACTTCGCCAAAACGTTGCGGAACAACTGTGTCAACAAGTCTCAGCTGCCTTTGCCGCGATCTGCAGTAAATAACCCAATACGACAGTGAGCGTGAACTGTTCTAACTGCTTGGATACCTGCAGTGGAGTACAAAGAAGACATTTTTAAGATAGACAGAGAAAAAGAAATGTAGAGCTTGTATTGCTACGTTTCTTCGTCCGGTACTGAGAGCTTCGGTGAGGTCTCACTGGCAGCCGTGACCGGAAGAGTGGCACTCCTGCCCGAAGAATACTGCGCTGATTAACTAGCGAAACAATTACCGTCGAATCCAGAACAATTTTCTGCGGAGCTGAATGTATAAAGTAATCGTGATAAGGTTCGCCAGGCGCGCTTTGGCCCTCGAGACGTGGTTAAACTTGTTGTAATTCTTCAGGCTTTCCCGGCGACCTGTTGTTGAGATCTTGATGTGCTTAGTGTTCTGCCTGATATCAGTGTGATGCATGCACAATATTTCGAGAACATGACTCATTGTCTTCATCAAGCGCTTCCTGACGCTGCTAGTCGAGTGAAACGGTCCCAATAGTTATACCTACTACCTTCCCCCTCCGTGGTCACTTCCAGCCGCTGCACCTGCGGTCACGGTTAAGCTTGTCTGTTGTCTGTCTTCCAAAACTAATGATAAATGCTCTGTGGCTATACATGTGTATTAAGAAAGATTCCCATAAACAACCGTTGGACTGGAAGACGTACGCCGGTAACAGTGTGTGCTGTGCTTACCACCCTCCCTCCTGTCAAGGCAAAAGATACTAACATTTCAAGGCCAGTAGGTAAAATGTCCCATAAAACGCCACAGTCCAAGTTTCCACGAAAACAAATGCAAGTTATTAGCTCTAGCCATACCTCGTTAAGAGAGTGTGCGTCATTAAACACAGCATCCAGTTAGTTAATGCCTCCACGCCGTTCTCTTATGAGGCCTCTGGTGCCTGCCGACCACGTGCAAGGCTACTATTTAAAAAACAACACTCATGTAGAGAAAAAGCAAATGTCTATTCAGAGATTCACGGCAGAGTACGGGAAAGAAATTGCGAATTTTTGTAGGCCTCCCTTACTGAAGATTTTTTTTTAATTTTTTCATTCGCGTATGAGAAACATACACTGATCAGGCAGAACATTACGACCACTTAACTACTATCGATATAAACCTGTCCAGGTGAGCGTGCTGTTCGTGTGTGGAATGGGGAAGTCCCGCGATCTATCTGAGTTTCACTGAGGGCAGATTGTGATGGCCCGGAGGTTCGGCACGAGCATTTCGAAGTTGTCGGGTCTCCGAAGAGTGCTGTGGTGAGTGTCTTCAGCCCTTGGCGAGACCAGGGTGAAACCACGTTCGGACGTCGTCGGGTTAGGCGCCCACCCCTCATTACAATGCAGGACGTCGTACACTGGGCACTGGTCAAACAGACGGGCGGTGAACTGTGGCAGAACTAACATCAGACTTTAATGCTGGGCAGAATACAAGCGTGTCCGAACATACAGTGCACTGCACACTCCTAACGATGGGTCTGTGCAGCCACGACCCGTGCATGTGACAGTTTTAACACCACTATGTCGGAAACTACGACTGAAATGGGCACGTGACCATCGGCACTGGACTTTGGCGCCGTGGGAAAGCGTTGCATGGTCTGATGAATCCCGATACCATCTTCATCATGCCGATGGGAGAGCGCGAATCTTTCGTCTTCCAGGGGAACATGTTGTGGACTGGCAAGACAGCCAATCCACAGTGACGGGTAGCCGAAAGGCACGCGTTTAAGCTCACGCAGGCTGGCGTGAAGTCTGTAACAGTTAAAGGAGTTATACTAGCAAGAAAAATACGTAGCTGCTGGAATACTTAACTTTAATCCATAATTGGTGAACATCGGTCTGACGGTACATGCATCACAAGATAAGTAGCAAATGATAATGGCGCCTTGCTAGGTCGTAGCAAATGACGTAGCTGAAGGCTATGCTAACTATCGTCTCGGCAAATGAGAGCGTATTTTGTCAGTGAACCATCGCTAGCAAAGTCGGCTGTACAACTGGGGCGAGTGCTAGGAAGTCTCTCTAGACCTGCCGTGTGGCGGCGCTCGGTCTGCAATCACTGATAGTGGCGACACGCGGGTCCGACGTATACTAACGGACCGCGGTCGATTTAAAGGCTACCACCTAGCAAGTGCGGTGTCTGGCGGTGACACCACAGAACAGCTGCTTGGGACCTGCACTGCGGCCTGGATACAAGTTGGCGGCGGCTCCTTTATGCTCTGGGAAACAATCACGAGGGCATCCATGGATCCAGTGAGCTAGTGTAAGGCACCATGAAGGCCAATGAGTGCCGTACATCTCTTCATAACGATCATGTTTCCCGACGGCAGTGGCATTTTTCAACAAGATAATGCGCCATGTCGCGTGTGCAGTAGATGTGGTGACCCACCAACTCTCCAGATCTGAATCCAGTCGAACACATCTAGGATGTGATTGCACGTGGCGCCAGAGCTCATCGCACCCCTCCCAGGAATTTACGGGAATTAAGTGACTTGTATGTGCAGGTGTGGTGCTAACCCCCTCCAGCGGCCAAGCAGGGTCTCATTCCACGAGGCATCACCGCTGTTATCCGTGGCAAAGGTGGAACACCTGGCTATTACGTACGTGGTCATAATGTTCTGGCTGATCCATGTATAGATTATAGACACAGTTATGACTAATTACTTTTCCCAAAACGTGGCCACTTCCAGTGCATTTTCCGCTCCTTGACGAAGTTCATCTTGTGTGCAGGATGCTGGACACACTCAACATTAAAGCACACGATGAGCAGCCTGTCCTTCTCCACAGTCGCGCTGATTATCTCTTTGATCAGTCTAGCCCCATCTTGCCAAACTAACCTTTCATCTGCCAACCCCACATCTTAGTCTGTTCAGGGACTTCCAAGCCGTCCATTTATCATCATACCCACGAGGTAGGGGAAGGTAGGCCATAGTTCTCCATAGTTGCAACCTAGTTTTTTCAACGCTGGTTACAAGAAAAATTAAGAAATAACTTTCTGAATCACGAGATCAGTCTCGATTAGAAAAATATCAAACACTTTTAAACAACGCCTTTGACGCAAGGATTCCACGGCTTGCCTACTACACACAAAGACATGTGCAAGCAAATCACGCTCTTCCAAGAGCTCCAAGGAACTCCTGCGATTGTTTTAGCATTCGGGCCTTTCGGCTAATCACCCATAGGGGGCAAAAATTGGTAATCTTCAGCGGTCATTTTCTGCTCTCTGTATGACCATTATGTTTTCTGGAGATCACACTTCTTTTTTTCCGATATGCTTCAGTATTAGTGCGGCCAGCTGGGCAAACCCGCTGTTTGTAAGACGCTTTCTAACTACAGAGACTTTCTTAAGAACATTGTGGTACTCTCCGTCCCTGACGAATCATGTTGTTGTTGACACTCTTCAGTCTGAGACTGTTTTAAGACAGCTCTCCATGCTAGTTTATATCGCGCAAGCTTCTTCATCTCACCGCAGCTACTGTAACGTATTGTACATCAATTTTAACTTTCCCACTGTGTTTATCCCTTGGTCTCCCTGCGCGGTTTTTACCCGTCACACTTCCCTCCGTTATCAGCCTGATGATTCTGGATGTTTCCTGTAAAGCGATCCCGCTTTTAGTCAAGTTGTGCCATGAATTTATTTTGCCCCATTGGCACTAAGTTCCTCCTCGTTAGCTATTCGATGTTCCCGTCTGACCTGCAGCATTCTTCTGCAGAACCACATTTCAGAAGGCCCTGTTCTCTTCTTATCAGCTTTCATCTGCGTCCAAGGCTACGCGCCAGACAATAAAAGTGACAAATAGCAAACCAGAAGCGTGCTATTTTGGAAGGAACAGTCGTGGCATTCGACTCAGATGATTTACTGAAAATACCGGAAACCTAAAGAAGGATTTCCAGACGAGAACTTTAACAGCAATACTACGGAGTATGAGTCCAGTTGCGACGTTGTTGACATAATGTGTGGCCTATACAGTACGCAACTTCCCGTGTCTAGGATGACTGTACGCTGTGCGTAGACGGGGGACCCTATCTTCGGCTGACGAATCAGTCTCTGGCTCCCTCCACTGGTCAGAGATTCTCTGCTCTGCTGGTGCTCTTATGTGTGTTTGCAGCTTTCGTGGTGATGTTGGTGGTGGTGGTGGTATGTTGGGGCTTATGGGCGCTCAACATCGAGGTCATCAGCGCCCTGACACACATTAAAAGGAACGAATGTGGACAGACCTAAGAAAACTAAAGCACACACTCAAAGAAAGCAGAAAAAGAAGGAAAATGCTATATAAGAAAGTAAAACCTAAGGAAAGGGGAAACATAGCAACAAGAATGTCACAGGAAATTGTTATTGGCTGGCCACTTACATAAAATAATGGGCGAGCTTGTCACACAGTGAGCAAATTAAAATCCTCTCCCTAAGATCTTTGTAAAAACATTTGACATGGCACAGAACTTTAAAACTTTAACCACATTCGTCCGATTGATGCCTAAAAGAGATGGCAGGTCCGCTGGCAAGTCAGCCGCTACCCGCTGGTCAGAAAATAAAACGCAATCCAATAAAACGTGGCGTACAGTGACCTGGACGCCGCAAGCACCACAGATTGGAGGGTCCTCTCACCGGAGCAGGAAGCCGTGCGTCATAGGGCTGTGGCCTCTTCGAAGCCGAGTGAGGAGAACCTCATCCCGTCGATGGGGCTGAAAGGAAGTACACCACACACGCGTTGTGGGCTTGACTATACGGAGCTTATTGTCAGTCACTTCCAGCCACTCATCCTCCCACCGGCGCATGACCCGTGAGCTCAACAGCGAGGTGAGTGCGTGCAAGGGGATAGCACACTGAGATACTTGTGGGGCGAGACACGCCTCCTTGGCTGCGAGATCTGCCCTTTCATTCCCAGCAATGCCAACATGCCCCGAAACCCAGCAGAAAGCTACAACCTTCCCCAGTCGCTGTAGTCGGAGGAGGGCATCCTGGATGGTCTGGACAATTTTGTCTGCCGGATACAAACGTTGCAATGAGTGAAGGGCACTGAGTGAATCGGAACAAAATGGCTCTGAGCACTATGGGACTCAACTGCTGAGGGAATCGGAACAGACAAGAAATTTAGGAGAGGAAGAATGTCTCATGTGCTCCAGTGCCCGCAAGATCGCAAACAATTCTGCATCAAAGACAGTAAAAGTCTGAGGCAGTCGGACCTTGAGGACACGATATGAAAAAACAACTGAGCAACCAACAGAATCCCCTTGTTTCGACCCATCCGTAAAAACAGTTACATAGTCGTGGTGCTCAGATAAAATGGCAGAAAATGCTGCATTAAAAACGGTGGCAGGAGTGCAATCTCTCTTGTACTGCAATAAATCTAAAACCACTCCGGGCCTCTTCAGTAACCAGGGCGGCAGGCGGTTAAAACCTTGGATTTGGGGTTGTACAGACTCCACACCGAGGGACTACATGTTGCACACGGATCCCAAACGGCAACGTAGCTCGGGGACGGCGGGAAAAAGGGCGGTCCAGAGGTGGATGGGCAACAAGACGGTGAGCAGGCGAGCTGGGAGCTGCAAGAAACTTACAAGCCTGGCGTACCAAGAGGAGCTGCCGGCGGATGGTGAGTGGCGGTTCGCCAGCCTCAGCACAGAGGCTGGGTACGGGGCTGGTCCGATAAGCACCCTTGGCCAGTCGGATCCCAGCATGGTGAACAGCGTCAAGGATCCGCAAATAAGATGACCTCGTTGACCCATATACTGTGCACCCATAGTCCAGCCGTGAACGCACAAAAGCTCCATAAAACTGAAGGAGACGCGCCCTGTCCGAGCCCCAAGACCTGTGGCTGAGGCACTTGAGGATGTCCAGTGCCTTCAGCGTTCTGGCTTTCAAGTCACGTAGGTGTGGCAGCCATGACAACCTGGAGTCAAAAATTAGGCCCAGAAACCGCACTGTGTCTCTAAAATGTAGGGCAGCTTTCGTCGTACGTAGCACAACAGGTAGGGAAACCCCGGGACAGAGCGACGTAGTGGGGCACAACGGGATTGTGCGGTTTGCTCGACTGCAGAGCGCTGAAACCTGTTGTAGTGGCATATGGCTGTGTCTCTGAATGGAAGATGCGGTATCCACTTTGACTTGGTTGCGAGTGCGACTTTTAAGTGATCCGGTGCCCTTCACGTTTCCAGTTCTGTTTTTAAAACTTCTTGTGAATTTTAACGGAAGATAAGCAGTTAATTGTTAATTGTACCTTCTTAAATGACATGTAATCTCAAAGTTCGTGCCATTGGCTATAAGTTACCTAGATAGCTAGATGAAGTCCCATACTCATTTACAGAGCGTAGGGGAACGACGCGGGAGACTCGCTCGGCCGTACTAGGCAAGGTCCTGGTGGAGGTGGTTTGCCATTGCCTTCCTCCGACCGTAATGGAGATTAATGATGATGATGAAGACGACACAACAACACCCAGTCATCTCGAGGCAGGTGAAAATCCCTGATCCCCGGGTATCGAACCCGGGATCCCGCGAGAGACCACGAACTGCCTACAGTGAGTTATATAACATGTTTAAATGCTTTAGTTAATATGCTCCATAGGCGTCGTCAACCTGAAGTGCACTCGAGAGGCGGAACAAGACGGGGAAAGTGGGATAGTGTCCCGTTCTGCCAAGTCATGTTCTGATGCAAGCAGATTGGAAACTACATGTTTCTTTTTTTCCCTTTGCTTTTCCCTATGGTATGAACTTAGGTAGAAAGATTGATAGACAGCAGTGGGGTGTTAAATCAATGCCAATGGTAGTTTCACCCGTTTTACCTTCTAAAATGGGAGTTTTAAAAGTATACAGGGAGTTTTATGTACTCAGATCAAAGTTGAAGCTAAGAAGCTAAGAATAATCCCAACTACAGAATTGACAAATCGGATGGAAAATATAAAAATGTGTTCACCTCTGCATAATAATAAGACGAGCTGGTAGCATACCTGTCGTCAGTGTGGAACACACTATTTAGTCCAACAATAAAACATTATTGTCAGATCATTAGCCTATCAACTAGCAGAAATAATTGATTTAGCACACAGATTTGACAAAGAAATTTGTCTAGTTTGCCAGGACTGGGTCATGGGATTTCTTACTACGCATCCTACATTGTATACGCGCACGCCAGAAAATACATCGGCTGCTCGACACGTGGGATCAATAAAATAACAGTAACTTAGCGATAAGCATTAAAATTTTTTATACCTTTTTCAAAGTGACATTACAGTACAATGTGTCCGGCTTAAATGTATGGTAATACAAAACGAAGTACCTTGAGAAATAATTGAAATATTTATTGCCCGTATGTTTCTATTCAAAATGTATTTTAGATAGCTAATACACCTCGATATGCGCACCCTTATTTGGCGACAGACGTCTAATCTGAATTCCTCTTCTCTCCAAGTGTTTAGCAGCATTGCATTCGTGCATATGTAATAGCTGCACGAATGCGATGGCGCATATCTGGTACATCACGAACTGTAGCTGGTATATTTGATTCGTGATAAACTCCCACTGGGCTGCTAAAGGGCCACGTAGTCGATGGACTACTTCTCCTAATACAGTGATCTGGGAACTTATGATCCGAGAAATTCCTCACAGCCGGCCGAAGTGGCCGTGCGGTTAAAGGCGCTGCAGTCTGGAACCGCAAGACCGCTACGGTCGCAGGTTCGAATCCTGCCTCGGGCATGGATGTTTGTGATGTCCTTAGGTTAGTTAGGTTTAACTAGTTCTAAGTTCTAGGGGACTAATGACCTCAGCAGTTGAGTCCCATAGTGCTCAGAGCCATTTGAGCCAAATTCCTCACAACGTTCGCAAAGTGGGATGGTGCGGCATCTTGTTGAAATATCACGTCACGAGAAAATTGTGGCACAGCATACAGCTGTAAAATGTGTACGTAAGTTGTAGCGTTAACTGTAGGCTCCGCGTAGAAGATAGTCTCTGACGCTGTCTTTTAAGTGGTACCAACTGCCGCAAGCAAACACAGAAAACATTTTGAGCTGGCGTACTTGTAGAAGCAAACATCCAATAAATATCTCAATTACGTCTCAAGGTATTAGATTTCATGTTATTATATGTTTAACCT
The DNA here is from genome assembly GCF_023864345.2 of Schistocerca serialis cubense. Taxonomy (NCBI): domain Eukaryota; kingdom Metazoa; phylum Arthropoda; class Insecta; order Orthoptera; family Acrididae; genus Schistocerca; species Schistocerca serialis. Next base: position 444,645,334 of record NC_064646.1, on the reverse strand, counting down.
GGGCGCCCTGTATTTTCTTATTGTAAACGATATTTTTGAAGATTCCACATTCCTTAATGTCAACGTTCATTAAAAAATTATGTCTTAGTTAATGCAATAATTTCACAAAAAAGTGCCTTATCCTATTCTGCCCCGTGGATTGGGCAGAACGGGAAATATGCTAGCATCTCTCTGAAAAGATGTAAAAAATATGTAACATGAGGTTTTAAGTGAGTTTCAAGTAAGGTACGTCAGGTTCTACTACAAAGTGATTTTTGTACCTTTAAGAAATGTTTTCTCGCATTTATTTATTTTACAAAAATTTCCCAAAATTTATTTTACAAAAATTGTTTTCTCGCATTTTTTTATTTTACAAAAATTGCCAATTATTAACTACCCAGTTCCGTTCCCAAGTTCACATAACGTAGTTTTACATTCAGGCTGTAGAGGTGGAAGATGCCTCACAGGAAGTGGCACTCTGACACTCTGGATTCACGATTGACAGGACGCCGGTTCAGTGCCCCGTGCGGTCGTCCACATGTAGGTTTTTCCTGGTTTCTCCTTCCGTAAAAAACAGGGCACGACCCGTTTATTCCTTATCATTGTCTACCTGAGGTATCGTTCCATCTCTAATGACCTCTTAGTGGACGGGACGTTGTAGATTAATACAATCTTGCTTGTTTACATTAAGTCGCAACGAAGACCAGGGTGTCAGTATCTGTATTTAAGCCAACTCGCTGATCGAGTCCAAAACATATCTGGCGCCCTGGCCTAGTATCGCGGTGTAATCCACAGCATTCCTCATAATGTTTATCGAAAAGTATATATAGGGTTGCATACTGCCAATAGCAAAGACTGAGGGAGATTTAGTGTCGTCATGTTTATCATGAGATGAACGTTGAGGTATCGTTTATTTATGTGGCATTGTCATGCCAGAAGACTTCCTGCTGACAAGCTATCATTGAATAACAATACGCAAAGAATCGTGTCGTGAATTAATATGAAAGGTTATTCGTCCATGCTGCAGGGTTTGGAATAGTGTATAGTGTGTTTAACACATTTACATAAATACACACATCAAAAAATATTTTGCATCACCTCGGTTCCGCGAGTTCCGGAATCTGTACAGAAAACTGGGATAGAGTTGAACATAAACATCATTTTCGCCCTTTTTAATGTTCATGAAAACCACACATTGTATGTTTACCACCATACAGCGAGACATTCAGAGGTAGTGGTCCAGATTGCTGTACACACCGGTACCACTAGTACCCAGTAGTATGTCCTCTTGCATTGATGCATGCCTGTATTCGTCGTGGCATACTATCCGCAACTTCATCAAGGCAATGTTGGTCCAGATTGTACTACTCCTCAGAGTGGTTGGTGGGCCACGTCGTCTATAAACAGCCCTTTTGAATCCATCCCAGGGATGTTCGATAAGGGTTCATGTCTGGAGAACATGCTGGCCACTCTAGTCGAGCGATGTCGTTATTCTGAAGGACGTAATTCACAAGATGTGCACGATCGGGGCGCGAATTGTCGTCCACGAAGACGAATGCCTCGACAATATGGTGCCGATATGGTTGCACTATCAGTCAGAGGATAACATTCACGTATCGTACAGCCGTTACGACACCTTCCATGACCATCAGTGTGGCACGTCGGCCCCACATAATGCCACCCCAAAACAGCAGGGAACCTCCACCTTGCTGCACTCGCTGGGCGGTGTGTCTAAGGCATTCACCCTGACCGGGTTGCCTCCAAATACGTCTCCGACGATATTCTGGTTAAAGGCATATGTGACACTGATCGGTGAAGAGAACGTGATGCCAATCCTGAGAGGTCCATTCGGCATGTTGTTGGTCCCATCTGTACCGCGCTGCGTGGTGTCTAGTTTGCAAAGATGGGCCTCGCCATGGACGTCGGGTGTGAAGTTGCGCATCATGCAGCCTCTCGCGCACAATTTGTCGTAAAACGACGTCCTGTGGCTGCACGAGAAAACATTATTCAACATGGTGGGGTTGCTGTCTCTCACAGGAACAGTCGATGACATGCCTCGCTCAGGCCACCCAAGGGCTCCTACGGCAGTGGATCACCGCTACCTACGGATATATCTCCTCCATGTCTGAATAACATCTCTTTGGTTCATTGCGAGACTCCTGGACACTTCCCTTATTGAGAGCTCTTCCTGGCAGAAAGTATCAATGCGGAAGCGATCTAACCGCGATATTGGCCGTCTAGGCATAGTTGAACTACAGGCAACACGAGCTGTGTACCTCCTTCCTCGTGGAATGACTGGAAGTGATCGTCTTTCGGACACACTCCGTCAAATAGGCGCTGGTCATACACGGTTGTTTAGATCTTTGGGCGGGTTTAGTGACATCACTGAACAGTCAAAGGGACTGTCTCTGTATACAATATCCACAGTCAACGTCTGTCTTCAGAAGTTCTGGGAAGCTGGGTGATGCAAAACGTTTTTTTTTTTTTATATGTTAATTCTATAAAATGTGCCTTATTGAGTGCTAGTAGTTTGAAGGGTGGTGTAAAATCGGCGTGTATTTAAACGAGATATTCTGCTTACTCATAAGACTTTGTGTATAGCGTTGATGTGTTTTGAGAATCTATATACTCGATGTACCGCTCGCTCGTGTTTAGTGTAGCCCTGAACAGCTCTTCAGTTCGTTGAGACTCAGTCATCGAAGACACCACATCCCCTCCTAACGCACCACCCCGTCCCATTCCCACGTAGAGAGTATGTGGCTCAGTGTAAGTAGAGTCTGGCAGTTCAAGTTGAGGTGTTATGCTTATTGCTACAGAATCAAGCTTTAAACATTGATGAGCTTCATCTTTAAGATCCGCCTCTGTAGCTGTATTATTTTGGGTTCTGGAACAAAATGAAATTAGGGCGTTCGAGTTGACACCGTGTACTGACTCCAGTCGATAACTAGAGGATGAACATAACGCACTTTGAGTTCGGTGTAAAACAATCTGAAAAAAGTGCTAGAGCTGAAAAATAATCTCTCTTCCTCAAGATAATAAACTGTAAATGGCACTAAAGATAGTAGCCAGAAACATACGGATGACACAGAAACTGAAATGGAAGGCAGTAAAGCAAAATAAGAAATACTGACGTCCGTTGTCAAATATTTTCAAATATTCCTTTACTAAACTGGTACAAGCGGACCTCGGGGAAGATCAGTTTGGATTCCGTAGAAATGTTGGAACACGTGAGGCAATACTGACTCTACGACTTACCTTAGAAGAAAGATTAAGAAAAGGCAAACCTACGTTTCTGGCATTTGTAGACTTAGAGAAAGCTTTTGACAATGTTAACTGGAATACTCTCTTTCAAATTCTGAAGGTGGCAGGGGTAAAATACAGGGAGCGAAAGGCTATTTACAATTTGTACAGAAACCAGGTGGCAGTTATAAGAGTCGAGGGGCATGAAAGGGAAGCAGTGGTTGGGAAAGGAGTGAGACAGGGTTGTAGCCTCTCCCCGATGTTATTCAATCTGTATATTGAGCAAGCAGTAAAGAAAACAAAAGAAAAATTTGGGGTAGGTATTAAAATTCATGGAGAAGAACTAAAAACTTTGAGGTTTGCCGATGACATTGTAATTCTGTCAGAGACAGCAAAGCACTTGGAAGAGCAGTTGAACGGAATGGACAGTGTCTTGAAAGGAGGATATAAGATGAACATCAACAAAAGCAAAACGAGGATAATGGAATGTAGTCAAATTAAATCGGGTGATGCTGAGGGAATTAAATTAGGAAATGAGACACTTAAAGTAGTAAAGGAGTTTTGCTATTTAGGAAGTAAAATAACTGATGATGGTCGAAGTAGAGAGAAGATAAAATGTAGACTGGCAATGGCAAGGAAATCGTTTCTGAAGAAGAGAAATTTGCTAACGTCGAGTATAGATTTAAGTGTCAGGAAGTCGTTTCTGAAAGTATTTGTATGGAGTGTAGCCATGTATGGAAGTGAAACATGGACGATAACTAGTTTGGACAAGAAGAGAATAGAAGCTTTCGAAATGTGGTGATACAGAAGAATGCTGAAGATAAGGTGGGTAGATCACGTAACTAATGAGGAGGTATTGAATAGGATTGGGGAGAAGAGAAGTTTGTGGCACAACTTGACTAGAAGAAGGGATCGGTTGGTAGGACATGTTTTGAGGCATCAAGGGATCACAAATTTAGCATTGGAGGGCAGCGTGGAGGGTAAAAATCGTAGAGGGAGACCAAGAGATGAATACACTAAGCAGATTCAGAAGGATGTAGGTTGCAGTAGGTACTGGGAGATGAAGAAGCTTGCACAGGATAGAGTAGCATGGAGAGCTGCATCAAACCAGTCTCAGGACTGAAGACCGCAACAACAACAAGGAATACACAGGAGTACTGGGTTCAAATGGCTCTGAGCACTATGGGACTTAACATCTGAGGTCATCAGTCCCCTAGAACTTAGAACTAATTAAACCTAACTAACCTAAGGACATCACATCTATGCCCGAGGCAGGATTCGAACCTGCGACCATAGCGGTCGCGAGGTTCCAGACTGAAGCGCCTAGAACCGCTCGGCCACTGCGGCCGGCCACAGGAGAACTGCGACAGTTTATTTCCTGTAGCACTGGTGAGATGAATGATAGAGGCACGTCCCGGCAACGTATTATTTCCTCTGACATACTTGTCACGAAATAATCATAACGAGAAAATCAGAGGCGTCAGAACTCATACCAAGGCTTAGCGACTGTCATTCTTCCTGCGTGATGTAGATCAGCTCTCTGCTGTTGGTTGTCAGTACGGCAAGTGTACGAGGAGCGAGTACGCGGTACGACAGCGACTCGTCTAGCCGCTGTGCAGAGCACGTGCATGAGGTACGAGCTGCAAATTTCGCAAGCGGCGGCCGGTGAATATTACGCGAGGCTAGAAAGCAGCCGGCGGTGGCGGCTCCCCGGCTCCCGGCTCCTGGCCCTGCTTTCACCGCGCCGGCTGGCCCGCCGAGGACACGGCAGCGGCGGCCGCCCGCTGGAAAGCCCGCGCCGCGCCGCGCTCGCTCAGCCGTGGCTGCAGCCGCGGCCGTCTCCACCTGCTGCCGCAGTCCGCACACGGCGGTTCCGTGAGGACGTTACAAACTCCCAGGGATGATGGAGAAGGGACAAATGTGTCAGACTGAGTTCAGGGACCCCGGTCCGGAAATCGAGTCGAAATCTATGATTCCGATACCTGTGACAGTGGAATACATGTAGCGGTAGTGTTCTTGTTCATATTGTAGGACAGACAACTTTCAGAGGTGGCAACATCGACCAAAACAAGGAAAAATCGTCTGGTGAACATGGGCCCTAAAGTGCATAATTCAGGAGCGACGAGCAATTGTTCACCTCCGCAATAGTGAAACACGTCTCCTCTACTGAAAACGTGCCCATAGCTCTTAAGTTCTGCATTTTAGAGCCCTTGTTTACCAGACATTTTTGACTTGTCTTGGTCCACACTACCACCTCTGACAGTTGTCTGCCCTACAGTATGAAGAACAACAACATCGGTACACATACTCCAGTCTCAGAGGTATCGAAACGATTTTCGCCCATAGTTTTCAACTCGATCGTTTCCGTACCAGGGTCCCTTACCTCAAACTGACAAACTTACCCTTCTCCGTCATCTGTGGAAGTTTGTAAGGTCGTCAAGAAATCTCCCTTTATGGTAATTACTTCCGCCGGTTCACTATGCGATGTTGGTCTGTAAACTCTAGTGCAAAAAACAACTAACTACCTCAAGCAGCGCCATACATGGCATACACAGGCGACTTAATGATCGTAGCAACGGAGAACACCAAACCCAAGTTGGAAGAAATTAGTCCATAGCATACGTTACATCATTCTCAGAAAACTAATCAAAAATAACTACAAATAAAGAAGTCTGCCCGGTGCTCAAGTGAACCTGTCGTCAGCAAGAAATTCGACGATCAGAATAGATAATGATTCAACTGAGACATGCGTGGTAACAAGGTACCTAGCGTTTCACGTCGAAGAAAATTCTCATAAACTTATTGAAACTGCATGGAAACGAACGCTTAGTGTCATGAACAAAATTGCAATGACTGGATAAAATCAGTCCCATCTACCGGTAGACGCCGGCAGATTGTATCACGAAGACATATTTGCCTCTGTACTAGGTTATGCTGCAAGAATGCGGGTGCATAGTATTGGACTATCTGAAACTAAACTAGCTCCACGCACGCTGCAAAGGGCCATATAGTGGGACTTACGTGGGCAAAGAGGACAACTTTCACGGAAGCTCTCGTCTAATATTAGAAATACGTCCCCTAGATCTACTGATCGGGAAGCAGAGAGCATAATATTCGTCAAGAAGAGATGACGCATAAAAACTGACGTAGATATTACCGCAAAAACCAAACTCTAACAGAGAAATAAATTCAGACATAATAAGACAATGAGAAAAGGACTGGTATCCAGGTACAAGAGGACGTCACGCCTCTGGATTCTTTCTCCGTTTCATGGAAAGACTTAAAATAAGGTAGACTTTACTTTAGAGGAACTTCGTCCTTTTTCTTAAGGACATGGGGCTTACCCGACGTATCTGAACAGAGCAGGACGTTGACTTTAAGGTGACTATGTCCGTGAAGAAACTGGAGCGCCGAACTATGTTCTTTGACAATGTACTCACTCCAGAGAAGACATCGGACACGAAATAGTTGGAACAGAGTATGAGGTAATATACAGCACTATACCTGATGAGTCATTATGGCAAAAGTCAAACAAAATTGCCAGGAAAGTATCCAGACAGAGCTGGAAATTTACCTTCGAGGAAGAGTCAGTAGAATATCTGAGTCAGCACAGAGAATTCATTAAATAAGTATAAAAAAAGATCGCGGCGAATAACGCGTTAAACTGTATGTGATGCACCCATAGGCTGTGAGGAGTGGCAAGAGCTACAGCTTTCCTGTGGACCACAAGGCTGTTCTCTCCGACATGCCGCAGTACAGCACAGCGTTCAGGTGTACGAGATGAAGGGTGCTGACTCGACGCTCTCCGTCGTGCCGCCTGTGACCTTGCTGGAGTCGTGGAAGCAGCCTTTGTTGGTGCACGGAGTCTGATCCCCGGAATACTGTCAAGTAAAATGTGCAAGCGCTCTAAACACGAGGCAACAACCCAATATACCACATTTATCTTGTCCACGTCGCCGCTACTCAAAACTGCTACACAGCCAAGTACAGTTCATGCTCTTCAAAACCTTCGATACAGGGCGGGTTCGGTAAGACTGTCCCGCAAAATATTCATAAGATTGACTCTGAGTTGACCATTGTTAATGGCCAGGGGATCTCTCCAACAGAGGAAATGCTGGAAAACCGTGATTTCGATGAACCAGTCAGTTGCTGTAAGGTGTCTGCGCATGCTCATTTCCCGCACGCTCTGCCCCGTGCACTTCCCGTGTCACTACGTTTGAGTGAGAGGAGCAGACGCGTTGAGAGATCAGTCGAATGCATCGCGACATGGCGCCCACGTTAAAAGAGTGCGTGTTTATTGTCCAGCGCTAAGCGAAGCTCAATTCGTGTACAAGGTGCGCGAAACTGTCTGAGAATGTTTTGGCCAAACCTCAACCGAAGTCTGCATGGCAAAATTTAGACGCGAAATGGCGCGAAACGAGCTCTATGGCGAATAAATACTGTAACTATCCGAAAAGAGCTCCGACACCAGAAAACATTGCTGGGGTGAAAGAAAGTCCAGAATGAAATCTCGACGCCGTTTATCTGTGCAACTGAGAATTAAAAGATGGTAATGTCGAAACATTATCGAAATGAAACTGCATCTGTATCCTCACAAATTTACTGTTGAGCACGAATTAAAGTGTCCAGACGAACTTTCGAGTTCTGCTAGTGGTTTCTAAGTGAAGTGGGATCAGCACCTTTACAACCACAGTTTTTCGTTTCTTCCTATGAGGCCTGGTTTTGCCTGCCACAGTATACGCACTCACAGAACATGCACCGTTATGCATCAGAAAATGTGCGTCAGTGCTGTCAAGAGCCGTTGCATGAACTCAAGATTGCTGTTTGGTGCGTAATGTCCGGTGTCCGCATCGTAACACAATTCTTTCAGTTAGCTGCTAAAAGGTACGTCCAGAAATTGTTTAATCCATATATGAATCAACTCTCAGAAGACGTGCAACTGTATGGACATTATCAGCAGCAAGATGGTGCAGCAGCACACGCCACCTTAACCTTGTGACGAGCGCATGGGGTGTTTTGTGAGGAGAGGACAATCAGCAGAGGCAAGTCTCCTGACCATCTCGATCGACTGACCTCCCTCCCTGTGGTTTTTACCCGCGGGGCAAATTGAAGAGTCTAGCGTACTCATATAATCCTGACACGCTGTAAGAGCTACAGCAGAACAGTGGAAGAGCTGTTCCTGCTAGCCCTCAGACAGAGTTGCTGAGCGTGTCTCACAGTTCGATAAATCGAGCACATCGCAGCATCGACGTCAACGGTGGCCATTTCCAGCAGATTCTGTGATGCTCATGAACAAGGGTCAGTCCCTCGGCAGTCTTATTGTGAATATTTTCCGGGAAAGTTTTATTCTGCCTAACTTGTACCTCATTGTAAGCAAGTAACTTAGAGCCTTTCAGAAGTCAACATTAGTTGCTTCATATTGTACAAATTATTTTGTGAAGACGGTCCGAATCGAGTCCTGTGTTATTAAAGAGAATGCGGTTAAATACGAAAACACTTTTAAATCAGAATGGTGTTGCTTGCATTTATTGGTAGCTTCCATCTAAACGCATTTCTTTTCATTGTACCAAAATATCTTCTGTGAGAGCCAGTGGTTCTAAAGTTAGCTATGGTGGTGAGATGAAGCGACGGATTGCTGCTGTTGCCACATTTATTTTCTACCCAAAACTTCCATGTAAGGACGTGATGTCCTTGTTGAAAGCACCGCAGATGGCAGTAGTGAGTCTCATATGTGTACCTGATTGTTAGGGATGGCAGGAGCGATTTGTGAGCGTAGATTTCCGCGACCGTTTTCATCTTCAGTAAATGTAACGTATTGTTGGTAAATAGGCGAATAGGTGCAGTTAGGAGGCCGAAATGCACGCGTTTTAGCTCACCCAGGCTGACGTCCTTGTTGAAAGCACCGCAGATGGCAGTAGTGAGTCTCATATGTGTACCTGATTGTTAGGGATGGCAGGAGCGATTTGTGAGCGTAGATTTCCGCGACCGTTTTCATCTTCAGTAAATGTAACGTATTGTTGGTAAATAGGCGAATAGGTGCAGTTAGGAGGCCGAAATGCACGCGTTTTAGCTCACCCAGGCTGACGTGAGGAGGGAAGAACCATACTGACGTGAGGTCTGGAACATGACAAGGAATTAGAATTCAGAAAGCGGACATAAGTAGTTTGATACTTAACTGTCATCCTTTAATGATGAACGTCGCTCTTGACGGTACATGATTCACAATATTATCTGTTCAGAATACATTCGTAGTAACTGAATATGGCGCCTTGCTAGGTCGTAACAAATGACGTAGCTGAAGGCTATGCTAGGCTGTCATCTCTGCAAATGAGAGCGTATGTAGTCAGCGAACCATCGCTAGCAAAGTCGGCTGTACAACTGGGGCGAGTGTTAGGGAGTCTCTCTAGACTAGACCTGCCGTGTGGCGGCGCTCGGTCTGCAATCCTGATAGTGGCGACACGCGGGTCCGACGTATACTAACGGACCGCGGCCGATTTAAAGGCTACTACCTAGCAAGTGTGGTGTCTCGCCGTGACACCACACATAGAATGAATTCATAATTTTATGAGCTTCTTCAAAAGTTTCTAGTTACGATTTTAAAAACTAATATTTACACGTATACAAACAGTAAAGAACATTATTTATCTTTAACAGCCATAAAATAAAGGGCACTGATGATGCTGCAACTGCAGTGAAACATGTTTGGGATAAAAACCAAAACTGCGTTTTGCTAAAGGCAGGCCCCATCCAAAAACATATGTCTTGCTGGAATTGACTGGTCTGCCCAGATTCGCGACCGGAACCCAATGTAACACCTTTGGGGTGAGCTGGAACGTCAGCTTCGATCCAAATCCCAGCGTCAACATATCTACCTTCTATGGTTTCGGCTCTTGAAGCAGAATGGGTGCCATTCCTTCACAGACATTCATTCACCTCACTGGAAGTGTCACCAGCAGAATTCAAGCGAAGGCGAAGGGTAAACATCCCCACATTAACGTCCACTAATAGGCGTCCGGATACTTTTGTTCGTATTTCACGCAATAATGGAGATAGTGAAACTCCGTCAGTGCGGCGTTATGTAGGCACTACGAACCGCCGAGAAATTGCAACGTGTCTAAGCAGGAATGGCTGGAGAACAGACGCTGGCCTATGGAAGCATGTGTGACCAAGGGAAACATAGATGTCGCCTACAAAAAATCAAAGAAAACTTTGCAGAAAAGAGTAGCAGTCGCGTGAATATCAAGGACTCAGATAGCAAGCAGGATAGCAAAGAAGGGAAGGGTGAAGGGTGCAAGGAATTTGTAGAGGTGCTATACAGGCGAAACAATCTTGAGCACAATATTATACTAACAGAAGATTAAGAGGGTGAAGGTCAACTGGAAGATATGATTCTGCGACAAGAGTTTGACAGATCACGGAAGACCTACGTGGAATCAGGGACCCGTTATGGCCGTTATAGACGACACCCCCTCAGAATTATTGAAATTCCTGGGGAGCCAACCATGTAAAAATTATTCCAACTGGTATGCAAGATATATGAGACAGACGAAACATCCTCATACTTCAGGAAAAATGTTATAATTACAGTTGCAAAGAAGGTTGTTGCTGGTAGATGTGAATACTACCAAATCATGAGTTTAATAAATCATGTATGCAAAATACTGATACAAGGCAGTACAGACTCAACGACTTATTCTAGAAGACAGTTCAAAAAAAAGTCAAACCTACGTTTATAGCATTTGTAGATTTATGGGAAACTTTTGACAATGGTGACTACACTACTCTATGAAATTAATAAGGTAGTAGGTATAAAATACAGGAAGCCAAGTGTTATTTACAACTTGTGTAGAAGCCAGTCTGCAAATATGAGTCGAAGAACATGAAAGAATTGTAGCCTACCCCCACCGTTATTCAATTTGTACATTGAAGAAGCTGTAAAAGAAACCAAGAGGGTGTTTAGAAAAGTAATTAAAGCTCACGGGGAATAAATTAAAGCTAAGAGGTTTGCGGGTGTCATTGCAATTCTGTCAGACAGGTAAATGACTTGGAAGAGAATTTGAACGGAATGGAATATTTATTAAATAGAAGTCGTTGAAAGTACATCAACAAAACTAAAAGAAGGATAATGGAATTTAGTCGAATTAAATCACACAATTCTGTGGGAATTATATTAGAAAATGAGACACTAAGAGTACAAAATGTGTTTTGCTCTTCGGGCAGCCAAATAACTGATGACGGCTGAAGTAAAGAGGATATAGAATGCGGACTGGCTACAGCAAGAAAATAATTTCACATGTAGTGTAGATTTAGGTGTTACGAAGTTCTTCCTCAGGGTACCTGTATAGAATGTAGCCTTGTACGGAAGTAACAATAAGCGATTCAGATAAGAAGTTTTTGAAATTTGGTCCTACAGAAAAATTTGAAGATTTGACGGGTAATCGAACAACTAATGAGGAAATATTAAATAAATTTGGAGAAATGGGAAATTATGACAGAAATTGAGTAAGGGAGAAATCTGTTGACACGACACATTCTAAGGCATCAAGGGATCATCAATTTGATTATGGAGGAAGTATGGGGTCTAAAAATTATAGGAGACCAAGGCTCGTACGAAGTAAGCAGGTTCAAACGGAAGTACGAGGGGTGTTCTACAAGTAATTCAACGCGTTTTTTTCTGAAAGTAGGTTGTTTTATTCAGGATTCCAGTACACCATACTATTCGTCACTCTTTTGGCTACAAAATTCCATTTTCCAACATAATCTCCGTTCAGTGTGACGACCTTATGCCACCTAACTGGAACGGCCTGTATGGCCACATGGTACAACTACTGATCGACATCAGAGCCAAAGTCTTGCTGCATCAATAACCTCCCCATCATCGACGTACTGCTTTCTGCGGAGAGCATCCTTCCTTTGTCCAAACAGATCGAAGTCGGAAGATGGAAGATCCGGGCTGTATCGTGGATGAGGAACAACAGTCCTACGGAGTTTTCTGAGACCCTCTACGGTGCGCAGACTTGTACGAGGCCTTGCGTTGTGATGGAGAAAGAGAGTTTCTTTTGCATTTGCGTGTGACGAACACGCTGAAGTCGTTTCTTCAGTTTCATGAGGGTGACAGCTGTGTGCGGCCGGCCGGCACGACGAAAATCGGACAGGTTTGCGCGATCTCGTTGCTGTGATGAAAGACGCCTCGCACGACGACTCACCGTGCCTGTTCTCTGGCGCGTCTCCTTAGGCATTCTGCAAATGCCTATGAATATCTGCGATCCTCTGGCTTTCCACCAAAGAAACTCAATGACAGCTCTCTGATTGGAACGCACCTCCGTTGCAGACGCCATTTTTGAGGCTACGTATAGTGCCGCCATATTTCGGAACTTCATGAAACTGTAGGGACTGAAGCGGGTATATTCCACGCTTTTCCATAGCAAATTCGACACATTTTCAACCGAAACTGGTCGAGAAAGAAAATTTGTTGCATTACTTATTGAACGGAAAAGACTTGCGCAGGAGCTACATCAAACTTGTCCATGGACCATGAACTATGGTTCTCCCTCTGAAAATGGGACAGGAAGAAGAAAAACGACTCTGGTATCATAAGTATTCTTCACCACATACAGCGGGGTGACTTCGGGAGTACAGATGGAAGTGTAAAACGCTGTAAATACGGAAAACACAAGACAACTCACCGTTTTTCTTAATCGTTGTAGAGAGAAGCAACCTAAGCCTCGGTTGCAAAGGGGAAGACCTAAGACCTGTAAATCGTCTGATATGCAAAAGCTGATAATTCAACTAGCCGTCCAATAGCTGTACAGAGTAGGAAATAAAATAAAAAATGAGCGGCGTAGTGTCTTTTTCTCTACTGTTATTCATTGTTATTCTTCTGGTCATCCTCTTGATAGGTTTCCATGCACATTTGCTGTCAGATTCGAGACCCACTAGTTTTGCTACATTTACCCACTCGACAGAACAAATGCGTAAGGTGACAATTCCTGTGAGAAAAGCGAGAGCTGAATCCAGTCAGCACGACGGGTTAGTGGTGTTCGGTCAGCCGCTGAGGCAAAAATGGTTAACGTGTTCACCCCCGAGCACTCAGGCCAGAGCCTACACGATTCTCACACGGATAACATCCGTGGCTCTGCATCCCCGGTGTGGTTCATGAAGGCGCGTCGGCAAGGAATTCAGTCTCGTGCAGAAATAACACCAGCAAACCAGAGAGGAACTGCTGATCAATGCATCACATTCCGAGCCCAGACAAGAGAGAAATTTTGAGAACTACAGATTAAATAAAGAAAAGGTTCACAAATTTCTGAAACAAGAACACTGCGATGTTCCATCTTTCTAGAAAGAGAACAAATTTAACGAAGTTTAACATTGGCAAGAGAAAACAGAATCGGTATTAGAGAAGGGAAAAACGAGTGCATGGCGTGTGAAATGGAAAACACCTGCTAGATGTGAAAGGACTGAAGGGGTTGGTCGGCGCTCTTCTCTTATCAGTGTTGCCGACGAGTTAATACTGTGTGTCGGACAGGATCTGGAGCGCAGACATGTACTTTCAATGGGACGCGTTCTTCCGTTTGGGTGATCGAGGCATTCAGAGAGTCATTAAGTTTTTCTTACATTTCATCACAGAACAGTGTTCTGGATAGCACTGCCGAAAATACGATATCTCCGATACGAAGCAATTCCTGTAAGTTAGTTACGTGTTCCATTGATCAATAGCACGGAAAAACCCTTATGATGTGGAACGTGTCCAATGCACAATAAATGCGCACAGGAAACAAGTCTTTTTTCTTTTTTTCTTTTTCTTGTTTACATTATAGTGTTGTACCTAAATATTTCTATTATCTATCCCATTCCCCTAAATGGCACAAAATACATATACAGTATTATATCTCCAGATTTATTTACTCATATTCAAGAATTCATCTATGATATAGAAGGAGTTGTCAAGAAGGTATGATTTCAATTTGTTTTTGAAACTATTACTGCTGTCTGTGAGACATTTTATTTCATCTGATAATTTATCAAAAATTTTATAGCAGCATATTTTACACCTTTCTCTGCCAAAGATAGGTTAAGTAAAGGATAGTGTAGGTCTTTCTTTTTACTGATATTGTAATCATGAATGTTGCTGTTGATTTTAAACTGGTCAATGTTGTTGAGGAAAAATGTCATTACTGAGTAAATGTACTGTGAAGCAGTTGTAAGAATTCCTAACCTTTTAAACATATGCCTACAAGATGTGCGACTATGAACCCCACACATTATTCTAACTACCTTCTTTTGAGCAGTGAATACCTTTTACCTAAGTGTTGAGTTGCCCAAGAATATTATTCCGTATGACATCAGAGAGTGTAAGTATGCAAAGTATCTTAGCTTACTAATTTCTACATCCTCAAAATTGGCAATTATTCTGATTGCAAAAGTTGATGAACCTAGTCGCTTTAGGAGATCCAAAATATGAATTTTCCCATTAAGATTCTCATCTACATGTACACCCAAAAACTTAGTATGTTCTACCCTGGCTACTGACGTCTTTTGATGTGTTATGTTTATTGAAGGAATTATACTTTTTGCAGCAGAAAAGTGGATGTACTGTGTTGTATCAAAGTTCAGAGCAAGCCCATTCGCAGAAAACCAATTAATAACGTTTCCTGTTCGATTATCTGTCCGGTAAATAGTTTCGCTCTCTCAAGTCCGCGTCCGTTTTGTTTCAGTCAGTGATGTTGCTCTGAACCGATTCTTAATGCTACATGAAACTGAACAATTTAGTATTGTAAAACATGAAATGTGGGAAGTACAACAGCGTGGGACGACTGCTTTCATTTGGAGCTATACGATTGTCAACAGCGTGTGACGGAACGCGTGCGAATAGCTGATCCAGGCGATGGCTGGAGTGCTCGCTGTTAACGGGAGCACGGGCAAGCCCGAAGGACTGCTGGGCGAGCAGGTGGGGTGTGGAACAGGCTGAGAGACGGGCTCAAAATTGCACCGGAACGCAGAGGAAGGAGTTTGTGAAAGGCTTAACGGCGAAATCCGCTTAACGGTCGATTGTTCTCCCGAACAGCCGGTGCGAATAATGGCTGCAGCCTTAACTACATGGTCCCTTGTAATACACAGGCCGTGACAGGTTTGTTGTAAAAGCACCTGCTTCGATTGTGTTATGTCGCTTGCGTGAGCTAGGCAAATGCGGAAGTGGCAGCTATAGGCGTTAAGTGATGAAATTATTACAAACGGTTTATAAAGCGAAGAAGAATAATAGTATGATGAGGAGTAACATCTCATATATGTGACCGAAGCTTTATCTTCTGTGTCTTATCCTTAAATTGTAACGCGTGAAAAGATCTCGCTTAAAAAAAAGAAAAAAACACCCTTTGTTCGAATAATTGCCACCCTAACTTCCTTACCAGATTAATGACACTCCCTCCCGTGTTTCTTAACAACGGATCGACGTGCCTTTCTTGGGACTTTTTCTATTTATTTATTTAAATGTCAAGTTCCGTAGGACCAAATTGAGGAGCAAATCTCCAAGGTCATGGAACGTGTCAGTACATGAACTTACAACATAAAAAGTAATAACAGATAAAAATAAATGTTCATGAACCTGAAAGAAAATCAGTCCATAAGTTTAAGCAAACGCTATCAGCAATACAATAAGAATCATCTTAATTTTTCAAGGAACTCCTCGACAGAATAGAAGGAGTGACCCATGAGGAAACTCTTCAGTTTCGATTTGAAAGCGCATGGATTACTGCTAAGATTTTTGAATTCGAGTGGCAGCTTATTGAAAATGGATGCAGCAGTATACTGCACACCTTTTTGCACAAGAGTTAAGGAAGTCCGATCCAAATGAAGGTTTGATTTCTGCCGAGTATTAACCGAGTGAAAGCTGCTTATTCTTGGAAATAAACTAATATTGGTAACAAGAAACGACAATAAGGAATGTACATATTGACTGGCCAATGTCAAAATACCCAGACTCGTGAAAAGAGGTCGACAAGAGGTTCGTGAACTCACACCACTTATTGCCCGAACCGCCTGTTTCTGAGTCAAAAATATTCTTCTAGAATGGGAAGAGTTACCCCAAAACATAATACCATACGACATAAGTGAATGAAAATAAGCAAAGTAGACTAATTTACGTGTCGAAATATCACTCACTTTCGATACTGTTCGAATAGTGAAAATGGCAGTATTAAGTCTTTGAACAAGATCCTGAACGTGGGCTTTCCACGACAGCTTACTATCTATCTGAACACCTAGGAATTTGAACTGTTCAGTTTCACTAATCATTTGCCCGTTCTGTGAGATTAAAACGTCAGGTTTTGTTGAATTGTGTGTTAGGAACTGTAAAAACTGAGTCTTACTGTGATTTAACGTTAGTTTATTTTCTACAAGCCATGAACTGAGGTCATGTACTGCTCTACTTGAAACTGAGTCAATGTTGCACACAACATCCTTTACTACCAAGCTAGTGTCATCAGCAAACAGAAATATTTTAGAGTTGCCCATAATACTAGAGGGCTTATCATTTATATAAATAAGGAACAGGAGCGGCTCCAACACTGATCCCTGGGGCACCCCCACTTGACAGTACCCCACTCAGATCCCACATCACAGCCGTTATCAACATTGTGAATAATGACCTTTTGCTGCCTGTTGCTAAAGTAAGAGGTGAACCAATTGTGAGCTACTGCCCTTATTCCGTAATGGTCCAACTTCTAGAGCAATATTGTGTGATCAACACAGTCAAATGCCTTTGTTAAATCAAAAAATACGCCAAGCGTTCGAAACTTTTTGTTTAGCCCATCCACTACCTCACAGAGAAAAGAGAATGTAGCATTTTCAGTTGTCAAACGACTTCTAAAGCCGAACTGTACATTTGATAGCAAATCGTGTGATATAAAATGATCAATACACAGCCTTTTCGATAACTTTTTCAATCACTGATGTCATAGAAATAGGTCTAAAATTATCTACATTATCCCTTTCTCCCTTTTTATAAAGCGGCTTTACTACTGAGTACTTTAATCGCTCAGGAAACTGACTATTCCTAAAGGAAAAATTACAAATATGGCTAAATACAGGGCTAACATGTGCAGCACAGTACTTTAATATTCTACTAGACACTCCATCATAACCATGAGAGTCCTTAGTCTTCAGTGATTTGATTATTGTCTCAATCTCCCTCTTGTCTGTATCACAGAGGAGTATTTCAGACGTCAATCTCGGAAAGGCATTTGCTACGAAATTTATAAGATTTCCTGTAGATACTAAAGTTTTATTTAATTCACCAGCAATGCTCAGAAAATGGTTGTTAAATACTGTACATATATCTGATTTATCAGTAACAGAAATATTATTACTGCAAACTGACTTTAGATCGTCAACCTTGTGCTGCTGACCAGACACTTCCTTCACAACTGACCATATGGCTTTAATTTTATCCTGTGAATTAGCTATTCTATTTGTATACCACATACTTTTTGCCTTGCTAATAACATTTTAATCACCTTATAATACTGTTTGTAATGGGCTTCTGTAGCTTGATTGTGACTACTTCTAACATTTTGATATCATTCCCGCTTTGTTCTACATGATATCCTTATCCCACTAGTCAGCCAACCGGGCTGTCCATTACTGCTAGTACCCCGTTTAGAATGTTCTAATGGAAAGCAACTCTCAAAGAGCATGAGAAATGTGTTATGGAAAGCATTGTATTTATCATCTATATTATCGGCACTATAAACATCTTGCCATTCTTGTTCCTTGACAAGTTTTGAAAAACTCTCTATTGCTGTTGGATTAAGTTCCCTACGTAGTTTGTAATTAAATACGACATTGGTTAGGGTACAAAAATCTTTGAGTGTTAAAATTTGTGCATCATGGTCTGAAAGGCCATTCACCCTTTTACTAACAGAATGCCCATCTAGTAATGAAGAATGAATAAAAATATTGTCTATGACTGTGCTACTGTTCCCCTGCACACTAGTTGGAAAAAACACAGTTTGCATCAATTTAGGAGATCTACCAACATCCTCTTTCTTGCACAATCATGTACAAAATTAATATTGAAGTCACCACATAGAACTACATTCTGGTACTTCCTACAAAGTGAATCAAGAACCCTCTCTAGCTTAAGCAAAAATGCTCTTAAGTCGGAGTTAGGGGACCTATAAACAACAGCAATTAGAAGTTTAGTTTCACTAAATTCAACTAATGCTGCACAACTTTCAAATATCTGTTCAGTGCAGTGTCGTGATACGTCTATGGTCTCAAAAGAAATACTGTTTTTTATCTACAGAGCCACTCCCCCACCCCGCAAGGAACTCCTTGAGAAACAGCCCGCTAATCTGTAGCCTGGTAAAGGAAGCCTCTGAATTATCAAATTATTTAAGTGGTGCTCAGATATACCAATAATTTCACAGTTAGCATCTATTAGCAGTTCACTAACTTTATCTCTAATACCTCTTATATTTTGATGAAATATGCTAATTCCTTCTCTACTTGGAAACATTACATCCTCTGGAGGTGAGCCCTTAGTTAGAGGCACTTCCTTTCAGCTGACTTCAGTCTAAAAAAGGTGCAGCTCTAACACCAACTACTATAGGAATTTTTCCATGAGTGATACCACTACCACCACCACCACCACCACCACCCACAACACTGTCACCTATAAGCTTATCCATCCTCCCCTTCCCATACCTATTGAGGTGCAGGCCATGCCCATCTACTGATAGACCCAACTGGCACCACTGAGATGTGATCCATGCCCTCCGCCATCAGTGCCCTCCCCAGCCCCACATTGACGCGCCTAACAGCCGCATTAAGGTGAGGCCGATCATGATGCTGAAACAGTTGCACGAAATGCACATTAGTACCACCAGTTTGAGTAGCTATCTTAACCAAGTCACCACTGACATCATATTCCCCGTCCCTATCGAGACTGTTCCCTGCTCCACCCACTATCACTACCTGATCCTCTTTCGTAAAATTCTTACATAACTACCCTATGCTTTCAGTCACCTGAGCCAGCCCTGCACTAGCATTCACAATGCTGGTGACCTGGTACTCACTCCCCAACACTTCCTGCAACTGCTGGCCCAGATTTCTACCGTGGGAACTACCTAGCAGCAGAACCTTCTTTCTGCTAGACTTTGCAACTAACCTAGGCCTCCTAATTGCTGAGGACTGCTGCAAGTTACCTACATCTACGGCTACACGAGGCTCCTCTCCACTCAACTCTGACATTTGGTCGTATCTATTGCAGGTACGCAAAGTAAAACTGTCTGAGTACCTCCTCTTCGTAGCTACCTTCTTGCCAACTGCCAGTTCCCATTCCCCAGCACCCTTCACCCTCCTCAACCTATCTAGTTCCTCCTTTGCGCATTGTAACTGCACCTGAAGGGCACAGATCTTACGCTCCTGCTCCTGCTCCTCTATTAACTTGTTTCTACTTGTTTTCCATATCTTCCGTCAGTTCTACCTGCTAAGAATCGCATATCGCGCAGCAGTACTCCATACAATAAACGAAAAACGTAGTGTGGATAACCTCTTGAGTGGATTTGTTGTATCTTCTAAGTGTTTTACTAATTAAACGCAGTATTTGACTGCCGGCCGGGGTGGCCGAGTGGTTCTAGGCGCTACAGTCTGGAACCGCGCGACCTCTACGGTCGCAGGTTCGAATCCTGCCATGGGCATGGATGTGTGTGATGTCCTTAAGTTAGTTAGGTTTAAGTAGTTCTAAATTCTAGGGGACTGATGACCTCAGAAGTTAAGTCCCATAGTGCTCAGAGCCAGCAGTATTTGATTGATCTTCCCCCAACATCTTATTTGTAATAGTCCAAGCATAAGTTGTCCGAAGTTGTAATCCATAGGTATTTAGTTGAATAGAAATTTAACGGGAGTTTTTTTTTTTTTTTAGTACTTCACACTTTTATTTGTTTAGCTTGCCATTTTTAGCACTATGGACAAATCTTTTCTATATTATCTTCTAATTCGTTTTGATGTTCAGGCGTCTTTAGTGGACAGTAAACGATAGCGTCATCTGCGAACAGTGAAAGTTGTCTTATCAGTCTCCTAAATAGTATGTACAACACAAGGAGCCGGAGAGCATTTAACATCGCTCCGCCTCATATGTGGTTCGAGAAACATCTGCAGTTCATCATTATATGGAGTCTACGAGTCATGCATGTGTGGCCGGAGGCAGACTCGCCTACAACACGTAGTTCACGTAGACGGGACAAGGTGACGCTTTGAACTCATAGTGACGTGTCCTACGTTTTCTTGTAAGGTTGATAAACCTGGAAACTTTAGGTGCAGCGCTTCAACTAATGTTCTTGTATGTACTCTGCAAACAATCGTTGCACTATACTCACGTCATACAATGGACGTTTACTGTGGCGGGAAATGACATTCCCGGGGCGTATGTCCCAAGTAGTGGCTCAGGTTCTCAATAATTTGTTCTAATTTCACGGTGGCTTGTATAAGAGTTAAAGCACCATGACAGCCCACGTGAATTTCTCTCATAAGATACTGACGATAGTAGCCAGCGACAGAAGACTACCTGCCATGACGCCACTGGAACTGATGATATCGTTAGGTCGTCATATTGACACATACAGCGGAGTACATTTGGCGACGTGCTTCTTAACACTTGTGCCTCCGACATCTCTGTGATATGTACAGCTTATTCTGCTCAACACAGCAGTTCTATCTCTGAAATTTATCTTCTTTAATCGATCATGGGATTCCTACGTATTTTCGTTTACTAGCGCTTTCCCTGTCATGCATCAACATCGCACAACACAATTAAACGATCACTTTTTCGATACCGTGTAATTGTTTTCATAGCGTACAGAATTTTGAAAGGGCGGCTGCAGTGGCCGAGCGGTTCTAGGTCCTTCAGTCCGGAACCGCACGACTGCTACGGTCGCAAGTTCGAATCCTGCCTCGGGCATGGATGTGTGTGGTGTCCTTAGGTTAGTTAGGTTTAAGTAGTTCTAAGTTCTAGAAGACTGATGACCTCAGATGTTACGTCCCATAGTGCTCAGAGCCATTTGAACCATTTTTTAGAATTTTGAAATTTGACTTCAAGAGAAAGGGTGAGATGTGGGTATTGCAGGCGGTGGGACTGGGCAGAATATTATTGACGTTTGGTGCATGTGAGGCATCATTTATCCACCTTACCCGTCACATGAACTGCTCATCTCTGGTCTTTTTTTTTTCTCTCATGTTGACACGCTGCTCCTTGAAGCGTCGGAGAACTCGAGAGTGACTCGCAGAGTGCCGCGCTTTTGCACCACTACAGAGGATGTTCGCAAAGACGTTAGAGCCACATTTCAAATTTCTGCGTCGCAAAGCGATACAGTTACAGGGTATCGAGAAAGCGACTCTCTGTGTTCCGCAGTGTAGGTTCCTTGGAAGTCCTTAAGTATTGTTGGTCAGTCTGAGACTCTTACCAAATCTTTTGTTGCTCGAATAACATTAATCCAGCGAGCTTCTGGCAATGAAACTCAATTTAGTGATTTACAGAAATCAAATATTAATTCTGGTCCATCTTCTCTCTCACACACACACACTCGCTCAGTCTCAGTCTCTCTCTCTCTCTCTCTCTCTCTCTCTCACTCACTCACACACACACACACACACACACACACACACACACACACACACACAGAAGAGAGAGAGCGCGCACGCAAACATATGACGCAGAAAAATTCGTTTTGTAAACAAAAACCACCGTTTCTTGCTGCAGTGTATTTTATTTCTTCCAGACGCTTTTCGCCTTTTACTGTAAGGCATCTTCAGTGGAATGTACAGTGATACAGTTTTTCTTTGATAAGCGACGTTTTTAGATTATAAAACACTCCGCATCTTGCTTTTTAGTAAATGAATCATTACTTAACAGTTATTCGCGTTTTTTATTGGTATCTGCGATTCCTCTCATTTTGGTCGTATGCTGGAGGTCGCAGTATAGCTTCACTTACAAAACATAAGCACCCTTCCATGCTACGAACTTTCCTCTTCACAATGTTCATATTGCTTGCGCTTATTGCTGTGGAGCACTAGCAGTCTTCTGTCACTATCCACAGCTACTGACACTTCTGTCACTAATATTGCTCCACAGAAATTAACGCAAACAATATGAAAATTACGAAGAAAGAAGTCCGTAACATGAAAACGTGCTTGTGTCTCGTAAGTGAAGTTATAGTGCGGCCTGCAGCTTATGACGAGACGAGAGGAGACACAGATGCCAACCAAAAACGCGAAGAACCATTGGCAATCACTTACTACCGTAAAAATAAGTCGTCAGCTGTTTTGTAATGTAGAAATATTGCACATCAAAACAAAACAGTGTTGTTTTAGATTCCACGTAAATAAAGTAAAAGACGAAACGCGTCTGGAAGAAATAAAATACATTGTAGCAACAATAGGCGGTTTCAGTTTACAAAAGGATAACGACCGCGTAAACAAACTTGTTGCAGAACGCAAAACTTTTGTTTAAACCTTAAATGTGCAATAATAAACCTTTAATAATTATATAATTTTTGTTCAGTGAGTACAACATTTAATATGTGTTTACAAAACAACACATCATTAGTTGCTCACGACGTCTTCACATTAGCGCTAATTGTTTTCCACAGGTGACTAGACTCTGCAGCAGATCCTAATCAAGATGGATTAACGCAAAAGATAGGGCTGCACATTAGATCAAAGTTTTGTTTCATCAATGCGAGAACGATTCGGAGATGTTTAGCAAACTGCAAGAGTTGACACTTGAAGAAGGGCGCTGCGCATGACCTGGAGTCTCACTTACCAAGCGGTTTTAAAAATTTAGCATCTCACTGAGACACACTTCGCATAATGAGCGTGAGAAATTCTAACTGTGCAGGGGGTCGTCGAGAACATACACCACTGGCCATTAAAATTGCTACACCAAGAAGAATTGCAGATGATAAACGGGTATTCATTGGACAAATATACTATACTAGAACACACATGTGATTACATTTTCACGCAATTTGGGTGCATATATCCAGAGAAATCAGTACCCAGAACAACCACCTCTGGCCGTAATAACGTCCTTGATACGCCTGGGCATTGAGTCAAACAGAGATTGGATGGCGTGTACAGGTACAGCTGCCCATGCAGCTTCAACACGATACCACAGTTCATCAAGAGTAGTGACTGGCGTATTGTGACGAGCCAGTTGCTCGGCCACCATTGACCAAACGTTTTCAGTTGGTGAGAGATCTGGAGAATGTATCCAGAAAGGCCCGTACAGGACCTGCAACATGCGGTCGTGCATTATCCTGCTGAAATGTAGGGTTTCGCAGGGATCGAATGAAGGGTAGAGCTACGGGTCGTAAGACATCTAAAATGTAACGTCTACTGTTCAACGTGCCGTCAATACGAACAAGAGGTGACCGAGACGTGTAACCGGGTGATACGCCAGTATGGCGATCACAAATACACGCTTCCAATGTGCGTTCACCGCGATGTCGCCAAACACGGATGCGACCATCATGATGCTGTAAACAGAACCTGGATTCATCCGAAAAAATGCCGTTTTGCCATTCGTGCACCCAGGTTCGTCGTTGAGTACACCATCGCAGGCGCTCCTGTCTGTGATGCAGCGTCAAGGGTAACCGCAGCCATGGTCTCCGAGCTGATAGTCCGTGCTGCTGCAAACGTCGTCGAACTGTTCGTGCAGATGGTTGTTCTCTTGCAACCGTCCCAATCTGTTGACTCAGGGATAGAGAGGTGGTTGCAAGATTCCGTTATAGCCATGCGGATAAGATGCCTGTCATCTCGACTGCTAGTGATACAGGCCGTTGGGATCCAGCACGGCGTTCCGTATTACCCTCCTGAACCCACCGATTCCATATTCTGCCAACAATCATTGGATCTCGACCAACGCGAGCAGCAGTGTCGCGATACGATAAACCGTAATCGCGATAGGCTACAATCCGACCTTTATCAAAGTTGGAAACGTGTTGGTACGCATTTCTCCTCCTTACACGAGGCATCAGAAGAACGTTTCACCAGGCAACGCCGGTCTACTGTTGTTCGTTTATGAGAAATCGGTTGGAAACTTTCCTCATGTCAGCACATTGTACGTGTCACCACCGGGCCAACCTTGTGTGAATGCTCTGGAAAGCTAATCATTTGCATATCACAGCATCTCCTTCCTGTCGGTTCAATTTCGCGTCTGTAGCACGTCATATTCGTGGTGTAGCAATTTTAATGGCCAGTAGTGTAATTTCCTCATATAGCATCGTTTAATGTGGGAAATTGGTTGGTAGGTTGGAAGAGCAAATGCAGCAAACCAGGGGATCACACCAGTTCCATGTGGGATGTGCTTCTGGTACAGCGTACGAGGCTTTAAGGAACACAGATGTAGATCAGTCAGTGACGGCACTGTGTCCACGATCCTTTGTTGTTCTGTAATACGAACTCCCAGGGACCACGCCTTCACAAACTGCCCTTTGTCCGAGTGGGACACGCTGGCAGTTTTTTCTAGTAGGACTGGGCGTTACCGGCACCTGCTGTCTGCCATTCGACCTGTGCCCCTCACCCTCAGCGGACCCTGCCATTCACATTTACCAGAGCTGACGCAGGTTCGTTGTGTTCTGCCAGTCATTCGTGTTTCCGTCAGGGCAGCGTTGTAACCTCAGTGCTTCACGCCATAGTTAAGATACTTGTTTGGTGGGCAAAGTCATCTCCGATGTCAAACATCATCGGACTCCGGTCTAATTACATATTGAATGTAAGACTGTAAAATCGATTCCTTCGCAAGAACCGTACTGCAATGGGGAGAATAACTTATTGTCTTCAACGACCAGCTAACTTTTTTCCTTACTGAATTATTCGTTCATGTCCGAATTAAGTACAAAATGGGTAATAATAACTATCCTTAAAGTTACCGAGCGTTGGGATAAGTAATGAATGACATATGAATAACACAGTCGACCAACTGAAAAGTTGTGTGCTGGCAACATTTACTGTTACGAGGGTGGTTTGAAAAGTTCTCGGAATGGAATAGAAAAAAAGTACTTACATCACTGAAACTTTTTTTATTTTTCTGTTTGTCCCCTTGTAGATTAATGCACTTGGTCCAACAATGTTCCAGTGCCTTGATCCCATCCCGAAAATTTCCTCCAGGCCTGCAAAATAGTTGTCAACTCCGGCTGTCAGTCCTTCGTTTGAAGTGAATCTTCGTCCACCAAGAAAAATTTTCAGTTTTGGAAAGAGATGGAAGTCTAACAGAGACGTTGTCAGGTGAATGAGGCGGGTGTGGCAACAATTCATACCTTAGTTCGTGCAGTTTTGCCATGGCGACGGCACATGTGTGCGGGCGCGCGTCAAGAGTCGCGGCACCCATTTTGCAGATAATTTTTTCATTTCTAATTCTTCAGTGAACATGTGATAGACCCTTTCAGATGACATCTGGCGAGCGCGAGCAACTTCTCGTGCTCTCAGTCGGTGATCCTCCATGACCATTTTGCGCACTTTTGCAATGATTTCTGGAGTAGTGGCGCATCTTGGCTGACCACTGCGTGGATCATCATCTAAGCTCTCCAAACCAAATTTAAATTCATTTGTCCACTTGGCAACAGTTGATAATGAAGGAGCAGAGTGCCCCAGTGTATTCTGGAAATCGACATGAATGTCCTTTGCTTTCATGCGTTTCTTTACGAACTACATAAATCACTGTTCGAATCTCGATTTTCTCCATCTTCGTAAATCACTACACGGGTACAACAACAGAGCCACGTCACCGCCACAGCTCTCTTCCAAGAACACTGACGTGGCACGTGTTTACAGGCAACAGCCCAATGAATATCACGTGAACAACTCGTTATGCTAGCGCTGACCTCTCGCGGTGATTCCGAGAACTTTTCAAACCACCTTCGTAGTATAAGCAGAGTTAGTTAAGTGACTAGTGTGTAGAATTTTATACTTATAAGCAAATCCTTAGTAACTATCTGTAAACTCAGTGGGAAACTAAAAAGTGATATGGAAATGAAATAAATTTCAGGAGAAAAAGAAAAAAAATCTTTAAATTTTGCCCATGGCATTATAATTCTGTCGGGGACGGCAGAAAGGAGACGGTTACAGGAACTGGCGGTATCTTTAAAAGATATTATAGGATGAACATCAACAAAAATGAAACAAGGTAATGTAGTACAATCTAATTAACTCAATTGCGAGGGAATTGGACTATGAAACGAGTCAGTGAATGTGATGGGCGTTATTTGCTACTTGCACACAAAAATAACCGACAGTGCCAGAAGTAGAGAGGATATAACATATAGACTAGCGATAGAAACGAAACCTTTTTCTGAAAAAGAGTAATATGTTAACATCAAATTTAAGTGTTAAGAAATGTTGTTTGCAAATATTTATCTGGAATGTAGCATTGTGTGGTAATGGAAAGTGTGTCATGAACAGTGCAGGCGAGAAGAGAATAGAAGCTTATGAAATACAGTGTTACAGATTTATGTCGTAAGAGGTACTGCATGGAATCGGGGAGAGAAGAGGTTTCTGGTACAGCTGACTGCGTCGAAACAGTCTTCGGACTGAAGAGAAGAACAGCTGTAACAGAAGGGCAACAAAAGTAAGCTGAGCATTCGGAAATGCAGCGTTGCATGATCAAAGTAAACACATTTCTCAGTAGGTAGTCGTTTTAAGTGTTTACTAGATTCAAAACTTGTAGATCCATGTCGTATGGGCACCAGCTCCTTTGTAAGTAGCATAAATTTTTGATGTTTGTCACGGAAACTTACTTTCCTGCAATTGCTTTGCAAGCATATCTTACACAGAAATATATCCGGTTTCACGCATCTCCCCGGACATTTGTTGAACATCATTGTTGCAGCGAACCTTCAGCTCATAATCCGATTCTCTAAATACATAGAAACTGCAGTTGAGAGACTGGAAATCACTGAAAGGTGCATAAGATACAATTGTACGACTGTTTGTAAAGAAATCAGAACGTCAAAGACATCACACCTTAACACTCATCGCACCACTTACACGAATATCTGACGATAGTATAGGAATATCGGTATCACGATACAGTATGGCACAGCAGACTGTGCAAGAATTGCGATAGGAAGTTTGTTGACGAGCGGTGTGTCAAAGGCAGCGTCAGGGCACTGGAGAGCCCTGTCCACCCGTGGCTGCTTTATATTTCTCGTGATTTTCCTGAATCACATATTCCAACATGGTGCCGGTTAGGACAGCGGCCAACATAATCAGAAAAAGTTATTTGCTTCTGTCTACAGATGTAAGTTTCAATTTGCTACTGGCTACCGGTTTCATTACCAAGTACCAACAGATCATCTGTCCGCAGTCATCAAGCTGCCCAGTATTCTTGTATGACACATCTACAGTGTGACCCAAAGTCAGTTAATATTTGAAAATGCACTAATTCACGGAATAACGTAGCTAGAGATGTAAAACTTGA
Source organism: Schistocerca serialis cubense (assembly GCF_023864345.2). Lineage (NCBI taxonomy): Eukaryota > Metazoa > Arthropoda > Insecta > Orthoptera > Acrididae > Schistocerca > Schistocerca serialis. Next base: position 444,617,640 of record NC_064646.1, on the reverse strand, counting down.
CACACATGTCTGAAATCATATGAGGTTTTATTGAAACCAAAAGCGAGTGCAAAAATCGGTCAACAGATGGCGGTGGACAGCAACACGTCAGTGACACCGCATGAGAATCGTGTCTGAATTAAGCTGTAGTGAGAGAGGGACTCAGATGTGTCACAGCATGTTGGCCCTACCAGAAGAGCACTATTACTGAAGGTTTACTATCAGAATGGAGAATCCGATACTGCAGCTTAACGATCCTGTAGACATAAGAAAGGCATCTGAACGAATAAAGGTCCTGTGACAACTGACGCTCTGAAGAAAATGATAACAAAGTTGGAAGCCACGGATTGTTAAGACGATCGATCGCCTTTTGGGCTACCAGAGGCAAGTGTTACTACCATTCGGACAGTTCAGTAATAAGTGGAGACTTTAGCTGCTGGGAGAGCGCTAAGACGTATCCTCCAAGGCCATCCGTACAAAATCCAGCATCATCGTGAACAGTTAGTCACCGATCCTGTGACGCGACGAGCATTTGTGATGTGGTCACTTCAGGAAATGGGGAATGTGACGATTAATTTTCTGTCGCGTTGTGGACTGGCGAAGCCAATTTCACGCTCTCAGGATGTGTCAACATCTACAACTGCATAATTTGGGGTGCTAAAAACCCTACAACTTTTTTGGAAACACCACTGCATGACGACAGTGCCACGGTGTCGTATGTATTTTTCTTCGAGAGAACGAGGTGTACTGCTTTTCAAACTGTCACCGTAGCGAAAATGGCTCTGAGCACTATGGGACTTAACATCTATGGTCATCAGTCCCCTAGAACTTAGAACTACTTAAACCTAACTAACCTAAGGACATCACACAACACCCAGTCATCACGAGGCAGAGAAAATCCCTGACCCAGCCGGGAATCGGACCCGGGAACCCGGGCGTGGGAAGCGAGAACGCTACTGCACGACCACGAGCTGCGGACTCACCGTAACGGCTTGTAGGTACGCCGATATGTTAGAAAATCACATCATCTCCAGCCTGGCTGATAAATACCTGCTGCAAGGTACGACTCTTATGTAGCATGAAGCTCCACCCCATACTGCTACACGTGTGAGAGATCTCTTGAGGATCGCGTGCTAAACAGCCACTTGCGTCACGCTTGGCCTCCCACGTCCCCAGACCTCAATCAGTGTAATCACTGGTTGTGGGATTACCCGAGGTCACAAATCTGCCGCGATCGTCCGACCTCATTAGGGATACGAGAAGAAAACATGCAACGACAGTTTCTCATCATAGCTATTGATACGCTGTACAGTGCTGTCCACAACATTCTGCCTCGACTACAGGTATTGTTGATTAACGACGGGCGACAGGTTGAGCGTTCGTTATATAAAACAACGTCTTTGCTAAAAATCAATTGTTATGCTAATTATTGCTCTTGTATCGTATGAAGAACCATCTAGTGGTAATTTCGTGTATTTTTTTTATAAAACCCCATGTCGTTTTTACTTCACTACCTATTCGATCCATGAAGTATTGAATTTTCGAATATTAAGGGAATTTTGTGTCACCGTGTACTTCGGAAGCAGGCATGACGACTGCGGATAGGGGTGACCTGAAGATGGGACTTGGTAACGGAGCTGGTAACCAGCAGGCAAATTAAAACTTGCAACCGTAGTCTTAAGTAAGTAACTCTTTCCTAACTCGCTTACGATGAATGTTGGGGTGGATCCGCTTCCTCCCTCCTCTTCCCCAACCGCCTTCCGACAATCCGAGCTTGTACTCCAAACTCCAACCAACTCATCGTCTGTGGAACGTTAAAACTAATCTATCGCACAAGTTTTTTGGCAGGCACAAACCATTCAAGTAGAACAACTCAGACGCGACGAACGCTGTAAGCGATAGGACGTAATGCATCCCTTCACGTGCCGGCACTGCATCTTAAAGTGTAATGTCGCAGCTTTCGTTAAATATGGTAAGCTTTTCTGATTAACCTCGCTTACGTAATCGTTTATAGTTGCATCGTTTCTACGCGGAAAAGAAAGACAATTATCATTTCTGGCGCCGACCGCTGTAATTCGTACCCGGAAATGCCATATGTAGCTGATAAGCTGTTCGTTTCACTTGCAGAATTTGAAAGCAGGACCAATTTTGGAAGCTGCCATGGCTGAAATCAAATTGATATGCACATAAAGCCACAGACGATAGCAGAAACTGGAAACACCTCTCTGTGTCGTAGCAGGACGTCCACGAGAACGAAGCACTCGTCTGAGATGGGTGAAAAAAAATCGTGTCATACAAAGACACGCAATGTTAACTGCGTGAAATGCATTCCCACTCGGTGTCTACACCGTTCACTCTACGTAATTTTTCTGAAAGACATCGACTGAGAACAGACTCGCTGGCTCCCAGTTTTTGAGCGAAATTCGTCTGCAAAGGGGTGGAATACTTCCTGTTCCTAGTTCGTTTGTAACATCTCTGAAAAACAGGTATTTTGGCGTAGAAATCCATACATTTTATAAAAGTATATCTACGTATGTGAGCTTGTGTGTAAGTTCCACATCTCCTCTTAAACCACTGGATCTGTTTTAACCAAACTTAGCACACGTCTCTCTTACTGTGAGACAACAATCTCCGTGGTGTAAGAACCACCCTCCTATCATAGTTCAGGAGGTACGACGTAATAAACAACGAGGTGCGTGAAAAGCTGCTTCATTATGCATGTTTAAATCTATTACTTCAGTTCTACAAATCCTATTTGCAATAAATTTCGTAGACTGTATCTACATATGCCGCTAAATGCACCTACAAAATTATCATGGTGCCACGTATAACTCAGGAGATATGGCGTCGTAAACAATGACATACGTGAAAAACTGCTGCATCAACGTTTAAATTAATTACTCCTTTCTACTACCTGTATTGGCAGCATATTTCACAGACAGTACCCACATATGCCACTGAATCTATCTGTATAAGTATCTCATAGTACGACACATAGTTCAAGAGATATGTCACAAACAGAAAATGTCGCATCATCTACATCGACATTTACATTTATATTCCGCAAGCCACCCATCGGTGTGTGGCGGACGGCATTTATCGAGCCACTGTCATTACCTCCCTTTCCTGTTCCAGTTGCGTATTGTTCGCGTGAAGAAAGACTGCCGGAAAGCCTCCGTGCGTGCTCGAATCTCTCTACATTCGTGATCTCCTCGGGAGGTATAAGTAGGGGGAAGAAATGTATTCGACACCTCATCCAGAAACGTACCCTCTCGAAACCTGGACAGCAAGCTACACCGCGATGCAGAGCGCCTCTCTTGCAGAGTCTGCCACTTGACTTTGCTAAACATCTCCGTAACGCTATCACGCTTACCAAATAACCCTGTGACGAAACACGCCGCTCTTCTTTGAATCTTCTCTAACTCCTCTGTCAACCCGACCTGGTACGGATCCCACACTGATGAGCAATACTCAAGTATAGGTCGAACGAGTTTTTTGTAAGCCACCTCCTTTGTTGATGGGCTACATTTTCTAAGGACTCCCAATGAGTCTCAACCTGGCACCCGCCTTACCAACAATTAATTTTATATGATCATTCCACTTCAAACCGTTTCGTATGCATACTCCCAGATATTTTACAGAAGTAACTGCTACCAGTGTTTGTTCCGCTGTCATATAATCATACAATAAAGGATCGTTCTTTCTATGTATTCGCAATACATTACATTTGTCTATGTTAAGGGTCAGTTGCCACTTCGTGCACCAAGTGCCTATCCGCTGCAGATCTTCCTGCATTTCGCTGCAATTTTCTAATGCTGCAACTTCTCTGTATACTACAGCCTCATCCGCGAAAAGCTGCATGGAACTTCCGACACTATCTGCTAGGTCATTTATATATATTCTGAAAAGCAATGGTCCCATAACACTCCCCTGTAGCACGCCAAAGGTTACTTTAACGTCTGTAGACGTCTCTCCATTGAGAACAACATGCTGTGTTCTGTTTGCTAAAAACTTTTCAATCCAGCCACACAGCTGGTCTGATATTCCGTAGGCTCTTACTTTATCAGGCGACAGTGCGGAACTGTATCGAACCCCTTCCGGAAGTCAAGGAAAATGGCATCTACCTGGGAGCCTGTATCTAATATTGCATATAATTTATGCATGAAGTTTTAATACATGTATTCATTACTACTAAAACATTCTTACAATCGAGTCAACTTAAGGAAATTCATGGTACCTGGCAGCGTTTTTGACACCTTTTAACTGCAAAGCACGCACGGCTATAGGCGAAAACAATTGTCGCCCACGAAGCTATGAAGAGGCGTTGCCATAGAGAGGTTTACAAAATCGCATTGTAGATAGGTGAAATAGCTGCACTCAGCATACAAAAACTGTATGTTCCTAACAGAAAATTGACGAAACGAATACCTGGGCAAACGTGGCTTTGTCAGCAGTATAAAATAACAACAAGGACAACGACGCTGTCATCATCATGATCGTCATCGTCTTTTCAATCATCACCACTTGGCCATCTGCAGAGCGCATTGGTTGGAAAGGGGGGGATCGAACCCAGACAGCGAACAACCGACACTCCTGAAGTTGCCAAAATATCGAGTATAGTGAAACAATTAATTCTGACGAATTTTTCGAAAGACTGAAGACTTTGTGATCCGCATGTTCTATTGTTTGGAGCGCTTTCGACTCCATCCAAGCAAGGGTCGATTACTTGTCTACCGTATTTCCAGTGTCCGTCGCCAGTTATTGGTAGACAGCTTTTCTCTCTGCTTCCTTTAGGTGGTGTCCAGAGTGTAATGAGTTCTATGGCGGACGCAGGAATGCTCCAGCACTCTTCTCGCAGCTCCTGGTACTGATTACGAGAGGGGTCCAGAGAGAGGATATGTCGGGACCGCGCCGTTCATCAGTGGACTTCCTACGACATGTGAAGGATTTTCCTACAAAAACGTTGTCAATAAATATTCGTCTTTTTATTCTCTTTGGTTGCGAATTTCCGGTTCTCACGTGCTTATAGTGTTGTTGGAGTGCCGGATATTCGCTGAAGTTTAAGTCCGTACAGTGACGGCATTACTCAACGACCGACCGTTTATATGGGTATACTGAATTAGTGAATGAATAACCCACAGTTGACGATGCAATAAAACTTTGCTATACAAGCAACGGCTAGATATATTATAACTTCAAATTTAGCGCCCAGACTATAAATATGGAATGGTGAATAAGTTTTGTTTTGCATGTTGGTATACCGTTTGCTCTGGGTTTGTTTCTCGACTGTCATTTTTTATTTGTAGTTCACTGCTGCTGTTTGAGATTACATATTGTCATTTGGAGATAGAAAGTAGAACTGTGAACGCTAGAAAATGGAGTGCAAACTGGAGAAATCAGAACATTTCCGACATATTCTTTTGTTTGAGTTCAGTAGAGGAAAGACAGCAGCGGAGGCAGACAGAAACATTTGCGCCGTGTATGGCGATAATTCCACTGCACACAGGTCAGCAAGAAAATTGTTTTCTAGTTTTAAGGAATATCAGTTTGACATTAATGGCTCTCCTAGTTTTGGAAGAAATTCGGAGTTTGATAAAGGTTATTCCAACGCATTAACCCTCAATGATCCTAGACAGTGTACTCGAAAAGTGGCAAAGGTGGTGAAGTGTGACCATTCCACTATCGTGCGACATTTTCATGCAACGAGAAAGGTTCAAAAATTAGATGTATGGGTACCGAATGCTGTAAACCAAAACCTCAGAAATCAGCGTATGGCCGTACATGCATCTTTGCTTGCTCGTCATCAGTTGGCTAGTGAACAACACCGACCATTCCTATCCTGTATCATTACTGGTAACGAGAACGGTATCTTTATGTTAATATAAGGAAAAGAACTGAATGGTTGAGCCCAAACAAAGCAGCAACTCCCCGTACAAAGTCGTATGCGCATCAACCAAACAAAGTGCTATGCATATGGTGGAACAGTGACGGTGTGGTGTGCTACAAATAGCTTTCCTGAAGTGTAACCACCATTGCTGGCATTTATTGTCAAGAACTGAACAACGACCAGAAAGACAGCGTCAAGCGATGCTACTCCAGGATAACGCCCGCCCACATTCCGATGAACTGAAAAGAAAAACACTGTACCGGAGTCGGATTGCGAATTCATTCCACACCCACCTTACTCATCTGCTCTTGCGCACTCAGATTTTCACCTTATCCGCTCTCTACCGAACAGCCTTCAGGGAACTTCTTTTCCGGGTGAAAATGCGCTCCGAACACGGCTAGACGAGTTCTTCGCCTCAAAGCCAAGTGATTTCTGCAGTCTCGGATTCGAAAAGGTACCCCAACGTTGGCAGACTCTGTAATCTTTGTTGGAAGACTTTGTAATCAGTAAAGTGGAATATATTATTGATGACTGAAGTCTGTTATCTGCATCTGTCGCGTTTATTAAACTTACAGAAAAACGCTACGAACTTATGCACCAAGTCAATACACAGTCTACAAACAATTGGATAAACGGAATACGCCAGCGAAACGGAAGATGGCAGAGAGTAGACCAATGCAGTAAATTCCTTCTTGCAAAATTTTGCCGGCCGAAGTGGCCGTGCGGTTAAAGGCGCTGCAGTCTGGAACCGCAAGACCGCTACGGTCGCAGGTTCGAATCCTGCCTCGGGCATGGATGTTTGTGATGTCCTTAGGTTAGTTAGGTTTAACTAGTTCTAAGTTCTAGGGGACTAATGACCTCAGCAGTTGAGTCCCATAGTGCTCAGAGCCACTTGAACCATTTGCAAAATTTTTTTACTGATGAAGACTGTACTGGACTTTACCGCTAACGCCAGCCCGTTACAGAATTCTCGAACACGTTGTGTGACCGCGTACCTTTTTAAGTACCGGATATCTCCTATGCAGGAGTCGACATGGATTCCGAAAACAGCGATTCTTTGACATCCAGTTCGCTCTGTTCATCCACGAGACACAGGAGGCAGCTTACAGTACTTGTCGCTGACCTGATATCACCCACTCTTGTACTCGGCCGCAGTCAGCGCTCTGTATCCTGGCGAACGTTCTATGACGGACTCCGAGAGACGCGTGTACTTGAGATGGGAGCAGCAATTATGTTTTCTTACGAAATCAGTTCAGTAACAGCTTCCTGGAGCACGACTATTCTAAAAATTCGTTGCTAATTAAAGATAGTAAAACGAACCGGAACGCGAAACGTAACTGCTAGTTTCTTTTGCTTCTCTTTCGCATGACAGTGCTGCACAGCGAATGCTAAGCAGTAGCGCACTAATTTTTTTTCTACATCTACCCAAGTACTCCGCAACCCACTGTGCAGTAAATGGCGGAGGGTACATTCTACCAACTCTCCTGTTCCACTAGCATACTGTAACAGACTCACTCAACTGCGCGGCTACGAGGCCGCTTTATCGGCGGCAGCCATCGCCACAGCCACAAATCCTGGCTTACACTTGCACCGGGTCTGCCCACACAAGGCCACCGACATTCCGCCAGAGCGCTTTTTTTCGTTTGTCTTGCTGTTGTAGAAAACAACAACACTTTCTCACTTTCCGTATCGCACTTTCGATTAATAACAATTAACTGTAATTTGTCCATGAAAAGCACGCTGCTACGTAGTAACAAACACTAAATTACTATTCATGACGCATCAAGGCTGTGTGGCAGATGGTGAGCACAAAACATTATGCCAGTTGCGCTTCCCAGAACATCTCGAAGTAAAAATCCAAGTATTAATCTGCACTGTCTTTTTGCTTAGTTCCCTTGCTCCAACGGTCGAGTCATGAAAGTGGTTAGGGTAGTTCACTCTTAATGGAATGTGCGTGGTTCGAATCCCTGTCCAGCCAACAAATACTGGGATACTCGACTTGCTCTTACATCAGTTTATACTCTGGTTACTTTAGAAGTATCGCCGTCGACTTCCTGCCACGTTACTGGTACAATTAAGTCCACTGTAGCATTCTGACTACCTGCCCTGAGCCGCATTTAACCACCTAACCTGATAAGGAAGAATGTTCTTTGGAGGTAATATGAGAAAACATGCAACAACCAGTAGTTTCGAGTTCATGAGAGCATACCTACCGTCTGAATCAACAGACTCCGCTCCATACATCCTCCAGTCAGAACAGCCAGCAGCCGGCTGCTGTGGCCGAGCGGTTCTATAGTTCAAATGGCTCTGAGCACTATGGGACTCAACTGCTGTGGTCATAAGTCCCCTAGAACTTAGAACTACTTAAACCTAACTAACCTAAGGACAGCACACAACACCCAGCCATCACGAGGCAGAGAAAATCCCTGACCCCGCCGGGAATCGAACCCGGGAACCCGGGCGTGGGAAGCGAGAACGCTACCGCACGGCCACGAGATGCGGGCCGGGCGATTCTAGGCGCCTCAGTCCGGGACTGCTCGTCTGCTACGGTCGCAGGTTCGAATCCTGCCTCGGGCATGGATGTGTGTGATGTCCTTAGTTTGGTTAGGTTTAAATAGTTCTAAGTTCTAGGGGACTGATGACCTCAGAAGTTAAGTTGGTTCAAATGGCTCTAAGAACTATGGGACTTGGCATCTGAGGTCATCAGTCCCCTAGACTTAGAACTACTTAAACCTAACTAACCTAAGGACATCACACACATCCATCCCCGAGGCAGGATTCAAACCTGCGACCGTAGCGGTCGCTCGGCTCCAGACTGTAGCCCCTAGAACCGCACGGCCTCTCCGACCGGCAGAAGTTAAGTCCCATAGTGCTCAAAGTCATTTGAACCATTTGGACAGCTAGCAACCTGCTGGACCATAACTTCTATATGCGCGAAGCAGCTCCACAGCTTTCTCCAAGTCTGCAACAACCTATTGGGAACTTGATCTGCCCCAGAGGACATGGAGTATACTCAGCAGGATCCGGAGTAATCACAGGAGCAGCGGTGGCCTGTTATACACACGGCAAAAGTGCAGAGTGCACCACTTGTGGCTTTCCAAGGCAGAATGTCAGACATACTGTTGAAGAATGCCCTCGGGTTTCATAACCTGGAAATACCTCGGGCTTCGTGGAACTAAACCAGAAGTAATCAGTTATATATAAGTAATATGTAAATTTCTACATATTTAATTGTATTTCTAAAGTGATATGTTATTCCCATACGATTGATAATAATAGTGCTGGGACTCCCACATAAGTTCTCAGCGCTTTATATTCGCACCTATTAATTCTGTTCAGATAACTGTCAGCGGCAGATCCATGGTAACCTCTGCCGTGATCAGCTATTGAACGTAACGTTGTAGGGGAGAGTGTGAGTGCTGCGCCGACTTACAGGTTCCACCCAAGTCCCTTCATAGGTCTGATTGTGTCGACATCCATCTCACAGTACTTAGTTACATATTTTGGTGCGCTTTGAGGGCCTAGACATGGGCAGAATATGAAACTCTAACGTTCTTTTCTGTAGCAGACATTTCACTGTCTCCATACTGTAAGTTTACACCAGCGGTCCACCCAGCAATTAAACTGTACAGGAACCATTTGAATGAATCATAAACTCCATAGTCTAAAGTTTCTTCTATTTGCCATCCTTTAATTCAGCGCCGGCCACGGCGTGCCAAACTCCACGCGCGCAGCGTGCCAAGGCCCGGCCTGTCACTTTCGTTTGCTCGCTGCTTCTCGGAAGTACCCGGAACGGCGCCGCATTTCATTTGGCATTGCGGGGCGGCATTTTGCGGGCGGCACAACTCTCTGGGTTTGGCAGAATCGTGGTGTCAGCGCTGTTTGAACTTCGCTATTTGTTCATGCTGTGAAGGACGTTCACAGGTCCAGTGGCTGTTTACAGAAATAGGTGCCGTCTAGCGACCTGCCGTCACAACCCTCTAAAACGAATGGGAATGACTGACGAGAGGGATGAGAATTCTCAAATTGAATAAGTGACAAGTACTGCTTATTTGCTACTACACGACATTACAGTACTATGCAGAAAGACTTTAAACTTTTAGATGACAATGAAAGAGCAAGAAATTACAGTGATCGACAGATGGGATTCGTTGTTCTGTACATCAAGAAGCACTTGGTGCTAAATTTGCAGCCATGGAGCACTTGAAGAAACTGATTTTAAGAATAGTACAATTTCTGGAGTGACAAACATTATTCCATTTTCAGCTGCAACAGTTTTCAAAAAAAATTTCAAATGTGTGTGAAATCTTATGGGACTTAACTGCTAAGGTCATCAGTCCCAAAGCTTACACACTACTTAACCTAAATTATCCTAAGGAAAAACACACACACCCATGACCGAGGGAGGACTCGAACCTCCGCCGGGACCAGCCGCACAGTCCATGACTGCAGCGCCTCAGACCGCTCGACTAATCCCGCGCGGCTCAACAGTTTTCAATGGAAGTTAATGACGAGTATGGAGACTATACATATTCCTGCAAAGTATGTTGGTTAAGTCGGCGGTCATACTTGGAACGATTTTTCGATTTAAATCTCGCTATTGTTGAATTTATGCAGGAAAAAGGAGTACAGGAACGTAAATTAAAACGCCCCCAATCGATTGCAGACATCGCATTTTAAGTGGGCTTGACCGCACACTGCCCACAGAAAGAAACTGCAGGTAATTTCTTTCTGATTTGATCGAGATGTATTTAAAAAGAAAATCTGACAAAAACAACGTAGTTCCCTACGCTCAATTGCTTTAAAGAAAGGGCGAGGTTTTAAGATTTCATTTTGGCTTTGCAAGAATAACAACGATAGTTTTGTAATGCTATTGACGAGACTGTCAGTCTTGCATCTGTTTCCGAGCTGATTTCAAAAAATGGTTCAAACGGCTCTGAGCACTATGGGACTTAACTACAGTGGTCATCAGTCCCCTAGAACTTAGAACTACTTAAACCTAACTAACCTAAGGACATCACACACATCCATGCCCGAGGCAGGATTCGAACCTGCGACCGTAGCAGTCGCGCGGTTCCGGACTGCGCGCCTAGTACCGCTAGACCACCGCGGCCGCCCGAGCTGATTACGAGACCGTTTGCCGTTTCAGTTGAAAGCGCCCCTGTGTATATGCAGATGTTACTAATTGAACTGCAAGTAACTCCAGTGTCAGCTAAAAATCTCTTTAGTTAAAACTGTCCAGGATGCTACATTGCTTTTCTTAGGGAGATATGCCAAGTCTTAATAACGAGGTTGCAAAAGTACTACAATATCTCGATCGGCATATTAGTGTGAAAGACCTTTTTTCGGTTATGAAGCTAAATAAGTCATGATTAAATGGCAGATTGGGTGCGAAAATCAGTGAAATTGTTTGCGTGTGTCCGTATGCCGACAGTTTGTACCAGATAAAAATTATATTGTGTCTTCAGCGCGCCAAAAATTATTGATACTGAATAATTAATTAACTTTGAAAACTTATTTTGTTTGTGAACTATATTGTCGAGAAACATGAAACATAAAACCGAGTCCTATGCAGTGCGACTGTATTGTCATTTAAATGCGGCGCTTTGGCTGTTTTCCGCTCTTTCGCCGTTCTTACTCTCAGACAGCACAACGGGGCGGTGGGGGAAATGTGCAGCGAGGCTGACAATGAGCCCCGTGGCACTCGGGCCCTGGCAACGCCCGCGAGCCGAAATCTTGGCCGTACCTGTTTTAAACAAATTTACGAAGTGAAGAATTCAGTGATGGCATATATGGCTGAATACTGAAACTAGGTCTGTAGAATACAAGCAATTCATGATAGCAGAGAGTAGAAGATTTGAAATGTGGTGCTATAGAAGAACGCTCTGTACTAGATGGATATATCAAATGAGAAGTTGCTGGATCGAATTTGGGAAAAAAGGAATTTATGGTACAACTTGAGCAACAAAAATGATTCAAATGGCTCTGAGCACTATGGGACTTGACATCTGAGGTCATCAGTCCCCTAGAACATAGAACTACTTAAACCTAACTAACCTAAGGACATCGCACACATCGATGCCCGAGGCAGAATTCGAACCTGCGACCGAAGCGGTCGTGCGGTTCCGGAATGAAGCGCCTAGAACCGCTCGGTCACACCGTCCGGCACTTGAGTAACACAAACGATATGTTGACAGATGACATTCTGAGATGTCAAGGAATTGGCAGCTTGGTAATGGAGGGAAATATGTGTTTGTGTACGGGGGAGGGGGGGTTCAAACACTTTAAAAGAGACCAAGGTAAGAATGCACCAAGTACGTTCCAATGGATATGGATGTAGGTTGGAGTAGTTCTTCATATGCTTACACAGAATAGCGTGGAGAGCTGCATCAGACTGCACAGTAGATACCAGATTTCTAAATGGAACTGAGCGAGAAGTTTATGAAAGCATGGAACACAGCATTGTATGATAGTATAACGTGAACCATTGCAAATATGTTGTAGAATAAACTGGAAGACTTTGATACGTGGTGCTATCGATGAAGATAGAAGTATATGGAAAACAATCACGAGAGGAAGGGCGCTGGAAAGAGCACTAAGGGCGGATAACAGTAGGGGCCAACATAGACTAGAATGTGCAAATAGGTTTAGAGTGTAGTACTGACGTAGAGATGGGTAGATAAGCACAAGACAGCAAAAGATGGAGGACAACACGAACCAGTCGAAATACTGGCTACTTTAAAAATAAAGAACTGACAATCTTTATGTTTAAATATGTTACTGGCTGATATTTTACAGCCGTCATCAATTCTTTGACAGAGAAATAAAAAGGACTGCTGTTCAGAATTTGTGTAACGGAAATAAGAACGTATTACGTACGGACGGAAAAAATTAAACCGGAAATAAGAGCGTATTACGTAAACACTGAAAAATTAAAGCAGTAATAAGAATTTAACACGTACACGAGAAATAATTAAACTGATTCCATTAAATGGATATCTCGCGAAGGGAGCATGGAGATAAAATCAGAGAACTTCGAGCCCACACGGAGACTTACCAACAATCGCATTCCCTCGAACTATTCGTTACTGGAGGAGGAGGAGATTAGCGTTCAACGTTCAGTCGACAACAGTGTCATTAGAGACGGAGCACAGCCTCGGGTTAGGGAAGGATGAAGAAAGAAATCGGCCGTGCCCTTTCAAAGAAACCATCCCAACATTTGCGTGAAACGATTTAAGGAAATCACGGAAAACCTAAATCACGATGACCGGACGCGGGATTGAACCGTCGTCCTCCCGAATGCGAGTCCAGTGTGCTAACCACTGCGACTGGGACTGGAAAGGTGGGAAGAGACAGTGATACACAAACTACCCTCCACCACACACCATAAGATGGTTTGCAGAGTATGAATGTAAATGAAGATGTAAAACCTATCAAGATGTTTTCACATTAATAAGTACGTATTGTGAGCAAAACATTACATTGTTTCTTAGTTGGGAAGGCAGATCATTCTTGCACTGCGACAACCGTTTGTCACTGCAGTGAAGGTATTAATCGCCAACAGTACGAAGTATGTTAGCCAAAGTACCGTATAACTGTCTAGCCATTAAAGACACGAGTGGCGTCCAATAAGTAATAAAACACACTTTTTTCTTGGTAAGTTTCGGTTGAAACAATGCGTAGGTTACTAGAGTAGACGCACCAAATAGCTGCTTGTAATAGTTAATCTTTATTTACGATCGCCATTTTCAATTACCTAAGATTACAATTTTGATGAGAACACGTATGAACGCGAATGTCATTTATATTAAAGTAGCTGTACCGTGCTCACGTCCAGATTGGCTCACGTCTAGATTGGAACCGATAAACACTGGAGAAAATTTTTAAACGAGTTTCGTTATGTTTCCAGAATGAATTTTCGCTCTGCGGCGCTGATTGCGGTGATGTGAAACTTACTAATGGATTAGGGAGGGTCGTGAGTCGTGCTTGGGTAGCTCATTTGGTAGAACCGTGTCTGCGAAAGGCAAAGGTCCAGCGCTCCAGTTTCTGTCCGGCACACAGTCTTGATCTCCCACGATGTTGCATACCAGCGGAGACTTCGCTGCAAAGAGTGAAAGATTCATTGTGGGAACAGTCCCCTGGTTTATGGCTAAGCCATCTCGGCGTAGTATCCTATATTCCAGGAGTGCTGGATCGGTAAGGTACGCAGGAGAACCCCAGCGACGTTTAGAGGGTAGCAGATGAGGTGCCAGGGGAAGTAAGACTGCTTGGATAGCTCAGTCGACAGAGCAGTTGCACGTGAAAGGCGTTTCGAATCCATAATGGTATCATTTGGCACACAGGTAGAGTGAAATACACTACTGGCCATTACAATTGCTACACCGAGAAGAAATGCAGAAGATAAACGGGTATTCATTGAACAAATATATTATACTACAACTGACATGTGATTAGATTTTCACGCAATTTGGGTGCATAGATCCTGAGAAATCAGTACCCGGAACAACCACGTCTGGCCGTAATAACGGCCTTGATACGTCTGGGCATAGAGTCAAACAGAGCTTGGATGGCGTGTACAGGTACAGCTACCCATGCAGCTTGAACATGATACCACAGTTCATCAAGAGTAGTGACTGGCGTATTGTGACGAGCCAGTTGCTCGGCCACCATTGACCAGACGTTTTCAATTGGTGAGAGATCTGGAGAATGTGCTAGCCAGATCAGCAGGCGAACTTTTTCTGTATCCAAAAAGGACTGTACAGGACCTGCAACATGCGGTCGTGCATTATCCTTCTAAAATGTAGGGTTTCGCAGGGATCGACTGAAGGATAGAGCCAACGGTCGTAACACATCTGAAATGTAACTTCCACTGTTCAAAGTGCCGTCAATGCGAACAATAGGTGACCGAGACGTGTAACCAATGGGACCCCATACCATCACGCCGGGTGATACGCCAGTATGGCGATGACGAATACACGCTTCCAATGTGCGTTCACCGCGATGTCGCCAAATACGGATGCGACCGTCATGATGCTGTAAACAGAACCTGGATTCATCCGACAAAATGACGTTTTGCCATTCATGCACCCAGGTTCGTCGTTGAGTACACCATCGCAGGCGCTACTGTCTGTGATGCAGCGTCAAGGGTAACCGCAGCCATGGTCTCCGAGCTGATAGTCCATGCTGCTGCAAACGTCGTCGAACTGTTCGTGCAGATGGTTGTTGTCTTGCAAAAGTCCCCATCTGTGGACTCAGGGATCGAGACGTGGCTTCACGATCCTTTAAGCCATGCGCATAAGATGCCTGTCACTCGACTGCTAGTGATACGAGGCCGTTGGGATCCAGCACGGTGCTCCATATTACCCTCCTGAATCCACCGATTCCATATTCTGCTAACAGTCATTGGATCTCGACCAACGCGAGCAGCAATGTCGCGATACGATAAACCGCAATCGCGATAGGCTACAATCCGACCTTTATCAAAGTCGGAAACGTGATGGTACGCATTTCTCCTCCTTACACTAGGCATCACAACAACGTTTCACCAGGCAACGCCAGTCAACTGCTGTTTGTGTACCAGAAATCGGTTGGAAACTTTCCTCATGTCAGCACGTTGTAGGTGTCGTCACCGGCGTCAACCTTGTGCGAATGCTATGAAAAGCTAATCATTTGCATATCACAGCATCTTCTTCCTGTCGGTTAAATGTCGCGCCTGTAGCACAACATCTTCCTGGTGTAGCAATTTTAATGGCCAGTAGTTGTATCTGAACTTTACGTACTAAATTCATTCAACTCTATATTTCAGTTTTTCATTCCCGTTCAGTATGAAAGATTCATCGTCAGGTTTGAGTTGAGGCTTTACGTCATGTCATGGAGAAGCAGTCGCACCTGCGTCTTCCGTGGATTTGTGCCTCTGTTAGTTCGTGGTAAAACTCATGTAGGCTGTTTGATTTTCGTTACACACATTCGTCAACACACTGATGTCTGGAAACGTTGGTCGTGTGACTATGCAAGCGTACTGTTAACCAACTTCACGCAATATTTGAACGTTTAAGTAGCGCTCCGTCGTTTACAACTTGATCTGAGTTGGCGTGTGGACAGTAAACAGTTGCAGACTGTGCGCTGGCGAAAGGTGAATGACTAACATAATCTGTGTCGCGCTCTGGTTGGACAATGGTGAATATAAGGACATTAATAAAATACATATTGAACGAAATTCTTGAAAACCGTCGAACTAATTCCACTGATGTCAAGGTCTAATCCACATCTCGAGCAACCGTTTCTGCACTCGCAGATCCACGAATGAAGATTAGACGAATCGTTGGCGGCCCGCCGCCAATCTACAAAGCTTTGATATCGACGAAGAACGCATTAGAACGGCCTCCGGAGGTCTACGTGGATCGACAATTGTGATGTAGAGGTCAGGATCGCCCAAGGGGCTATCTCTCACGTCGCGTCCGACAACAGACGGAGTTATTATGGAAAGTGTCCATACAAGAGACTCTTGTCGTAGAGATAGACTTGATGGCAGTCTTGTGATGCCCCGGACTGCATATTCATTTTATTCCAATACTCATACGGCAGCTCCGAACCAAAAAATATTATAGTCGAGGATTATGAGGCCATTTTACATGAAAAAGTGTTTAAGTGTATTTTATAGTACCTATTTATCGTCACTTCCACACCGATAGCAAGAATCGAACAGTGATTTTTACTAAGTAACTATCCCGACAGCGCAAAAGCTAAGCGTGGACGTTAGGACGTGTTTTGAAGCTCGTTCCTCTCGGATGTGAGCCCAGTATCATCATCTCAGCACCATTCGGCCAAGTCCTCCAGCAAGAATTTGTCACCCAAGGAGATTGTTCTCCAGTTCACACACTTCTCTGTAGCGTGCTGTCCTAAAAGGCATATAAACTTCAGCATCCATCCTGGCCCACAAAAACCTACAATTGAATATTTAAGTGTTTTGTAGTGGACTGGCCCGACAGCCAATCCACTATGACTGGTAGCCGAAAGGCACGCGTTTAAGCTCACGCAGACTGGCGTGAGGTCTGGAACAGGACAATGTCTTGAGAATTGCAAATAAAGTACGAAGATTTTGGAATACTTAACTTTAATCCATAATTGGTGTACATCGCTCTTGACGGTACATTAATAATAATCTCAATATAAACTGGTAATGGCGGCTTGCTAGGTCGTAGCAAATGACGTAGCTGAAGGCTATGCTAACTATCGTCTCAGCAAATGAGAACGTATTTTGTCAGTGAACCATCGCTAGCAAAGTCGGCTGTACAACTGGGGCGAGTGCTAGGAAGTCTCTCTAGACCTGCCGTGTGGCGGCGCTCGGTCTGCAATCACTGACAGTGGCGACACGCGGGTCCGACGTATACTAATGGACCGCGGCCGATTTAAAGGCTACCACCTAGCAAGCGTGGTGTCTGGCGGTGACACCACATGTTTAATTGTTAGTTTTAGAGCAAATTAAACTGTAGAAAATGCTCTTCGTATAGCGCCTGGGAAAACAGGGTTTTATATTGGATGGCAACGGAGCATAATGTACTCTACAAAATTTTCAGGTCCTGTATGGTAGTGTTCCGCCACGAATTACAAATGCACAGCGTGTGAGTCGTGGACATGTAACTTCCTGGCAGATTAAAACTGTGTGCTTGACCGAGACTCGAACTCGGGACCTTTGCCTTTCGCGGGTAAGTGCTCTACCAACTGAGCTACCCAAACACGACTGAGAGGCCCTCCTTATAGATTTACTTCTGCCAGTACACTGTCTCCTACCTTCTAAAGTTTACAGAAGCTCTCCTGTAAATCATGCAGAACTAGCACTTCTGAAAGAAAGGATATTGCGGAGACATGGCTTAGCCACAGCCTGTGGGATGTTTCCAAAATGAGATTTTCACTCTGAAAATAAATTATATATTTTCTAAAATGAAAATATGCTCAATGACCAAAAGGACAATAACAGAAGAACAGGAGTGCTAGTCTTGCAAGTTTCACAGGAGAAGTTCTGTGGAATTTGAAAGGTAGGAGACGGTGTACTGGGAGAAGTAAGGCTGTGAGGATTGGCTGTGAGTCGTGTTTGAGTAGCTCAGTTGGTAGAGCATTTGTCCGTGAAAAGCAAAGGTCCCGAGTCTCGGTCCGGCACACAGTTTTAATCTGCCAGGAAGTTTCATATCAGCGCACGCTCCGCTGTAGAGTGAAAATCTCATTCTTGTGGACATGTACCTACTAACGTGATTTTTTGGTTGATATACGTTTGATTCTACGTCATTTAGTTCAATGTACTCGGGCCTTATTTAACATAATTTTTAGGACGTGGCCTGTTTTCCCAAAAGAGAATAATCCAAAACTTCATTCTTTAGTGAACTATGCTTACAATTGCATAGTCACATCCTCATAAAACACAAAACACCTGTATAAGTAAGGGTAACAGATCAGCCGCCCCCACAGAGCAACGTACTTGCCGATGCTATCAACTGTCGCATGTGTTCTGCACATCTGTAACGGGAGGAGTTGAAACCGTTAGAAATCTACTAGTTCGTTGGCGTCCTTGTAAGACAAATGTTTTATTCTACAGGATGGTTATAATGAAACTTTTGCTACTTGGTACAGCCCCCACGAAAAACGTATGATCGTAGGACAATGAAACTTTGTGGAAACAATTGTAAGGACACATGGAACAGACATAACGAACAAACAATTGAAAGGAATACATTTTATTTCCACATAAGAGGTTAACATTCGTTAATTACATACCAGGATTACGTCGCAGGTTACAAATATCGCTCAACGTAACTGCCATCTGCATCCACGATAGATGAAACCGCTCGAGATGTATCATTTCACAAATGTACGCAGCACTTTTCGGACGGTGGAACATGGGATGTACAGCTACCGTGACACAGATCGTGCACTGCTCGAACGTCGCACATTGCGTCCAGCATTTTCAGCCATGGGAACAGGAACTTCTTGAACTATTTGTGGCGAAATTGACCGTCGGCCGGCCGCGCTGGCCGAGCGATTCTAGGCGCTACAGTCTGGAACCGCGCGACCGCTACGGTCGCAGGTTCGAATCCTACCTCGGGCATGGATGTGTGTGATGTCCTTAAGTTAGTTAGGTTTAAGTAGTTCTAAGTTCTAGGGGACAGATGACCTCAGAAGTTAGGTCCCATTGCGCTCAGAGCCATTTGAACCATTTGAATTGACCGTCGGCCTCTCTGGGAGCAATTCCCTAATCACCACTTAATTCGAACTTCTGAAAGATGTTCTTCAACCCCGGCCCCGTGTTCCGTTAATGCGTGATAGTCGAGAGAGCGACACCACTACTGGTGTTGTTTTGATAACACAGCTTTACAAGCAAAGCCGTGCCCACCTCGTCCGGACCCATATTGACTGTCTGGAACTGTAATTCACACTGATGCTTATCTTTAAAATTCACGTACCAGTAGCGGCGAGTAGCGGCAACTCGTGACACTAACACTACTTACTAGCAACGCGAAGTCTGCAGCGCACAGTCTGAACATCATTTCTATAGAGCTGGGTACCTACTCGGTAAATAGTTTTCCGTGTTCACTGTAGTGGAAGTTTAATTATTACCACCCTGTAAGCAGCTCATACATTTGTAAAACTATTCAATTATCCCCAGTTTAATGTCGAATGCGTACCTTTCAAAATACGTATTTATTTAAGTAAGCAGTGCTACCTTCAGCTACGATGTTTCAATTTTCTGTTTAATTCCGACGCTTTCCAAAGTAAAATTTCAAGGAGTTAAGTGACCTTTTTGAGATTTACATGTGCCTCAGTCTTCCTGCAATCGTGATACACAGACATGTAGTTAATTTCGGACAATAGCTCCCGTACGAAGTTTAGTGTCCAGGCACAGAATATGTCTCATGCCTACCGATGGAAAGATTCCCAGTTGACAATTAAACTGTAGAAATTTGATAATTCAGTTAACTCAGTGTAAGTCTCAAATACATGGTCACAAAAGAGTTTTTCTAATCACATAAATATAATGAAAGTGACAAAGTTGTCTAAGTATAACTGTGCACATTAAAGTTTTTCAGCGTTGTTCGTATAAATATTCTAGATTTTTGTATTAAATTTCATCCAAGATTTTTTTGTAAAAGTAACAAGTGTCTGATAAGACTACTACTATGCATGATATAAATAAATTACCTCCAGGACAAACTTCGCTATTTTCTGAAACCGTTGGCAGGCGATAGAGTATTATACAGTAAGATCACATAATTGGAAAATTATTAGGAAACACGGGAAGAATGAAGGCAGTCAGCACTTTATGTAAAGGCTGAAAGCGGACACAAATCGTAAATACACTCCTGGAAATGGAAAAAAGAACACATTGACACCGGTGTGTCAGACCCACCATACTTGCTCCGGACACTGCGAGAGGGCTGTACAAGCAATGATCACACGCACGGACAGCGGACACACCAGGAACCGCGGTGTTGGCCGTCGAATGGCGCTAGCTGCGCAGCATTTGTGCACCGCCGCCGTCAGTGTCAGCCAGTTTGCCGTGGCATACGGAGCTCCATCGCAGTCTTTAACACTGGTAGCATGCCGCGACAGCGTGGACGTGAACCGTATGTGCAGTTGACGGACTTTGAGCGAGGGCGTATAGTGGGCATGTGGGAGGCCGGGTGGACGTACCGCCGAATTGCTCAACACGTGGGGCGTGAGGTCTCCACAGTACATCGATGTTGTCGCCAGTGGTCGGCGGAAGGTGCACGTGCCCGTCGACCTGGGACCGGACCGCAGCGACGCACGGATACACGCCAAGACCGTAGGATCCTACGCAGTGCCGTAGGGGACCGCACCGCCACTTCCCAGCAAATTAGGGACACTGTTGCTCCTGGGGTATCGGCGAGGACCATTCGCAACCGTCTCCATGAAGCTGGGCTGCGGTCCCGCACACCGTTAGGCCGTCTTCCGCTCACGCCCCAACATCGTGCAGCCCGCCTCCAGTGGTGTCGGGACAGGCGTGAATGGAGGGACGAATGGAGACGTGTCGTCTTCAGCGATGAGAGTCGCTTCTGCCTTGGTGCCAATGATGGTAGTATGCGTGTTTGGCGCCGTGCAGGTGAGCGCCACAATCAGGACTGCATACGACCGAGGCACACAGGGCCAACACCCGGCATCATGGTGTGGGGAGCGATCTCCTACACTGGCCGTACACCACTGGTGATCGTCGAGGGGACACTGAATAGTGCACGGTACATCCAAACCGTCATCGAACCCATCGTTCTACCATTCCTAGACCTGCAAGGGAACTTGCTGTTCCAACAGGACAATGCACGTCCGCATGTATCCCGTGCCACCCAACGTGCTCTAGAAGGTGTAAGTCAACTACCCTGGCCAGCAAGATCTCCGGATCTGTCCCCCATTGAGCATGTTTGTGACTGGATGAAGCGTCGTCTCACGCGGTCTGCACGTCCAGCACGAACGCTGGTCCAACTGAGGCGCCAGGTGGAAATGGCATGGCAAGCCGTTCCACAGGACTACATCCAGCATCTCTACGATCGTCTCCATGGGAGAATAGCAGCCTGCATTGCTGCGAAAGGTGGATATACACTGTACTAGTGCCGACATTGTGCATGCTCTGTTGCCTGTGTCTATGTGCCTGTGGTTCTGTCAGTGTGATCATGTGATGTATCTGACCCCAGGAATGTGTCAATAAAGTTTCCCCTTCCTGGGACAATGAATTCACGGTGTTCTTATTTCAATTTCCAGGAGTGTAAGAGCAATACAGTGCACTTGCATATCGGGAGGCTCGACTCGTTTTATTCTGAGAGATGGTGCCAATGAAGTAGTGTATTTCCTTCTCCTGCATACTTTCTACGTAAGGACAACAATGTAAAAATTAAGAAATTTCAGTCTTACACAGAGCAATGTGCACAATCCTTCTTCCTGAGCACGAAACGCAAATGCAAAAGTACAGTGCTGCACTAGGCATTCACCATCGCATTACTATTCGGCGGTTTGCAGAGAACTGATGGAGATGTGAGATACACAGACAGGATTAAATGTGCGTATGACATTGTTGCCCGGGAGTCCCGTTCTGGGGAGTTCAGCAGCCTGCTGCAAGTCTTTTTATTATTTCGCGCCATTTCAGCGACTTGAGCATCGATGATAATGAAATGGTGAGGACAAAACATACACACACACACATACACACACACATCACACACACACACACACACAGACCCGTACAGAGAATGTCCCAGACTCGACCAGGAATCGAACCCAGCCTCGCGATCGAGCGAGAGCAAAGCTAACCACAAGACCACGAGCTGCTGACAGATAATTAGATGTAACCGTCTAAAATGTTGATGTAATAGTTGATACGGAAACCGTAGTGCTGAAATGTGTACGCGTTTAATAGAAACATAAATTATTACGAATGATGACGGTGTGGAATTATTTAAATATTTTTCAGCTAAGTACTTTATCGTAAATAAATGGAGCATATTTTACAGGAATAAGCTGAAACGCCTATTAGTGTTCAATTACATCACTGGTGATAAAAGCACTGGAATGAGTGACAACAGTAATATAGCTGAGACTAGCCGTCCAGAACGTCCTGAAGTAGGACTAACGTGACAGATGTTTCGTAATGAACAATGCGGAATGCCGAGAATACCTGGATACGTGCAAGGGGCAGCTAGGTGATCGTAATAATGCCAGGATAAGTAAATAAATATGGAACTGTGTTTCATCCACGAAAGAGGTGGCTCATAAAAGTATTCCTTCGAGCAATTCTGGCGTGTTGCTCGCCCATCTGAAACGCTCATCAGGTAGCATTGATAGAGGGTACAAACAAAGCCCGAAGAAAAGAGGCCCATTTCGTCACGAGTTGGTTTAGTAAGGGCGAGGGCGTTACGTTGCAAGAAGAGCCACTTAACGTATCACTTCTTCCAACATACACCTCATGAAACGACGGCGGAGAAATTAGAGGAATTAGAGCACATAGGAAGGCTTACCGACACTCGATGTTCCCACACGCCATTCGCGAACAGAAGGGGAAAGGGGGACATTGATGTATGGCAAGTATCCGCCGTCAAGCACCGAAAAGTGGCTTGGAGAGAATGAATGGAAAAGTAACCGCGACTGTGACGAACAACGCACAACGGAGGAATGTCTGCTAGTAACGTAGTGGAGCCAGTAGCGGTAACAAGTGCTCTCCGACGGCGGACAGCGAGTAGCTCACCTCGGTGTGGGGTGGTGCGATGCCTGCTGTCCTGAGCTGCCGCTGCCTCCGCCGCTACCGCCGCCTGCAGACCTGCCTGGAGCCGCCGCAGACACACACTGAAGGCACAGCCAGCCACCCGGCCAGCCTTCGGCCGGTCCGCCGCCGTACAGTGGGAGTGGGGGCGCCGTAGCGTTTTCTTGCCCGCCACTGCAGGCGGCGTCGCATCCGTCCCTCGCCGACCTACCAGCGAAACCAACTCACCGCAGTACGACCACCGCCATCATCAAGTACCTGTCAAACTGACACTCATGTCCCCATTGTCTCAGACAGAGGTTTTCCCATTTGCACGAAAACAGGCACCAGTACTGACTTTCATAAATTCAGTGGCGTGCTCGGAGAGAGCTCCCACTGACACTTGCAAACGGTCCGCAACGCACGTCAATCCGTAACTGTACTCACACTACCGGCCGTTTAAATTGCAATACCAGGAGCACTATTTGTTGTACATATAGTTTTTAATAGTGAAACTGAACGATTAAATACACTGACAGGAAAAAATCGCAGCACCAAAGGTAATTAATGTATAGTAATGAAATTTCGGGAATACATTCGTATAGGTAACATACACTACTGGCCATTAAAATTGTTACACCACGAACATGGCGTCCTACAGACGTGAAATTCAACCGACAGGAAGAAGATGCTGTGATATGCAAATGACAAGACAAAATACTAACGCGAATTCTTTACAGACGAATGGAAAAACTGGTAGAAGCCGACCTCGGGGAAGGTCAGTTTGGATTCCGTAGAAATATTGGAACACGTGAAGCAATACTGACTCTACGACTTAGAAACTAGATTAAGGAAAGGCAAACCTACGTTTCTAGCATTTGTAGACTTAGAAAAACCTTTTGACAATGTTGACTGGAATACTCTCTTTCAAATTCTGAAGGTGGCAGGGGTAAAATACAGGGAGCGAAACGCTATTTACAATTTGTACAGAAACCAGATGGTAGTTATAAGAGTCAAGGGGCATGAAAGGGAAGCAGTGGTTGGGAAGGGAGTGAGACAGGGTTGCAGCCTATCCCCAATGTTATTCAATCCGTATATTGAGCAAGCAGTGAAGGAAACAAAAGAAAAATTTGGAGTAGGTATTAAAATCCATAGAGAAGAAATAAAAACTTTAAGGTTCGCCGATGACATTGTAATTCTGTCAGAGACAGCAAAGGACTTAGAAGAGCAGTTGAACGGAATGGATAGTGTCTTGAAAGGAGAAATATAAGATGAACATCAACAAAAACAAAACGAGGATAATGGAATGTAGTCGAATTAAATCGGGTGATGCTGAGGGAATTAGATTAGGAAATGAGACACTTAAAGTAGTAAAGGAGTTTTGCTATTTGGTGAGCAAAATAACATGATAGTCGAAGTAGGCAGGAGATCAAATCTAGACTGGCAATTGCAAGGAAAGCGTTTCTGAAGAAGAGAAATTTGTTAACATCGAGTATAGATTTAAGCGTCGGGAAGTCGTTTCTGAAAGTTTTTGTATGGATCATAGCCATGTATGGAAGTCAAACATGGATTATAAATAGTTTAGACAAGAAGAGAATAGAAGCTTTCGAAATGTGGTGCTACAGAAGAATGCTGAAGATTAGATGGGTAGTTCACATAACTAATGAGGAGGTATTGAACTGGATTGGGGAGAAAAGTTTGTGGCACAACTTGACTAGAAGAAGGGATCGATTGGTAGGACATGTTCTGAGACATCAAGGGATCACCAATTTCGTATTGGAGGGCACCGTGGAGGGTAAAAATCGTAGAGGGAGACCAAGAGATGAATACACTAAGCAGATTCAGAAGGATGTAGGTTGCAGTAGGTACTGGGAGATGAAGAAGCTTGCACAGGATAGAGTAGCATGGAGAGCTGCATCAAACCAGTCTCAGGACTGAAGTCCACAACAACAACAAGCTTTTCAGAGCATTCGCACAAGGTTGGCGCCGGTGGCGACTCCTGCAAGGTGCTGACATGAGGAAAGTTTCCAACCGATTTCTCATACACAGACAGGAGGTGACCGGCGTTGCCTGGTGAAACGTTGTTGTGATGCCTCGTGTAAGGAGGAGAAATGAGTACCATTGCGTTTCCGACTTCGATAAAGGTCGGATTGTATGCTATCGCGATTACGGTTCATCGTATTGCGACATTGCTGCTCGAGTTGGTCGAGATCCAATGCCTGTTATCAGAATATGGAATCGGTGGGTTCAGGAGGGTAATACGGAACGCCGTGCTGGGTGCCTACGGCCTCGTATCACTAGCAGTCGAGATGACAGGCATCTTATGCGCATGGCAGTAACGGATCGTGAAGCCACGTCTCGATCACTGAGTCAATAGATGAGGACGTTTGCAGGACGACAACCATCTGCACGAACAGTTCGACGACGTTTCCAGCAGCATGGACTATCAGCTCGGAGACCATGGCTACGGCGACCCTTGACGCTGAATCACAGACAGGAGCGCCTGCGATGGTGTACTCAACGACGAACCAGGGTGTACGAATGGCAAAACGTCATTCTTTCGGGTGAATCCAGGTTCTGTTTACAGCATCATGATGGTCGCATCCGTGTTTGGCGACATCGCGGTGACCGCACATTGGAAGCGTGTATTCGTCATCGGCATACTGGCGTATCACCCGGCGTGATGGTATGGGGTGCCATTGGTTACAAATGGTTCAAATGGCTCTGACCACTAGGGACTTGGCTGCTGAGGTCATAAGTCCCCTAGAACTTAGAACTACTTAAACCTAACTAACCTAAGGACATCACAAACATCCATGCCCCAGGCAGGATTCGAACCTGCGACCGTAGCGGTCGCGCGGTTCCAGACTGTAGCGCCTAGAACCGCTCGGCCACACCGGCCGGCACATTGGTTACACGTCGCGGTCACCTCGTGTTCGCATTGACGGCACTTTGATCAGCGGCAGTTACATTTTAGAAGTGTTGTGACCCGTGGCTCTGCCCTTCATTCGATCCCTGCGAAACCCTACATTTCAGCAGGAGAATAAACGACCGCATGTTGCAGGTCATGTACGGGCCATTCTGGATACAGAAAATGTTCGACTGTTGCCCTGGCCAGCACTTCCCCAGATCTCTCACCAATTGAAAACGTCTGGTCAATAGTGGCCGAGCAACTGGCTCGTCACAGTACGCCAGTCACTACTCTTGATGAATTGTGGTATTGCGTTGAAGCTGCATGGGCAGCTGTGCCTGTACACGCCATCCAAGCTCTGTTTGACTCAATGCCCAGGCGTAACAAGGCCGTTATTATGGCCAGAGCTGGTTCTTCTGGGTACTGATTTCTCAGGATCTATGCACCGAAATTGCGTGAAAATGTAATCATATGTCAGTTCAAGTATAATATATTTGTCCAATGAATACCCATTCATCATCGGCATTTCTTCTTGGTGTAACAATTTTAATGGCCAGTACTGTATGTAAATGTTGGTACATAAACAACCAGTGTAACCGCTAAAATGTTCATCGTACACATGCAAACGTGCATGCACTGTGTTGTATAGTTGCCAGATGTCAGCTTGTGGGATGGAATTCCATGTCCGCTCCACTTGGTCGGTCAATACAGGGACGGGTCCGCGAGACAACCATATGAGTGCTTCTTCTGACATACGGAATGACACCGCAGACCATAACTCTAGGTGTAAGTCCGTTGTGTCTAGCATACAGAATGGTGGTTGCAGGCTGCCAACTGGCCTCCTCCTAATCGACTCACGGTCATCACTGGCACCGCGGCAGAACCAGATTGCATCATAAAACGCAACAGACCCCCACCCTGCCCTCTATTGAGATCTCGCTTGACACCACCGAAGTGGGAAATGGCGTTGGTCTGGGGTCAGTGGAGTGCACGGTACAGGAATTGAGCTGTCCTTGAAGGAACCGATTTGCAACTGTTCGTTGTGTCACCGTTGCTTCTCAAATTGCTCCTGCATATGCAGTACGACGTGCCAGAGCGATATGCCCTCAGGCCAGCCGGTGTGGCCGAGCGGTTCTAGGCGCGTCAGTCCGGAACCGCGCGACCGCTACGGTCGTAGGTTCGAATCCTGCCTCGGGCATGGATGTGTGTGATGTCCTTAGGTTAGTTAGGTTTAAGTAGTTCTAAGTGCTAGGGGACTGATGACCTCAGATGTTGAGTCCCATAGTGCTCAGAGCCATTTGAACCATTTGAACCATATGCTCTCCCAGTAGCGCCACATGTTTGTCCGAGCTTGGTTGCCCCGCAAACGTACATTCCGTGACCCCAGCTCCCAGCCATCATGTACAGTGGCTACATTCCTGCCATGTCTTTCTGCAGTATCGCAGAAGAAACATCCAGCTTCTTGTAGCCCTATTACACAACCTCGTTCTAACTCAATTAGGTGTTGATAGTGACGTCTTCCGCCTAAAAGACATTCTTGGCTAACATCAACTGCCCACATCCAATCTCTAAGATAACTAACGCTCATGACCATTGCAACCAGTATTTAAAGCAAACCTGATTTGCATCCTCATGGTGACGCTGCTAGAGCCACTCATTCAACTGGCGCGAAATCTGGATAGAAATCACATTTGAGATGTAGAAACAGAGCTGCCAAGTTTCGTTTATGTCGCACAACTCCTTCTTGGTGTAGCGATTTGTTTCCGTCATTGTACAGGGTGCAAAACTAAGTGCAACGAAGGAGTACGTCTTACAGCAACAATGGCTGCAGCCCGGTTGGGTATGGACTCGAATAGAGTTTGGATGACAGGTACTAATGTCTTATCCCATGCTGCTACAACTCTGTACCAGAGCACAACAATCCCAGGCGCTCCCGCTTGGCAACCCTTGTCCAGACGTCTTCAATGGATGAGTGATACGGAGAATATGTTGTCCAGGGCAACAGTCGAATACTCTCTGCGTCGAGGTATGTCAGGACAGCACAGGCAACATACAGCATGGCATTATGTTGTTGAATGATAACGTTACAAAGAAGTCGGACTCAGGGCACAGCCATGACGATGTTTTGTATCCAATGAGACCCCATACCATCTCGCCAGGCTTTGAGCCTGCATGGCGAAGAAAAACGCGGCCTGCCAACACTGGCACTCCCCAGAGCTTGGACACAGGGATATGTCCATCGTGATGCAGTAGACATAACTGGCATTCCTCAGAAAAGACGACATGACGGCACTCGTCTGTCAAGTGTTGTTTCTGGTCGTATCACTGTCCGCACGTGTTTCTTTGCTGCTGTGTCAAGGGAAGCCCTAAGAATGGTCGTCATGTTCACAGTTTGTGCTGCTCTAGACGCTGCCGCAGAATCTGTGCGGATGCTTGTGTCGCAGGTCATTTTTGGACTCAAGGTACGTGACGTGGCTGGACGCTGTTGCACTACACGG
Source organism: Schistocerca serialis cubense (assembly GCF_023864345.2). Classification (NCBI taxonomy): domain Eukaryota; kingdom Metazoa; phylum Arthropoda; class Insecta; order Orthoptera; family Acrididae; genus Schistocerca; species Schistocerca serialis. The sequence continues at coordinate 444,589,132 of NC_064646.1, read as the reverse complement.
GAGTTAGTCGCTTGGGTTAACAAAATGGTTCAAATGGCTCTGAGCACTATGGGACTTAACTTTTGAGGTCATCACTCCCCTAGAACTTACAACTACTTAAACGTAACGAACCTAAGGACATCACACATATCCACGCCCGAGGTAGGATTCGAACGTGCGACCGTAGCGGTCGCGCGGTTCGAGACTGAAGCGCCTAGAACCGCTCGGCCACTCCGGCCGGCACTTGGGTTAACAGATACAGAAAATGAGATGGAATGGATATAGTTCAAGGATTTCAAATGGGTGTTTTGATGAAGTCCTCCAGCTCAGCTTTTTAGCCCGAGACAAGTCCAAGTAGTGTCTTGTCCTATACAACTGTGTCGAGCCCTTTTCCTAGTTCAGGAATGCTCAACCTTTTTAGGTTTGAGATCTACTACATGCAGTTTAGTCCATTTAGAGATGTACTGACTTAGAACCTCATAAAGGTTTAAGCACAGAACAACAGCGTACGCAAAATTAACCATTTTACTTGTACGAAATACAGAAAAGGTAATTTTCTGTACATCAAAAGTTGTAAGGCTGCTGCTCAGTGTACATGATATAATATAAGTGAAAAAATTTAAAATGCACACCATGATAAACGTTAAAAATTTTTGTAGGACACTTGGCTTTGCATATGACTGTTCGAATGTGTGTGAAATCTTATGGGACTTAACTGCTAAGGTCATCAGTCCCTAAGCTTACACACTACTTAAACTAAATTACCCTAAGGATAAACACAGACACCCATACCCGAGGGAGGACTCGAACCTCCGCCGGGACCAGCCGCACAGTCCATGACTGCAGCGCCCCTGACCGCTCGGCTAATCCCGCGCGGCTGCATATGACTGGAAAGTTTATTATAATCCGGCGAATAATTTGTCAGAGTCAACCTGACACAGTCTGAATGATGAGGATCAGTAGTTTTATTTCTACATTTAGACTGCGCTATGGTCATGGTTGAAAACGCCGCCCCTCTTAGATAAACTGAGCCAAAAAACGTATTATGGCACTTTTACAATGTTAGGGTAAGTTTTTACACTCACTAATTTCCAAAAGTTACCTTCGTAGCTCTGTCTTCAGTGGTGTCAGGTTAGACTTACACTTCTTTGCAGCTTCTTGATCCAATTATGTTTGTTGAGCCGACAGTTCTGACTGTATTTGAGAAAAGTGTTCCTATGGTGCGAAGTATTTAAGAGATCATTACCTCCATCGTGCATGTTGTTGTTTCGTGAAAGCACGAAAACAGATGTTTGTGTTGTGTGCCGTTGTGTGGCCTGCTGGAGGCAGTGCTCGTTCCCCTCCCCGCCCAACGCAATCCCGCTCACAGCGCGCAGAGTTACAGTTCGAGGGAGGTAAGGCGGGTGTTTGGCGTTGAGCGGTGGAAAGTAGGGGGCGACGAAAGAGGCGGAGACAGAGTTGTCAGATTTACAGCCTACAAGTACCGTGGGAAACACTCTTTGTCGACAAACTGGTACTTTACATAAGCAACTCATTTAAAGAGATTTCGGACAAAGGTTTTGAAAGATCGGCTCGTAAAGTAATGGCGATCCACCGGTCGATCGCAACCCTGTGCTAGTTTAATGCACCCAGGAAGCCTAAGCTGCCTCTGAAATTTCACGAACTTTGACCACATGCAACTAGTTCGGTAAACTATCACAGTGGGTTCCACACACACATATAAGCGTTATCTATATCTGTAGCTACATCTGCATCTGCTCTTGCAACTGGATCAACTAAGTAAACTGTGCCCTTAGGATCTGACCTCTTGATGTTCCATTCGTGGATAGCACGCGGTGATAAGATCTGCCGGTACCACTCTACACAGCCCCGAATTTATCTTCTTTTACTGTCTTGGTTGTAAGTATACGCAACGTACGTTGGAGCACGTAATACGTGTCTTGCTTCGTTCTGGAACGTGGGCTCTCTGAATTTCGCGAATAAAGTTCTTCGCGAAGGACAACGCGTTTCTTGTATCGTTTCCCACTCCAATTTGTCGAGTGTTTCCATGGCGCTCTGAGGCTCAGCAAACGAATTCGTGTCGATGAGTGCATCTCCCCATTTAGTCTCCTTTATCTGTGTAACTAGCAACGGCCTTGCCGCAGTGGATACACTGGTTCCCGTCAGATCACCGAAGTTAAGCGCTGTCGGGCGTGGTCGTCACTTGGATGGGTGACCATCCATCCGCCATGCGCTGCTGCCATTTTTCGGGGTGCACTCAGCCTCGTGATGCCAATTGAGGAGCTACTCGACCGAATAGTCGCGGACAACTTAAACCTAGCTTTCCGCATAAATTGCTCCGCACAGTAATCACTATTCCAGTGGCTCAAAGTATGGTTCATATGGCTCTAAGCACCGCTGAGGTCATCAGTCTCCCAGAACTTAGAACTACTTAAACCCAGCTAATCTAGTCCAGTGGCTCAAAGTATGGCTCTGACCACTATGGGACTTGGCTGCTGAGGTCATCAGTCCCCTAGAACTTAGAACTACTTAAACCTAGCTAATCTAAGGACATCACACACATCCATGCCCGAGGTAGGATTCGAATTTGCGATTGTAGCGGTTGCAAGGCCTCCTATAATATCGGATCTGTTTATGTGCCTTACGCTACAATTATTTGTTTTGAAGCTCTACATCCCTCTCAACATGCTGTCCTTGCGAAATTAATTTAAATTCCGTAGGCCGGTAAAGTATTGACTCTGACACAACTTCGCAATACTTGGTGACGTGAAGCACGCGATATTTGTGGTTGTTACTCATTCAGTGCTGAGCTGCTTTCGTCACTTCATCACAGGCCCTGCAGACCACGCGCTGCTTCCACAAACTGCCTCCATTCCTTCCTGTTTTGTGCCCAGTTCCTCCAGGTGTCTTCAGTTCAAATGGCTCTGAGCACTATGAGACTCAACTGCTGTGGTCATAAGTCCCCTAGAACTTAGAACTTCTTAAACCTAACTAACCTAAGGACATCACACACATCCATGCCCGAGGCAGGATTCGAACCTGCGGTCGTGCGGTTCCAGACTGTAGCGCCTGTAACCGCTCGGCCACTCCGGCCGGCTGTCTTCAGTTCCGAGAGCTGCTAGGTCCTTCGTCAGGTCGTCCATCCAGCGCTGCCTTGATCTTCCAATGGGCCGTTTGGTGTTTGGTTTCCCCGCGAGTGTCATCTTCGCCTGTCTTCCATCTGGCATACGGGCTACATGGCCCACCCATTGTATTCTTTTGCTCTTTATCTTCTGTAGGATAGTTGGTTGTCGCATAACCAATGTCAATGAAAACTTTACACAAATCAGTTACTTTTGATCTTAATGTGGATAGAAAAGTTTGTATCAAAGTACACTCTAAGATAGAAAAAAATTACCCACCACGAAGGAGAGATACGAATGGAACAGAAATCGGTAGACGTGAGGTACATGTAGAGACAAATAAATGATTACATTTTCAGAAAAATTGGATGATTTATTCGAGAGAATGAACTTCACAAACTGACGAAGTAAATGCTCTCGTCCATCTCTGGCCCTTATCCAAGCAGTTATTCCGCTTGGCATTGAGTGATAGAGCTGTTGGATGTCCACCTGAGATACATCGTGCCAAATTCTGTCCAATTGGCGCGTTAGATCGTCATAATCGCAAGCACGTTGGAGAGCCCTGCCCACAGTGCTCCAAATGTTCTCAAAAAAATGTTCAAATGTGTGTGAAATCTTATGGGACTTAACTGCTAAGGTCATCAGTCCCTAAGGTTACACACCACTTAACCTAAATTATCCTCAGGACAAACACACACATTCATGCCCGAGGGAGGACTCGAACCTCCGCCGCCACCATCCGCACAGTCCATAACTGCAGCGCCCCTGACCGCTCGGCTAATCTCGCGCGGCCAAATGTTCTCAATCGCTCAGTGATCTGGAGACCTTGCTGTTCCAGGTAGGGTTTGGCAAGCCTGGAGACAACCTATAGAAACTCTCACCATGTGCGCTGAAATGTAAGCCCAGGCTGGCTCGCTATGAAGGCAAAAAAATAGGGCGTAGAACATTATATTCATATCGCTGTACTGTAAGGGCACCGCGGATGACAACCAAAGCACTCCTGTTATTGAAAGAAAATGTACCCCAGACCACCACTCCTCTCTGTCGGGCCGTATGGCGGGCGACTGTCAGGTTATCTCACCGCTGCCAGGAGCGTCTTCGCTGGCTGCCTGAGCTCAACTCGAAGCGGGACTATCACTGAAGACAGTTCTACTCCTGTCAATGAGATTCAGGCCGAAAAAGTGTCTTGAGGCACCCCATACAGCGGTGGGATATCAGCCCCCTATCCTGACTGTCGCCCACCATACGGCCCGATAACCAGTAGTGATGGTCTGGGGTGCCATTTCTCTCCATAGCAGGACCCCTCTTGTTGTCATCTGCGGCACTCATACAACACAGCGGTACGTCGAGATTGTTCTATGCTCCGTTTTGTCGCCCTTCATGGCAAACCATCCTAGACTTACATTTCAGCAAGATAATGCTGGACTGCACACGGCGAGAGTTTCTACTGCTTGTCTTCGTGCTTGTCAAGCCCTATTTTAGCCAACAAGGTCGCCGGATCTATCCCCAACTGAGAACGTTTGGAGTATTGTGGGATGGACCCAACAACTAGCTGGGGGTTTTGACGATACGAGGCGGCAATTGGACTTAAATTGGCACAATATCTCACTGGGGGACTCCTACAACTCTGTCAGTCAATGACAAGCCAATAACCGCCTGTATAAGGGCCAAAGGATAACGAACGTGTTATCGACTTGCACAATTTGTAAAGCTCTTTCTCTGGGATAAATCATCCAATTTTTCTGAAACTATATTCATTTCTTTGTCTGTACGTATACGTCACATCTATCGATTTCCATCCCATTCGAATAATTCCTTAGTGGTGTGTCACTTTTCGTGCTAGAGTGTAGTAATATACGCTTTTTCATAGAGCTCCTAATATTGTTTTCTGTTCTCACTGTCAGAAAATGTGTATAAAAACAAGAAAAAGTTTTGGTGACGATGATTCAAGATGTGGCTACTATACTTTAGTAGTATTCCCTAATCTTCAGTAGCCTGAAAGTTTCGCTTTCAGTTTTTTTATTTTTCGGGGTGGAAGTAGAGCTACAACATATAAGGACAGCGCTTTTAATATTCTCGTTAAATCCGTTTTTCAACCTTGCTTTTCATCCGTCATTGCACTTTTTGTATTAACTTTGTAAGTAGGCTGTTTAGGTTTTTATGTTGGTCACAGCCAACTGCCCAACATTACACTGGCGAATAACTTCCAACAATGAGTTCAACCAGCCGTAGACTGCACACAGCAGATTTTAATAGAGAACGCTACGTGACGTTACCAACATAAAAACCTAAACAGCCTACTTACAACTTAGTCGACGTCTTTCTGTTTTATAATAATAAAAAAAAATCCACGTTACAAAAGGAATTACCATATCTCTCAAAATAGAAACACTCTTTTCTTGGATAGCAGTAGGTAAATTATTTATATATTATATTGCTGACTTCCACTTTCTTGGATAGCAGGAGGTAAAATATTTATATATTATATCGCGGTGCTATAGACGAATGTTGAAAATTAGGTGGACTGATAAGGTAAGGAATGAGGAGGTTCTACGCAGAATCGGAGAGGAAAGGAATATGTGGAAAACACTGATAAGGAGAAGGGACAGGATGATAGGACATCTGCTAAGACATGAGGGAATGACTTCCATGGTACTAGAGGGAGCTGTAGAGGGCAAAAACTGTAGAGGAAGACAGAGATTGGAATACGTCAAGCAAATAATTGAGGACGTAGGTTGCAAGTGCAACTCTGAGATGAAGAGGTTAGCACAGGAAAGGAATTCGTGGCGGGCCGCATCAAACCAGTCAGTAGACTGATGACAAAAAAAAAAGAAAAAAAAAATCGCTGACTTCCACAACATCAAATTCCAACTTCAAGTGCGTAAAAGCTGTATTGCAGTACCACTACAGCACCATTATGGTAAACCATAAACTAATTATCCTTTTATGACGTTCCCAGAATAATTGAATCGCAGAGTTATTTATGCAGTGCACTTTACTGGCTTTAGTGACGAGCGTGGTATATGCAGGGCTGCTCTACTACACACTCGGCCGCCACGCGCGGGTATTCCTCGCGGGCCAGGCATGCCCCTGCAAGGTGAGTGCCAGCAGAAGAGTCGCAGAGCTGTTTACGGCCAAGCGTCCTGCAGCTGTCACAACGTCCTCATGCACAAGCCGCCCCCCTATGTGCCGTCCAGGTTGCGGTAAACAGCGCTGCAGTCGCAGCCACCTATTCGCCTCCGCACAGTCATGTGACAACCTAAAACTGCGCGTATATTCCACCGCGGACGGGCAGTTGGGTCGCCTCACGTATGTACATATAATCGACACAACATCCAGAAAATTCCCGAAATCATTGTAGAAGAATCAAACACCTTCTACACAAGAACTCTGTCTTCGCCCCTAATCCAGTACTTACGAACCAGCCCTCCCTATCCCAAAGCGAAATTTGAAAGATTGAAATTTTATTCTGTAAACATGGCAACCTCGGACAAACAAGTCGCCTTACTTGAGCTCGCCCCTCAACCATAAACCCTAAATCGGACACAAGAAACGGGGCTATAGTGTCGCTGAAAATTTGGAAATTTGTGGTAAGTTTCTGTGGGACCAAACTACTGAAGTCATCGGCCCCTAGGTTTACACACTACTTAATCCAACGTAAACTAACAACACACACACCCATGCCCGACGGAGGACTCGAACCTCCGATGGGGAAGAAGCTGCGCGAACCGCGGCAAGTGTTGCGGACCTTGAACGTATGGGAACCTATAAACCATCTGACAACATAAGATAGTCGACGGCCAATTCAGCTTCCGCCCCCAGACCGACCACCAGCCACCCTCGTGCCTACGCTTCAAACATCAACCCCTGCCGCTGCCGCTCCCATCCGACATCGCCATCTCGCGCCATTGCCTGTATCACGAACGCTTTGTAATGCATCGCTTCCTCAGTTCATCGGTACCACCAACGATCATGGACTTCTTCACAGTGGCCTCCGCTACGCATCGTCACAGAATAACATTTTAGTTTCATTCATGAGTGGGCCTTCGTCCTCTACACTGTACTGAGCTACTTCATGATCAATAAACAAACAGTGGGTAATACAACACTTCAGTATCGCTCAGAACCTTAGTTCCCCACTCTGCCAAGGTTACTTCAGTTGATCGTGAGGATATTGATTTCGTGTGTTTTCTCAGAGCTCTTCGGTCGTCGGCCTTGTACTTCAGTTGTCGACGAGGGTAACAGTGTCAAGATTCTGTCAGCTGTTGCTCATACTCCTCATGTTAGTTCCAGAGAAATTGCCTCTGGGACAAGCCATCTCAGCGTACGTCTGTACTCTCTTTGCGTACAAACTGCTTCCATCTATATCGTGGCTCATTTAATGAGCATATTAACCAGCGGGATACCAGTAATATGCGACACAGAGTCTACATACAGACAAAGAGTGGCCGTAATTCCTTATACCACTGCCGCCATTTTTTTGCCGTAGTTCGCCCGGGTAATACTGTGGCCTATTGATTATCACAAAACATGCATTTGGTATTCGCATTATAGCAGAAATTCTAGCTTGTTATTTAGTGTAAGACTACTATACATTTAATCCTTTGATGCATTTGAAAAAATATTTACAAACTGACATGGCACATCGGACGTACAATAAGGACCAGTAAACACATAGGAACATGGCGTCGCAAACGCCACGAGAGTGCGCTACGGTCACGTGAGGGCTGCCATCGTTAGAGACTGACTGGGTCGTACATTCTGTCGGACCTGCTTGATGGTCGCACGAATCTCGTATCCCTGTGAGCTGTTTGCCGGATTTGCTGAATACCTATTCATGACCGCATTCGATTTCAGCACTGCAGAGACCCGCGCATTTCGGCAGACAGGTGAGCACACATCTGTAGGCAACCTTTACGGGCCGCTGGATTGATCGCGGCGGACCACTCGCATGGCCACCACGATCACGCGATCTGTCCCCAATCGATGTCTTCATGTGGGGGTATATGATGGGCATTGTGTGTGAAACACCTGTTACCTCGCTGGAGTACCAAAAGGACAGCAGTGTTGCGACAGCAGGATGTCTTCGCTATACCGTAGCTATCTCTGAGAGGGTGCGCCGTTCAATCCAGCGTCGATGTCAGGCGTGTCTCGACGCATCTATTTGTAACAGTTAACTAAACAAGTGCAACGCCATTTAGTAGCTCCTGGTGGCTTCAGCGACCGCAGTTTCTATATGATTACTGATCCTCGTTGTATGCCCGATGTGCCACGTCAGTTTGTAAGCGTTTTTCTCGAATCACCCTACATAAAAGGCAACGTCCCGACTCATCATCGCTCAGCCCAAACACTGAAAATTGAATGTTGCCGAGGGTGTTCATCTTAACTCGTAGGTGTTGTTTCAGATGGTATTTTTCGAAATTCCACGCCTTAGGGGCTGAAAGAGGACCAAGCCGATTCACTAAGTAGCTAACTTATTCGTCATCGCCTGGCCCAGGCTGGTAAGGATAGAAACTTAGAATTTGGAGACGGCATGGATTTTATATCGCAGGCATCGTTCAAGAAGGGACTGATCGAAATTCTACTTCCAAGGTGGAGAAATAGAGGATGAAAGTCGTTTTGAAAATACGTCGCTATTAACTATGAAAAGTGGTGTTTCGTTTCTCAGTCAGAAATAATTTAAAAAAACATGTTTCAGCGATTATGGAAATTCAACTGGCCGGCCGGAGTGGTCGAGCGGTTCTAGACGCTGAAGTCTGGAACCGCGCGAACGCTACGGTCGCAGGTTCGAATCCTGCCTCGGGCATGGATGTGTGTGATGTCCTTAGGTTAGTTAGGTTTAAGTAGTTCTAAGTTATAGGGGACTGACGACCTCAGAAGTTAAGTCCCATAGTGCACAGAGCCATTTTTTTGAAATTCAACCACTAAAGTAGCAAAGTATTGGGTGAAAGTTTTTTTGAAATTGAATCGTAATCAAAGAACTGCTAAAGCATTTTAAAAGTTGCATCTATGAAAACAGATATTTGACTTATCGGTTACAAATCAAGTTTTTTGGAAATTCAACCCCATAAGAGAGTGAAATAGGGAATGAACTACACTCCGTCTTAATAGACCTTAAGAGTCTACAACCGCCGTACCGTCATCGGATGCGCTCTCCCGGCCGTTGTCAGTTTCCGTGACTGGAGCCGCTACTTGTCAACAAATAGCTCCTCAATTGGCCTCACAAGGGCTGCGTGCACCCCGTTTGCTAACAGCAATCTGCAGACGGGGCGATCACCCTTCCAAGCTCGACAGCGCTTCACTTCGGTGATCTGACGGAAACCGGTGTCACCACCGCGGCAAAGCCGCTGACGGATAGACGACGAAAAGTTTTATGACAATATTTTATTATGAAACCGTTTTTAAAGCTAAATCTATGAAAATTGATAACTCTTTCCTCAGTTACATATAAAAATATGTGTTAGGGAATGAAAGTTTCTAAGGAAATACCAGCACAAGAACGCAAAAGGCATGACTAATGAAAATTTTGGGTTCCAGCTACAACAATCGCGTTTTGACCGAAAGAACATTCGGAAAAGACCATGGGCCTTAATTAGCGTGAAAAGTGTAGAACGTGCTGCAAATTGCGAACAACATAAATATTCGATTTAGGAAAAAGAAAAAAATCTGTGCGGACGATGTAGTCTAGCCAAGCGAAACAGCGGGTGCTGAGCTAAAGCGAAATAAATTAAAGTGTAGCGTGATGTAGTGTATTAGCCAATTGTTACAACGTTCTGGAAAAAATGAGAATCGACAAAGGGAAAAAGGTGAACCGTTTGTATTACTTTAGACGCTCTGAAGCGGTTTCGGAGTTGCTTGCTTGGATATTCATTGTTGAAAGTTACTAGCCTCTAAACTTTAGAGTTTTTTCCTTCCCAGAGAATATATTTTAGATGACATCATTGTTGATCTAAAAAGTATGTCTCATATCGGAAAACTGTAGAAATTATACTTCCGTAATGATGTTTCGAAACCCTAAAGTATGACAGCATGGTAAAACAATTTCACAGTAGCTGACTTTCTAAAACGAAACTTCTGTTATTATTGATAATACCATTTTCATACAATAAGAAACTAAACATAAAAGATCATGATCTAGGATTTGTTAATTGACGGTACATTTCTTTATAGAAGTTCAAAGTAGTTCAAATAAAAGTAAAAAAAAAATAATGTGGTGACATGGAGAATCGATCTGCTGACACGATTTGTAATCTAGAGTGTTACTTATTGAACTACAGGTGACATTAAGATAGACAGGCGAAACGTATGTAGATAATAGGGCCCATAAACTTTCGAAGTCAATTTCTTTCTTCCCAAGACAAGAAATCCGTAGACTTGGTATGCTATAGACTGAAACAGATTTCGAAGGTCTTCAAACCAATAATCCGACTAAAGCATTGCGAACAGACGAATCGAGAGACCCCAGATAAAAAACAGCGCTGCAGTTGATCAGCCATTCAAGTGCGATTTCACCTATGGTCATTCTCTGTACATAGCTTCTGTGTGCTCTTCTTTTCTCTTTTCTATTCTTTTCTTTTTTTTAAGGTACAGTCTGTGGCAAAACAGAAACGAAAGTGAAAACGAAAATTCTTTTAACAGTTTTGTTTGAGTGAGCACCATCCGTAGCAGGGACGGTAATAATCGTATTGTAAATAAAACCGCCTTTTCTCGCTGCGACGTATTTCATCTTATCCAAACGCGTTTCGCCTTTTATTTTAAGCCATCATCAGCGGGATCTAGAATGATACAGTTTTGTTTTGATATGTGATATTTGTAGATTATAATAGTTCACGTCTCGTTTTTTGCTTAAATAAGTGTTTTTGGTAGCATCTGCGTTTCAAAAATGGTTCAAATGGCTCTGGGCACTATGGGACTTAACATCTGAGGTCATCAGTCCCGTAGAACTTAGAACTACTTAAACCTAACTAACCTAAGTACATCACACGCATCCATGCCCGATGCAGAATTCGAACCTGCGATTGCAGCGGTCACGCGGTTTCAGACTGAAGCGCCCAGAACCGCACGGCCACCCCGGCCGGCCATTTGCGTTTCCTTTCATCCTGTCACATGATGGAAATCGCACTATAACTTCACTTCAGAAACATAAGCACGTTTTTATGTTTCGAACCTTTATCTTCACAATATCCATATTGTTTGCCTTCGTTGCTGCGGAGCACTAGTAGTCTTCTGTCACTACTTGTTGAAATTTGATCGAAAACTGTGAATTAAATTCGTAATTTCTATAAACTGACGTTATGTCTCATTCTGTTTGATTTGTTTCGATACACATTGGCAACCTACCCAAGTATATTCAGAAAACTAAGGTATATTGGTTTCTGTTGTGTTTATATCTGTTTGTGTGTGTGTGTGTGTATGTGTGTGTGTGTGTGTGTGTGTGTGTGTGTGTGTGTGTGAGTGTGTGTGGGAGGTAGTATTTCAGTGCGACTTGTAGAATGTTGAATATGAATGTAATAGCTGTTAGAGAATGGTTGAAACTTTTAATGTTCCGCTGATTTGAGTTTTGGTTTAAATGTTTTGCGGAGGGATCCATGGACAAATAAGTGGAAAGGGGTTCGGTGGTATTATGATTATGATAATAATCCTCTGTTGGAGCGTTACTGTACTATTTTATCCATTAGTGTAAACAAGGAGTTGTTTGACATGTGTGCCTGATCATTTAGCAGGGTTTTCTTTTATGGTTTGGTTTTCTATATGTGGTAATTTTTTGAAAGATGGGGAGGTGTTTTTAATTGTTGGTTCTAATTATTTTCAAGTCATCTTCTCTACAGGTTTCTTTGTGAATGTGTTCTCTTTGATGCTCTGCAAATGTCGAGTGGTTTGTCCCATACTTCCAGGCTCTCATGTGTACCTTGTATCTGATATCAAATGTTCTGTCTCTTTGTCCTATGTATCTGCCTTTACAACTGTTACATTGTAATTGATATATACCTACTTTCTGGTATATGTATTCTGTATTATCCCTTAATCGGGCAGGTAGGTTAGAAAATTTAAAAAGGGAAATGGATAGGTTAAAGTTAGATATAGTGGGAATTAGTGAAGTTCGGTGGCAGGAGGAACAAGACCTTTGGTCAGGTGATTACAGGGTTATAAATACAAAATCAAATAGGGGTAACGCAGGAGTAGGTTTAATAATGAATAAAAAAATAGGAGTGCGGGTCAGCTACTACAAACACCATAGTGAACGCATTATTGTGGCCAAGATAGACACAAAGCCCATGCCTACTACAGTAGTACAAGTTTATATGCCAACTAGCTCTGCAGATGATGAAGAAATTGATGAAATGTGTGACGAGATAAAAGAAATTATTCAGGTAGTGAAGGGAGACGAAAATTTAATAGTCATGGCTGACTGGAATTCGTCAGTAGGAAAAGGGAGAGAAGGAAACATAGTAGGTGAATATGGATTGGGGGGAAGAAATGAAAGAGGAAGCCGCCTTGTAGAATTTTGCACAGAGCATAACTTAATCATAGCTAACACTTGGTTCAAGAATCATGAAAGAAGGTTGTATACCTGGAAGAATCCTGGAGATACTAAAAGGTATCAGATAGATTACATAATGGTAAGACAGAGATTTAGGAACCAGGTTTTAAATTGTAAGACATTTCCAGGGGCAGATGTGGATTCTGACCACAATCTATTGGTTATGAACTGTAGATTGAAACTGAAGAAACTGCAAAAAGGCGGGAATTTAAGGAGATGGGACCTGGATAAACTGAAAGAACCAGAGGTTGTAGAGAGTTTCAGGGAGAGCATAAGGGAACAATTGACAGGAATGGGGGAAGAAATACAGTAGAAGAAGAATGGGTAGCTTTGAGGGATGAAGTAGTGAAGGCAGCAGAGGATCAAGTACGTAAAAAGACGAGGGCTAATAGAAATCCTTGGGTAACATAAGAAATATTGAATTTAATTGACGAAAGGAGAAAATATAAAAATGCAGTAAATGAAGCACGCAAAAAGGATTACAAACGTCTCAAAAATGAAATCGACAGGAAGTGCAAAATGGCTAAGCGGGGATGGCTAGAGGACAAATGTAAGGATGTAGAGGCTTATCTCACTAGGGGTAAGATAGATACTGCCTACAGGAAAATTAAAGAGACCTTTGGAGAGAAGAGAACCACTTGTATGAATATCAAGAGCTCAGATGGCAAACCAGTTCTAAGCAAAGAAGGGAAGGCAGAAAGGTGGAAGGAGTATATAGAGGGTTTATTCAAGGGCGATGTGCTTGAGGACAATATTATGGAAATGGAAGAGGATGTAGATGAAGAAGAAATGGGAGATAAGATACTGCGTGAAGAGTTTGACAGAGCACTGAAAGACCTGAGTCGAAACAAGGCCCCGGGAGTAGACAACATTCCATTAGAACTACTGATGGCCTCGGGAGAGCCAGTCATGACAAAACTCTACCATCTGGTCAGCAAGATGTATGAGACAGGCGAAATACCCACAGACTTCAAGAAGAATATAATAATTCCAATCCCAAAGAAAGCAGGTGTTGACAGATGCGAAAATTACCGAACTATCAGTTTAATAAGTCACAGCTGCAAAGTACTAACGCGAATTCTTTACAGACGACTGGAAAAACTGGTAGAAGTGGACCTCGGGGAAGATTAGTTTGGATTCCGTAGAAATGTTGGAACACGTGAGGCAATACTAACCTTACGAATTATCTTAGAAGAAAGATTAAGAAAAGGCAAACCTACGTTTCTAGCATTTGTAGACTTAGAGAAAGCTTTTGACGACGTTAACTGGAATACTCTCTCTCAAATTCTGAAGGTGGCAGGGGTAAAATACAGGGAGCGAAAGGCTATTTACAATTTGTACATAAACCAGATGGCAGTTATAAGAGTCGAGGGGCATGAAAGGGAAGCAGTGGTTGGGAAAGGAGTGAGACAGGGTTGTAGCCCCTCCCCGATGTTATTCAATCTGTATATTGAGCAAGCAGTAAAGGAAACAAAAGAAAAATTCGGAGTAGGTATTAAAATTCATGGAAAAGAAGTAAAAACTTTGAGGTTCGCCGATGACATTGTAATTCTGTCAGAGACAGCAAAGGACCTGGAAAAGCAGTTGATCGGAATGGACAGTGTCTTGAAAGGAGGGTGTAATATGAACATCAACAAAAGCAAAACGAGGATAATGGAATGTAGTCGAATTAAGTCGGGTGATGCTGAGGGAATTAGATTAGGAAATGAGACACTTTAAGTAGTAAATGAGTTTTGCTATTTGGTAAGCAAAATAACTGATGATGGTCGAAGTAGAGAGGATATAAAATATAGACGCAATGGCAAGGAAATCGTTTCTGAAGAAGAGAAATTTGTTAACATCGAGTATAGATTTAAGTGTCAGGAAGTCGTTTCTGAAAGTATTTGTATGGAGTGTAGCCATGTATGGGAGTGAAACATGGACGATAACCAGTTTGGACAAGAAGAGAATAGAAGCTTTCGAAATGTGGTGCTACAGGAGAATGCTGAAGATAAGGTGGGTAGATCACGTAACTAATGAGGAGGTATTGAATAGGATTGGGGAGAAGAGAACTTGACTAGAAGAAGGGATCGGTTGGTAGGACATGTTTTGAGGCATCAAGGGATCACAAATTTAGCATTGGAGGGCAGCGTGGAGGGTAAAAATCGTAGAGGGAGACCAAGAGATCAATACACTAAGCAGATTCAGAAGGATGTAGGTTGCAGTAGGTACTGGGAGATGAAGAAGCTTGCACAGGATAGAGTAGCATGGAGAGCTGCATCAAACCAGTCTCAGGACTGAAGACCACAACAACAACAACAACATTCTGTATTAGGCTTCAGTACTGACACACGACGCTGTGGCGCATTATGCTTACTACCTGAGCCCCCTTCTTACTGTTACTCCTTGTGAACGGGAACGCATTATGCAGATCTTGGTGCCTCTCGCGTCCATCTAGAAAAGATAACCTGAAGATGCCTAAATAAGGCGAAACGCGTCGTTGAAAAATAAAGAAACTAAAATTGCAACCAAGACTGTTTTTGACTAATACTGTTAAGCTCTGGTTTGCTGTATGCCACATATGGATTGGAAGAATTTCTATATGTCTCTGTCTTTTATCAGTTTTGGGAAGTATCTCTGGATAGAACTGTCTGTAAAGTATGCTATGTTTCTGCCTTGTCTCTTGAAATGTTGGTGATTTTATGTGTGAGTTTGTATTTGTATGTCATTGTATTTCACCCTGTGTTTTCTCTTAAAGTTTTCTTGTTATTCTGTATAAGTTTTATGGTACTGAGTGTTGGTAATGGTGCTTGATTCTGTTGTGCTTTTGTCTCTGGTTTTGTGTTTCAACTTACCAGTACCAGAAACATTAGACATCATAGACAAATACCTGAAAACACCTATTCAACTCCCTGATGAACAGATTAATGAAATATATTAATAAATATCATCACAGAATAAAATTACTTCCAATTCAATAATCAATTTTATTTACAAGAAAATGGATTACCAATGGGGTCCACAGTTTCAGGAACCTTAGCAAATATTTTTATAAACCACATCGAACAGATTTTTTTCACAAAAATGATAGCAAAAATATTGATGTCTTACTCTGCTTAATATACGAATCACAAGCATAAATTAAAAAGTTACGTACTGACATCAACAAGGTACGTAAAAATACGAAATTCACAACTGAAAGACAACAGAATAATCAGATTAACTTTGTGGATAAGAAAATAATAATAAAAAAAAAACTTTAAGCATGTGTTTGAAATTTACCGTAAATGCACAGCAACTGAAATTATCATTCTCTAAGCCATGAACCATAAAAACAAGCAGTAATTTGACACATGCTGCATAAACTCAGCACAGTGCGACTCAACAAAGAAAACTACCAGCAAAAGACGTAGTAATACAGATAGCAAAAAACAGTTGTTACAATAGTAAGACAGTCGCAAGGTTAAGCAACGAAATTAAAAGTAAAATAAAAGCAGAAAAAACAAAACCACAGACCACAACAGAAACAAACACTCAGTAGCATAACAACTACACAGAATAATCAGAAAAATATAAGACAAAACACAAGATGATACACAATGATATACAAATACAAATCCACACATAAAATAACAATATTTTCAAGAGATGGAATAAACATAGCATACGCAACATATAATTCTATCGAAAAATACACTCCAAAACTGACAAAAGACAGTGGCGCACACCACAAAGCATATTATATCAGTTACAACATAATATGTATTATGGAACATACAGAGTACAAATAGGCAGATCATTTGATATCAGATACAAAAATCACGTAAGAGCCTGGAAATATGAAGCATACCACTCCATATTTTCAGAACACCTAAGAGAACACAATCTCAAACCAACCTCTAGAGAAAATGACATCAAAATAATTAGAATCCACAATTAAAAACATCTCCTAAAAGCCTGCAAAAAAATTACCACATACAGAAAACCAAGCAATAAAAAAACTTGCTAAATTAACAAGTACACATGCCAGACGATTCATTGTATACACAATAGATAAAAAAATAGAATAACGCTCCAACAGAGAATTACTAACATCATAATAAACCCTGCATGAAAATTACCACATACAGAAAACCAAACAATAAAAAAACCTGTTAAATGATCAAGTACACATGCCAAACGACTCATTGTAAACACTAATACATAAAAGAATAGAATAACGCTCCAACAGAGAATTATTAACATCATAATAACAGTAATACCACCCAACCCCTTTCCACTCACTAGTCCATGAACCCCTCCACAAAACATTCAAAGCAAAACTCAAATCTGCTTAACATCAAAACTTTCACTCACTCTCTGACAGCTCTTACATTCATATTCAACATTCTACAACTCGCACTGAATAACCACTGACACACCCATACCCATATCCACCCACCTACCCACACACACACACCCACTGACCCAAACACTCACCCACCCACCCACCCACCCACCCACACACACACACATACACACACACACACAAACACACACACACAGGCACACACATACACAACATGTCAAAACAAAACTGTATCATTCTACACCCCACTGAAGATGCCTTGAAGGAAAAGGCGAAACGCGTCTGGAAAATAACATATATTGCAGCAAAAATAGGCGAGTTATATTTACAAAACGAAAATTGTTGTATTTGTAAGATTTAGATACACCTCCCAGCTACTTCTCTACATAGTCGCTGCTCCTACTGAGACATCTGTTGTGGCGTGGTACCAACTTTGCAATACCCTCGTCATCGACGACAGCCTATGCTCTCCCCAATTCCTTACTGCTGGTATGCAGCTCGCTGTCTGTGTGCCAAAATGCTGTCACAACCAGCGGTTCATGTGAACATAGAGACGAAAATCAGAAAGAGCCAAGTCCGGACCGTATGGTGGGTTTTGAAACACTTCCCATCAAAAAAGCTGCAGGAGCATTTTTGTTGCACCTGCAGTGTACGGCTAGACATTGTCATGTGGACAGCCACGTGTGACGGTTACGTTATGTGGGCTGCATGAAATCAGGTGAAATCCGTAAGCACGCACTTCACACTTGGTGGGAGACACTGTTGTTGTACAAAAATTTTACCCGCTCACTGTGCGCTCAGATGCGAAAATTGTGACGTGACGCGATTGACAGGCGTACTAGAGACACTGCGAAACTGATTTGTCCAAAACTTCGTAGGATTTTCATTGTTGTTTTTATTCCGCGATCGATTGGACATTGAAAAACGAAGTAGGCCTTGTTGAATTTCATTGCTCGGGTCTGATGCGACATTAGTACAGTAAGTTCTTTCTTGAAAGTATTCTTTTTACTGAGGAAGCTACCTTTACAAATCATGGGAAGCACAATGTAAGAAATATGCAGTTCTGGGTAGTCAAGAATACGCAGGGGACTGAGGCATTTGAACATCACAGTGGAGGGTGAACCTTTGGTGTGGGATTATTGGAAATTATGTGATTGGTCCTTACTTCATTGATAAAGCCTTAACGGTTCTTCTTCTTTGGGGAAAGTGCCAGCTGAAACATATGGATGTTTAATGAGGGGCAAAAAGATTGGCTGGCCTGAATAATTTAGAGCGCAAGAACAGAACATAGCACATGTCCAAGTTCAGAAATGTCAGTGTTCACAACTCTAGCGGGCTGTGGAGCTCAGCTTGGTGTTAACATCGTCAAATAGAAGCAATATAACAGATGGGATACAGTAGATGTCGACATTGATTCGAATTTAACTCATAGCATCATTTCTTATGAAAATCATTATTCCAGCACGTAGAAACGATTGAAATATAGGAACCCGCGTCGGTAGATTTACTGCAACGACAAGCGTTTCACGTATGTTTCAGTGGCAGAGTGACGCAGTCAGCCTTTGGCTGTGGAGAGGTGCTACGTTCCTGACACTCCATGGCTCTTTGGTATCGGAAAGCCATGATAAAGCTGCAGTTTGACGCAACGTACTCTCGAACTAAGACCCACGAATTAGAGGTATTTTTATAGGATGTGATGCATGTTGATCCGAAAGAGCTTCCGGGTACCCAGTTGTCTATCGTCTCCAGCACTGTATATCTCAAGTTCACTGACGATGAAGCATGTGACAAACTTGTCAGACGCTCGACGGAAGATGACAAATGGTTCAAATGGCTCTAAGCACTATGGGACTCAACATCTGAGGTCATCAGTCCCCTAGACTTAGAACTACTTAAACCTAACTAACCTAAGGACATCACAGACATCCATGCCCGAGACAGGATTCGAACCTGCGACCGTACCAGCAACGTGGTTCTGGACTGAAGCACCTAGAACCGCTCGGCCACATGGGCCGGCGGGAAGATTACAGATGCTGCCACTCTTATGGAAACGTGGATGTGGCAACATCTGAACGCACTGGACTGGGAATGCACAAAATGTGCGCGTGTTTGAGCTACCATTTGAAGTTACAGCGGATTTGGTAATCCGATCGCATGACACAGTCCTCGGTCATACGGCCAAAAAATCGAAGACCTTCGAAACGTACCCTGTCCTTTACGGGTGCAACACTTGCACCACCATATGCCTTCGTATCTCACGACCGCTGGTTGCTAGGCAATAATTATTTACGACGGTCAACCGAGGACCTGCTCCAGATGTGGACAGTTAGGCCATGTGAATATAGAATTCCTGGAACGCCGTCTCGTGTAGACGTCCTCAGACGATCACATTCCACCGTCGCTAGCGATTTGTATGCCGATTGCGTGACGACCCTTCTACGTTGGTACAAGCCTTGGAGGCCCCTGCAACAGTTCCTGAGGGGTCCCCAGCTTCTCCTGGCGCCGATGCCGCTGTTGTCCCCTCTCGAGCCCAGGCGGAACGCATGCACCGCTGCAACGATAAGACGACGTTGCGGTGGAAATGAAAGAACAGGATGCCGCATCTAGCCCCTGCCCTGCGCCGGGCACAGAGAAGAGACAGTCTAAACATAAATGCCGAAACGGAGTAAGAAATGGCCCATAACGTCAGCCGATACACCGATCCTAACGTACCACATGGTTATATGTCTTTCCCCGCTACCGGTGGGACCGCACACTGAAGGGATGCGGGAGACCACCGACGCTCCAACCCCGGGGATGCTCCCACGACTGCGTCTGCTTCTCGGGTTTCAGTGTTATCGACCTCCATGGGAGACTGGGCGCAGGAGATTGAGATGCAGGATGCTTTACAGGACCCTGGCGGTATACCAATAAAGTTAGCAGCGTCTTCGTTGACGGCGACAGACGCCTTGGCCGGCATGACCTACGCTCGTCGCTTCCTGTCTCTTCGCCCTGGGGACGATCCACACCATGACCACTGCCCACCTATAATACCGAGCGAGGTGGCGCAGTGGTTAGACACTGGACTCGCATTCGGAAGGACGACGGTTCAATCCCGCGTCCGGCCATCCTGATTTAGGTTATCCGTGATTTCCCTAAACCACTCCAGGCAAATGCCGGGATGGTTCCTCTGAAAGGGCACGGCCGACTTCCTTCCCTAATCCGATGAGGCCGATGACCACGCTGTCTGGTCTCCTTCCCCAAACCAACCAACCAACCACCTATAATACCAAGGACAGCCCCCGCGACTTGATGGAACAGGCATACCGCCTCCCCACAATCAATGTCAATGGAATTACTTCTGCTTTCAAAACCCATATGCTGCAAGATACACTATGAACTGCGAATCGGAAGGTTTTCTCCTTCAAGAAGTTCGACCCGGACTGTGTCTCGATACCTACGGATATGACGCCTACGCCATACCTCCAGATGTGAGCGGTGGAGGTACGACTATTATTCTGCTCAGGGAAGGAATTATGGCAACTGATGTATCCTATTTACCATCGAACCGTGGGGTTGCATTCACGGTTGCTACAGTCTGGTGAACCTGTATGTTCCTTCTGGAACCGACAGAAGGAGAGAACGCCACATCTTTTATTCCGAAGACATAGCACTGTTCTTCCAGGGAAATACCGACCACTGGGTAGTACGCGAAGATTTAAATTGTGTGCTCAGATCATCCGATCCGTTTGCATCGAGTTTACGTCACACGTGGCCTGCGATCGGCAGTTGTCGACGCTGAGATGTGGCCGGCAGCGTTCACGGACCACCTAGCATATATGTGTATTCGCAACCTCCTCCGAAAACGCGTCGACAAAGTAAGGGTCAGTGGCACCTCAGTGTGGCCCTTCTTGAGGAGGTAAATTGCAGACGCGAAGTTGAGTCCACGTGAAGCAGATGCCAACGGGGATTACCAGCCCAAGGTTCCACACTTCAGTGGTGGTTACTGTGTGTCAAGCCGCCTTGTGCCGAACATTATCCAGCTATAGACGAGATAGAGCGTCTTGGTGTACCGCGACCACTGAATTCTGCTACACTGCGCTCTGTGACTGGCTGTGCAACCGCTGTCACCAGAACGACAGTCGACAGAACACTACGTCAAGGCCCAGTTGCTACATATCACCACAGTATGTCTCGCGGATGTGCGGGTGCGAGCGAGGACAGCTGATGATGTTACTTGAGAACGACCTTCCCTCCATCATATCATTCAAGATATGAGACGACGCAAGAGGCAGCGCATTATGAAGGTCGAGACGGACGATGGACAAAGAACTGAAACGCAAATCAATATCGTCGGAGCATTCGCACAGTCATATACACCATTCTATGCGCCAGAGTCCAACATGGATATAGGAAACAGGGAAGTCCTATCCGACCTACCTGTCTCTGGGAACCTGCAAGATGGTGCTACGCTCTTGTCACAGATGACTTTGGAAGAATTACGAGAGGTTATGTTGCACTGTCCTCCCAATAAAACGCCCAGCCCTGACAGAGTCCCTCCTGAATTTAGAAAACGTTTTTGGATCCTATGGGCCCAGCGTGGGTCAGGGTGTACAGAGGATTTCTGAACCAAGAGTTTCAAGTGCCATATGAATTCATTGAGGTCCTCTTGATTCCAGTGTCCAAACCTTGATTTTCGCCCATCGACTACAAACTACAAACTGTTGGCAACGCACCGAGAGAGGCTCAAATCTACAGTAATGGCGGCCATTCACACTGAGCACACCTACCTCGGATGAACCCTAATGTGTTTACGACTTTGAGCACCTATAGATATGTGGTGGCGCTGATGCAAATATGCCGTCCCCGGAGCACTCTTGTTGCGCTGGATTTTTACCATGCTTTCGACCGAGCCGAACACGGTTTTGTGCGTGCCTTTTTGGATCACATAGGTATCCTGCGCGTGACGACGTCTATTATGCTTCGTTTGATCCGTGGGGCGGACAGGAGAATTATGGTAAACAGCTATCGGTCTGCCCCCGTCCGCGTCAACAGGACCGTCAGACAAGGCAGTTCTCTTTCTGCCATACTACTTGCCATTGCTCTCGAACCCGCTCTTGACGGACTGCGACGACGCTTGGAAGGTCTTAACCTCCGATCCATGATCATTCGATGTGACGCGTACGTTGATCATGTGATGTTCTTAGCACGGCCTGGTGACGAAATACCTGCACGTACGGCGCTTTCCTGATTTCCACATTATGGAGAAGGGACGAGGCGCCGGCCGCGGTTCTAGGCGCTTCAATCCGGAACCGCGCTGCTGCTGCGGTCGCGGGTTCGAATCCTGCCTCGGGCATGGATGTGTGTGTTGTCCGTAGGTTAGTTAGGTTTAAGTAGTTCTAAGTTCTAGGGGACTGGTGACCTCAGATGTTAAGTCCCATAGTGCTAAGAGCCATTTGGACAATTTTTAGACTATGCTGCAAATGATCAGCTCTGCTTTCATCTTGCAAGCAAGACTGGCAGACTTTACCCCTTCTGTTAGCTGCTAGAAACCAGAGAGAATGTCTTCTGATCCAAAGTGACACACATCATTGGTACCGACGTGAGCAACCACCTGCAGTTGGCTGCACCCTGTGCTCTTCATGGCATCCGGGAGGAGCCTTTACACATCTGGAATGACTCCACCGGGTATGCACACGGAGTGCACATTGGTTTTCTTACCCTTAGCACCATTTGAACCATTTTGAGACGAGGCATGCCTTCAGAACGTGATTTACCCCTGACAAAGGTCCCACAGGTCCCACTGCTCAAATGTTTACAGATATCGTTCCATTGACACATACAATGTAAGACGGCCTTTACGTATCGAAAAATCTTAGAACGACTCTGCTCACAGGCTCGCCTCAACAAATTTAAATCGTTGGACATCCTACAACGAACTCAGTTCGTCAAAGTGTACATGGCATCTCAACATAACAATCACGCTCATATATTACCATTGACAGACATAATGGCATCCAGGAACGTGCTGTGTTCGGACACGTGGTGAATGCTGATGCAGGCTTTAAGATCTGCTTTGTTACTCTTACTTTATCCTTCCACAAAGAAGGTGTTGGACTCAATCACGTCAAGCACTGACACTGGCGCTGTACTTTCGCTCAATGCGTTAACTCTGGCTTTTACCAATGGACTATCTTCCTGGTATCCTGATAGCAGAGGTGGCCTCACCGGTACCTGTTGGACAATAATCACCCTCGCATATCAGGACGTTTTCCATAAAACCCAGCTATATGTTGGGTGTTATACCGGAGACACAGAATCCAACAGCAAAGATTTATTTTAGCGTTCTCCAACACTGGAATCCGGTTAAGGACATTGTATGACGACACACCAAGGTCGACTGGACGCGAGTCTGGCGAGCCATCCACCCGACAAAGGCTACACGCTGTTCACTTACCTGTACGTTCCCAGGGGCCCCAGTTAGCGATGCTAGATGCGGATGAACACAGACTGAACTGTGGTCCAGCATGCGAGTGCTGGAAACTGATCCGCCAGATACTGGCCTTCCTCCTACGCCATCCTTTGCTTCGAACGTACCCCTGGATCTCTTTCATCACGACGCCATCTATTTCCCGATGGCCCAGATGAAATCGGTCAGTTGGACAAAAGGAATGGCGGTACACTATATTTACCACCACGGCGAAAAGGAAGTCCTTGAATGAGATTTTCACTCTGCAGCGGAGTGTGCGCTTATATGAAACTTCCTGGCAGATTAAAACTGTGTGCCCAACCGAGACTCGAACTCGGGACCTTTGCCTTCGCGGGCAAGTGCTCTACCAACTCCGCTGCAGAGTGAAAATCTCATTCTGGAAACATCCCCCAGGCTGTGGCTAAGCCATGTCTCCGCAATATCCTTTCTTTCAGGAGTGCTAGTTCTGCAAGGTTCGCAGGAGAGCTTCTGTAAAGTTTGGAAGGTAGGAGACGAGGTACTGGCAGAAGTAAAGCTGTGAGTACCGGGCGTGAGTCGTGCTTTGGTAGCTCAGTTGGTAGAGCACTTGCCCGCGAAAGGCAAAGGTCCCGAGTTCGAGTCTCGGTCGGGCACACAGTTTTAATCTGCCAGGAAGTTTCAGGAAGTCCATGATCTGTGACAATACATAATGGACGAGCTCATGGTCTTAACGAACAGAATCCAATATCGGAACCTTTTTGATAACTATCTGGGGTCGTCGTTCATGGACTCACCACCCAGCTTCGGTGCGCCGGGTGTGAGAAGAAGTTGAAGCACAGACGTGATGTTTCCACGATCCCCATACGGTGACAGAAACAGTCTCTGACTGCTTTCAGCGGCTCTTTTTCGTTCACATTATTGTCATAATTTTTAGCGTATGGCTCCCTTGTATTTGTTGATCTTAAAAATAAAAGAATGCTTCAGCACACTTCGGTGGTAGGATGGAGGAGACTTCACGGGCGGGTCTCGGAATTCGACCCCTTCCCGCCTTGCCTCCTCCAACCTGCCGCTGACTCAGGTCCTCAACTAAAAAAATAAAAAATTGAAAAAATGAAAAAAATAAAAAAAGACTTGGTAGCCTCCGGCGTTCGTGGAGTATCGATTCTGCATGTGGTGAGTTCTATAAGTGTTTCTTTGTGTTGTTTCTTCAACGAAAAAAAATTGAAAACAAAAAAAGTCGGTAGAGTACGTGCCCTCATTGACACGTAAGTCGTCGAACTGAGGGAAAAAAATTTAAAAAATGGTAATGGCGACCGCTCGCGATAAGCAGGAAATAAAAAAGTGGGGTAGCGTCTTTGATTAGTAATCAAAACGTTCTAGGTCCCGGGTTCAATCCTCGCCGCTGCTTAAATTCTGAATAATAGTAATCAGCAACGGCGGCCGATGACTTCCCCCATAAGAAGTCACCCTCGTTCTGCCAACGGCCTTCTCAAAGAGGGCGGAGCAGCGCACGGAGGTTTAGGGCATTCTCTTGGCCTTTGCAGTGGGCATTTGCTCTTAAAATTCCGAAGAATCAGCAATGAACAACAGCATGAGGATGCAGAATGCA
This sequence comes from Schistocerca serialis cubense, assembly GCF_023864345.2. Taxonomy (NCBI): domain Eukaryota; kingdom Metazoa; phylum Arthropoda; class Insecta; order Orthoptera; family Acrididae; genus Schistocerca; species Schistocerca serialis. The sequence goes on along the minus strand of NC_064646.1, from coordinate 444,564,127 downwards.
ATGGAAACCACTGCATTAAAGGCACACAATGTTTATCCATAGGACGCGTGGTCTGCAAAAGAAAAAGAAAATATCATCATGATCTCTTCATTGGCAAAAGATTCCGGAACAGTCTCCCATTTTTCCAGTACTGCCAACGGGTAGGTGGCCATGAGAAAACGATTGATTAACCACGAAAGGATAACATTTTACGAGTCAAAAAAAATGTTCAAATGTGTGTGAAATCTTATGGGACGAGCAACCAAACTCGCTAGGCAACCGAAAGGCGCTGTTGCCTACACCTACTAGCTCACCTCAGGCTACCAACATCAACACAAAAGAAAACGCAAACACAGCTGTGGCGAACAACAACAAAGCACTAAAAGCCACAGCAATGCCCACACAACACAAGACTGGTTTCCCCCCAGTTGTTATACAAAACTATGGGAACCTTAGTGCCCTTAACACTGCATTCGCGGCAAGGCACATAAACAGCACCTTACATGCAAAGTACTCGGGGGATAGGGCCTCACTGTACGTTGCCACAGACAACGAATACAAAGATCTTCTGACCTTCTTCAAAAATCGGAAGATCGAACATTACACGTACAGAACGCTGGACGAGAGGACCCAGCAGTACGTGATCAAGGGAGTGGATCCCAGTACCCCCAACGAGACAGTACATGCGGCCCTTTGTTATCTGGGATTCGACTGTAAAAGTGCCTCCCGGATGACAGGGTTTCGTACACACGCACCGTTACCACACTACATGGTCGAGTTAGCCGACACGGCTGATTCCCGCTCCATCCTGCAGATAAAGAGCTTTCTGCGGATGGACGTACGAACCACCCAACGTCCCCCAACAATGCAACAACTGCCAGCGGTTCGGCCACTCGGCCCTCCGCTGCGGCCTGGCAACTCGCTGCCGCGGATGCGCTGGCAACCACAGATCCAACACTTGCACACAAACACAACCAAACCAGCGACGCTGTGCCAACTCCGTTGGGCCCCATGCGGCAAACTTCAGACAGTGCAACTCATACAAACAGGCGCTGAAGCGAAAACAAGACAAAAGTAGGGTACTGTACGACATACCACGCCCAAGACCAGCGCCGAACCCAGTAAGGAACGGCGTAACGTTTGCCACGGTTGCACGCCCTGGCGGAACGGCACAAGCTGCGGAACCTCAGCGCCCTACACACACACGTGAAACAACCGCTGCAACAGCCACACAACAGCCACAGGCAACACCTGAAACCAAACAAGCATCGGTACCAACACCTATGCCCCCAAACAACACGACCCCACTCCCGAAAATCACGTGCTGCAAAGAAACGCACCATACACAGGAAAACACACCCACACAAGAACCCCCCGAACCCCAAGCTCAGAGGAGGAATAGACGTACACGCAAACACTGGGCGGGGAACACGAAATCACCACAACAGGCCACACAGCAACAACAGAACAGCAACACACAGGAAAACAGTTAACAAGACACCGAGACTGTAACTCACACTACCATCCCCCTCACCACAGAAGTAACACAGGCGCCACAACCTCTGTCACAAAGCACAAATGCCGCTACTAACAACACACCAATACCCGCACAAGCGGCCGCTAACTCCACAACAGCACCTCAGGCTGCCACACGCAACATCAACACTCCACCTGGGGGAATACTGGAAACACTATTCCCCCGACACACGACCGTTCAAATCCTTACCAAGGTGCTGACGGCCGTCACTACACTCATCACCCAGCTCATGAGCGCCGAACCCGGGCAATACTGGGCTGTCATACACACTGCCATCACAACACTCTTTCACACTCTTACATGAATAATATACCACACCCGGCCTATAACGCAGACCCGCATGCACTATCACAGATCCTGTTCTGGAATGCAGACTCGATCCACAAAAAAAGGGCAGAATTCGCCGCGTTCGTGGAGCGCAAGGGAATCCTTGTCGCGCTACTGAGGGAGACTAAACTTAAACCGCACAAACAATTAAACTTTCCTGGCTATTGTGTCTATCGTACCGACCGACCGGGCGACGCCGTGGCAGGTGGAACTGCAATCGTCATACACAAAGATATTGAGCACACAAACATAGAGCTCCCTGAACTGGAAAAAATCGAGGCTACGGCCGTCAGAGTCAAGTTCAACGGAGCCTACACCACACTGATATCGGATACAACAGCCCTGTAGGCATCTCAACACGCGATATCAGCACATTACTCAACATTTCACCGCGAGTAATAGTCGCTGGAGATCTGAACGTAAAACACCCAGAATGGAATTCACGCATATGAAATCCCAACGGCAAAAAACTGTACGAACATTCGCTAGGCAGAAACTACATTATACTAGCGCCGACTGAACCGACGCACATTCCCTATCAGAGGGGACACAGGCCAGACGTGATAGACATGGCCCTCGTCAAGGGCATTACAGCGACACTCAACGTTGCCGTTGAAAACGATCTGCCCTCAAACCACCAACCTGTAATACTATACATTGAGGAAACACTGCAGCACACGGAACAACGCAAGATTGTTCAAGCAAACGCTTGATAGCCACATCCCACCTATACACGAAATTAACGAAACAGGACAAATTGACGAGGCAGTAGAAACCCTCACTAACGCCGTCCGGGACACAATGGCAGGCACCATACCTGATCGCACCTCACAACAACGCAGTGCGGCCCTGCCCCAGGAAATCCTGGGCCTAATCTCAATGAGGAATCGCCTCAGGAGACAATGGCAGCGCACCAGGCGTCCGTACTTCAAACGGCACATTAACAGACTACAGGGCATCATACACGATAAAATACAAACACATAGAACACAACAGTGGAATCAAAAACTCGAAGGGCTCGACACCGCACGACCTGGCGTGTGGCAGCTAGCCCGACACTTCACCAGGGAGAAAATATACACCCCAACGCTTCAAGGGCCTGACGGACCTGCATACTCAGCGGAAGAGAAAGCAGAACTAATGGCTCGAACACTCGCAGCGTCATTCACACCGAACCTGGTACCATCAGATCCAGTGTTCACACTTGCTACTGACCAAGAGGTTACACGCATTCTAGCCCAACCATCGCGCGACGACATTCGACATGCTAGCACAGCCGAAGTCTCCTGGGCTATAATGTATTCCGCTGCTAGGAAAGCCCCTGGTCATGATGGCATTCAAAACCGTGTCCTCCAGGAGTTCACGGATAAAGCAACTGAGTAGCTAACACACATAACGAATGCCATACTAAAACACCAACACTTCCCCGCCTTTTGGAAGACGGCCAAGGTCCTGATGTTCAGGAAACCGGGGAAAGACCACAGCCTCCCACAAAATTACCGACCCATCAGCCTTCTGAGCTCGCTCAGTAAGATTGTTGAGAAAGTGATTCTCAAACGCATCACTAGGCACTGCATAAAAAATGACATCCTGAGACCGGAGCAATTCGGCTTCAGGAATCATCACTCCACAACACAACAACTCCTACGGGTCGTTGAACATATAACACATGGCTTCAACATAAACAAAGCTACAGGGGCAGTGTTCCTGGACATCGAAAAGGTTTTCGACCGTCTATGGCACAACGGCCTCATCCGCAAACTCAGCGACGCGGGATTCCCTGACGGGCTGCTGCGTCTAATACACTCATACCTCACGTGCAGGGAAAACAATCAACACGACACGGTATACACGCGGCTGTACCCCAGGGAAGCATCCTAGGTCCCCTACTGTTTAACCTCTACATAAACGATCTCCCAACCACACACAACACAATGATGGCAATCTACGCAGATGACACAGTCATCCTCGCGCATGATTGGAAACCATCAAACATTACGTCACGCCTACAGACTGCACTCAGAGTGGCCGAGCCTTGGTTGGAGAAATGGCGTGTTAGAGTAAACGTCGACAAGTGCGAAGCCGTTCTGTTCACTAGAAGACCGAAGCAACTGCGCAAACACCGCTACTGCAGATCAATAACTCTACATGCACGTCCAATACGTTTCCGCGAGAAAGTCAAATACCTCGGTGTCTGGCTGGACCGGAAATTACTCTGGGGGGACCACATACAACACATGACCAACCGAGCTAGCGCGAGGCTCAAACAGCTCTATCCTATGCTCAACAGGCGTAGCACACTGAACAGAAGGGTGTCGAGGTCCATGTACATGACACTTATCCGACCCCTGATGACGTACGCAGCTCCTGTCTGGGGATACGCTGCGCCTACACGACTGCGCCGTCTGCAGCTCATACAAAACAAAGTACTCAAAATCATAAGCAATGCTCCACGATACACACGCATCGCGGACCTTCACCGGGAATACCGACTTGAGACTCTCACGGAGGTAATCCACAAACTCACCACAAGACTATACAGAAACTCCAGACATTCGCAGAACCCGTTTATTCTGAATCTGGGGAACTACGACCACAACCATAGATGGAAACATAAAAGACCAAAAGACATATTTGTAAGGACATAACATCTATGGCCAAGCATACGCAAACTTAACGGCACAGGCGAGCCCCTGTTAATCAGACGCCATTACTGGATATCCAGCTGGAATACACTGCCGAATAACTGGCACCACACAGGGAAGCTGTACCGCACACTGCATGCAAACAAGCTCCACACATCCCCCACACAGTGAGATGATCTATGGCCGATCTCCCACTACTGTATAACGATCTTGATTGTTCCAGGAATGCAGCAGCAGCAACTGGGACACATCGCCATCGCTTGTCACGGTAATGATGCATGATACCTATACCAACAAATCCAACTTTGCATGAGCTATCGCAGCTAGTAAGCCACTACTGCTCTTACTACCCATCCCACTGTCGCAGAGGTTTTTTTCCCACGGCACGAGCCATGGCACTTTTTTCCCTCTGCTCTTCAAATCACTACCCTCACTCGCGTTTCGTCCACTATCTATCACCTGATGGACCGTGTTAATGCGTAGTCTTTCCCAGACGCACGGACAACATCACAGCCCAGCATCCTGTGAGCCACTCACTAGACAACTAACATGTTTACGGAGGCGACAGTAGAACTTTTGGTTTGGTCACCACGTTGGTGCGGGCGTGGAGGGGCCCCATCTCTTATATATAAAAAAAAAGCAACAGCACCAGAACATGGTATAACTGGAGTAGGACTCATTATGAATAGGAAATTAGGACAGGCAGTGATTTACTGTGAACAATTCGGTGATAGGGCTATTCTTACCAGAATAGACATCAAAACAACGCCGACAACAACAGTTCAGGTCTACATGTCAACGTTGCAAGCAGAAGAAGAAGAAGACAACAGAAAAAATACATCTGCGTATCTAACGGATAATAAAGTACGTAAAGGGGGATGAACATCTAATAGTACTGATGGACTGGAATGTGGTTGTAGGGGACGGAGTAGAAGAAACGGTTACTGGAGTATATGGGCTTGGTAGTAGGAATGAGGAAGAAAAAAGACTAATTGAGTTCTACAATAAATTTCAGCTAGTTATAGCGAATTCTCCAGTCAAGTGCCACAAGATGAGGAGGTACACTTGGAAAAGGCAGGGAGATAGGGGAAGATTCCAGTTAGATTATGTCATGGTCAGACCGAGATTCCGAAATTAGATACTGGATGTAGAACGTACCCAGGAGCATGTTTAGACACAGATCGCAATGCAGCAATGATGAAGGATAGGCTGAAGCTTAAGAGATTACTCAGGAGAATCAATACGCAAACAAGTGGGATACGGAGGTAATAATGAATGAGGTGATACGCTTGAAGTTCTCTGAGGCTATAGATACTGCTATAATGAATATCTCAGTAGGCAGTTGAGTTGAAGAGGAATGGACATCTCCAAAAAGGGCAGTCACAGAAGTTGGAAAGAAAAATATAGGTGGAAGAAAGGTAACTGCGAAGAAACCATTTCAGTTGATCGGCAAAAGAAGGAAGTACAAAAATGTTCAGGGAAATTCAGGAACTTATAAATTCAAGTCACTTAGAAACGAAATAAACAGGAAGTACAAGGAAGTTAAAGCGAAGTGGCGGCATGAGAAATGCGAAAAAATCAAAGAAGTAATGACTGTTGGAAGGACTGACTCAGCATACAGAAAAACCAAGTGAAATTAATAGCAAGGGTGGTAAGATTAAGAGTGCAATGGAAATTCCACTGTTAAATGCAGACGAGAAAATCAGGTAGGCGGAAAGGATACATTGAAAACCTCTATAAGGAGGAGGACTCATAAGGAGACTTAATGGAAGAAGAAACAGGAATAATAGAGAAGGGCTAAAGGATCCCGTACTAAAATCAGGATTTGAAAGAGCTTTGTATGGTTAAGATCAAATAAGGCAGTAGGGATAGAGAACATTCCATCAAAATTTCTAAAATCATTGGGGGAAGTGGCAAGAAAAGGACTAGTCATGTTGGTGTGTAGACTGTATGAGTTTGGAGAAATACCATCTGACTATCGGAAAAATATCATCCGTACAATTCGGAAGACTGCAGGAGCTGACAATTGCGAGAATTACTGCTCAATCAGTGTAACAGCTCATTCGTTCAAGATGATGACAAAAATAATACAAATAAAAATGAAAAAGAAAATTCAGGCTCAATTGGACGACTTATCAGTTTGTCTAGGAAGGATAAAGGCGCCAGAGAGACAGTTCTGATGTTGCGGTTGACAATGGAAGCAACACTAAAGAAAAATCAAGACATGTTCATGGGATTTCCTGACTTGGAAAAAGCATCCGACAATGTGAAATGGTGCAAAATCTTCGAAATTCTGAGAAAGGTAGGGGTAAAGTATAGGGAAAGACGGGTAATATACAATAAGTACAGGTACCAGGAGGGAACACTAGAAAAACCAAGAACGATGTGCTGGGATTAAAAAGGGGATAAGATAGGGACGTAGTCTTTCGCACCTACTATTCAGTCTATACCTCGAAGAAGCAATGACGAAAATAAAAGAAAGTTTCAAGAGTGCGATTAATATTCAAGGTGAAAGGATACCAATGATAAGACTCGTTGATGACGGTGCTGTCCTCATTGAAAGAGAAAAAGAATGACAGGATCTGTCGAATGGTATGAACAGCCTAATTAGTAGAGAATATTGATTGAGAATAAACTGAAAAAAGACGAAAGTGAAGAGAAGCAGCAGAGATGAGATAACCGAGAAACTTAACATCAAAATGGATGATCATGAAGTAGACGGAATTCTCCCACCTTGGAAACAATGTGACCTATGATGTACAAAGCAAGGAGTACATAAAAAGCAGAGTAGCGTTAGCAAAAAGGACATTTCTGGCCAAGATAAGTCTAGTAGTGTCTAACATGGACCTTAATTCGAGGAAGAAATTTCTGGTAATGTGCATTTGGAATCCAACACTATGTGGTAGTGAAACATGGACTGTACGAGAACCAGAACAGAAGGGAATCGAAGCATTTGAGATGTGGTGCTACAGACGAATGTTGGAAATTGGGTGGACTGATGGAAAATCGGTGAAAAGGAATATATGGAAAACACTGATAAGAAGGAGGAACTGCATCATAGGACACCTGTTACGATACCAGAGAATAACTTCTGTGGTACTAGAGGGAGCTATAGAGGGTCGAAACTGTAGAAGAAGACAGAGATTGGAATACATCGCAAATATTGCGGACGTAAGTCGCAAGTGCTTCTCTGAAATGAAGAGGTTGCCACAGGAGAGGAATTCCTGGCGGTCCACATCAAACCAGTCAAAAGACTGATGGCTCATAAAAACGAATAAGAAGAAGAAGAAGAAGAAGAAGAAAGCTGACTAAGCTGCAAGGCCTTAGCGACAGTTACGCAGAACAACACTAACTTCCGCATAAGAAGGTAAAGTTTTCATGTCCAGAACACATAAATCTAAAGTTCAGAACATTATAATTTTTCTGAAACTGCTAATCGGATCTGAAAGAGTGAAACACTGTTGAATTCATCTCTTTTAGAAATACGATACTAGCAGCAGAAGTCACTACAATTTCCACTTTTTTACGAGCTACACTGAGGTGAAATGAACGATTTTGATGAAATTTTGGCACAGAATAAGCACATATTTCAATTTCGTAAAACAGTCACGTAGTATTACGCTAGAATGCATAGTCTCTTAGTAATGTAAGTGTTGTGACTTGGCAAGACAGCCAAGTCACTATGAGAGGAATCCGAAAGGCACGCGTTTAAGCTCACGCAGGCTGGCGCGAGGTCTGGAACAGGTCAGGGATATGAGACTAGCAAAAATAGTACGTATCTGTTGGAGTACTTAACTTTAATCCATAATTAGTGAACATCGGTCTGACGGTACATGCATCACAAGATAAATAGCAAATGATAATGGCACCTTGCTAGGTCGTAGCAAATGATGTAGCTGAAGGCTATGCTAACTATCGTCTCGGCAAATGAGGGCGTCATTTGTCAGTGAACCGTCGCTAGCAAAGTCAGCTGTACAACTGGGGCGAGTGCTAGGAAGTCTCTCTAGACCTGCCGTGTGGCGGCGCTCGGTCTGCAATCACTGACAGTGGCGACACGCGGGTCCGACGTATACTACCGGACCGCGGCCGATTTAAAGGCTACCACCTAGCAAGTGTGGTGTCTGGCGGTGACACCACAGTAAGCAGCTTTGATGCTTCAGTGTCGAAGTATTATAAATCTGATCCTTAGCGTTGGCAGTGATTCTATTCTGAGAAATATTGCATCGTAACTACACTGCTCAGTTTCCTGCTCACAACGCCGATTTGTTCGGCGTAGTCCGATGTGCCGTTATTTGTAGTCGCATTGACAGCTGATTTTGTCTTCCTTCCATTCCACTTCACTTGGGATTTTAGAGTTTCCTTGGTTTCTTGGTTTTCTAAACTTGGTTTTCTAAACTGTGTAACTCATTTTATGAAGCCCCCTTTGTACTCTTCCAATAACTTCCTACTCGGCTGTTTCCACTGGGACATCCAGCTGAGGATGTAGTTTGTAACTGTTAGTGCAGGTCACGACATTTTTTTAAAACATTGCACAGTCTTTGGACACGCTTTTTCGTCCTTAACGCAGTAATTTGCCTTGTTTTCGTGATTCCTGTGCCGTTGGGCATTGACGATTGAACACACTTAGCAGCCAGTTCCCCACGCCGATCACGAGCGAGCGCTGCAGAGACAGATCTGTCCGCTCTGCTCGTGGATGTTTGTTTTCCGCTGTCCGACCCGTTTTGTTGGGCACCTGTTACCCGGTGCAGACCTCGTGAAAGATTCATGCCGACACCTCGCCCTACCTCGGATGCAGTCGCGACGTACTTGTGCCAGAATGTGTGTGACCTGAAGAGAGTTATATCTCTGTACTTGGTATGTGCTGCCAGTAACGCTGAGGGACCTAGCCCTGCATGTGAAGAGCGGGATGAATCAATGCTAATGTCAGACTTGCAGTACCATAATGGAATTGTGAAAAATCAATATGTTTGGTCTGCAAATGCTTAACGGAGACGCACTGAACTAACTAACAGCACCACTGAAAGGTAGAATTACAGGAGTATATCGCCATCACTTCGCTGCTACGTATCTTAATGTCGGCTTTCTAAACTAGAGACTTCACATCCCGTTCGAGTAGTTCCTCAGCTGCTCTCATTTGGCTGGATTAACTACCATCCAGATGTCCACCCAGTGATGTATCCCTGACAAAATTAGGAATCAAACCTGGGTTCTTGCCATCGCAGTGGGGCTAACAGCCGTGTACCGCAAGTCTCTAGAGGAACGGAAGGTTCCAAATGATTGGAAAAGAGCACAGGTAGTCCCAGTCTTCAAGAAGGGTCGTCGAGCAGATGCGCAAAACTATAGACTTATATCTCTGACGTCGATCTGTTGTAGAATCTTAGAACATGTTTTTTGCTCGAGTATCATGTCGTTTTTGGAAACCCTGAATCTACTATGTAGGAATCAACATGGATTCCGGAAACAGCGATCGTGTGAGACCCAACTCGCTTTATTTGTTCATGAGACCCAGAAAATATTAGATACAGGCTCCCAGGTAGATGCTATTTTTCTTGACTTCCGGAAGGCGTTCGATACAGTTCCGCACTGTCGCCTGACAAACAAAGTAAGAGCCTACGGAATATCAGACCAGCTGTGTGGCTGGATTGAAGAGTTTTTAGCAAACAGAACACAGCATGTTGTTATCAATGGAGAGACGTCTACAGGCTAACCTCTGGCGTTCCACAGGGGAGTGTTATGGGACCATTTCTTTTCACAATATATATAAATGACCTAGTAAATAGTGTCGGAAGTTCCATGCGGCTTTTCGCGGATGATGCATTAGAAAATAGCAGCGAAATGCAGGAGGGTCTTCAGCGGATAGGCACTTGGTGCAGGGAGTGGCAACTAACCCTTAACATAGACAAATGTAATTATTGCGAATACATAGAAAGAAGGATCCTTTATTGTATGATTATATGATAGCGGAACAAACACTGGCAGCAGTTACTTCCGTAAAATATCTGGGACTATGCGTACGGAACGATTTGAAGTGGAATGATCATATAAAATTAATTGTTGGTAAGGCGGGTACCAGGTTGAGATTCATTGGGAGAGTCCTTAGAAAATGTAGTCCATCAACAAAGGAGGTGGCTTACAAAACACTTGTTCGACCTACACTTGAGTATTGCTCATCAGTGTGGGATCCGTACCAGATCGGGTTGACGGAGGAGATAAAGAAGATCCAAAGAAGAGCGGCGCGTTTCGTCACAGGGTTATTTGGTAACCGTGATAGCGTTACGGAGACGTTTAACAAACTCAAGTGGCAGACTCTGCAAGAGAGGCGCTCTGCATCGCGGTGTAGCTTGCTCGCCAGGTTTCGAGAGGGTGCGTTCCTGGATGAGGTATCGAATATATTGCTTCCCCCTACTTATACCTCCCGAGGAGATCACGAATGTAAAATTAGAGAGATTCGAGCGCGCACGGAGGCTTTCAGACAGTCGTTCTTCCCGCGAACCATACGCGACTGGAACAGGAAAGGGAGGTAATGACAGTGGCACGTAAAGTGCCCTTCGCCACACACCGTTGGGTGGCTTGCGAAGTATAAATGTAGATGTAGATGTAGAACGAACGCTAAGCTGTAAAAGCGGACGTAGACGAGCAACACTCCAAGAAGTTTACACGCAGTAAGGCAAGTGTGAATCACATAACACATTCGGAGCGCAAATGATGGAGCGCAGAGACGCATGTATTTTTGTATAACGCCGAATCAGCTTCACTCTTGCAAGAATTTCGATATTGAACCAAGTAATGGAACGACATACAGGGTGACAATTATTTATCTGTATGAAATAAAATCGTTCAAACTGCAGGGTTGGCCGTGGGGCATGATGGGAATTAGTATGCGCATGCACGGTTTGGTTTAGCGGCGAAGCCCGCTCTCATTTGGATGGGTTCGTCAATAAGCAAAATTGGCACATTTGGGGGACTGAGAATCCGCATTTCGCGATCGAGAAGTCTCTTCACCCTCAACGGGTGACTGTGTGGCGTGCAGTGTCCAGTCACGGAATAATCGGTGCGATATTCCTTGATGGCGCGGTGACTACTGAACGATACGAGGAGGTTCTGGAAGATGGTTTCATACCTATTATCCAAAATGACCCTGATTTCGACAAGATGTATTTCATGCAAGACGGAGCTCGACCCCATCGAAGCAGGAGAGTGTTTGATGTCCTGGAGGAGCACTTTGGGGACCGCATTCTGTCTCTGACATACCCAGAGGTCACTGGCATGGGCCTCGATTGGCCGCCATATTCTCCAGATTTGAACACATGCGACTCTTTTATGTGGGGCTATATTAAAGACAAGGCGTATAGCAACAACCCCAAGGCCGTTTCTGAGCTGAAAACAGTTATTTACGAGATCATCGCCAGCATCGATGTTCCGACACTTCAGCAGGTCTTGCAGAATTTCGCTATTCGTTTGCGGCACATCATCGTCAATGATGTCAGGCAATCGATCATGTCGTAACCTAAATCTGAATATCTTTAGTGACGTATACATGTTGAATAAAGTGTGTGCACACTGCAGTTTGTAACTAATTTACGTTTTTTGCTCATATGGTTCAGTAATTGTCACCCTGTACTTTTCTAACGACATTGCAAAGCTCTTGATGAGCCGAGTACAGTGACATAACGCTTACTAATGTCGGCATGAAAACTTCTCGCAATAGTATTCAAGAAACGTCGTTAAATTCCAGGGGAAGACGGATGCACTTCGCTACTGCGGTGTAAACGCCGCCAAGTATGGCTCTCACGCCAAGCCCTGCCATTTCACTGCAACGTAGCCAGAAGACTGGTGTACGGTACTCAGGCGAAACGTCACTCCTCTGGGCACTACTTTGTACAAAAATCCTAAAGGGGCAGATATGACTGTTGGATCTTACGGACGCTCAACGGCGAACTTATCAGCCGCTACAAGTGTTGTATGGTTCAAATGGCTCTGAGCACTATAGGACTTAACATCTGAGGTCATCAGTCCCTAGAACTTAGAACTACTTAAACCTAACTAACCTAAGGACATCACACACATCCATGCCCGAGGTAGGATTCGAACCTGCGACCGTAGTGGTCGCGCGGTACCAGACTGAAGCGCCTAGAACCGCTCGGCCACCAAGGCCGGCTACAAGTGTTGTAAATGGATCTGTATGCTCACTTCTAGCATATGAGAGGAGGTAGGGAAACTGTTTCAGGCGTATGTACGTAAATAAATTTTGTAAAAAACATGTGAACAGTGAAAGGGCTCGATACAGTGGCGGTACGTGACTTGACAATCCAGTTCACACGGCAGCAGCCCATTCCGGACGCTTTGCCTTGTTTGTGCTTTTTTGGTCACCCGCGAAAATATGCAGTACGAACAGTAAGAATTTAAATTTTACCAAGCACCATAACATTTGTTGAGATAAGGCAAAGCAAGATATTTGATCTTCTCTTGACAGTAGATTTAACTTTACATTTTCTGTCCGTTTGCTTATCGACTACTTATACATTTGGAAGCAGACTATTAAGAACTATTTTGGAGACACGTAGATGATGCTACGTGTTGTAAATTGTGAACTGTGAGTTTGCATGAAATAAAAAGTAAATTGGTTTGCTGTAAAGTAATAATAAACACGATCGTCAATTGCCCTCGTTATGTCTCGCGTAGTTGACTTCATACGCTTGATCAATCAGTCTACTTAGGTCACCAACAAATACCACAGGTTACAAAAACCACTTTGAATTTTCTGTTCGTGTACTTTAGTGTTTATTACTAAAATCCCCTGTTGTTTGTTACCTAGGTAATATTGGTTCAATTTAAGTGAAATGCAGTCGATAATACAACATCATGGGTGTTTCACACACACACACACACACAGAGAGAGAGAGAGAGAGAGAGAGAGAGAGAGAAAGAAAGACCGATAGACATACATACAGACGAATGATGTTCAACTATATATCACATAACATCGTATATTACTGTGGTATAGGTTTGAACATCTATTTCGCTCGATCGATGTAATGCATAATGTTTATCATACGGAAATACTTGTGTTGTATAAATGATTCCCGCTCTCACTCAGTAAACTGTTGTATCAGCGAAGTAATGGTGCCCTCAAGAAAGCTTGTAGTTCACAAGTCGAGATGAGGAGGATTTTGAATTTACTGATTTCTGTTTACAGTAAGAAGATCTGATTTATGACATCTTCTTCGTCGTAGGAGTAATTTTTCGTGTCCACTAGACTTAAAAATATTTTTATAACATCCGTCTCTACTTTGTAGTCTCAAAATTCATGTACATCTTTATAAAAACATCATTGTATTCATGTACGTTATACATGAGCTCCTAAGGCTTTCGATCGGCGCCACCCAAACTTGGTTCACATATCACTTACTATCTGGAAAGCCACACTACCCACAGAGATGGGGATAGGATGAAACGGGGGGGGGGGGGGGGGGGCGGACGCAGAATCGTAACTCAGAAACATCTGGACAATTTTATATGCCGGGTGATCAAAAAGTCAGTATAAATTTGAAAACTTAATAAACCATGGAATAATATAGATAAAAGGGTAAAAATTGACACACGTGCTTGGAATGACATGGGGTTTTATTAGAACCGAAAAAAAGAAAAACACTCCACGCGTGAAAGATCTCTTGCGCGCGTCGTTTAGGATGATCGTGTGCTCAGCCACCAATTCCGTCATACTTGGCCTCCCAGGTCCCCAGACCTCAGTCCGTGCGATTATTGGCTTTGGGGTTACCTGAAGTCGCAAGTGTATCGTGATCGACCGACATCTCTAGGGATGCTGAAAGACATCATCTGACGCCAATGCCTCACCATAACTCTGGACATGCTTTACAGTGCTGTTCACAACATTATTCCTCGACTACAGCTATTGTTGAGGAACGATGGTGGACATATTGAGCATGTCCTGTAAAGAACATCATCTTTGCTTTGTCTTATTTTTTTATGCTAATTAATGCTATTCTGATCAGATGACGCGCCATCTGTCGGACATTTTTTGAACGTTTGTATTTTTTTGGTTCTAATAAAACCTCATGTCATTCCAAGCATGTATGTCGATTTGTACCTCTCTATCTACATTATTCCGTGATTTATTCAGTTTTCAAATTTATACTGACTTTTTGATCACCCGGTATACATTACTCATTACTTGTACTATTTGTGTAATTATTTTTATAAAAATTCTATGGGGCAAATATACCCCCATCATTCCTGGCCGTGAGAAGCCATGACGAGCAGAAATATTCAAGAACAATCGATATTTCTGTTGAATCCATAATTTTCGCACTCATTACGCTGATTATTAATTGTTACCGAGGAAGTATTTTCTTGGGCACTGTCTTTTATCTAAATTAAGTCAAGCTCTTGTAGTGAAATTTATGACTCCAAGATAACAGAAAATGCCACCAGTAGCATTTTCTTGTTTCGCCCTCCCAAAACTGCATTCTTGAGTCCAGATGTAACTTCTTTCGTACAACCAGCGGGGTGTTCAAATATCGCTCTTTCTCCAGAGCTGTCGGTTCTTGTATACAAACGAAGCCGTACGAGTGACTTAAACGCCTCTCCCGCAGAATGGCATGACAGGAATGGAATGAGCAACCACAAAATAGTGGTATTCGGAGAACTATTTTACAGCCTCTTCCTGTCGTCTAGGACGTACTTTAGAATCTTTATGGGCGACAAAGTGTTTCTGCGTAGTTGAGGGGATAAATTCCGCATGAAATAGCTATGAGCTCGTTTGAAGGGTTTCTTATCGACGTAGAGATTATTAGTCCTTTCACGCAGAACGTTTCCCCGTTTTCTTAACTAGAAGACATATTTCTAACAGTCTGAAACGTAATATTTTTGAGATCAGTCAAATATTTTTATACTAATTGTTTCTGGAGAGAATGTTGGGCTTTGCTGACGAACATACGGGGTACTGAAATTAGGAAACACTCATCGAGGACACCTAGGCAGCGCAGCTCTGAAACACAACCTTAAACAGCAATCTCGAAGTTTCGCACCGGTTCTTTTAACTCACCACTCGCTGACTGGTATGACGCAGTCTTAATCTTCTCATCTCTGAGTAAGCACTGAAGCACTGCATTCAACGTCGTCTACAGCCTATTTTACACTTTCTGCTCCTCGTTCGCCCGTAGTATTTCCTTCTCCGCTCCTGCTTTCATTCTCAGGTTGACCGTTGCTGCATGCTGCAGCAGTTGTCCCACTAATCCGTTCCTTGTTCTGCAAAGAATCTTCCATAGGCTTCTGCATCTACATATGTTTTCCGTAAACCACCGTATGGTGCATGGCAGACCCTGTAGTCTTTTCCTTTCCTATTCCACTCGCAAATAGAGAGGGAAAAGGAATGTCTATATGCCTCCGTCTGAGCCCTAATTACTCGCATCGTACCTTCACTGCCGTCGCACGAAATGTACGTTGGTGGCAGTAGGGTCGATATGCAATCGGCCTCAAATACTGGTTCTCTAAATTTGCACAATAGTGCCTTAGGAAAGATAAACGTCTTCCTTTCAGGAATTCCCATCTGAGATGCTGAAGTTTCTCCGTAATACTTGCCTGCTGATAGAACCTACCGGTAAAAGATCTACCAGTCTGCCTGTGAATTGCTTCGATGTCTTCCTTCTATCCGACCTGCTGAGGATCCCTAACACCGGAACAGTACTCAAGCATGGGTCTGCATCAAAATATGCTGTCTCCTTTATGGATGAGCGCTACTTTTTCAAAATTCTCAGAATAAAATGAAGTCGAGTGTTCGCCTTTTCTACTGCCAACCTGGCACGCTTATTCCATTTCGTATCGTTTTACAGTGTTAGGCGTAGATATTTAACCGAACTGACTGTGTCAAGCTGCACACTATTAACGCCGTATCCGAACTTTACAGTTTCGATTCATCCGCAATAACTTACTTTTTTTCTCCATTTACAGCTAGCTGCCTTTCATCTCACGAACTAGAAATTTTGTCTAAGTCATCTTGTATATTCATACAGTCACTCAACGACAACATCTTGCCATACACCTTAGCGTCATGAGAAAACAGCCATAAACTTCTGCTTACCTTGTCCGCCAGTTCATTTATGTGTAAAGACAATAAAAGCGGTCCTGTCACACTCCAGACGATACTGTTGTCTCTGATAAGTTCTCGCCGTCGAGGACAGCATACTGGGTTCAAATGGTTCAAATGGCTCTGACCACTATAGGACTTAACTTCTAAGGTCATCAGTCACCTAGAACCTAGAACTACTTAAACCTAAGTAACCTAAGGGCATCACACACATCCATGTCCGAGGTAGGATTCGAACCATCGCGGTTCCGGACTGAAGCGCCTAGAATCGCTCGGACTCAGCGGCCGGCATACTGGGTTCTATTACTTCATAAGTCTTCGAGCCACCCACATATCTGGGAACCTAAACCGTATGCTCGGACCTTCGTCAACAGCCTGCAGTGAAGCACTCTGTCGAATATTTTCGGCAGATACAGGAATATGAATTCTGCCTGTTGCCCTCCATGCGTGGTTTGTAGAACATGATACGAGAAAAGGGCAAGTTGAGTTTCGCACGAGCGATGCTTTCTAAGTCCGTGCTGCTTTGTGGACAGAAACTTTGCTATCTCAAGGAAATTTATTAGATTCAAATCTTGAATGTGTTCAATAATTCTGCAGCAAACCGACGTTGAGGATATTGGTGTGTAACTATGCGGATCAGTTCTTTTACCTTTCTTGTACACAGGTGTCACCTGAGTCTTTTTCCATGCGCTTGGGACTTTTCGCTGGGCGAGAGGTTCGCGTTAAATGCAAGCTAAGTAAGGTTCCAATGCCTCAGACTACGTCCTGTAATGCCGAACTGGGACTTTTTCCTCAGCTCCCTTTTTATAATTCCTCATTGTATAGTCGATCTTTTCACATAATTTTTAAGATTCTTCGGTAGCACCACATTTCGAACACCTCTGTTACGTCTTCTTCGGGTTTCTGATGGTCCACATTTCACCTCCGCGCAATGCTGTGCTCCAGACGTATATGTTCAGGAACATCTTCCTTACTTCCGTATCAATATCGGATACCAGTAGAGCTTTCTTTTCCTGTGCAACTTGCTTCTGACGTCTTACTTGATTCAGCCATCCTGTGCAATTTTGTTTCCTAGATAGGAGGCAATGAACGTATAGAAAGACTGGGAGCAATAGTTATGGTCGTGTTTCACGATTTGGTGATTAACACAATCCCCCCGTACGTAACGTAGAACTTTCTTCATTAATGTACGATGCATTTTTGTCCATGTTGTGAGGCTCAATCACAGCAAACTTTTGCGCCGCTTTCTAGACATCTCTGTGCCGGTTACGAAAATGTTCTTACTCTGTATTTTTCGCATCACTTCATAAATACTTTGAAGATGTTCGAATGTCTAGCTGGAAGTAATCTTACTGAAAACTACAATAAGCTCTTGCAAACACTTTCCCTCGCTGTTAGTTATGGAGGTCAGCTCCTTAAAAAGGGGTTTGATTTTGTAAATTTTCATTTAGCGCTTTTTCTTTATGTACCAAAATATGTCTCGTTGCGAAGAGTTGGTCTCGTTAGCATAGCATGCTTCATGTGAGAGCTTCAGGTAAATAAATGTAAATGTCGTGTGACTAGGGCCTCCCGTCGGGTAGACCGTTCGCCGGGGCAAGTCGGTCTGATGCCACTACGGCGACTTGCGCGTCGATGGGGATGAGAGAGCTTCAGGTGCTTAGCGATAGAGTGATCAAGCTATGTACCGCCAATACGCAGAGCCTGCGCAATACTCATAGTGCAGGAAATTAGACAGCAGTCCGCCAACAGCGCACGGCATTACTGCATAACACATCACAGATTTCCTCGTGGTGGTGCAGAGTATTAGCGTATGAAACAAGAGTGACCGTTGCAAGAACCGTGTTTATTTCATAGCAGTTCGAATGGAAGCCGAGCGAAACTTCTTCGTCTGTATACCACACGCCGTAAACAGTCATTAGGTCCCAGTTGTGGGCAACGAAACTTTGGTGTTCGGAATTTCATATAATTATTGACCGAATTCAAAAAATTAAAATGCTGTCATAATCCTTTCATTAAGAGGTGTAATCATACGGTAACGATTTAACACAATATGACAAGTATTAAAACTATGAAATCTGTATATAGGGTGTTTTATTTTTAATTTAAGACAACTAAATGTTTCGTAAACGACCCGTCGTACGAAAAAAAAATGTACCCCGTCAAAAGCTAATACTAGTATAGAGGAGATCAGTCTGTGCTACGTCTGACCACCCTTACTACCTGAGCGAGGTTCAGCTTTGTGCTTTCGAATGGGAGCCCCTCGTTTTTATTGCGTATTCGGAATCTACTTTTAAAAAATACGCACTATTTACCCAAAGCATTGTTTCCCATTGGCTGTAGATGGCGGTGTAATCGACAAGTATCAAGTGTGCTGACGCATTTGATTTTACATTTCATTGCCGATGTAAATGTAAACCTTTGTGTTCTAACAGTTGATATTTATATTGTAAATTTCCTTTAGTACTGCATATTTGATTGAACAAGAGAATGTGGTTAGTCGTTTCAGTGTCTCGTTAGAAACTACATTTAGCGTGATCCAGGAACAATAACGTGGATGTAGTAGTCTTCACATCGGGTTACCTGTCACCAATGGGGCGCCTGATTTCGATGAGCATCCATGGCAGACGCACCTTCCGCTATCACTTCACGGACATTTTATCTTGTTACAGTTGTTGTGCTTTCTACATCTACATCTACATGCATACTCTGCAAAATACATTCAAGTGCCTGGCAGAGAGTACATCGAACCTCCTTCACAATTCTCTATTATTCCAACTCGTATAGCGTGCGGAAGGAATTATCACCTATATCTTTCCGTACGAGCTCTGACTTCCCTTATTTTATCGTGGTGATCGTTCCTCCCTGTGTAGGTCGGTGTCAACAAAATATTTTCGCATTCGGAGGAGAAAGTTGGTCATTGGAATTTCGCGAGAAGATTCCGTCGCAACGAAAAACGCCTTTCTTTTAATGATTTAGCACTCATGTGGATGACCCCGCACTTTTCGATGTTTAAGGTCAACTGCCACTTTTCGCGCCATTCAGATATCTTTTCCAAATCGTTTTGCAGTTTGTTTCGATCTTCTGATGACTTTATTAGTCGATAAACGACAGCGTCATCTGCAAACAACCGAAGACGGCTGCTCAGATTGCCTCCCAAAGCGTTTATATAGGTAAGATACAGCAAAGGGCCAATAACACTACCTTGGGGAACGCCAGAAATCACTTCTGTTTTACTCGATGACTTTTCGTCAGTTACTACGAACTGTGACCTCTCTGATAGGAAATCACACATCTAGTCACATAACTGAGACGATATTCCATAAGCACGCAATTTCACTACGAGGCGCTTGTGTGGTACAGTGTCAAAAGCCTTCCGGAAATCCAGAAATAAGGAATCGATCTGAAATCCCTTGTCAATAGCACTCAGCATTTCATGTGAATAAAGGGCTAGTTGTGTTTCACAAGAACGATGTTTTCTAAACCCATGTTGACTGTATGTCACTAGGCCGTTTTCTTCGAGGTAATTCATTATGTTCGAACACAATATATGTTCTAAAATCCTGCTGCATATCGACGTTAACGATATGGGCCTGTAATTTAGTGGATTACTCCTACTACCTTTCTTGAATATTGGTGTGACCTGTGCAACCTTCCAGTCTTTGGGTACGGGTCTTTCGTCGAGCGAACAGTTGTATATGATTGTTAAGTATGGATCTAATGCATCAGCATACTCCGAAACCAACCTAATTGGTATACAGTCTGGACCAGAAGATCTGCTTTTATTAAGTGATCTAAGTTGCTTCACTACTCCGAGGATACTTACTTCTACGTTACTCATGTTGGCAGCTGTTCTCGATTCGAATTCTGAAATATTTACTTTGATTTTCTTTTGTGAAGGCATTTCGGAAGGCTGTGTTTAGTAACTCTGCTTTGGCAGCACTGTCTTCGATAGTATCTCCATTGCTATCGCGCAGAGAAGGCAGTGATTGTGTCTTGCCGCTAATATACTTCACATACGACTAGAGTCTCTTTGGATTTTCTGCCAGGTTCCAAGACAATGTTTCGTTGTGGAAACTGTTATAAGCATCTCGCATTGAAGTCCGCGCTAAATTTCGAGCTTCTGTGAAAGATCGCCAATCTTGGGGACTTTGCGTCGGTTTAAATTTGGCATGTTTGTTTCGTTGTTTCTGCATTAGTATTCTAACCCGTTTTGTGTACCAAGGAGGATCAGCTCCGTCGTTTGTTAATTTATTTGGTATAAATCTCTCAATTGCTGGCGATAGTATTTCTTTGAATTTAAGCCACACCTAGTCTACACTTATATTATTAATTTGGAATGAGTGGAGATTGTCTCTTAGAAAGGCGTCAAGTGAATTTTTATCTACTTTTTTGAATAGGTATATTTTTCGCTTATTTTTCGAGGATTTGGGGATTACAATATTCAATCTCGCTACGACAACTCTGTGTCCACTAATCCGTGAATCGGTTTTGATGCTCGTTACTAACTCAGGATTATTTGTTGCTAAGAGGTCAAGTGTGTTTTCAGAACCATTTATTATTCGAGTGGGCTCATGAACTAATTGCTCGAAATAGCTTTCAGAGAACGCGTTTAGCACAATTTCGAATGATATGTTATGCGTACCTCCGGAATTAAACATGTATTTTCACCAACATATCGAGGGTAAATTAAATTCACCACCAACTATTATTGTATGAGTCGGGTACGCGTTTGAAATCAAACTCCCAGTTTTCTTTGAACCTTTCAGCAACTGTATCATCTGAATTGGGAGGTCGGTAAAAGGATCTAATTATCATCTTATTCCGGTTGCCAACAATGATCCCTGCCCATACTAACTCACAGGAAATATCTAGTTCAATTTCACGACAAGATAAATTACTTCTGACAGGAAAAAACACGCCACCGCCAATCGTGTTTAGCCTATCCTTCTCAAAAATCTCGTCTGAGCTCATATCCGACTTTAGCCAGCTCTCAGTGCCTATAAAGATTTGAGCATCAGTGCTTTCTATTAGCGCTTGGAGCTCTGGTATTTTCCCAACACAGCTACGACAATTTACAACTGTTGTACCAATGGTTCCTGTATCTACGTTCTTCCTGTGCTCAGCCTGCACCCTTTGTGACTGAAGCCCTTCTTGTGTTTTCCCGAGACCCTCTAACATAAAAAACCGCCCAGTCCACGCCACACAGCCCCTGCTACCCGTGTAGCTACCTATTCAGCGGAACCCGAAACACAACCACCCTTTGGTGCAAGTCGAGGAATCTGCAGCCTACACGGTCGCAGAACCGTCTGAGCCTCTGATTCAGACCCTCCACTCGGCTCTGTACCAGAGGTCCGCAATCGGTCCTGTAGACTATGCTGCAGCCGGCCGCTGTGGCCGAGCGGTTCCAGGCGCTTCAGTCCGGAACAGCGCTGCTGCTGCGGTCGCAGGTTCGAATCCCACCTCGGGCATGGATGTGTGTGATGTCCTTAGGTTAGTTAGGTTTAAGTAGTTCTAAGTCTAGGGGACTGATGATCTCAGATTTTAAGTCCCATAGTGCTTAGAGCCATTTGGACAATTTTTAGACTATGCTGCAAATGGTCAGCTCTGCTTTCATCTTGCAAGCAAGACTGGCAGCTTTCACCACTTCTGTTAGCCGCTCGAAACCAGAGAGAATGTCTTCTGATCCAAAGTGACACACATCATTGGTACCGACGTGAGCAGCCACCTGCAGTTGGCTGCACCCTGTGTTCTTCATGGCATACGGGAGGAGCCTTTCCACATCTGGAGTGACTCCGCCCGGTATGCACACGGAGTGCACATTGGTTTTCTTACCCTTCTCGTCAGCCAAGTCCCTAAGGGGCCCCATAACGCGCCTAGCGTTGGAGCTCCCAACTACCAATAATCCCACCCTCTGCGATTGCCCAGATCTTGCAGGCTGAGTGGTTTCCTCTGAAACAGGCGACAACATCTGGCTCAGCGACAGTGTCAGCCACAGACAGCACCTGGAACCTGTTTGTCAGACAAACCGGGGAGGCCTTACGTGCGGCCGCCTGAAGTCTTTCGCCGCCTGCTTGGCCCCGGGGCGACCTCCCACTCGACCACAGGCGAGGGGTCAGCCTCAGTGCGAGCAGTAACTGGGTTGGCCACCGGTGAGGGCCGATGGAGGACTCTGACGTGCTGGACGTCCGTTGGATCCCCACGGCCGGCCCACAACTGTGGTGCCCATCCACTGCAGCCTCAAGCTGTGTAACCGAAGCCTTCACAGCCTGAAGCTGAGAGCGAAGTGTCACCAACTCGGCTCGCATCCGCACACAACAATCGCAGTCGCTATCCATACGAAAGAGCGGGGAAAACTAAACCATGCATATAAACGGACTATCGGCACGTGCTGCGCAACTCTACTCTAGACCCTGACGGAAACGCATGAACTGTGTCTAGTAATACGCAGATATTCGAAAAACTATCGAAGCACTCAGGTGAAACTAAATAATTTGCCCGTGATTAGGAACTTGTAATATGTCACAAAATCGGTTTACTTTCCGACGCAAACAAAAACGTGACAACTGTGGCTATTATATATTGAATTTACATGCAGAAACTCAAGAAACTAAACTATTAAGGCACGCGGATGATACAATAAAATTCGCTCCTGGTTAGGAACTCGTAAATGACACAAAAGTGGTTACTTCCCTGTTGCTGCGTCTTTCTCTGTCGGCTACTGCTGCCTGACTGCTTTGTATTCCACCGGCAGCAGTTAGCACGAGTCTTACGGTGGTCAGATAGAAACACCGACATTAGTCACCTTGAAGGTAGGTTTCGAGGGCGGTCACCGAAATGAAGCATTGTGATGATTTCAGGACTCACCACGCGCAACCCTGCAGGAAACAGAAGACTACGTTACCATACAATAAGCTTAACTGCCAGGTCGATCTCTAGCCATATTATTTGTGCTGTACAGTCACATTTGCGGCATTCAAGTAACGTTTGAACATAAATATCAACCGTTAGAACACAAAGGTTTACATTTACGTCGTAAATTAAGTGTAGAATCAAATGCGTCGGATCTTAAGTGCAAAAACAGACACACTGATATTTGCCGATTGCAGCGCCGTCTGCCATAAATGGGATTGGTTGGTTGATTTAGAGGAGGGGACCAAACAGCGAGATCATCGGTCACATCGAATAACGGAAGCATGCGGACGGAAATCGGCCGTGGCTTTTCAAAGGAACAATGCCGTCATTTGTCTGAAGCAATTACAAATGTAATGTATTGCGAATACAAATGTAATGTATTGCGAATACATAGAAAGAAGGATCCTTTATTGTATGATTATATGATAGCGGAACAAACACTGGTAGCAGTTACTTCTGTAAAATATCTGGGAGTATGCGTGCGGAACGATTTGAAGTGGAATGATCATATAAAATTAATTGTTGGTAAGGCGGGTACCAGGTTGAGATTCATTGGGAGAGTGCTTAGAAAATGTAGTCCATCAACAAAGGAGGTGGCTTACAAAACACTCGTTCGACCTATACTTGAGTATTGCTCATCAGTGTGGGATCCGTACCAGATAGGTCTGACGGAGGAGATAGAGAAGATCCAAAGAAGAGCGGCTCGTTTCGTAACAGGGTTATTTGGTAACTGTGATAGCGTTACGGAGATGTTTAATAAACTCAAGTGGCAGACTCTGCAAGAGAGGCGCTCTGCATCGCGGTGTAGCTTGCTCGCCAGGTTTCGAGAGGGTGCGTTTCTGGATGAGGTATCGAATATATTGCTTCCCCCTACTTATACCTCCCGAGGAGATCACGAATGTAAAATTAGAGAGATTAGAGCGCCCACGGAGGCTTTCAGACAGTCGTTCTTCCCGCGAACCATACGCGACTGGAACAGGAAAGGGAGGTAATGACAGTGGCACGTAAAATGCCCTCTGCCACACACCGTTGGGTGGCTTGCGGAGTATAAATGTAGATGTAGATGTAGATGAAAACCTAAATGAGGAAGATCAGACGCAGGTTTGAACCGTCGTTCTGCCAAATGCAAGTCCAGTGTGCTAAACAGTGCGCCACCTCGCTCGGTCATGAATGGGAAACAACGCTTTCAGCAAACCGTACGTATTTTTGGCGTAGAATCCGAATATGCAAAAAATGGCTGTTCCTTTTATGTCGTTTCGTTGTCTCTTTAGAGCTGTACCTTCGAAGCAAAGGGAGGATTTTGTTTGGTGGCCGGTATCCTCTTTCTATAACAGAAACTGCACGCATATATTAACTGGGTTCTTAGTCCACGTTAGCCTCATCGTTGGTGAAGTACAAAGTCTGCTACGTACAGTTCTATGGTTGCTATGTGCTGCCTGTCTCTGCGGTGGCGGCGGAGCTAACTGCTACTGCGATTCCAGCTGGGCTGCCACTGACGACACTGGAACTTACTCGGTGCGACAGACTGCCACAGAATTGAACAGACTGGCCTTCCGGTCCGAGCGGCGATCCTAAATACTGGAGGCCGAGGACGCGTTGGCGGCGCGTTTCCTGTGAGTTTGTTGTTGGCCTCTATCTCTCGTCTCGCAACCTCTTTGCTGCATGGTGTGCTGGCGCCAGCTTACGCCAGCACAGTTCCCATTTCAAAATACCAAACTGACCCCGCCCACACAGGAGGAATGGTTAGCAGGTAACCACTTGTAGTACAGATAGATGTCTACTTTACTAAAATTAAATTTTCACCCAGGACTTTTTTTTTTTGTGAAGCATCGTTTTTGAGATATTTAGCTGTCTCAACTTAAAACCAACACCCTTATGTCTTGATGCAGTGTAACTCACAATCTGCAAGCTACAAACACTATATTCCTCCAGTATTTTAAAATGAGAGGAGTTAGCGATTTCCAACAAGTCTTACATATATCTTCAAACCACTTAGAATTTTTTTTCTCCCTGATCGACCCCATCTACACACACACACACTCCCTCCCGCACGCACACACACACACACACACACACACACACACACATACACACACACACACACACACACAACACAAAATAATGAAAGGAAAAGTTTATTGCTTACTGAATCTTCTCTGTTCATTCACTAAAACTTCATCATCAGGCGTGGCGTTTTAATTTATTACTTCGTTACCAGTAACTCTATTCCGGAAACATTCTACAGACAATATCGACGCTCAAAAAGGTTCCGTCTGAGGGCGTTGTTGCGCGTATATGCAAAATAACACGACTCCGGAATTAGTGTGGCAACCGTGTCTTTCAGACATGCGTACAGTGAATGAAGAAACGTGAACTACGGTGATGTTATTGCCAATTGCGTCCAGACAGGATCAGCGGGTTATTAATCTTTTTTTGGCTGCCGAAGGACAAACACCGGTAGACATCCCTCGGAGAAAGAAGAATGTGTATGGTGCAGCATGTGTGGCGGAAACCACCGTTCTGCAACGGTGCGCGAAGTTGCGTGCTGGTCGCGAGTCCACTCAAGACGTCGCTCGATTTGGTAGGCCAGGCTCAACTGGGAAAGTCAAGTGGGAGACGCTCGAGCACCCGCCCTACAGTCCTGGTCTCTCCTAGTGCGAATATCACGCCTTCGGTCCCGTAGAAAAAGACCTTGAAGAGTCAACGATTCGTGTCGCTCGAGGATGTGAAGCAGTCACGGACTTAAGAACGATGTCTTTCGCGTCTGTGTTGTTGTATAAAGCACCCTCGGACGTCTTTCTGTGAACCTTCTGCACTGATGGCGCCAACGCTCCCTTAGCAGCGTAAACATTGCGACGAATATCTATGCCCCTTCTCCGATACAGAGCTCGGTTCGCTGCGCCACTAAGATTGTATCCGCTGTCACGGTTGAAGTTCCTGTCGCACATTCTTCATTCTACAGGCTCTCTAAATACGTAATCCCAGTATGCAGGAAGCCACTCCGTGTACAGCAATCCGGCGCTCACCGATTTATATCACAGAGCCCAGAGTTTTCATCGTCCAGTTAAAGAGAGTATTTATGTATTGAACTGGGGACCTAGAAAGGACGGAGAGGCTTCGTCCCCGCCATGGCCCTCAGTGCTACACAAACCCACAAAGACTACAGCAGTCCACTCACCCCAACGCCATCCCACACCGTACCCAGGGTTATTGTGCGGTTCGACCACCAGTGGAGCCCCCGGGAACGTCTCATTCCAGACGAGTGTAACCCCAATGTTTGCGTGGTAGAGTAATTATGGTGTACTCGTACCGCATTCCCCGAGGCAGATGGAAAACCGCCTTAAAAACCATCCACATTCCGTAATTAAAGAGACTGAACAAATTAGAAAGTGTGACCGGAACTTCAACTGTGACAGCGAATATAATCTTACCGGTACAGAGAAGCTAGCTCTCGGAACAGAAAAGACGCAGAGATATTCGCCGCAATGTTCACGCTATTACGGGTGGCATCACCAGCGCAGACGTTGGCACCGTCTGCGACAGGTTACGTAATTATCGACCAATCAGAAGCCGTCTATTGACTATATAAGGCCACCACAGTAAGCCTGATGTTCCATGTGCAGGTGGCCAACTATCGGTGTTACCGCACCGACAGGTTGACCCACGGCGGCGGGACGGCTATCTATATCAAGGCGCCCCTCACACATCATGAGGTTCAGCTACCGCCTCTCGCTGCAGTGGAGGCCACTGGGGTGGCTGTCACCACGACGGCGGGGGTCATCACCTTCGTTGCGGCCTACAGGCCGCCGAGGGGACTGCTTCAGGAGGCTGACGTCGACGCCCTGCTGGCACTGCGCGGGAAAGTCTTCCATTGCGGGTGCTTGGCATTCAAGTCACCCGCAATGAACTCCCGCATCACCACCGCCAGCGGCCGCCGCCTCCTTCGCGCCGCACAACGCTATGGCGCGATAGTACTGGAGCCTTACGATCACACCGTCTTCCCCCATCGCGGCCAGTCTGATGTGATCGACATCGCCGTGCTCAAAGGTGTTGGGCACTTCACGTCTACCACCGTTAGATGCGCCATGTCATCCGATCACCTCCCGGTGGTCTTCGACATGGACGTCATCGGTGCATCTATGCCGTCAGACCGCCACAACTTCCGTGGCATAGACGAGGCACGCTTTCGTGACGAGGTCCTAGACCGCCTCGAGGGCGAACCAGATCCCGCTGTGCAAGGGGCTGACGAAGCGCTGGCCTTCTTCACGCGGCACACGCTGGCTGCAGCTGAGGCGGCCAACCCCAGGCGGCCGGGACGGCCGCGAGAGATGTCGCGCCAACTCCCGCCGCACATCCTACAGGCGATCACAAACAAGAATCGCCTCTTCCGGGAGTGGCAGCTCACACGGCTGCCTGACACGAAGCGCCGCCTCAACAGGGCGCGGCGCGAGATTCGGGCAGCCATCGACGAACATCGAAATCGGGACTGGGCGGGC
This sequence comes from Schistocerca serialis cubense, assembly GCF_023864345.2. Taxonomy (NCBI): domain Eukaryota; kingdom Metazoa; phylum Arthropoda; class Insecta; order Orthoptera; family Acrididae; genus Schistocerca; species Schistocerca serialis. Next base: position 444,536,125 of record NC_064646.1, on the reverse strand, counting down.
CTTGTGGCCACCCTAACAACGACAGATGGTAGCGCTTGGCGGACCGCCAAGCGTTTCCTTCGTCGTCGCCAGCGAGTCCCGCCTCTCCATACCGGTGCGAACGTTGTCTGCGAACCAGATGCGAAAGCCGGCATCCTCGCGGACACGTTCGCGGAAAATTTTCAACCCGCTGATGGTGTGATCGATCCCGACCACGTCCGTCTGGTGGAGGACCGCCTGCCGGTTTTCCTCGCTGCGCGGGAGGAAGACGACTCGATCGAGCAAATCAAAGCTGAGGAAGTGGCACTGCAGCTCCGTCGACTCAACCCGAAGAAGGCGGGTGGCACAGATGGTGTCACCAACTGCCGGTTGAGGATGCTACCGCCGCAGGTACACCAATCTCTGGCGGACATCTTTAACTGCATCCTCCGCTCTGGGACCTTCCCTTCCGCGTGGAAACATGCGGAAGTGGTTGCCATCCCCAAGTGCGGCAAGGATCCACGCCAGGCATCGAACTACAGACCGATCAGTCTGCTCCCGTCCCTCTCAAAAGTGTTTGAGAGGTTGTACGTGGTGCGGCTGCTCCGCCACGTGACGGAACAGCAAATCATTCCCGAGGAGCAGTTTGGTTTCCGGGGCTGCCACTCTACCACGCAGCAGCTTTTGCGCCTCGTGGAACAGGCGATGCGAGCGCTGGAGACGCGGGAGTACCTAGGGGCGGTGCTTCTCGATGTCTGCAAGGCCTTCGACTGCGTGTGGCACGACGGCTTCGTGTACAAACTTCTTGTGCACGGGGTACCGACGTCGCACGTGGTCCTGCTGCGCTCGTATCTCTCGGGACGCACTTTCCACGTCCGAGCAGATGGGGGCACTGCCACCGACCGGCAGATTCGAGCGGGAGTGCCGCAGCGGTCGGTCCTCGGCCCCCTGCTGTACTCCCTGTACACCGCCGACGCCCCGCGGGTGGCACGCGTGGAGTTGGCACTTTATGCTGACGACACGGCGTTGTTCACCCGCAGCATGAACGCGGCCGAGAAGCGCCACCGCCTCCAGCTCCGATGCGACGTCCTGGGCGCCTGGTTCACGAAATGGCGCCTGAAGTTCAACGCTGCGAAGAGTCAGGCTGTCATCTTCAGCAGAAAGAGGCTGCCGCCGGACCTACCGCCGGTCACGATCATGGGGGGCCCCATCCCACGGTTGCGGACCGGCAAATACCTCGGGGTGACGTTGGACAGGCACCTGACGTGGCTGCCACACGTCCGAGACGTCAGAGGGCGGTCAGTGGGGCGCCTTCGTGCGCTTTACCCACTGCTCAACCCTTCATCGACACTTCCTCCACGCCACGGCTTAACCATGTATCTGTCCCTTGTCCGGCCGGTACTGGAATACGCGGCCGTGGTGTGGGGTAACGCGGCAGCGACGCACATTGCGACGCTCCAACGCGTGCAAAATAGGGCGCTGCGACTTGCGCTCCACAAGCCGCCTCGCTACCCGACGCGGCTGCTACATGAGGAAGCTGGCATCCCTTTCCTGCGGGATCGCTTCCGGCAAATCGCCAGAGTGTTCTACAGCAATGCAGAACACTCTGGCAGCCGCCTGATTCGTGGGCTGGGCCGCCAGGTCCACCACAGGCCAACGACACGTTGGCCCGACCTACTGCGAGAGTAATCTTCTCTTGCAGCCCGATGTAGAAACAAAAGGCGTCACAATGAACGACGCCCAGTGAGGAGAGCTCACCCCGTTAGGTCCCACTGCACCCCACAGAGGTCACCGCAGGAACAGCAGCTCCGCTGCTTAACCTGCCCCCACACCTGGCATATGTAGCCAGAGTTATAGAGCGAGCGAGCGAGCGAGCCTGATGTTCCCAAACCTTCCCTTCCCTACAAGCCGTACTATCTCGCCAGGTATCATGGGATAATGTTTGACATCATCTCCAGGAAAAAACTGTGGATTATCAACCTCCACCCTGTCTTCACCCCCCTCTACCCCTGCCTATTGAGATAATCTCATCGAGGTCTCGGGAGGCCTTTCCCTTATGACAACTCGTAGTCGACTAGTCTAAGAAGTCCAAGAACTTTTCGAACAGCTATCTTTTTAGCAGACCTCTATATTAGGCTCCAGTTATAACTTCAAGCCAGTCCAAAACGGCAGGTGCCTTAACGTCAACCAGCAAGGAGTCAGGGGGAATAGCAGTTCCTGTTTAATCTCCGCATTCAATACACTGAGATCAGGTCCATCTGTTTCTCGCAGTCGCAATTTTGACAGTCAGCTGCTCCTGAGGAAGGTGACTGGGGTAATCGTCGAAAGCTTGAGGTTTTACGCTGAACTGACGCAGCAAGAAGTCCGAGAATGTTTTATAGTTACGGATCTCTCCACGCAGCAGGACACAATGTTTTCCCAAACTGGTATATTCAACCTGGTGCGCTGGTGCAATGATTTCCTCGATGCTCTCGGCGATTTTGTCTGATTGGGATATTGATTCTGGACTGTACGGTCTTCGAACGGAAACATTTTCGTCGTCACTTACATATTACTGAACACACCTGAAAACTTGTATCTTGGACAACACATAATATAAACTAATGTCACTAGACTTTTTAATATAAATATTTATCTTTTTGTTTGCTGAATATTAAGCGGAATTAAAGCTAATGCATTTTGTAAATTATTTGAAATTATTAGATGTTTGCAAGTAGGTACCAACACCATACATAGTAGTGCACATTAACAAAAGATCAATATTTTCCTGCCTTAACTGAGGGCAATTTAATACTTTCTCGCTTGTTCCTTTTGCCGATCTCGTGACTCACATTATGCAATTGCTGAACAGTTCTAAGAAGACTTGAGGCTCACTTCAAATAGGTACTTCAGTTTACCCCAGTAGGTTGGCGAAAATACATACGAGTATTTAAAGTGGGTGGTAGGCATAAAACATTGTTCGAAGTGTTTCTGAATGGTTTCTCTAAAAATTATTTTGAACCGTCCTGAAGCCCAGTCGAATTGTAAATGGTTGCAAAAAGGTATCCGACTTCTTAGCAACAAATAATCCAGAACAAATAGGAATCATCGTGACGGATGCAGGGATTAATGACCACAACAGCGTTGTAGCGAGACTGAATACCGTAATATTCAAACACATGAAAAATAAACGCAAAATATGCATACTTAAAAAAGCTGGTGAAATTCGCTTGAACCTTCCTAAGAGACAGCCTGCATTTCTTCGGAACTATGTATGTGTAGATCAGATGTGGCTTCAATTAAAAAAATAGTATCGAGAGCAATGCAGAAATTTACACCAAATAGATTCATAAGAGAGGATACTGATTCCTCATGGCACATAGAACAGGTCAGAACATTGTTGCAGAAGCAATTAAAAACGCACGCCAAATTTAAGAGAATATAAAATCCCCAAGATGGGAAATTTTTTACAGAAGCTCGAAATTTAGTGAGGGCTTCAATGATGCATACTTTTAATACTTTCCATTTTGAAACTCTGTCCCGAAATATGACAGAAAATCCTCAGAGAAACTGTTCATATGTGAATAACACCAGCGGAAAGACACAAACAGTACCTTCACTGCGCTATACCGATTGTAATATTACCGATGACAGTACCACTAAAGCCCAGTTGCTAAATACGATTTTCAGGAAATCTTTAATGAAAGAAGACGAAGTAAATATTCCAGAATTCGAATCGAGAACTGCTGCCAATATGAATAACGTAAAAGTAGATATCATCTGTGTAACGAAGCAACACAAATTACTTAATGAACCTGTAGCCACCGAGGAAAATTATCTCGTTGCAAAGTGCCGCTTGTCAAAGAATGATGCGTTATGTAGTCATAGTGTTGTTAATTTTTCTTTTTTTTTACTTTTGGTCGGTATGTGCAGCCAGACACATATTTTACGCATTGTCTCTGTAGTTGCGCTTCGTAAATATTGGAATAAACCTTGTCAAATACCCTACAAACTCACGTCATCTGCTCTATATTCTATACCAATTAAGTTCCTTTCAGAGCAGGCAGATGTAATATATCCATATTGAGCAGTCATATACAACCACTCGCTCTTCGAAAGATCCGAAAGTAAAGATTAGAAAGTTGCACATACAACACGAATACTCAAGAAAAGAAATACGAGTAGTCCGCTGAATTACAGAGCCATATGACTGACGGCGATTTATAGCAGGTTATTGGAACGTATACTGCATTTGAACGTTATGAATTAGCTCGAAGAATACCATCTATTGTTTTATAGTCAGTACGGATTCAGAAAATACCGTCCTTGTGCAACATGTAGCTGTTTATTCATTGGAAGTAATGTGTGCTATCGACAGGAGATCTCAAATTAATTGCTTATTTCTGAATTTCCAGAAGGCTGTTGATACTGTTCCTCACAAGCGACTTTTAATCAAATTAGGTGCCTATGGAGTGTCATGAGTGTCATCAGATATGCTGCTGGATTCGTGATTTCGTCTCAGAAATGTCGCAGTTCGCTGCAATTGACGAAGAGTAATCGAGAAAAACAGAAGTGTCATTTGGCGTTCCCCAAGGCTGCTCATACGCATGAGTACTGAAAGTGTGAGGTCATGCACATGAGTACTAAAAGAAATCGGTTACATTTCGGTTACAAGACGACTTACACAAATCTAAGAGCCGTCAATTCAACTACATACCTGGGAATTACAATTACAAACGACTTAAATTGTAACTATCGCACGAAGAATGCTGTGGGGTATGTAAACCGAAGATCCGCGTTTTATTGGCAGAACACTTAGAAGATATAATAAATGTAGTTAAGAGACTATCCTCATACGCTTGTCTGGTAGAGTATTGTTATGCAGTATGGCATCCGTACCAGACGAGATTGACGGAGAACATCGGAAAGGTTCAAATAAGGGCAGCTCGTTTCGTGTTACTGAGAAATAGGGAAGAGAATGTCATGGATGTGATAAGCGATTGGGATGGAAATCATTTTAAAAAAGGCGTTTTTCGCTGCGGTGAGTTCTTTTCTCGAAATTTTCCAAGACCACCTTTCTCCTCCGAATGTGAAAGTGCTTAAGGAGAAAGGACTATTGTAATAAAATAAAGGAGGTTGCACGGTAAGATTGAAGTGTTAGTTTCTCCCTCGCCATGTTAGAGAGTGAAACGGTAGAGAAACAGAATGAAAGTGGTTTGATGAACCCTCTACAAGCATTTAAGTGTGAACTGCGGAGTTGTAATGTAGTTGTAGATGTAATTAAGTAGCAAAACTATCATACGTTCCGAAGTTGTAGGCTCTATTACGGTTAACGATGAACAGACCATGATACCCTACTACTTCCAGCGAAGCGTACATGAAACATAAATGAGATTAAGTCAGGATATAGTATCGCCTTAAGAGCATTTTAATTGTCACCAGTATTTTAATGTCCGATGATTTCTTGGCAATAGTTAATAAAGCAGATCAATTTCAGTTGCTTTCAATTGTGCTAGTCAACTTTGTCTGTACAAGTGATGGCCGTATTCGGCGTGAATAACGAATTACGTCCTTCTTCTATGAAAGATATTAGCTAAAATCTGATATACAACAGTCCATTTTGAGCAGGAAACTGTCGGATATTCGAAGAACAGCGGTGACAGTAATGAGCGCGCAACCACTTCTAACTGCTGTTGCTACCAAACAGTTACATTGACTGGCAGACGGCGAATTAACTTCCGATACATTTGAGTAGTCCATGAGATATGATGTCATAAGCATTGAGATGCACAATAAACTAGCTTTTGTTAAAACAGAGCGTAAATTACCCAGTGTTTGATAATGAGAGCACTTAGAGACTTCCAATAAACTTCAAACATAAGTTGAAACCTTTTCTAAACTTTTTCATTACCCTATGGGTGAATAGACCGAAACTAGTAAAACAACGATATTTAATATTTCTCTTCCTCAGTCATAAATATTTTAGAACTACAATTTCCTTGCTCGAAGTAGAACATTTAACACATTAATTCATCTCTAAATCTCTGATTAGACGTCTGGATCTATCGGTACTGGCACTACAAGAAAGACAATGGCAGCGACCATCGAAAATGAATTCAGCAACGTATTACTTCATCTTGCATATGTCTCGCTTAAGTGCACGATCCGCAAATTACTGAAATTTTAGTACATACGGAAGGATACCAGCGACAGTCTTTGCTCCCGCGTACAACATGCGAATGGAACAGGAAGGGAAAAAGTGGTAGCGGTTCTCTGTGAACCCCCCCCCCCCCCCCCCCCGCCATACACCACAAGGTGACCCACGACTGCAGTTGCAGCTGTAATAGTGTCAGCAAAACAGCAAAACAGTAAACATCCTCGATTTATCTGGAAGTGTATGATCACTGCTGAAGACAGTGAACTTCCCCCCTCATGCGAGCATACAGAACACCGTGACCAGATGAACGGTCGTTGGACGCACTCAGTCAGCCGGCTCTCATACGTGGGCAACGTGCCTCTCTGTTGACATAACACCGAAGCACTTTCCGCTGCTTGACTCATGTCTGCATTCATGAAATACTAAACACACACTGTTGGCATGTGAGTCGATACAGCAGATGTTTAGGAAACATGGTGTCTCTGTCCGACCGTCACAAACTCCTCCGCCTACTTTAGGTTCCCTGTCTAGCACACATGGCCCAACGGATGCCCTACGATTGTCTACGTCTATACAGTGTAGAGTATCTACAATTTTTTTATAAAGATCCATGTTGATGATATAAATTGTACAATTCACAATCACCGGTATCAGCCATTGTCATCTTCAAATCTGTTAGAAATAGAAAATCAGTGGTGTAACCTAAGTTGAATTGTTCACGCACTCGAACCATACATAGTATAAAAATATTCTGATGTAAGTATCAACGTCACTCTACACTGAAGAGCCAAAGAAGCTGGTACACCTGCCTAATATCGTGTAGGGCTCCCGCGAGCACGCAGAAGTGCCGTAACACTACTTGGCATGGACTCGACTAATGTCTGAAATAGTGCTGGAGGGAATTGACACCATGAATCCTGCACGGCTATTCATAAATCCGTAAGAATACGAGGGGCTGGAGATCTCTTCTGAGCAGCACGTTGCAAGGCATTCCAGATATGCTCAATAACGTTCAGGTATGGGCAGTTTGGTGGCCAACGGAAGTGTTTTAACTCAGAAGAGTTTTCCTGGAGCCACTCTGTAGCAATTCTGGACGTGTCGGGTGTCGCATTGTCCTGCTGGAATTGCTCAAGTCCGTCGGAATTCACAGTGGACATTAATGGATGCAGGTGATCAGACAGGACGCTTAAGTACGTGTCACCTGCCAGAGTCGTATCTAGACGTATCAAGGGTCCCATATCACTCCCACTGCACACGTCTCACAGAATTACAGAGGCCCCATCAGCTTGAACAGTCCCCCGCTGACATGCTGGATCCATGGATTTATGAGGTTGTCTCCATACCCGCACACGTCCGTCCGCTCGATACAGCTTGAAAGGAGAATCGTCCGACCAGGCAACATATTTCCAATCATCAATAGTCAAATGTCGATGTTGGCTCGCCCAGGCGAGGCGTAAAGCTTTCTGTCGTGCAGTCATCAAGGGTATACGAGTGAGCCTTCGACTCCGAAAGTCCATATCGCTGATGTTTCGTTGAATGGTTCGTACGATGACACTTGTTGATGGCCGAGCATTGAAATCTGCAGCAGTTTGCGGAAGGGTATCTCTTCTGTCACGTTGAACGATTCTCTTCAGCCGTCGTTCGTCCCGTTCTTGCAGAATCTTCTTCCGGCCGCAGCGATGTCTGATTGGATTGGATTGATTTGGGGGGAAAAGACCAAAAAGCTAGGTCGTCGGTCTCGTCGGATTACGGAAGGATGGGGAAGGAAGTCGGCCGTGCCCTCTGAAAGGAGCCATCCCGGCATTTGCCTGAAGCGATTTAGGGAAATCACGGAAAACCTAAATCTGGATGGCCGGACGCGGTATTGAACCTTCGACCTCCCGAATGTGAGCGACGTCCGAGATTAGATGTTTTACCGGATTCCTGATATTCACGGTACATTCACGAAATGGTTGTACGAGAAAATGCCCACTTCATCCCTACCTCGGAGATCCTGTGTCCCATTGCTCGTGCGCCGACTATAACATCACGTTCAAATTCTTAAATCTTGATAACATGCCATTGTAGCAGCAGTAACCGATCTAACAACTGCTCTAGACACTTGTTGTCTTATATTGGCGTATTCGATCGCAACGCCGTATTCTGCCTGTTTACATATCTGTGTATTTGAATTCGCATGCCTATACAAGTTTCTTTGGCTCTTCAGTGTAGATATCTAGGAACATAGTAAGTGCTGGTAATGGCCTGTGTGCGTCCTTATTTACACAATTAACAGTGGCCTGTAGAGGGCAAAGAGAGCGTGTGTCAATAAAACTTGGACTGACATGCAGTGTGTGGAAATAAAATCCACATTTGAAATCCAAGTAATGATAGGAAGCTTTTCGCCTAGCAAAGTGATAACACATAATTGTGTAAAAGAATAAAAAGCTTGAATGTAACCTCATGTCTGTTTTACAAAACTTCGGCAGAACTGTCGGATATCTGTAACTTGCTAGTACGATATTTCGGGGCAGAGTCTTCTGGCCATCTACAAGTGCACACTGATGAGCAAAACACTAAGCTCGCCAGTTTAAGATCCCACCCGCACGTGCGAGGTATATAAATGGAAATGTCGTGTGGCTAGGGCCTCCCGTCGGGTAGACCGTTCGCCTGGTGCAGGTCTTTCGATTTGACGCCACTTCGGCGACCTGCGCGTCGATGAGGATGAAATGATGATGATTTGGACAACACAACACCCAGTCCCTGAGCGGAGAAAATCTCCGACCCAGCCGGGAATCGAACCCGGGCCCTTAGGATTGACAGTCTGTCACGCTGACCACTCAGCTACCGGGGCGGACACGTGCGAGGTGTGCTTTTATAGTTTGCATTGGGCAAGCGTTGCTTGAGCGCATGCGCTTCTGCTGTTAAGTCTGTGCGTTGCCCGGCGCGCCCTCCGTGGTGAAAGCTCGAGGACGAGTAGGCAGAACACGAAGTTTTTCTATAACCGGTCCCAGGCAGAATTTAACTGGAAACCGCTGTCTCGATTCATAATGGATTCGGCGAGTCGTATTTCCACTTATTCTTTGATGGTTGAGATCCAATAGTTTGACATATAGGCCACAATTTTTGTTTCATTATATTTCATGGATGACCATTGTAAAAACAATGTTGAACGATAGCGGAGATATTTACCTTGAGAAGACGAGTATGCCACTGATGTTCTATAACGCAATCCTGCACAGAAGCGTCATTTGCCCTATATAAGATTTGTCGCATTCACACGGAATTCTGTTAAGGCAACCGCTTTGCGCAACAATAAGTCGTCTTTGTCACATCCCTAAAGCACTGATATTTTTGAAGCAGGTCGAAAGATTGCTTTATCTCTTATTAATATTCTGCCTATTTTAGCTGAAACATTTCCAGTACATGGTAGACAAGCAGTCTTTTGGAAGGTCTCATCCACTTCCTTGTTCATAGGACTTTGTACTTCCTTGTTCTGTCGTTTGCACGTCTGTAGGACTCTTTGTGTTTGTTGAGACGAATATCCATTGTCCAGGGACACTGGTTTCAGGTGTTCCAGCTTGTGCAGGCTGTCGGCACCTGAGAAGGTATGGGCTCACAGGATCAAAGTCTTTAGACGTCCATCGTTTGTGCAAGATGGTTGCGGCTAGTAGATTTTAAATAAAGATCAGTATGAGCTTCTTTACGAAATACTGAATGCTCAATTGTGCCATTACACTTACACCGCACCAAGATGTCTAAAAACAAAAAATGACAATCTTTCTCGATCTCCACAGTAAATTTTATTTTTCTATGTATGGAGTTCAGCTGTTGAAGGAACTCTCGGAGACTGACTAAACAATGAGGCCAAACTATAAAACTGTCATCCACGTATCGCCAAAATACTGTTGGTTTTAAAGTAGCTGAGGCGAGTGCTTGCTCCTCAAATACTTCCATAAAAAGATTAGCCACTAGTGGAGACGAAGGACTCTCCATGGCGAAACCTTCATATTATTCAAAGAACTGGTCACTGAATAAAAAGTACGTCGAGGAGAGAGTATACTAAAACAACGGTGTAATGTCAGCCACAAACCTATTACGAATGAGATGTAATCCGACTTGACTACTACCGTATCCACGTGCGCCTGATGTATTGTAAGTGCGGTGCCACCAGTTGGGTATTCAGTGTTTCGGAAGACGAATAATAGACGGCAGGGGGGACTAGTTATGTTAGATATGCAATACTTTTAACTGTTGTGTCCATTCAGATATCAAATAAAGTTTTTCTTCTTTTTTTAACTTTGTAGGTAGTTTTCATTCGAAAGCTGCTGAAAATACGAGCACAGTTACAGAGTGCTCTTTAATGCTGGCGCTGAAACTTTTCGCGAAAATATTAGAGAAATGAACTAAACTGATAGGCGAAGCATGCCGTAATCGGCTATTGCAATGTACGAGGAGTGTGAGTAAAGTAATGAGGCTGAGCTTTTGTCTACTAATGTTTTTATATTACAGACAACAGTATTATCCCCTTCAAAGCAGTTCCCTTTGGCAGCTATAGACCGCCGGAGTCGTTCCCGGTCTTCGTAGCAGCGCTGAAAGGCTTCAACTGGTAGGACGTTTAGCATGCCGATCACATGTTTCTGAATGTTCTGAGAATCCCAAACAGACGTCCTTTAAAGACGTTTTCCAACTTCAGTAAAAGAAAAAATTCACAGGGGCTCATATCAGGTAAACAACAGAAACGCCTTCTCTTAGGTCAGAAACCCCGTGATGGAAGTGACCGTGTGACATGGGGCGTTGTCATGACGCAACATCCAGTTGTCTGCAGTGTTCGGTCTCACTCGATTCAACCTTTTCCTGAGCCTTTCAAGCACAGATTTGTAAAACGCTTGGTAGACTGTTTGTCCTTACTGCTAAACGTCGGTTTGATATCACAAGAGCACGCACACGTTCGACGTTTTTGTCGGCTTTTGAAGTTAAAAGTCTCTTGAGCGAGGTCCATCTTCAACGTGTTCTCAGCTATCCAAAACCAATTTACGCCATCAAAAACTTGATAAGGGGTATTTCCCATAGGTCTTTTTCGACTTTTCAACGGTCACACTTGCGGATTCCCCAAATTTAATAAAAACGTTGCTCTAAATTCCACTATTCCATTTTCGTAACACACAAGTTCACTGATGGTGCTCTCCAAATTCACGTGATTTGTGTACGCAACTGAAACAAGGACCGAAGTAGAGCACAAGTAGAACAAGACAGCGTTGCCAAATTGCTGGCAAAGTTGTCAGTCTCATCACTTTTCTCACAGACCTGGTAAACGCCGCCAGGTATGATTGTCGCGACAGACTCCGCCGTTGTATCGAGTCTGTCATCTCTTTTGCACCTTGGACGAAAGCTGTTCATCTGAAGACGGTATTGTACACACATACGAATTAATTACGCGTAGCTGCATCTCATACTCTACAAGTTAGCTCTTCGTTCCGTTTACAGCAATTGTATCTACGTCGCCTAATGCAGGGTTGGGAGGAAATACATTCTTCCTTAGTGACGTAGACCTATCTACTCGCTGCGCAGAGCAACGGAGCTTCGCGAGAAAGCTCCACTTGGCAGTGCTTACACCACAGTGGAAGATTCCGACCTTCTTGCCCTTTTAATTCAGACACATTGCTCGGATACTTCTGTGAAAAGTTTCGGCGTCAACATTGGTAAGCATTGTGTCACTGTACTTGTCTTTCTAGGGGTTTCGAATGTCTTTACAAAAAAGGTACATCGTTCCATAAAAAAGCTTGGTTCAACATATAGGATGATACTAGAGTTTACAATATCGCCCATTCAATAAAAATTACGTGCCGCTCTCCCTACTATCATTTACAGGTTACCTCGTTTCGATCTGTTACCGTTCACGAAATGAAACGGAAGGAAGTTTCAGGCGACTGACGCAGTATTGCCCGACTCTCAAGAAGTTCCACGATGGAGGGTACATTTTGGTACCGTATAACAACCGTAAAAGTCACAGCAGAAATAAATATCGCACTCTCGGACTCTTTCAGCTGCAAAACAACACTAAGGAAACGCCATAAGCAGTGAATTGCAGGGCAACCTGGAATTCCAAAACAGCTCACCAGTGATTTAAATGCCCGTAACAGGAAAACGTGGTGCCGATGCCATAAAACCTGGACAATGGATTAAAGGATGAGAGTAATTTCGACGGATGTATCTTGTTACACACTGTTTCCAACTTCTCGCTGAGTTAACGCTATCCCCAGCCCATGATGCAGATTGCTTGCTGTCAAAAGCGAAATATGACGAGTTTTCGGTGATGATTTGGGCAGTCACATTGTGGTATTCCATGGTCCACATGGTTGCTCTGGACGGTCGCATTACTGCCAAGGATTGTGTAACCATTCTGGCTGATCAGCTCCGCCCCATGGTAAAATGTCTGTTCCCCAGAGCTGAAGCTGTGTTTCAAGACGAGAACGTCCCTGTTCAAACGGCTCTCATGGTCCAGGACTGGTTTTGTGAGGACGAGGATGAACTGTTGGATCTCCTCTGGCCACCACGGTTGCCAGACCTCGGAACTGTTGAACATTTGCGGTCTACTTTGGAGAGAAGGGCGCGTCATTGGTATCCACCTCTATCACCGTTACCTGAGCTTGCCAGTATTTTGCAGGAAGAATGGTGTAAGGGTCTCTCGAAAACCATACAAGACCTGTATTTATACATTCTGAGACGACTGTTTTGAATCCCAACGGTTTTCCTACAACGTATTGGCCATAGTAATGAGTTGTGTTTTTGATCTTTCCTTAGTTTCGTCCACCTTCTGTCACTCACCACAATACTTTTTATATCAATGTTGATGGGATGTATATACTACAACTACTACTACTACTACTACTACTACTACGTGATCAGGCCCAGTGGGCCGCACGGATCTACAAGTTTCCTCCTCCACTGTATTCTGTCCATTGCTGCTATCCGCCATTCGTCCACATCTATTGACACTTGGTTTAAATCCTCATGGAGTCCATCCCTCCAACGCTTCTTGGGTCTCCCTGGCGGTCTCTTTCCTGTAGGTGTGAAATCAAGGAGCTTCCGAGGCCATCTGTGATCCTCCATCCGGGCCACATGGCCGGCCCACTGCATTCGTTTGGCTTTGACAGTTCCTGCTATGTTGGGCTGCTGGAATAGTTCCTGAAGCTCTTGGTTGTATCTGATCCTCCATTCCCCTGTATCTGCATCCAGAACCGGACCGAAGATCTTCCGAAGCACTTTTCTCTCAAAAACAAGGAGCTTATGGAAGTCCTGTTTCCGGATACTCCATGTCTCACAGCCATATAGAACAACAGGCTGGATCAGGGTTTTGTACAGTCGAATCTTGAACTGTCTGGAGAGACTGCAGATATGCAGTTATGCATATCGCTGATGCAAGGGACGATTTACACAGAAGGTAGTTTAGCATGCATACATGGAATGTATATGCATGATGAAAATTACTTTGAGTGCTACAGGAAAGTTACAATCACTAACGTCTGAATTGTAACGAAAATGCTCGATCTAATTACAAAGTAGGATCTAACGGAGTCACAAACGTTACTTAAAAACCGTTGTTGAAACAAAAAAATCTAATAAAAGAAACGAATAATTTGTTTTACTGCTATTTAATTAGGCGTTGATGTTGACGTAGGACTTGGATACGAATGCAAGACTGTATCATGGATCACAGGGATTAATGCTGAACGTTACATTAAAAACTCGTAAAAGAGAGGGGAAACGAGGTATTTAATCCTCCAGACGTATACACAAAAGATAATCCACATTAAAATACGAAAAAGAAAGCGAGAACGGCGTTTAACGGTACTGTGACGTCGAGGTCACTAGGGAAAAGTACGATCACAGAGAGAGCGGAATTATAACATCTCAAGAAACCAAGCTTTTTTCAACACTCGTAATCCTAGCAGCTACGATTGTTTGCGAAGGAATGTCATTATTTGTGTCATTCTTTGTTCAGCGACGTTACGTAGTCGATCACAACAAGAGTATGGCAAACTAACGCTTGTTAATGTGTGCAGTTAAGTATTTCGCTTAAACAGACGAAGAATGAGCTAAAAGAGAGACCGAAGTCCTGACACAAAGCGATTTTTTACCTTCGACAGTCCGTAAAAAGTAGCATAAGCCAGCCGTAACTGTGGCGCTAAACCAAACCGTGCATGCGCATAGTGATTGCCATCGTGCAGTTGAACGTCCTAGCGCAAACCGATCAGAAGTTATGACGATTTTATTTCATATAGCACAATAACTGCCACCCAGTAAAAAAACCAATATGACATGACCACATTACAATCTGAAATTTGGAGAGGGTCTTGATCTTATACTGTATACATCGTTCAGTGAGGGGTTGTTGGAATTCCACCCATAAGGATTTGAAGTAGGGGATGAAACTTCTTTTTTAAATACGTCCCTGTTAAGACAGTTTCTAACTACGAAAACTGTTTGGTTTCTCTTGCAGAAATAAAATACTACGCGCTTAGCATTTTTCAAAATTCAGCCACTAATGCAGTAGGGTAAAATAGTGGATGAAAATCTTTTTTAAAAGTAAATCATTATTAAAATACTACTAAAGCTTTTTTAAAGCTACATCTATGAAAATTGGTATTTGACTTCTCGGTTGGAAATAAAAACTATGTTTTTGAGTATTTTCGGTAATTAAACCCCCAAGGTGGTGAAATAGTGGATAAACATTTTTATGAAAACTTTTCATTATGAAAGCATTTTCAAAGCTAGATCAAAGAAAATTTGTGTTTGGGTTCTCGCCTTCAAATAAAGAAATGTGTGTTCATTGTTTTTCGAAATTCAATCCTATGAAAATATTTCGTTATATTAACACATATTTAAGGTAAATCGACGAAAACTGATATTTGGCTTCTAAAGGAATGGCGATGAATGTTTCTATGGAAATATTACCACAATAAACGAAAAGTTTTGTTTAACAAAGACCTCCGACCGCAGCTACCAGAATCGCTTTTTAGTCACGAGTACATTCGCAAAAGACAATGCTTCTGCGGTCTTAATTATCGTGTAAAGATTAGAAGATGTAGCAATCTATGGACAACTTAGAAATTCGGTTACAGAAAAACAAAACAAAACAAAAAGAGAAATCCCTGCAAACCTTACTGTGAAGCAGCGGGCGCTAAGCTAGTATAGTATGATGTAGCAGTGGAGGCAGCAAGGCAAAATTAAGCCCGCTCACCGACACTCGTATCAGTACATACATTGTCAACCTACACGTGCACACAATAATATGATCACGTACCGATAGTGAACCACTGACCACAATAGTGGAATGGGTTTTCACAGAAATACGCCAAATACCTGGTCTATGCAGTGCAACCCAGAACGTTTTATAGGTATTTTAATAGGCATTTTAAATTTGTTGATCAGCACATACATTGTCAACCTACATGCGCACTCAATAATATGATCACGTACCGATAATGAACCACTGACCACAATAGTGGAATGGTTTTTCACAGAAATACGCCAAATACCTGGTCTATGCAGTGCAACCCAGAACGTTTTATAGGTATTTTAATAGGCATTTTAAATTTGTTGATAATGTCTATAATACTCTGGATTCTAAATTAATATTTTCATGCTACAAACTACGAATTAAATTTATCATTGATCACAGGTATATGCATTCTTAAACGGAATTAAACAGGTAAATCGTGCACACAATTTATCTGACGCATTTTACGTGCTTATAGTCTCTGAGAAATTTTTGAAGTGACTTTACGCGAGTGGTCGGGCCTTAACAGTTCTGAACAGTGCTATAGATGTGGTGGCTGTAAAGTCGACGTGGTGGCACAGCTAATGTTGGTGTCCCTCGTCTCCTTTCATGAAAAATCTCACGCTGATGTGACATGCATGGCTCTTCGAGCTTATTTAGAATTACTCGTCGTCTTCTTAACGAAACTTCACTAATCCCACACATTTTTTAAAAAGACAGATAATGACTGCAATTTGCGGTGACTCCTGCGCTACTCAGTTTGACAACTCAAACAAACCTGCGCTTTGGCAACGACAATCCGTATTGACCACTCGATTTAAACCTACGTATGTCCTGTTTTTGGTATAAAATGTGAGCCCGCATTCAGAAATTTCTCAAACATTCAGCTGCTGTTGACATAGGCTAACTGAAGGTAACAATCCCGTGCAGGTTTTAACATCATGTGCAGTTTAATGGTTAGTTTGCAAATACTCCGATGGTGGCAGCACCGCGTAAGTAACGAATAACGAAGGGGAGGGGGAGGGGGGGGGGGACATCCACTGCATGCTTGTGGCGTCCTTGCAGCTACAGCAACGTCAGTGTAAGTTGGACAGCTGTCACAGTGAGGTAGCGTACCAAAAGTTTACTTTCTATTGACACTGAATATTTTCCGTAAGTTAAAGGAGGAACATATGAATTTCTAATGTCATTTCTCACTCAACGTTTCGACTACTTTGTGATCAAAATACGTTCTTTCATGTGTTAAAGTGTAATACACATGCAGGTAATTACGACATTTCCGTGTTTTTCTCATCTCGGTAACGATATGGGTCAGCCCCATCAAAATCTTCGTGCTAGGTGGACTGCTGAGGATCTAAAGGCCATGGAGGTAGTCAGTTCCGGAATTACTGTTGCGGAGGCTTCAAGGACATTTCAATTCCCATGAAGAACTATTAGAGACTGGCTGAACAAGGATGAAGGGAAAATCCCAATTAGGAAACTTGGCTGTAACCCAAAGCAACGGTTCTCAATAGAGAGTTGCTCAATACTGATTCATCAACATCGGGACGTGCAAATTCTGGCAAGAAAACCTCAATCAAAGCACATTCCAAGTCCTGCAACAAGGATCTGTACTGTGGTGACTGTGGTTGCTTCTTCTAGGACAAAAGCAGCAACAAGGATTGGATTCAGTGTATACAATATAAAACATGATATCATGAAACACTTGATAATGGGTCATAAAGATATCAGGGCTGTGTACATTGTGCAAAGATGGCTGTGCCGAACTTGAGAGGGCTTGTACGTGAATAACTAAGAAAAACGATTTTTAAAAATCTTTGTCTTAAAAAATTCTCTGTAGTTTTCTGAACAAGAAAAAGTCTACTTCCAGAAAACGGACCACAGAAAGTACCAAAATTAGACGAATTTAAAAGTGACCGCACGCGCCACTACGTCCCTTTGGTACACAGACAGCTCTGTTCAAAATAAAGTTTTGCTCTCATTTGTTTCGTTTGTATGACTTTTTAGTCCCTTAAGTTGGCTAACCTGCGAAAACTTTACAGTTCCTTACCTTACGTTTATATAGAGAGTTGTTTCCTGTTGTTTTGCCGTGTATATTTTGTTTACAGTGAAGTAATTGTTTGCGTGAGTTTCTTATTCCACTTGAAAGCAATATGAAGAATTAAGAAGTTCGGTGTTAAAACAACGTAACTTTTGTGGAAATCGGTTGACCAAACGGATTAACTCTGCTAATACTGAAATGCAACGTGCTACAACACTTGAATCAGCTTCAGCTACTCCAAGTGCTTCGAAGCTAAATCTGAAATATTTGGACAATGGGCTTGTCAGTATTAATGCTGATAATATAGAGACGCCAACAAATGATTCAGGTATGTTAACGATGAACTCTTTGCGCTGTCTGAACTAATAAATAAAGATTTGCAGTGTAAGGAATGTAGCAATAGTGGTGTGAAGATAGTTGAGGAGGTACGAACTAGAAGAGGTTGTGCATCAAAAGTAAGAATTGCTTGTAATTTTTGTGGTTTAAGGGAAAGTGGTTACTAATTTTTACAGGGTGACAATTATTGAAGTATGTGAAAGAAACGTAAATTACTTACAGACTTCGGCGTCTTCACACTTTATTCAACATGTAAACGTCACGACAGATATTCAGATTTAGGTTGTGACACATTTTACATCCCTGCCATCAATGACGACATTGTGATGCGGAAGAATAGCGAAATTTTGCATGACCCGCTGAAGTGTTGGAACATCGATGGAATGGCTGTTTTCATCTCAGCAATGGTTTAGGAGTTGTTGATGTACACCCTGTCTTTAATATAGCCACAAGCCACACAAAAAGGAGCCACATGTGTTCAGATGCGGAGAGGTGAATGAGGCAGCCAATAGAGGCGCATGCCAGAGGCCTCTGGGTACCCCAGAACCAGAATGCCGTCCCGAAAGTGCTCCTTCAGGACATCAAACACTCTCTTGCTTCGATAGGATCTAGCTCCATTTTGCATGAATCGCATCTTGTCGAAATCAGGGTGACTATGCATAATGAGGGGGGGCGGGGGCGGGGGGGTGAAATCATCTTCCAAAACCGTCACATACCATTCGGTAGTCAATGTGCCATCTAGGAATATCGCACCGGTTATTCTGCGACTGGACACTTCAAACCACACAGTCGCCCATTGTGTGTGAAGAGACTTCTCGATCGTAAAGTGCGGATTCTCAGTCCCCCAAATACGCCAATTTTGCTTATTGACGAACCCATCCAAATGAAAGTGGGCTTCGTTGCTAAACCAAACCATGCATTCACGTACTAATTGCCATCGTGCCCCACGGCCAACCGTGAAGTTTGAACCTCCTAACGCAAACAGTTCAGAAGTTACGACGGATTTATTTTGCGCAGTTCAATAATTGGAACCCTGTAGATATAATTTTTTTAGGCAGGAAAGGGAAAACGACTTTGTAAGGAGTGGTGAAGGTAATAACGCCACTTTGAAATTCTCTCACATTTATGTCACACAGAATACCTTAAATTAGTCAAAAGTGAAAAAATGCGTTATTGTAATCAATAATGGTAGAGATACAGTCAACAATTATGGAAACAATGCAAAATTTAAGCATACAATGAACTTGTAAATCAGTCACATTCTAGGAGACTGGTCCTTGAATACCACGAGAAACCTTTAAAAAAATTGACAGGTTTTATAACTTCCATTAAAGCAAATGGCAAAGAATGTTTATGGTTGTAGTTCTCACCTTGAGTAACAGCACTCTGGTAGCCACACCACGAATCACTGCTAGGTGGGCAGAATGCAAGACATGGGTTGTCATCTGTGGAGGACTATGAAACAAGGTAGCCCATACTGCCTTTTCATTCCCTCAAGGTCATTTTTATTTTGTCTTATGGCTTGTTCATGATAATACTGGAACCTGTCTGTTTCTTTGTCTGTAAGCCGACCATGTCCATTAATGCACTTACCATCAGCTAATTTCTTTCCCTTCAAATTCCTCGTCAAGTACCTCAATCTTTTTTTCATTACGTTTTTCCAATTTTTGTCTCAGCATGAGGTTTGGATTCACAAACTTTTTGGTACCCTTTTGAGTCTCCATCTCCTAGGTAAGATGTATACATCACATCATATTTTTCCACTGACCAGTTAAATGTCTTCACAATACCTTCAGATTCCGTCCTTCCATTATAACCTTTAAAATGAATCAAAGATTTATGATTTACATTTCCACTCGTACAGTCATGACAGTACTTAGTAATATATTCGACATCAATGACGCTACTGTTTTCCAAGGAGGTAGCTGTAATTACACTGTTTAGGGAATTATGGCCTCTTTGTTGTCAGGATGCATCCAGGGCTGCAGACATACATGTATTGCTGTCATTCATGTCTACACTTTCCTGAACAGCGTTTTTCATTCTATCATTTGTTACTTGTTCTAAAGCCTGTAGAATAATTTTATTTTGCCTGTCAAACCTTGCAGGAGGAGGTACGTCCCTAAGAGCACAGAAAATTTGTGCACTTCTGTGCCTATACAACACCTCATAGCATAATCAAGCTTAATATTTGTGTCATACACTCTCTGTTTAGTTTAGCCTATTTTTAACGAATCCATAAGGGAGGTGTTTGGAAATAACTAATTAAATATTAGATATTTTGCTTATTTCTATACAACATTACAGACAGTTGACTGAATCCATGGCGTTATTACCTTCAGTAACTGTACTTATGTTTTTTAGTCATTTTGTCGAGGGTTCCTGGTCCGAAGTTCCATATGATGTCTGAGGTTATTTGGGGTGGCTGGATGACAAAATAAAACATTACGTTATTTTTGTTCATTATTATTATTCAGCACAAGATAAAAAGATATTGCTGCTATTCAGTATGGCTGTCTTTGGCATAGCATTACTCAGAAACGAACATTCTCAGTGTCATCTGAAGCTGTCAAACCACACCACCACTTGTTACTCCCAACATTCTGCCTGCAGCTGCCGAAACGCAGTCAAAAACCTTCCCACTTTGGGCTACGTCTGCTTCTTTTGGTACGTGATCTGATGTTTTACCGGCGTACTTCTAATGTATAGAATTTTCGGGTGTCCATTCGGGTCACGTCGTAACTTTTACACGATATTTCGGCAAACAGACACGTTGCCATCTTCAAGTGATCCCCGAAGACCACCTGAAGATGACATCGTGTTTGTTTGCCGAAATATCGTGGAGGAATTACGACGTGACCCGACTCGGCATCCAAGAATCCCATACAGCTTCTTTTGGAATGATGGCTGTGACGTCATTCATATGGTGTCAACCAAGCCTCACAGCACTGACATTTGGATCAAATTATCATTAATACAGTGCCCAATGACATTGGATGCCTATTTTCAGCACGATACATTCGATCAAAATAGAGCTCAGAGACCATCACAGATTGCCGGTTCACATGAAAAACGTGTTTGTACTGCATTTCTTAAATTTGGTTCATATGGGAATAGAAAGGATCGAAACACACAGAAACTAGAATCACTATAAAAATTACAGAGAAAGCGGCAAATATATATACGAAATGATTGATTTTTATTTTTAGAATTACAAATCTGGACGTGGACCTGTAATTTGCCAAGGAAAGCATTACATAACTTATCAGTCCATTTGCATCAATGTTTCAATTAATATTAATTAAAACATTGTCTTTTATATGAAACAAAGTGCCTGCGTCCATGTGTTTAGACCTCGTACTATGATTATGATACTTCATTGGCTTCCTAGTTCTTTTTTAAGAAAGTGTTGAAAAGCATGTTGAGTAGTCTTCATCATGTTTTTCTTGTTGTTGTTGTTGTGGCCTTCAGTCCAGAGACTGGTTTGCTGCAGCTCTCCATGTGACTCTATCCTGTGAAAGCTTCTTCATCTCCAAGTAACTACAGAAACCTACATCCTTCTGAATCTGTTTAGTGTATCCATCTCTTGGCCTCCCTCTACGATTTTTACCCTCCACGCTGCCCTCCAACGCTAAATTTGTAATCCCTTGATGCCTCAGAACATGTCATACCAACCGGTCCCTTCTTCTTGTCAAGTTGTGCGACAAATTCCTCTTCTCCCCAGTTCTGTTCAGTACCTCCTCATTAGTTACGTGATCTACTCATATAATGTTTAGCGTTCTTCTGTAGGACCACATTTCGCAAGCTTCCATTTTCGTCTTGTCTAAACTATTTACCGTCCATGTTTCACTTCCATACACGGCTACACTCCTCACAAATTCTTTCAGAAAAGACTTCCTGACACTTAAATCTATACTCCATGTTAACAAATTTCTCTTCTTCAGAAACGCTTTCCTTACCATTGCCAATCTAAACTTTATATCCTCTCTACTTCGACCATCATCAGTTATTTTGCTCCTCAAATAGCAAAACTCATTTACTACTTTAAGTGTCTCATTTCCTGCTCCATTGCCAATCTAAACTTTACATCCTCTCTACTTCGACCATCATCAGTTATTCTGCTCCTCAAATAGCAAAACTCATTTACTACTTTAAGTGTCTCATTTCCTGCTCTAATTCCCTCAGCTTCACCTGACTCAATTCGAATACATTCCATTATCCTCGTTTTGTATTTGTTGATGTTCATCTTATATCCTCCTTTCAAGACACTGTCCATTCCGTTCGACTGCTCTTCTACGTCCTTAGCTGTCTCTGACAGAATTACAATGTCATCGACAAATCTCAAAGTTTTATATTGTTCTCCATGGATTTTAATTTCTACTCCATATTTTCCTTTTGTTTCCTTTACTACTTGCTCAATATACAGATTGAATAATATCAGGGATAGGCTACAACCATGTCTCACTCCCTTCCCAACCACTACTTCCCTTTCATGCCCCTTGACCCTTATAACTGTCGTCTGGTTTCTGTACAAATTGTAAATAGCCTTTCGCTCTCTGTATTTGACCCCTGCCACCTTCTGAATTTGAAAGAGAGTATTCTGTTCAACATTATCAAAAGCTTTCTCTAAGTAATACTAGAAACGAAGCTTTGCCTTTCCTTAATATATCTTCTAAGATAAGTCGTAGGGTCATTATTGCCTCATGTGTTCCGACATTTCTACGGAATCCAAACTGATCTTCCCCGATGTCGGCTTCTACCAGTTTTTCCATTCGTCTCTAAAGAATTCGTGTTACTATTTTGCAGCCGTGACTGATGGTTCGGTAATTTTCACATCTGTCGACACCTGTTGGGATTGGTATTATTATATTCTTCTTGAAGTCTGATGGTATTTCGCCTGTCTCGAAAATCTTGCTCACCAGATGGTAGAGTTATCTCGAGGCTGGCTGTCCCAAGGCTACCAGTAGTTCTAATAGAATGTTGTTTACTCCCGGGGCCTTGTTTCGATTTAGGTCTTTCAGTGCTCTGTCAAATTCTTCACGCAGTATCAAATCTCCCATTTCATCTTCATCTACATCCTCTTCCATTTCTATAATATTGTCCTCAAGTACATCGCCCTTGTATAGACCCTCTATATTCCTTCCACCTTTCTGCTTTCCCTTCTTTTCTTAGAACTGGTTTTCCGTCTGACCTCTTGATATTCATAAGGTAGTTCTTTATTCTCCAAAGGTCTCTTTAATTTTCCTGTAGGCAGTATCTATCTTACTCCTAGTGATATATGCTTCTACATCCATACATTTGACCTTTAGCCATCCCTGCTTAGCCATTTTGCACTTCCTGTCGATCTCATTTTTGAGACGTTTGTATTCCTTTTTGCCTGCTTCATTTACTGCATTTTTATATTTTCCCCTTACATTAATTAAATTCAATATCTCTTCTGTTACCAAGATTTTCCACTAGTCCTCGTCTTTTTACGTACTTGATCCTCTGCTGCCTTCACTATTTCAACTCTCAAAGCTATCCATTCTTCTTCTACTGTATTTCTTTCCCTCGTTCTTGTCAGTCGTCCCCTAATCTTCTCTCTGAAACTCTCTACAACCTCTGGTTCTTTTAGTTTATCCATATCCCATCTCCTTCAATTCCCACCTTTTTGCAGTTTCTTCATTGCTGACTTTAATATAATTTGATATTATTTTGGTATTGATTATTTTTCTTTTAGTTTGATTTTGTTGAGTTTTTTAATTTGTTTAGTAGATATTTCATAACCAATAGGTTGTCGTTAGAGTCCAAATCTGCCCCTGGAAATGTCTTACAATATTAAACCTGTTTCCTAAATCTCCGTCTTACAATCTGAAACCTTCCAATGTCTCCAGGCCTCTTCCACATACACAACCCTCTTTCGTGATTCTTAAACCAAGTGATAGCTATGATTACCTGACGCCCCGTGCAAAATTCTGCCAGGTGGCTGCCTCTTTCATTCCTTATCCCCATTCCATATTCACCTACAACTTTTCCTTCTCTTCCTCTTCTTCATATCGAATTCCACTCCCCCATGACTATTAAAGTTTCGTCTCCCTTAACTGTCTGAATAATCTCTTTTACCTCATCATACATGTCTTCAATCTCTTCGTCATTTGTGTAGCTGGTGGGCATATCAACTTGTAATACTGTGGTAGACATGGGCTTTGTGTCTATCTTGGCTACAATAATGCGTTCACTATGCTGTTCGTAGTAGCTTACCGGCGCTCCTATTTTTTATTCATTATTAAACCTACTCCTGCATTACCCCTATTTCATTTTGTATTTATAACCCTGTATTTACCTGACCAGAAGTCTTGGTCCTCCTGCCACCGAACTTCACTAATTCCCATTATATATAACTTTAACCTAACCATTTCCCATATCGAATTTTCTAACCTACCTACCCGATTCAGGGATCTGACAGTCATTGCTCCGATCTGTGGATGCCAGTTTTGTTTCTCCTGATAATGACGTCTTCCTGAGTAGTCCCTACCTGTAGAACCAAATGGGGGACTATTTTACCTCCAGAATCTTTTACTGCGACGCCATCATCATTTCACCATACAGTAAAGCTGAATGAACTTGGGAAACATTACTGCTGTAGTTTCCCCTTGCTTTCATCAGTTCGCAGTACCAGCACAACAGGGCCAATTTGGTTAATGTTACAAGGTCAGATCAGTCAATAATCCAGACTGTTGTCCCTACAACTATAGAAGAGGCTGTTGCTCCTCTTCAGGAACTAACCGTTTGTCTGGCCTCTCAACAGATACCCCTCCATTGTGGTTGCACCTATTGTACAGCTATATGTATCGCTGAGGCACGCAAGACTCTCCACCAATGGCAAGGTCCACATATTAGATTAATTCATGGGAGCTGTCACCCACAAAACCAGTTATGTGACGAGAAATAGGAGGTCATTCTCACTTACAAATACCCCCTGCATGTCTGGGGTAAGAATAGGCCCAAGGTAATCCTGCCTGTCGTAAGAGGCGATTAAAAGGAGACTTACACGTTTCAGTCTTTATGTGATGGTCCACTGTCGAGTTTGACCTCCATTCTTCTAAATTTTCCTGAAGAGTGAGCCAATTGGAGAAGGGCGCCCTACATGGTGCATCTTGCCCCTCATGCGCTGAGACCTCTCACATCCTTCATCGACATGGATCTGCACATCCGCTGATTCTCCAGCTATTGGGCGATGTCACCCTCCTGCGTGCGTTTTCCTCCATCCACTGTGCAGTATCGTTTTCTGCACTGACGATGATAATGGACTTGATTGCACCTGATATCCAGCACAGTAGACAGTCCGTTGTGGTGGGGCCGCCATATACCCTGCTGGTTGTAGCCCCCTGACTACACAGGGATCACTCTGCTGATGCCTGCGCCGTTAACCCCCCAACATATGCCAGGGAGTAGATGCCCATAGCCTTGGGGCATCGGGACTCCCGGCAATGACCATCCTGCCAGGTGGCCATTGCTGCGGCTGGGTGGCACCTGTGGGGAGGGTCCCTGGTCAGAGTGGGTGGCATCAGGGCAGATAAGACACCATGAAGCGCAGTACATCATCTCTTGCTGGTGGTTATCACCAGCAGGCTTCAATGCCACGAAATACAAACCCAAATCTTTTCCCTTCCTGACCTCAACCATGGGAGGAACGCCAGGCTAAGGATGGCAGTGAAGCTTATTTACTCCGGAACCTGGTATATATGAGAGCTGATGAATCCTTTGTGTCATTGAAAGCTCAGTTTTTTGTAGAGCATTTAAAGGACAAGTTTGGGGAGGTGGAAGGATTGTCCAACATGCAGTCAAGGTCAGTCTTGATACAAACAGCATACTCTGCCCAGTCACGAGCATTACTCGCTTGTAACAATCTGGGGGATGTTTCCGTTACTATCACGCCCCATAAGAGCTTAAATATGGTCCAAGGTATTACACTACTGGCCATTAAAATTGCTACACCACGAAGATGACGTGCTACAGACGCGAAATTTAACCGACAGGAAGAAGATGCTGTCATATGCAAATGATTAGCTTTTCAGAGCATTCACACAAGGTTGGCGCAGGTGGCGACACCTACAACGTGCTGACACGAGGAAAGTTTCCAACTGATTTCTCATGCACAAACAGCAGTTGACCGGCATTGCATGGTGAAACGTTGTTGTGATGCCTCGCGTAAGGAGGAGAAATGCGTACCATCACGTTTCCGACTTTGATAAAGGTCGGATTGTAGCCTACCGCGATTGCGGTTTATCGTATCGCGACATTGATGCTCGCGTTGGTCGAGTTCCAATGACTGTTAGCAGAATATGGAACCGTTGGGTTCAGTAGGGTAATAAGGAACGCCGTGCTGGATCCCAGCGGCCTCGTATCACTAGCAGTTGAGATGACAGGCATCTTATCCGCATGGCTGTAACGGATCGTGCAGCCACGTCTCGATCCCTGAGTCCACAGATGGGGACGTCTGCAAGACGACAACCATCTGTACGAACAGTTCGACGACCTTTGCAGCAGCATGTACAATCAGCTCGGAGACCATGGCTGCGGTTACACTTGACACTGCATCACAGACAGGAGCGCCTGCGATGGTGTACTCAACGACGAATCTGGGTGCACGAATGGCAAAACGTCATTTTTTCGGATTAATCCAGGTTCATGATAGTCGCATCCGTGTTTGGCGACATCGCGGTGAACGCACAATGAAAGCGTGTATTCGTCATCGCCATACTGGTGTATCACACAGCGTGATGGTATGGGGTGCCATTGGTTACACATCTCGGTCACCTCTTGTTCGCATTGACGGCACTTTGAACAGTGGACGTTACATATCAGATGTGTTACGACCCGTGGCTCTACCCTTCATTCGATCCCTGCGAAACCCTACATTTCAGCAGGATAATGCACGACCGCATGTTGCAGGTCCTGTACGCGACTTTCTGGATACAGAAAATGTTCGACTGCTGCCTTGGGCAGCACATTCTCCAGATCCCTCACCAATTGAGAACGTCTGGTCAATGGAGGCCGAGCAACTGGCTCATCACAATACGCCAGTCACTACTCTTGATGAACAGTAGTATCATGTTGAAGCTGCATGGGCAGCTGTATGTGTACAAGCCATCCAAGCTCTGTTTGACTCAATGCCCAGGCGTATCAAGACCGTTATTATGGCCAGAAGTGGTTGTTCTGGGTACTGATTTCGCAGGATCTATGCACCCAAATTGCGTGAAAATGTAATCACATGTCAGTTCCAGTATAATATATTTGTCCAATGAATACTCGTTTATCATCTGCATTTCTTCTTGGTGTAGCTATTTAAATGGCCAGTGGTGTATATTCCCAGGGACCTTCTTTTACAGTCTGACGACGAACTGCATGCCAATTTAGAGTGGTGAGGTGTCCATTTCATCCAACGCATCCATCAGGGTCTGAGGATTAATCAGGTTGCCACCGGTGCCTTCATCTTTCCCTGCGAGGGTGACACATTACCTGAGAAGGCCAAGGTTATGGTCTATTTGGGCACATGTCTTTGGACTATACTTTCAGTTCCACTGTCGACATTGTGGACATCCTTCACATCACAGTATTCCATGTGCCCTGCCTCCCATCGTTGTCAGCTGCAGAGAGCATCATTCACCTTGCTCCCCAGACTGCAGGGTTTTACAGAAAGAGAGGAAAATCATGGAATGCAAGACCCTGGACCGACTGACCTATCTCAGGCTAAGAGGAAATTTGAAAGGCTCCATCCCATGTGTATAACAAATCTTACGCCGCTGCTGTAACTGCTGTTTCAGCCCCATCTATTGCACCAATTCCAGTCGGCTCTCAGTGCCATAAGATTACACCGGCCCCCTTGATGGTGGGGGCACTTCCCTCCCTGGTGCTCCTGCACCACATACTTCATGAGCAACACCCCCCTCCTTCCCAACCATCAGGGATACCAGTCCCCAGTTCTTAGATGGAGAAGTGTAAGTCTTCTTCGGCTCCTCTCACTAGGAAGGGGTCCCTTGGGTCTCTCTCTTCCCAGGTTCCTACCAGTGGCAAAGCAGAAATTTTCCAGTGGCTGAAGTAACCACAGGTAGCTGGTTGTAGGGCTTCACAGTCCTCCTCAGTCCCTGAGACTGACTCAGTGAAGCCCTCCCAGCCAAGAAATCCAAAGGAGCAGAGAGAGAAAACCAAAAAGAAGAAGACCCACAAGAACCCAGTCCATGTGGTGGCACCCATACCACCACTCCCTACAAGCTCAGTATCTGAGGATGAAGTGGAGAAGGTGTCTTCTGAGGACCTAGATCTCTCTGGGCCCTTAGACACAATGGATGTCAATTGCACAGGTACTCAATCAGTGGCAGCACGTGATGCTGAGGTGTAAACTTCTTCCTTGAACGCTTCATGCCTTCCCTGCCTCACGGTAACGTCATCCTTCAGTGGAATTGATGTGGTTATTTCCACCACCTGGTTGAGCTACAGCAGTTGGTGAGCTTTACACCTGCTTTCTGCATTGTCCTCCAGGAAACCTGGTTCCCGGCAATGTGGACCCCTGCCCTTTGTGGCTACAGGGGATATTACAAGAACCATAGCGAATGTAATAGAGTGTGAGGTGGAGTTTGCGTCTGTGTCTTGAATTCAGTATGTAGTGAACCTGTGCCCCTTCAAACTCCTCTTGAAGCTGTGGCTGTCAGGATGCAGATGATGCAGGAGACAACTCTCTGCAATGCATATCTCCCTCCGGATGGTGCAGTACCCTGAACTTATTGGCTGCACTGATTCTTCAACTCCCTAAACCTTTCCTACTTTTGTGAGATTTTAATGCTCATAACCCCTTGTGGGGTGGCACCTTGATTACTGGCCGAGGTAGAGATATCGAAAATTTACTGTTCCAACTCGACCTCTTCCTCTTAAATACAGGTGCCCCCACACATTTTAGTGGCACATGGCACATATTCGGCCATTGATCTCTCGGTTTGTAGTCCTGGCCTTCTCTCATCTGTCCGCTGGAGAGTACATGACGACCTGTGTGGTAGTGACCACTTCTCCATCTTCCTGTCACTCCCCTGGCGTCATGCCCACGGACTCCTACCCAGATGGGCTTTCAGTAAGGCACACTGGGAGGCCTTCCGCTGTCACCATTGAATCTTGGTGGTCGCTGGAAGTCGCTGAGGCTACTGAAGAGCGTCGGCGAGCTCTACAGCGACATAAGCGGCAAACTTACCTGAAGCACCTAATTGCCTTTGAACAGCTTCGTGACCACATTCGCCAGCTTACAAAAAGACGGAAACAGGAGTGTCAGGAGTGTAGGGAGAGGTATGTCTCGACCATTTGGTGCCGTACGTCACCTTCCCAAATCAAGATGAAGATCAGACGTGTTTTTGGGTACCAGACCCCAACAGGTGTACCTGGCGTTACTATCAATGGTGTTTTATCTATAGATGCAAAGGCGGGTGCCGAGCAGGTTTCTGAGCACTATGCTCGAGCCTCTGTATCCGAGAATTACACCCAGCCTTTCGCACTCTCAAACGGCGGACACAAGGAAAAGTCCTCTGGTTCACTATATACCATCGTGAACCCTATAATGCTCCATTTACAGAGTGGGAGCTCCTCAGTGCCCTTGCACTCTGCACCGACGCAGCACCTGGGCCAGATCAGATCCACAGTCAGATGATTAAACATCTCTCGTCTGACTACAAGCGACATCTCTTCATCATATTCAACTGGATCTGGTGTGGTGATGTCTTTCCATCGCAATGGCGGTAGAGCACCATCATACCAGTGCTCAAATCCGGTAAAAACCCGCTTGATCTGGATAGCTCTCGGCCCATCAGCCTCACCAACGTTCTCTGTAAGCTGCTAGAACGCATGTGTTGCTGGTTGGGTTGGGTCCTGGAGTCTTATGGCCTACAGGCTCCATGACAGGGCGTTTTCCGCCAGGGTCGCTCTACAACTGATAATCTTGTGTCCCTAGAGTCTGCCATACAAACACCCTTTTGCAGACGCCAACATATTTTTTGATTTAGGAAAATCTTACGACAAGACCTGGGGACTTAATATCCTCGCCACATTGTATGAGTGCGGTCTGCAGGACCTGCTCCTGATTTTTATCCAAAATTTTCTATCACTCCGTACTTTGCTTGTCCAGGTTGGTGCCTCCCATAGTTCCCCCCATATACGAGAGAATGGCGTCCAGAAAGGGTCTGTCTTGAGTGTATCTCTATCTTTAGTGGCTATTAACGGCAGCGCAGCAGCTGTAGGGCCATCTGTGTCTTCTTCTCTGTATGCAGACGACTTCTAAATTTCATACTGCAGTACTGGTGCCTACAGGGAGCCATCCACAAGGCGCAGTCATGGGCTTTAGCCCACGTCTTCCAGTTTTCTGCCACAAAGTCGTGTGTTATGCACTTCTGTCAGCGTTGTACCGTTCACCCAGAACCGGAAGTTTACCTTAATGACGATCCACTCACTGAAGTGGAGACATACCTATTCTTAGGATTGGTTTTCGTCGCCTGATTCACTTGGCTTCCTCACCTTCGTCAGCTTAAGTGGAAGTGCTGGCAGCACCTCAATGCCCTCGACTGCCTGAGCAACACCAACTGGGGTGCAGATCGCTCTATGCTGCTGCAGCTATAAAGACCCCTTTTGAATCCCGCCTTGGCTATGGGAGTCTGGTTTGTGGTTCGGCGGCGCTCTCAGCGTTGCGTTTACTCAACTCACTGCACCACTGTGGCGTTTGACTAGCGAAGGGAGCTTTTAGGACGAGTCCGGTGACCAACGTTCTGGTGGAGGCTGGAGTCCCTCCATTGAAGGTAAGGCGTGCACAACTATTCGCCAGTTACGTTGCACACGTTCGTAGTTCTCCTGCGCATCTGAACTATCGTCTCGTTTTCCCAACCAGTGTAGTTCATCTCCCGCATCCTTAACTCAGGTGAGGGCTCACGGTTGCGGTTCGCACATGATCGCTTCTGTATGAACTGGAGTCCTTCCCTTTACCACCTCTACTCGAGGTCCATTCACGTGCACCTCCATGGTGTAAACCTCGGCCGAAGCTTCACCTGGACCTTTCAAATGGTCCTAAAAACTCAGTTACTCCCGCGGCTCTCCGCTGCCACTTCCTCTCCATTCTTGGCGTGTTCCGGGGCTCTGAAATGGTTTACACCGACGGCTCGATGGCTGACAGTCATGTTGGCTTCGTCTACGTCAACAGAGGCCACATTGAACAGCATTCCTTTCTCGATGGCTGCAGTGCATTCACTGCAGAGCGGGTGGCTATATCTCGTGCTCTTGAGCACATCCATTCATGCCCTGGGGAGTCGTTCCTTCTGTGTACTGACTCCTTGAGCAGCCTTCAAGCTATCGACCAGTGCTACCCTCGTCATCTTTGGTAGCGACCATCCAGGAGTCCATCTATGCTCTGGAACGGTCCAGTCGTTTAGTGGTGTTTTTCTGGACTCCAGGACACGTCGGAATCCCAGGGAACGAATTTGCTGACAGGGTGGCCGAACAGGCTACGTGCGCCGAAACCGCTTCTTGAGATATGTACCTCTGAATCTGACCTGCTTTCATTATTACGCCGCTATGTATTTCGGCTCTGGGAGACGGAATGGCATAATCTGAGTACGCACAACAAACTCCGTGCCATTAAGGAGACTACGAATGCGTGGAAGTCCTCGATGAAAGCCTCACACAGGGACTCTGTGGTTCTCTGCCGGCTCCGTATTGGCCACACTTGGACGACCCAACACTGCCTCCTGCGCCGTTAGGGCCTGCCCGAGTGTCGGTGCGTCGCGTGGTTGATAGTGGCCCATATTCCGGTGCACTGTCCTACTTTCACGGCCCTGCAACGAAATCTTCGGCTACCGTTAATTTTAGCAGACAATGCCTCATCGGCTGATTTAGTTTTACGTTTTCTTCGTGAGGGTGGTTTTATCATTTAATCTAAGTTTTATTGCATGTCCTTTGTCCTCTGTGTCCTCCACACTGGTGCTTTTAGGCTGAAGGTTTTAATGTGTTGCAGAGTGGCTGGCTTCTCCTTTTTATTGTTGTGGTCAGCCAGCCATGGTAATCTGCTTTCTCGTTTTAATCTCTTCTACCTCTTTCTTGCGTTTCTGTAGTTTTCTTGTCCCCTTTTGTCCATTTACGTGTTTGTTGCCCTTTTCTCGTTCTTGTGGTTTTTCCTTTCTTTCCGTTTTGTGTTGTAAGTCTCATCTGTTTTATTCTCACCTTTTGTGGCTTCGTTTTATTCAGACCAAGGGACCGATGACCTAGCAGTTTGGTCCCTTCCTCACTCAATTAAACCAACCAACGATCACTTACAAATAATGTTAATAGCGCTGCATATAATTTCTAAATGGGAAACCAAATCTGAAAACTTGAGTTGCTGATACGCCAAATATAAATTAAAAGATTTATTTAAAAAGGCGGATAATTTCAAGCAATTGTATGTCTCAATCCGTTATGATGTAACATAACAAAGTTTTATTACGATAAAAATTTAAGCCGCAGTGATCAGATCCTTTCGTTTGAAGCAGTCGATCAGATACAGATCTAGTGCTTCTGGTCGATCTTAGATTGATGATAAGGGCAAAGAATTCAACAGAAGTACATTAAAATTTGGGCACTTATTTTAGTGTCAAATACGGATTGAGTAGTAACGTTTTAGTGATTCACCATCATGCATGGGCCCTGAACAATTCAACCAGGTGAGCGCATTCTGGTGCACAGTGATACTCCTTCCAAACTCTGACAAGTACCGGTACCGTTGTTGATGCGAGCATGACGCGTTCTATATCTTCCTTCACAGTATTCACCAACCATCTGAAATACTGTACACCCATTATATCTCCTGTCAGATGTGATAACGTGATCACGCGATGACAATATAAATGTATTCTGTGTCCGTCCTGACCGTCACAGATGACTGCAGCTGTAATCACAGACATAGAAGGTGGTCGAAAGCAGTTTCAAAAGCTTTTGATGGTGTGGCAGGGTAGGTTGTGCTGAGAAATAATTGGTCAGGAAAAAAATCGATACGTTGCACCGTTTCCGAGTTAATTAGCATTGAAGGTAGTCAATGAGACCATTGCGCGTGAAAATTCAGGAGGCCCGCCGGATACAGTTAGTCTCCGTTGTTCTAACAGTGTAAATAATAGCGCATGAGACTACTCAGCCTTTGGCTCGGGTTCGATCATTGCTATAGTCCCATGTCCAGTATTTATATCGCTCTTTTATTCGTTTTTAAGAAACTAAACTATGAACACGTTTGGCGACGCCGTCTCCGATGGACTGCTCGAATTTGTGCGCGAAACGGCCTGATTGGCTCTCTTCAACGCTAATTATCTCGGAAACAGCGCAACGTATCGAATTTTTTTTTCTTAACAGTTATTTCTCTGCACAACCTACCCTGCAATACCCGTACAAGCTTTTCAGATTGTGTCTGACCATAGCGTATAATCATCAGTGTGTCATATGTTTATGGAATTGAGACCTTCTTTGTGCATGCACAATATTCTTTCTTTGTCGTATTTCTCACGGGTGCCACACACTTGAGCCTTGATCTTGGAGGGGACACACACGTGTTTTTTAAGGAGTCTCCTTTGTACGTCGACTCCATTTCCCCAACACCCTCCCAATGGAGCCATGTCTGCCGGTTGCCTTATCTCAAACTGATCCCACGTGATAATTTTTTAATATCCAGGTATTAGTATGAGTTGACTGTATCAAATTAAGAATCAGTGATATCATGTTCAAAGTATTCTACTTTGCGGCGTTTTGTGAAGTGCGCAATTATACATTTCTGAATGTGTAACGAATGTTGTCGATTTTTGCATCATTTTCGTATCTTATCAAGGTCTGACCGGCTATTTATGCAGTTTTTTCCAGGTAGTACTTCGTTAAATTTGTATTGTCTGTTAGTTCATTAGTATAGATCACGAGTAACAACGATCCCAGCATACTTCCCTGGGGCAATTCTGAAGTTACTCGTACTTCTGTTGACGACGCACCATTCACGATAACATGCTGTATCCTCCGTATGAAGAAACCGTCAATAGAGTGCCAAATTTTATCTGCTAGTTCATATGTCCGTACTTACGCTTATAAGCGTTGGAGAGGTACCCAGTCACGATTTTTGGAAGTGAAGAAATGGTGCTTCCCCTTTACTACTTCGATCCATGCTTTTCAGGATGACATGGGAGAAAAGCGTGAGTCGGTTTTCCCATGACCGATGCTTTCAGAATCGATGCTAGCTGGTACGCAGGTCGTTCCGTTGAAGATACCTCCTTAAGTTTGAGGCCAGAATATGTTTTAGAATTCTAAGATAGATGAACATCAATGAATCTGAACGGTAGTTTTATGGATCGCTCGTGCTACTCCTTTTATAGAGTGATGTGATCCGTGTTTTCGTCCAACAACTTAAGAGTTTTTTTTTTTTTTTTTTAGTGATCTACGCGTTTTAGATGGCGTGTCAAATTAATGTGACCACCTATAAAAAGCCAAATAATCACCTTCTGCGGTACAGACGTGAGAGAAGATAGTCAGTCAGGTTCTGGAAGGTACCGTCAGGGATGTTGATCTATGCCGACCCAAGTGCTGTGAGCAACTACGCTAAGTTTCAGGGCTGAATATCCAAAGCGCGAAAGCTGATTGAATGGGTTTAAATTTCGAGGGGGGTGGGGGAGGGCGGAAGTTGGTGGCCATGGGAATACTGTTAACTCATCCTGGTTCTATTCGAACCATTGAAAGCTGTGTAACACGTTGCATTGTCCAGCTGGTGGATGACATCATCTACACATAACGGTGGACTGGTTCTCAGGAGTACAAGCATACTTCTGTTGATCCATTGTGACTTCCAGTATAAGGAGATCACCCAGGGAATGCCACGATAATATTCCCCAGACCATAATGCTCCCTGCTCAGGCTTGGACCCTTCCAATGATTGCTGTAGGGCCGTAAACGCCAAAGGCCATCTGTTCGATGGAGCATAAAAGGTGGCCCATCTGAGAAGGCCACCTGTTGCCACCCAGCGGACGTCCAGCTGAGGTATTGGCGTGGAAGTTCCGGTCTTCGTCGCCAATTAACAGCGGTCAACTTCGAGGCATGAACCAGGAGCCTGCTGGAGAGGTCCTTATGCAGCAACATTCGCTAAACGGTCGTTGAGAAGACACTGTGGGTAGCCCCATGGTTCATCTGGGTGGTCCGTTGCTCGACAGTTGCACGTCTTTTCACCCTCATACATGTCCGCAGCCGTCGCTCACCACTGTCATCTATGAACCAAAAATGTTCAAATGTGTGTGAAATCTTATGGGACTTAACTGCTAAGGTCATCAGTCCCTAAGCTTACACACTAAATTATCCTAAGGACAAACACACACAGCCATGCTCGAGGGAGGACTCGAACCTCCGCTGGGATCAGCTGCACAGTCCATGACTGCAGCGCCCTGGACCGCTCAGCATCTATGTACCTCAGTACTGGTTTTGGGTAGTGCCATTTTGGCATCCACGGTGTACTTTAACCACGGTGGGACACGAACAGCTTAAAAATCCGTTTCAGAAATGCTTCCATTCCTGACTTGAAAGTCAATGATCATGCCCTTTTGGACATCAGATAAATCGTTCCATTTCCGCATTACATCAACGACTGGACTGTTTTCCGCGTCTGTCCGACACACTTTATACACGTTTCACTGCTAGTGCTGCCACCTGCCGTCTGTGAGTGATTATTCCAAGTCGACGTCGAACATAGGAGGTGGTCACATTAACGTGACTTTACTGTTTATGACATGTAGTTTTGCAGTATCCTACCCATGAACAGCATCGCGTTGTTTCTGTTTCAGGCATAGCTGCCCGGCATGGGTCCCAAGAAGGGGAAGAAGAAGCTGACGAAAGAGGAGAAGGAGGCGCTGAAGCAGCAGCAGCTGCTGGAGGCGCAGGAGAGGGCGCGCCAGGCCCTGAGGGTGCGTAGTCTGCAGCGTCCAGCCTAGACTGGTCTCACAAACTGCCTGTTGGTTTCTGTCTCGGGTCCTTCGGCCGACGTTAGTTTAATAATTTTTCTGGCATTTCGCAAGCACGAGTGGCTGTCATTGTCAAAGCTTCACCATCCACTGGTAGTGGTGGACCAGCAGTGGATGGTGAAGCTTTGACAACGCCAGCTAACCGTGCTGGCGAAGCGTCAGAAAAGTTATGATAAAAACGTCGGGCGAAGGACCCGACACACAAGCGAACAGGCAATTTGCCAAGAAGTGGCCACGAAACCTTAAGAGTTTTGTACTAGTATAGCTTGCTTACAGCCTGTCCCACTGTCGAAAGCCCCGCCCACCCACTGACGTCTCCGTGCTAGGGCAGTGAACAGGTGCAGGGGACCAGGTATTATCACATCTACTGCGTGTCGCCGCTGTTCTCAACGTACCTCCTCTTTACTTACCAAGCACTGGCGCAAGATCGAAACAGTGATCGCTTCTGCTACTTATGCCACATTTATTATACGTGCAGGCCAACTTAACAGTGGGCGTTGAGTTACCACATTTCCGAATTACGCTACAGGCCATTAAAATTGCTACACCAAGAAGACATGCAGATAACAACGGGTATTCATTGGACAAATATATTATACTAGAACTGACATGTGATTACATTTTCACGCAATTTGGGTGCAGAGATCCTGATAAATCAGTACCCACAACAATCACCTCTGGCTGTAATAACGGCCTTGATACGCCTGGGCATTGAGTCAAACAGAGCTTGGATGGCGTGTACACATACAGCTGCCCATGCAGCTTCAACACAATACCACAGTTCATCAAGAGTAGTGACTGGCGTGTTGTGAGGAGCCAGTTGCTCGGCCACCATTGACCAGACGTTTTCAATTGGTGAGAGATCTGGCGAATGTGCTGGCCACTTTAGGAGTCGAACATTTTCTGTATCCAGAAAGGCCCGTACAGGACCTGCAACATGCGGTCGTGCATTATCCTGCTGAAGTGTAGGGTTTCGCAGGGATCGAATGAAGGGTAGAGCTACGGGTCGTAACACATCTGAAATGTAACGTCCACTGTTCAAAGTGCCGTCAATGTGAACAAGAGGTGACCGAGACGTGTAACCAATGGCACCCCATACCATCACGCCGGGTGATACGCCAGTATGGCGATGACGAATACACGCTTCCAATGTGCGTTCACCGCGATGTCGCCAAACACGGATGCGACCATCATCATGCTGTAAACAGAACCTGGATTCATCCGAAAAAATCACATTTTGCCATTCGCGCACCCAGGTTCGTCTTTGAGTACAACATCGCAGGCGTTCCTGTCTGTAATGCAGCGTCAACGGTAACCGCAGCCATGGTCTCCGAACTGATAGTCCATGCTGCTGCAAATGACGTCGAACTGTTCGTGCACATGGTTGTTGCCTTGCAATCGTCCCC
The DNA here is from genome assembly GCF_023864345.2 of Schistocerca serialis cubense. Lineage (NCBI taxonomy): Eukaryota > Metazoa > Arthropoda > Insecta > Orthoptera > Acrididae > Schistocerca > Schistocerca serialis. The sequence continues at coordinate 444,498,975 of NC_064646.1, read as the reverse complement.
ATCTGTTGACTCAGGGATCGAGACGTGGCTGCACGATCCGTTACAGCCATGCGCATAAGAAGCCTGTCATCTTGACTGCTAGTGATACGAGGCCGGTGCGATCCAGCACGGCGTTCCGTATTACCCTCCTGAACCCATCGATTCCATATCCTGCTAACAGTCATTGGATCTCGACCAACGCGAGCAGCAGTGTCGCGATACGATATACCGCAATCGCGATAGACTACAATCCGACCTTTATCAAAGACGTAAACGTGATGGTACTCATTTCTCCTCCTTGCACGAGTTATCACAACAACGTTTCACCAGGCAACGCCGGTCAACTGCTGTTTGTGTATGAGAAATCGGTTGGAAACTTTCCTAATGTCAGCACGTGAATGCTCTGAAAAGCTAATCATTTGCATATCACAGCATCGTCTTCCTGTCGGTTAAATTTCGCGTCTGTAGCACGTCATCTTCGTGGTGTAGCAATTTTAATGGCTAGTAGTGTAAAAACCCGGGGGGAGTGGGGCGGTATTACAAATAATTTTTGTGAACCATAATGGCTTACATTTTTAGGAAGCATATTAAGCATATTTCTCGCTTCCTGGGACCAACTCAAGTAACACTTTCCGAGATTTGATGTTATCATAGCATTGAGAACAAGTCAGATCTTTATAATTATATGTGATGATCAACAAACGCTATACACACTATAGAGAAAGTCTTGTGTCTTTTATGAGTCCTATGTACACTGAGGTTAGAAAAGTCATGGGTTATGATATGCATATATACAGATGCAGGCAAATATCACGTACATAAGGTATAGAAGGCCAGTACAATCGTGCAGCTGTCATTTGTACTCAGGTGATTCACGTGAAAAGATTTTCGACGAGATTATGGCCAAACGACGGGTATTAACAGACTCTGAACGCGGAATGGTAGTTGGAGCTAGGCGCATGGGGTAGTCAATTTCTGGTATCGTTACGCAGTCAGTATTCCTAGGTCCGTAGTGTCAAGAGTGTGCCGAGAATACCGAAATTCAGACATTATCTCTCATCACGGACAACGCTGTGGCAGACGGCCTTCACTTAGCGGCTGAGACCAGAGGGGTTTGCGTAGAGTTTTCGGTGCTAACAGTCAAACAACACTGCGTGGAAAACCGTGGCCTGGACAAACGAGTTCCGATTTCAGTTGGTAAGAGGCGGTGCTAGGGTTTGAGTGTGGCGCAGACCCCACGGAGCCATGCAGCCAAGTTGTCGAAAAGGCTCTGTGCAAGCTGGTGATGCCTCCATAATCGTGTGGGCTCTGTTTACCTGAAATAACTGGGTCCCCTGGAGACGATCTGCAGCCCCACATGGACTTCACGTTCTTAAATAACGGTGGGATTTTTATGGATGACAATGAGCTATGTCATCGGGCCACAATCACTCGCCGTTGCTTTGAAGAGCGTTCTGGTTAATTCGAGCGAATGATTTGGCTACCTAGATCGCCCAACGTGGATCCCATCGAACATTTATGGAACACAAGCGATGGATCAGTTCGAGCAGAAAATCCTGCAGCGGAAACATTTTCGCAATTGTGGACGGCTGTAGAGTCGGCATGGCTCAATAATTCTATGGGTACTTCCAACGACTTGCTGAGTACGTGCCCCAACGTTTTTCTGCCGGCAAAATAAAGGCCCGACACGACATTAGGAGGTATCGCAACACTTTTATCACCTCAGTGTATATTTAATGAGAGCCCGCATCTCGCGGTCGTGCGGTAGCGTTCTCGCTTCCCACGCCTGGGTTCCCGGGTTCGATTCCCGGCGGGGTCATGGATTTTCTCTGCCTCGTGATGGCTGGGTGTTGTGTGATGTCCTTAGGTTAGTTATATTTAAGTAGTTCTAAGTTCTAGGGGACTGATGACCATAGATGTTACGTCCCATAGTGCTCAGAGCCATTTGAACTATTTTTTTATATTTAATGAAGATAATATCCTTTCCAGAGCTGCATGGTGGGCGGGGATTGGAAAAAAAAACGATTGCACATTTTTTCCTCTCGATAACGGTTGTTCATGAAATTATACCAGTTAACAGATACGTTTATCTCTAAAGATCTTGATCTGGTTTCCGAGTTGAGCTGTTCCCTTAAAAACATTTCCAAGCGATTTGTTTCATAGAACAATTCACTGTCATTTACAAGAACAGCTCTATTTCTCGTACAGGATATATACTTTCCACATTTTCCCAATCATGTTCTTTGCTAAGAGTTAACCAATCGAGCACAATTAACTCATCGTACAACCTCATCCATTTGCTAACATAATCACTACAAACAGTGTAATAAACACCCATATATTTTCTGGACACATTAACAAGCTGATCATGAAATCTAGTTGATTGATTTGTGGGAAGGGACCAAACAGCGAGGTCATTGGACCCAAAGACTTAGGGAAGGGTGGGGAAGGAAGTCGGCCGTGGCCTTTTAAAGGACCATCCCGGCATTTGCCCGAAGCGATTTAGGGAAATCTCGGAAAACCCAAATCAGGATGGCCATACGCGGTATTCAACCGTCGTGCAGAATGCAAGTCCAGTGTGCTAAGCACTGAACCACCTCGCTCGGTTACAGAATCAAAATGACTTCCGCTACAGTCTTTTTTTCACTTTCAATGCGCAACAACATTTGTTTGTGCAGGTCAGTGGAGACACTACGAAGAAACCATACGTATTCTTCAACCAGAGAATTTTTTAGGAAAAACATAATTGTAGTGGATACATTATTTATATACATGAAATAAGAATTTATTGTCTCATACATATGTAATTTTTTTTTTTCAGTTGCAGGCTTAAGTCATCGACAGCCTTTCCAAATAATGTTTTGGCACAATCCATCGTGATAAAACTCTGATGGCGTTTTATGGTATGAACTGCATATTCTGCCTCAGCTGCCACAATCTTCAGATTACTTTCACTGTATGTTTGCGGGAAGAACTCACCGATTCTTCGCGATGTGCGTTGTGCTTCTTTACTTACATGACCCATAATGCCTGACCTCCAATCACGTGATATAGAGAAGAAACATCTGGAAGTAAATAAACTTAAAACGATATTAGTAATGAGCTACATGCAAGACACCGGCCACTCATGGACGCAGGAGGCAAAGCTGCAGGCTCTCCATGCATTATTTTCTTGCAAATAACTATATTTATTTATATATGAGAGTTACTTGCACATCAAGCATTCCGTCTCATATACAGTCCTTCGTTCCAGAAGAAATGGAAATTCATTCGGGTAATTTTCCCTAGCATTGCAGTTACAGGTATCTGTAGGAGTATTCAAAAAGTATCAATGACGACTACACGACCACGGCCGGCTTGATCCGCGGTAAGCCGCACAAGAGCGACGAAGACGAAAATCAAGTCGCCGTGCTGCAACATTCGACGATCACCTGAAGTGTTGCCAACTTGCATTTGTGTCTCCCAGTTTATGTCCAGCTTCAGTCCGCCGGATGACATCTGACATCACAGAGCAACAGCTTGATCTCGAAGTCCAAAACTCGTTTTTTTTAATGTTTTATAAACTTGGAACCGGGTGTTGAAATGGAGCATTAACAATCGAGTTGTATCTGGATGAACCGGGAGATCCGGTGACCCTAAGCGCGGCGGATGCTAGAATCGTTGTTAGTAGGCAGAGTCCCTCACGATCACTCCCGGCATCCTCCACGCGGGTACCGAGCGAAGTGGCGCAGTGGTTAGACACTGGACTCGCATTCGGGAGGATGACGGTTCAATCCCACGTCCGGCCATCCTGATTTAGATTTTCCGTGATTTCCCTAAATCGCTCCAGGCAAATGCCGGGATGGTTCCTTTCAAAGGGCACGGCCGACTTCCTTCCCCGTCCTTCCCTAATCCGATGAGACCGATGACCTCGCTGTCTGGTCTCCTTCCCCAAAACAACCCAACCCAACCCAACCCTCCGCGCGGAGTCTCAAGTCGGACCGCCCATACCAAACTCCGTTCATCGTTAAGTTCGGCCGAATGTATTCCTCTACGACTGCTGTAACCTCACCGGAGTCGCACGCCCTGTCCAGTACGGTCACGTACGTAAGTACGGTAGTTGAAGGTACGTTTAGTTTGTGCAGCAGCCCCACGTTTTCGGCTACCGCGTTTAACCCGCAGCTGTAGTGATGCAAGCCTCGACGCCAGTGGCATTCCCAACAAGCTAACATTTGGGTACACCTTTACAGATTGTTTGACCATAATGGGTACGGACGAAAGGAGCGACAAGCACTTTAATAAGACCGGCCGCTTAGGGCAGGGATGGGGCGCTTTGTGGAAGCGGAGGTTAGCGCATTACATTCATTAGTTAGCTTTGCATTTCAGGAAAGATATAATCATAAAAATCAGTAAATATAAGTGTAGTAGTAGTATTATTCATTTTATTTGTTTTGCTAACTTCATATCATCTACGTGTACAGGAAATAAACCAGTTTAATGAGTCAATGTATCCATCACCCTTTTTTACGGTTTATACCAGAGTGACATTCCTCGTTGAGGTTCCCATCAAAGTCTGCAAATTAATGTCTTTCAAAGAGTAACGAAATTTTCTCATGTTGATGTTCAAACAAGAAAAACTTTGCTCACAAATGTATGTTGGCCCAAACAGGGAGAACTTTTTCCCCATCAAATTTCTTCATTCGTGGAAATTTTTCAGCCGAGGAAGACTTGTAAAAGTCAACTAATGTCACAGCAAAAAGCATTTCTCCCCCTGCGGGTCCAGTTATGTGACGAGGAATATAAGGTCATTCTCACTTACAAATACCCCCCTGCGGGTCCAGGGGTAAGAATAGGCCCCTAGGCATTCCTGCCTGTCGTAAGAGGTGACTAAAAGGAATATCACACGTTTCGGCCTTTATGTGATGGTCCCCTGTCTGGTTTGACCGCCATTCTTCTAAATTTTCCCAAAGAGCGAGACAACTGGGTAAGGCGGCCTTACATGGTGCATCTTGCCCCTCATGTGCTGAGACCTCTCACATCGTTCCTCGACGTGGATCTGCACTTCGGCTCATTCTCCAGCTGTTGGCCGAGGTCACCCTCCAGGGTGCGTCTTCCTCCATCCACTGTGCAGTATCGTTTTCTGCGCTGACGACGATAATGGACATGTTTGCTTGTTCCCACCTGATATACAGCACCGTTGCCAGTCCAATGTGGCGGAGCCTCCATGTACCCTGATGGTTGTAGCCCCCTGACTACACAGGGATCGCTCTGCTGATGCCTGCGCCGTTATCTCCCCACGTATGCCAAGGAGTAGATGCCCCTCACCCTGGGGCATCGGGCCTCCCGGCAATGTCCATCCTGCCAGGTGGCCTCTGCTGCAACTGTGTAGCGCCTGTGGGGAGGGCCTCTGGTTGGAGTTGGTGGCATCAGGGCGGGTGACATGCAGTGAAGCGTCATCTCTTGCTGGTGGCCCAACGCCAGTAGTCTCTAAGCGATCGAGGTCTAACTGCAGTGCGAAGAAGTATGACCCCCAAATCGTTCCCTTCCCTAGCCTCACCAAGGGACGAACACCAGGCTAAGGATGGCAGCGAATCTTACTCCCCCCAGTACCTCATATGTACGAGAGTAGGAAGCTTCGTCGACATGAAGAATACCCCATCAGCTCTTCCTACGCCGTGAAGACCCACCTCAGTGTCGGTGCGGCGCCCGGTTGACAGTGGCCCATATTCTGTTGCGCTGTCCTACTTTGGCTGCCCTGCGACGGCATCTTCGTTTGCCGGACTCCTTATCAATGATTTTAGCACACAACGCCTCATCAGCTGGTTTGGTTTTACGTGAGGGCGGAATTTATCATTCGAGCTAAGTTTTAGCGCATGTCCTTTATCCGTCTGTGTCCTCCACCCTAGAGCTTTTAGGCTGGATTTTTTAATGTGTTGCAGAGTGGCTGGCTTCTCCTTTTCAGTGTCGTGGTTAGCCAGCCGTGGCAATCTGCTTTCTTGTTTTAATTTCTTCTGCCTCTTTCTTGCGTCTCTCTGTGTTTTTCTTCTCCAGTTTTGTACATTTTAGTTTTGTTGCCCTTCTGTCTTTCTTGTGATTGTTTTCTTTCTTCCTGCTGTTTTCTGTATGTCTCATCTGTTTTCCTCTCATCCTTGTGGAATAGTTTTAATCTGAACGAGGGACCGATGACCTAGCAGTTTGGTTCCATTTCCCCCTCTCCCTCCTCTTTTAAACGAACCAACAAAGCATTTCTTTCATGGTGTAATATGACTGCATGTCAGTAAGTTCAAGCTCGTCAGCTAGTGTGTCAGTATCAGCAACGACGGGATAATATAGCAAATTAAATTGGAGCTCAGTTTTCTTAAAGTGCCCCGAAACCTTCTAGTGAACTAGTTCTCCAAACTCCGCAGATGATCCCTGATCTTAGCAGATACACTTTTTATTTTCTTAATAAAGGGAAAAGACAAAAACTGCCTTCATCAGTTTGCCTTGCAAACGGGCCTAGTTTTGTTTTGAATGCTTTTAAATGCGTCTAGATATCACATGCAAACAACCCCTTACCCTGCAATATCACATTCAGTACATCAGTTTCTGAAATATATCAGCTGCAAACATCATCTCGTATTTTTTCTTTCTGTTTTTGTAAAAATATCATGAGCATTTTATTCTGTGGTCCCAGTCCCTTTTTAATGCTTTGCACTGGTTCAACCAGTTCACACTGTTTTGGTAAGTTATGACACTGTCCCCACATTGTGAAGAAGAGATTTGAACTGTCGATGGTGGAGTACCCGTTCTCATTGTATTCACAACTAGAGGATCCACCACATGCTTTGAGTGCAGTACAGCTTTACAACGGCTCCCGATGCAAAATGCCCTGAAAAGACAAGAGATTACTGGACTTGTCTTGTCCCTTGTGCTTGCAACTCGTTTTTAAAATCTTAACCATTCCTACATTTTTCCCACTGAAAGCTCTGGCTCCATCTACTGCAGTGCTTACCTCTCTGTTCGAGGACAAACCACTTTTCTTCGCACGATTCCCAACTCACTCAACCAAGTCCCAACCAGTGGTTCTATCTTTAATTGACCCTAGGCCAAGTAATTCATCTGTGACGACGAATTTTCATTAATTCTACGGATAAGGATTAGAAGTTGTCTTCGTTATCTGTGCTCTCGCCCATTACCAAGGAAAACCAAACAAAACCTTTGCTCGCAGTCTTTAGCTGTTCTGTGACTTCGTCACTAATTAAGTCGATGCGCCGCATTATAATCCTTGTTGACAATGAAACTTTTTCAGCATTTACAATATCAGGATACAATTGCTGGCACACTCCACCTTATGCCGATTACACCCAAACCTCCAGAAGTCAGAAACTTAGATCGGTACCAAATGTTGTATGTCAACGGAAAACTGCGATTTAGTTCGTACTATGTGCTGTCGTCCAGCAGAACGGGCGTAAACGTTAATTACAAGTAACACTAGAACTACAGAGCATAGGAAAAGAATACCTGTGAGGAGTTATGTCATGTTGTTTCCATGTGGAAGTTCGTACAGCGTTAGATCCTCGTACGAAGGGTCCTGTGTTCAAACCCCTATCATGACAAAATTTATTTTTACTGTATTATGCGTAAAAGTGTTTTATGGAACAACGTAAAGGGAATTTTTTGGAGTTTACAGTAATGTTCTCTTGGCAGTCTGCTTTCGCTTTGTTTCTTTGAAAGTAGTAAACCTACAGAGTACTACAGAGTACCACAACATAAAAATAAAGAAACAATCGCATCACACGTGTGGAAGTAATAGTAATAATAGTAATTAATAATAAACAAAATAATACTATCAATAATAATTATATAACGTTCAACTAACGAAGCGAAAGCACATTGCTACGAACTCTGTAATGTCCTTTTACATGTCAGAAAAAAGTTCTCCCATATTATAGTTTGACCCGTAAACAGTTAAAAAAATAGTCATCGGTGGGGTCTGAACTCGAGACATTTGGTACGATGAGAGTACGCTCTAACCTCCTTTTTTTTTATTTATTTAGAAGTAGAAGGGTCTTGGGGGGCACGGGCAAAGTGGGCAGGACTCATTGTACGAGGCCTGGCCACGATCTCCCCGTCGATAAACAGAACATATGGAAGGAGTAAATGGGGCCATGGGAGGATATTCATTTATTTAGTGGAAAAAAATAAATCCACCTTTTCCATTGAGAGGCACCCACATGCCTTACTCATACTGTGGTATCAAGCAGTCAGGCCTGCAAGATGAGTGGTCTGCCAAGCGAGTGGAATCATTCTTATTTATCGAGTAACATGAACTCTAGTACTCACAATTAAGTTACAAGTTATTCTCCTGTTTGAATATTACGCAACGGAAACGCACATCTGACTATTAGTAATTTACAAAACTCTGACTGTTCACTACGCACTGGCAATACCACATTTTCTTTTTGTCTTTTATTTAACGGCTTTTGTCAACACGTGGCCACCGCACTGAATATGAATGGCGCACACATTATAAACTCGGGACATCATGACAACATACAATTCGAAGGAAAAGGCCACCAATCTTTTTCTTTTCACTATCTTATTTATTCCGATAAATTCTATAACCTAAACACACAAATTCTATAACCTACAACAATAACACATGAGAAATACCGCCCAGAGGGCATGGCTTTACATTGATGATTCTCTATCTTATGGTCTCGTAATTATTTAACGCTACAGTGCTCTTTCTGGATAGGATGGTGGATCTTTTGCTATATCTCACACTTCGACTCTCACAACCATCATCACGAAACTTTCCTCCAGACCGAGTGGTACAAAAGGAACATGCATAACCCACTACCTCTGAAACTACCTTGCTACTCTCCCATGCAAACCACACATACTTAAGTTACATGACATACACCACACTGCAACATGGAATACAACACAAGGAATAGTCACAACATTATAATCACATCACTTTCAGCTTTCACACTTCAATTAGTATTCATCCCAGTTTCACACGACACTGCCCCACTTCGTAACTTTTCTTTCCTACTATGAACTCTGGAGGATATATGCACGTCTTCCTGTGCAATGCAAGCCAAGTGGCGTTGCTGGATAGACGGCTGACTCACCTTGCTTCTCTCTCAGAGTATTATAGTTTGAATCAAGCGTCACACGGAAACATAACACGCAAAGTAATATTAAGAACATATTCATCACACACGCGAGTCCTCAACTGATACCATGGACGAGTACTTCTATTTATCCTTTGTCTCATACGCAGATTGAGACTCACACAGTACTCACCACGTGGAAGTACTCGTCTCTAATTTCAAGTCCTGCACACGGCATTTCTTAAATATTTCCAACTTATAGTACACACGCTAGTAATGCAGCTTAACTTAAGCACTAGGAAATATTTCAACTTATTGCTACACGTGGTTTCATTGTGACCGTTGGTCACTTCCGAAGATTACTACGATTCCCTTAATATTACCTGCCTGACATTTAATTCTCCCCACAAAAGTTCTTGAAATAGAGAAATCATTATTCTAAACTACTCTCAAGTATTTCACATGCATACCACGTGTCCACTCTTTTGTCTTTACGGAGCACATCTAAGACAGGTCTTACCAACACTAGATCCAGCGGCAGAGTGCTGAAACATAGCCGTTCTTCAGGTCATCTCGCACCTCTGTCGAGGTCGGGGAAGACCATGCTACCCATTGGTCAGCCACATTTCAGGCTCTCAGAGCTCCGGTAAATTTCATCTCTTTGGTTCCACCAAAGGTGACGAGAGGATCGTCTCAAAGATGATCATATATTCACATTCACTATCTGCGGTTAACTGACGACCATACATTCATTCATTTCACAGATCTCACCAAACTGGATGTAGGGATTTATTTTGTGGGAGTGCACATGTGATCAATTAAATAAATAAATTGTCATTCTTTCCCACACTGGTATCCGGCTTCGCTGTATTAGTTGAAATTGAGTTATTATTAGAAAAAGTATGTTGTACTGACAAGAATAACGAAGAATGTTGTACCTATTTTCAATGTCGGGCAGTACTGTCCCTTTCACCATGACCTGTCTCTGAAAGAAAGAAAAGTAAAAAAAAAACTACAGTTCTGTAAAACGCACATGCGGCGTCGATACTCCACGAAGCCGCCGCCTCATTTTCTTGGCATGTCTTCTTGTAACGTCGCGTAGGTACCGTTATCTGTTCATCTCCTTATATGTATGTATCAATGTTATCTCCTGCGATGAATAAACCAGCTACGGGGCGGATCGTAGAAGATGCTCCGCAAGAAGTTGGAAAAATATTGACTCTATTTAGGGTTCTTCACAATAGGACAGTGACGATCGTTTAAATAGTTCAGAAAATCCATGAGTTCTATGACACCACCTCCATATAAATAATGAATCGCATGACCTCTGATCCATGTGACAGGGTTGGGTTTTGTCCTCAGGTAATAAACAGCGTCCGGGTAGAGGAGAGTGTGGGAATCAACATAAGAGGGCTACATTCTTAAAAAGAGAGCCTAAATTTGACGTACAAAATACCAGATCTCTTCCGCCGGTCCACAATGGAGCCGGTTTTCATCTGTATCCTGGTCATTTGCAGTTCACGCATAAAGGCGAACCTGCAATATGGATCCTACGGAGTCTCTCTCGAGTAATTTGTTTTCTGTTCATCGTCAAGTACCATGTCGAACGTGCTCCTGCATCGAGCGTTACCGCGTTGGCAGTGCGCCATACTACGTTCCAGCGCACGGTAGGACATGTCTGTTCGACGACATTAGGCGACCGGCGGCGGGTTAGTGCGCGGTAGATGTCACTGGCCGTTGGTAATCGAGAGACGGGGAGAACGTCTCGTAGGTAGCTATACTGCACTTGAAACCTCCCAAAGTAGGAAAAGGGCGCGGTATTTCATTAAGTGTCACGTATTACACGTCAAGGGTCAAGGGAATATGGTGCCAGAGCCTCCATCAGTGGGCCAGTGAGGCTGGTCGGGCATCGAAGCTTGAGATGAAGGTTTGCTCACGGTTTTCCCGTATATGATAGACTCATAGACTGTCCACACCAACGTGAACAGTCGTTCTGTTTCCACTTACCCCAACGATTTCAGAAATTAATCTGCGTAGGCGTCACGGGTGGTCTAGGGGTAGCGACTTTGATTAGCAGTCAAAAACGTCATCGGTCCCGAATAATGCTGCCGCTGTAATTTTGAATAAAAATCATCAGCAACAGCGGCCAGAGACTTCCGGCATAAGAAATCACCATCATTCATCAAACGGAATTGTCAAAGAGGGTGGAGGATCCCTCTCGCCCTGGGAATGGGAAACTGCCCCTAAAGGTGGGCGGATCAACAGTGATCAACGGCCTGACGATGCAGAAGGCAATGGAAACGAGTGCATTAAAGACACATAACATGAACTGACAGGAGATGTGGCCTGTAACTGAAAAAGAGTGATGAAGGTCTCTCCATTGGCAAAACATTCCGGAGCAGTTCCCCATTCGGATCTCAGGTAGGGTACTGCCAAAGGGTAGATGACCATGGGAAAAATATAGAATATTCAACGATAGCTCTTTGTCAGTCGGGGTGTGGAGTGTCAGAAGTTTAAATTTGATAGGTGCGCAAGAAAATTTGAAAAGGGAAGTGCAAAGACCCGTTGCACAGTAATACGGATGGCCCTCGCTCCGCGTTCGCGCGCGCGGTTGTAGTCACGTATTCGAGTGGGGCACCGTACAGTTGACCGGACGTTCTACACGCGGCTTAGCCGTTCGCGCAGCCCTTCCGCGTCCCGGAACGTCCGCGTAAGCCAATACGTAGAAACAAGTTGGTGCGTGCACAGTCCTCACATACGAGATCCATCTCATGGGGGCTACAAGAGACGCGAAATGCTTTTGAAGGCTTGGCGAGAGGTCAGTGAAAACATAATATTCGGCTTCCAATGTTTAACCGAGGCAGATCAGAATAAATCTCGTAAGTAGGCAAGTAGACACAACAGCAAATGTCAGTCTTTAAGATAGTTGGCCTGTGTGCCAGGGCACGCTCCTGTGTCTGCAAAATATTCCGCAATCTCGTCCAGTGTTCCTCGAACTACTTACAGGTGCAGTTTCTGCCACATCTTCGAAAAGGGTAACCTACAGTGTGTCTTCAAAATTCAGTCCGTCTCTTACTCGAACATAATTATGCAAAATGCAACCATTCTGACAATACGTACTGGTACATGAAGACAGACATTCAGGAGTCTTTGAGAAACCCTCCAGTTGTGACTTAATGTTATATTGCTAGCGAAGGCCGAAATGCACGCTATAAGCTCACGCAGGATGGCATGAGGTCTGAAACAGGATACGTAATGAATGCTATAAAGAAAAGTACGTAGCTGCTGGAATACTTAACTTTAATCCATCATTTGTATAGATCGTTCTTCATGAGACATGCTTCATACGATAACTATCAATTGCTATGGCGCCTTGCTAGGTCGTAGCCATTGACTTAGCTGAAGGCTATTCTAACTATCTTCTCTGCAAATAAACGAGGCTTCGTCAGTGTTGCATCGCTAGCTAAGTCGTCCGTACAACTGGGGCGAGTGCTAGTAAGTCTCTCGAGACCTGCCGTGTGGTGGCGCTCGGTCTGCGATCACTGACAGTGGCGACACGCGGGTCCGACATATACTAATGGACCGCGGCCGATTTAAAGCTACCACCTAGCAAGTGTGGTGTCTGGCGGTGACACCACACTTAACATTCCGAAAGTGGATTCAGTAAACCTCTAGACACGGGGACGCCGGTAATTGAAATCCTGCTTTTTGTGAGTCGTATTTTTTCGTGCTTAGGTCTTCAAACAAGTTGTATTACGCGAAGCCTGCATCTGCCACCTGGCAGATACTACTCGATCATGTAAATTGACAAGACCAGGTCCTCCACGTTCTTTAGGAAGAGTGAGGGAGTCGTATTGAACCTTAAATATCATTCCAGCGCTGACAAAGGAACCGAATGCTGCCATGATGCTCCGAGCTACGTGATTAGACATCGGTGGTGTTTACGCTACATGCGGAATTCGCGATGCCTGATAGACGCTAACAAATTCGTTCCCCTGATGAAGGTCCAATGCACGAAGACGATGATCCACAAGTCCAGCACGGATGTGTTGCAAGAGTCTCCGATAATTAATGGTCGTCGTGCGTGAAATGTCATCCGTGACAGCGGATTTTATCGCACAGTCTGAGTGGGGTGACGCTTGCAGGTGTCATCCCAGTGCCAGTATTCAAAGGCATCGATTTATGTACATTTACACGGCTCCCCGAATCTTCACCATAAGTGGCTAACCAATCCAAAGCTTTGCGAACATCATGTTCGTCACGAAGAGTTAACATTAAATCATCAGCATACGCAGTGCACCTAAAAACGAAGCCACCAAGAGACAAACGTGTGAGGCGTTGTTGCAGCTTGCACAACAGAGGTTCTAATGCTAAAGCGTGCAGTATTGTCGATAGTGGGCAGCCTTGTTTAACAGAGTGGCGAATTTGCAAGATGTTCGAGAATCGACCATTGACAAGCACTTTCGGTGTTGCGCCACATAGGAGCCGGAGTACCACCTGGACAAAAGCGCCCGGGTTATGTATATTCTGAAGAACAGCAGTTAAGTACATATGACTGACGTGATCAAATGCTTGACTGAAGTCTATCGCAGCCAGAGCTCCCGGTACGCGACGCACTTTAGCAAGGGCAATCAGGTCCCTGTAGCGGCACAGGGCGGAGTGGATATTATGCGTCCCACCCAACGATGCTTGATCGACTGTTAGGACATGAGACGTCGTACGCCGAATTCGAGCTGCCAGTAGACATGGAAAGATTTTCATATCACTGTTCAACAAAGTTACTGGTCGGTAGTCTTTAATACGTAAACATTCGTGAGTTTACGGATTGGAATGATGATACCTTCCACAAATGCAGACGGAAGTTACACCTCAGCTGTCATGAGCTCATGACTTATAGTAGTCTAATAGGGCACCTGGAACGTCCTATAAAACTCCAGGGGTAACCCATACGGTCCTGGTAACTTACTGGGTGCCCCTCTTCCTATGGTATCCAACACTTCTTCTTCAGTTACCGGTTCCAGCAGTTCCCGTTGGAGTTCCGGAGTAAACGTTGCGTGCGTCAAATCAGCGACAGTAGTAATAATCTCTGGGTCAGATCTCTTCTCCGTGTACGGGTGAGAATAATGGGTAAAGTATGCATTGCTTATGCCTCTTTGTGTGACGTGACGGACGCCATCTTCTGTCGTCACCTCCTGGATCAATGTCCTTTGTCTGCGCTGTCTTTCCATGGCTATATGGTACATCGAGGGTCGTTCGTTGGCGATTCAGACCGTTTGTCGTGTACGAATGATGGTCCCTTCCAGGTGTTGACGCGTCAACTTCAAAATCTTCGCTTTTGCTCGGTTGACAGTCATCTGGCGGTCCGGTGATGCGTTCATAACGGAACAGTACCTGAGGATGGCGTAGTAGTGCTGCGCCTGCATGCTGCAGCTTCCCTACTGAAAGTCTTCCAGGTACGACGAAGGCTCGGCTTGGCACATTCCAGCCACCACTGTAAAGCAGATGTATACGCTCCTCGTCGTCGAAGGCACAGACTCCATGTGTCTCCCACAGCCGCCTTACATTCCGGTGAAGCCAGGTGAGCGGTGTTAAGTTTCCACGGGCTGCGGCTTCGCCACACTTGTTGGCGTCGAAGCGTGATGGTCCAGATGTAAGCAGTGTGGTCAGTAAATGCTGCTGGCCACAGCTCGGCTGCTTGACCGCATCCCTGAGAAAGTGGGAGGTCTATATCTTATCAAATCTACTAGACAAATGTTCCGTAAAATGCGTGAAACCCTATCTGTCAGCATAGATGATGTTCCAAGTGTCTACCAACCGAGCACGCAAATGACAGCGCCGAGTGCTGGGCATCGTGGATGCTGAGGAATTTGGTCCTTGGGAGATTGTGTACAATTAATATCTTTCCCGCAATGACAGCTTCTCGCGCGACCGAATGGTATTGATGTTAACCGTCGCGAATCGATACGACTGTCGTTCGCCTCGAAGGCAGTGGCAGTCATCGGTAACGACGGGTTTGGTCACCCCCCACGCCACCCTACGTTTCTGTCCTCATGCTGTCCGCAGGATATGGGGAGGATTATGTAACTCGCCCTCTTCTGTATGTAATGTGCCCGCCAAAGAGTCGTCTTCCACGTCGTTCGCCCACGAGTTACTGGAGACAGACTGCCGGTGTGGTTCATCGGCTACCAAAGAGGCCCTGCGGCTGTGACGGTGTTCCAGCGTCCCGTCTATCGCTGCACGGGTGCCCAGGAGAAGAAAAGTGAATCGTCTCAGATCCTAAAGAGTGAGAAGTGTCGATAGGCGCTTCCGGAGCACGGGCATCCACGACACTGTCGAAACCAGTACGATCGTTCGTATCTGTCCGGAAGAGACAGTCGTCAGACGGCGTCCGTCGACGTGTCTTGTGCTTGCGGGGCGTCTCCGTGTCAGAATGTGAATGTACACTCCTGGAAATTGAAATAAGAACACCGTGAATTCATTGTCCCAGGAAGGGGAAACTTTATTGACACATTCCTGGGGTCAGATACATCACATGATCACACTGACAGAACCACAGGCACATAGACACAGGCAACAGAGCATGCACAATGTCGGCACTAGTACAGTGTATATCCACCTTTCGCAGCAATGCAGGCTGCTATTCTCCCATGGAGACGATCGTAGAGATGCTGGATGTAGTCCTGTGGAACGGCTTGCCATGCCATTTCCACCTGGCGCCTCAGTTGGACCAGCGTTCGTGCTGGACGTGCAGACCGCGTGAGACGACGCTTCATCCAGTCCCAAACATGCTCAATGGGGGACAGATCCGGAGATCTTGCTGGCCAGGGTAGTTGACTTACACCTTCTAGAGCACGTTGGGTGGCACGGGATACATGCGGACGTGGATTGTCCTGATGGAACAGCAAGTTCCCTTGCCGGTCTAGGAATGGTAGAACGATGGGTTCGATGACGGTTTGGATGTACCGTGCACTATTCAGCGTCCCCTCGACGATCACCAGTGGTGTACGGCCAGTGTAGGAGATCGCTCCCCACACCATGATGCCGGGTGTTGGCCCTGTGTGCCTCGGTCGAATGCAGTCCTGATTGTGGCGCTCACCTGCACGGCGCCAAACACGCATACGACCATCATTGGCACCAAGGCAGAAGCGACTCTCATCGCTGAAGACGACACGTCTCCATTCGTCCCTCCATTCACGCCTGTCGCGACACCACTGGAGGCGGGCTGCACGATGTTGGGGCGTGAGCGGAAGACGGCCTAACGGTGTGCGGGACCGTAGCCCAGCTTCACGGAGACGGTTGCGAATGGTCCTCGCCGATACCCCAGGAGCAACAGTGTCCCTAATTTGCTGGGAAGTGGCGGTGCGGTCCCCTACGGCACTGCGTAGGATCCTACGGTCTTGGCGTGCATCCGTGCGTCGCTGCGGTCCGGTCCCAGGTCGACGGGCACGTGCACCTTCCGCCGACCACTGGCGACAACATCGATGTACTGTGGAGACCTCACGCCCCACGTGTTGAGCACTTCGGCGGTACGTCCACCCGGCCTCCCGCATGCCCACTATACGCCCTCGCTCAAAGTCCGTCAACTGCACATACGGTTCACGTCCACGCTGTCGCGGCATGCTACCAGTGTTAAAGACTGCGATGGAGCTCCGTATGCCACGGCAAACTGGCTGACACTGACGGCGGCGGTGCACAAATGCTGCGCAGCTAGCGCCATTCGACGGCCAACACCGCTGTTCCTGGTGTGTCCGCTGTGCCGTGCATGTGATCATTGCTTGTACAGCCCTCTCGCAGTGCCCGGAGCAAGTATGGTGGGTCTGACACACCGGTGTCAATGTGTTCTTTTTTCCATTTCCAGGAGTGTAGATGCGACTCTTCTGCGCCTTCAGAGGGAAAAGCTCGGTTTGGCACGACTCGTGTATCAACATCCATCCGCTCGTTGTGCGGTGGCAGTTGCTGTTCGGGTTTGTCTGGCGACTCCGTCTGCCTAAGAGCGGACGGTGTGTGTCTCATCAGTAACGAGTCCGTGTGTCTGCAGTAGCAGGCGCTCCCGATCCCCAGCGCCCGCCGTGTCGCCACTTGGGCGCCAGACGTCGTAGGTGCCGTCGCCTGTGCATAGGTAATGGGTGGAATCGGTGGAGGAACATGTTGTACCGCTTCTTCTGATGGAATCTGGGTGATCCGCCGTTGCAAACACTCAGAGCAAGCGTAACCCTCCAATCCGCATCCTAGGCATGTGCGCGCTTGTCCATCGTACATGATAATTCCACTACAACCGGCAATGTTTAAGTATGGAGGAACATGCTTCGTCAGTTCGATTTTGACCTGTCTTACACCGTTGAGTACTGGATACGCTGTAAAAGTTTGCCACTTCTCAGCCACGTGGCTAATCACAGTCCCGTACAGCCTAAGAACGGACCTCGAAAGGTAGCTCGAAAACCCGATGGGTCCTCATGCCTAGGTCTGCGTGTTCAATGGTAACAACGCCGATATGTCCATCTGAGTGCCTAAACTGTGGTTTGCCAGCAGCTCCGGTAACCATCTTCGTGCACGCTTCTTCAAAAAAATGGTACAGATGGCTCTAACAAGGGAACCTCCCCATCGCACCCCCCTCAGATTTAGTTATAAGTTGGCACAGTGGATAGGCCTTGAAAAACGGAACACAGATCAATCGAGAAAACAGGAAGAAGTTGTGCGGAACAATGAAAAAAATAAGCAAAATATACAAACTGAGTAGTCCATGCGGAAGATAGGCAACATCATGGAGAGTGTGAGCTAAGGAGCGCCGTGGTCCCATGGTTAGCGTGAGCGGCTGCGGAATGAGAGGTTCTTGGTTCAAGTCTTCCATCGAGTGAAAAGTTTAATTTTTTACTTTCAGACAATTATTATCTGTCCGTCCGTTATGTTTTCATCACTTTTGTGGGAGTTATTATGACATCCACAAGAAAACCTAAATCGGGCAAGGTGGAAGAATCTTTTTACCCATTCGCCAAGTGTACAAGTTAGGTGGGTCAACTACATATTCCTGTCATGTGACGCACATGCCGTCACCAGTGTTGTATGGAATGTATCAGACGTGTATTCCTGTGGAGGAATCGGTTGACCTATGACCTCGCGATCAAATGTTTTCTGTTCCTATTGGAGAGGCACGTCCTTTCGTCTACTAATCGCACGGTTTTGCGGTGCGGTCGCAAAACACAGACATTAAAGTTATTACAGTGAACAGAGACGTCAATGAACCAACGGACAGATCATAACTTTGCGAAGATAAAAAAAGTAAACTTTTCACTCGAGGGAGGCTTGAACCAAAGACTTCTCGTTTCGCAGCCGCTCACGCTAACCACGGGACCACGGCGCTCCTTAGCTCACACTGTCCTTGATGTTGCCTATCTTCCGCATGGACTACTCAGTTTGTATATTTTGCTTTTTTTTTTCATAGTTCCACACAACTTCTTCCTGTTTTCTCCATTGATCTGTGTTCCGTTTTTCAAGGCCTATCCACTATGCCAACTTATAAATAGATCTGAGGGGGGTGCGATGGGGAGGTTCCCTTGTAAGCACTACGTGACTCAACAGGTCGTCAGTCCCCTAGAACGTAGAACTACTTAAACCTAACTAACCTAAGGACATCACACACATCCATGCCCGAGGCAGGATTCGAAACTGCGACCGTAGCGGTCGCGCGGTTCCAGACTGTAGCGCCTAGAACCGCTCGGCCACATCGGCCGGCACACGTAGTTCATGACGCAAGAAGTTTTCTACTTCATATGAATGCTGTCTCTGATATTCGGCTTGCAACGTAATCTTTATAGTTTTCTTTCTAAATTAGTACGCCATGTTACTGTAGTGAGATTGTAGTAAGCGACTCGCGCTCGCGAGAAGTAAACAAACTCGCGTTCGCCACTTGACCGGCGGGAAGGCAGGCACGCGTCCTCGCCGCTCCGTCGCTGATGGCCAACTGCCTTTTCACTCACGCAAGATCGACCATAGAACTACTCACGTATACGCCTTTTCCTGTGCTCCGTAGCTGTGTTGATACTTTTAATTACCGTTTACGCATTTTCTACTGGACGACGGCACGCTGCAGGAACTAAATCTGTATTTTGGTTCATGCTCTGTGGACATACAACTTTTGGTACCGATTTAAGTGTCTGACACCTGGACGTTTGGGCGTTAGTAAACTCGCCATGCGAAATAGGCTTGTTGCGTTTAGCATGGTTGCAGGCTATCCTGACACTTGTTTCTGTGGCGCTATTTTGAAGTATTAATTGCTTTGTAAATAATGTTTGTTGCTTCTCAGCCTTTCAACACGCTCAGCAGGTCCTATTTTGCGTTCTTCATTGGGAAATTTGCAGACAGGTTTGCTATGTTTTCTTTCGTAATGTCGCTTCAGACTCCCTCCTTAAACAAGGCTATTGTTTAATGACAAAATAAACACACTACTTCGCTCCCTGTATCAACCAAGAAATATATGTCCATTCCTCATTAAATACACTATGTTCTTCACTGATGTTACTTTTTTTCGGAGGGCCCATGATTCCACTACAATTAGAAGTTCATATCAGTACTGTTGCACGAACGAAATGGAAATAAACCAGATCAACCTGGAAAGCACTGTACGAATAGTATCTACACTGTGCATGCGTATTAGCCGGCCGCGGTGGCCGAGCGGTTCTAGACGCTTCAGTCCGGAACCGCGCTGCTGCTACGATCGCAGGCTCGAATCCTGCCTCGGGCATGGAGGTGTGTGATGTCCTTAGGTTAGTTAGGTTTAAGTAGTTCTAAGTCTAAGGGACTGATGACCTCAGCAGTTAAGTCCCATAGTGCTCACAGCCATTTGAACCTTTTTTCTTTTTGTGGTGCATGCGCATTGACATGACCATCCTAATGGAAATGTTCGCTCGCGCACGGGCAAAAACCGCAGTTAAAGGCGGATTCTTCTGGAAATGTTGGCGGGCCGCACAAAAACCAATAACGTGGTGCATGTAGCCCGCGGGCCGCTATTGCCCGCCCTCATCTTAGAGGAACATGGGGCCAAGAACACCGACTATTTACGTCATTACTTGAGACATTACTGGCACATGTGTAATTGATATATCTTCAAGAGTAACACATAGTAAAAAAGGACCTAAATTCAAAATTTATTTTTCACATTTACTTTAGTTCTTTCATATATCACAAATTTAAAATGATGACAGAAAGCAAAATTATCCCTGCAAAAAAAAGTGCGAGGTGAATTATTGAGCAAATTTTTCCTCTTGAGTCTTCAAAATTTCTTATTCAATAACAAACGTGACGTATTTGTAGCACAATTACAGCAAAAACAGCGAAACCTAACGTGTACAAGCACGAAATTACGGCAATACATTGGCTGAGCCATCGCGAAAGCATTTGATACGTTCGGTAATATTTGTCTCGAAATAATTCTAGAAATTGACAACAGAAAGCAGCACCTGTCAAGGGACAGGTAGCGAGACGTCTGTACTTCGTTATCATACGAAATGAGTCCGTTTTCCAGTGCTCGATGGGTCGCGAGTTGTGAAAATCGCGGCCCGAGCTGTACTCGGGTACGGTCTTTTCAACAAAACGATACGGCCCGAACTGTGCTCGGGCTCTATCCCCAAAGTGCTAGACGACAATAAAACAATCGCATAATCCTAATAAACAGATGACATAGCAATAGTAGGTGAGACGGAAGAAGACGCAAAGACACAACTCGACAACTTAAGTAAGGTAGCCAGAAAGGTGGGACTGAGGATATCCTATAACAAGACAAAGACATTAAATACCACTGCAGTCTGCGAAACACCGGAAGGCACTGTGCAAATGGTGGACAAATTTAAATACCTGGGAGAATTTATAACAGGAAGGAACAGGAGCAAGGAGAGAATAACAGAGAGGATAAAGAAGATGAGGTCAGCCTCCTGCATGACGAGAGAGATGTACAATAAAAAGAATAAATCCACAGAGGCAAAGATAAGGCACTACAAGGTAACGGTGAGGAATGCAGTATTATATGCAGCTGAGACGATGACACTAGGAAGAAATGGGGCAGAACAACTAGAGAAAGAAGAGAGAAAAATACTGAGAAAAATACTAGGTCCCAAAAGAGGTAGTGAGAGGTGGATGCGAAGACCTAGGGAAGAAGTGTACCGGAACATGAGAACAATATCTGGGGAAATCAGACTCAAAAGGGCAAGGTTTTCTGGATACGTAGTTAGGATGAGTATGGACAGAATGACGAAGAGAGTGTGGAAAACAACAGGGAGGACAAGGGGAAAGACAGAAACCAAGTGGGTTGTTGAACTTCGGAAGGACTGGTTGGAATTGGGGATCAAGGTCGAAGGAAAGGAAAATCGGAGGAACAAATATACACAGACCAATATGCCGGAGATCAAGGACAGAGAAGAATACACGAAAAGATTAGAGCCGACAGGAGAAACGGATACTGAAGATCTCGGAAGAAGAGCGGGAGAGAAGAAGAGAAAAAATTAAGAGGTTATGGGAGAAGAAGAGAAAAATGCAGTCCACGAAGGAGCTACCCGTAGTCCTACAGAGGCCATAACGCAAGAAGAAGATGAAGAAGAAGGTGTTTAAACCAATCGTTTCCCTGATATGACATATGCACAAGGGCAGTCACGTTAATGCTACGGTACAACACTGCTGTTGTGTAAGGCTACATTAACACTGACAGAAAAAAAACGCAGCACCAAGAAATAATTAATGTAGGATCACGAAATTTTGAGAATACTTTTGAGTAGGTAACACATTTAAGTGATTAACCTTACAAGTTCATACTTTAATCTAAGCGCAAGAAAAGGCATTGCAAATGTGAAATGCTGGTACGTTAACAACCAGTATAACCGGTAGAATGTTGACTTCAAGCACGCAGACGTGCATGCATTGTGTTGGACAGGTGTTGAATGTCAGTTGTGGCATGGAGCTCCATGCCTATTGCATTTGGTCACTCAGGACAGGGACGGTTAATGCTGGTTGTGAATGACCCTGGAGTTGTCGTCCTGTGACGTCACATACGTGCTCGATTGGAGACTATATCTGGTGCTCGACCAGGCCAAAGCAAGACGTCGGCTTACAACAGCGGAATGTGGGCGAGCGTTGTCCTGTTGCAAAAGGCTCCATGGAATGATGTTTATGAATGGCAGCACAACTGGTCGAACCAGCAAATCGAAGTACATATTTGCAATCGGTGTGCGTGAGATAACCACGAGCGTGCTCCTGCTGTCATACGAGATCGCAACCTGGACCGTAACTCCAGGTGCAGGTGCAGCGTGTCCAGCGTGCACATAGGTTGGTTGCAGGCCCTCACCTGGCCCCCTCCTAACCAGCACACGGCCATCACTGACCCACAGGCAGAGCCGCCTTTCATAAGGACAGACAACAGACCTTCAGCCTGCCCTCGAATGACGGTTGTTCGGCGTCGGTGGATGAAAGCTGCAGTGAGCCTGACTTGGAGCTGTTCTTGAAGTAGCCGATTTGTAACAGTTCCTTGAGTCGCCCTGGTGCCAGCTGGTGCTCCAGTCTTGCCTCTCGGTTGTGCGACGTGTCCCTCCGGAGCCCGGCCTTGTTGCGGCTGTACATTCTCGTGATCACCGCTGCCAGCAGTCATGTACAGCGGCTACATTCCTTCCAAGTCTTTCTGCAATATCGTGGAAGCTACATCCAGCCGGTCGTAGCTCTATTACACGACCTCGTTCAAATGTTGACAATAGCGTCTTCGTCGTCTTAAAGACATTCTTAACTAACTTCAACTCACTACGTCCAATGTCAAAGGTAACTAACGCTCAGGACCGTTACAGCGCGTATTTAAAGCACACATCATTTTCATGCACATGGTGGTGCTACCAGCGCCAACTTTATGTGACTGCCTCGGTGTGTGACTAGACAACACCTTTCAGGTGTAGGAACACGACTACCAACTTTCTATTATCTTGCAAAGCTCTAACATGGTGTTGCGATTTTTTTCCGTCAGAGGTGGCCGCTGTGACCGAATGGTTCTAGGCGCTTCAGTCTGGAACCGCGCGAGCGCTACGGTCGCAGGTTCGAACCCTCCCTCGGGTATGGATGTGTGTGATGTCCTTAGGTTAGTTAGGTTTAAGTAGTTCTAAGTCCAGGGGACTGATGACCTCAGATGCCAAGTCCCATAGTTCTTAGAGCCATTTGAAAGATTTTTTCCGTCAGTGTATTTCGTAACACCGCAAGTCATGCTTACATAGTGCCCTGATTTGATTTTATTATTATTAAAGATGCATAAGTACTAGTAAATACCGTTTCGACAACATACGTATCCAGAATGAGATTTTCACGTATCCTGTGTGTCTCATCACTACTATACCACGCCTCCTGTGCCAATGAACCAGTTGCATTTTTTGTGAGGGTTTATTTAAAAGCTTTGTATAGTATCCTCGTACTGAAGAATCATAGAGAACACTTTAAAAGAATAATTTTTTACTAACCAAACCAAAATTCAATTATTATTTATTTATTTATCGTGTCAAAAGTACAGAAATATCAAAAAATATTTAAGTGCTGACATAATTTTACACAAAAGAAGACCAAAAATTGGACACTTCAAGCGCATTTGTTGAAGCTCTCATAAGGTCCTGCATAGTACATGCGGTTGGTGATGAGGAACGCTGAAGGAAATGGCTGTTAGTCTGCTCAACGCCACACTGGCAAAGAACTGAGTCCACAGACCCCAAGTCCGCAGATTGGTCTTGCATTTCGCTGTGTTTGTTCGTAATTTATTGAGAGACCTCCATATTGACCACTTCTCCGAATGTCCAGGGGGAAGTTCTTCCTTTGGAGCCATCCATTCTGCCAAATACTGAGATTTCTCCGGCCATCGCGAGGTCCTTGCCGCAAGTGGATTCTCGTTGAGAGCCTCAGTAGTTGTCAAGAAGCTCTTCCTTGATTCCAGCCTGGGATGTGCGGAATAACGGCCGTATAGTGGATGGGCTTCCTTCGTTGTGGCCTTACTTTTCTCATATCTCGCAGCTAACTCACGTCTGATTTCAGGAGGGGCTATGCCAGCGAGGCTATGGAGTTTGTCCACAGGACTAGGTCTTAAGCAACCCGTGAGAATCCGGCAAGACTCACTTAGAGCCACGTCTACGTTCCCGGCATGACTGGACTTGTACCATACCGAACATGCATATTCAGAAGTGGAATAACATAGAGCAAGCGCGCCTGAGCACACAGGGCATGTATTAGCACACCATGATGTACCTGTCAATTTTCGCACTATGTTATTTCTGGCTGCAACTTTCTGTTTGGTGTTTAGGCAATACTTTTTATATGTTAGCGCGCAATCCAGAGTTACTCCAAGATATTTGGGAGTAGGATTATGTTCGAGTACGATGCCTCCCCAGGATATATTTGAGGATCTATTTGCCTGTTTATGAATACCCAAAGAACTACATGCAACAAAAATGTATGTCCTATGACGTTGTCTGTGATGCGCCAATATGACGTACCCTGCAGTCATGAGACGCAGTGGAGAGAAGACCTGCGACGTTACTGCTGCTACTGCCAACTTGTAGTGCTGAACTGAACTGCTGACGTGGCTTGACTGAACTGCTGGTACTACCGACTTTGCAGTGTGCAGTGGTGGGCTAAACAGTCGATACGGATGGATAACCGCGAGGCGCTGCGAGGGCGCAGGCCCTGGCGTTTCAAAATAGTCCGCTGCGGAGAGCGCTCTCTGCTCCGACAGACACGCTGCCTGTCGGCGAGGGTGGCGCCCCCAGACATCGTGGCGGTGACGTGTAACTCCGTGGTAAACAGCCCAGCCCATTCAAGGAAATATCTCTGTTATATGATTGTGCGGTTTCTGTTCTTTTGTATATGTCCGAAAGAACAGACACCACGCATTCATATAATTAATTCGTCTAGATGGGCAATGGCTCCACCTTCTTCAGTGCGGATGTACGAGCACGTCCAATCTCCTGCAACAATCACAGTGGCGAGCGTGGAGGAAACGGACAGGGTCTGCGGATAGGTGGCGTTCGGCGGGAATGTGGGTCGGTCGTGAGGCGTGCCGAGATCATGTAGATACGATAACACAGTGTCCCGATTGTCGGTGTGGTTAACGCGTCTACCTAGTAAGCAGGAGGTTCCCGGTTGGAATCCCGGTCCAGTACATGTTTTCACCCGCCGCCGCTGACTCTGCGTAATGGCTCGAAGTACCTCACATCAATAATCCCTGTCCTTTCTCCCCGCCTCCACCTTCAATTTACACATAAAATATCTCAGTGTTTATGACACACATCCCTGGAGGGGCGACTGCCCACATGGCCTGCTTGGTGTACGGAGGTAACTACTGCCACGCAGATACAACACCGGTGTATACCAGCCCTGTTGAGAGTGTCGATGAACTTTGGGAATGCGTTGTGGATTTATTTATGAGACAATCGACTGTTTTCAACAATCGATTGATCAGTCGTTTGTTTTGTCGTTCAGTCGGTTTTTTTCAGTCGAATGAAACAACCGAGTGAAATTAGTCTCTGCGACCATGTCAGCTATATGCACGTTTTCACTCACTCACCGAGTTTGAGTTGTTTCACTCAATGCGAGACAACCGAGTGAATCAAGTCTCCGTCGGTTGCGGCCGCTATACGAATATTTCCACTCATCCACCGTGTTTGAGTGATTTTACTTACGTCTTTTTCAGCCTTTTCGGTTATACATGAATCGTGACTAGGGTTGTCAACTTTTTCTGAGACAAATAAAGTCTCCTGTTTCAAGGAGATGTGAATGAAAAGTATATTTCTAAAAATAAACTATATTCAAAATGTATGTACATGTTTACTTACTGAAATACGAATTTTCGTATTTGATGCATTAAATGTAATTTTTTTTCTTGGTTTCAAAAGTTTAATATCTGGCGCTACGCTATAGAATTGCCGTATATATAAATCAACAATCACTTTATAACACGTTTTTATTAGGTCGGTTCCTTGTCTGTTTTCTTTCTCGGTACATATTTTGGAGTTGATTTTAAACAAGCTTCGGATAAGCTATAGACTTGAAATTGTCAAAATAGTTCAAAATTGGATGACACTGCAATATTAACTCGCTTTCGGGTCTGGTGTGAGGCGGAGGATACTTCGTTTTTTTCTGTCTGTCTGTCTGATCGGTACACATTTTGCAACTAATTTTTAACTGAAGTCCCGGTAAGCTATAGACTTGAAACTTTCAACTTAGCTCAGAACTGCATGACAATGCAATATTAACCCGCTTTCTTTTCTGGTATGTGACGAAGAATAGGTACTTGGTGTACCACTGCTTTCTCTCTGTTTCATTGTTCCAGTCGCGAATGTTTCGCACTTAAGAACGATTACCGCTAAGCTTCCTTGTCAGCTCTATTCTCTCTATTTTTACATTCCCGGTCTTCTTGCGAGATATGCCTATGAGAAAGCAAAATTTTGGACGCCTTATTTCAAGAGAAACTGAAATAAAGCTGAAGTTTACCACATGTCCTCCTGTAATCTCATTAAAATGTTAGAAATCAACTGACAAATTTCACATACACAAGACTAAAAAGGAGAAAATAACTATTTAAATAGAAAAACTTTTTAATACAACACTGTTTTAAAACGAACTGATAAATATTAAATAATACAGATTCCTAACGCCGTATAGATAGTCCTGAAAATTTGCGCTTACGAATTTTTGTAGCTATGACTCTACCTGTGAAACTGAAAACGTGGAGCGTATGGATGTGGCGACGTAGTTTTCTGTACAAAATATTTACCTTCCACAGAAATAAATGACTGAATATTCAAATGACTTTGCATTTGTGGTCATTATCACACATTGCCAATAAAACGGAATGCAAATTGTCTCTAATACGAGATAAAGTTCCTTTCTTCCATATATATCCTTAAGGGAACCATTGCGTTCATCTTCGCACCCCAACTAGGGCTCCAATGCGTCCGGATTGGCCCTAGTATTGAGGGCGTATGGACGAACGCTGGAAGTATTTTTACAAAGCTGTCTGGAGTAAACCTAAACCCTTTTTCGTGTCTGTGGAAATTCGATTGACTGGAAATAGATTGTAGTAAACCTTAGTTACAATCCATTAAAGGAGGAGCGAATGATAGATAATTTCTTCGTTTTAGTCTGTTACAAACGCAGCGGCAAGGACGCTTAAACGCTCATATACGCGTACAATATTTTCCAAAATGATGTTTACAACTGTGATCACGTATATTTTAACAATGGGAATAGGTAGAAAGGTGCGGTTTACGGCATAAAGTTCATACACACCTAAAGCTGATTTTTTTTTCTTATCCTCACATGTTAGTTATCGACTGGCTACCCTCCAGCAGTTGGTACAATGTGTGGGATGTTTGGTACAGATCAGATCTGACACACAGGTCTTATGGAACCCCGTTACATTTTTTTCCCCGGGCGGGATTTGCATTGTCTGCGAGCTCGCATCAGAGCAGCAATACTACACTTTAATAAGAACAACCTAGGCCGGACGTGGAGCTGGAATATCGCTTAGATAAGCTGCGTACTAGAGACTGCACACCCATTTGAGGTGATCATCCGTCCCTCCATCCCCCCCTTTTCTCGTGACAGTCACCATTTTCTAGCTCTGTCCCGAATTCCTTTGGAAGTAATTCGAGACACTTATTTCCCTGGTTTTAAGAATTATGAAACCGTTTATCACGAATTACATGTTCATTTCAACTGTATCGGCATGCTGTTACTGAAAGTATATTTACCCAAATGAGTAACGTATGGAGCAGTGACAAAACATAGCTAGTTGTACAAACTGCGAAAGCAATGTTAGTGACTAGAGTGAGTTATAATGAAACTTGAGTTGAATTTTTTCATAATTCTGTTCAGGAAAAATGCTAAAGAAAATTTACAGCAGTGATGAATACTACACTCCTGGAAATTGAAATAAGAACACCGTGAATTCATTGTCCCAGGAAGGGGAAACTTTATTGACACATTCCTGGGATCAGATACATCACATGATCACACTGACAGAACCACAGGCACATAGACACAGGCAACAGAGCATGCACAATGTCGGCACTAGTACAGTGTATATCCACCTTTCGCAGCAATGCAGGCTGCTATTCTCCCATGGAGACGATCGTAGAGATGCTGGATGTAGTCCTGTGGAACGGCTTGCCATGCCATTTCCACCTGGCGCCTCAGTTGGACCAGCGTTCGTGCTGGACGTGCAGACAGCGTGAGACGACGCTTCATCCAGTCCCAAACATGCTCAATGGGGGACAGATCCGGAGATCTTGCTGGCCAGGGTAGTTGACTTACACCTTCTAGAGCACGTTGGGTGGCACGGGATACATGCGGACGTGCATTGTCCTGTTGGAACAGCAAGTTCCCTTGCCGGTCTAGGAATGGTAGAACGATGGCTTCGATGACGGTTTGGATGTACTGTGCACTATTCAGTGTCCCCTCGACGATCACCAGCGGTGTACGGCCAGTGTAGGAGATCGCTCCCCACACCATGATGCCGGGTGTTGGCCCTGTGTGCCTCGGTCGTATGCAGTCCTGATTGTGGCGCTCACCTGCACGGCTCCAAACACGCATACGACCATCATTGGCACCAAGGCAGAAGCGACTCTCATCGCTGAAGACGACACGTCTCCATTCGTCCCTCCATTCACGCCTCTCGCGACACCACTGGAGGCGGGCTGCACGATGTTGGGGCGTGAGCGGAAGACGGCCTAACGGTGTGCGGGACCGTAGCCCAGCTTCATGGAGACGGTTGCGAATGGTCCTCGCCGATACCACAGGAGCAACAGTGTCCCTAATTTGCTGGGAAGTGGCGGTGCGGTCCCCTACGGCACTGCATAGGATCCTACGGTCTTGGCGTGCATCCGTGCGTCGCTGCGGTCCGGTCCCAGGTCGACGGGCACGTGCACCTTCCGCCGACCACTGGCGACAACATCGATGTACTGTGGAGACCTCACGCCCCACGTGTTGAGCAATTCGGCCGTACGTCCACCCGGCCTCCCGCATGCCCACTATACGCCCTCGCTCAAAGTCCGTCAACTGCACATACGGTTCACGTCCACGCTGTCGCGGCATGCTACCAGTGTTAAAGACTGCGATGGAGCTCCGTATGCCACGGCAAACTGGCTGACACTGACGGCGGCGGTGCACAAATGCTGCGCGGCTAGCGCCATTCGACGGCCAACACCGCGGTTCCTGAAGTGTCCGCTGTGCCGTGCATGTGATCATTGCTTGTACAGCCCTCTCGCAGTGTCCGGAGCAAGTATGGTGGGTCTGACACACCGGTGTCAATGTGTTCTTTTTTCCATTTCCAGGAGTGTATATGTCTGCTCGCACTCCTTCATCTTAGGAGGTACTAATAAAATATAAATTAATTTACTTTTTGTAACAAATTAGTTTGCATTTATTACATTCAGTTAAGACTTCTTTTGCAATATCAGTATTTTTTATGTGTCCCGAATTTGGCTGTAGAAAATATGGTCAGCTTAACACATTGAACTCTGTTCTGTGGCTGCTAGAACCTTAGGTATGTATGAACATTATGCCGCAAACGGCGATTTTCTGATTATCCCCATTTCTGAAATACATGTGATCAAAATTGCAAAGACGAGTTTGGAACACCCTGTATTTTCCATACTTCCTTATTGAGACAGTGAGAAGCTGGCGACAATGAGAAGCCGCCGACAATGGGCGATCGTATACACCGCCCGCCAGACAGCGGGATACCTGAACTGTCGCTAGCCTTCTGCTCACTGAGCTATGTAAAACCGATTTCGTTTACATTCATATCCCTTACTGCAAATTAGTACTACGTCTGAGAATGGACGCAAGCGGGAAAACATTCCCCCTCGCACGTCCCCGCTCCCCGCGCAACAACGAGACCGTAGACCAACTTATCGTCTACAGACTGTATGTGTCTGGGAAAATAATCCGATTTAACCCAGACGTCCGGGGTTTTGGAAGTTTTTGTCTGGGGTCGGCAATTTAAAGGATGGCAAGCTTACCCCAGCGATATGTCAGGTTAATTAGTTACTTGTTAATAACACGTGGAACAATTTAATCCACAACAACAGATGAATCAGTATTAAATGATGAAAAGAAAAATTACTCCATTCAGAACATAATTAAACTAACATGTATACTGCTTATTTTAACTTTGGTACACCCCTGAGATGCCTCTTCACTTAGGACCAACCTCTGACAGTATAATGTAGCACTGCTTTAGTTCTACTAATTAAATTAGTGCAGGCTGGTTTCACTTAGAAGAATAAATGGATAGCTCCGTTATCTATAACACTAAAGAATGGCTTCAGTTAAGAGAATGAACACATGATTCAACCGACAGAAAAACTACTGACTATTTTCACTTGAAAAGAAACAATGAATAACTCAGTCAATATGCGAAGCTACAGCGGTATCAAATCTTTTCATTCGATTATTGACACTGACTGCTTTCACTCGAAAAAAGTGAACGAATAATAATCCAACCGACAGGTAAAACTACAATCCACTGACACGGTTTTTTTTTATTCGGTTGCTCCCACAAATTGGTATCACTCAAAAGAATGAATGAGTAGTCCAAGCAACAGAATCGATTGTTTTCATTCAGTTCTTCCAAAAGACTAGTTTCACTCAAAAGAATGAATAAATAATTCAACGCATACATGTAATTACAACCCAATGAGTCGAGTGTTTTCCAGCAACCGAATGAATCGATTGTTTTCATTTGGTTGTTCCCATCACTATGTGGATTGTTTTCAGTGCATTGGGAATGCACCTGGGATCTTTGAACGACTACAAGCATCGATCAGGAAACGTGCTGAAGTATGCCTTCACATGAACGGAGGCCACGTTGAAC
Organism: Schistocerca serialis cubense; assembly: GCF_023864345.2. Taxonomy (NCBI): domain Eukaryota; kingdom Metazoa; phylum Arthropoda; class Insecta; order Orthoptera; family Acrididae; genus Schistocerca; species Schistocerca serialis. Next base: position 444,468,036 of record NC_064646.1, on the reverse strand, counting down.
ACTTGCTGTAATTCGTTTGTCGGCAAGTGCATAGCTGCAGGTTGGATCCCCAGAGACTCTGTTGTGTGGAAGATTTTCATGTTCCAGTCATAAGACTTCATACTGAGGAAACCGCTTGTTTTAGAACCTACGTTTATTAGAATTATTTGATCATTTAATTGCGTTTTAGTTGCCCCTTTCGTTTGTACCTACAACAGCCAAACGCCCAGTGTACAGCACCCTAACAACAAGACGTCAAATTATCTGCATAAGTGATGTGTAAAACCTAAGAACAGTAGGTATACAGTAAAATTTCTGATTTCATTTAGTGCAGCTTCAAAGGGCAATGAGGGACAATATACGGTAAAATTCTGCTATACGCTACACAAAAAATGAAATCAAAAACGAAAGATACATCGCAGAAAGAGCAGCAGAAAAAACTGTCGCAAACATAGTCATCTGTGTGAGGTATGTGTGATGTAAAAGCTACCGTATTTTGTTTTTGTTTCCTCACATCTAATACACTTTGGTAAACTCTGACGTTACTTCAGAAATCTGCAGTATCGGTAAAAGATTCTCTCTGCTCCCCCTCCTGCCTCCCTCCCCGCTCCCCCACCATCACGACCAAAAAGAAACAAAACACATAAAAAACATACTGAGCACATTAAGCATAACCCACTTCCCGCGGGTTTTAATAATTTTCCACGCCTACGTTTCTCTAAAGTACACGAACCAACTTCGTACGGTTTCACAGCGCATACAAATGGAAAGACCACATTAACATGGCCTGCGGGACACAGAGATTTGAAATAAGAACCACACAAGTAAAACATTTAATACAATGACTGCCAAAACACTGAAGATCCCCAATGGTTTAGTGTGTCTCATTGTTACGCTAGAATAACAATGAAATAACTGGTAGACAAGTAAGAGCTATTTCCAGTGGCGTCAGAACTTTTAATACATTGCCAACGACCAAGTGCTGAGTTTGCTGAGCAGACGTATGTTTACATTGGTGCTGATACTTTTTGTAAACACTCATTTACTTGATATGATACTACAGATCTTGCAGCTTGACCCTACTTTCCACCTAGAATCACATGTGTGTTAAACAAATATTTGCATATTAACTTATCTAAATTGATAGTTGGTAACCAAAGATATTTTAATATAGTGTACTCATCTGATTATGCTGCAACCTTGTAGTTCACATCGAAATCTCTTCTTTTCAGTCCGAGGTACATTCGAGGAGGTAGCAAAATCCAAGGAATCGTGTCTCATTACAGCGTTAAGAATCATATCTGTAATTATAGACATTTTCAATTTACTACATTTTGGAATTTTCAGTCCCTCATTACAGTATCTGACATTTCTAGTATTTTCCGTTTTAATTTCAAAGAGTGTTTGGTATCACCTCTTCATGGTCCTGGCATAATCATTTTTACAAAAAATCTACTCTCGAAGTACTCACACTGCCTTCTTCCTTAGAACTGCTACTATACAGACAAGTGCCTGACGTGTTGGCACCAAACCAATAAAAATTAAAACAGAAGCGTCACTAAATGCACTTTATTTATTGTGACTTACAGACTTTTAGTGGAATCACATCGCTGACATGACAAGTCAATATTCAATTTATTGTTTTACGGCAAATATTTATGGTTGAGTTTTCATGTTTCATATATTTTGACCAACCTGGCTATTATAATGATCTACGTATTATTTGAAATCTCGTATAAGTTCTAATTGAACATTGGTATTGCGAAACACGTTAACCCATTAGTATCGATTTAACAAATAGCTAAAATGGTAAGATTTCTCACTTTCATTTCTTTGCGCAACATTACTTCATTTACAAAATACAATCATTAGACTTTCAGGCAGACCTTTACATACAAGGGCCTCTCGGTGCAGCACCGAGCGAGGTGGCGCAGTGGTTAGCACACTGGACTCGCATTCGAGAGGACGATGGTTCAATCCGGCGTCCGGCCATCCTGATTTAGGTTTCCCGTGATCTCCCTAAATCGCTGCAGGCAAATGCCAGGATGGTTCCTTTGGAAGGGCATGGCCGACTTCCTTCCCCGTCCTTCCCTAATCCGATGAGACAGATGACCTCGCTGTCTGGTCTCCTCCCCCAAAACAACCCAATTCGGTGCCGGCTACAGTGAGCCCCCTCAACAGAAGGGGCAACTGCCCTAGCTTTGGCAATCAAAGCTGAGTAAACGCCAGACACAGCACGGGCACCATCAGTCGTCGGTACAACACATTTTGTCCACTCTATTTCATTTTCTACCATAAAGCCATAAAAATATTTAAAAATTTCTTCTCCTGTTGTCACTGGCAAACATTTACAAAAGAGCATTTCTTCTTCTATACTCCTATCAAATTCAAACCCAACAAAAGCTAAAAAAAAATAGCTTCGCTGGCTTTTACGGCGCGATCCTGTTTTAATGCACTCGTCCATAGTGAAATAAAACGAAAGAAGCCACCACAGTAAAACACGAATGCACACACTATACCAACAAACAAACAGTCATGAGTCACATTGTCGCAAGTGGAAAGGAAGACGATGTCGCACTATCGCAATTATCGATGAGTCCTGCGCCTGCACTGTTCTCTTTTCGCCCAGAACACGTTATTAAACCACAATAGTTTCTTTCTTAGAATGATTTTGTATACAACTATTCAGATTATAAAACTTTCCTGTTGAAAGAAGATTTCATATTTTCAGTCGGGCAGACATTTTACTTAGTTATTATAAAAATCGTCCGGCGACCCACAGTTTGGGAAGCACTGATCTAAATTATGACATTATTAAAGTTTGAAAGCTTACTGCAATCGTAGTTCTTAAAGCAACTGCATGACACATGTGAATTTCAAATTTCCTGGAGAATGCTTTTAAATGATGTATTTCTCTGAACTGCAATTTCTTGGAAATTATGTTAACAAATTATTTTCATCATACTGAAACATTTCATATGCTCGCCTCCCCCCTCCCAGAATCTAACTGTGACTCCCCACCTGCAGTCGCCGGCCGAAGTGGCCGTGCGGTTAAAGGCGCTGCAGTCTGGAACCGCAAGACCGCTACGGTCGCAGGTTCGAATCCTGCCTCGGGCATGGATGTGTGTGATGTCCTTAGGTTAGTTAGGTTTAACTAGTTCTAAGTTCTAGGGGACTAATGACCTCAGCAGTTGAGTCCCATAGTGCTCAGAGCCATTTGAACCATTTGAACCACCTGCAGTCGTTTTCTATAGTTGATATTTGATTAGCCTACAAATTTAACAGTGACCTTCTGCACTTCCAACATAAACATATTGCATACAGTTTGTATTTTCTGCAGGAACCGAGCTAAGGACGCCTTGCTGTGCCGTACCAAAGCTACCAGAGCTTTATTGCGCACGTCGGTAGCTTTTCCCTGAAACCTGTGACTGCTTGCAGGACAAACTGACGCGTCACATGGCAGTGTCGAGCGTCAACCGGAAGGCGGTGCAGCGCAAGTACCGGGACATCATCTACCGCACGCAGATGCCCATCCTCAAGCAGGACGTCGAGGTAGGTCGAGTGAGCAGCGGCTGGCTCCGAGGCTCCTCTGTGCACAGCAGAGAAGCGCAGCGCTCCGACCGTTATACTGTTGGCTTCCGAGGCGCACTTTATTTGCAGATAAGAGCACATTTTCCTTTATTTCCAGTTCTGTTATGTCACATACGTGAAGAGAACGTAAGAGCGTACGGAGTAAGGAGCGAGCGATAGGTTCCCATGCTGGCTGGCAGAGGCAGTTGACCACCCGCCTCTTTCAGACCCAGTGGGGTGAGGTGCCGATGCAAGAATCGCTCGTGACGTCAGCAAAGAGATACGAAGGGAAAGCACATTTATTCTGGCGTGGATCAAGTAATTATTATTAATGAGTATTAGCTAACAAATGTCGCCTTTTGCCACTCAGACTTTAGGGGGAATGTATGGGTCGTAAATACTGTCTTTCAGTAGTTTTACAATGCCAGAAGATGTTGATGCTAATAAATGAATGAATAATTTTGGTATAAACGAACATATACTATCTTACGCAAGCTACAGGCGGTGCGCCGTAGTCGGCAGTCGTCGATAAGATGCCTTTCAATCTACTCGTGCGGTAGTCATGCTCTCCTACCGTTAATAGGTTATCGTGAGTGTGTACAAGTTCATTTTACGGTGTTTCTTAAATAAACTCACCATAATGACATGTTGTTTGTTGTGGTCTTCAGTCCTGAGACTGGTTTGATGCAGCTCTCCATGCTACTCTATCCTGTGCAAGCTTCTTCATCTCCCAGTACCTACTGCAACCTACATCCTTCTGAATCTGCTTAGCGTATTCATCTCTTGTTCTCCCTCTACGATTTTTACCCTCCACGCTGCCCTCCAATACTAAATTGGTGATCCCTTGATGCCTCAAAACATGTCCTACCAACCGGTCACTTCTTCTGGTCAAGTTGTGCCACAAACTTCTCTTCTCCCCAATCCTATTCAATACTTCCTCATTAGTTATGTGATCTGCCCATCTAATCTTCAGCATTCTTCTGTAGCACCACATTTCGAAAGCTTCTATTCTCTTCTTCTCTGAACTATTTATCGTCCACGTTTCACTTCCATACATGGCTACGCTCCATACAAATACTTTCAGAAATGACTTCCTGACACTTAAATCTATACTCGATGTTAACAAATTTCTCTTCTTCAGAAACGCTTTCCTTGCCATTGCCAGTCTACATTTTATATCCTCTCTACTTCGACCATCATCAGTTATTTTGCTCCCTAAATAGCAAAACTGCTTTACTACTTTAAGTGTCTCATTTCCTAATCTAATTCCCTCAGCATCACCCGATTTAATTCGACTACACTGCATTATGCTCGTTTTGCTTTTGTAGATGTTCATCTTATATTCTCCTTTCAAGACACTGTCCATTCCATTCAACTGCTCTTCCAAGTCCTTTGCTGTCTCTGACAGAATTAAAATGTCATCAGCGAACCTCAAAGTTTTTATTTCTTCTCCATGGATTTTAATACCTACTCCGAATTTTTCTTTTGTTTCCTTTACTGCTTGCTCAATATACAGATTGAATAACATCGGGGAGTGGTTACAACCCTGTCTTACTCCCTTCCCAACCACTGCTTCCCTTTCATGTCCCTCGCCTCTTGTAACTGCCATCTGGTTTCTGTACAAATTGTAAATAGCCTTTCGCTCCCTGCATTTTACCCCTGCCACCTTTAGAATTTGAAAGAGAGTATTCCAGTCAACATTGTCAAAAGCTTTCTCTAAGTCTACAAATGCTAGAAACGTAGGTTTGCCTTTCCTTAATCTTTCTTCTAAGATAAGTCGTAAGGTCAGTATTGCCTCACGTGTTCCAGTGTTTCCACGGAATCCAAACTGATCTTCCCCGAGGTTGGCTTCTACTAGTTTTTCCATTCGTCTGTAAAGAATTCGTGTTAGTATTTTGTAGCTGTGGCTTATTAAACTGATTGTTCGGTAATTTTCACATCTGTCAACACCTGCTTTCTTTGGGATTGGAATTATTATATTCTTCTTGAAGTCTGAGGGTATTTCGCCTGTTTCATACATCTTGCTCACCAGATGGTAGAGTTTTGACATTACTGGCTCTCCCAAGGCCGTCAGCAGTTCCAATGGAATGTTGTCTACTCCGGGGGCCTTGTTCCGACTCAGGTCTTTCAGTGCTCTGTCAAACTCTTCACGCAGTACCATATTTCCCATTTCATCTTCATCTACCTCCTCTCCCATTTCCATAATATTATCCTCAAGTACATCGCCCTTGTATAGACCCTCTATATACTCCTTCCACCTTTCTGCTTTCCCTTCTTTGCTTAGAACTGGGTTTCCATCTGAGCTCTTGATGTTCATACAAGTGGTTCTCTTATCTCCAAAGGTCTCTTTAATTTTCCTGTAGGCAGTATCTATCTTACCCCTAGTGAGATAAGCCTCTACATCCTTACATTTGTCCTCTAGCCATCCCTGCTGAGCCATTTTGCACTTCCTGTCGATCTCACTTTTGAGACGTTTGTATTCATTTTTGCCGGCTTCGTTTACTGCATTTTTATATTTTCTCCTTTCATCAATTAAATTCAATATTTCTTCTGTTACCCAAGGATTTCTACTAGCCCTTGTCTTTTTACCTACTTGATCCTCTGCTGACTTCACTACTTCATCCCTCAAAGCTACCCATTCTTCTTCTACTGTATTTCTTTCCCCCATTCCTGTCAATTGTTCCCTTATGCTCTCCCTGAAACTCTGTACAGCCTCTGGTCCTTTCAGTTTATCCAGGTCCCATCTCCTTAAATTCCCACCTTTTTGCAGTTTCTTCAGTTTTAATCTACAGGTCATAACCAATAGATTGTGGTCAGAGTCCACATCTGCCCCTGGAAATGTCTTACAATTTAAAACCTGGTTCCTAAATCTCTGTCTTACCATTATATAATCTATCTGATACCTTTTAGTATCTCCAGGGTTCTTCCATGTATAAAACCTTTTATGATTCTTGAACCAAGTGTTAGCAATGATCAAGTTGTGCTCTGTGCAAAATTCTACCAGGCGGCTACCTCTTTCATTTCTTAGCCCCAATCCATATTCACCTACTACGTTTCCTTCTCTCCCTTTTCCTACACTCGAATACCAGTCACCCACGACTATTAAATTTTCATCTCCCTTCACTATCTGAATAATTTCTTTTATTTCATCATACATTTCTTCAATTTCTTCGTCATCTGCAGAGCTAGTTGGCATATAAACTTGTACTACTGTAGTAGGTGTGGTCTTCGTATCTATCTTGGCCACAACAATGCGTTCGCTGTGCTGTTTGTAGTAGCTTACCCGCATTCCTATTTTCCTATTCATTATTAAACCTACTCCTGCATTACCCCTATTTGATTTTGTATTTATAACCCTATATTCGCCTGACCAGAAGTCTTGTTCCTCCTGCCACCGAACTTCACTAATTCCCACTATATCTAACTTTAACCTATCCATTTCCCTTTTTAAATTTTCTAACCTACCTGCCCGATTAAGGGATCTGACATTCCACGCTCCGATCCGTAGAACGCCAGTTTTCTTTTTCCTGATAACGACATCCTCTTGAGTAGTCCCCGCCCGGAGATCCGAATGGGGGACTATTTTACCTCCGGAATATTTTACCCAAGAGGACACCATCATCATTTAATCATACAGTAAAGCTGCATGCCCTCGGGAAAAATTACGGCTGTAGTTTCCCCTTGCTTTCAGCCGTTCGCAGTACCAGCATAGCAAGGCCATTTTGGTTATTGTTACAAGGCCAGTTCAGTCAATCATCCAGACTGTTGCCCCTGCAATACTGAAAAGGCTGCTGCCCCTCTTCAGGAACCACACGTTTGCCTGGTCTCTCAACAGATACCCCTCCGTTGTGGTTGTACCTACGGTGCGGCTATCTGTATCGCTGAGGCACCCAAGCCTCCCCACCAACGGCAAGGTCCATGGTTCAACGGGGTGGGGGGGCATAATGACACCCCGTGTAAAAATTATTTGCACAAAAAGACTTCTTCCCGCTTAATTACGTAAAATGCAGAAAGTAGTATTGCACTTTCAGAGCCTGACGGTGCTGCTACGGCTCTGCAAGGGGACATAAAACTACGAGCGCACTTCCACATAACAGGTAGGAAGAATTCATACGCGGCGGCTCACTAAGTCAGTTCAAGGACGGACTGGCTTAATTATCGCAAAACTTGGATGCGAAAGCGTGGCCAGTTGTACTGTACGTCCCTTACACCACCATCTACGGACTCGCCGGCTAAACTAAGACATTTCCGGAGATATAGTACGAGGGGAGCGTTCTTGCAGGCTTGGTTTTCTCGTTTGCTGATCCACACAAGCGCACAGGACAAAAAAATCTGCAATTTTCAGGAGGCTTCAGTTTAATAGCGTCCAACACTGCCTTTTCACTGCAGAGCTTGGGGTGCGGTCGACTCGTCGCTGCTGAGGCCTGCCCCGCTGCTCGACGGCGGTCCTCCTGCAGACATCCAGCGTGTGAGGATGATGGTCCAAAGCATGCTCAGTCTGGCGCTTGTCTATATCTACATCTACATACACACACCGCAAACCACCGTACGGTGCGTGGCGGAGCGTACCTCGTAGCACTGCTACTCATTCCGTTCCCTGTTCCACTGTCTATGTGCCTCTGTACAAGCCCTAATTTCTCGCATCATACCTTCGTGGTCCTTACGCTACATAACGTTCGAGAAAGTAGTATCCTTCTACGGTCACGTGCAAATCCCTCTTCTCTAAATTTCCTCAGCATTTTGCGAAAAGAACGTCGTTTTCCCTCCTGGAATTCTCATTTGTGTTCACCAAGCGTCTCCGTTGTACCTGCGTGTTGATCCTGCCTGCCGGTAATAAATCTGGCACCACGGTTCCGAACAGCTGCGATGTCTTCCTTTAATCCTACCAAACACTGCAGCAGTACTCAAGAGTGGATCGAACTATTTATGTATTTACGCATAGTCTCCTTTATAAATGAGAACTCTCCTGATAAACGGAACCCGACAATTCGCCGTCCTGACTACCGGCCTTACAATGCGATTCTATTTCACAAGCCTTTGCAACGTTACGCCTGGATACTTAATCAATGTGACTATGTCAGGAAGTATACTACTAAGACTGTTATCGAACATTATGGGATTGTTTTCCCAACTCATCTACATAATCTTACAATTTACTACGTTTAGAAAAATCTGCTATTTATCGTGTAAATAGGAATTGAGTCCAAGTCATCTTACGTCTTCCTCCAACCACTCACCGGTGACACCTTCTCGTACTGCACAGCATGGTCAGTAAACAGTTTCAGATTGCTGCTCACCCTGTGTATATGTAACTTAATTACATAGATAACAAGAACGGTCCTATGAGATTCACCTAAAGTGAGGTGGGGTGGTTGTAGTTGTAGTTGAGCATACCCCTGAGATGCAAGACTATACACCGCGTGATCGGAAGATGGAGTGAAGCTACCTAGGCAGTCATGCCAGTTTACTTTTAAAACGTAATGAAACAAGTCGCGCAATGGATAGCGTCTCATTGAGCCGAATTTAAGAGGGGCAGGCCCATATTTACTGGAAAGTTATGAGGATGATGCAAATTTATTCGAGCATTTTATTTGTTTGGTTACTGTGCCCTCGTTCTTCACTAAAGATTTACCATAGAGATCAGTCTTCACATTTATAGTACCTCGCATACTTTCTTTACGCTTTGCTAAACTTCCTCATTGGTTTCTCATTTTCCACTAAACTTCTGTTTATCTTGCAAATCTTCTTTCTAGTATCTCTGGTCTCTATAATTAGTAATTCATTGTTAAGCAATCGCAAACATATACACATTTTGACAGAATTGTTATAGTTCCATATGCCGGTATTTATGGACCTATATCTCTTTCGTAGTTGAGATGTTCTCTTTTGTCATTCTGTTACTCAATTTTTCTATTGCAGGTTATTCTGAATAGTTTACCTATATTATTTCACCAAGTTTCTTTCTATTTTATTTGAAATTAGCACATACATTTATTATTTAAGTTTGACAGGAGCTTTGTTTCTTCTTTGGAGATTCTAAGACGAAGTTCGTCCGCCTGCGTCTCTAAAAGACTTATACTCGTTATTTATTATCTTAGATTTTCTGGAAATACCAAAAGTCGTTCTCAACATTTATCCTTAATTTCTGTAGAACTTCCATATATAATAATTGTATCAATACTGCAATTTTTTTTAAATTTTTAATTCCATGCCTTTAGCTGAACAGTTTTCTGATTTGCAATGTACAGTACAGGTAACGGACAGTGTCCGTGCTTCTGAGTCGAAATGCTGATATAGTCCTCTTTTAAATTTCATTTCTTATTATCTTGTATAATCAAATTTTTTATGGTTGTCACTATTTTTCTACCTTATAATGATGAACTTTATTGTTAGCCCCACCCTGGGCGTCTATCAATTTTGTTAGTAGTCCATAATGGAAAGCTACATCTGCAGTGAACAACTGCTAGATAGGTTTGGTGAAGCTCATTAAATGGTAACAGATTTCACAATGATTTCCAGTTTGAAACGCTAATTTGCATCAACGACGTGTATTAACTATGAAAGTTGTACGTGACTGTCGTATTTGCAGTCAGTAAATAATAGAAATATTAGGTATGTCAGCAGCAGGGAATTTAATTAAAATGTATTATAATCGCTGCCATTTTCACGAAATAATTGTATATTTTGCGCCGTGGCTAAACTGACTGCACCTAGTCTTTAAAACAATATTTTCGAAACAGTTAACATTTCTCCATCACACATAAAAATTAAAAAGAAAATATAAACATGACCACAGTGTTAATAATGTCAGCCCCCGGTAGTTGAGTACTCAACGCGACAGAATTTCAATCCTAAGGGCCCGGATTCGATTCCCGGCAGGGTCGGAGATTTTCTCAGCTCAGGGACTGGGTGTTGTGTTGTCCTAACCGTCACCATTTCATCCACATCGACTCGCAAGTCACCGAAGTGGCGTCAAATCGAAAGACTTGCACTCGGCGAACGGTCTACCCAACAGGAGGCCCTAGTCACACGACATTTGTTTAGTGTTAATAATTGTATGGGGGTGTTTTCCTGGGTATAAGTTATTGCCCTGTGACAAACGTAACCACGTAACGTGAACTTTTACTGCGGCATGTTATTGAATTTCATTATCAGGCAATGAGTGGTTGTGTGTGTCGCCTAGCGAGCCGTGGAACAACATGTTCTGGGTAGCGGCGGCCTGATGGCGGCGCCAGAGTATAGACCTATGTGTGACAAGTGGTGACAACGAGGCGGATGTCTACCAACAACGTATCAAACCGACGCTCATCATCTGGGTCCGCAACATAAGTCATGAGCAATCGCTCGGCGACGTAGCAGCGAAGTGCCCCTCACTTGGAAGATCTCCCTCCCCGCTCCCCTCTCCCCCCTTCCCCATAGCGTTCTGCGGAATTTGTGCTGGCTGTGTCTTTACATCTGATTGGCCAGCCTTCGTTCTTTGTCTCACTAGATAAACCTTTCGTTAAACACTTTCGCTGATTTTGAGCAAATGTTCTCCTTTCCTGCTCAAAAAGGAAACACATAATAGCAACCTTTGAGAAGCGCCCACGAAAAGTTCATTCATAGACACGTCACAGTTCTTGCTGTATTTCACTGACCTAGATTTTTATTACCTACAATTAGTACCAGCATCTAAAATACACACACCAAAAAGCTTTGCATCACTTCGCTTCCGAGATTTCCGGAAACTGTACAGAAAATTGGAATAGAGATAAAAATAAACATCATTTCCGCCCTTTTAATGCTCATGAAAACCACACATTGCATGTTGTACCACCATACAGCGAGACCTTCAGTGGTGGTGCAGATTGCTGTACACACCGGTAACTCTAATACAAAGTAACACGTCCTCTTGCGTTGATGCATGCCTGTATTCCTCGTGGCATACTATCCACAAGTTCATAAAGGCACTGTCGGTCCAGATTGTCCCACTCCTCAACGAAGATTCGGCGTAGATCCCTCAGAGTGGTTGGTGGGTCTCGTCGTCCACAAACAGCCCTTTTCAGTCCATCGCAGGCATGTTCGATAGGGTTCATGTCTGGACAACATGCTGGCCACTCTAGTGCAGCTATGTCGTTATCCTGAAGAAAGTCATTCACAAGAAGTGCACGATGAAGACGCGAATTGTCGTCAATGAAGACGAATGCCTCGCCAATATGCTGATGATATCGTTGCACTATCGATCGGAATGTAGCATTCACGTATCGTACAGCCATTACGGTGTCTTCCATGACCACCAGCGGCCTACGTCGGCCCCACATAATGCCACCTCAAAACAGCAGGGAACCTCCACCTTGCTGCACTCGCTGGACAGTGTGTCTAAGGCGTTCAGCCTGACTAGGTTGCCTGCGAACATATATCCGACGGCATATGCGACACTCATCCGTGAAGAGGACGTGATGCCAATCCTGAGTGCTCCATTCGGCATGCTGCTGAGCCCATCTGTACCATGCTGCATGGTGTCGTGGTTGGAAAGATGGACCTCGCCATGGATGTCGGGAGAGAAGTTACGCATCATGCAGCCTATTGCGCACAGTTTGAGTCGTAACACGACGTCCTGTGGCTGCACGAAAATCATTATTCGACATGGTGGCGTTGCCGTCAGGGTTCCTCCGAGCCATAATCCGTAAGTAGCTGTCATCCACTGCAGTAGTTGCCCTTGGGCGGTCTGAGGGAGGCATGTCATCGATAGTTCCTGCCTCTCTTTATCTCCATGGCTTTGGTTCACTTCCGTACTTGAAAGTCCTTCCTGGCACAAACTAACAATGCGGACGCGTTGCAAGTGCAGTATTGATCATCTAGGCATGGTTGAACTACAGACAACACGAACCGTATACCTCCTACCTGCTCATGCATGGTTGTTTACAAATTTGGGCGGGTTTAGTGACATCTCCGAACAGTCAAAGGGACTGTGTCTACGGTACGATATCCACAGTCAACGTCTATGTTCGGGAGTTTTGGGAACCAGGGTGATGAAAAACTTTTTTTATGTGTGTAGTAAATCATATTTTAGTTGCAGATTATAATTGGTTTTGTAGGAATGTGCTAGCTCTAAAACATTGAAAAAATAAGAAACGCAGCTCATCGACTTTTGTTGTCAAGACACGCTGCTCGCTATTAGTGCACGAACAAAAAATGTAAAATTGGATAAAAAGTTCTAAGTAGTTGGTTGTGCATATTGATGAAAACCTAATTGCTAAAACCATGTGGCTGACATGGTAAAGCGTTTATGTTCAGCTGACTTTGCCGCGAGAAGAATTATCAGCTTTGGAGCCACGGAAATGACTAAGTAAACGCCTCTTTGCATACGAACTTCCAGCATGCTGGAGTAACTTGCGTCAGCAACTTCTGTTAATCAATAGAACGAAGAACCAGTACTAGATGCAAATATTTTATTTTTCATTCGATAACTAATTTCGGGCCGAGACCCGTTTTCAAATCAACATAACAAAGTCTAAAATGGCATTTGCAACTTGGACTGATTTGTTGTTCTATTGACTTTTTTGCATGTCTTTGGTAACTCCTAAATGTATCTTTAGCACAAAGAAGGTAATTAAAATTACATGTAGACGTAAGACACGTAAATATTACAGATATCTTTTTCAGAGATTGGGAGTATCAACCTCAGGCTCACAGTATAATTATCCACTGCTGACATCTGTTCTCAACAATCCATTGCAATTTTAAAGTAATGGAGATACTGACCAGTACAGTACTAGAGAAAGAAATGATCCGCACTTCTCTGCAGTAAGTCTAACTTTGGCACAAAAGAAATGAAATACACAGCTTCCATAATCTTCTCGTGGCAATAAAATATCTGACTGATAAGAGAAGTATTTTCAAACAGCCTCTTTACCGTACACGAATTTTTGAATAAAACTGCAAACTAATGAATGATTAGGACGTAGCAGTATACATATATTTTTTTAATGATACGAGGTATGTCCTCAAAGTAAGTTACGTTTGGTTATATAAAACAAATGTGTACAGATACAGAAAAAATATTTATTGTACAAAAATCTACAACTGTTAAACTACTTTTATACATAGCTTCCGAAATTTTGTAGACACTTGTCATAGCGTGACACAAGTTTTTGTGTATCTTCTTCATAGAAGGTTGCCACTTGTGTATCCAACCATGTGGTAACATGTTCTTTCAGCTCGACGTCATCGTTGAAGTGTTGTCTACCAAGGACAGATTTTAGGTGTAAGAAGAGATGAAAGTCGCTAGGAGAGAGGTCCGGGCTGTAGAGAGGATGATCAAAAGAATCCCAGTGAAATTCCCGTATGAGTTGTTCGGTCACATTCGCCGTGTGAGGTCGGGTATTATCGTGGAAAAAAACAACACCTTTTGACAGTAATCCTCGGCGCTTGTTCTGTATTGCGTGGCGCAATTTCTTAATGTGCATTGATTGCACATGACTTCTTGAGGTGTCAAGATTTGCTTAGGCGTAACCTTCGTTGGGGATGAAGTGTGCCTCCATTCCATTGATCGCCGTTTTGTTTCAGGGGTGTCATACGATACCCAAGTTTCATCCCCCGTGACTATCCGAGAAAGAAAACCATCGCCTTCTTCATTGTAGCGTGTCAAAAACTGAAGTTTACTGCTCATCCGTTGTTTTTTGTGTTGTTCAGTAAGAATTTTGGGTAGCCAACGTGAGCAAAGTTTTCTAAATTTCAGTTTTTCAGTAATAATTTCTTGACTTAGTGATCGTGAGATTTTCGGAACTTCCATAGGAAGGGCACTAAGTGTAAACTTATGATTGTGCTTAATCTTCTCTTCAATTGTGTGAACCAGTTCATCAGTAAGCACAGACGGGCGTCCACGTCGTACTTCATCGTACACTTGATCACGTCCTTCATCGAACAAAACCATTGAATCACTCATAGCATTTTGTCCGTAAACCTCACAGATTTTCCGATGAATTTCCTTCGGTTTAACTTTCTTTGCATGTAGAAAACAAATCACAGATGTGATTTCACACGCGGCGGCATTTTCAACTACGGCTGACATTACTAGGAAGCACTACAAAGCACACGTCGGCAGCAGCGATCTGAAAATGGCGCACACGTCTTCTCCTTCAGTCAGAGTAACTGCCACGTATGGCCGGAACTGCGATCGTTTCACTGCGGCGGATCTAAATAGAAACGGAACTTACTTTGTGGACGACCCTCGTATATGCACTTTTTGGTCTATTGATACATTTCATATTAGTTTTGAATGTGATCCGTGGTACATTTAACTAAATAGCACCTCTGTTGTTGCTGCAACTGTCGCAGACAATGTGGCATCGGTTCGACTTCGGGTTGGAGCTAAAGAACTACGTGATAAGCAGTCTTCTGGACGAGATCGACTTTGAAGACTGGCAGGCGTTCTACAACCAGAGGGACCACACCGCCGCCGTCGACAGGCTGCTTGGTGAGTGGCATCTCTTCCAGAGCCAGAAGCTCGGCCGCAAGTGCAGCGCCTGCGTCTCTCACTGACTCTACTCTGATCCTCTCACACTATTGTTTAAAACTGGCTGAAATGTTCGCTTCCATTTCGTACACTTTTACGGTACATTGCTAGTGTCCACGCATTACACTGAGGTGACAAAAGTCACGGGATGCCTTCTAACATCCTGTCGGAACTCCGTTTGCCCGGCGTACTGCAGCAACACGACGTGGCTTGGACCCAGCAAGTCGCTGAAAGTCCCTGAAGAAATACTGAGGCAGGCTGCCTCTGTAGCCGTCCATAATTGCGAAAGTTCTGCCGGTGCAGGATTTTATGCACGAACTCACCTCTCAATTATATCCCATAAATGGACGATAGGATTCAGTCGGGTGATCCGGGTGGATAAGGCATTCACTCGAGTTGTCCACAATGTTCTTCAAACAAGTGTCTCATCCATAAAAATTCCACCCTTGTTTAGGAATATGAAGACCATGAATGGCTGCAAATGGTCTCCAAGTAGCCGAACGTAACGATTTACAGTCAGTGATCGGTCCTGTTGGACCAGACGACCCAGTTCCTTCCATCTAAACACAGCCCACATCATTATGAAGCCACCGCCAGCTTAGGATCAAACCGATACGGTCACGATCCCAGCAGAGGTGGTGCAGGCGATGCCGCGCTGTTATCCAAGGCACTCGCGTCGGTAGTCTGCTGCAACAGCCCATTAACGCCGAATTCGACCGCACTGTCCCAACGCATATGTTCATCGCGCGTCCCACATTAATTTCTGCAGTTACTTCAGGCAATGGTGCTTGTCTGTTAGCACTAACAATTCTACGCAAACGCCGCTGCTTTCTTCGTGGTATGATGTATGCCTATAATTTGGTATTCTCGTCACACTCTCAACACTGAAGATCTCACATTACTCAATTCCCTGACGATTTCTTAAATGTAATGACCCTTGCGTCTAGCTTCAGCTACCACTCCCCGTTCAAAGTCTGTTCATTCCCGTCGTGCGGATGTAATCACGTCGGAAACCTTCCACACGAATCGCCTGAGCACAAGCGAAACATCCTAAACGCACTGCCCTTTTGCACCTTGTGTACCCGGTACTGCCACCATCTGTACACGTGTTTATCGCTATCCCATGACTTTTGTCACCTCAGTCTCTCTGCCAATAGTAGAGAAAACGGCCCAAAACTAGTTTCGAATTTTAGAAAACATTAAAAAATTATGTTTCAAAAGCTTGCCATATTTACTTTATATGGCCATGCACGATTTACATTATACTCTTAGAAAATATAATGAAAAGTTGTATCAAAAAAATTATTTCCAAAACCCGTGCACTTAACTAGTTTGAAAAATAATTGCCAAAACCGTACTCACTCTAAGAATAATCAAAATAGCACTAAATAAAATTGGAAAGGTATTAAATCACAGAAAACATGATCAAGCTTCAAAGTAGATATAATATAACATTTTCCAGGAGGTTATAGCTTTTCCCAACGTATTCTTTGCTGAACCCAAGATCCTAGCACTAAATAAAATTGGAAAGGTATTAAATCACAGAAAACATGATCAAGTTTCAAAGTAGATATAATATAACATTTTCCAGGAGGTTATAGATTTTCCCAACGTATTCTTTGCTGAACCCAAGATCCTTGCTATAGGATGTTCTTGTAGGTGTTCTTTTCGACAGTTTGGTTCTTTCTGACAATTTAGTTTAAGAAAATGACTAACTCACATATTCTTAGCAACTTCGTGTTTGAAGCGATGTTCAGTGCCATTTATCTCTGCCAAGTGTACGGCTATTCTTCAGATGACACTCTGAGTAAGCCCAAAGCAAGACAATACTAAACTAGCTCTTCTTCAAGACCTTTATCCAAACTGTTGGTGTACCTGATTTTGTTTTTGCTGCGTCTTCAGATGTACCGTGCTTCTTGTTGGCACCCTCGTGAGTATTGTTGTAGGTGCATTAAGCCGTTTGCTGGCCTTCTTCCTACCAAACATCTTTTAATGAACTGCATCAATAGCTTTGATGGTTTTAGGAGCACTCACTTTATTTGACCAACCTTTCCCTTTATCCTCTTTGAATTCGAAATAGAACAGCAAGAGAATAAGAGTGTGTACTAATACAAACAGACTTTAAACGTGAAAAGTAAGGGGCCTGGTATGAGCAATTGAACGGGGTCTATTTTAAGGAACCACAGCCTACATTTTTTAACTAAATCCACTTTTAATAAATATCTAAATAAAACCGTTTAATCATAAACATTAACCTTAAACCTAACTGTTCAAGAACACATAGAAGTTGAAAGCTTACCTCTCAGTATCTAGGAGAAATAACGAAAAATATAGTACAGTGCAAAAACTTTTTCCATTGTCGAAACGTGTGATGGCGAACTGATAAGAACGATACAAAGTGGGCAACTTATGCTTTCCGCTACAGAGGGGCACAAGTCTCAACTACTATTTACATTTCGTTGGTTCAGAAGAATGCAGAGCCGAGAGACCAGGGGGTCCGCTTTAGTGTAGGGGGGGATTCCAGTTTACGGCACTTCCGTCTACATGTAAAAATATTAGAGAGAGTCTCAAAATCCCGCAGGAAATAGTAGATGTGTTGAGAACAACAGCTCCACTCGGCAATAACAGCCCTGTAGCCCCCGCAACCCGCGCTGCAGAATTAGTCCCACGTGCACTCACTGGTAACGATTCATCGGTTGAGTTACGTCGCTAGCGACCCGCCTCGTACCAGCAAAAGATTCAAATGCCAGTATGTAACTGGAAGACGGATCAAATTCAATAAAGGAAAATTAAAAATCATAGAATTACACAACATCTTCGGAAGAAAAAGAACCATTCCAGATAGTGGAGTTTTATTCGCGCACCTTGGGCGGTAGGTGTTAAAACGTGGGTTGTGTAAGTGCAATCACTGTAGCTGAATGAATTAAAACATATCGTTAAGCCATGATAATACACAATATACAAGTGTCAGGTACACTATGTGATCAAAAGTATCCGGACACCTGGCTGAAAATGACTTACAAGTTCGTGGCGCCCTCCAATGCTGGAATTCAATATGCGGTTGGCCGACCCTTAGCCTTGATGACAGCCTCAACTCTCGCAGGTGTACCTTTGATCAGGTGCTGGAAGGTTTCTTGGGGGATGGCAGACCATTCCTCACAGAGTGCTGCACTGAGGAGAGTTGTCGATGTCGGCCGGTGAGGCCTCGCACGAAGTCGGCGTTCCAAAACATACCAAAGGTGTTCCATAGTATTCAGGTCAGGACTCTGTGCAGGCCAGTCCATTACAGGGATCTTATTGTCCCCTAACCACTCCGCCACAGGCCGTGCATTATGAACAGGTGCTCGATCGTGTTGAAAGATGCAATCGCCATCCCCGAATTGCTCTTCAACAGTGGGAAGCAAGAAGGTGCTCAAAACATCAATTTAGGCCTGTGCTGTGGTAGTGCCACGCAGAACAACAAGAGGTGTTAAGTCCCCTCCATGAGAAACACGGCCACACCATAACACCACCGCCTCCGAATTTTACTGTTGGCACAACACACCAGACTAGCAGTGGCGTAACCATACACAGCAAGACATCTAAGGAACCAGTCCTTCAGACTAACGCCATCCCAGCATGTGGCTACCAGCGTCTACTTAGTTTTGGGCAAGTCGATGGCCGCATTTATCAGCCACAAGTAGACCTAGCTTGTGATGATCATTAAAACTCGATAGTCCAGCTAGCTTCTAGGCTCCAGCACCTGATGTAAGACGCCTCTTCGTATAAAGTACCTGTACAATAACAGGAAGCATCAGTGTGCCATGGACTTGTGGATAGAGACCTGCTCGACCCCGCCCTCAGATCCTGACCGCTCCTGTAGGAGACAGGGGGGCGTCGGTGGACCGAAAAGGAATCCCCTCTTTCCCCTTCTGGGACATCCAGGCTATCGTCTGCAAGATCGTTTCTCTGTGTGGACGGGACACAGGATATCTATTCTTAACTGGCAACATGGAGCTTGCCCAGTGAAGGAATTCTACGATTTACGTGTAGTCAAAATGGTTCAAATGGCTCTGAGCACTATGAGACTTAACATCTGTGGTCATCAGTCCCCTAGAACTTAGAACTACTTAAACCTAACTAACCTAAGGACATCACACACATCCATGCCCGAGGCAAGATTCGAACCTGCGACCGTAGCAGTCGCGCGGTTCCGGACTGAGCGCCTAGAACCGCGAGACCACCGCTGCCGGCTTGCGTGTATCTTCCCTTCTTACGGTGAGTTATTGGATCTTGTGGGTGTTAGAAAAATGTTTAACAGTGGTATTGAACGGTAATGCGATTGACCAGAAGAAGAATACGAGCCAGCCAATCTAACATGTGGCAACAACCAGGGATATAGCTCTGAACGATGCAAAGAGATCGCTGGGGATGGATACTTACGATAGAGACGGCCAAATGCGTCTGTGCCGGACACCCAGCGCCTGTGGCATCCAAAGACGCGCACTGACCACCGCACGAGCACCGCCAGCCCACGAGACATGAGGCAAGCCGTCTGCAACGCGCCAGCCCGCTCCCTTCACGCGGCTGCGAGTCGCCGCGAAGAGACAGCAGCGTACTGCCAGCTTCGGCGACAGCGGAGCAATCACGACCCGATAAAAACGCACTACAGCTGTCTCACTAGTCTACGTCCGCCTGTCAGTTACCCCTGCTCTTAGCAACCACAATTTGAACATCGTGGTAATGACTTTGAGAAATTTTACTTACGAGTAAGTGTCGTTGATGTCTAAATGTATCTGAATAACTGTGGTCCAAAGGCAGTTTGTTTTTACAAATAAGTGTTTATCACCTACCTCGTAAATTATTGCCGGCCTGTGTGGCCGAGCCGTTGTAGGCACTTCAGTCTCGAAGCGCGCGACCGCTCCGGTCGCAGGTTCGAATCCTGCCTCGGGCATGGATGTGTGTGGTGTCCTTAGGTTAGTTAGGTTTAATTAGTTCTAAGTTCTAGGGGACTGATGACCGCAGATGTCAAGTCCCATTGTGCATTACTGTATGTATTGTAATGACCTTAAAATATCCACCACAACAAGTTCCTAGAAAGATCGGAAAAAGAGTTAAACAGAATTCTACACCTGGGCACAGGGCAGACTTCCGATTCTTGTAGTCTTTCCGTATTTGAAGAGTAACTATGTTGAGCACTCTGGATCATTAGTTGCCTACCTGACTTCGACACTTTAAAATCTCTGCTCTGTCTTATAGGGCTCAACGACTTGGCATCACAACCCGACGAGGGCTGATGGCCGGTATCTGGATTTCACAGTCACTAAAACTCTGCACGAAATTATTTAACTTTCGGGCCTCTTTGTCATCCAGAGTCAGTAGCCACACCTGTGCATTTCATTGACCAGTTGCCTGCTTCCATTGGTAGCACTTCTTTGTAGAGTGCTGCTGCATCCTACCAGAACTTCGCAAAAGTTTACATCTAACAGGTGCCTGAAAACACCTTATGCCCAGGGAAAATCAGCTGGCATCGAGCCTACCTCGTGGGCTTCTACCAGAACCCATCAGCACGTACACGGATAATCTGCAAATCACATTTAAGTGCCTGGCAGAGGGTTCATCGAACCACCTTCACAATTCTCTATTATTCCAATCTCGTATAGCGCGCGGAATGAGTGTTTGCGTACGAGCTCTCATTTCCCTTATTTTATCTTGGTGATCGTTCCTCCCTATGTAGGTCGGTGTCAATAAAATATTTTCACATTCGGAGGAGAAAGTTGGTGATTGGAATTTCGTGAGAAGGTTCCGTCGCAATGAAAAACGCCTTTCTTTTAATGATTTGCAGCCCAAATCCTGTATCATTTCTATGACACTCTCTCCCATATTTCGCGATAGTACAAAACGTGCCGCCTTTCTTTGAACTTTTTCGATGTACTCCGTCAGTCCTACCTGGTAAGGAACCCACACCGTGCAGCAGTATTCTAAATGAGGACGGACAAGCGTAGTGTAGGCAGTCTACTTAGTAGGTCTGTTACATTTTCTAAGTGTCCTGCCAATAAAATGCAGTCTTTGGTTAGCCTTCCCCACAACATTTTATATGTGTTCCTTCCAATTTAAATTGTTCGTAATTGTAATACCTAGGTATTTAGTTGAATTTACGGCTTTTAGATTAGACTGATTTATCGTGTAACCGAAGTTTAACGAGTTCCTTTTAGGACTCATGTGGATGACATCACACTTTTCATTATTTAGGACCAACTGCCACTTTTCGCACCATTCAGATCCTTTTTCTAAATCGTTTTGCAGTTTGTTTTGACCTTCCAACGATTTTATTAGTCGATAAACGACAGCGTCATCTGCAAACAACCGAAGACGGCTGCTTAGATTGTCTCCCAAATCGTTTGCATAGATAAGGAACAGCAAAGGGCCTATAACACTACCTTGGGGAACGCCTGAAATCACTTCTGTTTTACTCGATGACTTTCTGTCTATTACTACGAACTGTGACCTCTCTGACAGGAACTCACAAATGTAGTCACGTAACTGAGACGATATTCCATAAGCACGAAATTTCACTACTAGCCGCTTGTGTGGTACAGTGTCAAAAGCCTTCTGGAAATCCAAAAATACTGAACCGATCTGAAATCCCTTCCCAATAGCACTCAACACTTCATGTGAATAAAGAGCTAGTTGTGTTTCACAGGAACGGTGTTTTCTAAACCCATGTTGACTGTGTGTCAATGTTCCAACACGATACATGTTGTAAAATCCTGCTGCATATCGACGTTAACGGTATGGGCCTGTAATTTAGTGAATTATTCCTACTACCTTTCTTGAATATTGGTGTGACCTGTGCATCTTTCCAGTCTTTGGGTACGGATCTTTCGGCGAACGAACGGTTGTACAGGATTGTTAAGTATGGAGCTAATGCATCAGCATACTCTGAAAGGAACCTAATTGGTATGCAGTCTGGACCAAAGGACTTGCTTGTATTAAGTGATTTAAGTTGTTTCCCTACTCCGAGGATATTTACTTCTACGTCACTCATGTTGGCAGCTGTTCTCGATTCGAATTCTGAAATATTTACTTCGTGTTCTTTTGTAAAGGCATTTCGGAAGGCTGTGTTTAGTAACTTTGCTTTGGCAGCACTGCCTTCGATAGTATCTCCATTGCTATCGCGCAGAGAAGGCAATGATTGTGTCTTGCCGCTAGCATACTTCACATACGACCAGAATCTCTTTGGATTTTCTGCCAGATTTCGTGATAAAGTTTCGTTGTGGAAACTGTTATAGGCATCTTTCATTGAAGTCCGCGTTAAATTTCGAGCTTCTGTAAAAGATTGCCAATCTTAGGGATTTTGCATCTGCAACAGTGTTCTGACACGTTTTGTGTGCCAAGGAGAATCAGCTCCGTCGTTTGTTAATTTAGTTGGTATAAATCTGTCGATTGCTGCCGATACTATTTGTATAAGGATTAGAGAAAGATCGACCCATTATCTGCATGCTGCCGGTACTCGCCCTTTCAGAGTCACTGGAAACAATAGCGAGCAGGACGGAGGTCCTGGTGAGACCAGGAAATGTTCCGTTACAGTACGTGTACTCGGCAGTGCCTTCGTCGGTAGTCAGGCCCTGTCACTTGTGGCCTTGTGCAGAGGAGAACGAGCGCCGGCTGGTGGAGGTGCGCACGTGGTACGAGGCGGAGCGAGACCGCCTGCTAGCGGCGGGGGCGGAGTTCCGGCGCAGGGTGGAGGAGGCGCAGCGCCACGGCGAGGAGGACCTGGGCGCCACGCTGTGGCGCATGCGCGCCGAGCACAACGCCGCCACCGCCGCCTACCACGACGACGCCGAGACGAGGACCTGCGAGCTGCGCAACGAGGTACCGGCGCAGCCCGGCCGTAGCCGGGGAGGCAGGGCCGACTCGAGCGCTTGTAGACCCGCAGGTGTCCAGAAAGCGTGCGTCAACAGGCACCATAAGACGCTCCACCTTTGTACCACATGCCACCACTACAGCCATTCGAGCTCCGGGTTTGAGCCTTAAGCCGTTGGCACACGGACCGTGCATCCGAACGTTGAGCGTTGAGCGTGCCCAGTTTCTGACGTCATAGCGTAGAATAGCACGTTCGGGAGTCTTTCCGAACGTGCAGAGCAATATCTGGCATGTCAGATATTCTGAGCGTGCGTCTGAGCGTTGACCAATGAGATGGCACAACGCCACCTACGTCACACGCACGCCGTCTCCCTTCAGTACAGAGTTGTGAGGCGCCATATTGGCATTCATTTCAAGCCTATATGTATATATGCCGTTTCTGAGCACCACCAAACTGAGAATCACTGGAAAACCCGTTGTTAGTTGTGTTATTCGTTCCAATAAAATAATGAGTAAGATCACATTCGGGGCAAGACAATTATTGTAGCTTGCGTATTATGACAGTAGGCTATTTGAAGGCAGCGACACACTGAAGATCCACCCAAAACGCATTGTTCTTCGTACCATTTGTTATAATTAAATTTCAATTAATAATATAATTATCTACGATTAACGTTTTTAGCAAGGTGTACCACAATATTTTTAAGGAAAAAGTTATGATATTGGTTTAGCGTAATGAGCAGCTTCTCTGTCCAGTAATGATTCTTTGCTGGGACAGTGGTTCGCATCTTAACTTCTCCAATTTTTTTTTCAAACATTCGCGTTTTTATTTAGTTCTGATACTTTATTGTCAGGTTAATATAAGTATATCCTATAATATTTGATGTTATGCAAATATAAGTTCACCTTTTCTTGAGAGCTGACTTTGTTCGATTGGCTTAATTACAGGACAGCTTGCGCTACTTGTATAAAGATATTTTGCTCCTTTTTCGTTTACGCTTCGTAATCCACATGTTGCAAAGTCTGTGCCACTGGGTAGGAACAGTGATCAAGTAAGACTGACCTTGGGGTTTTACTAAAATGTGGTAATGATGAAATAATGTTTATCTTATGCGGAGAAGTATTCCAAATTTGTACCGCACTGTTTGTAATGGAACTTTGATAAGCCTGTGCTCTTATTGATTGGACATGGTACTTCCCTTTTCGTGGACGATGGAGGAAATGTGCGTTTTGATAGAGCTAACGTGGGGATTTTACGCGCGCCCGTTGATTAAACAGTGCGATTTACGAACTAGAAACATCCCTCAAACTGCCACTGGAGTGCGTAGCGATTGCGCTCACGTTGGGGCCCACGTACCGTATGCACGAGTCGCATCGTTCCTGAGCGTTCAGCAGCACGTTGAACTCGGCACGCTCAACGTTAACGTTCGACAGCACGGTCCGTGTGCCGACGGCTTTACCACCCGTGTCTCGCACACTGCCCGTTACGGTCCACGGGCTGCCTCGCCTGGCCCCCACTGGACTGGCGACCTAAAAAGGGAACATCATCAAGTAGACCTCAAATTTTAAGGACAAGAAAGCGCACTTAAAAGATATCAACCTCAGCAGTCGAACCCATGGACCAATTTGTGCCAAAATTCTCACACTACGCAGTGATGACCGTCTGAAAGTACAGCTTTTAAACGTGCACAAGCATGGGCTGTCATTCGCTCCACCCCACTGCAGCTGCGAAATACGGGGTGACACACGGGAGACGGACGGTTTTTAATGAAATAATACTCAGCCAACTTTAAAATTAATGCATGTTTATTTACACAAAATCAAAGCTCATTATTTGCCATTTTAGTTAACAAAGTTATTTGTGAAAAATAATCTTTTCAAGGTGATGTCCATAATTTCGAATGCAGGACTCAAGTCTCTTCTCAAAATCCTCCATCACACGGACTAAAATCTCAGCAGGGATGGCAGCAATTTCTTGAATGATTGCATTCTTCAACTCGTCCAAATTTCGTGGTTTGTGGTTACAGACACAGTTCTTAAGGTACCCCTACACAAAAAAGTCACATACTGACAAGTCGGGAGACCTGGGAGGCCAAGTAACATTGCCAAAATGTGAGATAATCCGGCCAGGAAAAATGCGTCTAACAACTGTCATTGAAGTGTTTGCGGTGTGCGATGTTGCCCCATCCTGCTGGAACCAAACGCGTTTTAAAGGGATTCCTCATGGTTTTAGTTCTGGTTTCAAGAATGTTTGAAGCATACGAATGTAGCGAACCGAATTAACAGTAACTGTGGCCCCGTTCTCTTAAAAAAAAAAATAAGGTCCAATAATGCCAACAAGCCAAGAACACACCAGACTGTTACTTTTCCTGAGTGTACAGGACGCTGGTCGATAAGGTGTGGATGCTCTGGAGCCCAGTAACGTAGGTTTTGCTTACTCACGGTCCCGTTTAAATGAAAATGAGCTTCATCGCTCATGAATAAAATTTCATTTTCATTCGATCCCAAAATCACTTGCATTCTGTAAGTGGAGTCTTCTCGTACAGCGAAATCAGTTTCCTTAACTTGTTGGACAATGAGCATTTTGTAGGGATGGAATTTTAATTCTCCATCCAAAATTCGTCTAACCGATTCACGATAGATTCGTAACTCACTAGCATGACGTCTAGCTGACCGTCCTGGGCTTCTGACTGCCGCTTGCCTCACCCTTTCAACATTTTCTACTGTCGTTACTCTGCGTCTCGAGCTAGGATGCTTCTTATCCAGTATGTTTCCAGTTGATCTGAAGTTTTCCACCCATCTGAGGATTGCGTTACGGCTCGGAACAGCTCCATGTCGACCGACACTAAACCGCGCACGAAACAATCGCTGCGTAGGAGTAATAGACTCACCACTTTTCACGAAACTGTCATATACAAACAGTCGACGTTGCAAGTCCCACTGCTCCGTAGTGACTGAGTAAATGAAATGACGTCTTGTGTGGATCATAACTATCCCCACCAGGACCACCTCCCACCACCGCGCCCTCAGTACTACGCAGTTCAAAGCCATCCGTCTCCCGTGTGTCATCCTGTACTGTACATTGGAGTAAGAGGTTTATGAAATACAGGGTGAGGCAAATAATGCGAAGAAGTCAGCATCTGATGAAAGAAGACAATACCAATAATGCGGCGTGCAGACACTGTATACCAAACCTCAACCTTCTGTTATGCAATGGTGTTCTGTGGAAGTGGAGTCTCCACTGCCCAAAACCTGTGATTCTGTGATTTGACATAACGACTCAGGTGAAACCACGATCATCAGACATAAAGAACAGATCCATGTCAAAACCATTCATTGTTATCTCAGTGAACAGTCACTCGCAAAAGTGGAGGAGTATCTGCTGGTTTTAATGCATGAACAACAGAGACTCGGTAGGAATGCATGCGCAGGTCCAGATGAGGTATTCGTCCGCATGATCGATGCATCACAAAACTGGAGGAGCATCTGCTGGTTTTAATGCATGAACAACAGACACTCGGTAGGAATGCATGCTAAGGGTCAGATGGGGTATTCGCCCCCATGATCGACACGATATGCTGGTCTCTCACGACAGGCGTCAGGTTAATTTGGTAGGACTCTGGACATTTTCTGGTGAACTACAGCTACATGTGCGGCCATGTTTCGGAATGTTTTCTGACTTGTTCGAAACAGATCCTGTCTGACGCCATTTTCAGACTAAGCGTAACATGGTACTCTTTGCTGGCACTTTGACACCATTAAACTTCTCAGCAAACAACTGACCATACTGTTTCCGCGACTTCGTCGTCGCGTAACGTTTCACAACGAACACCCGCTGCTCCACTGTGAGTACCAGCGCCCTTTCCACCGCTCCACTCACGATGACACAGACGGCACTACGCTCGCAACCGGTGTGGATCGCGTGGCGACCGTACACGTGGTGTGCGCGTCACGGGGTGTGGTTATATGCATACACTCATGTCCAGTTGTATCCACTCGTCCTAGCCACTTTTACTTGCCCCAGCCAGTACTTCTTTGACATTCGTAACATGGTTTGTTCATTGTGTCAAAGTGCGCGGCTTGTAACCACTTGGCTGGTGGCAGAGATCTCTTTGATTTGAACACTTATACTTTGCGATTCACAAATGCAGTTTAAATGGTTGAAAGGAATCATTGTATCATGAGAGAAGTATCCCAGTGCTATTTACTTACACTACTGTCCATTAAAATTGCTACACCAAGAAGAAATGCAGATCATAAACGGGTATTCATTGGAGAAATATACTACACTACAACTGACATGTGATTACATTTTCACGCAATTTGGGTGCATACATCCCGAGAAATCAGTACCCAGAACAACCACCTCTGGCCGTAATAACGGCCTTGATACGCTTGGGCATTGAGTCAAACAGAGCTTGGATGGCGTGTACAGGTACAGCTGCCCATGCAGCTTCAACACGATACCACAGTTCATCAAGAGTAGTGACTGGTGTATTGTGACGAGCCACTTGCTCGGCCACCATTGACTAGACTTTTCAGTTGGTGAGAGATCTGGAGACCTTCGCTGTTTAGTCCCCCTTAAACATCCAACAACCAACAGATCTGGAGAATCTGCTAGGCCAGGGCAGCACTCGAACATTTTCTGTATCCAGAAAGGCCCGTACACGACCTGCAACATGCGGACGTGCATTATCCTACTGAAATGTAGGGTTTCGCAGGGATCGAATGAAGGGTAGAGCCACAAGTCGTAACACATCTGAAATGTAACGTCCACCATCACGCCGGGTGATACGCCAGTATGGCGATGACGAATACACGCTTCCAATGTGCGTTCACCGCGATGTCGCCAAACACGGATGCGACCATCATGACGCTGTAAGCAGAACCCGGATTCATCCGAAAAAACGACGTTTTGCCATTCGTGCACCCAGGTTCGTCGTCGAGTACAGCATGGCAGGCGCTAGTGTCTGTGATGCAGCGTCAAGGGTAACCGCAGCCATGGTCTCCGAGCTGATAGTCGATGCTGCTGCAAACGTCGTCGAACTGTCCGTGCAGATGGTTGTTGTCTTACAAACGTCCTCATCTGCTGACTCATGGATCGAGACGTGGTTGCACGATCCGTTACAGCCATGCGGATAAGATGCCTGTCATCTCGACTGCTAGTGATACGAGGCCGTTGGGATCCAGCACGGCGTTCCGTAGTACCATCCTGAACCCACGGATTCCATATTCTGCTAACAGTCATTGAATCTCGACCAACGCGAGCAGCAATGTCGCGATACGATAAACTGCAATCGCGATAGGCTTCATTCCGACCTTTATAAAAGTCGGAAACGTGATGGTACTCATTTCTCCTCCTTACACGAAGCATCACAACAACGTTTCACCAGGCAACGCCGGATAACTGCTGTCTGTGTATGAGAAATCGGTTGGAAACTTTCCTCATGTCAGCACGTTGTAGGTGTCGCCACCGGCGCCAACCTTGTGTGAATGCTCTGAAAAGCTAATCATTTGCATATGACAGCATCTTCTTCCTGTCGGTTAAATTTCGCGTCTGTAGCACGTCATCTTCGTGGTGTAGCAATTTTAATGGCCAGTAGTGTATTAACATAGCTGATGTGCGTTTTTTTCTTTGGATTTTAAATCTGAAACTATTACAGCGAGATACATTTGTAGGAGATGCGCCATTCTTCAACGTAATTGGCATGATTAAATTGTACCTCGAAAATATTAACTTCATTTCATGATAATTCATTAGTTGCTTAAGTTTATTCATTTTGGTTTTGAGAGACGTTGACAGTAGGATAAAAAGTATTGGCAACAGTCCATAGCATGAAGGATGTGCGTCACATGGCATGCCGGCTGTCTGCAGCTGACAGCAGGTCAGTTGAAGTAGTGCAGTGAACGGGGGCGGCTGCGTTTGAGTCAACTGCTGCGCGTACTGTCTGAAAGTGCGGGAGGTAAGTTCAAGCGCCCTAACAGTATGTTTAGGAAACACGAACAACGTGTTTGTATCACAATTGACGCATCATGTGATCAGATCGCACAACAATGTTTCCTTCTGGCACTGCACCGCATTATCCCTTATGACAATGCATGATGCGACACAGCAAACCCCGTGGAAGAACTGCATACGTGGGTTTTGGATATACTGGAACGTCACCTGATGTGGGTCCATGAGATTACTACTTGTTCTCCAGAACACAAAAGAAAACATCGTCTGTGCCATAGGGCAGTCGTTATTGGAATCGCCAGAGATGGATGCGCTGAGAGTGTAAGACGTCTTCCATCGCTGTGGGGGAAGGTGGTCGACATGTGGGGCCATTATAATGAAGCCATGTAATACGGAGAACGTCTGTCAATAAAGTCTGGTACGAATTATAGCCAAATTGTCACTAATCTTTGTCCAACCCAAGTGTATAGAGGCAGAATATCAATATGATAATATTGTTTGAGTAATGTTAAACATTTATGTGCTCATGTTAGGCCGTCTACCTATTTTTCGCATACAATAATGTGTATTTTAGAACAGGATTTCAAAACAGGTTGGGCAAATGTGTCCACCTCCCCTCTCCTCATCCCACGCCTTCAACATACCACAGATAGGAGGGTGTGGTTATAACCCCACTGTACAATACTTAGCGCTCAGGCATTATGCAGCTACACTGCGGCGGAGCAAATGACAAACAAGTGTTGCACATGAAGTTTAAAAGCTGCATGTTCAAAAGGACATAACTGCATACGATTCAGAATTACGGCCCCAATTTTCACTTTGGTCGATTGCTGGGGCTGATATCTTGCAAGTGTAGTTATTTCTTCTTAAAACATGAGGTAAAGTTGGTGAGGCTTAGACCGCTGCAGCACAGACGAACTATTGCAGGTCGCCCACAAAGTCTGTCACCCCAGCAGTCCAGTAAGCTGTTTGGTTTGCTCGCGCCAGATAGATCCTTACATTGCGACCATCAGTGATTCCATCCTACAAGAATGCATACCACAGGGCCTCTGGCTCGGAGCTGCCCTTGAAGTAACTGCTTCTGCTGAGGTTGTACAAACACGCCTACCACCTTTCGTTTATGTCGCACAATTCCTTCTTGCTTCAGCGATTTTTTCCCCGTCAGTGTATTTTCTGGTGATACTAACGGGGACCGCAGGCATATCGTTTAGGTGTTGTGTTCACTCTCAAGACTCGTATGCTGCAGCTATCAAAAATGGTTCAAATGGCTCTGAGCACTATGGAACTCAACATCTCATCAGTCCCCTAGACTTAGAACTACTTAAACCTCAGGACATCACACACATCCATGCCCGAGGCAGGATTCGAACCTGCGACCGTAGCAGCAGCGCGGTTCCGGACTGGAGCGCCTAGAACCGCTCGGCCACCGCGGCCGGCGCTGCAGCTATCCGCGCTCGTATATCCTGTGGAGCTTCTTCCGTCTCCATATAAGTACTGCACCCCCAACCTTGTGATATTGCTAACTGTGTAGCAGCGTTGCTCTCCATCTACAGTTTTTACCCTCACACTTCGCTCAATTACCAAACTAACTTTTCTTGAATGCCTCAGCGTGTCTCCTGTCAATCAACTCCTTCTTTTAGTGAAGTTGTGCTATAAATTTCTTTTCCCCCATTTCGATTCAGGATCACTTCATTCGATCTACCCGTCTAGTCTATGCCCTGCAGCAGCATATTTCAAAGTCTTCTATTCTAGTCTTGTCGTTTCACTTCCTCTCAAGGCTACACTTCACACAAATGCCTTCCGAAAAGACCTCACAACACTGGAATTTATATTAAAAATTGTAGAACAAAAAATAGTCTTTAATTTCAATTTTTTTCTTTTAATGTATTACAATTTTCGATGTATGCAGTGAGCATGAGATACATAGGATAATGATGGTATAGAACGGAAACGGTCAACATTAAAAAAAGAAAGCAGTGATCAGATCCTGTTTTATGTCAAAATTGACGAAAACTGGTCATTACATCGCAGTTACCACATTTATATACTGTTTAACAATTTTCTCTTTTTTGTGCATGTTTTCCTGCTAATGCCAGACCGAATTTTGTATTCCCTCTACCCATCATCAATTATTTTGCTGCCTAAATAGTAAAACACATCTCCCAAATTTAACGTCTCATTCCTTAATCCGAATGCCTCATTGTCACCTGATTTAATCCGCCTATACTGAATTACCCTTATTTTATTTTTATTAATACTCATCTGATAACATCTTCTCCAAACGCTATCCATTATTTGAACTGATCTTCCAAGTAAACAACTCTGCCGTCTCTGACAGACCCTGTCTCGTAGCCTTATCTCTTCGTTTCGTTTTCAGCTTGATTAATGTACAGACTGAATAACATCGGGGATAAGTTACAACCTTCTCTTACTCTCCTCTACATTACTGCTGGTCGCAGAGAGTGGCCGCTTGGTTAGAGGCGCCATGTCACGGATTGGGCGGTCCCTCCCATCGGAGGTTCGAGTCGTCCCTCGGGGATGTGTGTGTGTGTGTGTGTGTGAGTGTGTGTGTGTGTGTGTGTGTGTGTGTGTGTGTGTGTGTGTGTGCGCGTGCGTTTTGTGTTCATAGGATAAGTTAGAGTAAGTAGTGTGTAAGTCTAGGGACCGATGGCCTCAGAAGTTTGGTCTCAAAGAAATTTACACACATTTGAACATTTTTGAACGTTACTGCTATACTCAAACTAAACAAAAGGATAGACTAAATACACGAAAGAAACAAATCCCTAGAAAGGAAACTGCGGAGTAACATTTATTTGCTTACATTTAACTGGATTCCGTGTTCAACTGGCAAAATACAGGGTGTTTGAAAAAGAACTCCATAGTTTTAAATATACATTTAATGGGGAAATTAATGAAAAATTACATCAGTGAGTACATATCATGAAAGAGAATTACTTCAAGTTTTGTTTAATGTTAGTAGACGTCAAGGTGGGATCCATTTGTTGCCCTGCACACGTCGAGACGATTTTCCACTTCTCGACACATATTCACCAACTTTCAGGTGTAACTGTCCCAACCGCCGTAGACTCAACTGAGGGAACAGAGGAAAAAACAGCGCTGGTGCCGTCTCAACGTCAAGCAGACTTGCCAACTGCAGGGGAGCCAAACTTTGAGAGTTGATGAATCAAACACCACAAACTAGAATAGTGTACGCCACTTTGTACAGATTCTAGGACACATTAAAACTAGGAAGTTCTTTTTAAAACGCACTGTATAATAGTTGTCGCCAGACTTAACAAACACGAATTCAGTGTTGGAAACGTATATAAGTGCTACCATATGCCACAACTGTCTCCTGTCGGAAATTGAGATGTTGAACTGTTTACTAGTAGAGCTATCGCTACAACTGATAGTTTTTCAGGGACTGGACTCATCTCAGTGCCTTGCCTTTATGTCCGGTCGGATGACAGCCTTCTGCTGCTGCCCATTTCTGCAGTGCCTTCTCTCTCCTTCCCCCCCCCCCCCCCCCTCCACACCTCCCGCCGTCACCCTCGCGGTCCCGTCCACGTCGTCTCTCGTCCAGATAGCTCCCTCCTCTCCCTATATTTTTCCCCTTTCCTTGTACAGTCACTCCCTACTTTGAAACCACCCGACTGGCGGTTGGTGTACATGCGTTCCTCTCCTGAAAAAAATTGAAGACATTATTCCTGGATCACGGCCTGGCTCCTGCCTTGTTCAGGTTCTCGCGATCACGGAAGTTTCACGGCGGTGGGAAAATTCACTTGCCTGGATAAAAGAGTCGTCCAGGTTACCAGTTATCGAGCTCGAGCTCACGGCACACGCTAAGTTTCTACCAACGACAGTCATAAAGTTTAAATTATCAACTCGAAAAGACAAAGTTATGTAATTAATTTTTTCATAGTTTGCCGGTACATGACTGCAGTCCTACTACACAGCTTAATTCTCGCGTCATAGGACTATCAGTTTAATAGCCCACGGCTGCAAAATACTAACACGAATTCCTTACAGACGAATGGAAAAACTGGTAGAAGCCGACCTCGGGGAAGATCAGGTTCGATTCCGTAGAAATGTAGGAACACTTGAGGCAACATGCACCCTACGACTTATCTTAGAAAATAGATTAAGGAAAGGCAAACCTACATTTCTAGCATTTTTAGAATTAGAGAAAGCTTTTGACAGTGTTGACTGGAATACTCTGTTTCAAATTCTGAAGGTGGCAGGGGTAAAATACAGGGAGCGAAAGGCTATTTACAATTTGTACAGAAATCAGACGGCAGTTATAAGAGTCGAGGGGCATAAAACGGAAGCAGTGGTTGGGAAGGGAGTGAGACAGGGTTGTAGCCTCTCCCCGATGTTATTCAATCTGTGTATTGAGCAAGCAGTAAAGGAAACAAAAGAAAAATTCGGAGTAGGTATTAAAATTCATGGAGAAGAAATAATAACTTTGAGGTTCGCCGATGACATTGTAATTCTGTCAGAAACAGCAAAGGACCTGGAAAAGCAGTTGATCGGAATGGACAGTGTCTTGAAAGGAGGGTGTAATATGAACATCAACAAAAGCAAAACAACGATAATGGAATGTAGTCTAATTAAGTCGGGTGATGCTGAGGGAATTAGATTAGGAAATTAGACACTTTAAGTAGTAAAGGAGTTTTGCTATTTGGTGAGCAAAATAACTGATGATGGTCGAAGTAGAGAGGATATAAAATATAGACTGGCAATGGCAAGGAAAGCGTTTCTGAAGAAGAGAAATTTGTTATCATCGAGTAAAGATTTAAGTGTCAGGAAGTCGTTTCTGAAAGTATTTGTATGGAGTGTAGCCATGTATGGAAGTGAAACATGGATGATAAATAGTTTGGACAAGAAGAGAATAGAAGCTTTCGAAATGTGGTGCTACAGAAGAATGCTGAAGATTAGATGGGTAGATCACATAACTAATGAGGAAGTATTGAATAGGATTGGGGAGAAGAGAAGTTTGTGGCACAATTTGAATAGAAGAAGGGATCGGTTGGTAGGACATGTTCTGAGGATCAGCAATTTAGTATTGGAGGGCAGCGTGGAAGGTAAAAATCGTAGAGGGAGACCAAGAGATGAATCCACTAAGCAGATTCAGAAGCATGTAGGCTGCAGTACGTACTGGGAGATGAAGCAGCTTGCACAGGATAGAGTAGCATGGAGAGCTGCATCAAACCAGTCTCTGGACTGAAGACCACAACAACAACAACAGTACCGCTGCAAAGCGCTAGAGCGGGCGAAACAAAGTGGCGCGGACGACTGCGAAGTGCAGTATTAGGTGGTACCTCGTTCCCTCTATGTGACAGGGAACAACGCTGCAACAGTCTGTGCTGAGTCATTCAAAGAGAAGGATTTGGCTCTTTTTGTGCTCCGATAGGAGCCCTTTCCCACAGGTAGATTACACTCAAATAAGGATCAAGCTATCACAGGCGAACAGTACCGAAATCTCCTGACGAAGCATCTCCGGAAGCTGTCTGAGGGAAACGGGACGCTGCCGTCTTCTATTGCTGCACAGCACACAGTCGTACACGCTGCTTCTCTGCGCTGTCATGTTTTGCCTCACCCCTGCATCCACCTCATACGGTGCCCAGCGACTGCCTCCTATTTCCTTAGACGCTGCAGTCTGGAACCGCAAGACCGCTACGGTCGCAGGTTCGAATCCTGCCTCGGGCATGGATGTTTGTGATGTCCTTAGGTTAGTTAGGTTTAACTAGCTCTAAGTTCTAGGGGACTAATGATCTCAGCAGTTGAGTCCCATAGTGCTCAGAGCCATTTGAACCTATTTCCTTAGATGAAGAAACCATTGCGTGACAGGAGTTGTCACGTGATTTTCGAGGTGAAACGTTTCCTGAACAGCCAAAATGAATAGTTTTATAATCGAAGTCTCCGCCAAGACATCCGCCGTCGCATTTTGGAATCCCGAAAATTTGGTCATAAATAACATAAAACGTTCGGTGTTAAAAGTTTCGTTAATGGATTAGCTAGTGTAATGTTGGAACAATTGAATTCCGCTGTTAGAAGCGGCTAGTTACTTCTTCCGAAGATTGAATTTCAGATCCAACGCAGCATTTTTGTTCAGCGAAATCAGTGCGTTTTTTTTTCGTTTTTTTTTTTTTTTTTTTTTTAATGGAGACTGTCCGAGAAAGTATATACTCAGTTACGACTACTTATTTCATTATTTAATTATTCATTAAGAATCAGTTTTTGTTCATTAACTTCTTACCGGAATGCAACCAAAAAGAACAGTAAAACGCGGGTGAAAAAGAAGAAATTAGTTTTACATTCCACGACAGTCCGTCTTCTTTCTCATTCCGTCCACATGTATGTACTATTATCTTTGCGAATCAGCTATAATATCCAGCTACTAGCCGCAACTCCGGCTTTTAGCCATCTTCTAAGCGACAGTTGGAAAATTTCTTTGTTTGTACTGAGAAAACAGAATAGAAAATTCACGCTGAAAAGTTTCGAAGCTTCGCTATTGCAACAGCCAGGCATTATGTAATAGTACAATATGCCAACAGCATAGGCTGTTAATCCGTCGACCAAACATAACTGCTTCTGCAAGTTTACCAACTGGTCAGCTGCCGGAAGACGAGCAGGAGCCAACAAACAAATTAATAAGACAATACAGCCTTAGCTTCGCCCGAAAGTCTTCTCGCCTGAAAAATTTGGAGGATATCTTCCGAAAACTTCTGGCAACAACCGATCCCTATATTTCTTATTTGCGGAAACCATCTCCGAGGAAAGTGAAAACTCTGTCGTAGTAAGCTGTTGCGCTCTTGGTACCTGCAGCAGACGATTACGAGGACTCAGTTGTCGGGGGTAATAAAGATGAAGAAGGAAATGAATAACAAGAAGCAGAAGCTTAAGAATATTTACAAAACTCCTGTTTTCTATTAACAGTATATATTTTGTAATAAAGCTTACCGTAAAAAATAGAATAGCTCACCGAAAACATTTTTTGTCCACTTCATTACTTTTTCCTAGATTCTTTTCACTATACTCGATTCGCTGTTTCGACTTTATCAACTCTGCTATAAAAATCATTAATAGTTGGGTCAGGAACCCCATTATACCCATCTTCAGCCGTATTGGAGCAGGTTTTGAAATTTTGTTTCCATTTTCTCGTTATGAGAGTAATAAAGGGTGATCTGTTTTAACTGTTAGAAACCATTGAACGCCAAGATCGCACAAAATATTTTTTATTCAAGACAACCGGTTTTAACAGTCTTTGCTATCACCTACAGGTCTTAAACAACTTTTTGCAGTAAAACATGTTCATTTTGCGCTGAAACTCATCCACAAAATGTTGTTGTTGTGGTCTTCAGTCCTGAGTCTGGTTTGATGCAGCTCTCCATGCTACTCAATCCTGTGCAAGCTTCTTCATCTCCCAGTCCCTACTGCAGCCTACATCCTTCTATATCTGCTTAGTGTATTCATCTCTCGGTCTCGCTATACGATTTTTACCCTCCACGGTGCCCTCCAATACTAAATTGGTGATCCCTCGACGTCGCAGGACATGTCCTACCAACCAAACCCTTCTTCTAGTCAAGTTGTGCCACAAGCTTCTCTTCTCCCCAATGCTATTCAATACCTCCTCATTAGTTATGTGATCTACCCATCTAATCTTCACCATTATTCTGTAGCACTACATTTCGAAAGCTTCTATTCTCTTCTTCTCTGAACTAATTCTCGTCCACCTTTTCACTTCCATACATGGCTACACTCCATACAAATACTTTCACAAACGACTTCCTGGCACTTAAATCTATACGCGATGTTAACAAATTTTTCTTCTTCAGAAACGCTTTCCTTGCCATTGCCAGTCTACATTTTACATCCTCTCTACTTCGACCATCATCAGTTATTTTGCTCCCAAAATAGCAAAACTCCTTTACTACTTAAAGTGTCTCATTTCCTAATCTAATTACCGCAGCATCACCCGACTTAATTTGACTACATTCCATTAACCTCGTTTTGCTTTTGTTTATGTTCATATTATACCCTCCTTTCAAGACACTGTCCATTCCGTTCAACTGCTCTTCCAAGTCCTTTGCTGTCTCTGACAGAATTACAATGTCATCGGCGAACCTCAAAGTTTTTATTCCTTCTGCATGGATTTTAATACCTACTCCGAACATTTCGTGTGTTTCCTTTATTGCATGCTCAATATACAGACTGAATAACATCGGGGATAGGCTACAACCCTGTCTCACTCCCTTCACAACCACTGCTACCCTTTCATACCCCTCGACTCTTATAACTGCCATCTGGTTTCTGTACAAATTGTAAATAATCTTTCGTTCCCTTTATTTTGCCCCTGCCACCTTCAGAATTTGAAAGAGAGTATTCCAATCAACATTGTCAAAAGTTTTCTCTAAGTCTACAAATGCTAGAAACGTAGGTTTGCCTTTTCTTAATCTTTCTTCTAAGATCAGTCGTAGGGTCAGTATTGCCTCACGTGTTCCAACATTTCTACGGAATCCAAACTGATCTTCCCCGAGGTCGGCTTCTATCAGTTTTTCCATTCGTCTGTAAAGAATTCGCGTTAGTATTTCGCAGCTGTAACTTATTAAATTGATAGTTCAGTAATTTTCACATCTGTCAACACCTGCTTTCTTTGGGATTGGAATTATTATATTCTTCTTGAAGTATGAGGGTATTTCGCCTGTCTCATACATCTTGCTCACCAGATGGTAGAGTAGGACTGGCTGTCCCAAGGCCGTCAATAGTTCTAATGGAATGTTGTCGACCCCAGGGGGCTTGCTTTGACTCAGGTCTTTCAGTGCTCTGTCAGACTCTTCACGCAGTATCATCTCTCCCATTTCATCTTCATCTACATCCTCTTCCATTTCTATAATATTGTCCTCAAGTACATCGCCCTTGTATAGACCCTCTATATACTCCTTCCTCCTATCTGCTTTCCCTTCTCTGCTTAGAACTGGGTTTCCATCAAAGCTCTTGATATTCATGCAAGTGGTTCTCCTTTCACCAAAGGTCTCTATAATATTCCTGTAGGCAGTATCTTACCCCTACTGAGATAAGCCTCTAGGTCCTTACATTTGTCCTCTAGCCATCCCTGCTGAGCCATTTTGCACTTCCTGTCGATATCATTTTTGAGACGTTTGTATTCCTTCTTGCCTGATTCATTTACTGCATTTTTATATTTTCCACTTTCATCAGCTACATTCAATATTTCTTCTATTACCCAAAGGTTTCTTCTAGCCCTCGTCTTTCTACCTATTTGATCCTCTGCTACCTTCACTATTTCATCCCTCAAAGTTACCCATTCTTCTTCCACTGTATTTCTTTCCCCAATTCCTGTCAATTGTTCCCTTATGCTCTCCCTGAAACTCTGTACAACCTCTGGTTCTTTCAGTGTATCCAGGTCCCATCTCCTTAAATTCCCACCTTTTTGCAGTTTCTTCAGTTTTAATCTACAGTTCATAACCAATAGATTGCGGTCAGAGTCCACATCTGTCCCTGGAAATGTCTTACAATTTAAAACCCGATTCCTAAATCTCTGTCTTACCATTATATAATCTATCTTATACCTTTTAGTTTCTCCAGGGTTCTTCCATGTATACAACCTTCTTTCATGATTCTTAAATCGAGTGTTAGCTATGATTAAGTTACGCTCTGCACAAAATTCTACCAAGCGGTTTCCTCTTTCATTTCTTAGCCCCAATCCATATTCACCTACTATGTTTCCTTCTCTCCCTTTTCCTACTCTTGAATTCCAGTCACCCATGACTATTAAATTTTCGTCTCCCTTCACTACCTGAATAATTTCTTTTATCTCATCATACATTTCATCAATTTCTTCGTCATCTGCAGAGCTAGTTGGCATATAAACTTGTACTACTGTAGTAGGCGTGGGCTTCGTGTCTGTCTTGGCCACAATAATGCGTTCACTATGCTGTTTGTAGTAGCTTACCCGTACTCCTATTTTTTATTCACTATTAAACCTACTCCTGCATTACCCCTATT
The DNA here is from genome assembly GCF_023864345.2 of Schistocerca serialis cubense. Lineage (NCBI taxonomy): Eukaryota > Metazoa > Arthropoda > Insecta > Orthoptera > Acrididae > Schistocerca > Schistocerca serialis. Next base: position 444,429,163 of record NC_064646.1, on the reverse strand, counting down.
TGATTTTGTATCTATAACCCTGTATTCACCTGACCAAAAGTCTTGTTCCTCCTGCCACCGAACTTCACTAATTCCCACTATATCTAACTTTAACCTATCCATTTCCCTTTTAAAATTTTCTAATATACCTGCCCGATTAAGGGATCTGACATTCTACGTTCCGATCCGTAGAACGCCAGTTTTCTTTCTCCTGATAACAACGTCCTCTTGAGTAGTCCTCGCCCGGAGATCCAAATGGGGGACTATTTTATCTCGGGAATATTTTACCCAAGAGGACGCCATCATCATTTAATCATACAGTAAAGCTGCATGCCCTCGGGAAAAATTACGGCTGTAGTTTCCCCTTGCTTTCAGCCATCCACAAAATATCAAGTGGACAAAATTCAGCATATCATTAACATTTGACATCGCTAAAACATTTAAGAACACAAAGTACCTAGTCCAAACGGCCATGTCCCTGTACATATTACTCACAAATGGTTGTTACATGTTATAAATGCGGCAGACAATACCGCATGTGTATTGTTGTTGTTGTTGTGGTCTTTTGTCCTGAGACTGGTTTGATGCAGCTCTCCATGATACTCTATCCTGTGCAAGCTGCTCCATCTCCCAGTACGTACTGCAGCCTACATCCTTCTGAATCTGCTTAGTGTATTCATCTCTTGGTCTCCCTCTACGATTTTTACCCTCCACGCTGCCCTCCAATACTAATCTGGCGATCCCTTGATGCCTCAGAACATGTCCTACCAACCGATCCCTTCTTCTAGTCAAGTTGTGCCACAAATTTCTCTTCTCTCCAATTCTATTCAATACCTCCTCATTAGTTATGTGATCTACCCATCTAATCTTCAGCATTCTTCTGTAGCACCGCATTTCGAAGGCTTCTATTCTCTTCTTCTCTAAACTATTTATCGTCCACGTTTCACTTCCATACATGGCTACACTCCACACAAATACTTTCACAAACGACTTCCTGACATTTAAATCTATGCTCGATGTTAACAAATTTCTCTTCTTCAGAAACGCTTTCCTCGCCATTGCCAGTCTACATTTTATATCCTCTCTACTGCGACCATCATCAGTTATTTTGCTCCCAAAATAGCAAAACTCCTTTACTACTTTAAGTGTCTCATTTCCTAATCTAATTCCCGCAGCATCACCCGATTTAATTCGACTACATTCCATTATCCTCGTTTTGCTTTTGTTGATGCTTCTTTCAAGACACTGTCCATTCCGTTCAACTGCTCTTCCAAGTCCTTTGCTGTCTCTGACAGAATTACAATGTCATCGGCGAACCTTAAAGTTTTTATTTCTTCTCCATGGATTTTAATACGTACTCCGAATTTTTATTTTGTTTCCTTCACTGCTTGCTCAATATACAGATTGAATAACATCGGGGAGATGCTACAATCGTGTCTCAATCCCTTCCCAACCACTGCTTCCCTTTCATGTCCCTCTACTCTTATAACTGTGTATAGATATGCTGAACACATGTAATGTAACAAGCATCTGTGAGTGTTGCGTATATGAACGTGGCCTATCGGACAAGGTTCTTTGTGTTTTTTGATATTGTAGCGATGACAAACGTTTGTAATATGCTGAGTTTTATCCACTTGACGACACCTCGTTGCATCTGGTTCAGCGCAAAAATGAACGTGTTTTGCAATAAAAAATGTTTAAAACGTGAAGATGACTGCAAAGACTGTTGAAACCGGTTGTCTTGAATAAAAATATTTTGCGCGATCTTGGCTTTTGTCTGGTTTTTAACATTTGAAATTTTGGCCAGGTTGTCAGGATACTGGCATTGAAAGGGTGAATACGTGGAGGAGAACAAGTACCACCACCAAGATTCGCGGTCGAGGACTTGCTTTCTTCTGAGGTGGCAGTTAAAACTTGACGAGTAGCCCTAGGCGTGGTGCGCAGAGCCGGCTGGACATTGCGCGGCGTGCCCACGGTGTTGCAGTACAGCGACACGATGAACCTGATGCGGTCGGAGCGCGAGCGGCGCGTCAACCTGCTGTGGGCGCGCTGCCACGGCACCGTGGCCGACTACCGCCAGCGCACCGCGCCGCGCCGCAAGGAGCACGACCGCCTGCAGCGCCTCGACAGCGACTCGGGCGACGAACGCCTCGCCGACCTCTACGTGAGTACACGGGGGTGGGGGTGGAGGGGGGGGGGGCGGGAGCCGGGGCCGGCGTTCCGGCACAGAGAAACGGGGGCCGGGGAGTCTGGGAACGGGTTGTGAACAAAGAGCTCCGTCTGGCAGGATATACACGAAAACTCATTGTATCCCTGGCATATTCTGTGACCTGTCAAAGGCGTTTGACTGTGTGAATCACAGCATTATTTTAAGTAAATTACAATATTATGGCGTCACCGGTAGTGCTGCAAAGTGGTTTCAGTCATATCTTACTACTAGAAAACAAAGGGTGTCAGTACGTAACACTTCAGCTGTAGGCAATCAGACATCATTTGACTGGGAAGAAATTACATGTGGTGTTCCACAAGGTTCCATACTAGGCCCACTATTGTTTATTGTGTATATTAATGACCTGTCATCTGTTACATTACCAGATGCCAAGTTTGTCTTATTTGCAGATGATACAAAGATTGCAATAAATAGTAAATCAAATATAAATTTAGAAAGAGCAGCTAATCAAATTTTTACTGACATTAATAAGTAGTTCATAGCCAATTTACTGTCATTAAACTTTGAAAAGACCCACTATATGCAGTTCAGAACTTCCAAGAGATTTCCTTCTGGTGTGTGTATAAAATATAATGACATGGAAATAGGAGAAGTTGAGAGTGTAAAATTCTTGGGATTGCAACTTGATAATAAATTCAGTTGGGAGCAACATACTAACGAACTGCTAAAGCGCCTAAACAAGTCTGTTTTTACAATACGAATGATGTCAGAAATAGGAGATATAAATGTAAAAAAAAAAAGGCAAATTTTGCTTATTTTCACTCCATTATGTCATATGGTATCATATTTTGGGGTAACTCCACAAACAGAGAAAAACGTTTTAGAGTACAGAAGCGTATAAAAAGAGTAATGAGTAGTGTAAATCCAAGAACATCATGTCGAAACCTATTCAAAGAATTGGGCATATTAACCACAGCTTCTCGGTATATTTATTCCTTAATGAAGTTGGTTGTAAATAATACATCTCTTTTTCAAACTAACTGCTTAGTACACAGTATCAATACTAGGAATAAGAAAAATATACATAAAGATTTAAAATCACTTACTCTTGCCCAGAAAAGAGTCCAGTATTCAGCAACACATATTTTCAATAAGTTACCAGCAACCATTAAGAGTTTAGTTTCAGACAAGGCACAATTTAAACATAATGTAAAAGAATTTTTGGTGGCCAACTCCTTCTATTCCATCCATGAGTTTCTCAACAAGTGCAGTAGACCATTTTAATGAAAATTTATTATTCTTTAATTTTTGACAATATTTGGTTGTAACAGTCAAGTAACTACCTACTGTGTGAATGATGGATGTATGGATAGCAGATATAAGTCTTAAATCTGTAAATAGTGGAAGTTTAATTTTAAATCTTGTACATAATCAGACTGTTCTAAATGAAGGATCACTGAAACGAATAATTTACTTTAATTTATGACAACACTTGGTTGTAATAGCCAAGAAACTAGCAGATGCCTGAATGATGGATTTAATGAAAGCAGAAGTAACTATTAAACCTGTAAATATTAGAAGTTTAAATTTAATTCACGTACATAATTTTACAGTTTATTGTCTGAGGATCATTAAAATTAATGAAACTCAAGTTTTTCTAATTACATTTTTGTAATGTGTTTATCTGACATGTTCCACACCCAGGAGGATTCCCTCTTTTATGGGTCTATGGAATGAGTAATTAATCTAATATAACTAATCCAAAACGTTTCACAGTTGGTCGAACACTCCATGGGTGTACTGCAGATCCACAGTGCCCAATGGGCACCAGAGGTCGCCGGATAATATCGGCCGACAGCTTCACCATAGTGTGTCGATCTCCTTCGTCACTTTTTGGCGGGGACAAAGACGTTAGGTTAGGTCTGGTGAGGTTATAATCTATTTTATGCATGAAGTAGGTTAGATTTTGACCTCTTAGGGTGGGATGGATACCACGACGCCTTTGTGCTTGAATGCGAGTGCTGTACAGCGGCTTTTGCTATTAAAGAGACGCAGAACGCATGTGAATGAGCTTTCCTGTGTCGTAAAGAACTTGGTGAGTAGTACACTCTCTGCCCTCAGTTATCGGAGGTTCTGTTACGTACTCGAGATAATTCGTGGTGTCCTTCATGACTGCTTGACAGAAAGCTTTACACCTCGCCTGGGCCCGTCAGTATCGATATTGGATTGTTGATGACTGGAAACATGTTGCCTGGTCGGACAAGTCTTGTTTCAAATTGTATCAAGCAGATGGACGTCTACTGGTATGGAAACAAACTCATGAATTCATGGACCTTGCGTGTTAGCAGGGGACTGTTCAAACTGGTGAAGGCTCTGTAATGGTGTGGAGCGTGTGCAGTTGGAGTGATACGGGACCCCTGATACGCCTAGATACGGCTGTGACAGGCGACACGTACGTAAGCATCCTATCTGATCACTTGCATCCATTCTTGTCCATTATGCTTTCCGACGGACGTTGGCAATTCCAACGGGACAATGCGACACTCCACACGTCCAGAATTGTTACAGAGTGGCCCCAGGAACACTCTTCTGAATTTAAACACTTCAGCTGGCCAGTAAACACCGCAGAGACATGAACATTATTGACCATATCTCGGATGCCTTTCAACGTGCTGTGTAATAGAGATCTCCATCCGCTCGTACTCTTACGGATTTACGGACAGCTCTGCAGGATTCAGGGTGTCAGTTCCCTCCAGCACTACTTCACACATCAATCGAGTCCATGCCATGTCATGTTGCAGCACTTCTGCATGCTCACAGGGGCCCTACATGATATTAGGCAGGTGTACCAGTTTCTTTGGCGCTTCAAGATACACATAGGGTGGGGAAAAATTGTGTCACGAAATTTTAGCCCAGTAGGAACCAAAATTACTAATATTATGTAGGTCGACAACACACCATTTTTAAGCCACGGAAACTTGGTACCACACACTCCAATTGGCCGCGGCATTGCCCCATTGCCAGATGCTCTTGATGACGCATGACTGCGAATGCTTTGCCTGCTGGAGATCGCGATGTATCCAAGGCGGCTTGCACACTCGATGGTAGCACACCAGGCTTCCACTCTGGAGGCCTGGGGGTAAATCCGCCAGGGTCCCGACACATCCAGTTTAGTTTCATGATATGACGTACCAGGAACAAACCTGTCAACAGCTTTAATTCACTTACAGGAAGTCTTCTACAAATCGTGTCAGCCCTGATAAGAGCTTTTGTTGTAGCTACTACATTGTTTACTTAAAGCAGATTATCGAACTGGCGACCCTCTGCCGTGACGCAAACTTGGTAATGTCGAACGGTGTTTTGCCAAACTCTCTCAAAGATTCCTGGCATGGCCCTGATGTGATTGGCGGCATGTTGAAAGCGATTCTTTAATTCCTCTTCGTTTCTAGGTGGTTCACGTCCAGGTGGGTGAACTAGAACCTTGAAGAATCCGCACATGAAAGAGTCCGGTGGCGTGACGTCTGGTGACAGCAGGGGCTATGACCTATGAGCACCTCTGCCAATTACCTGGCCATCAAAGAGTTCATTTAAATATCTGCGCACAGCACAACTGCTATGTGTGAGCACCCCATCATGTTGCAACCACATGTGTAGCCGTATGTCCAGGAGAATATCTTCCAGCAGGCAGGGTAGAGTTTCTTGCAAAAAGTGAAGGTAATTTGCCCTGCTAAGTCGAGGAGGTAGACACATCAGTCCAATCACATGGTCATCGACAATGCCTGCCCAAATGTTGAGCGAAAGTAGTTCCTGGTGTCCGTGGACATATGTGACTTGAGGATTTCCCCTTTCCCAGTAATGAACGTTTTGAGTGTTGTAAAGGCCATCCCAATGGAAGGTGCACACGTCGGTTAACAACACAATGGCAGGGAAGTCGGGATCTCGTGCAACACATCGCAGAAACCACCGGCAAAACCCTAGCCTTTGTTCACAGTCCGCCACAGGATTTAGGTATTGGACAGGGTGGAAACTAAATAGATTCTGGCAATCATCCCTCAAAACCTCCCAGACTAACTGATGAGTGACCCCCATGTCGTCTCTAACCGCTCGGGTGCCTGTCGTAGGTGCTTCCTCGAAGCACTCGAGAACAGTCTCTTCAAATGCAGCATCCCGTCATGTTCGAGGTCTACCAGCATCACCTTGCTATCCCGCTAATGAGCCTATTTCGCCAGGTCGCCTGAGAATTGGTGTAAACGTTTGCATGTGTGGGTGGCATCTTGCTGGGTACTGTTCCTCATAAATCGTCGAGCTTCATGCGGATTACCGTCGGCTAGTCCACAAACAAAAACCATACCTAGTTGTTCTCCAAACGAATACTGTGCCGCTATGCGCCACATGTGACGTGTTTGTGTGCTCCGAAGTGAAGCTTGCTTGTGAATGCCTCTGACGGGAGGTAGAGACAAACAGCAAGACCTATTCGACACGTGTGCGTATCAAAGTGTGCGTATCAAATTGAGGCAGTGATGGGTTGAGGTAAGTTTGTATGTCTGAACCGACAACTATAGCGCTGCCCGTCAACCGACGAACGGCAACAGGGCAAGCCCACGACCGGCCAATCGGAACGCGTGGCGCCAAGAATCCACCGACGTTGGAGCAGCTGTGACCGCAGCCGTAGGGCACGTAGCTGATTCAAATCCCCTCCCAGCACAGGCCGTTCCCTCGCGCTCAAGGGCACGCATCGGCCGACGCGAAGATGCTTGCGTCGGTGTCTGTGGTAATCTCACTCAGGGGCTCAGTTCGTCAATGCACCTGACGATGGCGACATGTCTGACTTCCGGAATATTCTGCCTGTCGGACACTATGGACTGGCTGTACACCCGTGGACTGTTCTGTCGACAAATACGCCGGCAGAAACTGAAGAATGACAACATTTCACAGTTGTCCACTCAGTATCTAATCCAGTATAAGATTATTTTCATACAAAAAGGTGAACATATTTCATTAATATCTGGGATGTACATTTTTAAATATTATTTAAACCTAACACGTAACGAAATGATGCTATAAAGAATTGCACAATAGATTTTTATCCTTACGTCAACTCACTAACGCGTTAATACTGGAGGAAATTCTATTTCGATATTAGCAAAAATAATTAGCGAAAAATATCAGTGTTTGATACTCCTCGAACGAGGAGAGGTCCCCAGCAGGGGGATCGACTCTTTGAATCCATCTAAACAGTATGACAGGTGATCGTTCCAGATGACACACACCAAAAACCATTCACCTCGGTGGGCCCTCGTTTGCGAGTTATCGACGAAAATAGTTTCCTAATTTCGCATGACGCTCTATGACTTCAAAAATTATGCCTTTATTTTGTCGACTGGTTGCGTAACATAACGGATATGTTACAAGCCTCATATGTAAAATGTCGATCCAACTCTCATCACATACTTTGAAATTTTTTTAAAATCATTATCCAAATCCCTTTGATCATTTTTTTGGTGTTCGGTTAATGCTTTTACATATAGTTTATATTCCATTGTCACGTCATTTTAATCACCGTATTAAGTTTTCACATTGCTCTCGTGTTTTCTTCATATAGCTCTTATTCCACTTGGAATCTTTGTGCATGTGATTTTGATTATTTCCAAGCATTAACATCAATTTAATTTCTTCCAGTTTATCATCTTGCATTTTCGTGCATGTAATTGTATACATTATTTATAGTGCTCATATTGCTTGAATTTCGTTTTACTTATAATCCCTTTTATCGTTTAAATCTTCATCTGCATAATTTTGCCAGTAGTGCAACGTGAAATTACGTTTAAAATTATATGACAACTGCCATCTGAGAAAATGTATATCTTTTAACGAAAATTACATTTTTGACACCATTGCGCATATAAGTAGATTATTCCTCTTTTCTTTTCTAACCGATAGACCGGCGTTTCGAAGCGTTTAAATACTATGTAGGTAAATATATACTTAAATTCACATGCACAAAATGTCGAACTCGAAAAAGAATGATGGGAAGAAAAAAAAGAGAGCAACTGAAAACGTTAATAGCCAATGTATTAGTACGGTATATTAATAAGTTTCACTTATGGACCGTCTGACAGCAACTGAATAAAACACAATTTTTAATGGCATTAAAACAAGCGTTCAGTGCATAGTGCTGTGGAATGTGGAAAAAACAGCAAATTGGCGCTCATAGGAAGAAGAACAACACCAAAAATGCAACAGGAGCGTAATATGTAAGAAACTGTCTACGCAACCTGCCACTGATGATGCCTTGCAGAAAATAAAGGCGAAACGCGTATGGCACTAAAAATTGTGCTTTATTCAGTTGCTGTCAGACGGTCCATAAGTGAAACTTATCAATATGCCGTAGTATTACGCGCAACTGAGGAGGACGGGACCACAAAAGTTGAAGATGCCAATGTATTAGACTTGTAGTATAACCACTACGTGACGCAACCAGTTTGTGTAAGATATATATATATATATTTTTTTTTCGTTGATTACTCGCAAACCCACCGCTGGGGACCTCTCCTCGCAAGTCGAGAAACAGGAAACAAATTTATACAGGGTAGTCAGAAACAGTCTCAAACGCTTATAATGGTGTTGCGCGGTAGGTTCTGCTGAAAAATAATTGTTAAGAAGGAATTCGATACATTGCGCAGTTCCGAGTTAATTTGCACTGAAGTTAGCCAGTCAGGCTGTTGGGCGCATAAATTCAAGCGGCCCGCCAGATATAATTACTGTCAGTTGTTGTAGCGTACATGATAACGCTCGAGACTGCCCAGCCTGCCGCAATATCGTCCCATGTCCAAATTTTTCTGTTTTACGAAAGCAAACTAAGAACACGTTTGGCAAAACCGTCTCGCAAGTCACTTGAAATTGCGCGTGCAGAGGCTTGGTTGGCTAACTTCGAAGCTAATTAACTCGGAAACGGTGCAACATATCGAATTTTACAGTTATTTCCCAGTATAACCTACCTGCCAACACCCTTACAGGCTTAACGGACTGTTTCTGACCACTCTGTATAAATAACGCTAATGCAACATTGTTGTCATCTTTTTGCATACGAAACTTCACATCCAAACATGCTAATGATGTTATTTTGTGATTTTTAATTTTGACTCTCATGACAAAAGTGAAACATGGGTTCAGAAAAAACATTTTTTGGCGTTGTGTGGGTAAAATGTAACTCACAGCCAGTATTCGACAATACGAATGTGAGAAATCTTACAAAACATCTCTCAAATCGACCAGTAGGGCCAATACACTCCTTACATCTTCAGTTTTGAACACTGTTGTGCAGTGATGTCGAATGGAATGAACATTTGGTAGAAGGACGCCCGTATGTTGCACTGTGTCAAACACATTGGTGATTATAATTATTTCCTCAATGTTCTCTAAAGATGCACATTGGCCATCACTGAAAAACAGCACTGTATCGCATTAGCGATGAGGAAATGCTATAAGTTATGGTGACTATTTTGACAAACAAAGCAACCCCAAGTTATATAGTGCTAGCTAAGGTCACGGTGTTTCCTGTTGCAATCGGCATTGCAACAGGATAATTTAATTTCTAGGTAAGATTGAGAATCCTATAACGAATAAGGAGTCTGTGATCCAAATTCCAGGAGGGTGGAACTGCCCATCCATATTTTGGACACTAATGTGTCACTATCATAGCTGCTCTGTCTCAAATAAATAAATAAAGAAAATTACAAAAATTTCTTGTTCCTTCATTTGTTCATTCATCACATTTTGTAGATCCCATGGAGAAGGAGAAACATTCACAGCTGTGGAATGAGTCACAGAGTAAATTGACATTATAGAATGGGAAATGGGGCTGTTTTGGCCTATGGAGGAGACACGGTCTTTGTGTCTACATCTACATCTACATCCATACTCCGCAAGCCACCTGACGGTGTGTGGCGGAGGGTACCTTCAGTACCTCTATCGGTTCTCCCTTCTATTTCAGTCTTGTATTGTTTGTGGAAAGAAGGATTGTCAGTATGCCTCTGTGTGGGCTCTAATCTCTCTGATTTTATCCTCATGGTCTCTTCACAAGATATACGTAGGAGGGAGCAATATACTGCTTGACTCTTTGGTGAAGGTATGTTCTCGAAACTTCAACAAAAGCCCGTACCGAGCTACTGACTATCTCTTCCGCAGAGTCTTCCACTGGATTTTATCTATCATCTCTGTAATGCTTTCGTGATTACTAAATGATCCTGTAACGAAGCGCGCTGCTCTCTGTTGGATCTTCTCTACCTCTTCTATCAACCCTATTTGGTACGGATCCCATACTGCTGATCAGTATTCAAGCAGCGGGCGAACAAGCATACTGTAACCTACTTCCTTTGTTTTCGGATTGCATTTCCTTAGGATTCTTCCAATGAATCTCAGTCTGGCATCTGCTTTACCAACGATCAACTTTATATGATCATTCCATTTTAAATCACTCCTAATGCGTACTCCCAGGTAATTTATGGAATTAACTGCTTCCAGCTGCTGACCTGCTATATTGTAGCTAAATGATAAGGGATCTTTCTTTCTATGTATTCGCAGCACATTACACTTGTCTACATTGAGATTCAATTGCCATTCCCTGCACTATGTGTCAATTCGCTGCAGATCCTCCTTCATTTCAGTACAATTTTCCATTTTTACCACCTCTCAATATACCATAGCATCATCTGCAAAAAGCCTCAGTGAACTTCCGATGTCATCCACAAGGTCATTTATGTATATTGTGAATAGCAACAGTCCTACGACACTCCCCTGCGGCACACCTGAAATCACTCTTACTTCAGAAGACTTCTCTCAATCGAGAATGACATGCTGTGTTCAGTTATCTAGGAACTCTTCAATCCAATCACACAATTGGTCTGATAGTCCATATGCTCTTACTTTGTTCATTAAACGACTGTGGGGAACTGTATCGAACGCCTTGCGGAATTAAAGAAACATGGCATCTGCCTGGGAACCCGTGTCTATGGCCCTCTGAGTCTCGTGGACAAATAGCGCGAGCTGGGTTTCACATGATCATCTTTTTCGAAACCCATGCTGATTCCTACAGAGTAGATTTCTAGTCTCCAGAAAAGTCATTTTACTCGAACATAATACGTGTTCCAAAATTCTACAACTGATCGACATTAGAGATATAGGTCTATAGTTCTGCACATCTGTTCGACGTCCCTTCTTGAAAACAGGGATGACCTGTGCCCTTTTCCAATTCTTTGGAAAGCTACACTCTTCTAGAGACCTATGGTACACCATTGCAAGAAGGGGGGCAAGTTCCTTTGTGTACTCTGTGTCAAGTTAGTCTATGTCTTGGTCACAGGATACTTTACTAAAATTAATAACAAATATAGTGTATTCAAATACTGAATATACACCTACATGTTGCCACTCTAATATTTAGATCTGCTGATTGCTGAAAAGCCAGAATCAGTTATTAACTTTGATAAAGTAGCCTGTGGCCATGACATTAACGTCTATAGTCTACATTGTAGAAACTTAATATGCATGTTATATTAGGAATAAATTATTACTGCTTAGTGCTATTCATTCTTGTGACAGTTAAATAAATTGAGTAAATTAAGTAGAAAGACGCAACTCTGAAGGAAGTTGCTAACTACCAAAGTAATGGCATAGAATTGCTATTGGTAGCTTGTTATTACTTGGTCACAATGAAATTTTTCAAAGAAAATGAGCTTTATTTATAGTACATCACTACTTGCCACACAGCTGAACAATGAACAATTCTGCTGGCCATGTAGCTGACAAAACTTTTCAGTTCCTAAATGTAGATATTCAGATAATTTCTAAGAGCAGCTAATGAGGTATGGTTGTAATTTTCTTTTGGTTGTGTAGGGGTTCCATATTTCTTGTTTTATGTTAGAAGAGAGTTTGTTGAATATCTTCACATGTGAGTAATGTGACTGTGTACTCCATGGTTCACCTGAAACTGATTCTCACTATGTGCAAAGAAAGCAGTTAATGAGTAAAAATATTGGGGAGTGGGCATAAGAATTCCAAGATTCTTAAAAAGGCTTCTGTAACATGTACAGTTATCTACTTTATTAATCTACTATCTACACAACATTCTTACTGCAGGTTTCTGCTGAAGAAACACATTATTTACTTTAGGTGCCCTGCCCCAGAACATAATACCATAAAACAAGTGGAAATATACCAAATTAATACAATGACAGATACTTGTAAGAAGGTAACTATCTGTGTGCTCATGCCATTATACAGGTAATTTTGTTTCATTTACTGTATGACCATTACTCTCTAGGCCCTACTTCTGGTACTGATGGGTCATTACTACTTATTTAAAAAGGCATAATATGTGTCTTCATGACAGTTAGCTGTAAACCGCTTATAGGGAGATATTTGCCAATTCATTTTTGCATTGTGTGGAGTAAGCTCATATGAACATTGCTCATCACTTTCTGATTTTTCATTTCACTTTTGGCTAAAAAACAAACAAGTTGATATCCTAAGGTTTGCAAAATACATTAATTAAAGTCACCACATCTCACCTACCTCTCCCTCTATACCATTACCTTCAAAGTAGTGCCTTAGCCCCATACTCTTTGACAAATTTTTTATGAAAGGTATGACCATGGTCAGACTTTTATAAAAGATATGATAAAAGTATCCCAGTACTCTGTCAATAATATTATAAAATGTCCTTTATAAAAGATATTTCACAAAATTATGTATAGTACAATACAGACCTTAGAAATGAATACATCGATCCCAAAATTTCTGCCACTTTTAAAATGCATCGTGGATGTTTTTCTGCATCGCCTTTGTGAAGTAGTGAGATGCAAATTTGTGGACAGTGGCCTGTTGGTACCTTCACCACAACAACACACTCACTCATTGTTCTCAATTAATTTAGAGTGTTTTGGCCAAATACAACACAGCTGTGGTTTGTCAACTGCCCAATTCCCCTGACCTAACACCGCGTGACTTCTGGCTTTTCCCTAAACTGAGAAAGATTCTGAAGGGAACCAGATGTCAGAAAATGAAGATATTATACAGAATTCAGTGGAGCAGCTGTGCACCTTACCAAAAGAAGCTTTTGAGTGAGGCTTACAACAGTGACAGCAGTGTTGGGAGAGATTTGTAGAAGGTAAAGGGGACTGCTTTGTAGGTGACTAGTGTCAAACAATTGTATCTCAGTAAAGATTGATTTTATAAATAAAAGTCAGATACTTTTTGAACAGCCCTCATACATAAAAAGAACAAAAGTGGACTTAGTATTGATCCACATGATACATTTTTAATGATTATTCATGTTCATTCTTCAGCACCCACTGTGTAAAATGAAACACTACTACCTTTATAGAATGTATTATTTCACAACAGGAAACCAGAGGTTAGAAAATACCTCTACTCTCTGGAGAAGACTCATTAGTATAAGATAATACAATTACCTGTGAGTTGTACAAAATTATAAAATATTTGGAAGATAAGTAACACCTAATCACAATATGCTTGGAGGAGTATGGCCCTCTTAAGCTGCCTACTAACAGAGACAAGGTTTTCATTTTTCAGTCTTGTACATTACTGATACTCTGAGGAGTATTCCCTTTCTTTGTTTGTTTTTTTAAATAGGAAGAACTACACGACCTGCAGTTGCAACTGCAAGAAGTCCGCCAGTACCAGTCAGATCGGCTTGGTGTGTTACGAAAGGAAAGGGACAACTATGGAACATTGTACACAACCCTTATGAATGACAAGGAGGCGGGCACCCTAACTGACAAAAAGCAAGCTATGCACCTCGCTGTATGTTGTGCAGCCACCACCAAGGTATGCAATGTTATCGTCCATTGTCACAGTGACCTAAATTTGACAAAAAGATTAGGATACTTGCACAACGTAAATAACATCAACAAAAAGAAAGGACGTAGCAGCCCAGATTCTAAATAACTACCTACCTCAGTGTCAGTAGTAATTTTTTAAGAGATGTGTGTTTAATTGAATGCTATACATCCATCAAACATAATAATTCTGCTAGGATCATTGCAGTACAGATTGCTGTAGTTGCAATGAACATGTTCTTGTAAAAGAACAACCTCTCAACTATGGGTAGTATATTTAGTATAAAATGTGGAAACAATAAGTTATGTCCATTAATAGAGCCCATTTCACGGTGTCATAGACATCTCATTAACGTGTAAAATAAATGAATCCTTTTCAGCTGTTTAATGTACCTTTAATATTTTGACAAGTGCAATTGATGGAATTTGAAAGGAGCACTAAACAGCTAAGATGGAGTCATTGTTACTTGGGGGACAAATGCTTGTCGGATATGTGACATTCAATGAGCCACACATGCTTCCAGGAACAAACCGAATTATGGGCACCATTGGAGAATCTTTCTTTGCTACCTGAGAACAGGTCTGACTAACTAGTGTTGCCAATCTGTGAGAGCCAGTAAGCTGCTCAGTAGGCACAAGCTATGTGTGTGCTTCGGCAACTATTGTGCAATGTGATGTTACAACACCATGTGTTGCAGGGAGTGGGGAACTTGGTTTGACTGCCTGGAGCATGAAGATGGTACAAATGTCTATAAAAAATATCAACATCAAAATGTGCTACATGCTGGAGCAATTTATGGCTGTTGGTGCTAAACAACTGTTAGCAAGCGGCCACTGGGGAACCTACCGCACTTCAGCTGCATAGGGCTTACCCAGCCATGTGAACTCTCTTTGTGTGGGTCACTACTTCCCTACCACCTAGCGAGACCAAAATGGTTCACGACTAAGATAATCACAAATCCTCCATGGTTTGGATGGAATACTAGTTGCATCTACCACCTATCCACTGAGAGGAGCTCAACAAGTGACAGGGAAAAAGGGACATTTGGCAAAATGTCTTCTTTTTATGTTCAGAAATCGCTGAAGTGTGTAGGTGCATCACTAAAAACCATAAAACATGTTAGAAGTGGGGCATTATTAATAGAAACAACCACAGCTACACAAGTCAGCCATCTGATTAACTGTAAGAAGCTAGGAGAATTCTCTGTCGCAGTGCTAAATCATAATTCCCCTAACTCAAGCCTTTGTTCTCCTCCCATGCTACTATGAGTTCTGATGCAAAGAAGTTGCTGAAGAAATGATCTGATGATAAAGTAACAGAGGTCTTGAACATTATGAAGCAAATCAATCTACATCACAACCTACATACATACTCCACAAGCCATAATACAGTGCATGGCAGAGGGTACCTTGACTGCAACGAGTGATTACCTTTCCTGTTCCACTCACAGATGGAGCAAGGGAAAAATGACTATCTATAGGCCTCCATATAAGCCTTACCTTCTCTTATCTTTAATTTGTGGTCCCAATGGAAATGTACATTGATGGCAGTAGAATTGTTCTGTAATCAGCCTCAAATTCCAGTTCTCTACATTTTCTCACTAGTTTCTCAGGAAAACAGCATTGTCTTCTCTTCAGGGATGGCCACATGAGAGCACAAAACATCTCAGTTACATTCACATGCTGATCAAACCTGCTGGTAACAAATGCAGCACCACACCTTTGAATTGCTTCAGTCTCTTCCTACAATCCAACCTTGTGGAGGATCCCTCGTACTTGAGTAGTATCCAAGACAGGATCACACTAGTGTTCTATACACAGTCTCCTTTATTGATACACTACACTTTCCTAAAATTCTCCTGATAAACCAAAATCGACCATACAGCTTCCCTTCTCCTGTCCTTATGTACCTGTCCCATTTCATATCACTTTGCAACATGACATTAATCGGTGTGACTGCGCCAATCAGCACACTACTAATGTTGTATTCAAACATTACATAACTTTTGCATTAATTTATTTTTTATTTTTATGTGTATAACAAATAAGAATGGTGTTATCAAACTTTCCTGGATCACTCCGGACAATACCCTTATCTCTGATGAACCTCACTGTCAGGTACTGATATCTATTGCTTAAGAACTCTTTGAGCTACTCACATATCTGGAAACCTAATCTATAGGCTTGGACCTTCATAACACTCTGTAGTTGGGTAGTTGGGCACTGTGTCAAACACTTTTTGGAAATCTAGGAATATGGAATCTACTCATTGCCCTCCACCCATGATTTACAAGATATTATGTGACTGAGGGGCAACCTGAGTTTCAGACGAGAGATGCTTTCTACATCTGTGCTGATTTGTGAACAGAAGTTTTACTGCCTCAATGAAATTTATTTCAGAATATGTTCAAAAATTCTAAGCAAACTGATGTTAAGGATATTGGTCTTTAATTATGGGGGACCATTTTTTAACCCTCTTATACATGGGACTGACCTGCAGTTTTTTTGTCTCTTGAGGGTTTGCAGTGGGAGATTTGTGAAAAATGCAATCTAAGTAAGTAGTCAGTGCCACAGAGTACTCATGGTAAAGTTGAATTGGGGTTCCATATGGACTGGCAACTTATTAGTTTTCAACTCTTTCAGTTGCTTCTCTATGCCAGGGGTGCCCATTACAATATTCTCCATATGAGAGTCTGTGCAGTGGTCAAAAGACAATGTGATCCTCCTGCATGAATGATTTCTTAAACATGTAATTTGACACTTCAGGTTTGCTTTTGCTGTCTTCTATACCCACACCAAAGTGATTGACAGTTGATTGGATAGAAGTCTTTGATCCGCTTAGCCGTTTCACATAGAAACAGAATTTTCTCAGGTTTCGGCAAGACCTTTCACTGAGGTATGATGGTGGAAATTGTTAAATGCTTTGCAACTAAATGATGTCCAGTTATTGTCTAAGTTGGATGGTCATCTACATCTACACTACATATATGTGGTTGTTCTGCTATTCACCATAAAGTGCCTGGCATAGGTTTCACTGAACCACCTTCAAGCTGTCTCTCTACCGCTGCACTCTCGAACAGTGCATGGGAGAAACGAGCACTTAAATTTTTCTGTGCAAACCCCTGATTTCTCTTATTTTATCATGATGATCATTTCTCCCTATATAGGTGGGTGCCAACAGAATTTTTCTGCAATTGGAGGAGAAAACTGGTGATTGAAATTTCATGAGATGATCCCATCACAACAAAAAATGCCTTTGTTTTAATGATTGCCACTCCAATTCACATATAATGTCTGTGGCACTATCTCCCCTATTTTGTGATAGTTCACAATGAGCCACCTTTCTTTGAACTTTTTTGATGTCATCCTGATGTAGATCCCACACTGCACAGCGGTACTCCGGAATAGGGTGGACAAGCATCGTGTAAGCAGTCTCTTTAGTAGACCTGATGCTCGTTCTAAGTGTTCTGCCAATGAATCGCAGTCTTTGGTTTGCTCTACCCACAACATTATCTATGTGATCATTGCAGTTTAGGTTATTTGTAATTGTAATCCCTAAGTATTTAGTTGAATTAACAGTCTCAAGATTTGTGTGACTTACCGCATAATCAAAATTTAGTGGATTTATTTTAGTACTCATGTTAATAACTTCACACTTTTCTTTATTCAGGGCCAATGGCCACTTTTTGCACCATACAGATATCTTATCTAAATCATTTTGCGAGTCATTTTGATCATCTGATGACTTTACAAGACAGTAAATGACAGCATCACCTGCAAACAATCTAATAGGGCTACTTAGATTGTCTCCTATGTCATTAATATAGACCAGGAACAATAGAGGGCCTATAACACTTCCTTGGGGAATGCCAGATGTTACTTCTGTTTTACTCAATGACTTTTCATCTATTACTATGAACTGTGACCTTTCTGGCAGGAAATCATGAATCCAGTCACATAAACACTCTCCAAGCCTTCTTGATGAATTTATTAGTTTTAGTAACCATAATTGCTATGACACCATCGTGGTCACTAGTCCCTGTCTCTATACTGACACTCTCGACAAGATCTTGATAAGGTCTGGCATGTTTGTAGATATAAGGTCTAAAATATTTCCACTGCATGTAGGTTGTCAAACAAGGTGCTCAAGATGGTTTTCGGAAGACATGTTCAAAAGTTCTTCAGAAGACTGTTCTGTCCATACCACCTACACTGAATCAATAGACACCCCCATCTATACTCAACAGGTTGAAGTTATCTACAACCACTATTGCATGACTGGGTCTGCACTACTGAACATAGACTTTCTTTGAATGATTCTACAACTGTTGTGGCACCATCGGGTGGCCACTAAAAACAACCAATAATTTACTTTCACCTAGGCCTGCTACTCATGTCCAGATAATTGGATGCAGCTGCCCTCTGTTGAGCATGCTGAAAAGTGAAAGTGGCTTGGGAGCAGAGTGCATGGCAAAACAAGTGACACTTCAGGTCCCTTGCGACAAGCCAGATTCTCTCCTGCTGCTACACTCTCAGGGAGCAGTCTGTGCAGATGGCTGACGATGGCCATAAGCATCTTCAGCTGCTTGCAGACTGTGGCCTGCACACACACACACACACACACACACACACACACACACACACACACACACACACACACACACACACACCTGACTATTACTACTGACTACTACAACTACTACTACTAACTTAATAATTTATTATGAAAGCAAACAGGAAAATATGAGGCTTGTTTTTCTGCGAGTGCATCATCAGTGGAGGCTAGTGGCTGACTGCTATGATCAATGGTCACTGGCCTTTTCAAACAAGCAACAACTGCACTACAGTGTGCACAGATACCCTCTATGCAAGCACTGATAAGAGTTAAAAGTGCCAACGTTATAGCCACACAACATTTCCATGCAGCGAGCAGGTAACATGTGGCAAGGCAGCCCATGAAGCAGAAATCATTTGCTTCTTTACAGAATTCTGTGTCAATTGCTCTGCTGACAACACAGCAGAATACTTCAGGAGAAAAAGAAGGTACAAAGGATTTAAAAAAATCAAGCAAGTGTCCTACACTTGTAACGGTCAGTCCCAACTACTCTAATATGGTTAATGTTACTGCTATTCAGTTGATATTCCATCACTAATTCCAATTACAGCCTGCGTAGTTATAGGCCATGTGGAGATCTAAATGGTGAATGGTATGAATACTGTCAATTCTGCAACTGATTTGGATTCAACAGTTTGTTGATATTAGTGTTTATGTATAAGCCCACATGGGATGTCTATAATTGCTATTTTCACTGTTCCAAGGATACAAACATTTTTGCCATTCCTCAACCCATTTCCCAAGGTTTCCTACATCTCAGCTGGCCAGGGCAGAGTTTTATGGTCCCTCCTTTGTCCCCATCCCAGATGGTATGCCATTTTCTATAGAAGGGCGATGGCCTTGCATTCATGACATATATCCTACTTGAACACTCACGAAGTCAGTGGGAACAGATAATAATATAACTGTTTAGTTGTCAAAACTAATTACTGATTATAAATGTGGAAACTAAACTCCAGTCTTTCCACATTCAGTGGATAATTAACAGTGGCAGCAGTAGTAATGCCAAAAGACAATCTCCAGATCTGAAAAAGTCTGGAACCATGAACATAAATACAAACAGATAATAATCTAGTTACTACACTAAAGAAAAAGTAGAAAGTATCCCAGCAGTCAACTTATTTGAAATAGGAGCTGTGAGAGTACTTATTTTAGTTATTGAGTCTTTCAAAACAGTAAAATAAGTTTTATTCAGATGGAAATGTTTTATAGAAACTAGAATTCGAAAGACTTTAAATCAATTACAAAGTATTAACTGAATAATCTGAGTCACTAAGTATCAACTCATGGGCCACTGGTCTGGTTCTTCCCAATCTAATGGATGTTATTACTCAATGATGGCAACAGCAACTACTTTGTATTATAGCCCTACAGACTACTTACCTTCCAATGTCCATTTAATTTGTATACTGGAAAGGTGCTATTCAGGTACCAGGTGGTTGTAATTAAAGGGCAGCTATTCATGGAGGTCCAGTGTGGGCTTTGATTAGCGTATGGCAGCAAAGCTTGGTAGATACGCTGATGCAATAATAGAGAATCAATTACACTGGAAAAAATTAGTTCCAATTTTGGTCATCAAGTGTGAATCTGGCGCTGTTCATCATCTCATCAACCACTCACATTGAGAAAACTGTGTAAGAAATGGTTGATAATAAAATCAACATTATGCATTTGACCTTTTCTGTCCACGTCCCATTCCTAATCCATTACATGTGAAAAAATTTTGTGTGTCTTTCTTGCATTCGCAGTGCCACCAGCTGGTGGCCAAAATTGGAACTATTTTCTTTCCCCCCCAGTGTAAATCAGTTCCACATTAACACATTAGAATATCTACCAAGTTGTGCTGCCATATGATAATTAGAGCCCACACTGGACACATGTGAGTAGCTGCATGTTAATTATAAAACCTGATATATTGATAAATAAATATTAGTACATAATATTCATGGCAATTCCTTGAACTATTGTAACTTTTAAATGCATGTCTAGTTTTTAATCCAAAATAAGTTTGGAGGCAGATAATCAACTGGGATAAACACAGGCAGATCAATAATCATTCAAAAATGCAGTTGATGTCTGGTTGACAACTGTATTAACTTGTTTTGGGCAGTCCGTAGAGGATACATACGTGGTCCAGTCACATTAGAGTGGCACCCTCCCACCCACCCCGTGTTCGACATCACTGTGCAGTCACCTCTCATAGATGATGGGTGGCAGCACTAGACGTGGAGGGTATATAAAGTAGTCGTCGTAATCCGGAAATGGATCACTTTATCTGACATCCAAACAGGCATTATCATTTGCTTTTGGGCCAAGGGTGGAAGCTCAAAATGGCTCTGAGCACTATGGGACTTAATATCTGAGGTCATCAGTCCCCTAGAACTTAGAACTACTTAAACCTAAGGACATCACACACATCCATGCCCGGAGCAGCATTCGTACCTGCAACCATAGCGGTCGTGCGGTTCCAGACAGAAGCACCTAGAACAGCTTAGCCACACCCACCAGCCAAGAGTGGAAGCATTTCTGAAATGGTTGAGTTTGTAAACTGTTCACACACCATTGTGGTTAAAGTATACTGTGCATGGCAAATGGCACTATCCAAAACTGGTACTGAGGCAAGTGTTGTGCACCAGAGACTACAGATGACAGGAGTGAACAATGGCTGTGGATATGTGTATGGGCAAATATAATGCAAATGTTGAGTAACTGATTGCCCAGGTGAAGCAAGGGTCTACCAACAGTGTATCTTCAATGACTGTTCAATGAACGTTGCTGGGATGGGCCTCCGCAGCACATACCTGGTTTATGCAGCCATGCTGACTGCTGTTCATCAGTGACAAAGGCTGGAATTTACATACCAGTGCCACAACTGGACATCCACTGACTGGCAACAGATGGCCTATCCAGATGAATCACATTTTATGATTCATTGGACAGATGGCTGTTGGCATGTATGGCACGAAATGTGTGAAAGCAAACATCCTCCAACAATCATCAAAAGAGGCCATGGCAGCATTAGGGTCCTTGGAACATTTTTTTATTTTTTTTTTTTTTTAAGTCCCAGAGAGATCTTATCATTCTGGAAGACATAATAGATCAACACAAGTATGGTATGCATCTATTCTTGGCAGCTTGTTTTTCTTTGGCATGATGGCATCTAACAGTAGGACAATGCAACATGTCACACAGCTCACAGTGTTCTTGCATGGTTTAAAGAGCACCAGTTTGAGTTTGCTGTACTAGCCTGACCAGAAAACTCCCCAGACTTAAACCCAATCAAGAAACTGTGGAACTATCTTGATCAGGCTGTTCGCACCATGGATTCTCAACTGAGAAACAGCACAACTGGCCACAGTACTGGAGTCTAATTGGTAGTGACCAGAATGTCTTTGACTCTCTTCCTTCATATCCTGCAGTGCCTGCACTGTAAAAATGGTTATTCAGGCTTTTCACAGATGGTCACACTAATGTCACTGGACAGAGTAAAATAATACCTACTGAATGAGGTGTTGAAGCCAGCCATGCATAGTTCTTACCAAGTTATTTATAGTATTACAGACTTCTTACTGTTGGCCATGAGTTAGTTCACAGTTTTATGTGGCACATGCACACATATAAACTCAGAATCTGTTTCTGACAGTGCAATTGTAGGTCTACACACACCCTGGAATAATGACATGTACATCATCTGTAATTGCTGAAATCATCTGCATTACAGCACAAACACCCTCATGCTCTTGAACCAATGCATCCACAATCCACCTCAGCGACCTCACATCCAGTTTTCCATTGTGAATCATTCTGCCTGCCTCCCCATGATAAAAATCAACTGTGATTTGTTCCATTTATCTTCCTGGACTCTCTTCCACACATCTTCTTTTAGTGGGTATTGTTCTAGTGAATTGTATGATTTCTTACACATAGATGATTTATGTATCTTTACTGTAACTATCTAAATTACTTTTTAGCTTCCTTATTTCTGTTCCATTTTAATATCTAAGACTCTGAACACTCGAATCTGCTTTCTCACTGTCTTAACCAATCAGAGGGCTCCCTGAAACATTTGCTTCTTTGGTCATCCTACAGATGAAAAAAAAAACTGCTTCACTTATGTGCCACGACATCTCATCAGTGAAAACAACTCAGAATTTTTTTAATGAATCATTCATAATCATTACATGCTGAGTCAAAAATATTATACAAGTTGACGCAGCTACCAACACTCATACCCTTTGCCTCAGTAAGCAGAAATATATGCTCCTGCGTGTATCATTGAAAAATAGCAACTTTCTCCACTTCAGCAACAAATATGTCATGCAAAAAGTCAAAGGCACAAGAGCACACAACATATCACAAAAAAGGGATCACAAAGTACAAAAATCAGCATACCAAAATGGCTATTGTTACTACATAGCCATTAAAAAACACACATCAAATAAACAAAAATAGAAATAAGAAATTTAAAAGACATCAGACAAACCCACACTCATGTTGACTGATGGGTCCAAAGAAGACTCATACATAGAAATCCATTGCCCAAACAGTGGTTCCCATGCCATTATTGAACCTGAATGGATTCATGATTCATATGAAGAAAGTGAGACACTTGACGCAGGGCATATCCTTGTATATGCCTGGAACCTGAACAGTTATCTTCCAAATAATTAGCTGGATAGAATTTAATTTCTGCAATCCAGTAGATTTACTTCTTTGGCTAAACATTCAATTAAATTGTAAGGCTGTGTCCTCTTTCTAGATTTCTTATTTAAATCAAACTATGGCTTTAGGTTCTTGCAATACACACAGTATTTCCTCTTATAAAGCAATTTTGTCAACAGTGTTTAGTTATGTATATCATTTGTGAGTCAGTTAGATTTTTAGGATATTGTTAATTATCTTCGAAAAGTAATCATTTGGTGAATCTTCAATTATTTTCATCATATTAGTGTTTAAATCTCATTACCATTCCCATGACCTTAAAATTAATATGCAACACAGTTTGTATTCAGTTACACATATCAAATAATTTGACTTTGGTAGCAATGGAAATTGGAATAATGTAGCTCAACTGCTTTTAACACTTTACACTTTGACAAGTCTTATGCTTATTACTATTTTAGTTAGCAAAGCTGCAATCAAAACAGTCCAAGTGCTGTAAACTGGTGAGATTGATCTATGTCATATCTTTAACTTCTTTTTTAAATTTTTAAGCCATTTGACTCAATAACAACAACAACAACAACAACACAACAACACTGATGTTTCAACCAAATTATAATATTTGCTCAGTTCAATGTCTTATGTTGTACAAACTGTTTACAATCATTCTAAGATATAATGAAATAATCTTGCATATTCAGCGGAGAAACAGCACAATCTTGTAGCAATGTTTTGAGATGTTTACTCCTAAAGATGATGAGTAGAAAACTTATTGAACCACTGCTTTAAGATAACAGTGTTTGTCAGATGACAGACTGAGAAGATATTTCCAGTGAATCTCATCAAGGAAGTCTGTGTTCTCACATCTTAAGATATATGTTCTACCTTAATTTTTGATAACATGTAATTTCACATTTCAGTTACAGCTCAGTGAAGCTCTTCTCATTATGGATCTAAAGTAATTGCACATTTTTAACAACTGAAAAGACTAGGGCTTTCATGAGAAAATGTTGTGTATTTTGTGGCAATTCCATCACCTATAATTCAATAAATCTTAATGAGCATTGCATTTAAAAGCTCCAACATTTCTAATTTTTCATGAAATTGCATTGAATATTCTGTCGCAATATTTATTTCTCAATTACCTGCTTAGATGGAAGAGAGAAAGGACCTGCATGAAGTTAGCTTTGTTTTCCTGAGGCACAGTATAACCAACAGTTGCAATCATAAAAGCACAAAACCAACAATAAGCATAACTTGTTTCCACAGCACAATTTATCAAGCTATGCAGTTAATAAAGTATGCAGATACCTGAGATCTCAAACATATTCTGGAGATAAATAAATCATATTCACAATGAAATATCTATATCCAGACATGGCAAATCACAAAAAATTATTCAAACTGTCACATATTCTCTCTCAACTACACTGAAGTGCCAACTGAACATGCATATTCAAATACAGAGATATGCAAACAGGCAAAATACAACACTGTGGTCAGCAACGCATATGTAAGACAACAAGTGTCTGGCGCAGTTGCTAGATCAGTTTCTGCTGCTACAATTGCAGGTAAAGAGAGGTTACCAGAGAAAAATAAACTGCAGATGGAAACCTATTTCCAAAACTGCCATCAGTGAGCAAGATGGTAGCATTGGGTGTGCAAATGAATAGCATTCCTGTGAAAAATGAAAAAAAAAAAAATGATGGTAAAAGTAAAGTGTGTATGATCAAAATTGTGAAGTGAGCCATTAGGCAAACAAAGGTACACTCTTTTCTGCTTAAAAATTCAAACAAGTGGACTAAAATATCATATAAAAACAAAAAACTGAGCACATAAAATTTCCATAAAGGGAAAACATCAAACAACTCGTGCTTAAAAACAAATTTCAAGCTCTTTCCATGAATGAAGGGTTTGAACCAAAACCAGTAAGTGTAAGTGAACATTCAAAACCACCATGTAGCGGCACCACCATTTAGGACGAGGCCAGTGATGCAGACCAAGGTGAACGGAGCATTGTATCTGGTTCCTCCTGACAGGCACCCACCCACTACAACTATGTCAACAGAATGATGAAACATCATCTAAATTTATTATTAGGAAAAACACTGGCAGTGAGAAGCTGTGCATACCATTAATTGCACATAATAAGAAATGAATGTGAAGGACACTGTTAACAAACATGTACATCACGTAAATCATGCCTATACCCATGTACCAAAGAAAAATAGCAAAATACATTTTCTTGCAGACAGTAAAGGAATTGACAAAATTTTTTTACATAACGATCACCAAAGATTGATGCAACTGGCACTGTCAAACCATGAGTGCCTTTATCTGAAATTCTAAAAAACTGTAAAAGCACCTTATAGTCTGGAAGCAAGTGTATTTTGATAGGAGGCACAAATGACATCTACTGTAATGAAAGTAGGTAGGCAATAAAGGTTTTGAAAGACAAACTTCAAAATAACCCACAAATTACCTTTTCTGTTGTTGCTATTCCATGGAGGCATGATTTAATAGGAAAATTGTGTGTTGATATTGAAATCATGAACACTAATAGAAAACTATGAAAAATTTGTAAATCATTTCCCACTACAACTTTCATACCAGTTAACAGCTCTAGCACTTAACAAAATGTGGTCTGCACCAAAATAGCAGGGGTGAAGATGCCATGTGTGCTGAAATAACGAAAGCTGCTCTATTAACAAGTAAAATAAACAGTATCCCAAGCCCCCTGCCAGCAGTGACAAGTGTTGGAGATCCAACCATACCTATGCAAGCAACAGATTACTCAACAGGAACACTCCCACAAACTTCAAGTGAGGCAACAGTGGAATCTCAAAATGTCATCATCAATCCTGCAACTGCTGTCCCCCTGCATTCACCAATGGCAGTGGTAGAAATATCATCTACTGGTGACCTTCCATCAGTGGCTCAAGACGCTTACATCAGTCCTAGTCCCTCCACAATCTACAGCAGTGTGAGACTCTGCTCCATATCATGTGTCTCCATCATCATCAGCAGTAACAGAGGCAAGTGGAAGAAGCACAAGAACCAGGAAATGCACAATTCTACAGGATTTTTGGTATCCAGCCTCATTTCCAAGACTAACTTCACTCCAAAATTTGCAGATACACTGCCTATAATCTCTAATTTCAATTGACATTGTGACATCAGAACAAAGAGTTTAGGAAATGACAAACTGTATTTTTCATCAGAATACAATGGGCCTAAGAAACAAACTGGACTAATTGTCTGTTTGCATTAATGACAATGATGCAATAAACAATGAGCATAAATGATGTTTTACTGAACATCATTTGATGGAAAGGATTGAAATGGTGTAACTATATTGTCACGTAGAAGAAGGTGTAAGCAGATGAATGATGAACACTGACTTCACTTAACAAAGTTTTATTCAGCACTTGCACAGACAAGAGTGCAGAGCAAACTGCCTCCAGCCAGAACACATACCGTATGTACAGGGCTATTACAAATGATTGAAGCGATTTCATAAATTCACTGTAGCTCCATTCATTGACATATGGTCATGACACACTACATATATGTAGAAAAACTCATAAAGTTTTGTTCGGCTGAAGCCGCACTTCAGGTTTCTGCCACCAGAGCGCTCGAGAGCGCAGTGAGACAAAATGGCGACAGGAGCCGAGAAAGCGTATGTCGTGCTTGAAATGCACTCACATCAGTCAGTCGTAACAGTGCAACGACACTTCAGGACGAAGTTCAACAAAGATAGACCAACTGCTAACTCCATTCGGCGATGTTATGCGCAGTTTAAAGCTTCTGGATGCCTCTGTAAGGGGAAATGAACGGGTCGGCCTGCAGTGAGCAAAGAAATGGTTGAACGCGTGCGGGCAAGTTTCACGCGTAGCCCGCGGAAGTCGACGAATAAAGCAAGCAGGGAGCTAAACGTACCACAGCCGACGGTTTGGAAAATCTTACGGAAAAGGCTAAAGCAGAAACCTTACCATTTACAATTGCTACAAGCCCTGACACCCGATGACAAAGTCAAACGCTTTGAATTTTCGGCGCGGTTGCAACAGCTCGTGGAAGAGGATGCGTTCAGTGCGAAACTTGTTTTCAGTGATGAAGCAACATTTTTTCTTAATGGTGAAGTGAACAGACACAATGTGCGAATCTGGGCAGTAGAGAATCCTCACGCATTCGTGCAGCAAATTCGCAATTCACCAAAAGTTAACATGTTTTGTGCAATCTCACGGTTTAAAGTTCACGGCCCCTTTTTCTTCTGCGAAAAAAACATTACAGGACACGTGTATCTGGACATGCTGGAAAATTGGCTCATGCCACAACTGGAGACCGACAGCGCCGACTTCATCTTTCAACAGGATGGTGCTCCACCGCACTTCCATCATGATGTTCGGCACTTCTTAAACAGGAGATTGGAAAACCGATGGATCGGTCGTGGTGGAGATCATGATCACCAATTCATGTCATGGCCTCCATGCTCTCCCAACTTAACCCCATGCGATTTCTTTCTGTGGGGTTATGTGAAAGATTCAGTGTTTAAACCTCCTCTACCAAGAAACGTGCCAGAACTGCGAGCTCGCATCAACGATGCTTTCGAGCTCATTGATGGGGAAATGCTGCGCCGAGTGTGGGAGGAACTTGATTATCGGCTTGATGTCTGCCGGATCACTAAAGGGGCACATATCGAACATTTGTGAATGCCTAAAAAAACTTTTTGAGTTTTTGTATGTGTGTGCAAAGCATTGTGAAAATATCACAAATAATAAAGTTATTGTAGAGCTGTGAAATCGCTTCAATCATTTGTAATAACCCTGTATACAGCTACAGAACATTCCAGTACCATGATTCTTGCCATTTGTGGATTCTTCTAGAACATACTCAAACTGAAGATAGAAATTAAAATGTTTCAGTTCAGGTGAGTTTTGAACTCATGACCCTCCATACAACAATTCAGTATCACAACCACTACAGTATGGTGACTGCGCTACTCGGTTTCTTCTGCAACATTGCTCCCTCCTTAAGAGAATGGTGTCTCGGTGTTACATCCTCTAGTCCGGGAACAAGCCATCAGTCCTGCATACTCTGACTTCTGATGGCTGATGTTCACCCTGGCAGTTATCTTCTTAGAACTTCCCTTGTCGCTACATTCTTCATTGCCTTTCCGTTTGTTGCTTGTCACTGGAGCTTCAAATTTACCCTGGGTTGCAGGACCCTTATAGGGCTTCATTCAAAGGATATGGACCATGTCTCTGACCTTTCATTGTCTTGTGTTGGTGTCAAAATCTTCAACTACACAAGTAACATCAAATAATTGTCTTGAAACCTTATAAGGTCCAAAGTAGTGAGTGAAGATCCAGATGAGGTCACCAGGCTGGTAAACAGCAGGGTGGTGACTTGCGTCATACCTTCAGCGATTGTTTTCTTCAGCCTGCAGCATGGGGAGTTGAGCTAACTGCCGAGCTTCCTCAGCTCTGGTTAACACCTGGCCGATGTAGTCGTTGTCCATGTCATCAGGATGTAATGGAAACACAGTGTCCATCATTGTTGTTGCTTCATGCCCATGCACCAGGAAAAATGGCATAAATCCTGTGGTGTCTTGTTTGGCGGTGTTGTAGGCAAATGTCACAAAAGGTAGCACCTCATCCCAGTTGCTCTGCCCAACATTGATGAACATTGATAGCATGTTGGCCAAGGTCTTATTACGGCATTCAGTGAGCCTGTTAGTTTGCAGATGGTAGGCAGACGTCATGTGATGAGTAATGTTGCACTGACAGTTTATCTCTGTCACAAGTTTTGATTGAAAAACTTTCCTTAGATCCATAATTAATGACCTTGGGGCACCATGTTTTAATACAATTTCTTCTATGATGAATTTGGCTACCTCAAATGCTTTGGCTCTTTTCATGGCTTTTGTAATGGCCTAGCACATCAGATAATCAGTGCAAACTATAATCCATCTATTGCCACTAGCAGATGTTGGAAATCACCCAAGGAGGTCAACCCCAACACACTGGAAAGGCGTTTCGACTGGTGGAATTGGTATGAGTCAGCCAGGTGGTTTCTGAGGAACTGCCTTTCTCCTCTGGCACTCTCGACAGTATGACACACAATGACGGACACTCCTAAATATACCTGGCCAGAAAAATCTCTTGCAGATCCTATCGTATGTCTTAATAAATCCTAAATGTCTGGCCTCAGTTGTGTCATGGAATTTCTGTAGAACATCTAAGCGCATGTGTTTAGGAATCACTGGTAGCCACCTGTTTCCAAATGGATCAAAGTTTTTCTTGCAAAGTAATCCATAAACTACCTTAAATTGTCCTTTCACATCCTCTGACTGATTTAAGGCAAGCATAATTTCAGATATCTTGGCGTCCTTCTTCTGCTCAGCAGAGAGATCCTGGAGTGCAGTGAGACAGTCAGTATCTTCATCAAAGTCTTGATGGTCTTGCGCAGGGTTTCTTGAGAGGCAGTCAGGTTCTTGGTGTTTTCTTCCACTTCTGTACACTACGGTAATGTCATACTCTTGAAGACGTAGTGCCCACCTGGAGAGTCGTCCTGTCAGATCCTAAAGAACTGTCAACCAACAAAGTGAATGATGGTCTGTAACAACTGTGAATGGCCTTCCATAGAGATACTGTCGAAATTTGCATGTGGCCCAGATCACAGCAAGACATTCTCTTTCTGTAGTTGAGTAGTTTCTCTCAGCTTTTGTAAGTGTCCTAGAAGTATAGGCTATAACCTTCTCTTTTCCATCTGAAATCTGCACCAGAACAGCATTGATCCCATACCCACTGGCATCTGTGTGTAGTTCTGTAGGTGCTCTCTCATCATACAGACCAAGCACAGGGTCAGTCGTCAGAGCTTTTTGCAGTACATCGAAAGAACCTTCTTGAGCACCACCCCAGATAAATATAGCATTGGCTTTTAACAACTCTGGAGTGACCTGGCTTTGATAAAATGACAATAACAAGAACACAATCCGAGAAAGCTTCTCACATCTCTAATACTTTTAGGAATAGGAAATTCCGTTATAGCAATCACCTTTTCTGGGTCTGGCTGCACACCATCATTTCACACAAGGTTCCCAAGTATTTTGATTTCTTTTGCTCTAAAGAGACACTTTTTTGGATTAAGTTTCAGTCCAGCTTGTTGGAGACACTTAAGAATGGCCCTCCGTGTGTTCATCAAATGTTTCTGTGACACTATAATGTCATCTAAAAACAAAGACACATGGCCCACTTCAGGTGCCTTAGAAAATTATCTATCATTTGTTCAAAAGTTGCTGGTGCATTACACAAACCAAATGGCATTACCTAATACTCATACAAACCCTCAGGGGTGATGAATGCAGTTTTGCAGTTTTCTCATGATCAGCCTCATCTACTTCGATCTGCCAGTATCCCGAGTACATGTCTATGGTTGAGAAAAACTTAGCCCCCTTCAGACAATCTAGTGTATCGTCAATTCGTGGAAGAGGGTAAACATCCTTTTTCATTATCTTATTAAGCTTCCTGCAATCAACACAGAAGTGCCAACTGCCATCTTTCTTCCTGGCAAAAACCACTGGAGATGACCATGGGCTCTGCAAAGGCTGAATGATGTCATTCTACATTATTTTCTCTACCTCGGCACAAATTATTCAATGTTGTGTTGCTGACACACGGTATGCTCTTTGGCTTATTGGTTGATGGTTAGTGCCAGCGCTAATTTTGCCCACAGACTCAGCGTGGGAGATTTCTATGATGCTCAGCTGTTCTGCAATTAACGGCTCAGCATTTGCTATGCACATGCATCTTGGAAGTATCTGCAGTTCTCGGCGACAATTAACTATCCACAATTCACCAAATCCATTCTTAAACGAGACGACAGAGGCTGGGATGACCAAGTTCTTCTTCAGTGGTATGCTTTTCTTACTTTCCACTACAAGATCCAAGGGTTGATACATGGCATGACACATGACAGCTATCTTTCTAGGGCTGACTGCAGGAATGATCACTTCATCCAGCACACATAGTCTCCACACACTCGGATGCACATCTTCCTGTCCACAGCATCTCATCTCGTCTAGCATAATCTTCAAGCGACCACAATCTATAATTACTTGAGAAGCTTTCAAAAAGTCCCATCCGAGAATGACATCATGACTACACTCTTGTAAGACGATGAATTCTAAGGGCTGGGTATGGCCACTTATACCCACACGAATGACACATCTTCCTGTAGGTTTTACATATTTCCCATTAGCCACCTTCAACAGAGATGTTTTGTTGTCGACAAATACAGTTTTCTGCAACTGGCGATGGTACTTCTCAGAAATGAGTGAATATGATGCTCCAGAGTCCACAAGAGCTTGGGCTGGTTGGCCATCCATGAGGGTATTAATGTAGTTTCCTATCATTTTTGTAGTGATCAATGGTGGAGGATTTTTCTCTTCAGCAGCCTCACCTCCAAGGAAGGTCGCATCCTTTAGTTTCCCAGGTTGTGGCAGCTAGGTGTCGAAACCTCCTTCAGGAGTGGGGCTCGATACATGTCCTCAGCAACACCCTTCATGAGATGTGCAACCTTATCTTCCTACTTCATTCTAGGATTCACAGTTTTACACAGCTCCAAGGCATCTTGAATGTAGGATGCTGTCATTTCTCCTGGATGCTGTGCCCTGCACTTTAATTTATCTTCAGCCTTGCACTTCTGTCGTTGTGTGTCACCGAAATACTTCTGCTGTTCTGCCTGGAATTCTTCCCAGCTTGTGAATTTCTCCTCCTTGTTCTCATACCATTGCTTGGCAGTGCCCTCCAAGTAGAAAAATATGTTAACCAAACACACCGTGTCATCCCATTTGTTAAATTTGGCTGTGTGCTCATATACCATCAGCCACTTGTTTGGATCTTGGCCATTGTCACCAGAGAACCCAGAAGGATATCTCATGTTGTGGCACACAGTTGCTGTCATTGTGATGGCCTCTCCTTCTTCTGTCTCCGATAGATTGTGATCTGTTGAATATGGCTTGAACTCAGATTTCTCACCGCATAAACAGCGGCTCTGTCGTGGTCTGATGGGAGCCACTGTGTTGTTGGTAATGTGAGTATCACAAGTTCCAATACCTAGCGCCTCCACCAGAATAATGTCACATACAGGAACGTGTAAGCAGATGAATGATGAACACTAACTTCACTTAACAAAGGTTTATTCTGCACTTGCACATACAAGAGCATAGAGCGAATTGCCTCTGGCCGGAAAACATACAGTATATATACAGTTACAGAACATTCCAGTACCACAATTCTTGCCATTTGTGGATACTTTTAGAATGTACTTGAACAAAAGATAGAAATTAAAATGTTTCTGTTTGGGTGAGTTTTGAACTCACGACCCTCCATGCAACAATCTAGTATCGTAACCACTACACTACAGCAACTGTGCTACTTAGTATCTTCTGTGACAAATACAATCTAGTGGCTTATTACACTAGAAACACAATGGATAAAGGGGGAATAGTAATGTATGTTAAAAATAATGTAATGTGCAAGTCTGTAGATGGATAAAATTGTGTTGCTCGACATTTTGAGGCTTGTTGCATTGAACTCCACATTAATACTCTGCCTGTTTATGTGATTACTGTTTACAGAGCACCCTCCGGAAAGGTTAGTATATACCTCAAGCAAATAGAAGCACTTTTAACTCACCTGTTCTCAAAATCTCAAAAAAAAAGTAATAATGCTTGGAGATTTTAATGTAAATTTCCTTACAGATTTTGAGAATGTAATGAGCTCTTTTGATCTGAGGGCAGTTGTTGACTTTCTAACAAGGGTGACTAAGAACTGCACAAGTCTGATTGACTGTATTTTTGTAGACAATAACAGGACTGATACTTGTAACATTAATCTTAAATGGTCTTTCCAACTATGATGGGCAGTTGTTAAAAATGCATGATGTAAGTCTGGCTAACAAGGCCAGTTTTACCAATAGAGCTTTTAGACTAATCAATATTGAGAATCTGGAAACCTTCAGCAGACATTTGCAGCAGTTGGAATGGGACACAGTATATCAGACCAAATATGTCAATGACAAATTTAACATATTCCTGAATGACTTTGTTACCATTTTTGAAGCAGTGTTTCTCAAAAGAATTTCTAAAAACACCTATCTGAGTGATTACAGGAGGCAATGGCTCATGAAGTGAATCAAAACATCCTGCAACACAAAGAGAATGCTTTATGTCTCACTCAGAAATTCTAACAAACCACAAGATAGGGAGCACTACAAATTATACCATCCTAAAGAGCATCATTAAAAAGTCCAAGAGCATGTTTATTAAATTTGAAATTAACAGTTCAAATAATACAATAAAAACTATTTGGAAGCTGGTCAAAAGGGAGACAGAAAACATCAGAGGAGATACAGACAGTATTTAAGTGTGTCATAATGAATGTATGGTAGATGAGGGTGATATAGTTGTCAATATCTTCAACAATAACTTTTTGACATTAGCAGATCAAATTGGTTGTAAAGGGTCTAGAATTGAAGCCATGAGTCTTCCACGAAAAGCAGTGCAGAACTAAATTAATCAGATGCATGTACCCTATATTACAAGTGAAGAGATTGAGAAGTTAATAAGACAAATGAAAAATAAAAATCCCACTGGTGTGGATAATATACCTGTCAAAGTACTGTAGCACTGCTGCAGATTTATTCTTGAAGTTCTCTGTCACATATTTAATGAGTCCTTAAATTAAGGTACTGCCTTGAATAGACTCAAATATGCAACTGTGAAATCACTGTTCAAAAAAAGGTGATAAAGCTGATTTTTTAAAGTATTGGGCAATTTCATGGTTAACAAGTCCTAGAGAAACTAATATTCAAGAGAGTCATTTATCATCTTAATTAAAATAAAATCATTAATAAGAATCAGTTTGGATTCCAAGATGGCACTTCAACTGAATACACCATTTCCTCATTTGTCAACCAACCTCTTGAATCCATAAACAATAAAATGTTACTGTTGGAATCTTCTGTAATCTGTCTAAAGCATTCAACTGTGTACATAACAACATTCAGCTTATGAAGGCTGAGCACTAGGGATTAAATGGTAAGGTAAAGATGTAGCTCAAGTCATATCTAGATGACAGAAGGCAGAATGTAGTACTGAACAATTCTGCAATGGCACTTGCTTGCTCTGATTGGGGCACAGTAAAATGTGGAGTACCACAGGGCTCGGTGCTTGGTCCCTTACTTTTCCTCATCTTTATCAGTGATCTTCCAAGCTATGTGACATAAAAAGTACACATCACCCTTTTGCTGATGGCACAACCAATATGATTGACAAAACACCCAGCTGCAGTCTAGAGCACACTGCAATCACTGTATTCAAAGAAGCTCAAGATTGGTGCAGTTCAAATGGTCTGTCACACAATGTTAGCAAGACTCAATTCATTCAGTTTCAAACAGCAAATTAAAAACAGGAAAATATTGAAATAAAATGTGGTGACAAAGTTATATTGAGAGTTGAGTCTTCCAAATTCCTTGGATTACACACAAACAGCAATCTGCACTGATCAGTCCACATCAATGACCTATGTAAAAGACTGAATTCAGCAGCATTTGCCATTCACAAGATTTCATCTGTTTGTGACTAGGAAACTATTAAAGCTGCATACCTAGGATATTTCCATTCATTTATGATATATGGCATCATATTTTGGGGTAACCAGTCATGAGCAAACAAAGTCTTTATTGCACAGGAAAGAGTCATCAGAATTACAGCCAGAGTGCACCCCAGATGCTCTTGCAGGAACTTATTTAAACAGCTTGGTATCCTCACCGTGCCATCTCAGTACACTTTTTCACTAATGTGCTTTGTGAACAACAATCATACAATTTACAAAACAAACAGTAAATATTACGATCATGATACAAGAAGTAAAAATGACCTTCACCAACAATTAAAAAATTTCAGTGTGGTACAGAAAGGAGTAAATTGAATATTCAAGCATAAAAGTAAACAATAAACTTCCATATCTTGTTAAATCAGTCATTGGAGATATGACTAAATTAAAAAAACAGCTGAAACTTTATCTTTCAAATAGTTCTTTCTGTTCTTTGCAGGAATTTTTTGACAGTGTGTAACAATTAGTACAATGCATTCAATTTTAAGCGTTCCTAAAATAACTGACCATGCAGCACTGTCATATCAATTGATGACAGAATGCTTTTTGTATGTATTACAACGTAAGACTTATAATTTGTTTGTGTAATCATTATTACTACCATAATCTGTTTTGTAACTGCCCACTCATCTAACATAGGATGCCTAGGAAGCTACTCCTGTTTTGGTATTGTCCTGGTCAACATACTATTGGTTGACATCACCTCACAGCCCCTCTGCTCTTCCGTTCTTGATCGTTGTGCCAGCACTTGTCATTACACCAGAACACTCATCCCTCCCCCCCCCCCCCCCCTCGCAAGTGATGGAACATCACTGTCATATAGGGAGAACAATAACAATGGAGGAGGCAGGAGTATGGATGCTTTGCTGGACCAAAAGCTGTGACTGCAGGGGACGTCAAGCTTCCAGTCATACCCCACCATCCGGCCTTCGCTCTGGTGGAAACGTCCCCCAGAAATCGACCAGAATGGTACACATCTACCTCTGGGAGCCAATAACCAGATGTAGAAGGAACTGGCTGCTGCTGAGTGGGTGGGTCTAGCTCCATTGATAGGACAATAGGAGGCAGAGGAGGCAAAGGCTCTGTCTCCATGGGGTCGTCCCATGGTGTCATGATGACACTCTCTGGCGGCTGCTGTGGCTGAGCTGTCCTCAGGATCCATGAATCTGGGGGAAGAGAGACAGAACGATCACCATGCATGTGACAGTGGTGAAGCTGATTGTGATGTTGGTGCTGCATTCTGTCTGGAGCTGAAATGAGATACATGAAAGTGCCTACTGTCTGCTGCCATTAACCCTGTAAAACACAATATCCTGTCATGTGGTGCAAAATGATACTTTCGGCCTTCCTGCATGCTGAGGAGGGTGGAACAGATGGAGCACTTTCTGATGGCAGAGGCTGTGAAGCAATTTCGCCGGTGATGGTCCATCTCATGGGTGCAAATGAGGGAAGGTGAGAAACAGTAGCAATGCTTTATCCCTGGTGTGTGCAGAGTGAAGAATGGCCTTCTGCTGCTTGAAGGTTCTGACAAAACGTTCTGATTTGCTGTTTCTTAATGTGGATGGAACAGTGCACTAGTTAGATGCTGTATACCATTGCATTCACAGAATGTTTCAAATCGATTTGACGTGAGCTGAGGCTGTTGTCTGACACTATGAATTCAGGCAAACCTTCGAGACAAAAAATAGAGGCAACACCTGAATTGTGGTATGTGATGTTGTTGAGTTCATTGGCACAGCAAAAAGGAAACTTCCTATAAGAGCCAACCACAATCAATCAAAGAGTGTTCCAAAAAGGTCCCGCAAAGTCTATGTGCACACGTTGCCATGGTGATTGCGACTTAGGTGAAGCAGAGCATTTTTGTGGCAGAGCGGACTGATTTTCCACACATGCATGACTCTGTGATGTCATCCATCTGTTCTATTCAGGTACTATTACCCCACCAAGTACAGTGTCAATGCACTAACTGTTTCATATGAATAATCCCCCAGTATCCTTGGTGAAGTAACTGCAACACTTCCTTTTGCAAAGCTTGAGGTATCAACACACATGACTGTCCACTGTCATTTTGAACAAGAATCACATCTTTCCATATAGTAAGGCTATGCTGACACGCAAAGTATCAGTGCACTACAGAGTTCTTTATGCTACGCAAGCAACAAGACCAAGTAGTGAGAATGTATGTTAGCAAAATGTTCAAATATGAATCAGCTTCCATGGCCTGTGCAATTTTCCTATAGTTCAGTGGGAAAGACTGAAGAAATTCAGAATCCTGAGTGATGTGACTGCAAGATTCAGCAGAAGCATCAAAGTCTGCATCAGGGCCAATCAGAAGACATGAAAGTCTTGCATTGCCATGTTGGGCTGTCAGATGATACACAATCTTGTACTGGTATTGAGACAACAACAAAGCCCATCTTTGCAATTTTTGGGCAGTTCATAAAGGAACTGGACTCATTGGATGAAACAAGGACTTCAATTGCTTGTGATGCATTACTAAATAGAATTTTCTGCCATACAAATAGTGGTGGATTTTGGTGACATCATACACAATATCCAAAGCCTCTTTCTCCATTTGTGAATAGTTTCACTGGGCTTTGGACAACACTTTTGATTCAAAAGCAATAGGCCTGTCTTTATCACCAATTCTGTGCAAAAGCACTGCACTGATGCTGTAAGAGGAAGCGTCCACTTACAATACAACTGGTTTGTCAGCATCAAAGTGAACCAAGCATCAATCACTGAGCAATGCATCTTTTAATTTTTTGAAATGCTACTTGGCACTCATCTATCCAAACAAATGGGACATTCTTGTTATGCAAGTTATGCAATGGGGCTGTGATTTGTGCAGCATCTGGTATGAACTGAATATACTAGTTCATTTTCCCTAAGATTGACTGCAATTCAGGGACATTGTGAGGAACTGGCAAATCTCATACGGCTAATAAATGCAACTGAAGAGGATGTACGCCTTGACTGTTTATGACATGACCGAGATATTGAAACTCAGCTTTAACAAAATCACACTTGTCCTGCATCAGATAACACATGAAACAAAATTTGCAATATGACCTTCAAGTGTACGACTTGCTATGACAATATTGTCCAAATAGTTTTAACAATTTGGCACTTGAGCAGTCAGCTGTTCCAAATGCCATGGAAAATGGCAGGTGCAGAAGCACTGTCAAAAGGCAAATGCAAATATTTAAACAAGCCCAAATGAATATTCACTGCATGCAAATTTTGAGATTCTTCATCGAGCGGTATTTGAAGATATGTGTCGAACAAATCAAGTTTTGAAAAGTAGTGACCTGCGCCTAATCTGCCCATGAAATCCTCTGGGCATGGCAATGGGCAAATATCAATCACAGTTTGAGGGTTGACCGCTGACTTAAAGTCAACACAGAGGTGAATGCAACTTGATGGTTTGGGAGGCAAAACCAGTGGACTTGTCCACTGACTAGCTTGGATGGGTACAATAGCTCCACCATCTTGCAATTCTTTACGTTCAGCAGTGACTTTGTCCTGTAATGCAATGGGAACAGTTCTCGCCCAGCAGCATTTTGGCTGGGTATTGTCTTTTAGAATAATATGTGCAACAAAATTGTTAGACTTGCCTAAACCTTCAGAAAAGAGTTCCAGGAATTCTTTCAGCAAGCTAGCTACACAGTCTTTTTTATTGAATGCAGTCACTGACAACACATTGTCAGTGTTAAAGGCAAACAAATCAAATGAATGAAGACCAAATATTTTCTCACAATCACGGGATTGTAGTACCGTAAAAGTCACTGTTTGTATACGTGAGCAATACATGACAGGCAAAGTACATTTTCCGAGAACAGGAATGTTTTGTCCATTATAAGCTGTCAGATGCATGCTAATTTTAGACAGCCATTGGGAGTGTAACATTTCATATATGAGATGATTCAGCAACGAACAGAGGCATCTGTGTCCAACTGAAATTTCCCACATTTCCCACAA
This sequence comes from Schistocerca serialis cubense, assembly GCF_023864345.2. Lineage (NCBI taxonomy): Eukaryota > Metazoa > Arthropoda > Insecta > Orthoptera > Acrididae > Schistocerca > Schistocerca serialis. Next base: position 444,390,223 of record NC_064646.1, on the reverse strand, counting down.
AGAAGCAAATGAACAAAAAGTTTGTTGGACAGGCACAGCACTAAAGGAACTGCTCTCTTGCTAGTTTTGCTAATGCCTGTTGCAGACTTTGAATATATTGCATTAAGGACATGGGCCTTGTGACTAGATTTTTGTGAGTGAATCAAAGTCCTATGTTTGTTTCATTGCAAACATACAGATCATACATGTCCTTTCTTGCCATAAGCATAACACTGTTCTTCTCAGAAGGGACAGTCTTGGCATTTGTGCCATGATTAAGCATGACTTAATTCTGTTCACTTGTCTAGCCACCTGTTAACTGAGCTGCTTATGCTGTATGGAGAGTTGTTTACATGGCGTGGTGAGCGGTAAGCATAAGCTGCTGTTGCTGAATGGACCGGTCACAAACAAGGGACTCAACCCGACAAATTGCTGGCTGCTCAGATTTATCAGCCGACAGGGCACCTGAATCATACTGATCTAGTATTTGTATTACTTGTTGAAATGATGGATTGGACTGTTTCAAAATCTGTTCTCTGAGCTTGACATCAGTTACCTTGTACATGATCATATCATGCAACATAACATTTGACTATAAAGCACCACAAGCACATTTGAATTTGCATTTCTTCGTCATACCCTGAAAATCTGTTACCCACTAGCAATAAGTTTGTTCTGACCATTTTTCGCAATTAAAGCAACAATATTATGAAAAGGAAAGTTGCTACTCACCACATAGCTGGATTGCAGGTAGGCACAATAAAAAGACTCTCACAATTAAAGCTTTTGCACATTAAGGCCTTCATCAACAATAGATGGCAGATGACAGACACACATACACACACACACACACTCATGCAAATGCAACTTGCACACATGGTGCATATGTGAGTTGCATTCACATGAATGTGTATGTGTATGTGTGTGTGTGTGTGTGTGTGTGTGTGTGTGTTACATTCCATCCTGGATTTTCCACTGTTTGATTTTTGCAATTGAAGAATTGATACCTAGCTGTTGCCACATTCACTTGTTGGTCTTAAAATTAGTTAGCAAATCTACAACCTTATCATACAGAAGTTCACTCAGAGTGGCATTAGGAAACAGTTTATGGGGGAGTCTAAACACTGCATTGCCTACTGTGGACAATAGATAAGGGAGTTTCACAGTACCTGATATGTTGTGAGCAATTAAATAGGCTTAAAACTGTTACAACCACTTGAAACATTCCTCCTCTTGTGTTGCTTGTGCTGCATTGGTAGTTTGGTTCACTAGGAGCTGCTGTACAGTGTTTAGCAGCAAGGATATTTGCTGGCTCTGAAACTGAAATGTCTGCATTAGCTGCCTTGCATCTAATGCTGGCATCTGTGGCACCTGAGCAGGGGGTGAGATAGGTGGGGTGGGCATGTTGAAAAAGACTAATGCCAGAAACAGACAAGGTAAACAAGAAAAATAAGTATGAAAGCAAAGAAAGTTTCTGCAGTACCCACCTGAAAACACTGATTAGCAAAAGCACAATAAGAGACTGTTAAAGCAACCAAACATCCCCCCCCCCCCAAAAAAAAAAAAAGACAAGAGAGAATTAGGGTGCCAGCAAATCACTAAAGAAAAATCCATGGTCATGAGGTGCGGGATTTTTTTTCTTTGGAATCCTCATTGTCAATTTTTGTATCTGCTCACCCGTCTAATACAGGGTGTCTAGGAATCTGTTTTCTTGTATGAATAGACAACAATTCAAGCAAATCATATTAATACAGTTGATTACAGTAAGTTAAATTAACAATGCTTAACTTTGGATATTCACAAAGGTGTGTCGCAAGCAAATGGCAACATGGAAATAATCAATGTCCTTCAGTACATACAAATTCAATGCAGGCAAACCAATACAGTTCATAAGTCACTGCTATATCATTTGTATGATGGCCCATCTTCCACTCCAGCCATGGCTAGGTGGCATGGCACTTATATTCTCTTCCTGTAGAGACCACTCCTGTCTTAGTGTTGTCCTAGTCACCACCTCACAGATGTTTTCTCACAGCCCTGTTCTATTCCATTCTTGATCATCATTATGCCAGAACAATCTGTGTTGTTGTTTAAACAGTTGAGCCTCATGTATCTGTTTGTACATGATTTAGTTTGTAAGCCTCATTTCCATTTAGATATGGTTATTACTATAAGAATCTGGTCCGCCCCTCGTGGTCTCGCGGTAGCGTTCTCGCTTCCCGAGCACGGGGTCCCGGGTTTGATTCCTGGCGGGGTCAGGGATTTTTCCTGCCTCGAGATGACTGGGTGTTGTTGTGTCATCTTCATCATCATCATTCATCCCCATTACGGTCAGAGGAAGGCAACGACAAACCACCTCCATTAGGACCTTGCCTAGTAAGGCGGTGCGAGTCTCCCGCATCGTTCCCCTACGCTCTGCAAAGAAGCATGGGACTTCATTTCCATTTTTCCATAAGAATCTGACAAATTCTACATCCTAGCAATACAAACACATCAAAGATCTATGGAACATGAAAATAAATAAATAACATAACATAAAATAAACCATGAAGGCAGCAGAGCATCACATTCATATGAAATTAGGCCTTTCTATACAGCAGCTAGGTCCATCTTCCCCAATAGTGATCATGGCAATCAGATGTAATCACTAAATAACAAACAACATTGTGAGGCATTCTGCCTATGGTTTGTTAACATATAAAGCCACATTTGCTGTCAAAAGGGTGGTCTAGTGGTAAACGCTGGTACCTGTAACTTTGACACACTGTGGCATTGTTGGATGACATTTTTGGACACATGTTCCTGTTCTAAACTTGTGCCTTGAGACACTATATCCAACACCTCAAAGTTCATCACAACATTTCAGGGACACCCAGTATAAAGCAGAGTGTATGGGTGTATGTGTACATGCCCAGGATCTCCTCCCAAACCCCTTGATCAATTCCACTCAAATCTGGCACAGAAACAGCAGGACTCATGGGTATCTAACCTCCTAGCTAAAATAATAACACAGATACAGGCAAAAATATGTTTATCCAGTCCCTGATGTATAGGCTGTCCTTCTTGACAGGCATGTGTAGGAACAGTATCAGCCTGCCAAATTAACCCGCTTTGAAGGGCAGCCTACACATCCGGGATAAGAAATGGCTTTCTAGGCCCGAACGCGAAGACTGCCCAGCATGACAGGAATGTTGTGAGAGAAGTATCGGCCTGCTTCTTTGAACTATGTTGTAGGGGCTACATTCACTAATGAGCATGGCTGGGGACAAGTTGAGATGAATGGAGGACGAGACAGGCAGAGTGATGGGGAAGAGGAACTGGATGGAAAGGGGAAGATGGGGAGATGCATGAGGCAGGTGGAAGGTGTAGCAAGTAGTGGGCAGGTAAAAAAGGAAGCGGGAGGTGGAGATAGAAAGGAGGGTAGGCGGATATGGTCAGAGAGAAGAGGGAGGGATATATGATCAGAGAGAGGGGCTGGAGGAAATGGACAAATAGAGCATGAGGAGAAGTTGAAGAGACAGAGAGAGTGGGGAGGAGAAGATTGACAGATAGATGGTGGGACCATGAGATGGACAAGCAGACAGAGGAAGAGGTGCAAAGAGGAATAGAGGAGGATGAGGTGGTTCAAAAAATGATTGGATTTTTTTAAATTTCATATGCTTTATACATTTGATTTTCAATTTTAATAAAAATAATTGGTACACATGTTCATGTTGCATTTTCAGCTGTTTTGAATATTTAGTTTATTCTTAACAGTCAAAAAGATTATCTGTGTATTAGATTGGTCAGTGAATTTTTATTTTTTATAAAGATGGATCAAATAATTTGCATTAAATTTTGAAAAATGGAATAAAGTGCAGCACCACATTCGAAATGTTGACTGTGGCTTTTAGAGAATCTACTACAAGTAAGACAAGAGTTTACAAGTGGTATAAATGTTTCAAAGAGGGTAGAGAAGATGCTGAAGATGGTAACATTCCTGGACACCCTAGCAAATCAGCAACTGAAAACAATGTGTAAAAAGTACAGAAAATTGTTCTGGAAAACTGCTTAATCACCATTATGGAGTTTGTTGGTGATGGCATATCCTCTGCCTCACACCAAGCATTTTCTTTTTATGTTTTGGGCATGAAATGTGTAGCAGAAAAGTTTGTTCCAAAATTGTTGAATTTTGACCAAAAATGACATTGCACAGGCATCGCTCAGGAATTGCTGAATGAAGTCAACAATGATCTGGAATTTCTAAAGAAGGTTATAACAGGTGACAAAACATGGTGTTAGGCATAATGTCAAAACCAAGGCCCAGTCATCGCAATGCAAACTGCCTGAAGTGGCAAGACTGAAAAACATTTAGTAAGGTAGACCACATGTGAAGATTGATTACAATGGGATAGAGCATCTTGAGTTCATGCCTTATGGTTGTACAGTCAATAATGAATACCACCCGGAAGTCAAGCACAGTTTGCATGAAGCAATCCAAAGCAAATGACTATAATTGTGGCAAAACTACTCATGGAAATTTCATCATGATAATGCTCCCACTTGCACCTCAATGCTTGCTTATGATTTTTTCACAAATAACAAAACTGTTATGTTGTCTCAGCCACCATATTCACCAAACATGGCCCCCTGTGACTTTGTCCATAAGGTTAAGGAGAACCATGAAAGGATGTCATTTTATCCCACTGATGAGACAAAAACAGAATCACCAAAGGAGCTGAACATCACAACAAAAAGTGAGTTCCAGATGTGCTTCCAAGATTGGAAAAAGGATTGGCTCAAGTGTATTATATCTGAGGGGGATTACACTGAAGGACACAAAGTTGATGTTGACTATTAAATAAAGCTTCTTTATGAAAAACAAAAATCCCCATTACTTTTTTATCACACCTTGTATGTGTCAAATTCATTGCAAATGAATCTGCAGGGCAAAAGGTTATTCCTACAATAAATTTTAATTTACCTATTTTTTCACTGCAGTCAGTTGTTGTTAAATTGTCATTGTCATAGCTGTTCATCACAGAGTAAGGTCAGGTTCATGCATGTTCCTTAGGTTCACATACATGAATTTTGCTGAATCTTTGTAAAAAATTAGAAGATTCCATTACTTGGTTTTCTTTCTAGAAATGTGTTTTATTCACATTCCTCACTCTGCAACTTACAGAACTAGATGAACTATCCCCACTATCCTACATTTTCAACCTTCTATTTAAAAGCCACTCCTTCTTTTCCTCCTCCTCCTCCTCCTCCTCGTCCTCCTCCTCCTCCTCCTCCCCCCCCCCCCCTCCCCTTCTACCTAAAACATTCATATTACAACTTTTACAAAGAACTCTCTAAGAAACCAGCCAAGAAATTCATTGTATACACTCGCACCTCAGCATTGTTGGTACCAAAAGCAAAAAAGTATACAATTCAATGTTTAGTAACAATGCTGCTTCATGACATTTACCAGATCTTAATATAAACAAATAAAACTATGTGGTTACAGGGACCTTTTCAAGTCTCAAACACCTGTTACTTATATATGCAGACTGAAGCAAGGAGTGAAAATTTGTACAAAGGCCAGAATTTGAACATTGGTCTCTTGTTCACTAGGCAGATGTGCAACCTCTGCACCATCCTTTTGCACAGCCGCACAGGCTACCTTACCATGCCTGCCTTCTCAACCTAAATTGCCATTCACATCTCAGCCCACCTGGTATTCCTCCTAAGCTCATACAGCATTGCAGAGGCTCTCCAACTGTATTAATATAGCACATTAGTATTGAACGAGGATCCTTTCTTTTTCTTGATGCTGTGCTGACAAGAGAACTGGGTTTGGATTATTGCCCTGGTACAAATTTTCATTTGTCGCTTCAGTTTGCATATAAACATTGTAGATGTTTCTTGCTTGAAAAGGTCTCTGTAACCACATAGTTTCATTTGGTTGTTTATTTATTGTTTTATTGGGAGGTCATTGGGCTCAAAGATGGTTCTTCAGACCTCCAGATGGGTCTTCAGTCTTGGGTTATGGTAGTGGTAGCCCTGTGCCGTACTGCAGATAGTTCTGTTTCCCCCCACTCCCCACCCGTGCCTGGGTTTCATGAAGGATCCACCATTTCCTTCGATGCTGAGGCACTACTCCAATACAGTTGGAGAGCCTCTGCAATGCTGCACAAGTTTAAGAGGAATACCAAATAGGCTGAGATGTGAATGGGAATTTGGACTGAGCAGCGAGATACGCTAGGGTAGTCCAAGCAGCTGTACAAAGCTACTGTGCCAGGGATGTGTAGTGGCTGCGCATCTGCCTAGCGAGCAAGAGACCCAGGTTTGAATCCCAGCCAAGGTACAAATTTTCCTCCATCTCCTCAGTCTATAAGTAATTCATACTTATTTGTCAGCATCATTCTTTACGAATCTGTACTTTTACAAACGTCTTTTGATCAACCACATACTTATGGTGACTTCTTTCATTATGTTATGTGAACGTCAATACAATAATTATAAAATATTAAATGTGCTACACTGGAGCTACAAAATAGACTAAAACATATCCTTCAGTCGATACATAACAAAAATAAATATATTTCTGTCCAATTTCAGAATAGACCTACAGACTCATATCCACTTTATGTAAGAAGTATCCGTTTATTTTACAATTAGAATGGAACAGTTCCAATTGAAAAAAGCTGAATCATAGTTCAGTGGAACCTCGCATAGTAAGCATAAAGCATTCCAGAATCTTACTCATAGTGTGAAATACTCGTTAGGTGAAACAATTTATTCCTTATAAATTAATGTAAAATATAATAATGCATTCCATGTAGAAAAAAGTACTAATAGCTTTACGTTAATCATGCCATTTATTCAAAGAAAATTACACACACAGTATTATGTACTTTATCACATAACTAATTCTCTTTTACTATGAAGCTATCAATAGTCATTTGCTTCTACCAATGCTTCAACACATGGTGAAAATGTGACATAGCATTATTGTAAAATAAATTTGTAGCATGCACAGCCATTGCTTTATTGAGGTGATGATTTTCAATGTACAGTGCAACTGACTCCCATGCCTTCAGCATTTCTCTTATTGCACCAGAAGATTGTTGCTTTGCTGTTACCACCACTTTCTCCTCCTCCTCCTCCTCCCCTGAAGAAGATCTCCTCTCCACAGCTAACACACTACAACTCTACAAGCTCTTTGGTGGTCATTTTTTGGCTGTGATCTTCCACAAGCTCATCAATATTATTGTTATCCACTTGTAGTCCCATGATCATGGCCAAAGACACTATATAGTTGATTACAGGCTCTACAGGTAACTGACTCAAATGCCTCAGAGTCATGTTTGACAATGCACTTTGGCCAAAGCTTCTTCCAAGCAGATGTGAGAGTTCTTTTTTCGATAACCCCTTCCCACACGTTTTTAATCATCTTGACACAGGCAACAATGGTGAAACGATATTTCCAAAACTCTCTGAGAGTGAGATTAGCAGCTTCAGTCAACTCAACAAATGCTCAAAGACTGCTCTAGTGCAGAGCTTCTTAAAGTTAGGAATAATCTGCTGGTCCATAGGCTGGAATAATGGAGTAATGGAGGCAGAAATTGGAGCTCAATGAATTTAAATTCTACAAGGAGGTGATCTTGTAGGCCTGGAGAATGGGCAGGAGCATTGTCCATAACAGGCAAGACATGGAGTGGCAGATTCATCTCAAGCAAATACTTTTTTACCAAAGGACCAAACACTTCATTGATCCAATCACATAAAAGATCACGTTTTAACCAAGCCTTGTTGTTGGACCTCCACATCGCATTTAATCTGCTTTTCTGGACTTCGCACTTCTTGAGGGCTTGTGGAGTTCCTGAATGGTGAACAAGCAACAGTTTAATTTTCAAATCACTGCTTGCATTTACACATAATAGCAGTGTGATATGGTCTTTATTGACTTTTGAGTGGACAATGCATTCTTTGCTGCTGTTATAAAGGTATGCTTTGGCATCTTTTTCCAGAATAGACCCATCTCATCACAATTAATAACATGTGGCACATAACCCTCAGAATCTGGAAGTTGCTGATGAAGCTCTCTGCTGTCTTTGTGTCAGAACTAGCTGCTTTGCTGTGCCTCACAATGCTGTGGATGCCAGTTCTTCTCTTAAACTTCTCAAACCACCCATGACTTCCCTAAACACTTCTTCTGCTGCCAATGATCCTGGAATCTTCTTAATGAAGTTGGCAGAACTCTCTTGTCTTCTTAAAAATGTCTTCTCATTAATAGTGGCACCTTGCAACTGCTTTTCATTTATCCATATAAGAAGCAACTTTTTGACATCATCCAGAATACAAAACCATTATTTCGATATTCTTGTCACTCCATTGACAAGCATCCATCTCCTTACTCTTGTCCTTGTTCTTGAGGATAGTGCAAATTGTTAATGTGGACCTATTGTATGTGTGTGTTAAATCACCAATGCTCAAACCATGCTTGTGTTTTCAGTGAGTTTACATTTCATTTCTAAGGTCATTTTCTTTCTCTTGTGGTTGTCTTATTATGGCCTTATCTTTAGGGAGATTTCTATGAAGGTTATTAAAATTTGCACATTAAAAAATGCTATGTGTTCACAAGTTTAGAAAATTGTGTGATCACAACCTGCGCTAAGATGGTAGCAGAAAGAGTGCTAAACCCAAAATGTGGTATGTGTTAAAGACATTGTTCATATGTCTCTGCCTACAATGAAAGTTGTTTATATTGTTGATGTTTCCCCCATGGTGCATGAACAGCTGGTGATGTCACATTATCACTCATTATGCGAAACATCGCTCATTAAGCAAGTCATTTTTTTACAGTTTGTTTTGCTCATCATGCAAATTGCACATTATGAGAGGTGCTCATTAAGTGATGTTCCACTGTATAGGTCTCAATTATTGCATACAGGTCTGCATTTTCACCACACATGAGTTCCCTATTAGATTCATCAGAAAATCATTTCTTTCCAGTAGCCAGTCTGCCACAATACAATGTCTCATCTTTGTGTTCAACTTGCAATTGGGGAATACCATCAGAAAAGCCCAAGCAGGAAGGCCTATTTTTCATTAAATATTTCTCTGCTTGTTTGAGTTTTATGTTTAACTTGTTTACTCACCTATCATTCTGTTACAGCCAGTGAAGTCTCCTGTCACTGCTAACTATTTCGTTGCTATTTCTTTTTTTTCCTAGTTTTTACCATGAATTGAGTGTGGAGGTGGAATATAAAGTGAGACAAGTAGCTTTTGAATGAGACCACTCATTTTCCTGTGATATAATCCATAACTGCCTACTCTTTTAGATGATGATGATGATTTAGGGTGGAGGACACTTAACAGCAAGGTCATCAGCACCCTTGCATTATTGTTATGCTGAAGAAGATATTCACAATCTATGGAGGAATATAAATAAACTGGAAAACTATGTGTGACTCACCACAGGAAATGTAAAGCAAACCCAAGAAGGTGAGGCTCAGTAAAGCCTGTAATAGAACTCCAGCAAGACACAGTAGGATAACTGAATAAAATACCTGTAAAGATATTGGTAAAAAAGGGACAAATAACCATAGCTGGATGACAACTTAGAAATAATATGTGACCCAGCCACTCCATTACACATTAAGATCTCAAACCCAGGATTTTGGGAAGAATTCCGGACACCACACAAAACCTTAAGACATGAACAATACTCACCTCGTTATCTGTTAAAATAGAGGGAAAATCCTGTGGGAGACTCAGTCCAACCCTAAGGTCATTATATAAAACACATTCAGTTAAAATATGTCATACTGACAGCTTTGACCCACATCTCTGATATATTGAGGGCTACTCCCAACATAAGAGGAAGCCATGCATCAATGGACAATGTCCCATTCTGAGCTGAGTAAGGGATTCACACCATTGTGAGTGGAAGGAGGTAATCTATGGTCACACTGAAATCTTAACCTTTTAAGTGGGCATGACGGATATATCTGTCCATGCTCTGCTATTGCAAAGTGAGTTCGACAGATATATCCGTACACTGCGTTCTGTGGCCAGTAGCTAGTGGGAATGACGAGTTATCGGCCTGCCGTTGACACTTTGGTATTAGTTGAGCTTTGTCCACTAGATGGCAGCTCCTGTCACGAAACACAGCATGTTCTAGGCTAGTTATAACATTGTCCACCCAAGCGCGCGTCGAGACAATGCGTCCTGTGAAGCAGCCACAAAAGCACACCTTTTTCATCTGTGTTTATCACAGCGTTAGTGAACGATCTTTTGCAATGGCGAAAAGAAGTCATTTATCAGATTCAGAGATTGAGAAGCTGCTTTTAGAAAGTGATGATAATTTCAGTGACAGTTCTGAAAGTTTTCAAGATATAGATGTTGAGGCTAGTGAAAGTGACTTTGATTCAGAAACATCTGACGCCGAGACACTACTGCAGCAGATGGTACCTAGTGAATTTGTGTGTGCTAGTTCAGTTTGTATTCAATATTTGTTCAGTGGTAATAGTGGTACAGTTTTGCCTCTAAAACAAAATGATGTGATGAGTTGTTTTATGTGTTTTGTGGATGATGCTTTGTGCACAATGATAGCTGAACAGACGAACTTATAAGCAGAACAGTTCATAGCTTCTCATCCCAATTTAGCAGCATGCTCCAGGGTTCACAGTTGGCAGAATACTACACGCGAAGAGGTAAAAACACTTATTGGAATGCTTGTACTTCAAGGAATTCTTCACAAATCAGACCACAAAATGTACTTTTCAAAGAGGGAATCAGCTGACACACCTTTCTTCAGGAAAGTGATGACTGAAAAGCGGTTTCATCTTCTATTGAAACTCCTCCACTTTGCTGACAATACCTCATATGATCCACTAGGCACTATCAGCAGAAACCTATTCAAATTCACCCCATTATGGAGCATCTGCGGCATAAATTCAGATCAGTGTACATGCCAGAAAGGAACATCACTGTTGACAAATCATTGTTGCTCTGGAAAGGATGGCTTGGATGGAAGCAGTATATTCCATCAAAGCATAGCAGATTTGGCATCAAATTGTATGAACTCTGTGAAAGCAGTTCTGGGTATGTACAGGACTTTATTGTTTACACTGTAAAGGACACTAATTATGGTAGCCACTATCCAGATGAAAAAATAACCTCTCAAATTCTTTCGGAGTGCGGGCCGCAGTGGCCATGCGGTTTAGGAGCTACAGTCTGGAACCGAGCAACCGCAATGGTCGCAGGTTCGAATCCTGCCTCGGGCATGGATGTGTGTGATGTCCTTAGGTTAGTTAGGTTTAATTATTTCTATGTTCTAGGTGACTGATGACCTCAGAAGTTAAGTCGCGTAGTGCCACAGCCATTTTTTTTGTTTCGGAGCTTGCACACGATCTACTTGAGAAAGGGCACTGTATTTATCTTGACAACTGGGACACCAGTACAGATTTGGTGGACAAACTAACCAGCAATAACACCGATGTTGTCGGCAAAATGTGGCAAGACAGGAAGGGTTTCCCTGACTTCGTAAAAAAGGAAAACTGAAGAAAGGGGAGTACATAACAGGGTACAAAGGCAAGCAGATGGTAATGAAATGGAAAGACAAAAGAGACGTTGTTATGGTCAGCACCTTCCATGATAATGAATTTGTAACTGTAAACTCAAAGAAGGGAATTCTTCAAAAGCCACAAGTTGTCGTTGACTACAACAAGAATATAGGGGGCATGGATAGGTGCGATTCTCAGTTACAAAGCTACCAGATGGCCAGAAGGAGGCTGAAAAAATACTATCAGAAGCTTTTCCGCCACTTGTTGGACATTGCATGCTACAATGCATACATTCTGTACAAGAAGCATGGTGGCAAACAAAGTACAATGAGCTTCCTGATTAGTCTTGGTGAACAGTTGACCACATCTTCACCACATCAAGGGACATCAGTAGGACACCCACCTCGAACACCAAAAGCAACACGCGTTACAGCCAGGCATTTTCCAGACCTTCTGCCACCCACAACAAAGAAAATACCAACAAGGGGGTGTGTGGTGTGTACAAGAAAAGGCCTTTGCAAAGAGACTTCATACTGGTGTGCAGAATGCGAAGCTTCCTTGTGTGGAGCACCTTGTTTTAAAATGTTTCACACTGAAAACGATATGTAATATTGTGAAAATACAGTTTTTTCAACTTCTGCAATATATTTTATTCATTTACACCCAATATCAGTTTAAATTCAACAATTAAAACGCTAAGGAAAACGTGAGAACAATGCGCAGCACCTCCGCGAATGGGCGCGCTGGCGTATATTACCCACTGTGGAAGAGGCGCGCACGCGTAAACTACCCACTTAACAGGTTAATGGAACTTAGTTTATTATTCCTCACTTCCAGCCACTGAGACTCCCACAAAAATATGGGCTGCCTGGTCACAAACGAAGTGACAGCTCAAGGGGGACTGAACAGCGAGCAGGAGGAGGAAGGAAGCAAGCCTCCTTGGCGGCAGCATCAGCTAGTTCGTTTCCCTTGATGTCTACGTGTCCTGAAACCCAGCAGAAAATGATTTCCTTGTTTTTCCTGTGCAAGAGAATGTGAGTGTCCTGTACCTGTTGTGCCATCCAATCTGCTGGGTACATCTGTCCAACAGTGAGAAGGGCACTTTTGAGAATCAGAGCAGATGATAAATTTTCTGTCACAACACCGTCTCATCTTCTCCACTGCACTCAGGATAGCAAACAGTTCTGTGTAACAAAATGAAAACTGTTCTCGGAGCCCTATCCTGAGGCCAATGTCAGGGAACATGACAGAACAGCTGAATAAATCTCCCTGCTCAGACCATCCTGGTAGACAGTAATAAAATCTGGATGCCTATGTAAAATCTCCTTAAATTTAAGTTTAAAAACATAGTCCGGGGTAAAATGCGTCTTGTAAGCAATCAGTTCTAAAAGCAATCTGGCCCTTCGTAGTAGTCAGGGGGATGCCCTACTCCAACCTTGTCTTTGGACCTTAATGTCCCCCCTCCCCCCACCTGTAATAATTCAAGGCTCTCCCTTGCATGGATCCCAAATGGCCATGTTGCTTGTGGTGGATGATTGAACAGCCATTCCAGTGGTGGCTGAACAATGTAACGGGATGCTGGCATTGTTGGAATGGACAATGCCCTATATATTTGGCATACCATGAGAAAAAGATGTCAAATAGACAGCAGAGGCTCGCACAAATGCCTTATAAGTTGGAGCAGATGTGCCCTGTCAGCTCCCCAAGACCTATGACTGACACATTTCAGGATGTTTAAGGCTTTGAGACATCTGAGTTTCAATTCTTTAATGTGTGGCAACCATGCTAACTTCTCATCAAAGATAAGAACCAGATATTTCACCTTTTCCTTAAAAGTGAGAATGGTGTCTGTCCTCCAGTTTTAAAATGGGCAAATTAAACAGACAGCGGGAATGATTAAAATCAGCACAAACTGTTATCTCTAATGAGAATTTATAACCTGTGGTGCAAGACCATTCCTCCAACTGCCTGTTCATCAGCTGCAATGGCCAAGTGACCTTGGCGAGGCTGGAGGATGCACAGAACATGGAGAAGTTGTCCACAAACAAGGAACATAGTACTGGATATCACACTGTGGTTGTAATACTATTGACTGCAATGGCAAAAGCTGTTACACTGAAAACACTCCTTTGAGGAACATTATTCTCATGCTTAAAATTGTCAGACAGGGCATTGCCAACCCTGTATCTTAAATATCTGTCCAAGATAAAGGATCATATGAAGGTCAGTAGACGTCCACAGAATCCCCACTGATGGATCTGCAACAAAATATTATGCCTCCAGGTAGTGTTGTAGGTCTTTTCCAAATCGAAGAAAACACTGATAAGGTGTTGCTTATGAAGGAAAGCTTGTTGAATTGCAGCTTCAAGCAGGGTCAGGTTATCAAGAGGAGCGATACCTCCTGAACTTGGGAGCAACTGAGTAGGTACCTCGTTTCAAGAACCCACACTAGGCGCTGATTGACAATACACTCCAGTGTCTTTCCAATGCAACTTGTCAGGCTAATACTACAATAACTACCAAGGTCTGTCCGATCCTTTGGTGGTTTTAAAATTGGGATTAAAATAGATTCTTTCCACGAGTTGGGAAAGTCGCCAGGTATCCAAATTTTATTGAAGAGCTGAAGGAGGTCCAACTGCTGCAACATGCTGTAGATTATCAGGTCGCTTCCAGGAGTCATATCACAAGCAACTGACAATGCAGAATCCAGCTCCCACAGAGAGAAAGGCTGGTTGTATTCATCCATGTTGATGGAATGAAAATCAGGATCAACCTTCTCCCGACAGAAGGTGGGATCCTGGCTGGAAGCAGCTGCAATGAATTTATATGATTCAGCCATTGTCTGAGCTGTGTCCCTGATCAATGTTACAAGAGACCCCTGTATCCATACAGCTGCTGTTGGCAGTCAAGAGTTGTGCCTTGAGATCCTCCTGATGGCTTACCATACTTTACTTGCAGATGTGGACTAATTGATGGAGTTCAGGAACTCTTACCAAGACCTCTGCTTACTCTCCTGAATTATTCTCCTTGCCTTTGCATGCGTCATTCAAAAGTTTGCAAGATTTGCATCTGCTAGGCATCGATTGAATCTGTGCATAGTTGTCCTCCTGTGCCTGATTGCAAAACGACACAGACTTTGGGATGGATGATCAGTGGCATGGTGAATCACAGCTGTAATGTGATCCAGCCAGTCTAGATGCCATCACATTGCTCGAAAACAGCTAAAAACCTGTAAAGCATCTAGTCACCCTTCCTGAATAAACATCTTGGTGACTTTCTTCCAGGATCTGCTCCATCAGGCAGACGGATCCAGATAGGGAAATGGTCACTACCATGAAGGTCATCGTCCACTCTGAGCAACGTCCCCAAGAGCAGGCAAGCAGAAAGAGAGGTCTATGGCTGTAGATAAACCTGTAGCAGTGCTAAAATGTGTGGCTTGACCCATGTTCAGCAATATAAGATCTGTTGTGTGTAGCATATCCTCAAGTACCCGACCCTTGGGGCTTGTGGTGTTAGAACCCCATAGTGCACTGTGTGCATTGAAGTCCCCCAAAAGGAGAAAGGGTCAGGGTAGTTCATCAAGAAGATGACTGGGACCCCACTATCAAGAGGCTCATGTGGTGGTAAGTACACAGAGCAAACTGTAATGTCAACATCAGCCACTATCCAAACCGCAACCGCTTGTAGTGTTGTTGTTAAGGGAATAGGTGAGGAGTGAAAAGTGTCCTTTACGAACATTACAACTCCACCTTTTGCCCAGTAAGGTCATCTTTTCTATAAAGATGGTAGTCTCCAAGTACAGGAGTGTTAGTCTCTTTAAAATGAGTCTCTTGAAGGCAGAGGCAAAAGGGTCAATCTTGTACAATAAATCTCAGTTCCTCCCGATGAGTCCTGTAGCCATTTATATTCCATTGGAGTATGGGAGCCATTTCATGAATGTGGGCTTGATTTACCCCTGTCTTTGCGCCAGGGTGGTGATGTGTTTGTAGAGTGAGCCAGGGTTTTAGGGCTGACTGGGTCTGGTGATGAGGCATCAAAATCCATGATGATCTCATCATCAGTCAGACATGCCAGAATGACATCTGATGGCACCTGGGTCAGCTTTTGACCTGAATGTTGGGATCCTTTCCCTGCTCCCTTTCCCAGCAAGGATGATGGGAAATGGGGCAGTGAGAGCCACTTTTCTTTGAAGAAACTTGGCATTGAGGGGTACTCTGCTTTTGGAGTGCCTTCGGGCTGTGCACTGTGGGAGCATTACTTGTCTCTTCCAACATAGCTGTATGGATCACTATGTCTTTCACTTTGCTTTGGCACATACAGCTGCAAGTACAGGTGCTAGGGGTGGATAAAGGAACACTACACATTGTCTGAGTTGAAGCGTCGACCTTAGTAACAGGTTTCTGCACCAATGGAGCATAAGAAGTGGCAAAGATGGGGTTTCATCACCTGATAATCCTTTTTGGCTTCTGTGTAGGAGATCCGCTTGGTCACTTTGATTTCCTGAATTTTGCATTCCTCTGCAAAAACAGGGCAGGCTCAGCTCCAGACTGGGTGGCTCCCAGAGCAGCAGACTGCTGGAGATGGACAGTCAGTCGCAGCTTCATGGGCTGCTTTCCACACTTCCCACAATTTGCTTCACCTCTGTAACTCAGCATTGTATGGCCAAAACTCAGGTATTTGAAGCATCACATAGGGTTAGGTACATAGGGCCGAACCCAAAGTCGGAGGAAACCTGCCATGAAGTGTTCAAGTAGCGTTGGAGGATTGAAGGTCATGATAAAAGTGGCAGTCTTCTCAATCTCTCCTTTGTTACACATCTATAATCCCCTGTGGCGCCCATTCTTGTTTGAGTTCAGCAATATCTATATCCATAATATCCTGGCAGGTTACTACACCTTTGCTGGAGTTAAGGGATTTATGCTACTCAACAATGATGTCATACTCAGCCAATTTCTGTGACTTTAAGGAGTTCCACCTGCTTAGTCCGGTTAGTCTCAACAAGTAAGGAACCAATTCTCAACTGCTTAATAGACTTTAGGGTACCAGTCAGTCCTTCTAAGCCTTTATAGATATAGAAGGGGGCCACTTTTTCAAACGTCCCCTCCTTTCTCTTGATCACCTTGAAGACATTGTGATTCATGACTCCTTGAGCCCCATTACTGACAAGAGGTTGATTATCATGAAGACTAGCCTCCCTCATTCTTTTTGATGAATGGGTGTGAAAACTACCAGGTGGTACACCCTCCCTGCCAGGAGGAGAAGAAGAAGATTTCGAGGGGGCAGCTAGGGAAATAACCATTAAACATAGATGACCCATAGGTGGATTGCAAATAAGAAGGCTACATGTTGCAGGAGGGAGTGGGGAAGGAAGGTTCTATTTTTTGCAGTCCAGTGGAAATTTATTAATAACTTTAGCACTAAAACTTGTTTTGTAACTGCACTTATTTCCTTAGAGAGGAGTTTTCTCCTGTAAGGAGGAATATTGCGGACAGCTGTCATGAAAGTATGTACACTCACTGTACCCTAACTTTGGTGCTGAGAGTGGATTATTTGGCTGGCAGTCTTTACACCAACCTACGGAGGCACAGCAATGTTTACTTTTGTTGTCACAACATAGTACTTGGCTAATTATGCAGTTGGAAATGGTGTACTGACCAGTGCATCTGCTGTAATTAACGATGCCCATACACTGCTCAGCATCGGTCTGGAGCCTGCAAAAGTAGAATTACAGGCAGGACTGCTTGAGTTAGGAGTGCGATATTTCTACTGGGGGGTGACACAGGTTGGGAAAGAACACATTTTTAAGAAAGTAGTCCCACATTCCTCAATGGGATGTTATTGGACATATTTTGTGTGAGGTAATGGCCACATCCTGCCACACTTTGTACTATTATGACTTAATATGGGGGAAAAGAGAAATACGGTTGGATTTGAAATAAGCCTAGAAGCCCTAGGATTTGAGGTGGGGTGAAGGAGATCATGTGTAGAAACAACTGAAAATGGCAAATATTATTCTCAAATCCATATTTTCTGGGTTTTTCTAATTTCATCAACAATAATTGAGAGTGAAAGTGAGAAAGGAGTGGTGATGTAAAAATAATTACAATGACCTACATAACTGTCACTTTATTGAAGCTGACAGTTGACCACCACAGCATTTTAGTCCAAGTCCATGAATATTCTATGGGTGTGACCAGTCACCTGCAAAAACAATGGACTTGACACTAATGTAGCTCACTGTAAATTATTTTTACATTGCCTCTACTTACCCAACTTATATCCCAATTATTGTTAATGAAACTACACAAACTAAAAAATATGGATTTGACAATAATATATATCATTTTCAGTTAGTTTTACATGTAAGCTCTTCCACCTCACCACCAGTCCTAGGGGCGCAAGGCTTATTTCAAATTCCACAATATTGCAAAAATGTCCACCCAACTGATAATGCGAGGACTCCCTCAGCAATGACCCCGCGTTGCTTCAGAGTGACGGATGAGATTTCTTTGGCACTGAATGGCAGACTGAGGCCATAATAATGAGGCCACCAAGAGTGAATGATAACTCTTTACTAATGAATTAGGGTGAATCTCTAAAAGCATTTGAAATCAAAATCACTAGGAAAATAAAACTGAACAGAATGTAGTTGACATGAAAATGAAATTTTTGCATTTGATTGTTTGATTACAAATCTGGAATCAGACTGTGCCAGGTAAGGCATTTAATAACTTATCATAGGATTTTTATTGGTGTTTTAATTAACTATTACTGATTAAAACATAGTCTTTTGGATGAAACATGTTGCCTGTATTGAGATATTTTGATCTTGTGCTTTGACTGCAGTACTTCAGTTGCTTCAAAATGCTTTATAGAGGAAGCGTCAAAAAGTAATTTCGTCAATTGTCATGTATCATGTGTGGTGGGATTAGTTTATGGGAGCTATCCTCCATAAAACCTATTATGTGACCACGAATAAGAGAGATTGTGATTTTCAAGAAGTATTAGCAGTTTTGGGGATAATTTCTATATGGGAAACTAAACTCAAAAACTTGAATCACATTATGAAAACTGATAAAGTGAATATGAAAAGAGAGAATAATTTCAAGTAAACTACTGGCTATTAAAATTGCTACACCAAGAAGATATGCAGATGATAAACGGGTATTCATTGGACAAATATATTATACTAGAACTGACATGTGATTACATTTTCACACAATTTGGGTCCATAGATCCTGAGAAATCAGTACCCAGAACAATCACCTCTGGCCGTAATAATGTCCTTGATACGCCTGGGCATTGAGTCAAACAGAGCTTGGATGGTGTGTACAGGTACAGCTGCCCATGCAGCTTCAACACGATATCACAGTTCATCAAGAGTAGTGACTGGCATATTGTGACAAGCCAGTTGCTCCGCCACCATTAACCAGACGTTTTCAATTGATGAGAGATCTGGAGAAAGTGTTGGCCAGGGCAGCAGTCGAACATTTTCTGTATCCAGAAATGCCCATACAGGAACCTGCAACATGCGGTAGTGCATTATCCTGCTGAATGTAGGGTTTCGCAGGGATCGAATGAAGGGTAGAGCCACGGGTTGTAACACATCTGAAACGTAACGTCCACTGTTCAAAGTACTGTCAATGCGAACAAGAGGTGACCAAGACATGTAACCAATGGCACCCCATACCATCACGCCGGGTGATACACCAGTATGACGATGACGAATACACGCTTCCAATGTGCGTTCACCATGATGTCACCAAACATGGATGCGACCATCATGACGCTGTAAACAGAACCTGGATTCATCCGAAAAAATGACGTTTTGCCATTCGTGCACCCAGGTTCATCGTTGAGTACACCATCGCAGGCGCTCCTGTCTGTGATGCAGCATCAAGGGTAACCACAGCCATGGTCCCTGAGCTGATAGTCCATGCTGCTCAAACGTCATCAAACTGTTTGAGCAGACGGTTGTTGTCTTGCAAACGTCCCTGTCTGTTGACTTAGGGATCAAGATGTGGCTGCACAATCTGTTACAGCCATGCAGATAAAATGCCTGTCATCTCGACTGCTAGTGATACGAGGCCATTGGGATCCAGGATGGCATTCCGTATTACCCTCCTGAACCCACCGATTCCATATCCTGCTAACAGTCATTGGATCTCGACCAACGCGAGCAGCAATGTCATGATACGATAAACCGCAATCTCGATAAGCTACAATCCATCCCTTATCAAAGTTGGAAACGTGATGGTACGCATTTCTCCTCCTTACACTAGGCATCACAATAACGTTTCACCAGGCAACGCCGGTCAACTGCTGTTTGTGTATGAGAAATCAGTTGGAAACTTTCCTCATGTCAGCATGCTGTAGGTGTCATCACCGGCGCCAACCTTATGTGAATGCTCTGAAAAGCTAATCATTTGCATATCACAGCATCTTCTTCCTGTTGGTTAAATTTCATGTCTGTAGCACGTCATCTTTGTGCTGTAGCAATTTTAATGGCCAGTAGTGTAGTTTTGTGCTATAGCTGAAAGTGTCTGTTATGCTACAAATTTAATTCAGATTATGATGAACAAAGGGCATTCTGTCTGAAGCATTCAAGCAGAAATAGATGAACCACTTGCAGTCAGTGTTAAACTAATAAAAATATCAGAGAACTCAATAGAATTATAGCACAATATCTATTCAGAGTCATGCTTAGATTTCTGGAAAATGTTTCAGCAGCCACACTTTCCAAATCAGAAAGACTAAAGAAGCACCTTTCAACTTCTTTCTGCTCCTAACAGCAGTGTCTCACAGGTGTAAGTTATGCCAAATTTGCTGTAACCATATATTGTTAGTAATGACAGTATATACACCTCTCCAGCATAAATTTCTTCAGTCACTGACTTGAACAGGATAGGGGAAATACACTCATGACCTCAATGACATTACATTCACTAAGTGGGAAAGAGTAGTTCTACATGTAATAGTAATAACAGGATTGCTGCAGTTTTGACATTACTCAGAAGATATGCAGCTCAATATGTTATCGTTTTTGATAAGTGATGAGGTCAGCAGAAGCAACATAATCACTCTGCACACAGAAAGAGCTAGTAACTCCTCTTTCATTCAGAAATAAGAACAGTGTTGACAGTTTACAAGTATATTGAAAGTTATTAACATCATTCAAACTGTGAAGATCTTCACAGCAACTGACGTGTGTGATATGTGTCAATCACCTACATTTTTAATATTTCCTCTTTGACAATCATTTACTCTTAACCTTTTCACTAGCATAGTGATATATATGTCCCACGATAGGTTATCAGAGGACCAGTGGGAATTTGCTGCATATTATTGCTACGTATCAATGTCCCATTGGTGAGGGGAAACCTGCTAATGGTTTGCAGAATTCTTATGATATTTAAAGCTTACACCTGTAGGGTGTGCTGTCTTCAGTTCGTTGTTAACACTCTGCTCCACTTCATTCCATATTGTCACACAGTTAGTCTGTGCCTGCAGATAGATAACCAAATGAATAGATTTCCGAAGTGCATTGTAATTTTTGTGCAGCTGTTTTCTGAAATCTCTGAGGCACTTATGAATAACCCCATAAGTCCAACCTTTCACCTGTTGGAAAACAAACAGCAGGAAATATTTTTGTCATATTGATCCTTCTTATTATGGCATTAATTAAAATAATTGAACATTAATGTCTTTCATGCTGTAAAAAAAATAAAAAATAGAAAAGAAAAGAAAGGAGAAAGAGAGAAATAAAAAAGACTGGTCACACAGGTGACTACAGTACATATTAAGAGACACTGGTAGCTGCTTGACTTACCAAAATTGTCTTGTATTGCATGGATTTACTTCATAATGTGTCATTTACCTGGAGACATTTGACATGTTATGCAGTAAATAATAAATAATGATGATGATGATGATGATGATGATGATAGTAAAAATAATAATACTTTATTCAACAGCAAATGATGTACTGCACACATACAAAAACAGCATAGATTACAATTCTTGTTACATAACACACTAATAAGCCATCGATTAACAGTGGTAAGATTACTCATAACTGGTTTGCTGCTACTGTATTTACATAATCTCTTTTTTTAAAAAAAAAAACTTATTATTTGGCATGTAACAATGATCCTCTTCTATTATGTAGAAGAGGTTTTGTAGTTTGAATTTCTTAGACTGAAACTTTATCTTCACTGTTTGAAGAGTCATGAGTACACTGGGCAATGGATTGTGCAGTGGGTTTGGTAGTGACCCCTGTGGTGGCAGTGAATAGGCTGATGGCAACACACTGTGGAACAAGTGGTTCCCATCTCATACTCATCAGCTGGCATAGGCTTCATTGTACAGCATATCGTACACACCAGGATACTGCTGATTACAGTAAAACCCACTTTTTACATTTTCCAGCTGACTGATCCAAAAAAGTGTAAAATGCAGGAAAGGTAAAAATACAGGAAAGTATAGGAAACAGCTTTGTGCTCATTGCTGAGTGTTGCGACCCCATGAACCAAGCATCTACATCCTGGATGGTTATCAGCTTCTCTTAGAACCTCTTGAAAAGGTAGATCCAATATCTTCTTAATCTAATCAATCCACCTGTTCACTGCTTTTCCTCTCAGTCTCTTTCCCTCAGTGTTCTCCTCCATGATTATTTTCTCTAAGTTTTCTCCATCTCTTTCCACTATATGCCAAAGAACTGGAGAACTTTTTGGTTGACACGAGGAGAAAGGTATGTGAAGATACTGAGTTGCTCACTAATGGACACATTTGTTCTTCTTTCCATCCATTTTATGCATAGGATCCTTCACCAGCATCAGAGCTCAAATTCATTGAAGCCCTGTTTGTTTCTGGCTTTAAGGGTCCATGTCTCGCAACCATAAGAAAAGACAGAAAACACGAGTGTTTCAATAAGCCAGGCCTTTGTAATGTTTGTTATTGCTCTGTTCTGCTAGATCTTGGTGAGATTCTTCAGAGCCACTCACCCTAGTGTGATCTGTGTTCTCATCTTCACACCTTCCTGTTTCACAGATGATTGACCTAATATAGATGAAAGATTGGATGACCTCTTGGTCCTATAATCGAACTGTGAGTAGAATCTGTAGTCCTCAGCCAATTATCATGAGTTTGGACTTGCTGAGATTGATGTCCAATCAGTATTGTAGACTTATGTTCTTTGCTTTTGTTAAGAGCTCAGCAAGTTCATCTTAGCTGCTAGCTAAAACCATAGTATCGTCAGCAAATCAGAGGCTGTTAATAGTTCTACCACCAATTGAGATACCTTTAGTCCACCCATCAAGAGCATTTCTAACGGCATGTTCTGCATAGATGTTGTACAGCTCGGGGCTAGAATACAACTCTGTCTGACACCTTTTGATACATTGAAGAAATCAGATGTGCCAGAACTTGTCTTCAGAGCTGCAGGGTTGTTATTGTATAGACTTCTGATCAGTGCTGTCAAATGTTATGAGACACCAAAGTCTGCAAGCACCTGCCACAACTTTTACCACACAACACAGTCAAAGGCTTTCTTACAGTCAAGGAAGCAGATGAAGACAGGAACGCAACAAGTGAAAATGAACAAATTACTCTTACTGTCATTCTCTTTATAATGTTCAAAATATGAAATTAAAACCATTGAAATTTTGCCTATTTAAAAAATCTGAAATAATGAATTGCTTTTGTTTCATTCTAACAGCAGTTAGCTCTACTTGTTGCTCCACAGTATACAACCATCAGTTACATATGCAGTGGCCGAGTGTTAAAAAACACGTTCTGATCATGTCTCATGGTGTGAATAAAACACAGAAGCAAAAGTATTTCATGAAACCAGATTACAAAGATATTTATGTTTCAATGTGAGACATATTATTGATAATCATGATAAAATTACAGAAAACATGACTTGAAACACAATATTGATTAAAAAACCAAAGTTGGCGGTCTTCGTAAACAGAGAACAATAGGCACAAAATCTATAGCTTGTTGCCAACTAGGAGGTCATTTGGCATGCGAATGTCCTGGGTTAGAAAGATGGCAGAAATTGTCTTCATGTTATGGAGCATCTTGAGGAATAACGTTTATCGTTTGATCAGGTCAAACCAACCTAAGACTCTGCACCTAGCACGGACTGGCGTATTTCATGCAAAATTCATAAAAGGCCATTATAAAGATGGCTATCTTCAAAAGTGGTATTCATATGTATAAATGACTGTGAAATTAAATTACAGCTATTGTAATTCACCACAACGAGAAGAAGGCAGGTTGCTGCTAGAGTCACTATCATCAGATAGTGATTATCATTAACACTGTAACAAAAGTGGCTGTGACCCAACATGCTGACAATGAAAATCTTGCTAACGACAGTAAATCTATCTTACAGGGTCAATAACTTTACACACAGTCGGTGCTTTCTGCTTTGTTCCAATGCTGGCTTTGAGCAGGAGTGTGATGCACTTTTCGCAAAAATCTGTATAAAAATCAATATTAAAGGTCGTAATAATGTCAAAGGCCTCCCAGGGGCTCTGCCTTATAGTAGGAACCTTCAGTTCTGGCTGGTTTGTGTGTTTCGTTGAAGTCGAGAGCTGTGCCAGCAGTAGCATAGCCAAGACTGGTCTCGACTGAGAAGCCAGACAAAGTGTCCCCCACAACATAGGCCAGGGGGAGGGCTGTAGTGGCATAGTGAAGCCAGCTTCCCTAGAGGAGTAAACCTAATACAAATCATGGTCTTTCAGGTTGGGTGTTGGGCTAATAACCCCACACTGTAGGAAAAAGAATATTATGGAAATTAGAATTTGTACCCATAAATGAAATTACGTGAGACTCAGACTAAGAGGGAAATTTAGGAATCTATCAATAGTAAATGCACATGCACCAACAGAGGAAAAAGAGGCTATAATAAAAGAACAGATCTACAAAGACTTGGAAAAAGTATGCTGAGTAGTACCTAAATATGACCTGATGCTAGTAACAGGACATTTTAATGCAAAAATAGAGAGGAATGGGTATCAATATGGGGTTCCTGGAAAATATTCACTACATGAAGAAAACAGTGAGAATGGAGACTTATTAGCCCATTCACAGAAAGGAATAATACGGTTATTAAAAGTACATACTTCCCACACAAAAGGATCCATTTGTGTACTTGGAAGTCTGCAGTCAATGGAGTAGTCAATCAGATTGATCATATTGTAGTGACTGCATCAATTATAGATGTATGGAGCTGCAGAGGACCAAACTGTGACTCAGACTATTTTGTGATAAAATCAGTTTTGAGACAGAAAAAGCCATTAATAAATGACAACAGAGCATGAAAGATGAACTGGAATACTCACAAACTGAAAATTCCCAATGAAATAAAAAAAATCAAGTAGTGCAAAGCAGAAAGTTGAGCAATGAAGAGACTACAGCAGGATTGAAAAAGCCAATAAAGATGCTTCAGAAGAAATAATAGGGATAAGAAGAAACAGAAGAACCCAGGACTGGTTTGATGAAGATTGAAGGTCAGCAATAGAGGAAAAGAACAGGGCAAGAATATGTGTGGTACAGAGAGAAACCTGAAATAATGTGGTACTATATATAGAATCAAGGACAACAGCTAACATACTGTGCAAGAGAAAGAAAAGAGAGTGGACAAAGAAGAAATTTCAAGAACTAGAAGAGTTAAAGAAACAAAGTGAAATAAGAAAGTTCTTTCACACTGTAGGCAAATTAGGGAGCAGATTACAGCCAAAAATAATGACATGCTGCAATAGAGATGGGAAAATAATAAGGGAGGAAGAACAGATAATGGGAGGATGGGCAGAGTATTGTAGGCAAATTAGGGAGCAGATTCCAGCAAAAAATAATGGTATGTTCCAGTAAAGATGGGAAAATGATAAGGGAGGAAGAACAGATAATGGGAAGATGGGCAGAGTATTTCAAAGATACACTAAATACCAGCAAAAAAGATGAAGAGACAGCTGCACACAAGAAAAGAGTGGAGCTGGAAGCAGACAGTGATGTCAATGAGACAAAAAAGCCATCACTACAAGAGGTCTTTCAGGATGTGCACAAGATGAAAAACAATTAAGTCCCTGGGGAAGACAGTATAATCCCTGAATTAATAAAAACTGATGGAGAGGCTGTAATAAAGGAACTGCACTCATTAATATCAGATATATAGAAAATGGAAACTAACCCAGATAATTGGAAAACTGGAATAATAATCCCCATTTATAAGAAAACAGCATATGAAAACTATGGAGATATAACACTTCTAAGCGCAGCTTATAAGATCTACACAAGTATATTAAACAAAAGGATACAGAACTGCACAGGAGTCATACTAGTGGAATATCAATGTGGTTTTCATCCAGACATAGGAACAACAGATAAATATTTGTGATAAGACAAATGACGGAAAAGTTATATGAATATGATATAGATCTGCATTTCCTATTCATTGACTTCAAACAACCGTTTTGTTATAACTTCAAGTTGAACAAATATATTTCAAGGTCGACGCAATACATGAAAGTCACAGATCAAGTAAACAGAGTAAGACGTGTGTCACTTTAACAGTCAAATCATAACTGAGTCTGAGTCTAGTGGCCGCTGGCTGGCTGCTTAGATGGCACTGCTGCTGCTGCATGGCAGGCAGACAGCGCCGCATGTAGAGGATGCGCACAACTGCACGGCGGCACTTTGAAAGATCGGCGAGTCACAACACTTTTCCCCCCTTTGAAGTTTTTGCACAGGTCTTGATGGAGGTGGCCTGTAGATTGCTGACGTCCATAGGTATTGTTTGACTGTCTGTAAAGTCTCGAGGTGGAGGCTTCCAGTACAGACGGAAGTGTCCCCGATGATAACGGGTTGAGATGACAGGAGATGTGGGGGTCGAATCTGCTGGGGCCCCGTGCACCAATCTGCCCGTTGCGGCAAGTCCGGTTGTTATAACAGGAGACATGGGCGATGTGTCTGCATCCGCAGGAGAAGGAGGCAAGTAGAGTTGCTCCAACACATGGTGGTCATCTGGTTCCTGCATGGGCACATCTCCTGTTGGTGTCAGTTCTTGTGCTGGCTACAATATGATGGTGAGGGTACTGCGTTGTGAGTAATGAGAGATTCCAGGATCCCGAGCGTCAGGTAGAGCCAAAGGTGGTGTAGCGGCATCTGGAACAGGCCTTGCCGGCACATGAGGCTGAAGCTGGTCTGAATGATGCACTGCAACAAGCGTGTCCCTCTGGATTTCATACAGGCGTCAGCCACGGTGTCATAAGATGTGGCCAGGACTCCATTTTGGCTGCCTGCCATATCCCCGTATCCATACAAGCTCGCCAGCAGTGAACCAGCCAAGCGAAGGCACCCATGGCCGTGAGGTGGAAGGCCACAGAAGATGAAGTAGTGAGTGGGGCTGTCGGCCATGTAAGAGCTCAGCCGGGCTGTGGTCGCCCATGGGGGTGAAATGGTAAGAAGCGGTGCGAGAAATTTCAAAAGACTGAGCGATGGATAGGACTTCATCTAGAGTCAGATTTGCCAACTGAAGGGCACGTTGCCTAACTTCTTTGTTGGGCACCAACCGGATAATAGCGTCCCGTACCATGGAATCGGCGTAGGATTCTTTGTGAACGTCAGTAAGAAATTGACACTTTCTACTGAGGCTGTGAAGTTCAGCAGCCCAAGCACAATAGGATTGATTCGGTTGTTTTTGACAACAATAAAAGGAAACAGGAGAGGCTACCACATGTGTATGCTTTTGAAAATAAATGGACAGAATTGAGCACATTTCAGCAAAGGACAAAGACGCAGGATCTTTCAAAGGAGCAAACTGCGACAAGCTTATACATTTGAGGTGAAATCCATGAAAGGAACAGAGACTTACATGTTTGGTCGTCCGCGACATGAAATGCCAAGAAATGCTGTCGAAGACATTTTTTGTAATCAGACCAGTCTTCCGTCGTCTCGTCATAAGGAGAAAAAGGAGGTAGAGACAATGACGAGAGACGCCCCGCATTTGATGCCGCGACAATATCGCGAATCGCATTTGTGAGAAGCATTTGCTGTTCTATGAGACCTTGCAATAGTTGCTCTAAAGTAGCCATGGAAACACGTGGGTCAACGATGAAAAAGAAAAAGTCACTACCTCATCACCAATTGTTATAACTTCAAGTTGAACAAATATATTTCAAGGACGACACAACACATGAAAGTCACAGATCAAGTAAACAGAGTAAGACGTGTGTCACTTTAACAGTCAAATCATAACTGAGTCTGAGTCTAGTGGCCGCTGGCTGGCTTGCGGCTTAGGTGGCGCTGCTGCTGCATGGCTGGCAGACAGCGCTGCATGTAGAGGACGCGCGTAACTGCGCGGCGGCACTTTGAAAGATCGGTGAGTCACAACACCTTTGACAGCGCAAACTGGCAAGAACTGTACAGAACACTGGAAGAATTTGGCATATGTCCTAAACTAATAAGACTAATCAAAATGACAATGACAGAGACACGAGCAAAAGTAAATGCCTTCCACTGTCCTATTCAATATAGCCTTGCATAGTGTACTAAATAAAATCAACAAAAGAGGCACCATATTTATGAAAACTACCTGGATGTGTACATACACTGATGCCTTGATATATAGTAGGAAGAAATATCAATACACTCCAAGAAACATACCAGGCAATGGAAAGAGAAGCGTTCAAAATTGGCCTCATAGTAAATGAAAACAAAACAACATATATGATAATGTCACAACTGAGGCCAGAAGAACCCCTAAAGACTTAAACATCAATGGGAAATGCTTCAAAGGGGTATCCTCTTTTAACTATTTGGGAGCCCTAATAATAAGTGATAACAGTATTGGAAAGGCTATAAGGGAAAGAATACAAACAGGAAACAGAGCTTGCTTTGCAAAGATGCATCTTTGTGGAAACAGCCTTGTTACAAGAAAAACAAAACTACTGAAATATAACTCCCTAGTCTGCCCAGTTTTCACAAATGGGTCAGAGGTATGGACATTAACAGAACATCAAAAAAATGAGTTAAGAACCATTGAGTGGAAAATACTACTCAAAATCTATAATCCAATAAGTGAGGAAGAAGGCTGGAGAATACACTACTATCCACATTACAAGTATTAATACGATGTAGGGACACAGTAAAATTTGTGAAATCACAGCTAATACAAAGACTATGATACATGAAGAGAATGGCGTAGAATAGAATTCCAAAGACAATGATGAAAGGTGTGATTCATTCAGCTGGTGGTGTAATAGTCCAGGTGTGGAAAAGAGCAGCAAACAACTGAGAAATGTGGATGAAAATTGTTGAAGAAGCCAAGGCTGATTGAGAGAACAGAACTTCTGTTGCGAATGGCCAAAATGAACATAAAAAGTGGGACAACGTAAAATACGGGAGCATAAAAATAGGTTTTTACTGTAAGACAAACATCTGATGAGGGTCTTTTTTTTTTTTTTTTTTTTTTTGGGGGGGGGGGGGGGGGGTTGCAAGGTGGTACACAAATGTGAACTGGCTGGTTAGTATTTCTCCAATGGCAGCAGTTTCAGCCAAGAACCCACAGCAGACTAAAGTGGCATGGTTTTGCCATTGGGCAGCAATGTCTTTATTTGCTCAAGTTTTTATGTTTAGTCAACTTCTCAAGAAGCTCTGCCTGCCAGAACTGTAAGGTTTCAAATCTTTGGCTTGCGGGGGTGTTGGCTAGTATCTTTCACCACTTGCTCAGCATTCTGAACAAGTGCTCTTGTATGAAAATACCTGCTTGCATTATGGTGCCTGGACTTTCCTCTCTGTGATATCATCCTGCTGATCAATGTGGGAACAGTTAATCACCACAGTGGAGCTGCAGCATGATCATCCCTCCATCCTTTGACAAATCTGGTCCCCAGATTTTGGCCTATGAGTACTTACATTCTTGGACAAAAAAATATAATTTTCTCCACTTTTCCTGACTCTAATTTAGTGTAAACAATGTACTACACTGGTGGTCTGTTAATCTAAATTCTACTTTGAAACATCTCAGAAAAAGTTAGTAAAATAGCCTAATGAAATTGTCTATTCTTCACAAATACCTTAATAAATATTTAACAGCAAATGGTGGCACACAATTAATTTCCTATGCTCTGCATTCCTCATTTTTTATCAGGTTGTTTCTTAATTCACTAATTTGGTGTGTCATCCCGAAGTTTGTCTTTTCAACAATAGTTTGCTTTACATTTTCTCAGACACCACATCCTTAAAACTATCCTTGTACTAAATCCATATATGGCACTACCACAAACAACATACTGATTGATAGTTTCACTTATTTCACTTAGTAAAAACTTATTACAGACTGACTATTTTTTTCAATACTAAACTTCCTCATACCTTCGTTCACCAAAACCAGCTTCCTTATTGCGTGAAATTAATCTTGATGATTTCGTACACAGTTTACTTGTTCTGCTCCTCTTCACAGGAGAATCTTGCTGTGGTGTTTCACGGAAAGCAGTTTCTTTTGTCTGAAACAATACCTCCCTGAGTGAGACAGTGCACTGACAAGGAACAATTACTTGAAATATTCTCTTACAAACCATAGCTGCATTTCCAATTTCATCAACTTCATTCTGAACTTCATGCACCCAGTTCCAAAAGGATTCAGCCTAATTGGTCCTATAATTAGTCTTACAAGTGTGTTTCTCCTTCCTTCTGTTCCTTCCTTCCCCCCTTCCCCCTCCTCTTCCCTCCATCGCCACTTCTGAGGAGGTGCACCAACACAGGTTGTAAAGGATCTGCATCCTTCAGAAATAAATGTGTATGTACCAGTATGTTACCCACAACATTTGCAACTCAGTTAACAATATCAGTAACTTCTTGTGCACTCTTTGCAGTACTTACAACAAAATTAGACAGCAGTTCCACTTTGCATGATGCAAAAATCACTGGTACATTCACTTCCCTGTACATCTGGCCCACACTCTACGGCCTCTACACAATACCTATTATCAGCCAGAGGGGTAGATACTACTGCACCTAAATCAATATCAGCCATGTTGTTATTGACACCCTCATTTATTTCAGTACAGAACAGTTTCACTTCACATGGCACTACAGGTGATTTAGACTCAACATTTTTACAGGATGCTGGAGCTGATAATTCTGCATTACTCTCTCAAATGTCTACAGCATTACAACTTTGTGCACCAACTTAACTCACACAATTTACTCATTTTGCCTTACTTTCTGCTTCTGCAGAGGTATCCCTGTTTTTGTCCTCTCAATACTTCACATAAACATAGTATAAATTATTAGTTGATAACCATAGAGGTACCTGTTTTCAAACCACCAATACTCAAATTCACATTTCCATTTTTTCTGCGCTCTCTGGAGTAACTCCAAAATGCAAAGTCAAATTATTTTCCTCCTAAACCTTTACTTACTGTTCTATATCTACTTTGTCTGCTCATACAGTTTTTTTTTAATTTTTTTAATTTTTTCAAAGATATAGTTGCACTGTCTGCTAGCAGTTGTGCTGTTTAGCCTGTTAAACTTTGTAATGTTTCCTCCAGGACAGCTGCTTGCATCTCATTAGCTGTAAATAACTCTTCTCTACCATTAAGAGGCCAGAAAAAAAAACAAGTTCACTCACTATACTCATAATGTTGAAACTGCAA
Source organism: Schistocerca serialis cubense (assembly GCF_023864345.2). Lineage (NCBI taxonomy): Eukaryota > Metazoa > Arthropoda > Insecta > Orthoptera > Acrididae > Schistocerca > Schistocerca serialis. The sequence continues at coordinate 444,359,046 of NC_064646.1, read as the reverse complement.
ACTGAAGCCAGTAATCGTGTCACAGCTGGAGCGTCATTTGACAAACAGCAACTGTTGACATTTCATAACTTCTGACATCAAAATGCGGAGGTATCAGAACCCAACTTTTCCCTCAAAAACAGCAGTTTTTGCCATTACAGCAATCACTTCTGGTGCCAAAATTTTGGGATCAGGACATGACCCCAATGGCAGCAGGTGAACTGGCTGATGGCAAATCAGAATGGAGCACCATCACCATGCCTGAATGTGCGCTGAAAGGATGGTAGTGACTGTAATCATGAAGCAATCTGTCAGTAAAACATCCCTAGTTATAACAGTTCTTCATCCAGGTCAATGGTAACAATGGTGCTGTAGATGGAGGGAAGGTCATTGGCCTCAGTGACATAAGTGTCCATGGGTTCATGGTGTGTTAGTGTTAGCAGTTTGCTTGCCCAGCAGGCAATGCATGTGGGAAGCTGCTGCTGCTGACACCTTTGCGGCCATAAAAGCCTGTTGCAAGCACCATACCATTAGTGATAGATAACTATGGCAGCTCCTCATGGCTCGGCTGCTCCATGATCACAGTGACAACACTCTGGGATAGATGGTGTTTAAATGTCGGAACCTGGCACACCGAGGATGACGACATTTGTCTACCCCAGGTGATGGTCAGTGACAGTGTAGGCCTACACAGGCCAGATGCCAGCAACAGTGCAGCTAGGCAGGATTAAATGCATGGCCCACCAAGAAGGTGGCTGGTAACAGTAGGTAGTCATTTAGCAGCTGACCCATCAGAGCAAGGGTACCAAGTTGACTGCATGCTGCCCTCAGCTCAGGAAGGAGCCTGCAGCTATTGGTGGCAAAGTCCATGGATGGAGGATGGCAACATCATCTTGTGCTCGCTAGTGGTCCCCCTCTCATAGTCATTGGCTGGCATAGGCTGCCTTGCACAGCATGTTGTTGATACTGGCTGGTTAGTATTTCTCCAATGACAGCACTTCTACCCTGGAATTAACAGCAGGCTATAATGGCAGCAAAGCACCATTGTGTGGCAACGACTTCATTTGCCTCAGTTTTCTTGTCTAGTCAACTATTCCACAAGTCCTGCCAAAGCTGTAGTATTTCACAGGTTGAGATTTCAGGGCTGCTGGCTGGTACCTTACATTTTATCAGTATCCTAAATGAGTGCACTAGCTCTTTGAGTATGCCTCGCATAATGGTGTCTGAACTTCAGACTGGTGACCGCTACCCTCTCTATGATGCTGTCCAGCTGATCAATGCAGGAACAATTTATCACCACTGAGGAGTCATGGCCCAGTAGCTGTGTAATTTTAATCCTGAACAGTGTGGACTGTTTTCACAGAATGCTATTTTGTGGCTGATGACATAATTGTTTTCTTTATTTCTACTATTTTACTCATGAAAAACAGAATATATGTTGAGTGTAGCATTTTAACAAGCAATAAACCTTTTAGAATATACATGCTTATTATGCTCAGTACATCAGCTTTTGAAAACAAGCCACAGCAAGATTCCTTGTGTTTATCTCTACACATGACCCTTATAGTCCTTTTTTTTTTTTTTTTTTTTTTTTTTTTTTTTTTTTTTTTTTTTTTTTTTTTTTTTTTTCAGTAACTTATTGAGAATTATTTGGTTGTTGCTCCCCAAAGTGTGATTCCCATAGTTCATGTGTGAGGAAAATAAAGTATTTTATGGAATCTTTAGAATAACAATATCTTTGCAAAATTTGCTAATCACAGTGATTCTTAGATAGCTTACATGCTTAAGAGTCAATAAGTATGCCCTGTTTCACACTGCTTTGAACTGTTAAACCAAGTACTTTTACACTAAATTCATTTCTTTCACCACTTCATTGCCTACATACGTCTTAATTTCCTCATTGAATCTCCTTGGACAAGAGAGGAATGTCTTCAAAGATCTCATATTTAATAAGAGGGAAATATATACAGCCATAAAAGAATTATGACCAAGGAAGGCAGCACAATGGACAGAGTAAGTGGAGAAATACTAAAAATCATGGGTTGCAGCATTGTTTGTCTTACATAAGATTCCTATTTGATATCTACATAAATAATAGTGTGCTCCCAGATGTAGGGAAGGAGTAGTAATTCCTATATACAAGGGAAAATAGCAAGGGTCAATAGCAAAAACTACAACATATGAGGCCTACCTGAACTTTAAGTAAAATACTTCAAAGGACCATAGTAAATATATTCGAGAGTATATGCAGGACTAAGGTGGTGATGTAGGAGCCAGCATGAATTCAGAATAGGACTTTCACATGAGTCACAGCTAATTGAATTTCAGTAGGCTGTATCAAAAGTGAATGACAGGAGTGCGCAGCTTGATTGTATAGCCATTGATTCCTCCAAACCTCTGGAGAAGATAAAGAAGAGAATATCCACAAGACAGAAACATCTAGAGGTGGGTGGAAAGCTACACATCAAATGTAGCAATGATAGAGAGAGAGATACCACAAGGCAGTAAATGAAGACCACTGTTGTTCCTAATTTATGTCAGTAATATTGGAGATAGGGTAAACTTAAATTTAAGATGTTTTTTTGTTGATGACATAGAACTCATTAGAAATTGCTTCCTGAGAAATGGGATGTTGGCACACATACTGGTTACTTTGTCAGATATAAGGTGTGCTTTGACATGTGACTTGAGCTTGTAAAATTACGTTGTGGACAAAGCTCAGTCAGGGTATACAAGAATAATGGTCCAAGTCCAGTTTGGAACATGCTGAGAAAATTAAATTTTAAACTTTGAGGACTGTTATCAGGTTTTTAGATTTTCCCCCTAAATTCATGCTTACTTTATATCTTATAGCATGGCATAATGACCACTTACAGTAGTGCAGTACAACAAAGAAAAAATGTATCGCACAACAATACACAAAACTTGCAAAGTAAAAATGATCTAAGTCCAGTCATAAATGACTTTAAAAGCTTAAAAATTATTCCTTTTTCTGAATATTACTATGAATGTATCACTTTTATACTTGATGCACAGGACATATTCAATAAAGCAATCTTTTATCTTGACATAATAGTAGATCTACTTGCAATGATGCAATATGACAGTGAAAACAATTAATATAGCATACACTGAACTAATTTTGCAAGGTAACAATTATTACAAAAGGCCTTACAATACTTGAATGAATTTAAAAGCAGAGAAACTATTGTTGGGCTTTGTATATGGCAGCACACTTGTTAGCTAATAATACGAAAGAAGTAACATTTATTTATACTACTATATAAACAACTGGAAAAACTCTACGTCCAGAGTTAAATGCATTTGTAATATTATGAAATATTACCTCACTCATCTTCATCATGGATTTTGCCAGCTGATAATCAACTAAAATACTGATGAGCTTCTGGGCCACAAAACTGCTTCAAAATTTGCAAATCACCATACTTTGATTTCAGGATGCCAAGAAGCTGTAGACAACTGTGCGGGGATAGGAAGTTCTCTAATTCTTGGAGTTGAGGAGCATCAGTGATCTTGTAGGTTTTATATGGACCAACATATGGCCATTGCAAGTGGGCCAGTTTATCATTCTGCATCGTGAGGGACTGTGTGATAGGTCTTTGACTGCAAGGACATTTCTTCTTGAAACTTTCACTCAGAAACTGTCACCACTGAAGAAAAAGGTTGTAGGTGGTGGGGAGCAGGCGTGGTAATTATAACAATAAATAATCACTCGCAGTCTCGTCACTTACTACAAAAACTTCTATTCTCACAGTGGATACACAATGCATGCAGCACAGAGAGTGCATTACAGAAAACTGATTGGGCAAAGATACAGTTGTTCTTGCTGCAGTGGGGCAGTGATATTATTGTGGGTTAGAGCCAATGGTTCTACATCCAGACAAGGTCTCGCCTACAGTCCACTATAACAAAGGGTCCTGGGAGTCTTCTTAAATTTTTATTATTTGACACCAGTCATTTGGCATTTTGCATGTTGTCTTTGTGATCACTAGGCAATATTTTTGTCACATTCAAGGTGGAAATGACCCTTCACTGAAAAAGTTATGTGGATGTAGTCAAACCTTCCTTTAGCAGGCACCAACAAATGACAGAAATGAAAAGAACTGTAGTTTTTGTTCTGTATTGAGCAATAATCACAGAATACATGGAGTTCACATGCACTGCTGGATATGGCATTAGTACCACAATGCCATAGCATAGACTAAATTTCATTTGAACCTTTGCTTGAAATGGTTTGATTGTAGGTGTAGAACGTGGGCTTTCCTGTAGCAAGACAATGTCCATTAAATGAGCAAAATGACAGTTGCCATTGGTAGTAAACTTCACCTCTTCAGATATTGGGAAATGGTGGATTTTTCTGATAATTCATAGTTGCAGCTCTGTTTTCAATTTTTCCACACATCTGCCATCCGGTCTGCTTAATTTCATAAAACTTGTCAACCACTCTTGTGTAGTTCATTTTGACCATTAAACCATTTTCTCTTCTTAATCAGATCCTGCAGAGTCCTTGGGTAGCCAAAACGTATGTTATATTTTGTCACAAAAATTAAATAATATTCGTAGGATACTGGACTGTCCATGAATTTGTTCAAGTATATCTGATGCAACTTGTTGACATTAACATCTTCAGATCAATAGCTTCTCACTGTCATGGAAGCTGTAATGGCATTATGCCCTTTGAACAATTGTGTATGTACATGAACTCTGATTCCAGGAGTGCTAGTTCTGCAAGGTTCACAGGAGAGCTTCTGTGAAGTTTGGAAGGTAGGAGATGAGGTACTGCCAGAATTGGAGCTGTGAGTACGGATCGTGACTCGTGCTTCAGTAGCTCAGTTGGTAGTGCACTTGCCCCAAAAAAGCAAAGGTCTGGAGTTCAAGTCTCGGTTCAGCACACAACTCTGATTGCTGTTACACTCTTAAGTTTGTGGGGTCCATTACCATGTTTACCCCTGGTCTCAGCATGTGCTTTCCCTGTAGTGACATGGGAACATTTCACAGTGATTAGGCATCAGTGTGCATCTGATGAGTTGATGAGCTTGAAGAAACAAATCCAAGAAAATATATTCTTGGAGGTTATAAGCCATGCACTATAGTCGGTTCCTTCTAAGCAGCAGAATCACAAAATACAAAATATCTGTTTACATATCTCATACAGAGAATCACATGGAAAAAAGTGTTAAATATTGGTTTTGATGTTGAGAGAGGCAGGGCGGGGGGGAGGGGGGGGGGGGGAGAGAGAGAGAGAGAGAGAGAGAGAGAGAGAGAGACGAGGAAGGGGGGGGGGGGGAATCTTGTGCTATATAACAAGTCAATCATGTACAGTGCCTTCAGACACTTTAATAAATGTTTTACTTTGCCACAAACACAAAAAGAAACAGTAACACACATGTTCCAGACTCATGTGTCATCCCTCCACCAAGAATTGGGAAAAATTTTCTCACAAACACTTTTATGAACATGTAGACCAACACATGCACAACCATTCCACAAAGACATGGGAACAAGCTTTTCTTCCTGGAAATAAACATCACCACAACTTGTGTAGACCCACAATTGCAACATTTTACAATAAAGTCTGTTAGTGGTTATCTTGGCAAAACCACAGAAGCAGGATGAAGAGGAAGGGATTATCAGACAATCAGTAATAATCAATCAATTGATGAACCAATAATCATTTTTTTATATATCAATTGATGTTGACAAAATTATCCTGACTAGGTAGGAGTTCAAACAGGTGCATTGAGAGAGGGGAACAGCAACACAGTCCTTACTTTCCTACTCCATCTTCCCTCTTCATCTTTGTTTTCCATCATCTGCAAAGCAGGTAGCTTTAACTTATGTCTGACAGTACTGGAAGTTTGGTCTCAAAGGTATGCACTGGCCAGTCATTTTGCATATTTTTAATATATGCTGTAAACATCATTTCATTTTAATTCTAGAGACTGCAACAATTGCAAAAGAAGGCAGAACTTATTCTGGAGTTGACAACTCTTTGCCGCAAATATGAGCTGCAAGAGGAGAAAGTGGTACCATTTCAAAAATCTTCAGTAGAAGTTCCAGATGCTACAGGACAAGAGATGCAAAGGGCTATGATAATGGAGCAGTTACAGGGGGTGAGTGAACAAATATTAAAAGTCAGTAGGCAAGTGTAGATGAGGATTTCATTTTTTATCACACTCTGATAAAAGATAATCAGGAATAGTATTTTAGAAATGACAATGTCAAACACTCATCACTTCACACACTGTTAAGTGCACTCCTCTAGAGAAGGGAACAATCTTCCTTCTGACAGCAACATAGAAATAAAGGCATGAATCAGAGAGGAGACCCACAACACAGGAACATACTTCTTCTGGTTGCTAGACATCATCAAAGAAAGACACAACAAGCAGCTAATGGACAAAGATTTTAGTCAGGAGAGAAACAAGAGTCAATTCTTGTAACCATTGCAACTCCACTGATTTTTCAGTTGTCTTCTTCCTTTATTGGGAAGAGATTTGAAAGATTCAATATTCAATGATCACTTACAAATATAAATATTAGGATGAATCAAAAAGTAATGCCTCCTGTGTCATAAAAAATTAATAATGAATAAGCATTTGTACACATTTGTGCTATCGTTGAACCCAGGCATCTAAATCAGTTTGGAAGAGATTCAGATTTTGCTTTTCGATCAATGATTTTAAAGCTGTTTTAACTTATCCATGGAGAATGTGTATGGGGACACCATAATGGATGTCAGCACTGTTCAGTGTTGGGTGGCAGACAACATTCGTAACAGATGCAAATTGAGGTCATTGTGATGAAATGACTTGAGAACACAGATGCATTAGAGTTCATGATCAACAGCAAAACCTATACAACCATACATAAGAAACTTAAAGAGCAAACCCCTGAATTTTTCCAAACTGGTTTTGTTGCATGGGTTCAATAAAAGCACAAATGTGTATAAATGCATTGTGTCTATGTCGAATGATAGTGTTGTTCAGGGCAGTTCAGGCTATGACCTGTACTAATTCTGCTATTGCGCATTCATTATTAAAATTTTTATGACACAGGAGTCATTACTTTTTGATCCACCCTCATATGAATTTCCTATGCCAGTATGTGTATTATCTTCTTTACATTTATAAACAACTAGAATCTCCATATGTTGTTGTTGTTGTGGTCTTCAGCTCTCCATGCTACTCTATCCTGTGCAAGCTTCTTCATCTCCCAGTACCTACTGCAACCTACATCCTTCTGAATCTGCTTGGTGTATTCATCTCTTGGTCTCCCTCTACGATTTTTACCCTCCACGCTGCCCTCCAATACTAAATTGGTGATCCCTTGATGCCTCAGAACATGCCCTACCAACTGATACCTTCTTCTAGTCAAGTTGTGCCACAAGCTTCTCTTCTCCCCAATCCCATTCAACACCTCCTCATTAGTTATGTGATCTACCCATCTAATCTTCAGCATTCTTCTGTAGCACCACATTTCGAAAGCTTCTATTCTCTTCTTGTCCAAACTATTTATCGTCCATGTTTCACTTCCATACATGGCTACACTCCATACAAATACTTTCAGAAATGACTTCCTGACACTTAAATCTATACTCGATGTTAACAAATTTCTCTTCTTCAGAAACGCTTTCCTTGCCATTGCCAGTCTACATTTTATATCCTCTCTACTTCGACCATCATCAGTTATTTTGCTCCCCCAAATAGCAAAACTCCTTTACTACTTCAAGTGTCTCATTTCCTAATCTAATTCCCTCAGCATCACCCAACTTAATTCGACTACATTCCATTATCCTCGTTTTGCTCTTGTTGATGTTCATCTTATATCCTCCCTCAAAGACACTATCCATTCCGTTCACCTGCTCTTCCAAGTCCTTTGCTGTCTCTGACAGAATTACAATGTCATCAGCGAACCTCAAAGTTTTTATTTCTTCTCCATGGATTTTAATACCCCCTACGAATTTTTCTTTTGTTTCCTTCACTGCTTGCTCAATATACAGATTGAATAACACCAGGGAGAGGCTACAACCCTTTCTCACTCCCTTCCCAACCACTGCTTCCCTTTCATGCCCCTCAACTTTCTATACAAATTGTAAATAGCCTTTCGCTCCCTATATTTTACCCTGGCCACCTTCAGAATTTGAAAGAGAGTATTCCAGTCAACATTGTCAAAAGCTTTCTCTAAGTCTATAAATGCTAGAAACGTAGGTTTGCCTTTCTTTAATCTAGCTTCTAAGATAAGCTGTACAGTCAGTATTGCCTCACGTGTTCCAAACTGATCTTCCCCAAGGTCAGCTTCTACTAGTTTTTCCATTCGTCTGTAAAGAATTCGTGTTAGTATTTTGCAGCCATGACTTATTAAACTGATAGTTCGGTAATTTTCACATCTGTCAACACCTGCTTTCTTTGGGATTGGAATTATTATATTCTTCTTGAAGTCAGGGTATTTCACCTGTCTCATACATCTTGCTCACCAGATGGTAGAGTTTTGTCAGGACTAGCTCTCCCAAGGCAATCAGTAGTTCTAATGGAATGTTGTCTACTCCAGGGGCCTTGTTTCGACTTATGTTTTTCAGTGCTCTGTCAAACTCTTCACGCAGCATCGTATCTCTCATTTCATCTTCATCTACAGGGTGTTTCAAAAATGACCGGTATATTTGAAACGGCAATAAAAACTAAACGAGCAGTGATAGAAATACACCGTTTGTTGCAATATGCTTGGGACAACAATACATTTTCAGGCGGACAAACTTTCGAAATTACAGTAGTTACAATTTTCAACAACAGATGGCGCTGCAAGTGATGTGAAAGATATAGAAGACAACACAGTCTGTAGGTGCGCCATTCTGTGCGTCGTCTTTCTGCTGTAAGCGTGTGCTGTTCACAACGTGCAAGTGTGCTGTAGACAACATGGTTTATTCCTTAGAACAGAAGATTTTTCTGGTGTTGGAATTCCACCGCCTAGAACACAGTGTTGCAACAAGACGAAGTTTTCAACGGAGGTTTAATGTAACCAAAGGACCGAAAAGCGATACAATAAAGGATCTGTTTGAAAAATTTCAACGGACTGGGAACGTGACGGATGAACGTGCTGGAAAGGTAGGGCAACCGCGTACGGCAACCACAGAGGGCAACGCGCAGCTAGTGCAGCAGGTGATCCAACAGCGGCCTTGGGTTTCCGTTCGCCGTGTTGCAGCTGCGGTCCAAATGACGCCAACGTCCACGTATCGTCTCATGCGCCAGAGTTTACACCTCTATCCATACAAAATTCAAACGCGGCAACCCCTCAGCGCCGCTACCATTGCTGCACGAGAGACATTTGCTAACGATATAGTGCACAGGATTGATGACGGCGATATGCATGTGGGCAGCATTTGGTTTACTGACGAAGCTTATTTTTACCTGGACGGCTTCATCAATAAACAGAACTGGCGCATATGGGGAACCAAAAAGCCCCATGTTGCAGTCTCATCGTCCCTGCATCCTCAAAAAGTACTGGTCTGGGCCGCCATTTCTTCCAAAGGAATCATTGGCCCATATTTCAGATCCGAAACCATTACTGCATCACGCTATCTGGACATTCTTCGTGAATTTGTGGCGGTACAAACTGCCTTAGACGACACTGTGAACACCTCGTGGTTTATGCAAGATGGTGCCCGGCCACATCGCACGGCCGACGTCTTTAATTTCCTGAATGAATATTTCGATGATCGTGTGATTGCTTTGGGTTATCCGAAACATACAGGAGGCGGTGTGGATTGGCCTCCCTATTCGCCAGACATGAACCCCTGTGACTTCTTTCTGTGGGGACACTTGAAAGACGAGGTGTACCGCCAGAATCCAGAAACAATTGAACAGCTGAAGCAGTACATCTCATCTGCATGTGAAGCCATTCCGCCAGACACGTTGTCAAAGGTTTCGGGTAATTTCATTCAGAGACTACGCCATATTGTTGCTACGCATGGTGGATATGTGGAAAATATCGTGCTATAGAGTTTCCCAGACCGCAGCGCCATCTGTTGTTGAAAATTGTAACTACTGTAATTTCGAAAGTTTGTCTGCCTGAAAATGTACTGTTGTCCCAAGCATATTGCAACAAACGGTGTATTTCTATCGCTGCTCGTTTAGTTTTTATTGCCGTTTCAAATATACCGGTCATTTTTGAAACACCCTGTACATCCTCTTCCATTTCCATAATATTGTCCTCAAGTACATCGCCCTTGTATAGACCCTCTATATACTCCTTCCACCTTTCTGCTTTCCCTTCTTTGCTTAGAACTGGGTTTCCATCTGAGCTCTTGATATTCATACAAGTGATTCTCTTTTCTCAAAGGGTCTCTTTAATTTTCCTGTAGGCAGTATCTATCTTACACCTAGTGAGATAAGCCTCTACATCCTTACATTTATCCTCTAGCCATCCCTGCTTAGCCATTTTGCACTTCCTGTCGATCTCATTTTTGAGACGTTTGTATTCCTTTTTGCCTGCTTCATTTAGTGCATTTTTATATTTTCTCCTTTCATCAATTAAATTCAATATTTCTTCTGTTACCCAAGGATTTCTACTAGCCCTCGTCTTTCTACCTACTTGAGCCTCGGCTGCCTTCACTACTTCATCCCTCAAAGCTACCCATTCTTCTTCTACTGTATTTCTTTCCCCCACGTATGTGTGGATGGATATGTGTGTGTGTGTGTGAGAGTGTATACCCGTCCTTTTTTCCCCCTAGGGTAAGTCTTTCCGCTCCCGGGATTGGAATGACTCCTTACCCTCTCCCTTAAAACCCACTTCCTTTCGTCTTTCCCTCTCCTTCCCTCTTTCCTGATGAGGCAACAGTTTGTTGCAAAAGCTTGAATTTTGTGTGTATGTATGTGTCTGTTTGTGTTTCTATCGACCTGCCAGCACTTCCGTATGGTAAGTCACATCATCTTTGTTTTTCAATATATATTTCTTAATAGAATGCGTTGCAATCACTGAAATGGTAGAGAGATGAAAATAGATAAGAAACAATCTTTATTTAAGAAAATCTACCATGAAGTCACTCACACTCAGATGTATCTTTAACACTGCACACCTGACATTTAGTTGTTTGTCTTGTATTATTTACACATCTATTAAAATTTTTTATCTGGACAACATGGGAATTTTTAATGGGAATTGATTTCTCTTAACACTTTTCCCTGTTCAGATTTTGAATTAATCATTTTTATTGCAAAATATAAATGATTATATTCACAAATACACTTTGAAATTCTTTTTCCAATGGTAAACTAATATTACATGAAAAATTTCACAGACGAGTGACACTCTTACTCTGATGGATCATTTCTGGCAAAAAGTTGCAAAGGTGCAAATGCGTCATACAGAGCTACAGCTGGTCCACAATCAACTCCAGGAAGAGAATAGAGAACTGAGACAAGCACTGTGCAATTATCTTCAAGAACTTGCTCCTCACAAGGAAGTACAGCTTCCATTCTAACCTGCACTAACATTCTCGTTCATATATAAATGCACTGTCAATAACAACAAGAGCATATTCTAAATTATTGGATCATGATATGCAATCATTTTTATGTGTGTTTCTCTCTTCATTTTTTTCAAATCTGATATCTATCATACAGAATAAAATTAGCATTATGAATGAAAACTGTGTATTCTATTCTCATGCAAATTCCACAATTCCACTATTTCGACTATGATGCAGTGCTATGGGTTTATTTATGACATTCATTTATTTACTGCATTTTAATCATATATATAGTATAATATATTTTATGTCCTCAGACATTTTATTTAAAATCTAGTGTTTTGAGTGAAAAATTATTCAAGTTTAGTAGGAAAATGTCCAGTCATGGGGATAGCTGTATACATGTCTGAGGACATATGGAATTCAGTAGTGTAACAAAATATAATAATGTGAAAAAGATGTAGAACTCTCTACAATTGAAATGCTAAAGCAATGGAAAAATACAGTTATTGTTTGTGGAAATAGGTTACCAGATGAAGACAAACAGTTTTGTAATCGCATGAAGTTAACTTTTGGAAGACATTAACTCGATCAAGAAAAATATTATTATATCTGATGACTTAATACTGATTTCTAAAATATTCAGATATGACATTATAGATTCACTAAGCTCAATCAACATAAGCCCAGCTGTAACTTAACTATTGTAGCCCTTACTTTCAGGCCAGTAACTTTCATTGAAAACAAATAATTTTCTGTAACAAGCGATTAAAATTTTCTGTAGGCCTTCAAAACAAAAAAAAAATAGTTTTTGATAAAAATAATATAAGCAGGAGTGCCTCGTTGAAATTGATATAATTTTAACCACTACAGGTTTGTTTTGCATGCATGTGGAAAGTATAATAATGAGAAACGTACCAAGGGCACTCCCGTCCCCCCCCCCCCCCTCTCCTCACCACCCTACCCCACCCCAGCCTTCAGGAAAAGATGATATAGTCTGAAGTAACCAAGTAATACACAAAACTGATCCAAGTAATGCAAATATTGCTTTAGTCACATCCATACATAACAAGACAAAAGACGTGTACAAAAGGTGTAACATGAGCAATACACAGAACAACTGATGTGAGTAGTACAACTAAAAGAACATAGTGAGGGTGACCCAGCACTGCTTCATGTTTATATAGGTGAGAGTCTGTGGTAGACAGCATGTTCTCTGTCTGGCTCTGAGTGGCTGGCCCGTGCTCATACAGTTGGCAGCTGATTTAAGTACACACACACACACACACACACACACACACACACACACACTGCGGCACTACACTTGGAGACATATTCCTTTCCTCTCCGATTCTGCGTAGAACCTCCTCATTCCTTACCTTATCAGTCCACCTAATTTTCAACATTCGTCTATAGCACCACATCTCAAATGCTTCGATTCTCTTCTGTTCCAGTTTTCCCACAGTCCATGTTTCACTACCATACAATGCTGTACTCCAGACATACATCCTCAGAAATTTCTTCCTCAAATTAAGGCCGGTATTTGATATTAGTAGACTTCTCTTGGCCAAAAATGCCTTTTTTGCCATAGCGAGTCTGCTTTTGATGTCCTCCTTGCTCCATCCATCATTGGTTATTTTACTGCCTAGGTAGCAGAATTCCTTAACTTCATTGACTTCGTGACCATCAATCCTGATGTTAAGTTTCTCGCTGTTCTCATTTCTACTACTTCTCATTACCTTCATCTTTCTCCGATTTACTCTCAAACCATACTGTGTACTCATTAGACTGTTCATTCCGTTCAGCAGATCATTTCATTCTTCTTCACTTTCACTCAGGATAGCAATGTCATCAGCGAATCGTATCATTGATATCCTTTCACCTTGTGTTTTAATTCCACTCCTGAACCTTTCTTTTATTTCCATCATTGCTTCCTCGATGTACAGATTGAAGAGTAGGGGCGAAAGGCTACAGCCTTGTCTTACAGCCTTCTTAATACGAGCACTTCGTTCTTGATCGTCCACTCTTATTATTCCCTCTTGGTTGTTGTACATATTGTATATGACCCGTCTGTCCCTATAGCTTACCCCCCACTTTTTTCAGAATCTCGAACAGCTTGCACCATTTTATATTGTCGAACACTTTTTCCAGGCCGACAAATCCTATGAAAGTGTCTTGATTTTTCTTTAGCCTTGCTTCCATTATTAGCCGTAACGTCAGAATTGCCTCTCTCGTCCCTTTACTTTTTCTAAAGCCAAACTGATCCTCACCTAGCGCATTCTCAATTTTCTTTTCCATTCTTCTGTATATTATTCTTGTAAGCAGCTTTGATGCACGAGCTGTTAAGTTGATTGTGCAATAATTCTCACACTTGTCAGCTCTCGCCGTCTTCGGAATTGTGTGGATGATGCTTTTCCGAAAGTCAGATGGTATATCGCCAGACTCATATATTCTACACACCAACGTGAATAGTCGTTTTGTTGGCACTTCCCCCAATGATTTTAGAAATTCTGATGGAATGTTATCTATCCCTTCTGCCTTATCTGACTGTAAGTCCTCCAAAGCTCTTTTAAATTCCGATTCTAATACTGGATCCCCTATCTCTTCTAAATCGACTCCTGTTTCTTCTTCTATCACATCAGACAAACCTTCACCCTCATAGAGGCTTTCAATGTATTCTTTCCACCTATCTGTTCTCTCCTCTGCATTTAACAGTGGAATTCCCATTGCACTCTTAATGTTACCACCGTTGCTTTTAATGTCACCAAAGGTTGTTTTGACTTTCATGTACGCTGAGTCTGTCCTTCCGACAATCATATCTTTTTCAATGTCTTCACATTTTTCCTGCAGCCATTTCGTCTTAGCTTCCCTGCACTTCCTATTTATTTCATTCCTCAGCGACTTGTATTTCTGTATTCCTGATTTTCCCGGAACATGTTTGTACTTCCTCCTTTCATCAATCAACTGAAGTATTTCTTCTGTTACCCATGGTTTCTTCGCAGCTACCTTCTTTGTACCTATGTTTTCCTTCCCAACTTCTGTGATGGCCCTTTTTAGAGATGTCCATTCCTCTTCAACTGTGCTGCCTACTGCGCTATTCCTTATTGCTGTATCTATAGTGTTAGAGAACTTCAAACGTATCTCGTCATTCCTTAGTACTTCCGTATCCCACTTCTTTGCGTATTGATTCTTCCTGACTAATGTCTTGAACATCAGCCTACTCTTCATCACTACTATATTGTGATCTGAGTCTATATCTGCTCCTGCGTACGGCTTACAATCCAGTATCTGATTTCAGAATCTCTGTCTGACCATGATGTAATCTAATTGAAATCTTCCCGTATCTCCTGGCCTTTTCCAAGTATACCTCCTTCTCTTGTGATTCTTGAACAGGGTATTCGCTATTACTAGCTGAAACTTGTTACAGAACTCAATTAGTCTTTCTCCTCTTTCATTCCTTGTCCCAAGCCCATATTCTCCTGTGACCTTTTCTTCTACTCCTTCCCCTACAACTGCATTCCAGTCGCCCATGACTATTAGATTTTCGTCCCCCTTCACATACTGCATTACCCTTTCAATATCCTCATACACTTTCTCTATCAGTTCATCTTCAGCTTGCGACGTCGGCATGTATACCTGAACTACCGTTGTCGGTGTTGGTCTGCTGTCGATTCTGATTAGAACAACTCGGTCACTGAACTGTTCACAGTAACACACTCTCTGCCCTACCTTCCTATTCATAACGAATCCTACACCTGTTATACCATTTTCTGCTGCTGTTGATATTACCCGATACTCATCTGACCAGAAATCCTTGTCTTCCTACCACTTCACTTCACTGACCCCTACTATACCTAGATTGAGCCTTTGCATTTCCCTTTTCAGATTTTCTAGTTTCCCTACCACATTCAAGCTTCTGACATTCCACACTCCGACTCGTAGAACATTATCCTTTCTTTGATTATTCAATCTTTTTCTCATGGTAACCTCCCCCTTGGCAGTCCCCTCCCAGAGATCCGAACGGGGTACTATTCCGTAATCTTTTGCCAATGGAGAGATCATCATGACACTTCTTCAATTACAGGCCACATGTCCTGTGGATACACATTACGTGTCTTTAATGCAGTGGTTTCCATTGCCTTCTGCATCCTCATGTCGTTGATCATTGCTGATTCTTCCACCTTTAGGGGCAATTTCCCACCCCTAGGACAAGAGAGTGCCCTGAACCTCTATCCGCTCCTCCACCCTCTTTGACAAGGTCGTTGGCAGAATGAGACTGACTTCTTATGCCAGAAGTCTTTGGCCGCCAATACTGATTATTTATCAAAATTTAGGCAGTGGCGGGGATCAAACCCGGGACCGAAGACGTGTTGATTATGAATCAAAGACGCTGCCCCTAGACCACGGTAGACCGCTGGAGCATAGAGCCAGAATTTGTGGACACAATGGCATGTCGGAGGGCAGTGGGTCCATGCAGCACCCGATGAGAGCACCAAGGAGGAGGGTGCCATCACGATCTCTGTGTTATCATCAGCCGGCAAGTCCCAGTGCAGAGGAGATGGGGCTGGATCCATTGGTGATGATGACTGAGACAATATGGCGAGGGGGCCAGTGGAAGCAGCTTGGCTGGAAAAGCAAACTGCATCAATGGACCCCAGGTCAAAGGTGGACAGGTACCTGGTGCCAGGAAATTGTAGCTCCAGGGTGCTGCACATGGAGGAGAGAGCCAATGGGATGGAGGCACCTCTACAGTGGGCAATGATGAGCTCGAGATGGAGGGTAGTGGGGTGGACTGCAGCGACGGGCGCTGCGCCCATGAACAAACAGCTTCCAGCAACAAGCAGGAGCACAACTGATCAATGTGGCATGTCAACAGCCTGTAGGCTGTATGCATGGTACAAAGACGGAGACCCTGGTGGCAGACAGCAGTGGCTTTTATCTACTTGTGCTGGTGACCAAACCCTTGTGCCCACTCCAGCAATCCTAGCATGAAGTGACTGGATGAACTTAACTGCAGCAGTCACTGTGCATGCTGCAGATGGTGGAGGAGTGTCTATGGTTGCTGGCTGTGAAGCATCTCAGCCAGGCTCTGCTCCCCCATAGGCATGAAGCAATATGTGCTCAGAAAATGGAGAAGGGCATCATCTGGCAAAGAATCCACAACAAAATTTTAATTTGGGACTTGAATTTATGCACCAGTCATTCCACCTCACCATTTGATTAAGGGTGGAATGGTGGATCAGTAACATGACAAATGCTGTGACAGGAACAAAACAATTGAAAGGTGTGAGAAACGAACTGGGGCGCATTATTGAAAACTAAGGGACAAGGTAACCCCTCAACAGAAAAAACACTCAAAAGTGTATGAATTGTAACCTTCCCTGACATCAGTACACGCCAGATAATGTAAGGAAATGAGAAAATGTATCCACAACCTAGACCAATAGGAATTCAAGCCTACATGAATGCGTTCCCATTGCTGTGATGGAGTAGGCCAGAGGGACAGAACCATCCGGGCAGCTGCCTGTTGTCAAGAATACTACTCACAAGCTGTGACAAAACAGAAAATTTCACTATAAACCCCTGGATAAAAATGTGTCTCTTAGGTAACAGTTTGTGTGCAAAACTCCCCAATGGCCCTGGTGGCAAAAGCATAGAAGATCATAAAGTAACAGTGTGGGAATGACTACTCTGGGAGAGAGGTCTTCTGTAGAAAACAGCAAAACACCATCAAAAACAGAGAGTCGATACCATAAGAAAAAATAGTTGCACCGGGGAGTCTGAAGCCCAACCCAACAGTTTATCTTCTCAGCCCTTTAGCACAAATCAAAGCACCTAGCGAACAACATGTTTGGTGACAATGGCAGCTGCTATGCATGAGCTCATAATTGGGGACTGAGGTCTGCATTCCAGTATCAAGATGGAAGCAAAGCTATTCTTGATGATCAAAGTTAGGATCAGGACCCACAGGAAGGAAAGACAAGGCATCTGCAGTGGCATGTTTAGGCATAGGTCGAAAATGTATTTCATAATTGTAGTGAAACAAGAAGAGCACCCAGAATTGTAAATAGTGTGCTGCCTTGTCAGGAAAGGAAGTGTGAGTATGCCAAGAGCCTCTTTTTCCATCTGAGAGTAACATTAGTGGGCCAGAATGAGATTTAGAGGCAAAAGTAACTGGTCGTTCATAGCCATTAGCATATTGGTGCACTAGGAGGACCATGCTGAGGCTGTACTGTTGCCAAAACTATATGCTAGTCAGGAGAGAACATAACTAAACAGGGGACCAAGAGTAATTTGGTTTTCAATATTTGAAAAGTACGTTCACAATCTGGATTCCAGCAAAATGGTACATTCTTGCATAACAATGAGTGGGTCAAATTGGCTGCCCAACCCCCTCCCCCGCAGGAATTTATGGTAGTAGGCTATCTTCCCTAGGAAGGCCTCAAATCTCTGTCATGGCTGACGGGTTAGGTGTAGACATAACAACAGAGATGTATTCTGGCAGAGGGTGAAACGCATTACGTGACACCTTGAACCCCAAATAAACAATATAAGGTTGAAAAAATTGACATTTTGTGAGGTTCCTAAGGACTGTAAGATAAACAACAAAGTGCACAAATTTTTCAGGCAATCAGCTGTGGAGGAGCTCATGACAACAATATCATCTCAATAGTTAATGCAACCCAGGACGGGCATGGTCAGGTGCTGTAAAAATCATGGGAAAATAGTAGAGGCAGTAGCCACATCAAAAGGAAGGCAAAAATATTGACAGAGACCAAAAGGAGTATTCAAAACCAGAATTCCCTGAAACTCTTCATCCACAGGAACATGCAGATATGCTTCAGAAAAATCAATTTTCTAAAGGTACTGGACACACAGTATTTTCACCAACAGTCCCTCCTCCCATGGGAGAGAATACATATCTAAGATCGACTACGCGTTGACAGTAATACTGAAGTTACTATAGAGGTGTAAGGCCATACGCTAAATAAATAAAACACACACACACACACACACACACACAATTTCGAGCTTTTGCAACCCCCGGTTGCTTCGTCAGGAAAGAGGGAAGGAGAGGGAAAGACGAAAGGATGTGGGTTTTAAGGGAGAGGGTAAGGAGTCATTCCAATCCCGGGAGTGGAAAGACTTACCTTAGGGGGAAAAAAGGACAGGTATACACTCGCACACACACACATATCCACCCACACATATACAGACACAAGCAGACATATTTAAAGGCAAAGAGTTTGGGCAGAGATGTCAGTCGAGGCGGAAGTGCAGAGGCAAAGATGTTGTTGAATGACAGGTGAGGTATGAGTGGCGGCAACTTGAAATTAGCGGAGATTGAGGCCTGGTGGATAACGAGAAGAGAGGATATATTGAAGGGCAAGTTCCCATCTCTGGAGTTCGGATAGGTTGGTGTTAGTGGGAAGTATCCAGATAACCCGGACGGTGTAACACTGTGCCAAGATGTGCTGGCCGTGCACCAAGGCATGTTTAGCCACAGGGTGATCCTCATTACCAACAAACACTGTCTGCCTGTGTCCATTCATACGAATGGACAGTTTGTTGCTGGTCATTCCCACATAGAAAGCGTCACAGTGTAGGCAGGTCAGTTGGTACATCATGTGGGTGCTTTCACATGTGGCTCTGCCTTTGATCGTGTACACCTTCCGTGTTACAGGACTGGAGTAGGTGGTGGTGGGAGGGTGCATGGGCCAGGTTTTACACTGGGGGCGGTTACAAGGGTAGGAGCCAGAGGGTAGGGAAGGTGGTTTGGGGATTTCATAGGTATGAACCAAGAGGCTACGAAGGTTAGGTGGACGGCAGAAAGACACTCTTGGTGGAGTGGGGAGGATTTCATCAAGGATGGATCTCATTTCAGGGCAGGATTTGAGGAAGTCGTATCCCTGCTGGAGAGCCACATTCAGAGTCTGATCCAGTCCCAGGAAGTATCCTGTCACAAGTGGGGCACTTTTGTGGTTCTTCTGAGAGAGGTTCTGGGTCTGAGGGGATGAGGAAGTGGCTCTGGTTATTTGCTTCTGTACCAGGTCAGGAGGGTAGTTGCGGGATGCGAAAGCTGTTTTCAGGTTGTTGGTGTAATGGTTCAGGGATTCAGGACTGGAGCAGACTCATTTGCCACGAAGGCCTAGGCTGTAGGGAAGGGACCGTTTGATATGGAATGGGTGGCAGCTGTCATAATGGAGGTACTGTTGCTTGTTGGTGGGTTTGATGTGGACGGATGTGTGAAGCTGGCCATTGGACAGATGGAGGTCAACGCCAAGGAAAGTGGCATGGGATTTGGAGTAGGACCAGGTGAATCTGATGGAACCAAATGGCTCTGAGCACTATGGGACTTAACGTCTATGGTCATCAGTCACTTAGAACTACTTAATCCTAACTAACCTAAGGACATCACACACATCCATGCCCAAGGCAGGATTCAAACCTGCGACCGTAGCAGTCGCGCGGCTCCGAACTGAGCGCCTAGAACCGCTAGATCACCGCAGCCGGCCTGATGGAACCAAAGGAGTTGAGGTTGGAGAGGAAATTCTGGAGTTCTTCTTCACTGTGAGTCCAGATCATGAAGATGTCATCAATAAATCTGTACCAAACTTTCGGTTGGCAGGCTTGGGTAACCAAGAAGGCTTCCTCTAAGTGACCCAGAAATAGGTTGGCATACGAGGAGGCCATCCTGGTACCCATGGCTGTTCCCTTTAATTGTTGGTATGTCTGGCCTTCAAAAGTGAAGAAGTTGTGAGTCAGGATGAAGCTGGCTAAGGTGATGAGGAAAGAGGTTTTAGGTAGGGTGGCAGGTGATCAGCGTGAAAGGAAGTACTCCATTCCAGCGAGGCCCTGGACGTGTGGGATATTTGTGTATAGGGAAGTGGCATCAATGGTTACAAGGATGGTTTCCGGGGTTAACAGACAGGGTAAGGATTCCAGGCGTTCAAGAAAGTGGTTGGTGTCTTTGATGAAGGATGGGAGACTGGATGTAATGGGTTGAAGGTGTTGATCTACGTAGGCAGAGATATGTTCTGTGGGGGCTTGGTAACCAGCTACAATGGGGCGGCCGGGATGTTTGGGTTTGTGAATTTTAGGAAGTAGGTAGAAGGTAGGAGTGCGAGGTGTCGGTGGGGTCAGGAGGTTGATGGAGTCAGGTGAAAGGTTATGTAGGGGGCCTAAGGTTCTGAGGATTCCTTGAAGCTCCGCCTGGACATCAGGAATGGGATTACCTTGGCAAACTTTGTATGTGGTGTTGTCTGAAAGCTGACGCAGTCCCTCAGCCACATACTCCCGACGATCAAGTACCACGGTCGTGGAACCCTTGTCAGCCAGAAGAATGATGATGGATCTGTCAGCTTTCAGATCATGGGTAGCCTGGGCTTCGGCTGTGGTGATGTTGGGAGTAGGATTAAGGTTTTTCATGAAAGATTGAGAGGCAAGGCTGGAAGTGAGAAATTCCTGGAAGGTTCGGAGAGGGAGATTTTGAGGAAGAGGAGGTGGGTCCCACTGTGATGGAGGACGGAACTGTTCCAGGCAGGGTTCAATTTGGATAGTGTCTTGGGGAGTTGGATCATTAGGAGTGGGATCAGGATTATTTTTCCTCATGGCAAAGTGATATTTCCAGCAGAGACTATGAGTGTAGGACAGTAAATCTTTGACAAGGGCAGTTTGGTTGAATGTGGGAGTGGGGCTGAAGGTGAGGCCTTTGGATAGGACAGAGGTTTCGGATTGGGAGAGAGGTTTGGAGGAAAGGTTAACTACTGAATTGGGGTGTTGTGGTTCCACATTGTGTTGGCTAGAATTTTGAGGTGTTTGGGGGAGTGGAGCTGGAAGTGGGAGATTGAGTAGGTGGGAGAGACTGGATCTGTGTGCAATGAGAGGAGGTTGAGGTTTGTTGGAAAGGTTGTGGAGGATGAGTGAGTTGCCTTTCCGGAGGTGGGAAACCAAGAGATTGGATAGTTTTTTGAGGTGGAGGGTGGCATGCTGTTCTAATTTGCGGTTGGCCTGTAGGAGGATGCTATGAACAGCCAGTGTGGATGTGGGAGAGGAAAGACTGAGGAATTTGATTAGGGATAGGAGTTGACGAGTGTGTTCATTGGCTGAGTCAATGTATAGGTGAAGGATTAGGCGGGTGAGGGCTATGGATTGTGTAGTTTGGAACTGGTATAGGGACTGATAGAAAGAAGGATTACAGCCAGAGATGGGAACTTTAAGTGTGAGGCCTTTGGGGGTAATGCCAAATGTCGGACAGACCTGAGTAAATAAAATATGGGAGCATAATCTGGCTAGGGTGAAGGCATGTTTGCGGAGGGAATGTAAATAAAATGTAATGGGGTCGTTTTAGGGATGGTGTGAGGCTGACATGGTATTAGAAGGTGGAAAGGGTAACATGAGACTAAAGCGAAAATAAAAAAAAAATAAAAGTATATGGGGAGAGATAAAGGTGTGAAAAAAGTCGAAAAAGTGTTGGATTGAGATGAGCTATGTTGATCCTGTGCAGAACTTTGGTTGGGGAACAACGATGAGTACAAAGGTTAGGTAGTTGTGTTGCCTCCGAAACACGTTAAAGGTTGGGGAAATTCAGGAAAATTTCAAAAAAACTGCGTTTAAATGTATTCAAAGGACTGGTTATGTGCTGGCAGATTATGAAAATGAGGCTAACAATTGTCTGACGAAGAAATAATAACGTTTAAACCTGTGGGAAGCTGCTAAAAAGTAATCGGTTATGTGGGAAAAAACGAGAATGGAAATAAAACGAAAGTTGTTGGAAATAGCTGAAAAGGTTGTTTAATGGGTGAAAGGAACTGAAGCTGTGAAATAGTATTCACGAGTTTACACGAAATGTTTGTAAACTGGGAACAGTGGATTTTATAGCAGCGGTAATGTTGAAAGCGTCAAAAATTTTTAGGTTATGGTTTGGAAGTAAATTACGTATTATTGAGTATATTTAGGCAGGATAAATTGTATGGTAGATTACGGAAAAAGGGAAGATTAATACAAAGTGAAACTACTTGTACAAACAACAAGAGAAAGTAAGATGACAGAAAAGATTTCGAAATGCAACAGTGACAATGGAGGATGCTAAGTTCACCCAACCTGGATATGCTGTGACGTAGTGGTGGGCAGGAAATCGCGTATCTGTTAGAAATCGCAGTGACTGAGAAGTCACAGATATCACAGTAGCAACTTTACAGAATCTAACTGCGATTTCAGTCACAGTTAGCAGTCGCAAGTAGTATTTCACATTCAAAGACGTGAGCCATCTATTGGTCGAATTTAGCACTGCTTTCTGCGATTTCAGTGAAAAGTCGCAACTAAGAGTCGCAAGTAGCAACTAAAAAGCGCGGTTAACAGTGGCATCTGTTGGCCGAAGTTCGTACTACGTCCATCTCTGCGGTACGCTATGGAGTCTAACTGCGATTTCCGTGACAAGTCGCAACTAAGAGTCGCAAGTAGCAACTAGAAAGCGCGGTTAACAGTGCCATCTGTGGGTCAAAGTTCGTACTACGTCCATCTCTGCGGTACGCTATGGAGTCTAACTGCGATTTCCGTGACAAGTCGCAACTAAAAGTCGCAAGTAGCAACTAAAAAGCGCAGTTAGCACTGCCATCTGTTGAGCAAAGTTCATACTACGCTATTCGCTACAGAGTCAAACTGCGATTTCTGTGACAAATCGCAACTAAGAGTCGCAAGTAGCAACTAAAAAGCGCAGTTAACATACTTTTCCTAGTGTCATCTGTTGACCGACGTACGTACTTCGTTATGAGAGCCTTGTGCGGTGTGCCTCACGAGATCGATGTGCTGTGTGTGCATATGAAGGGCTTATTTCAATAGTGGTACAAGTCCATTTTTGTTATTTTGAGATATAGAGTCGTAAAGTTAAATGAGTGCTGAAAAATCTGCAGTTGAAATACCAGAAATATTCAAGCATATGGCTTCTTGCTAGAGATGAACCTTTATTTATGTTTGTTTGGATCGCTAACTTCAGAAGCATTATAGACAGAAAAGTGTAGGTAATGGACTTGTACCACTATTGAAATAAGCCCTTCATATTATATGACGACATGCACATTCAGCATCAGTTATGGTAGGTCAAATACTGCTGTGACTCTGAATGTATTATATTAATAAGAAGCAACATTGCCTTTTTCTCCTGAAAATATCAAGTAACGTAACAAATGTGTTTGATTCTGCTTCCAATATGACAGTTTTGGTTAATACTCCACATGCCTACAGGACTTTGCAATGTTAACACAGCAGAACTCAGACATCTGTATAAGTGTAGAGAAATGAAAACAGTCATATGAATGCCTCACTTTTGTTCCGACACAGTTCAAGACTCGGGAGAAAAGTTTTACACCTGGTGTTCTACATGGCAACTTCACACACAAGAACTTTTTGCCGACACTACTACCACCTACATAAGTAAGCTTTTCCTGTGTAACTTTCAAGTAATGCACTTAAGCTATTCCTGATTTAACTGGAAGATCTGTACTTCCCACTTTCATATCAACGGCCTCAAAATGCATATTGTAGACTTCGGGATATGTTACAGGTCAGTGTCACACCAAGATTGGCGAGAAAGGGGGGTGGGGGGGGGGGGGGGCGGCACGTCGGTATCCAACAAGTGTTTACCAATAAATAAGTGGCGGAAAATTACGGGTATAGGACGGCTTAACATGTGGAAAATAACATTTTTATTATTCACTCAATGTATTTAACATTTATTATTCCTTTAAAATCGCACAACAACTTCAATAAAACACTTTAATCAGTCACACACTTATTTCATAATTATTTCACTTTTAAACTCCAAATCCTCTAAGAGCTGCCTTGAATCTTCACGAGTCTCTCTCAACAGCCTTGATGTGGATAGATATGTACAGCAAACAGTAATCAGTCAGAACTGCGTCTGCAAAAACACAAGGATTATTAAACAATTTTTGCTGTCACTTTACTAGCAATATAATTGACAGAGTACATTGCTAATATTTGCTATATCACATTCGCAAGAACGATCTCACTGAAGTAATTAAGTCCATCAAAACGCTTAGAAACTAACCTCTCGTCTGACGAAAACGGTCTAAAGACTGACAATTTCTTCAGCTCTGTTGACAATGATATTTTGAATTATCACTTTACTGAGTGACTGAAATGTAGTTCAGGTACCTATGAACATAACAATATGTTAGAATTCATTTTCTAAACACGAACTATTACGGTACTGTGCGGCTACTTACATATTAATTACACTATTAATATTTTCACAGTTGTTTCTTTAATACAAAATTAAAGCCAACGGAAGAATAAACGTAAAACATACTTACCAATGACAGATTTGTTGAGATGCAATTTTCTGTGTGGACAGATGTAACTTTTTCATACGGTGGTACGTCGCAGAAATCGCAGGAGTCACAGAAATCGCAGAAGTAGCAGAAGTCACAGAAATCGCAGAAGTAGCAGAAATCGCAGAAGTCGCAGAAATCGCGGAAGTAGCAGAAATAGCAGTGGCGGAGGGATACGCGACTTAGGTTCCTTAACTGCGACTCTTAACTGCGACAAATCACAGTTAAGAATAACAGATACTGAAAAGTAGCATTCACAGAAATCACTGATATCGGAAAATCGCAGTTTAGCCCAACACTACAGTGTGACGTCATTAAGACGTATATACGCTTTAGTCGATTAACGCACCTATCGACTTTTACGAACGTTCGAGATTCTAAACTGTCGTCAGCTAGTGGCTTGTTTTGACGCGTGCGATTCTGAAAGCAGCTCAGTGTGGTAGCGTATATGTATTTCGCCAAAATAAAAGAGCTGGATATTAATAGAAATATTCCTGACCGTGGCCTTGAAAACACCACGTAAAAAAGTGAAGTCTTCTTATGTCCCGACCAGATTAGATTGTGTGATTGTTGTATTGAATGCTTACGCCGAAAATAATATTTATTTATTATCAACATTTTAGTATGGTTTCATACAATTGGTCTTGTCAGTACATATTAGAATGTAGCAGCATACTCTTGCCGACTTTTTTTTCTTAATTTATATAGCTGAAAGAGAACTCGTGCAAGTTTGTTAGCTAAGTAATTTATATGTCCATCCCAAGATAGTCTTTTATCAACCATAATTCCAAGTAATTTTACACTTGGACCGCAGAGACGGGTACCTTAGTGTCCAGTAATGACTGATGTGTAGAATGATTGATTTTCGAACTTAAAAAGAAAAATATGAGGCATTGTTGAAGAAAAATCGTCGACCGGAGATGAAATACGAGGGGAAGTGGATTTCTCAATGTAATCTTAACCAAAGATTAGTGTCTAGTACTGATTGACGTATGAAATGATTGAATGCAGTGTCAAAGCATTCCTTGGCGGTATTATAGTGTCAAAGCATTCCATGGTAGTAAGCTTTTCTCTCATTAGTCTCTCGAATGCTGAACACATAATTAGAGACGAGCAAACGAAAAACAACGCACAGGACACAAACACAGTACAATAAACGATTTAAACGCAAGGAACGCAAAACACATTTCAACGAATGGCGCAGAGCACAGCGCTACCCTGTCACAATCTCTCGAAAGTTCACAAAAGTCGAATAGTCGATATACGGTTTCTATCGTTTTCGATGTAGCGTGTATACGTCATAATGACGTCACATCGTATCCAAGTCCGGTGAACTTAGCATCCTCCAGTGAGAATAACAAATGTAATTGTTGGGTTCAAATTAGTGATATAAATAAAATAGAAAGAAACATTCCACATGGGAAAAATATATTAAAAACAAAGATTCGATGACTTACCAAACGGGAAAGCGCTGGTTAAACTACCTTTTCAGCTACTTCCAACAACTTTCGTTTTATTTCCATTCCCGTTTTTTCCCACATAACCGATTACTTTTTAGCAGCTTCCCACAGGTTTAAACGTTATTATTTCTTCGTCAGACAATTGTTAGCCTCATTTTATAATCTGCCAGCACATAACCAGTCCTTTGAATACATTTACACGCAGTTTTTTTGAAATTTTCCTGAATTTCCCCAACCTTTAACGTGTTTTGGAGGCAACACAACTACCTAACCTTTGTACTCATCGTTGTTCCCCAACCTAAGTTCAGCACAGGATCAACATAGCTCATCTCAATCCAACACTTTTTCGACTTTTTTCACACCTTTATCTCTCCCCATATACTTTTATTTTTTTTTTTTTTATTTTCGCTTTAGTCTCATGTTACCCTTTCCACCTTCTAATACCATGTCAGCCTCACACCATCCCTAAAACGACCCCATCAGCAGAGTACAGAACTAAGTACAAAGAGAGAGGAATCTTCAGAACCTCTCGTTTTTATGGTAATATGAAAAAAAAAAAGGTATAGACTATCTCAAGCTTCAGTTCTAGGAATAATCCTGTTTTTGATCTATGTAAATGAGATGCCAGAAAAAATAACTGGGTTGCTCAAGTAATATCCTTATCGATAATGCATATATATGACAAGCAGAAATTAAAGACACACATGCTTGTCTGGTGGAAAATGGATTGTCAGATCATGATACACCGTTAATTACAGTAAGTAACTTAGACTGATTAATGGAAAACTACTGAAGATTTTTTTAAAAAATCTTATAAATGTTGACTGGTATGAAGTTTACAAGTCTGATGTTAGCTCTGAATACAATATATTTTAATGAGTTTGCATTCATGTTTGAAAGATATTTCCTTAGAAGGATAATTAAATGTAATAACAAAAAAC
This sequence comes from Schistocerca serialis cubense, assembly GCF_023864345.2. NCBI lineage: Eukaryota > Metazoa > Arthropoda > Insecta > Orthoptera > Acrididae > Schistocerca > Schistocerca serialis. The sequence goes on along the minus strand of NC_064646.1, from coordinate 444,331,829 downwards.
CATTAAAGAAACCTTTGCTTACGACAGGTATAAGTCTCTTCGCAATGGAAAAATGAAACATAAATACATAATAGCCACAGCAAGTAATAATTTACAGTACTGTGATATTATATTATACAGTACTGCAACATATTAAAAAAAGTTGTAAAAATACAGGAGTATGCAGATCCTGTCTGAAGCTGATGAATCAAACAGTAAAGTGAAATCGGAATCGTATATTGTTAAGAAAAAGACAGGGGAAAGAGCCACAGGAGATGACCTTATTTCTGTTAAAAAGACAGTTGACGTATAGCAAAAATTTTTAATAATTAATTTTTTTTTTAAATAGCTCGGAAAATTGTTGCCAATGGTTTAGAAGATAAAGCAAAAGTAGAATCTCATATGGGGTGTAAACATATCCACTAAGATACTACAACATTGTGACCTTATAATGTCTAATATTCTTAATCACTTACATAATCCATCATTAGGTCAGAATGTTTTCCAAAATACATTGAAGTACACCATTGTTCAGCCTCTCTGTAAGAAAGATTACTCCACAGGTGTCATTAAGTACCACCCAATGTCACTTCTTACACCGTTTTCTAAAATGTTTTAAAAGGTAATGAACTGCAGGTTTGTTACCCACCAGTTTAGTAATAAGACACTTTATCAATCACAGTCTAAAAGAACAGACACCATATGTATAATGAAGATGAGGATGGGCAATGATCACTTCAGTACCAATGTACGCCATGCTTAAACTCTTATTACAGGAATCAGCAAAATGCTGCAAGTAATGTGGATAATGGGTGAAGGGTGCGGCATCAGCAGTGTATGGATAAGTTGAGAAGTTGGATCTGATGGGAGGCATGCTACAGTAGTCTGTGCAGTTGCAAGGTCCACTGTATCCAGGTGGTGCAGCAGTCAGCGCATTTGACTAGCAATGAAGAGACCTGGGTTTGAATTTCAGACTAGTACAAATTTTCAACTTCCCCCACTGATTTAAATCAATTCCCATTAGCAGCTAATTTCATTAATTCCTGTGTGTCTTGATTCATAGTGGCTGCACAGTCAAAACGGTGTCTGTTCTTTCATCTGAAAGAACATGCACATTTTGTAGGCATCCTTTCAACCTGTCGGGAATATTAGCTGAAGCTTTGCAGTACATTTATACATTTATGAAATTTGTTATCAACAATCTATTTGAGCTGAGAGTAACAAAGATATCCACAAGTAGAGCACTAAAAGGAAAAATTATCTGCATTACCCTTTAACTCTTTCTTGGGCTCTGGGAAGTATACGTACCACCAACTATGTTTCTTTACTGTGCGCATAGAAATATATTGTACCAACTCTGTATGCCCTGGCACCTAGAGGCAAGCTTTACCATCTGGATAAATGGATTGTGCTCAGTTTGACATCCAATGGCCTCACAAAATTTGGCATTATAACCAAATAACCTGCATGTCTGGATCTAGAGGGGGAGGGGGAGGCAAACCAGAGTATCTGTCTCAAGTGGCAATTTCAGGGGACACCAAATTCATATTCTTGAAGGAAAAGGCCTGGTTTCACAAAGCACCTAGCATCCAGCATATGTTGCTCTGTCAGTTGTTCATATGATTTTGAAATGCATCCCTGTTGGTTTTTGAACATTTTTAAACACATTTAATATTGATTTCTGAATGAGTCATAAGTTGACTTTTGAATGCATGTGTAGTGTACAGGACATCTCCACCAGAGAATTCCCTGTCACATATAGAAATAAAAAAATTACTGCTGACAAAAGGGGACAGGGCTATACGACCTGAGCTGAATAAACCTGAATGGATGACTGCTAATCACTGTTTGTTTATGTGGTTGGTTGGGTGTGCCAGCGATAAACATTGTTACAATTATTAGCAAAGCCCACAGATTCAAACTACCAGAATGGAAATAAATGACTAACAGGAGTAACAGTTGAGAAAGAGTACATATTATCTTCTAAGTGTATCCAAGAAAATGGAATTTTGACAGAAAATTTTTGCCAGAATGCTATAATACTAAGGGCCAGTTGTACAGTCCCCAGTTAGCAGTCCCTCAGTCCCTTAAGTCCTATCTTGGAATGGCACAGAAAACATGTGCGTACATGTTATATCTACATCTATACTCTGCAAAGCACTGTGAGCTGCATGGCAGAGGGTACGTCCCATTGCACCACTTTTTAGGGTTTCTTCCTGTTCCATTCACATATGGAGCACACGAAGAATTATTGTTTGAATGGCTATGCGTGTGCAGTAATTATTCTAATCTTATCCCTCACGATCCCTATGTGAGCGATATGTAGGGGGATGCAGTATATTCCTAGTGTAATCATTTAAAGGCAGTTCTTGAAACTTTGTTGTCGTGGTAGTTTACATCTATCGCCAAGAGTCTTCCAGCTCAGTTCCTTCAGCATCCCTGTGACATTCTCCCAGGAATTAAACAAACCTGTGACCATTTGTGTTGCCCTCCTCTGTATACGTTCAATATACCCTGCTAGTCCTATCTGGAATGGGTCCCATACACTTGAACAATATTATAGAACTGGCTGCACATGTGATTTGTAAGCAATCTCCTTTGTAGACTTTCCCAATACCAATAAATCGAAGACTACCATCTGCTTTACCCATGAATGAACCTATGTGATCATTCCATTTCATATCCCTACAAAGTGTAACACTCAGGTATTTGTGTGAATTGGCTGATTCCAACAGTGACTCATTGATATTATTGTCATAAGATACTACATTTTTGTCATTTTGTGAAGTACAAAATTTTGCATTTCTGAACATTTAGAGCAAGTTGCCAATCTCTGCACCACGTTTAAATCTTATCAAGATCTTACTGTTATGTCTGCTTGTGTCTGTATATGTGTGGATGGATATGTGTGTGTGTGCGAGTGTATAACCGTCCTTTTTTCCCCCTAAGGTAAGTCTTTCCGCTCCCGGGATTGGAATGACTCCTTACCCTCTCCCTTAAAACCCAAATCCTTTCGTCTTTCCCTCTCCTTCCCTCTTTCCTGATGAAGCAACTGTTGGTTGCGAAAGCTAGAATTTTGTGTGTATGTTTGTGTGTCTATCGACGTGCCAGCGCTTTCGTTTGGTAAGTCACATCATCTTTGTTTTTTGAATATTTACACAGCTTCTTTCAACAGTACCTGCATCATAGATACCTGCATCATCTGCAAAAATCCTGATATTACTATTTATATTGTCTGCAAGGTCATTAATATACAATATGAATGACGAGGGTCCCAACACACTTCACTGGGGCACACTCAAAGTTACTTCTGCATGTGATGATGACTCTCCATTTGAAATAACATGATGTGCCTTCCCTATCAAAATGTCTTCAATTCAGTCACAACTTTCACTTGATACTGCATATGATAGTACTTTTAACAATAAGCATAGATGTGGAACTGGGTCAAATGCTTTTCAGAAATCAAGAAATACTACATCTAACTGAATGCCTTGACGTGAAGCTTTCAGTGCATTGTGTGAGAACAGTGCAAGGAGGGATCCACATGATCGATGTTTTCTAAATCCGTGCTGATTGGCAATGAGGAGGTCATTCTGTTCAAGATACCTCACCATGTTTCAGCTTAGAAAATGTTCTAAGATTCTACAAAAAATCACTGAGTGAGGTGGCACAGTGGTTAGCACACTGGACTCACATTTTGGAGGACAACGGTTCAAACCCACGTCTGGCCATTCTGATTTAGGTTTTCCGTGATTTCCCTAAATCAGTTTAGGTGAATGCCAGGATGGTTCCTTTGATAGGGCACGGCTGACTTCCTTCCCAATCCTTCCCTAACCTAAAGGGGCCAATGGCCTCGCTGTTTAGTCTCATCCCCGAAATCAATCAGCCAACCAATCTACAAAAAATCAATGTCAAGGATACTGGATAGTAGTTTCGTGGATCACTTCTACTACCCTTCTTGTAGACAGGTGTGACCTGTGCCTTTTTCCAAGAACTGGGCACAGTCTTTTGTTAGAGGGATCTATGATAGATTATAGTTACAAGAGGGCTAACTCAGTCGCAAATTCAGTATAGTATCTGACAGGGATTCCATCGGGGCCTGGAGATTTGTTCAATTTCAGCAATATCAGCTGTTTCTCAACAGCACTGACACTTATGCTTATTTCATTCATCTTTTCAGTGGTATGAGGATTAAATTGTGGTAATTCTCCAGCATTTTCCTTTATAAAGAAACATTTGAAAATGAAGTTGAGCATTTCAGCTTCTGCTTTAACACCCTCATTTTCAGTTCCTGTCTCAATCTCTTGTGACTGTACACTAACTTTGGTGCCACTAACGGCCTTCATATATGACCAAAATTTCTTTGGGCTTTGTGAAAGACCACTTGACAATACTCTGCTGTGATAGTCATTGAAGCCATATTGCATTGCACTCCCGACAGCCGAACACATTTCATTCAGCATCTCTCCATTAATAGCCCTATGCTTTGTTTTACACCTATTATGCGATAACCTCTGCTTCTTTAAAATATTTTTTCCTGTGACTGTATAACATGGAGGGTCCCTCCCATTATGAACTGTTCTACTGAGCACATATCTATCCTGTGCATGGTCAATTATTCTTTTAAACTTGAGCCAGAGTTCCTGTACATGCTCCTGCCCTGTGCTGAAAGTTTCAAGTTCCTCACTGAGATATGTCACTACTGATTTTTTATCTAGTTTGCTGAACAAACATATCTTTTTGCTTGTGTTAGTTGTCCTTTGTACTTTGGTCATCACTGTTGCAACAACAGCATCATGACCACTGATACCAGTTTTGATGTGGACATCCTCAAAGAGATCAGGTCTATTTGCTGCTATTAGATCTGATACATTTTCACCATGAATGGTGTTCCTAACCATCTCTTCTAGGTAGTTTTCAGAGAAGGCATTTATTTTTGTTTCACATGAAACTGATATTTTCCCAACTAATTGTTGGATGATTAAAGTCTCCACCAATGATTGCAGTATAATTGGGGAACTTATGCACAAGTGAACTGAGATTTTCTCTAAAGTTTTCAGTTACATCAGGAGATGAGTCTGGTGGGTATAGAAGGATCCAATAATCATTTTATGTCCATCCCTGGTACTGAGTCTTCTCCAAACAATCTCACATGCAGTTTCAATTTCTACCTTGGTGGATTTGAGTTTCTTGTCTACTGCAACAAAAACACCATGTCCATTTCCCATTTGCCTATCCTTTCGATATACACTCAAATTTTCCCCAAAAATCTCATGGCTATCACTTTCAGGTTTCAACTACCTTTCTGTATCTAGTTTTATGTGAGCTTCACCACTAACTGGTGAACAAATGCAGTGATTCTGGCAAAATTAGTCAAGTAAACCGGAAAATAAATTTTGACAATGGCAGAAATAGTTACAGAATCAGTGATGACAAGATTGTTTGTTAGAATGAGGAAGGAGAAGAAACTGGAACATCATACAAATTATATTGAAGAATATGATGATTCCAAATTTATACAAAAATTTAGTACTACTACTACTACTACTTTTTGATCTCATACTTGAGAAACTGAAGCATGTGAATGAAATGTGAAACTATTTCCTAACATAAAACCTTTTGCTTGTAGTAGGCCTAATAGGCATTTGCTATTAGTATTTGTGAATTATATTCTGTTGTGTTATTGATGTAAATGAGGTAGATAAAAATGAGCATTTGTTAAAAGAAAGGCCTCTTTCATTTTATCTAGCACACAGTGACAAAATAGACATAATCAAATCAATAAACTACACCAATCTCAGCTACTATTCGTATTAACAGCTTTTTCAGTATCAGACGACATTTTGATTTTTCACGTAACAAAAGTTTGATGATGTAATAAATTCTTTCACAGAAAGGAAGGAACCCCATGTAAAGCTGTAGCAAGAGAAGAGAGAAAAAAATGCTGGACACTAAGGATTGAAGAAATGTGTACTCTTGTCTTTAGTGTCTTTATGTGTCCTATATTTAATTTTATGTCACACAAAAGAGAAAGTTAATAGCTAATAGGCAATAAAGATTCAAATTTTCTGAAGATTTCTTATTCTTCCTCTCGCAAATAATCCCACCCAGTACTAATTGTGAGTTTTTTTTAAAGGGAGGGGGGGGGGGGGGGGGGGTTGGATGTCAAACCAGCCGACTGAGAGCAGGAGAGATGCTACAGGACATTTTAATTTTCACTGTCTACAATATAAGTTTGATGGCTTCCATTGCAAAATATACATGTTTGAATTGCACACATCGAAATACAGTGACATGCAGAACAATAGAAGAATACTGTTTGAAGGGTGTGGCACTATGATTTGGCACACTTTAGACCAAATCATATGTCTTAACACTTTCACCTAACATAACTGCTGGATATATTTCGTAAACCACATGAAATACTGACAAATCGGTTCCACAGACTGAACGTGAGGAGAGGGGCTAGTTAATTGGTTAATACAAACCATAAAAAAATGCACGGAAGTATGTTTTTTAACACAAAACTACGTTTTTTAAAATGAAACCCCATTAGTTTTGTTAGCACATCTGAACATATAAACAAATATGTAATCAGTGCCGTTTGTTGTATTGTAAAATGTTAATTACATCCGGAGATATTGTAACCTAAAGTTGACGCTTGAGTACCACTCCTCCGCTGTTCGATCGTGTGTATCGGAGAGCACCGAATTACATGGGGATCCAAAGGGAACGGTGATGGACCTTAGGTACAGATGAGACTTGAACAGCACATTACGTCCACATGCTAACACCTTTTTACTGGTCTTTTTCACTGACGCACATGTACATTACCATGAGGGGTGAGGTACACGTACACACATGGTTTCCGTTTTCAATTACGGAGTGGAACAGAGTGTGTCCTGACATGTCAGACCAATAGATGTTCGATGTGGTGGCCATCATTTGCTGCACACAATTGCAATCTCTGGCGTAATGAATGTCGTACACGCCGCAGTACATCTGGTGTAATGTCGCCGCAGGCTGCCACAATACGTTGTTTCATATCCTCTGGGGTTGTAGGCACATCACGGTACACACGTTACATGATGGCCACCACATTGAACATCTACTGGCCTGACATGTCGGGACACACTCTATTCCACTCCGTAATTGAAAACGGAAACCACGTGTGTACGTGTACCTCACCCCTCATGGTAATGTACATGTGCGTCAGTGAAAAAGACCAGTAAAAAGGTGTTATCATGTGGATGTAACGTGCTGTTCCAGTCTCTTCTGCACCTAAGGTCCATCACCGTTCCCTTTGGATCCCTACGTAATTTGGTGCTCTCCGATACACACGATCGAACAGCGGAGTAGTGGTACTCAAGCGTCAACTTTAGGTTACAATATCTCCGGATGTAATTAACATTTTACAATGCAGCAAACGACACTGATTACATATTTGTTTATATGTTCAGATGTGCTAACAAAACTAACGTAGTTCTATTTTAAAAAAAACGTAGGTTTGTGTTAAAAAACATACTTCCGTGCATTTTTTTATGGTTTGTATTAAACAATTACACTAGCCCCTCTCCTCTCGTTCGGTCTGTGGAATCGGTTTGTCAGCATAACCACCATTTAATAAATGAGTTCACCATCAAACAGATGAGGCCAGGGGCTTTCCTGGTGAACACGGCACGTGGTGGCCTCGTGGATGATGATGCCTTGGCTACAGCACTAAAGCAAGGTTGCGTACATGCTGCAGCACTTTTGATGTTCATGAGAATGAACCATATAATGTATTCCAAGGTCCACTGAAAGACGCACCAAACTTGCTGTGTACACCTCATGCAGCATTCTACTCGGATGTGTTATGCACAGATCTGCGCGAGATGGCAGCCAGTGAAATAAGGCGGGCTATCGTTGGACGTATTCCTGACTGCCTACGCAATTGTGTGAATAAGGAATACTTCCTGGGAGGGACAGCTGTCACTGCCGCAGGTTACGCAGATGGCATGAATGGTAGTTATTACACTGGAGCACTGCCTGTGCAGCAGGCACACTCAACAACACCACACGACCAGGTGCCACACTCAGTAGCAGCTGGTGCTGGTGGCGGCGCGGCAGGTGCAGGAGCAGGCACTGTCCCTGGCCTTCCTCACAGTATATTCCATCAAAAAAATGAGGACTGATGATAACGTAACAAATCGCTTCCCACAAGCACACTCTTGCCTCTGAATACACCAGACCCATCTAACCACCATTCACAGAAGCCAGAGCCGTCAGAAGTGCATTAACAGGGTACACCCTGAAAATGCTCCCACAGGCCCAGCAAAGGAGAAACTTATCCTACGAGGAGGAAAAACTTCAAGTCTTTGTTGATTTTTTTAATTGAATGTTTAAGGAAAAACCAGAAGTTAACAATTTTTCCCATCTCCTGCACAATATCGCCTTCAGAAGAATGAAGAGTTTACAGGAGCCATATTAACATTCACATCTTGTGAGTGGAAGAAACTGGTGAACCAAAAGTGGCCATACTTTTGATCTGTGACTTGTAGGAAAGGGTTGAATGTTAGACATACAGATGTAGCCCTGGTGTTCCTCCATTTTCTGCTACCTGGTTGTTCCAGCACTGGAAAACTTAAATAAGTTCGCATTTTCTACATAAGGAATACAACACAGTATTGTTTCTGCAGTTTCAGATATTAAATCTGTAAATCAATCTAATTGCTTGTCATGTTTGGACAGTGCAATTTGATATATGTACAAATTGCGATGTCTGTGTTGGACAGTGATAAAGAGGGATTCTGACACATCACTTAGTGTAAAATTAAGATGAGAAGCTCTCTGAGAAATAGTAGTAAGAGTGGTAAGATAGAAATAATTGATTTTTATTGTAATAATTCAGCTTTAGTTCTAAATGAACAACATTCATTTTGAGGAGGCACATTTTTTAATGGTTTGAAGAAATTGTTCTTGAGATGCTCCACTTCATCTACTTTCTGTTTAATAAGAATGAAGACATGCTTATTCAGCATTGCCTCCATGAAGCATTATTATCGAAGACAGATGCAGTAGCATGGCAACTGGAACCAAAAGTGTAAAGATTTTCTCATGTATGTATAGTTTCTGCATTTATATTTGCAAATGTACATTTTGTTCTTCTCACATTTGTGTTTTCAGGTAGTAAAACGATGCATCTGTTTTTGATAAACTGTTCACACATCAGCTGCTGTTGAGTAAAAGGCAACACTATACTTCTCATGGTTTCAGTGTTCGAGCATTTATAAAAAAATAGTCTAGATCTCTCAATAATGTTTGTTAAATACTTTTGACGAATTCTGTGGTGTAGAGAACCAAGTTTATTACCAAAATGCTGAAATAAGGATTTTATTGCATGTGGAAACTGTGCAATACTGCTTTTGTTCATTTGGATATTGGTAAAAGTACATGAATTTTTAGAATACAGTTTTTTTGTTTTGTTTTAAGATAGATCAGTTGTGAATCATATTAAACCATTTCTGTAACCCCACATTTAAAAGTTGTGCATGTGTATACTGTGAAAAATTCAAAAGTACTGTTTAGTTCCATTTTGTGAAACTACCAGATTTTGAATAGTGCCACTTAAGTATTGAAGAGTTGTCACTAAATGAGCTGTCATTTGTTTTTGTAGCCATCATAAAAAGTAAATATCAGTCGAATGAAATAACTCTTCAAATAAAATTAATTTCAATCTAATTTTAGTGCCCAAGTAGTAATAAATATGGGGTTTCACAACTGTAGCAATTTTAGTGACATTTTTGTATCACTTATATGCCCAAATATAATTAACTTTATTTCTAAATCTTAAGGGTGTTTTTTTTAATCATTGGTCCCAATTTTTGTTGTTGTTGTCCTGTTTACAGTGTTGCTAACTTACATTTGTCTGCCTGTTGAAAATGTAGTGACCTTGAGTTTTTGCAACACAAATTGTATGTCACTTGTTACACTGTAGGCATACACTTAGAACTGGTGAAAGAGAACTTTTGTGAGCTATAAGAAATTGCTTACAAATCGAGAGATGCAGAAATTAATGACACTTCTCCATACTTGTTACTTATCTTTTACCAAGAGTTGTAGATACTGTTAAATACTATTCTCAGTTAATAGATAGTCCACTCTATAATGCCCAAAATTTTAGCAGATTAAAAACACCTGGGCCTAATTATTTCAAACTGCCATGTCACAGCACTTGTTAAATAAAAAGTGAGAACATCAGATTATATTCATTGAGTTCACTTCAGGAAGCAACAAACCACTGTCAGCTTCAATTATCATTATTGTTTTTTTAATGTGATGTGTGGCACTCTAAAAACAAAGATGATGTAACTTACCAAACGAAAGCGTTGGTATGTTGATAGACACACAAACACACACACAAAATTCAAGCTTTCGCAACCCACAGTTGCTTCATCAGAAAAGAGGGAAGGAGAGGGAAAGACGAAAGGATGTGGGTTTTAAGGGAGAGGAAAGGAGTCATTCCAATCCCGGGAGCAGAAAGCCTTACCTTGGGGGAAAAAAGGACAGGTACACACACACACACACACACACACACACACACACACACACACACACATATCCATCAGCACATATACAGACACAAGCGGACATATAGGGCAAGTTCCCATCTCCGGAGTTCTGACAGGTTGGTGATAGTGGGAAGTATCCAGATAACCCGAACGGTGTAACACTGTGCCAAGATGTGCTGGCTGAGCACCAAGGCATGTTTAGCCACAGGGTGATCCTCACTACCAACAAACACTGTCTGCCTGTGTCCATTCATGTGAATGGTCAGTTTGTTGCTGGTCATTCCCACATAGAAATGTTTTGATTTGGGAAGTTCAGGTAGGATATAGAAGATGAATGTAAACACGTTTAACCAATTAGTTTTATTATCACATAATTATCAATGTTATGTTTATCTAATGCGTTAAATGACAAATTGTTGCAAACAAATGTTTCTTAACATCACTGGGTAAAATGGCCCTTTGTAGAAACTTCCACTGTGATACCAGCACTACATACTAAACATAGCATTCACCTCTCATGCTCAAAGTGATGCCCATTGGCTTGCATACTTAGGGTCACTCTGCGGATGAAGGATGCCCTACTTTGTGCTGCTGTTTTCTCTTTGATGGCTGTACAAGCATCAATAATGCGTTGCTTCATGTCCTCTGGTGTTGTTGGTTCATGTTGGTAAACAGCATCCTTCACTGCTCCCCAAAGAAAATAATCCAGCGGTGTAAGGTCCGGAGATCGGGCAGGCCACCTAACTGGGCCACCTCGTCCAATCCACCTACCAGGGAACTTACGGTTCAGAAGTCGTCGTGCTCATAAGGCGTTATGTGCAGGGCATCTGTCATGCTGATACCACATGACCATTCTCCGGTTCAGAGGTACGGTGTCCAAGAGAACAGGAAGATTGTGTCGTATAAATCTGGAATATTGTCTGCCATTTATAAAGAAAGGTCCAATAATGGTATTCCATTTTGGATTGTCTGCTGACCAATAATGCATATTCCTCATATTGACAATTCCTTTGTTGGAGAATGATACCTCGTCGGTAAAGAGAACATCTGCAAAAAAATTTGGATTAGTCAGAAGTTTTTGCTGAGCCCACCGACAAAATGTTACCCTATTGCGGAAGTCATTTCCATGAAGATCCTGGTGTAAATGAACATGGTAAGAATGAAATTTATGATGTTTAAGAATACACTGTGCACTTGATTTCGACACAATTTGACGTGTGCTGATTTGAGGATTCACAGCTATGGTAGCAAGCACAGCAACTTCAGCACGTTCATCTGTGCGTGTTCTAGGATGATGTCGAGGTCTTGGATTGAAGCATCCCATTTCACGTAGACGAGATGTGAGACGACCAAACATCCGGCGCGAAGGCGATGGCTTGTCAGGGAATCGTCTTCTGTACAATCGTTCTGCCTGAACAGCATTTCGTCCACCTACAACAGGGTACAGTACAGGTATGTAGAGTAGGGTAGAAAACAGACATATTAACTTAATAATCATAATGTTCGTTAACGGTACTATCAACAAATAAGCAATCTCATAATGTATTTCCCGTCAACATACATTCTCCATAGATCAGCAGCATTTCTACCATATCTTCATGTGTGTACATTATACTGTACAGTATAAGTTCCACAACACAACGTTTATTCACAATGTGTACTACCTCCGTGACGTCACTAGAATACTCTGATGCACGACTACACTGGCAAGCGGTGTACTGCACGCCAAAGCAACAACAAATGGGATGCTCGGAGGGTGGTGGAGTACAGGAGTTTGCATGGGTCGCAAATCATAAACAAGGCGAAGTGGTAACTGTGGAAGTAGTGGGAACGTTGGACACTTGACTAGGTAGAGCCAGGCCCTGCGCAGCAGGCACAATGGGTCATATAACGCATTAGATAAACCTTATTTTGGGTGTGCAGGATAAATAAGACAACCTGACGGGTGTACACCGATCGGTACTGGTTGATATTGTGTACGTAGATATGTAAAATGTGCAAGAGGGAAACCATTATGTGCTTATGAGAGTTGATGGCACACACACACACACACACACACACATCTCTGCCCAAACTCTTTGAGTTTACATATGTCTGCTTGTGACTGTGTATATGCGGATATGTGTGTGTGTGTGTGTGTGTGTGTGTGTGTGTGTGTGTGTGTGTGTGTATACCTGTCCTTTTTTCCCCCTAAGGTCAGTCTTTCCGCTCCCGGGATTGGAATGACTCCTTACCCTCTCCCTTAAAACCCACATCCTTTCGTCTTTCCCTCTCCTTCCCTCTTTTCTGATGAAGCAACCGTTGGTTGCGAAAGCTTGAATTTTGTGTGTGTGTTTGTTTGTGTGTCTATCAACCTGCTAACGCTTTCGTTTGGTAAGTCACATCATCTTTGTTTTTATATATATAATTTTTGACATCTTATCTCAAAACCTCGAGGAGGGAAGGGGGGTGGGGGGGATGGGGTGCTATCTGGTTTTTGCCCCAGTTTGGAAATATCGTACATCCAGGGCTGATAATCTGTACTATCTCAATATTGTGTAGTTTAACTATTTATTCCATTTAATATTGTCCATTATGTAAAGTGAAATTTACAATGTTAAAAAGCACTTTTCCTCTGCAAGTGGAGTGAAGTGGAGTGTACCTTTGCTTATAATGTTTGGTCACCTCAGAACATCCCTTGCATACACTAGTCATTTGTTTCCTGAAGATGGCTCAATAAGAAAAAAAACTAGTTAGAAATAAACAAAAATCAGCAGAACAAAAACAGTTTACCTATTAACCATGGTTCTCATGGACAAAAGCGATTATGTTGACCAAGTGAAACAACTCCTCACAACCAGTATTCTTACCATATCCTCACCAAAGAGCCCACCAAAAGCCTTATGTGAAGAAATTAAAAACTTAACCAAGACCTGCAAAAACATAATACCTGAAGCTAAATATTTGATCATCAGGAACTCAGTCACCCCTAACTGTGTAAAGTTCCTAAATTAAACAAGGAGGGCCAATCTTTATGACCCCTTACGCCAACCTAAATAACACCAAATTACAAAAGAATTACACATCTATGTCAAAACCAAAACAAAATTTAAATCTTAGTTTGGAATTATAAATTCAGTGATGCTCATCAGCAAAATTAAAGAGTTCCCTATTCGAGATAGTGCAAAATGAATATGTTTTGATGTTAGCAATTTATTCACAAACATACCAGCCAAAGAATGCCTCAAAATTTAGACAAAACTACTGTACAGAGCAGGTGTAAACCCTGTACAAGTAGAAGACATACGAGTTTCACAAAACAAAATTATTTTCAGTTCGCAAGTACTCTCCCTCAGTGATATTGGTAAATATGTGCAGATGATGTACTGTGTCTATGGACTGGTACCAAAAGATGATTGAACACATTCCTAAACTCACAATACAAAAATATAAAGTTCACCATGGAGATTGGTGAAAAATCCATTAATTTCTTAGACTTCAACATACATATCACTACAAATATACATATTTTCCAAATTTATAGAAAACCCACAACAGACATGGTTATACCTTTATGTTCACAACAAACAATAACAACAAATATGCTGTTTTGCATTCCTTGATGCATCATCTTACATCCATACCAATCTCAAAACATAATTTCCAAACAGAGACACCATTAAATTATACATTATACTGAGTGCACTATCCGAAAATTACCTCGAGCAATTAACCAGAGAACTGACTCAAGGAGATAACATCTTGGACCTACTGATAACAAACAGACCCGAACTTTTCCACTCTGTAAGTGCAGAACAGGAAATCAGTGATCTAAGGCCGTTGCAGCATCCCTGAATATGGAAGTAAACAGGAACATAAAAAAAGGTAGGAAGGTTTATCTGTTTAGCAAGAGTATTAGGAGGCAGATTTCAGACTACCTAACAGATCAAAATGAAAATTTCTGTTCCGACACTGACAATGTTGAGTGTTTAAGGAAAAAGTTCAAGGCAATCGTAAAATGCGTTTTAGACAGGTACGTGCCGAGTAAAACTGTGAGGGATGGGAAAAACCCACTGTGGTTCAACAACAAAGTTAGGAAACTATTGCGAAAGCAAAGAGAGCTTCACTACAAATTTAAACGCAGTCAAAACCTCTCCGAGAAACAGAAGCTAAACGATGTCAAAGTTACCGTAAGGAGGGCTATGCATGAAGCTTTCAGTGAATTTGAAAGTAAAATTCTATGTACCGACTCGACAGAAAATCCTAGGAAGTTCTGGTCTTACGTTAAATCAGTATGTGGATTGAAACAGCATATCCAGACACTCTGGGATGTTAATGGCATTGAAACAGAGGATGACACGCGTAAAGTTGAAACACTAAACACCTTTTTCCAAAGCTGTTTCACAGAGGAAGACGGCACTGCAGTTCCTTCTCTAAATCCTCGCACGAACGAAAAAATGACTGACATCAAAATAAGTGTCCAAGGAATAGAAAAGCAACTGCAATCACTCAATAGAGGAAAGTCCACTGGCCCTGAGAGGATACCAATTCTATTCTACACAGAGTATGTGAAAGAACTTGCCCCCCTTCTAACAGCCGTGTACAGCAAGTCTCTAGAGGAACGGAAGGTTCCAAATGATTGGAAATGAGCACAGGTAGTTCCAGTATTCAAGAAGGGTTGTCGAGCAGATGCGCAGAACTATAGGCCTATATCTCTGACATCAAACTGTTGTAGAATTTTAGAACATGTTTTTTGCTCGCGTATCATGTCATTTCTGGAAACCCAGAATCTACTCTGTAGGAATCAACATGGATTCCGGAAACAGCGATCGTGTGAGACCCAACTTACTTTATTTGTCCATGAGACCCAGAAGATATTAGATACAGGCTCCCAGGTAGATGCCATTTTCCTTGACTTCCGGAAGGCATTCGATACAGTTCCGCACTGTCCCCTGATAAACAAAGTAAGAGCCTACGGAATATCAGACCAGCTGTGTGACTGGATTGAAAATTTTTTAGCAAACAGAACACAGCATGTTGTTCTCAATGGAGAGATGTCCACAGACGTTAAAGTAACCTCTGGCATGCGACAGGGGAGCGTTATGGGACCATTTCTTTTCACAATATATATAAATGACCTAGTAGATAGTGTCGGAAGTTCCATGTAGCTTTTTGCAGATGATGCTGTAGTATACAGAGAAATTGCAGCATTAGAAAATTGCAGCAAAATGCAGGAAGGTCTGCAGCGGATAGGCACTTGGTGCAGGGAGTGGCTACTGACCCTTAACATAGACAAATGTAATGTATTGCAAATACATAGAAAGAAGGATCCTTTATTGTATGATTACATGATAGCGGAACAAACACTGGTAGCAGTTACTTCTGTAAAATATCTGGGAGAATGCATACGGAATGATTTGAAGTGGAATGATCATATAAAATTAATGGTTGGAAAGGTAGGTGCCAGGTTGAGATTCATTGGGAGAGTCCTTAGAAAATGTGGTCCATCAACAAAGGAGGTGGCTTACAGAACACTTGTTTGACGTACACTTGATTATTGCTCATCAATGTGGGATCCATACCAGGTCGGGTTGACAGAGGAGATGGAGAAGATCCAAAGAAGAGCAGCGTGTTTCGCCACAGGGTTATTTGGTAAGCGTGATAGTGTTACGGAGATGTTTAGCAAACTCAAGTGGCAGACTCTGCAAGAGAGGCGCTCGCATCGCAGTGTAGCTTGCTGTCCAGGTTTCGATAGGGTGTGTTTCTGGATGAGATATTGAAAGTATTGCTTCCCCCTACTTATACCTCCTGAGGAGATCACTAATGTAAAATTAGAGAGATTCGAGCGTGCACGGAGGCTTTCTGGCAGTCGTTCTTCCCGCAAACCCTACGCGACTGGAACAGGAAAGGGAGGTAATGACAGTGGCACGTAAAGTGCCCTCTGCCACACACCATTGGGTGGCTTGCAGAGTATAAATGTAGATGTAGATGTAAATGTATTGCAACCAACAATGGCTATATCCATGACCTAACTGACAATTTTCCACATAAGAAACAAAGAAGAAAAATGTTGCCCTACATATAAGTCTCCTGTGCCACAATAGTCATATCTAAAACCAACTAGTGTATTATCCCTCATCTAGGAAAGCTATCTGATAAATTAGTCAAAACTCTAAAATTCTGCAACTATACCATAAAACTTCAATTTATGTAAGAGGCACTGTAGCTCACATCTTATTCAACAGCAAGGACAAAACAGATTTATTAAGTAACAGTGGTGTTTGTAAAATAACTTACAATGGCTGCAACAAACTGTAAAAGGAGATTAAAATAGAAAGGACAGATTTTATTTGTTTATTACAGATAAACGATAAAAGATAGAAACACATTGCACACGTTACTGGATAGAGGAAGGTTTAAAGTTTTGACACAGCTGCACTGTTGTTTCTTTGTAGCAACATGGTGGCTACACTGCAAGAGAAATCATTTTGGGTGTTGGTATTTGCATGAAGTCAATCAATTGTTCAGGCGCAACATGTGCTCTGCTGCGGATTCAGCAAGGAGTCACCTCTGCACACACAGATTTATGACATGCATAGAAAATTCTTGGAAGTTGATTGCATATGCAGAGGAATGAGCACTTGTGAGTCATGCATGTCTGATGAAAATATCGCACAGTGGAAAATCCAGGATGGAATAATGACAGTATTGTGAAAAGGAAAGATTGATACTCACCATATAGAGAAAACATTGAGTCACAGAAGGCACACCAAAATATTACTAAACATGTGAGTTATCAGTCAAAAGCTTTTCTTCTAAAGTAGACAACACACATAAATTAATGCAAGTACAACTCACACACACACGTCCACTGTCTCCGGCCACCACATGTTCAGTGTTTTTTTTTTGTACCTGTCTGTGACTCAACATCTTCTCTATATGGTGAGTAGGAATCTATACTTTTCATACTACTGTGATGAAAATGTTAAGTGTATTTGAGGTACATTCACATGGAGAGATCAGAAGACCTCAAGATGGACAGACCAGGAACTTCAAACAATGGTGTGGCATGTTCTGAAATGACATTGCATAGGAAGTCTTACAAGTTGCAGTTACTGTAGCAGTTGTCTCCTAATAACCGTAACAGAAAGTATCAATTTTACATTTCAGTTCCCAGGATATTGCAGAGGACATTATTTCTAAATGACTCATCTTTTTGGATGAATTGATGTTTATCTATGGGTAAAGTTAACCACTATAATGTAAGAATTTGTGGGTCACAAAATCCTGGCACCATTATCTAACATGAAAGAGGCTCACTGAAACTGAATGCGTGTTGTACCATTTCTGTTCATGAAGTTTGCGGACATTTCTTTTTTGAGAAGAAAACTGTGACAGGAATGTCATATCTGGTCATACTGAAAAATTGGTTGTTTCTTTAACTTCACAAAGATTCAAATGATTTCATTTTCATTCATGATGGTGCCCTGCCTCTCTTTCACCATAAGGTACACTGTTATCTTAAAAACACCGTCCCACATGGTTATATTGGAAGAGATGGACAACAAGGTCTTGTTCATTGTCTTTGTTCTCCCAGGTCACCAGACCTCATAGTTTGTGACTTTTATCTGTGGGGTTACATAAAAGACAAAGTCTTTTTCCCACTTATGGCACCTACTCTTCAAGATCTGAGAAACTGAATTGTTGATGCTGAGCTGCCAATTTAATAAACAGGGACCTGTTGATTTGTGTGTGGAATGAAGTGGACTAATATTTTGTTGTTTCTTGAACAGTGCATGGTGCTCATGTTGACAGTGCAATGTAGTGTAGTGTCTGAGCTAACATAAAACTTTGAATTTTCCTCTATCCAGTCACATGTGCAATGTGTTTCTATCTTTCACAGTTTGTCTATAATGTTGTTGTTGTTGTTGTTGTCTTCAGTCCTGAGACTGGTTTGATGCAGCTCTCCATGCTACTCTATACTGTACAAGCTTCTTAATCTCCCAGTACTTACTGCAACCTACATCCTTCTGAATCTGCTTAGTGTATTCATCTCTTGGTCTCCCTCTACGATTTTTACCCTCCACGCTGCCCTCCAATGCTAAATTTGTGATCCCTTGATGCCTCAGAACATGTCCTACCAACCAGTCCCTTCTTCTCCTCAAGTTGTGCCACAAACTCCTCTTCTCCCCAATTCTATTCAATACCTCCTCATTAGTTATGTGATCTACCCATCTAATCTTCAGCATTCTTCTGTAGCACCACATTTCGAAAGCTTCTATTCTCTTCTTGTCCAAACTATTTATCGTCCATGTTTCACTTCCATACATGGCTACACTCCATACAAATACTTTCAGAAACGACTTCCTGACACTTAAATCTATACTCGATGTTTGTCTATAATAGGCAATTGAAATCTGTTCTTCCTTTTCTCAATCACCCTGTTTATTGGTCAAACAGGCACGGCTACAGCATCTAGGCTGACTGAACATGAATGCACCATGCCGAACATGTACTGAAGGAAGGACACATATATCAACTCCACACAGAATTTGTACATACAGCCAACACACAAAGAAATCTAAGCCTGTTAGAAGCACTTGAGATAAACAAATATTTAGCTCAAAATTCCCAATTTGTTCTAAATGATCAATTACAGCTGAGCACATCCCCACCTCTAAGCTTCACGTGATGCAATCAATCAGTTACATACCCACAGACCATCATAATGACACATATTGCATCACAAAACTAAAACACAATAAATTTTCATGTTCCTTATCTTGCTTACCTCACAAATTTCAACATTATAACAATATAACTTGTAATATTGTGTATTTTATTCATGTGCCATGTATAATACTGTCAGTTGCATAAACTATAATTTACAGTGTAAAACATGTTTGTTTCACAACGTAAGTGACTAGTGCTCAATTATACAGTTCTCAACCCATGTCATGACCTCACAAACTATAGCATCATAGCCATATAACCTGTAATACCATAATATAGCATATTTTAATTAACTTATTGTGTTTAATATTGTCCATTGCATAAAATGTAATTTACAATGTTTGGTGCACAATACAAATGAAAAATGCTGAGTCTCACAACCTATGTCACAACCTCACAAACTTTAGCATTACAGCCATTTAATTGGTAATGTTGTATAGTTTAATTATTTATTGCATTTAATATTGTCCACTGTGTAAAGTGTAATTTACCATGTTAAAAAAACAAGTTTGGTGCACTACATTCTGCACAAGTGGACTGTATCTTTGCTTATAATGTTTCATTATCTAAAAACTAGTCTCCCTTGTGGACATTAGCCAGCTGTTTCCTGAAGACGGGCAAAAAGCCAAAACTAGTTAGAAATAAGCAAAAATCAGTAGTACAAAAACAATTTATTTGTTGTTCAACCTTAGATATGGAATTGTTCTAACATGAAGTGATTGAAGAATCCATAAATAAAATAATATTCTTTTAAATGCCAGTAAAGTAATTTTTCAATGAGACATGAGAAGTGTACTTACCAGTACCACAAAATCAATACTTCTGTTTGTGGAATGTGGGAAGCATACTTACCACCAACTTAATTGTTTTACTCTACTGTTCTGAGTATGTCTGGCATCTTTTTGTAGTACGTGATACAAGGTGTACAAAACTTGCAACAGTCGCTTTCCGTTGTCACTTGTCAAGTCAGAACACATGGCTTTGTTTCTACAGTATATGCTATGGTCACTTGTACCAGCTCACTACTGTACTGTGTGATAAAGGGAGTTTCTAGGATTGTTCTACACATTGTGGTAAATAAACTGGAATACTAGTAAAAACATATTTTGAAAATTAATTTATTATTTGTTATTTATATCACAAATGTTTATTACCTTTTGTAGGAAATACATCTAAGAAATGAGTTTATAAAGAGAAATACACAGAAAAAGCAGCACTGGAGTTGCTGTTTTCATGACCTAGTGATCCTGAGGATTCTGACACATAAACTGATGAAGATATAGATAATGAATTTGTTCCAGACATTGCACAAGACCCTGATCCATGTTTGGTTATATAAGTTGATAACAATAGTACTCAAAACAGTGACTGTGCTCTAGACATTGATGTTTCTAATGATGATGCCATAAGTGAAGAAGAGAGGATGATACAAGAGAAATGGTCACATGACTCTGCTGTTTTCAAATTGCTTCACATTGATACACAAGTAGCAGCTCATTGACAAAATACAACACAGAGGATGTCTATTTCCACTCTCTATTTACCAGAGATGTCAGAGCATGTGGTTCAGCAGACAAATCTGTATGCACAGCAATTGAAATAGAATTTGCAATCTGGTCGGACTGTAAGTGAGGCAACGAAACAACTGGCAAATTTATCTGTAGAGAGTTACAGGGCTGCACTGCTCTGAATATTTGGACAGATATTGCATTGCCAAAGGTAGCGTATCACTCAAATTCAGAATGTGCTCTATGTCAGTCTGATATATTGAAACATATAACATTAAAATGTTTCAAAAAGATACATTAAACTATTCACATAAATTACAATATGATGGGTCCTCCAAGATGACATCCAAATCATGATAAACTTCATAAGGTTGTAACCTTTCTGGAGAACACACCTCACAAACCATAGTCAGCCAGTATTATATTTTCTGCGGATGGAAGCTTAGCTTTCAAGAAATGGACATTACTCAAACAGTCCATGTTTCTTAAACTGGGCAAATGAGGGTAGAAGACGTGATGTTTAGTGGACTCAAAGACAGGCAGAATCACAAATTTTGATATTTACACAGGGAAATCAAATGATAGCCCACAGAAAATTCCCTAGAAGAGTGAGCAGTCATCAGCCTTATCCAAGACCTGAAATATTGTGGGAGTCTGCTGGCACCTGATAACTTATTCACCACTGTGAAGGTAGTGCCAATGTACAAGAAAGGGCATAAGGATGATCCCAACAACTACAGACCAGTTTCACTGATAAAATCTTAGAAATGCTTATGTATACCAGATTAGTTAACTATTTGGACAAACATAACATTCTCATACCCTCACAACGTGGTTTCAGAAAGGGTAAATCTACAGAATCAGCAATTGCCAGTCTAACAGAATACATTTTACAGGCCTTAGATGAGAAAAAGGTTGTCTCTGCAATGTTTCTGGATCTTTCAAAGGCATTTGACACCATTGACCACGAAATGTTGATACAAAAATTAAGCAACTATGGCATTCGAGGGCAACCAGGTGAATGGATAAAATCATACTTGTGCAACCGCAAGCAGTATGTATCATTAGGAAACTCATACCAATCACAAACCAAACCCATCAAATATGGAGTGCCGCAGGGTTCGGTAATGGGGCCATTGCTACTTAATGTGTTTGTTAATGATATAGGTGTTGAGGAGGAAGAAAAGAAAATATTGCATGCTGATGACATGACAATACTAAATAGTGACCAAAATATGGAACAGCTTGAGAGAAGAGCATACATATTTGCAAATGACACAGCTCAATGGCTGTTGGAAAATGAACTGGTTATAAATCTAAAAAAGACTATGTATGCAGTGTTTAAAATCAAGGCTGTAGACATGGATTTACAGATTGATGGAACAAGGCTGGAAGAAGTAGAATCTGCTAGATTCTTAAGTATTCTTATGGATAATGAACTGAAATGGAAAAAAAAAACATATTAATAATGTCTGTAAGAAACTGAGCTTTGTCATATTCTTAATGATGCAGCTGTCACAGTATTCAGACAAGAACCTTCCGTGTACAGTGTATCATGGACTTTTCAAATCATACTTACACTATGTGACTGTGTGGGGAAACTCCAACAAACAAGAGACAAAACGAGTGTTCACATTACAAAAAAAAGCAATTAGGACCATTTTAAGAAGAAAGACCTCTGAAACGTGCAGAAACTGTTTCAAGAATTTAGGTATCTTAACTTTTTCATCGTTGTATACAGGGTGTTACAAAAAGGTACGGCCAAACTTTCAGGAAACATTCCTCACACACAAATAAAGAAAAGATGTTATGTGGACATGTGTCCAGGAACGCTTAATTTCCATGTTAGAACTCATTTTAGTTTCGTCAGTATGTACTGTACTTCCTCGATTCACTGCCAGTTGGCCCAATTGGAGGAAGGTAATGTTGACTTCGGTGCTTGTGTTGACATGCAACTCATTGCTCTACAGTACTAGCATCAAGTACATCAGTACGTAGCACCAACAGGTTAGTGTTGATCACAAAAGTGGTTTTGCAGCCAGTGCAATGTTTACAAATGCGGAGTTGGCAGATGCCCATTTGATGTATGGATTAGCACGGGGCAATAGCCGTGGCGCGGTACGTTTGTATCGAGACAGATTTCCAGAACGAAGGTGTCCTGACAGGAAGACGTTCGAAGCAATTGATTGGTGTCTTAGGGGGCACGGAACATTCCAGCCTATGACTCGCGACTGGGGAAGACCTAGAACAATGAGGACACCTGCAATGGACAAGGCAATTCTTCATGCAGTTGACGATAACCCTAATGTCAGTGTCAGAGAAGTTGCTGCTGTACAAGGTAACGTTGACCACGTCACTGTATGGAGAGTGCTATGCGAGAACCAGTTGTTTCCGTACCATGTACAGCGTGTGCAGGCACTATCAGCAGCTGATTGGCCTCCATGGGTACACTTCTGCAAATGGTTCATCGAACAATGTGTCAATCCTCATTTCAGTGCGAATGTTCTCTTTACGGATGAGGCTTCATTCCAACGAGATCAAATTGTAAATTTTCACAAACAACATGTGTGGGCTGACAAGAATCCGCACGCAATTGAGCAATCACGTCATCAACACAGATTTTCTGTGAACGTTTGGGCAGGCATTGTTGGTGATGTCTTGATTGGGCGCCATGTTCTTCCACCTACGCTCAATGGAGCACGTTATCATGATTTCATACGGGATACTCTACCTGTACTGCTAGAACATGTGCCTTTACAAGTATGACACAACATGTGATTCATGCACGATGGAGCTCCTGCACATTTCAGTCGAAGTGTTCGTACGCTTCTCAACAACAGATTCGGTGACCGATGGATTGGTAGAGGCGGACTAATTCCATGGCCTCCACGCTCTCCTGACCTCAACCCTCTTGACTTTCATTTATGGGGGCATACGAAAGCTCTTGTCTACGCAACCCCGGTACCAAATGTAGAGACTCTTCGTGCTCGTATTGTGGACGGCTGTGATACAATACGCCATTCTCCAGGGCTGCATCAGCGCACCAGGGATTCCATGTGACGGAGGGTGGATGCATGTATCCTTGCTAACGGAGGACATTTTAAACATTTCCTGTAACAAAGTGTTTGAAGTCATGCTGGTACGTTCTGTTGCTGTGTGTTCATTCCATAATTACTGTGATTTGAAGAGAAGTAATAAAATGAGCTCTAACATGCAAAGTAAGCGTTTCCGGACACATGTCCACGTAACATATTTTCTTTCTTTGTGTTGAGGAATGTTTCCTGAAAGTTTGGCCGTACCTTTTTCTAACACCCTGTATATACAAAACAATAATGTACATCACAAAAGGTAGTGAGGACTGGATTACAAATGCTAGTGTACACACCCACAATATAAGAAGGAAGAATGAAGTATGGAGCATACCCCACCAACTGGCAATGCTACAAAAAGGACCCCAATACTCTGGTATCAGACTACTAAGAAGTCTGCCTAGAAACCTGGAAGATAGTGTACTTCACAATTACTTTCCAAAGAAATTTAAAGACTATCTCATTGAAAAAGAGTTTTACAGTGTTGCAGAATACTTATGTCATTAAATTTGAATATATTGTTATTCATTATCAATTATGTAAAAATTGTAAGCTAAAGGTGTAGAAAAATAAGTGATAATGAATGGTAATACTTTGACATGTCCTATATTACACGTACATTTACTGTACATAATTTAATCTTACAGGATCAAATAAAATTCAATTCAATTCAATTCAATGCAAATTCTGTTGAACAAGGTATCTATTTTATAGCCAGCATGAGAGTTAATCAGAATAGGCTGCATTTAATGATGAAGGAGAAATTTACCTTGAAAAGAGAACTCTAATTCCAATGCAAAAGTGGTATCACTGCAATGAAATGGATAGACAACAAACCTGTCACTATTTTGACAATATCAGACAGGCACAGACACATCACACTTGAATCAAGGAAGAAAGGGGATGGTAGTAGCAGCAGTATTTATTGTCTAATGTCTGTAGCAACATAAACAAACAAACATTCCAGTCTGAGCTGCCGCAGATGGTGGTCATGTGTGTGTGTGAGGTGTGCTTGCTTGTGAGAGTTAATGTGTATGTATTTCCTTTCCAGATGAAGGCTGTGGCCAAGAGTCATTGTGTAAGTGCCTTTTAGTTGTGCCTGTCTACAACTTAACATGTTATTTTTTACTGTAAGTAGCAATCTATCTACCCCTTACATTGTTGTAGCAACATAAAATACAGTGGAACCTTGTTTAACAAGCACCTCCCAAAACATGCAGTTCACATTAAAAAAAAAAAAAAAAAAAAAAAAAAAAAAAAAAAAAAAGAGCAACATTTTGCATAACGAGTGATGTCATTTAGTGTGATGTCACCAGCCATTCTCACGCAGTGGGAGAAATGCTACCATCTTAGTACAGCTTGTGATCACACATTTTTCTAAACTTGTATTCACACAGTGTTTTTTTTTTTGAGCAGATTTTAATTACCTTTGTAAAAACGTTTCCAGAGGATAAAGCTGCAAGAAGACAACCATAAAATAAAAAAATGACCTTAGAAATGAAATGTAAAATCACTGAAAAATGCAAGTGTGGTGTAAGTGTTGCAGATTTAGCATGCATATACAATCAGTCTACATAAACTATTTGCACTATCCTCACGAATAAGGACAAGATTAAGGAGATAGATGCTTCAAAGGGAGTGACAAGAGAATCTAAACAATGATTTTGTATTCTGGATGATGTTAAAAGGTTGCCCCTTATATGGATAACCGAAAAGCAATTCCACGGCAACACAACTGACAAGAAAATCACTTATGAGAAAGTAAGAATGATTTTCACTGACCTCACTAAGATGATGCCAGGATCATCGACATCCAAAGAAGTCTTTAAGGGAAGCCATGGGTGGTTCAAGAACTTTTAAGAGAACAACTGACATCCACAGCATTGTGGGGCATGGCGAAGGAGGAGGAGGAGGAGGTAACAGCAAAGCAGCAATCTTCTGGTGCAATAAGAGAAATCATTACCCTAATAAAGTAGTGACTATGCATGCTACAAATTAATTTGATAATAATGCTGTGTCACATTTTCACCAAATGTTGAAGTGTCGACAGAAATAAATGAATATAGGTAGCGTCCTAGTAAAAAAGAATTGCTTACACATTGTGAATAATAAAGTACATCTCTTCAATCAACTAAGAAAAAATTATTCATTAGGTCAGTGTTGCACCAAGTGGTGACATCGTATTCTCTACTTTCTATTAGACATGGTGTCTGCCCCAGTAGCTGAGTGGTCAGCGTGACGGATTGCCGTCCTCTGGGCCCGGGTTCGATTCCCGGCTGGGTCGGAGATTTTCTCCGCTCAGGGACTGGGTGTTGTGTTGTGTTCATCATCATTTCATCCCCATCCGGCGTGCAGGTCGCCCAATGTGGCGCCGAATGTAATAAGACCTGCGATATGGCGGCCGGACCTGCCCCGCGAGGGGCCTCCCGGCCAATGACGCCAAACGCTCATCATCATCATCATTAGACATGGCACTTCAAATGCCTTTATTCTGTATAAAGTGAGTAAAGGACAAGAGGGATACCTAGATCAATTGAACTTTCAATTATGGCTCTGAAAACAATTCTCTTTCTGCACAAAGAAGGCTGTCCAGTAATAATATTTCCAGTAATAATATTTTATGATCAAGAAGAAAGCCTTAGCAGATCATGCTCAACTGCCAAAAGTGGGAGACCATTTGCCTATTTTACAAGACACATACAGACATTGCTAATTGTATTGTACAACAGGCTGAGACAAGAAAACTAAATATATATATACAGCTACTGCAGAGTACCTCTGCCAATTATCTGGAAAAAAACAACATTTTGACACTTATTTGAACATTTGTTTGGGAAAGAAAATATCGCTTGTTTAGAGGCATTTACTTGTTAACTTGAACATAAATAAGTTAGTTAGAAACATAAATTGTCAATATTTTTGGAATAAAGTAAAATAAAACACAAAACACCATTTTTATTTTATTTTTCACGAGTAATGGCAACCTGTAACAGCTCACCAAAGATCAGTGGGAAGAATACTTACAACTACATTTTTTCTTCCTAAATTACAAAAATAGAAGTATCAACTATTAAAGAAAAATAAGTTTTCTGAGTTGCTAAAATAAATGTGTCCATAAAAGGGTTATTGAAACTAACTTTTACACAGAAATGGTGATATATGCAACTATAAAACTGTGAGAATCTATTCACAGACAGATAGCACTCAAGATGTGTCCTGTGAAATGGAACATTCTTCTAGTTAAATTACACCATACATTTCTTTTCTCTCCAATTTGATCTTCATTAGTTATTCAGCCTACCAATTTAATCTTTAACATTCTTCTACAGCCCTACAATTTAAAAGTTTCTATCTCTTCTTGCCTGAACTGTTTACCTAACGGCCCAGGTTTGATCCCCGACTGGATCGGGGATTTTCTCCACTCAGGGGCTGGGTGTTGTGTTTTCCTTACCATCATTTCATTCCCATCGACACGCAAGTCACCAACGTGGCATCAACTCAAAAGGCTTGCACCAGGCAAACTGTCTACCCAATGTGAGGCCCTCGCCACACAGCATTTACATTTACATTTGACTAAACTTCACAACACTACATTATCAGTTTTTTGTTCTTGTTAATGTTCATCTTGTAGCCTCTTTTCAAAACATTATATGTTGTGCCCTGACTGAGAAGCTGCAGAGTTTCAGATGGAATGCAAAAAACACACTCAAGATCGAGGTAAACCCACACACACCGAGAGGTCCACAGAAAGAACAAATGACTGTGTCCTAGGTGAGACGTTCATGTTGACAACACAAGACAGAAAGTGAACACCAAGCAAACAGATTCCAAAGAGTTATGATGCAAGAAAGTAAGATGGTGTGATAATGCGCTACAGACAATCTAGAGTCAGACACGATGGCTAATGGTACTGTCACTTGGTGAGTAGATCTTTTATCTATCCAATTACATTATTATACTAAAGTCTGTCTGCTTTGCAAACCAGTTGGTGTCTTGAGGTTCCATTTTAGTTTAGGATGTGATTGTACAACAGGTATAGACATCCATATCTCTAAGATAATAGATCTGCATTGGCTATTGGGGAAACCATTGAGTGTTATTCATAGTTGAGTGAGTAAATCCTCAAACTGAATTGTAAAGCTAAGACCTGGGGTGTATCCTCCAGACCAATGAGCTGCAAGAAAAATGGGCAGATCTTTCACATCATAAATTAATTCCTGATTTTCATTGTCAATCCAGTTAAGTGCCTCACCATTACGGTCATCCTTGTAGCCACAGAGATGATGGCTGTTGAAGTGAAGAAGGAATAAAGATGCATGCTGCTGACGTGTTAGGGTTGAGTTAGGTCAGCTTGTCTCTGGGGGCTTGTACGTGATGACAATTGTTGCTGTAGTAATACAAATGTCATTTTCAGAGTTTACCAAAGCAGCTGGTAGCTTGTTATATGATTGATTGATTTATTCATCCACAGAAGAATATATATCGTATGGATGTACAGTATTTCTTATTAAAATAAACATTCCTCTTACAATATTTATAGCTCCTACACTTAGATCTAGTTTTCTATTGTAACATGAAACTATTACATAGTGCACTGTTCATAAACATTTAAGTTACAATCTATATTTTAAATACTCATTTGAAGTTTGTTACTATTTGTACAGCTCTTTCCTGTATCTTGAAAATAGTCTGTATGTTCACAGCAATTATTCCCCAAAACATTGTCCCATAACTGAGTATTGAATGCATATAACCAAAGCAGGTGCAAGGATTCACAGGGCATAACATTCTGAGGATAGCTTCTTTGTGAAAATTCGCACACGTTCTATCCATTTAAACTGACAATCTACATTCGTCCTGAAGAATTTAGTATCAATTATGCACTGTTGCATTCTCACCCTTGTCTAGTGCTTCGAGAACAATTTAAGTCAACTTTGCTTAAGCTGACTGTGTACTTCTTGTGGGCTTGAAACTACACTGTTTATTGCATAGAAGGTTGTATTTATTTAAGTACTTCATTAGTCTATTTTTCATTATGGTTTCTACCATTTTGGAAACTGGTCTGTGGTTTCCTACGGTTTCTGGATCACCATTTCTTAGTATTGGTATTACTTTAGCTTGTTTCAGGTATTCAGGAAAGCTGCCAGATCTGAGAGATTCACTAAATATTATTCTTAAGGGGGTTTATAAATTTCTTGAGGATGATGACTGGGATCTTATCTAACCCTGTGGATTTTTTTATTGTTTAATCAGAGTATACCCATGCCACCTCTTTCTGTGTTGTTGGAAAGAGCACCATTGAGTGTAGTGGATGGTCCTGGCAGTGTAGAACATGTGTGTCTGGAAATTTCTCTTGCAGTTTCTTAGCAATTCCACTGAAGTATTCATTCACAACGATTTATGTTGCAAGGCCATACCTTGAATAGTAGACAGTGGCTATTAATTTAAAGCCTGTTATTCTCACTCTACTCCATAACTGTTCTTCATCTGCTGTATGCGTTTCTTGGAGCACGATGGCATCAAATGCATATTTGTACAAGAGCCTGGAAAGACATTCACATATCACTTGACTTATCCCTTTGACACAGAGTTGACAAACGTGAAAAGATGGTACAATTCTACAGACTTATGGGTCCTGGAAATGACCCTCTGATTGTTTTATGTCCTTTGACAGGAAGGTCTCTTATCAGGTATGATCTTACCACTGTTGCTTTTTCGCACCACCTACAGGTTATGTACAGGGGTGTTAAAGGGTATACCTATATATGTTATGTATGATGTTAAATAACATTGATAATTAACTTAGTAATTACCACAAACTTAGTGCGCATTCATGACTTCAAGATATGAATCTATTTGATTTCTCTTATGCCTTCTTTTGTCTTCCTAATTCACATTTTCTGCAGCATTATGATTTGAAAAAAGGGATTGAAATTTTGTTGGCCAACCCTGGCATGCATGGGTCTATTGTACTACCCACTGCACTGGTCAACAGTGATGTGGAGATGAAATTCATCAGTCAAACAACTTCAACAACAGCACTGCATCTCAGGAGGCCAACAGCCAATTAAGGCATGGTCCCTCAGCCAGCAGGCAGACAGGAGGTCCACTATGACCACCTACAACCCACTGTCCAGGACACTTCCACCTGTAAGGGCCCTTTTTGGGGAATTTGAATATGTGCCAGAAAAAAATAGCCAGACAATGACCAAAAGAAATAGCAAGGCAACTAATAGGTCATGGCAGTAAATGTGAAGCACAGTAAGCAAGAAGAAAACACGACTCACACTTTCCCACACAAATGTTCCAGCCAAAAGCTCTAGATGTGACAGAGGACCACATTGCTGGTAATCCATCAATCTGGTGTTCGCCTTTGCCGGATAGGAGTGCCATCATATCTGGATTTTCTCTACTACATTGTTACATCATCTCACTTTCTCACTCTTTTGAATCTATCTGCTTGGTGTTCACTTGTCTGTCTTGTTTTGTCAACGTGAATGTCTCACCTAGGTCACACTCATTTGTTCTTTCTATATATCTCTGGGTCTGACTGGGTTTACCTTGGCTTCAATCTCAAATCTGTTTTTCGCACTCCTCTGAAAGTCTGCTTCCTCTCTGTCAAGCCACAATATATCATGTTTTGAAAGGAGGCTCTAAGATGAACATCAACAAGAGCAAAAAATGATAATGTAGTGTATTCAAATTCAATCAGTTGGTACTGAGAAAATTGGGTTTTGAAGTGAGACAGTAAAATATGAGATTTCTATTAAGGCAGCAAAATTATTGATGAGGGGTAGAGAGGTTATAAAAAGCAGTAGTAAGAAAAGTGTTTCTGAAACACAGAAATTTGTTAACATAATATATAAATTTAATCATTAGCAAGTCTTCTCTGAAGGTAATTGTCTGGAGTGCAGCCTTGTACAGAAATGCATTGTGGACAATAAACAGTTCAGACAAGAAGATATAGGAACTTTTGAAATGTAGGGCTGTGGAAGAATGTTGAAGATTAAATGTGTAGAATGAATAACTAATGAGGATAAAATTGAGGAGAAAAAAATTATGGTATAATCTGACTACAAGAAGATTACATTTCACAGAACACATCATGATGTATCAAAGAAGCATCAATTTGATAATATAGGGAAGTGTGAAGGGTAAAATGTATAGAGGGTGAGTGAGGGTGGAGTACAGTAACTAGATTCAAATGGATGTAGAATACAGTAGTTATGCAGAGATAGACAAAATAGACTAGCGTGGAGAGCTGTGTCAAATCAGTTTTCAGACTGAAGAAAGCAACATGTTTACATCTAGTTTAAGCTTCTGCCAAGTTTCATCTGAACGAAACACCAAAGTTACATATGAAGATATTTTCTTCTGTTATGGTTGTCCCTAGTAAATACCAGTATTTCATTCATGCATAAACAAGGCAGAAGAAGGGGGAGTTGTAGGATTCGGCACTGTCCGACTTACTTTTTTTTTTTTTTTTTTTTTTTTTTTTTTTTTTTTTTTTTTGTTATAGTTTTAGGGCGCAAAACTGCTACGGTCATTTGCGCCCGGTCTGTGATGTAGGAAAAGGTAAAAAGACAAAACTGGAAACCAGCAGCAATGGCAACAAAACTCAAAAAACTGGAGAAACTAAAAACAGAAGGAAAGCTTTAAAAAACCACTATAGAAGGGGGTTGGTTGTCCCCAAAAAGAGCTTCAAATGACTGACCTCATCTCACTGGCACTAATAAACTCGAGAACGCGATCGGCTGAGCGCGTGTCATCTGCTAAAATGGAAGATAGATCAGGCGACAGCTGTAGACGGGCATGTAACGGAGTAAAATAGGGAGGAGGAGATTAGTGTTTAACGTCCCGTCGACAACGAGGTCATTAGAGACGGAGCGCAAGCTCGGGTAAGGGAAGGATGGGGAAGGAAATCGGCCGTGCCCTTTCAAAGGAACCATCCCGGCATTTGCCTGAAGTGATTCAGGGAAATCAAGGAAAATCTAAATCAGGATGGCCGGAGACGGGATTGAACCATCATCCTCCCGAATGTAAAATATGGGCACTCAAGTAAAAGGTGTCTTACCGTCCACAGCTGAGAGCAGTGGGGACAGAGTGGGGGAGGATCGCCACTTAAAAGATGTCGACGGCTAAAAAGACAGTGCCCTATCCAGAGTCTAGTTAAAATTACCTCCTCCCAGCGACGCGTTCGGGAGGAAGAGGTCCAAGCACAGGGAAGACCTTTCACGTCCCGCAATTTATTATTGGGAAGTGTCGACCAATGTGCGTGCCATAAAAAAGCAACACGACAACATAAAACACTCCGTAGATCGGCGAAGGGAATCCTGCGAATAACTGGCCAAAGAAGAGAGCCTGCTGCCTTGGCCGCTATATCGGCCGCCTCATTTCCACAGATACCAATGTGTCCTGGGATCCAGAGGAACGCCACAGAGACGCCCCCCAAGTGGAGCAAGTGGAGGCAGTCCTGAATCCGATGGACCAGAGGGTGGACAGGGTGGAGAGCTTGGAGACTAAGGAGAGAGCTGAGAGAATCTGAACAGATAACATACTGTATCCGCTGATGGCGACGGATGTATTGGACAGCCTGGAGAACAGCGTAAAGCTCCACAGTATAAACTGAACACTGGTCGGGAAGCCGTAATTGATTTGGGGTGTCGCCAACAACATAGGCGCTCCCAACACCTAACGATGTTTTTGAGCCATCAGTGTAAATAAATGTGGCATGCTTCATTTGTGCATATAGAGCAGCAAATGCCCGATGATAAACAATATAGGCGCTCCCAACACCTAACGATGTTTTTGAGCCATCAGTGTAAATAAATGTGGCATGCTTCATTTGTGCATATAGAGCAGCAAATGCCCGATGATAAACAAGTGAAGGGGTACCATTCCTGGGAAACTGACAAAGGTCACGGAGCAGGCAGGTCCGGGGACAGAGCCAAGGCAGTGCTGTACCCCAAGTTGTCAAGAGAGTTTTAGGAAAGCGGAAGGAAAGAGAATGGAGCAGTTGACGGAAGCGAGTCTGCCTACCTGGTGGTAGTAGGGAGGAAGGGCGGCCTGCATACCCTACATCCAAGGAGGCGTCGAAAAAAATGTCATGGGCCGGATTTGCAGGCATGGAAGACAGATGGCTAGCATAACGACTCAGAAGAACAGCTCGCCGATTGGACAGCAGAGGTTCAGCAGTCTCAGCATAAAGGCTTTACACAGGGCTGGTGTAAAAAGCTCCAGACACTAAACGTAATCCACGGTGGTGGATAGAGTCGAGACGACGAAGAATAGACGGCCGAGCAGAGAAGTAAACTATGCTTCCATAGTCCAATTTCGATCGCACTAAGGCGTGATAGAGGCGGAGAAGGACCATTCGGTCCGCTCCCCGGGAGGTATCATTCAGGACACGGAGGGTGTTGAGGGATCGCAGACAGCGAGCCGAAAGATAGGAAACGAGGGAGGACCAGCACAGTTTTCTGTCAAACATAAGACCCAAGAATTTAGCGACATCCGAAAACGGAAGGTTGACAGGTCCTAGATGTAAGGAAGGTGGAAGAAGCTCCGTACGATGCCAAAAATTAACACAAACGGTCTTACTGGGAGAAAAGTGGAAGCCGTTTTCGATGCTCCAAGAGTGGAGGCGATCGAGACATCCTTGAAGACGTTGTTCAAGAAGGCTGGTCCGTTGAGAGCTGTAGTAGATTGCAAAATCATCCACAAAGAGGAAGCCCGAGACATCAGGAAGGAGACAATCCATAATGGGATTTATGGCAATGGCAAACAGTACAACACTTAGCACAGAGCCCTGGGGTACCCCATTTTCTTGGGAGAAAGTACGGGAGAGAGTAGTGTTCACCCGCACCCTAAATGTGCGCTCTGCCATGAATTCGTGAAGAAAAAGGGGCAGCCGACCTCGAAAGCCCCAAGAGAACAGTGTGCGGAGGATGCCTGTCCTCCAACAGGTATTGTATGCTCTCTCCAGATCAAAAAATATTGCTACTGTTTGGCGTTTCCGGAGAAAATTGTTCATGATGTAAGTGGAGAGGGCAACAAGATGCTCAATTGCAGAACGATGCTTTCGGAAACCACATTGGGCAGGTGTTAAAGACTGCAGGACTCCAGCCACCAAGCTAAACGGCAATTCACCATACACTCCAAAACCTTACATACACTACTCGTGAGAGAAATGGAGCGATAGCTAGAGGGGAGATGTTTGTCCTTTCCAGGTTTTGGAACACAAACGACGGTAGCTTCCCGCCATCGTCTGGGAAAAGTACTGTCGGTCCAAATTCGATTATAAAGGCGAAGGAGGTAACGCAGACTATTGTATGATAAATGCAGCAACATTTGGATGTGGATACCATCCGGTCCCGGGGCGGAATAGCGAGAAGAAGAGAGTGCATATTGGAGTTCCCGCATGGAGAAAACAGTGTTGTAGCTTTCGCGATTTTGAGAGGAGAAGGCAAGAGGTTGCATTTCCACAGCGCGTTTCTTCAGGAGAAACGCTGGCGGTAATTTGAAGAGCTCGAAATCACAGCAAAGTGTTGACCCAATGAGTTAGAAATTGCGACGGGGTCCACTAATGTATCATGCGCGACAGTGAGCCCAGAGACCGGGGAGAAACTAGGCGCGCCAGATAACCATCGAATCCGACTCCAAACTTCCGAGGAGGGAGTGAAGGTGTTAAATGAGCTAGTAAAGAAGCCCCAGCTTGGGGACACAGCTTTGTTTCCTGAAGACAGAAGATGACCAGCGAGTAGGATCGTAAGAGGATCGACAATTCATCCCAATTGGCTCGAATGCTGCGTATATTCCAATGGATAATGGACATAGGGTGGACAGAAAATGGAAGAATGTGACTAAGGTTGCCCTCAACTCAACGACAGCTCAGAGCTTGCGACTGACAGCGTGGAACGGCAGTCAGCCAAAGGCAGAAGATCCTGATCCATAGGTTGTTCAGGAGCAGCTCCTGCCACCAGCGATCAGCCGGTTGATCGGCCGCCAGCAGTGCGCCTCGGCGACACAGAAGACCGCCGAGGGTGGCTACCGCCAGGTGGTGCTGTAGATGAGACACGCCGTGGCGGAGAAGGAGAGGAACTGGGTTTCTTATTAGACTTCTTGGAAACAGGATGTTTAGATGAAGGAGGAACTGATGGTTGTGAATTTGGGGTATGTAAAAAATCTCCACGTGTAGGCTCCTTTTTGGAAGTCCGGGTGTCTGACTTTGGGCTCGAGATTTAGCAGAACCCGATGAAGGGTGAGCCTTAGAGTGAGCAGGCGAAAGTGGGGAGGTTGAACGGGCGATCTTTGCGCTGGCCAATCTGACGACCGTGGCACTAAAGGTGAGCTCACAAGTCTGCGTGGCTGCCTCCTTTGTTGGCCAGGGAGAGGCAAGGACAGTGCTGTATTTACCTGTCTGAGGCACAGTGGGCTTTCGACTGGCGAATAATTTTTGAGCAGCAAAGGTCAACATCTTTTCCGTCACTCTGATTTCCTGAATGAGCTTTTCATCTTTAAAAATGGGGCAATCTCGAGAGGAAGCAGCGTGGTCACCCATACAGTTGATGCAATGAGGGGATGGAGGTGGACAAGCACCCTCATGGGCATCCTTGCCACACGTAACGCATTTGGTCAGATTGGAACAGGACTGGCTAGTATGATTGAACTGCTGACACCGATAGCAATGCATAGGGCAGGCTCGTCCAAACTGTACCCCTGGGGCACTAACACCCGCGATCACCCGCGGCCAGCGCCCCGGGCGAATTTGTATGTTGTCGCAGTGGCCGAGCCGTGTCGCTTAGCTGGCTGTGCAGACCGCCCGCCGAGCCTCGCCATGCCGCTGTACGCAAATATTGCAATAGATAAAAATTAAGTTTGCGACCACACATCGCTGTCCTTTTCAGCGGAACTGGGGGAGAACGCATCTAAAATCAATCTTTTTTGTTAGCTTTTTATTTGAGTTTCAAGGAATGAAACAATTAATTGTTAAAGTGATAAAAGTGTTTTAAAAACAGGATTGTACAAAATTAATTATATGTTCTTTTTTGGCGTGGTACGAGCAGGAAACAGGTGGGCAAAGTTTGTGCGCAAGTTAGAAATGATTGCTGAGAATTAGGAAAGCAGTGAAACCCTTTGCTGCGGGGAATCTCATCAAAAATTGCCTGGTCGACTCAGCGGCTTGTATTTGTCCACCAG
Source organism: Schistocerca serialis cubense (assembly GCF_023864345.2). NCBI lineage: Eukaryota > Metazoa > Arthropoda > Insecta > Orthoptera > Acrididae > Schistocerca > Schistocerca serialis. The sequence goes on along the minus strand of NC_064646.1, from coordinate 444,295,793 downwards.
ACCTCACGGAAAAATTTGAAAAAATAGCTCTTTCACCTCAAACTGTTGCTCACAGAGTCGAAGATATGGTCTCAGATATGGAGCAGCAATTCATGGAGAGAGCGGCAAACTTCATTTCACTTTCTATCGCTCTTGACGAGTCCGCGCACGTTGAGGACATATCTCAGCTCGTCATATTCATTCGGGGTGTCGACGACAATCTGCGTGTCACCGAACAATTTCTCGATCTTATACCATTAAAAGACACAACCATGGGTTTGGATATATTTCTAGCCATGGAAAACGTGTTAGAGTCAATGGGTTTAAAATGGGAACTCCTGACCAGTGTAGCAAGGGATGGAGCCCCTGCACTATGAGGGATACGCACGGGATTTTTGAGTTACATGAAGTCAAAAATGGCTGAAGTTGGCTGTTCCTTATTCACGGCAGTCCATTGTCTGATACACCAGGAGGCACTCTGTGCGAATATTGTCAACATAAAAAAATGTTATGGACACAGTTCTTCGAACGGTTAATTATCTTCACTCGCATGGACTCACGCATCGCCAATTTAAAGAATTTCTAGATGAGATCGAAGAAGAATACCCGGACATCCCCTACCATACTGAAGTAAGATGGCTGAGCAGAGGAAAGGTGCTTCATTGGTTTTTCTCCTTGAGGGGCAAAATAAATACCTTTTTGGAAATGAAAGGACGTCCAGAAGAATTACTTTGTGATCCTAAGCGGGTGACAAATTTGGCTTTTTTGAGTGACCTTGCTGGTCATTTAAATACTTTGAACATTTCACTCCAATGCGAAAATCACTATGTCATTGATTTAGTGCAGACGATTCAATCATTAAAAAAAAAAAAAAAAAAAAAAAAAAAAAAAAAAAAAAAACTACTTATTTTGTGGGAAAAACAATTGCACGAGAAGAATTGTGGACACTTTCTTGCACTAGACAGCGATAAAGATGATGTGGAGTTTTCAGATTATGTTGCAATCATTTGGGAATTACAAGAATGGTATGAAAACAGATTTTTGGAGATAAGTGAGCTTCAATCGGCCTTAGACATATTTGTTCGCCCGTTTTCCCTTCGGGCAGAGGACGCCTGACAAGTGCTTCAACTAGAGCTGATTGACCTGCAGTGCGATATCCGCCACAAGGACCGCTTTCTCATGTGTAAAACTTTGGATGACTTTTACAGCTGTCTTCCACGAGAGAAATATCCTCTTTTGCACAAGCATGCGGCCTAAGTTCTCTCAGTGTTTGGTTCCACGTATATCTCTGATTGCTTTTTCTCTCTTTTAAAGCTTGCTAAAACTAAGAACCGTTCATTACTTGACAATATAAATTTGACTAATTCTTCGAGGTTATCAGTCTCAGGGAATATTGTACCAAACATTGACAAAAACGTTTCCTCGAAAAAGAAAAAAGTGTAAAATGTTAATTGTCTTCTTTAACAACATTGACTGTAAGAATTAAAGAGCTTTATAACCTTAATTCTATTTTTTAATAAGTTTTCAAACTTGGTCGGTTAAAATATTTACATACAAAACAGCAAACCAAGGATCAGATTTCTAAACTTTGAAAGGGATACAAAGAGATGTAGCCCAAAGTATAACAAAAAATATTTACTTGTAACTGCTAACAGTAGGAATGAGACTCTATATCCCTTACATAAAGTTATTTCTAAAATAGAATATTTATGACTAGTTTGTTTAAGAAACTAATATAATTTTCAGAAGACGTCTATTGTACATATGACGAGTGTGCGTGTGCAGTACTAATAGAATGAACCTGTGGGTCATAAAACAACTAAGATGTTCTTCGATTCTTGTTTTGGATATTGTTGTCTAAAGCTTTGCGTAGTAATTCTGTCTCACAAACACTAGTTGTTACCTAAACGGTAAATGGTTTGCTTGTTTTACCACTCATCGGCCTCTTTTACAGAGGTGCGCTTCCTCTGTCATTTTGTTTGCATTGTATCTGACTGCGGGACAGTCCACCGCAGAGCAGTGCTGTGCGGTCTCACTCCCTCCGCAGCTGTCTCTCTCGCTCCTATGCCGACACTAGCGACACACAGTCGTGGACGGGGCACTGAACTACACTGCCTTGCGCCCGAGGGGTGCGGGCGCAATTCTTGGATGAGCCTGGTGTAGGGTTTGGGATATAAGGGCGAACGGGAATTATCTCATAGCCCGCTTTGATGTTCGATGGGAGTTGAACTTTGTCAAATGTCAAAAAGACAGTACGGGTTGGAATGATGTTCGTGTCAACCCTTTTCATGACTCTATGAACAGCCGTTACGCCCTGGTCAGACAGGTAGTGTTGAATTTCCTCATCGGACAATCCGTCGAGGGAGCGTGTGTAAACGACCCCACGTGAGGAATTTAAAGTGCGGTGCGCTTCCACCCGGACAGGGAAGGTGTGTACCAGTGAAGTACGCAGCAATTTTTGGGCCTGGAGGGCACTGTCTGTTTCTAACAACAAGATGCCATTTCATAATCTGGAACAAGACTTTACAGGACCTGCAATTGCGTCGACACCTTTCTGAATAATGAAAGGGTTGACCGTGGAGAAGTCGTGACCTTTGTCAGACCGAGAAACAACAAGGAACTGTGGCAATGATGGAAGAACTGTCTGTGGCTGAGACTCATTGAACTTACGCTTGTGAGCAGACATAGTAGAAGATGAGGAAACCATTGCGGAAGTATCCCCCATGATTACCGGCGTCTCTGATGGCGCGCTCCTCCCTTGTGGGGGGCCCCTCTCTGAGGGCACTCCCGCCTTAGGTGATTGTTCACACCTCAGGTCACACCTCCCGAGAAACGGACGGAGGGACCAATCGGCACTTTCGGAAGGTATCAGCTCAGGTAATCACCCCTCCCTGGGCCTGGCCGTTACCAGGGGGTACGTATGTGTCCTACCTGTCTACTCGGGGCGGAGAATTACGCGTTCGCGTTATCCCGTCACCGGCTACGCATGGAAATGCGTGGGTCGGCCTTCAGACACGCACAGGGAGGAAAAAAGAGAAAGGGAAAAACAAGGAAACAGAAAGGAAAGAAGAGAGGTCTCAAACGCCGCAGCGGAGAAAAGGGTAAAGAGAAGAGGTAAGGAAAAGAGAAGGACAAAGGAAGGACGAAGATTTGCAAGCAGAGAAAGTGAAGAATGTGTTACATTTTCGAGCGTCCGTCTCCGGATGTAGGCGCAAAACATACTCCCAGAGGGGGAGAAAGGGAAGGAAAGAGGTGGAGGTAAGGGGGGGGGGGGTCGAAGATGGGGAATGGGGAAGGATGCGGAAAAGGAAGGTATGCAGCCCGGAAAGGAAGGAGGGCCACATTAGCTCGGGGTCCCGTGCTCGCTACGCATGTATCCACAAAAGAGCTGTGGACCGCCTGGGGGGGGGGGGGGAGGGGGGGGCGACTGTCCGACCTGACGTCCAACTTGCCCGTCTCTACAGTCATACAGTGGCGATGAAATGCTGGATCCTGGCTTGCATTGGCAGTTGCTTTTGCAAAATGCTCTGCCAGTGTTTGAGTGATATTTCCAGGTGTTGTTTAGAGACACCCCTGTTTCAGTACTGCTGCTATTGGGAAATGATTGTGTTTACCTGAAATCCTCCGGATGGCTTCCCACACTTTTGTAGAACAAACTGAACAGTTTATAAAGCCCAGAATGATCACCATGACTGTTGCTTATGCTCCTTAATTATACATAGTCTTGGCTCTCATGACCTGAAAGGCTGCGAGGATATGAGGAAGTCTGCTGTAGGGAGGCACATAAATCGCTGAAGAGCTGCACACCTGTCCTGGATTGCTAAATGACACTCATCTGTCCATCAATGTACTAGTTGCCTTCTAAGATGATCTGAAGACTTTGAAATGGATAAGTCAGTGGTATAATGGATCACTTGTGTGATGTGGCCCACCTACTTCTGGACACTGTCACAATGTTCAAACACAGTCAGCTGGCTGAACAGCACCCAGTTAGCCCTGCTGACCATTCATTTTGGTGGGTACTGTTGAAGCAGTAATCCATCCAGTAGGTCAAGATGGAGTGGGAAGTGGTCACTGGAATGAAGGTCATCAATGATTTCCCAATGCACAATGTCTGCAAGGGCTGGAGAGCAGACAGGAAGGTCGATGGCTGAGAATGACCCAGCAGCAGCACAGAAATTAGTGGGAGCACCAATGTTTAGGATCCACAACTCATGAGACGTCATGAGGCCCACCAAAACATGATCCCAAAGGCGAGTGGAGGTCAAGTCCCGTAGGACATGATGAGCATTCAAGTCTCCCAAGAGGAGAAATTGGCAGGAGAGTAGATCTATAAGATCTGCGAGAGCCTCAGAGTCTACTGCATCAGACAGAGGTAAATACAGTGAGCAAACTATGATCCTCCAACATGTTTGAATTTCAGCTGCAACTGCTTGCAGATCAGTAGCCAGGGAGAGAGCAGAGGAGTAGCGTGCATTGTTTACGAACACAGCAATGCATTCCTTGGCCCTTTCCCAAGTCAGGTCATCCTAGCGGTAGACTGTAGAGCCCTGTAGTACTGGGGTATTACATGCTTTAAAATGTGTTTCATGCACACAGATGCACTATGGGCGATCCTGTGCTACAAGCTTCAGTTCCTCCACATGTGGCCTCAACCCATTACCATTTCACTGGAGTATGGAGGCCACTTATCATGGGGGTTGCATTTTCATGCTGTCTTTATGCCTGGGATGGGAGCCTACTGCATGAGGAAGCTCAGCTTTGGGGTGAGATGATTGCCCTAGTCCGACATCAGGTTCCGTTAGTGCTGATGCAGAATCAAGAGATGCATCAGAAAGGATGAGTTCAACATCATCGGTCAGTTGACTTTCTGGCTCTGTCAGTGGTTGACACTGTGTCTTGGATTTTTTGCCCCAAGTTCCCTTTGAGGGCACAACCATGGCTATGATGGTAGCAACACTGGACAGTGGACCAGGCTGAACCTTTGGAAGGACAGGGAGCTCCGCAACAGTGACAACCACAGCCTTGTCTGAGGTTTTGAGTAGATGTATGGGCTTTGAAATAACTGCTGGCTGTTTAAGAACATAAGCAAAGGACGAGAACATTGGGGGCTGCATGGCCTTACAGATCTTTTTGGCTATTCCATGTGATATATGTTCAGTTTTTATTTTTATTTCCTTTCCTCAAGAAAGACACTGCAATCCTGACTTCAGACAGGGTGATCCCCAAAGCAGTTGACACACTTCACAGGAGATGAACAACCAACTTCTTCACAGGCAGCCTTCCCACATTTGCCACAAGTAGCTTCTGCCTTGAATCCAGCAGTAGTGTGCCCAAAGCATTGACACTTAAAACAGTGCATTGCATTCGGGAGACAAGGTCGCACACTAAGGTGAAGGAAGCCAGACTTAACATGCTCTGGAAGTTTCGTGCTGCTGAAAGTCAGTATAAACGCGTATGATTTCACTAGATTGTCAACCACCCTTTTCACAATGTTTTGTACATCAATACCTTCCTGAGACCATTCAGCTGTCAGTTATTCTTGGGAAATATCAACCAGATCCCTGCAAGTCACACAACCTTTGGTGAAGTTCAAGGTGTTGTGCAGTGCTGCTTCAATTGCATATTCCCCAAGGCATTGCACTTTTTGAATGTTCTTCATTTGTCGGTAACTTGACGTCTCAACCAACAGGGTCCCATTTCATTTTGCAAGCACTTGACAGATTTTAATGTTCCAGAAATGCTCATCAATCCTTTTTGTATATAAAAGGGTGAAATTTTGTTGAAACTACCCTCTATTCTTTTAACTATGAAAAACATATTCTGAGAAACAGAATGTGTTCTGTTACAAGTGACTGAATCAGGGGGACTGGCTATCTGAGCCTTTTGTTAGACTGGGTGCTGTTACCTTCCAGCAGCCCACTCTTTCTGCTTGGAGGAGGAAGAGAAAATTTCCAAGGATCCATCTTGGCCCCACAAGTAGCTAGGGAAATACAAGTCCACTGAGACAGAGGCCCACATGCCTAGGTAAGCCTTACACAACTGAGATGCAGTAGGTTCCCCAGAGGTTGCCAGCTAATGGCTGCTCCACCTCAACAGCCACACCTTTCCTCAGCACACATCACACCTTGAGATTGAAGATTTTTTTTTTTTTTTTAATTTCATCATTGCAAGTCAGGCAGTCAAGCGAAGAGCCCTGTTCCCTGTGACACACAATGTTCCACCACTGCACCACACTGTGCATGCCCAGAACTTACAGGGACAGAGGACTGGTGGCACAGGAATCTACATGTTTGTGTACTCTACAGCTCTGAAGAAGGGTTTACCTGAAAGCTAGCAACATTTTCAGTCTTGTTTACGCGCCTCTCAGTGCCTCATTGTCTCAACTGTTTTCATGAATTGTTACCTTTATTCCTTTCATTGTTATATTCCATCATGGACTTTCTGTTTTCATATCTAAACTACATACAAGACAGTAGTGTAACCAAATCTGGAACATTGCTCCAACATTTAGAGTATTTATCAAGTGGACCTGATAGCAGACATCGGAGGAATTCTCACATGCTTCTAAGGCTGTAACAGGTCATTACTGTCCATATGCAAATGTTATGGCAAGAACAAACATGATTTGTGGAACATATTACTTTATAAAGCAACATGTGCATACCACTGAACACATTAACTGGACAACAGTCATACAGTGTAAAGAAAGGTGGAGCAATCATTTGCAATCGCTTAAGTAATGCAGTTTCTTTAGTGGCTCACTGCTTCTATAAACACATCTGTGAGCTGTACGGATGCACATTCTCTCAAATAGTGCGTCTTGAGTGAAGGTACATCACTCCTTCCTGCTAGATGGTGGGAAAACCACATACATACGCACTAGGCACAGAAAAATGCACAACACGAAAAAGAGCACTGCTGCTGAAAAAGTGCTGGTACCAAGGGTAAAAAAGGAAAAAAGAAAAGAAAAGAAAAGAAAAGAAAAGAAAAGAAAAAGGTTATGAGATCATGGGTCATGAAAACATGAAAAACACCAATCACAGCACTAATATCCGTTTCATCACCCAATAATTGCAGCTGCCATAGCATGTCAGGCACCAGAGAGTAGGGGTGGAAGCGATGACTCGTGAGAGGCCATAGGGCTGGAGTGGGGATGGCACTGGTGATGACGGTTGAGGAGTGCGGGCAGAGGCAGGAGCTCCAGACAGTGATCCATCAGGCAGTGACCGCCTCTGCAGCATGAACTAGACCGTCTGTGACACAGGAACAAGCATCGGTGGCAGCAGTGGTAGGCCCTCCAGAATAGGCCCTGCCATGTGCAGCTGCAGATGGTCGAAGTGACAAGACATCCGCACATCAGGAGTACAGACAATGCACAGGTACCGGTGCAAGAAATGCTTGATGATGACAGGTATCCAGTTCAGCCAAGAGCTGAAACCACAAGTCCAGATTGGTGCACCTGGCTGAATCCATTGTGGAGCCAGCGATGCCCACAGACGTGGCATCAGATGCAGCAGGTGAGGAGGGTCCATGGTTGGTGTCCATGTAGCATGAATGCAGGCCTCTTGCCCTCCACCAGAGTGAAACAGTGCAAAATCAAAAAATGGTCTAAAGCAAATTCAGGGGACCTGCCAGATACATACTTTTGCACGCGAGTTTTAAATGTCTGAACCATACATTCAGCTTCACCATTAGGGTAAGGATGAAACAGGAGAGCTGTGAGATGGTGAACACCACTAACCTGACAAAAAAATATAAATTCTTGAGATACAAACTGAGAGCCGTAATCAGTAACCACGGTATATGGAAGTCCCTCACTTGCAAACATCCTCAGACAGGGCTAAAATAGTGGACACAGCGGATGCGGATGGACAACACATCTGTAGGAATAGGCATTCACTACAATAAGCCAATGCTGATTTTGGAAGGGTCCTCCAAATTCGACTTGTAGACACTCCCATGGGTGCTGCGGCGTCAGCCTGTGGGAGAAAGATGCCCATAGGACCGCAATACACAACAAGTCGCATAATGTCCCCATCTACACCCATCCAATACACATGCTGGTGCGCCAAAGCTTTGGTGTGAGAGTCGCCCACTGACCGACACACAGAAGCCGCAGTACATTAAGGCGTAAGAAAGTGGGGATCACAACCTGGGGAGCAGCATCCTCCATAGCTAACAGAAAAACCCCATCAAACACATAAAGACAGTGCTGGAGGATGAAGTAATTATGCAAGGGATCAGGGGCATGGCCCAGGTGCTTTTCTGGCCAACTGTGCTGCACAAAAGAGAGTACATGAATAAGAACAGGACCCGTGGCAAAGGCCAATGTTATTGTGGCACTCGTGATGGGAAAACTATTGAGCACATTCTGGTTCTGAGAATACCACTGCCGAGCAGGAGTTAAATTCTTAGAAGTGTAAAAGTGTAAGGAATGGGTCATTCAGACCCACCCGCATATTATGTGAACCAACATCACACCAAGACCGTGCTGAGAGGAATTTGTAGCCAACATGACATGCCGACCTGGCTGAAAAATGGCCTGACACAGGGCAGATTGAAGCTTTGATTTAAGCAAAGCTAGCACTCGATCACAAGCTAGGGACCAGAAAAAAGGTACATTTTATGTAGAAGCACGTGCAGTAGCTGAGCAACAGTGGATGTGTCAGGTAAAAATTTATGGTAGTACACAACTTTACCTAGAAAGACCTGTAATTCCTTAATGGAGGTTTGCGGAGGCTAAGTCCCAACTGTCTCAACATGGTGACACAACGGCTTGACCCCTGTGCGAGAAACTTCAAAACCTAGGTGCTCAACTGATCACTGAAAAAATTGACATTTGGCAAAATTGCACTTGAGACCCACAGACTGCAAAACAAAAAACAATGATCAGAGATTGCTAAAGTGGTTTTCAGTGGAAGAACCCAAAACAACAATATCACTGAGGTAATTGATGCAGCCAGGTACAGAGGGTGTCAGCTGTTCTAAAAAATGATGAAAAATTGCAGGCACTTTAGTGACATCAAAAGCCAAGAGCTGATATTGGTATGGGGCAAAAGGTGTATTGATAACGAAAAGGCACCTAGTGGCTTCTGACAAATCAGTCATGGAAAAGTAAATGCTCCTTGACAATTTTGTGAGCAACTCATCAGGACATGGCAAAGTGTATGTATCTACAATGGACTGTTCATTAATAGTGACAATGAAGTCACCGCAGAGGCGAAGCTTACCTGTCATCTTCTTAATAATGACTAATGTGTAGTCCATTCACTGCAAGAAAAAAGCTGAATGACATCAAGTGACATAAAATGGTCTAATTCGGTCTTGATAGAGTCGCACAACGAGACAGGCACCTGTTGTGCCTCAAAAAAACAAAGGCACAACTCTTTCATGGTAATGTGGGCATGAAAACCAGTAGAACAACCTAGCCCAGGTGAAAACAGAGAAGAAAACTCTCAGAACAGAGGGACTCCTGTTGCTGTTATGGAACTTGATCTCAGACTAAATTTACCTCATAGCAATAGAGAAACCAAAAGCATTAAATGCTTCTAACCTGAACAGGTTTGTGGTATGGGAATGATTCACAACAAGAAAATTGAGAGGGCGAACAACAGATTTGTAAGAGACAGGAGTGGAAACTGACCTAGGATTGGGATCTGCTGTTTATTTTAGCTAACCAACTTCAGTAAAACTTGTGTGAGGGGAGGGAAGCCCAAGTCCACATATGTGTGTGTGTTTACTGAAGTCACTGCAGCTCCCTGCAGCTCCAGTGCCCACTTGGGTTTTTGGCAGTTTATTAAACACACGCAAGTCAACTAACAATTTGCTCAGAGAAACAGTCATTGTAGAGATACAGTTTATGTCCATCAGTACTACTGTATCCACCATGTTTTAAGAGGAGCTACACACTAATGCAATGTGGCCTTTCTTTTGACACTTGTTGTAAATGGCCCAACACTTAGGGCACACAGCACGCTCGTATTGGATGGAGCAGTAAGAGCAAGATAGAAGGTGGGCATATGGCTGCTGCTGTAACTGACGCTGCACCATGCGATGCTAAGTTGAAGGTTGTACTGCTCCAATGGTTACCACATCACTTGCAATGTGCCTAACAGGGGTTGACAGCAGCTTCCGATACTTTCCTCCAAGCAGGAATTTGATCGCCTATAGCTCATGACACTTCAAAGGACTGTACTATACTGAGCACATCCTTAAGTGGTAGAATCTCACATTGAAGTGCTTTTTCATCGACTTCCCTATCTGGTGCCAGATGAATAACAACATCAAGCACCATGTGATCAGCATAGGATTTGTGATGGGTACTACTGACAAATTTATGACAATGGCTCAAACCGTGTAATTCTGCAGTCTACACTTTGTAAGATTGGTTTGGGTTTCTGACAATGGTAAAATTTGATATGCATCATAATGACATGCATTCTGTCACCGTAATAGGTTGAGAGAAGGTTGCACATTTCATCAAATAATAAACTGGCCGGTTCTTGCAAAGGCACAAGCTGGCAAAACTGATACAAGTGCAGTGAAAGCCAGAAAAAAAAAGAAAGCCCTACACAGCTTTGCATTGCACACATGAAAAACCTGGAAATGTTGGCATAACTGTGTCTTGTAGAAGTCCCAATCTTCAGCTGATTAATCATAGGCTAGATAGGACAATGATTGCAGTGATGGTAGAGTAACCTGCTGCGAACGTGCAGACGTTATTTGATTGAGGATGGTGATGAGAGCCTCCTGTTCTTCTGCGAAAGGTTGCTGCTGGGCAATGAGATGCTGGAGTATTTCTTCCATCAAGATGTTTGTTGGGTGACTTAGCACTGATACTAACACATGGAGAAAACATAACTCTCACTCATCATCAAGTTTGTTATAGCAAGAACAAATGTGATTTATGGAACATAGTACTTTATAGAGCAACACATAAGATGCAGGTTGTGCAAAGCACTGAACACACTGACTGGATAACAGTAATACATTGTAAAGAACAGGCTGAGCCCTCATTTGTGATCGCTTAAATAACAGTGCTTCTTTGGCGGCTCCCGTGAGCGTGCCATCGGGCTGACCCAGGTAGCCTCTATAAGCAGCCCTGTGAACTGTATGGACACGCACACATTGAAATCGAGTACATCATGAGTGAAGATACACCAGTAAGTATAAAGATGATCAGGTAATAAGAGTCTTAAGGATGGAGGTAATTTTCTTCTATAAAAACCATCTTTGGTAAATTTAGAGAACTGGTATTCAAGGTAGACTATGCAACATTTCTTCTATGTCCATAACATATCTCATATAGGGATCTTGAGATAGTGCTACATGGAAGGATACAGACAGTCAAGTTTCCCTCACACCTCCACCATGCACTGTTAGTGAAGTATGTGTGAAGATTTGACAGGATATTGTGCCTCTGATTTGTTTCCTAAATTTTGTGACAAGAAATCAAATAATAGATTTTGATGAGTGCCTAGTGCTATGAAGTGTTTCTTGTTCAGAGAAGACTTCTGTAAATGAAATATAATTCCTAGCTTTACAAATGAGATCATGAACTGTTCTACAGGGTGCATATCTATCCAGTGTATGGTCAACTATTCTTTTAAACTTGAGCCACAGTTCATCTACACACTCCTGCCCTGTGCTGACAGTTTCAAGTTCTTCATTGGGATATGACACTACTGATTTTTTTTATCTAGTTTACTGAACACACATATCTTTCTACTTGTTTTCAAACAATCTAAACTCCAGGTAGAAATATCAATATCAACAATGCAGAAAAAGATAAGATTGCTACCTACCGTAAAGATAACATGCTAAGTTGCAGACACACAAGAAAACAGTGGCCGAGTCTCATCGAATGCTCTCAAGTATGTATGGTAAGGACACTATTAGTGAAAGAACATGTCATGAGTGGTTTCAATGCTTCAAGAATGGTGATTTTAATGTCGTAGACTGGCATAGTGGTGGAAGAGAGAGTGTTTTTGAAGATGCAGAATTGGAGACATTCCTGAGTGAAGACTCACGTCAAACTCAGGAAGAATTGGCACGATTAGTGGGAGTGACACAGCAAGCCATTTCAAAACGTCTCAAGGCCATAGGCATGATTCAGAAAGAAGGAACTTGGGTCCCGTGTAAGATGAAACCAATAGACGTTGAATGGCGTGTGTGTGTTTGTGAACAGTTGATTCAGATGCAAAAACGGAAGGAATTTCTGCATCGCATTGCGACCGGGGACAAAAAATGGGTTCATTACAATAACCCTAAATGCAAAAAATCATAGGGGTATCCCGGCCATGCTTCCATGTCGACGGCCAAACTGAATATTCTCGGCTCCAAGATCATGCTCTGCATTTGGTGGGACCAGCTCGGCGTCGTGTACTATGGGGTGTCAAAACGAAGTGAAACAATCACAGGTGCTAGTTATCGAACGCAATTAACACATTTGAGCAGAGCATTAAAAGACAAACGGATTTCTGCATCGCATTGTGACTGGGGACAAAAAATTGGTTCATTACAATAACCCTAAATGCAAAAAATCATAGGGATATCCCAGCCATGCTTCCATGTTGACGACCAAACTGAATATTCATGGCTCCAAGAACATGCTCTGCATTTGGTGGGACCAGCCCGGCGTCGTGTACTATGGGGTGTCAAAACCAAGTGAAACAATCACAGGTGCTCGTTATCGAACGCAATTAACGCATTTGAGCAGAACATTAAAAGACAAACGGCCACAATACAGCGAGAGGCACAATTAAGTGATTTTGCAGCACAACAACGCTTGACCCCACACTGCAAAAGAGGTCAAAACATAATTGGAAATGTTAAAATGGGAAGTCCTACCCCACTCGCAATATTCTCCAGACATTGCTCCCTCTGACTATCCCATGTTTAGATCAATGGCATATGGCCTGGCTGACCAACACTTCCGATCTCATGAAGAAGTTACAAATTGGATCGATTCGTGGACTGCTTGAAAAGATGAACAATTTTTTTCCACACAGGATTCATACACTGCCCAAAGGACGGGAGAAAGTAGTGGGCAGCGATGGAAAATACTTTGAATGATACATGTGTAACAAATTTGTTTCATTAAAGCCCCAAATGTTGGGGAAAATACGGTGGAAGCAAAGTTGTAGACCTTATAGTATAAATGAATGGTGTGTGTTTCTCTTTCTTTTTCTGATATGGATGTGACCAAAAGCTTATGTTTAAGTGTCTTTTAACTGTGCCCGACTGCAACTTTCTACTTGTTTTAGTCATCCTTTGAACTATGGTAGTCATTGTTGCCACATCTGCCTCATGGTCACTGATAACAGTTTTTATGTGGACATTCTCGAAAAGTTCAGGTTTCTTTGTTGCCATTAGACCTAAAATATTTCCATCAAAAGTAGGGTTCTGAAAAACCATATGCTCTAGATAGTTTTCACATAAGGCATTTAGTAATGTTTCACAGGATGTATTACCACGTCCACTACTAGAAAACTGTGATTTTCCCAGTTGATGTTGGATGATTAAAGGCTTCACCAACGATTGAGGAACTGACATACATGGGTTTGGTTACATCAGGAGATGTGGCTGGTGGGTGACAGGAGGACCCAATTACTATTTTATGCCCACCCTGGTACTGAGCCTCACCCAAACAATCTCACATGAGGCTTCAATTTCTATCTCTGAGGATCTTAGCTTCTTGTCCATTGCAACAAATACACCACCTACATTTCCCATTAGCCTGTCCTTTTGATATACACTTAAATTTCCCCCACAAATCTCAGTGCTATCAATTTCAGATTACAATCAGCTTTCTGTGACCAGTATTATGTGAGCCTCACTGCTTTCCATGAGTGTTTTAGATCCTGGCGCTTCCTTGCACATGCTTCAGCAGTTAACTACTAGCATTTTAATACTCTCATCTGTGGGTGGCAATCTTTTGGGTCTTGCTTGTATACTTCTGATTCTCATACAACTGGATGGAGAGTTGCATAAAAAAAAAAAAAAACGCTTATGTGCATCCCATTCACGGTTAGGTGCCTGGGTAGAGCATCTGAAGTGTAGTGTACACATGACCCATTTAAGGGAACCCTACAGTTCTCAACCCTATGGCACAAGTCCAGGAAGTCACAATCTTCCTTGTCACAGGACATTCTAGTTCAGTCCTTCCACTAGACTCACAATCAGGCAGACACAATTAGTTCTGGAGACAAGCTGCTAATCGTGAGCTTCCTTGAAACTCAACTGTGCTTTTCTCAACCTTCTCTGCCAGTCACTGGAATGATGCAAGTGTGAACTTGGAGCCTGGATGATGGGCATCATTTGCTCCATCATATGCCACAATCTGCAGTTAGGTGCACCTTGTGCCCTCAATGCACAAAACAGATGCTAATATCATAGCTTACTGACTAATAGAAGAGCTACAGATCACAGGCCACTTGAAGATGGAACACAATTCTGCAATAGGTTTCTAGTATCCTGGCCCGATGAGTTAGCACAAACAACACATTGATTGCCATAGTATAGTTGGGTTACCGACCCCTTGGGGCCATTTACTTTTTTTCAATATCCTGCTTTAGTTTGCTCCAAGTAAACTTGTTAAGTGCAAATAAAGTGAAAATATGGCATTTTAGTACCTTTTTTTAAAAATTTTTTTGGGTGAGTTACATATGATTCACACGGCCCCAGAGTAAAGGTACCAGGTGTGTCATTTGCTATGTCGCTAATAATTTTAGGTTTGTACTCCTGTCAGTTTTTCATTCCACAGCATTATTTGTGTGTGCTGTTCCACTATTGCTTTCCTGCATTGTTGTTACAGTCTTTATACAGTGTTGTTTTCTCCATAACAGAGTGATATTGTGGCAGAAGAAAATGTTTCGTAGAACTTATGAAGATTAACAAAGGGATGTACAGCAGCTTTTAGATGAAGTTACAGACATAAGTGAAGAAATTTCTGTGTCTTTATTTGGTCATAGGTCAGATGAATTTTTACCAGAGGAGACTGGAAGCGAAACCGGAAGTTCTGATGATGGAATCACATCAATGAAGGTAGGAATAAGAGTTTTATGTCCACATTCAGTCAAAGAACCAGACTTCACAGCTGTAAAAACCAGGCAACAAAGCACCTATAACCATGATAGTGCCGTAACTACTGCAGTTGATTCAGGTTCAATTGAAGTAAGTGTAATATCAGAAAGTTCTGAAGATGAAGATGACACACTTTAGAACAAATTCTAATGAGACTGTCTGAGGGCCAGTTGTGGGTAAAAATATGAAAGACTTCACATTTGTTCACTCCAGTTCTGGTGTAAATGCTTCTGTTGCACTAACTCTCAAAGGCAAGACACCATACGATTTCTTCAAATATTTTGTCACTGATGAAATTTTAGAATATGTGACTCAACAAACTAATTTGTACGCAAAACAAGTATTAGAAAGTCATTCGGTAACTGTTAATTCATGACTGAAAAAGTGGACTGCTGTCAGCAAAACTGAAATTCAACATTTTTTTAGGATTTTTGTTATGGGTGTCACTAAATGTAAAACAGAGGATTCCAAATTATTGGTCAAGAAATATGCTCTATCACAACAATGTAAAAAATGTTATGTTACACAATCGTTTTGAACTGCTTTTATGTATGTGACATTTTTCCGATAACAACCAGTGCCCACCAGGAAACTGCTTATTCAAAATTCAACCTCTTATTGACAAATTACTTCAGAGATTTCAATGTGCAGTTGTGCCAGAGAAAGAAGTTTGCATTGACGAAACACTTGTGCCATTTCGTGAAGACTGAGTTTCATTCAGTATATAAAGAATAAGTGCCATAAATTTGGAATTAAATTGTTCAAACTTTGTCCGAAGGGTGGCTACACCTGGAATATGAAAGTTTACTGTGGGAAGAATGTGAATTCTGGTGTTCCTCTTGCCACTTCTGTTGTTATGAGCCTTATGAGTGGATTACTAAATGAGGGCAGAATCTTATATACAGACAATTTTTACACAAGTGTTCATCTAACACACCAGCTTCTTGAACAATCAACACATTTAGTTGGTACTCTAAGAACAGAAAACTGAATCCTCACGATGTTGTACAGGCAAAACTGAAGAAGGGGGAACACAAGCAAAAGGAAAGTACCACAGGTGTAGTAATGCTGAAATGGAAAGATAAGAGGGATGTTCTGATGCTGAGTACTGTTCATAGAGAAGAAGAAGCAGAAGTTCTAACCAGGAAGAGCACAAAGAAAAAAAAACCAGCAATGATAATTGACTATAATCAGTCAAAGTCTTTTATAGATCTTTCTGACCAAGTGAAGTCGTGCTCGCATTGTCTAAGGTGGGGTGTGAAATGGTAGAGGAAGCTTGTAATTTAATTGTTGACAGGGTCAGCACTGGTAAATGCTCATGTGATTTACCAGTACATCAACAATAAGAAGATATCAATCACATAATTCAAAAAGGAAGTGACTTTGAGACTGCTCCATACAAAAGACGCCGATGAGCCTGAGACATCTCTCAGCAAAGCCACCAAGTTACCTGTAGATTGTGCACTTGTGAACATGGGAGCAGCCACACTTAGGTGTACAGTGTGCTATGAAAAAATGGAGAATGAATTTGGACGAGAGCAAGCTGTCAAGAAATGCAAACAAACTGCATGGAAATGTAAGAATTGTAACTCATATTTTTTGCGTGGAGTGTTTTTTCATAAAGCACAGGTGTTAGAGAAATAAAGTGGAATGACCCAATTTTTTCATTTTCATTGTTGTTGCAATTAGAGTTGAAGAATGTAAATAAAACTGTATATGGTTTGCAATCTAACTGTCTAAGTAATATGTCAAACTAAATAATAAAGAAGAAAAGTCTAATACGACTGAGCCATGTGAGTTATATATGTAACTCACAAATTCATATGTCAATAGCTACTCTTGAGCTCTTGAAAACCATAGGCCACGAGCATGATTGCTACTGTAGCCATAACCTATCATAACACCGAGTCTTAGAACACTCCTGTGAGTTACAACTGCACCACAGAGCTTTAAATGGAAAAACGTCCGTGAGTTGTATTTATTTCACGTGGGCAGAAGAGAACACTTCCTGTGAGTTATATTTAACTCATGTGGCAGTCAAAGTGTTAAACACAGATTTCTATAGATTTTACACTCTCTAAACTGTAAGTTCAGAGTTTCTTGCGACCATTTTCTCAGCAAGCCAATACAAAAAATCTGGAAACTTTAAAATTATCAACAGGAATCTAATCAACAGCTCTGCATTTCTCTTATCATTATCTTCCTGGTATCAGTAAAAGAAAATTGTTCTATAGTTAATAAGACTTAAGAGGTCTATTTTCTGTTACACCTCCCTCTCCCTCCACCCAGCATTAGACAGCTGTGTAAGAAATAAGATGGTAGAAAAGTAGAACACTGCTTTATTCTGAAATGTTTGAAAGTCATTGTGGATTGGACTTTACAACACAAGATACACAATGTTAACTCCAGGTAGTTGTTCCAGCCCTAAATAACAGTCTCCAACACATTGGAAACTATTCCCACTATGCTAAGAACATCAGTTGTTGCTTTCACTTTGTAAGTGATAGCATGTGCAAATCCTATGACGTTCAGTTTATACAAAATCAATAAATAACGTCCCTCATTAACCTTGCAGACCATTTATAACTACTGAAGAACTTCAATGTTTGGCCAACCTCCCAACCCCAGAAATATGAGGAGAGGGCCAGATTATACATCTGAGACTCTATCACTCTTTTGATATCTACCTCAAGATATTAGTCAAAACAAAACGTGGAACTTGTGGTGTCATGAAGTATTGATACCACACCAGGCAGAAAGCATCCTGAAGTTGGCAGTAAACCAGGTGACGGCTCCGCCAATCTGCAACTGTCTTAAAGCCACCCCTCCATCTGTATGTACATACGTAATCACCACTGAGCCGGCATAAAATGACACCGCAATGAGGTCAGCCCAGTCGACTACCAGTCTACTTGCACAATCAGCTGAAGCATCAGCCGTTTATAGTAGTGTTTCTGTACTCTGATCATTTATGACAATTATGCTCTGTTTACAGCATCTCTTGGACTTGCTATATGAAGTTACGTGAACATTGTGTTATTCAGATTATGCATACTTCTAACCATATCTGCTTTCTGTATAAGCTCCCAACTACTACTCGGCACCCAGCTCTGGTGGATACAATAGAATCTAAGATCGATTAAGTCATTAACATGGCAAAGAAACAAACCTCAAGAAACAATTAATGAATGAGAATACCAACATCAAACTTGACCAAAAAACAACCAACAAACTAATGGGACCTCCATGGAACTGGGTGGGGAATTGAAAAAAAAAATGTTATTCATTCACTGAAGTCAGCAAATAATTTTACATGGATTGGCATCTCCACTAGCTCTATAGAGGTCTAGCAAACAACACTAGACAAGCCAGAAGGAACGTATACAGCATGAAGAATGTCTTAGTGCTGGGAACCCACATGGCAAATGGACTATGAACTAATCACATATATGACAGGCGTGGCACTACCAAGACTACATACCATATTGTAAACAAATAGATGAGTAACATATACCACTGCAACATAAAAACAAGAACATCCCAGGCCTCAGCTATTTAACACATGATATCACATTTTAAAGAGAACTGGATATAATATTAACATGGAAGATTCATGTACATGGAAAGTTTCTTCCAGATTTCCAGTCTTTTGAATAGAACACTAATAACAGAATGTCAAGAGGTAAAAGTTAAATAGCACATATCCTCCCCTCTTCATTTTTGATAGCTTATGTACAATATAAATGCATGCATCAAAATACCCATTCTAGACTTGTTCATTATCTAATTTAGGTTTTCTGAACTTACATTGTAATTTTAGTTTTTAAGACAAAAAGTGCTTTAAAGTTGGCCAAATGTGTTAAATATGGCATGAAAACATAAACGTTAGACAACACTACAAATCAATCTACTATGAAAACCTATATTCCATATTCACATTTGTTGGATTTGCCAACTCAACCAAATTATCAGCCTTGAAACTTACACACCAGATTAGCCTGTCACCACAAGCAAGTTTCACACACACACACACACACACACACACACACACGCACGCACGCACGCACAGAGAGAGAGAGAGAGAGAGAGAGAGAGAGAGAGAGAGAGAGAGAGAGAGAGAGATGATGATGGTACCTTCTGAATAGAACTCATTTCAGTATTAACTCACCGCTTACAGGATAGGAAGGTATGCTAGTCATGGATCAAATCTGCCCAGTGGATTAATGACAAGACGTCTGTGCTCTGGCCAGGCTGGATGTGGTTTTTAAGCAGTTTTGCACATCCCACTAGGTGAATACTGGGCTCCTTCCCATTTTCCATCTCAGATTTACGTAACGCAAACATTTAGTACACCTTCTCACTCTTCCGTGGACATGTCATGGTTGTTTATGTGATGAAACGGCCGATCTTGTAAGTGCAGTTGATACAAAAAACGAAATTATAAAGTTACTACAAAGTTACATTGAGACATTAAAAACCGAACTTTCAACCATCAGGAAAGAAAACGATACATTAATACAAGAAAAGAAGTCCTGTGTGTGTAAAAACCATCAAACAGAAAAGCAAGATCACAAAAATACGAGTGAATGATCGGACTTTAAAAACATCATCATTTGAAGTGTTCCCGTTGATGTCTCGGTAAACTCAGTAAGCCAAAAACTGGAAGATAAATATAAATGGAAGGTGGTGACAAATGGCAAAAGGAAAAATAAGGCAACAGATACGCAACAAAAGGAAAATGACTTTTTAATAATTGGCGATTCACTGTTGAAGAATATCGCTGTCTCCAATTGCAAGATCAACGTACAACCTGGAATTAGAACGCAACAACTCGGTAAACATTTTAAAAGTATGGTAAATGCAAGACAAGCTACTACAGAACCAGATTCTGAAACCAGACATAATTATAAAGTAGTGCTTATAGATGTTGGAACGAATTCGTTAAGGAGCAGCAGTGAGGAAGAAATGGCAAACGAAACAAGAAACATGATTTGTTCTGCAAGAAATATGTGTGCAAGATCTCAGCTGATACTTAGCGGAATCATAAACAGAAGGTCAGGGAGTGAAAAATATATCACCAAAATAAACTGTGCTCTTAACGAACAATGTGATCATCTTGAGGCAGTTTTTGTAGACCCAAACAAATTCCTATGTGAAAACTCACTAGCGAAGGATGGCTTGTATTTAAATAGACTGGGGTCTGTAACATTCAGCAGAATGTTTGCAGATGTCTGCAAAATCATTAGAAGAAAGGGAAACTAATATGGCCTGAAGAGGGTGAAAAATCATACACTCTAGCTGGAAAAGAAAAATATAAGCACCAAACAAAAAAATTTGCCTCAGAATACAGCTCATAACATGTAAAACAACAAAAGAAAAATTACATAAAAGTACTTGATCAAAATATTCACTACTTTGGTAACAAAAAAAAATTAGAAGCAGAAGTACTCCTGAGTGAAGTAAGACCAGACATATTATGCATCAGTGAACATGGACTAACTGAAAGTAAAATAGGTAATGTTGCAATAAAGGACTAAAAACTAGCTAGTTACTTTTGCAGATCTAAATATAAGGGTGGTGGCATTTGTATATAAATTAAAACAGGTACTCTCCTAAAGAACGTAAACAGTGAAGATGATACATTGCCCATAGCAAGAGAAAAAGACTTTGAAGTTACTGGTATAGTGACAGAGGATTTTAGAGAGTTTTGTGTGTACAGATCACCATGTGGCAATATTAGCATATTTCTGAAAAAAATTGCTAGCTTATTGAGAATGAATATGAAGAGAAACCTTATTATGTGTGGAGACTTTAACATCGACATGGGAAAAGACACAAAAATAAGACAGGATTTTGAAGAATTGTTAATACAGCACAACATGAAAGTAACAATAACTGCACCAACAAGAGTGACTTCACAAAGTGAGACAGTTATTGACAACATAATCACTAATATGTGTAACTATGAGTCACATGTAGTTCAGACAGAAATATCTGATCATCATTGACAAGTAATCAGCTTTTGCAGAAGTAATGACACAGTGTCAGAACCAAAACGAACAACCAAAGAAATTAGGATCATCAGTGAACAAAATATCAACATCTTTAGAATAATGTTAAGTAAGGAAACCTGGAATGAAACCCTACAGGCCCAGAGTGTAAATGAAAAATATGATGCATTTATTTCAACAATTAAATACCATTTTATGTAGCATTTCCCAAAGTAAGGAGACAAGAAAGGCTGCAAGATCAAAGTGGATTACCAGTGAAATACTAGAACAGCGAAGGAAGCTGCAGGATCTCATACGGATGGGCGAAGCTGAAAACAATAAAATGTTTTAAAAAAGTATAGAAAAACAATAAGAGAAGCAAAAGCAATTGACACCACCATTACGAACTCCAAAAACAAGGCAAAGGTAGACTGGAATGCAATTAATGCTGAAAGAAAGGAAAAAGATTGGTCAAACAAAGAAGAAGGTATTAGGTCAATTAAAATAGACAACACAATGGTCACAAATGGTATGGAAATAGCAAACATACTGAATAATAACTATATCAGTGTAGTAGAAAGCTTAAAATTGGAAAGAAATAGTCAAAAACAGAAGATATTAAGGTACCAAAAAGATCATGCAGTACTATGTCCTTAAGATCAGTCACGAAAGATGAGCTACGTAAAACTATACAGAAACTGAAGTCCAAGAAAACAGCTGGTGATGAAATATCAAATCATGTAATAAAGCTGGTAAGTGAGCAGATAATAACACCACTGCTGAACATAACAAACTGTTCTTTCAGATATGGAATTTTTCTAGAAAGACTGAAGACAACGAAGGTGGTGCCAGTGTACAAGAAAGGGGATAAGGACGCCCCAACAACTACAGACCAGTTTCACTTATATCAGGTTTCTCGAAAATCCTAGAAATGTTTATGTATACAAGATTAGGTAACTATTTGGACAAACATAACATTCTCATACCCTCACAACATGGTTTCAGAAAGGGTAAATCTACAGAATCAGCAACTGCCAGTCTAACAGAATACATTTTACAGTCCTTAGATGAAAAAAGGGGTTGTCTCTGCAATGTTTCTGGATATTTCAAAGGCATTTGACACCATTGACCAGGAAATGCTGATACAAAAATTAGGCAACTATGGCATTCGAGGGCGACCAGGTGAATGGATAAAATCATACTTGTGCAACCGCAAGCAGTATGTATCATTAGGAAACTCATACCAATCAGAAACCAAACCCATCAAATATGGAGTGCCGCACAGTTCGGTAATGGGGCCATTGCTACTTAATGTGTTTGTTAATGATATAGGTGTTGAGGAGGAAGAAGAAAAGAAAATATTGCATGCTGATGACATGACAATACTAAATAGTGATCAAAATATGGAACAGCTTGAGAGAAGAGTATACATATCTGCAAATGTCACAGCTCAATGGCTGTTGGAAAATGAACTGGTTATAAATCTAAAAAAGACTATGTATGCAGTGTTTAAAAACAAGGAAAAGGCTGTAGACATGGATTTAGAGATTGATGGGAAAATGCTGGAAGAAGTAGAATCTGCTAGATTCTTAGGTATTCTTGTGGATAATGAACTGGAGAAAAAATTTTAAAAAATATTAATAATGTCTGTAAGAAACTGAGCTCTGTCATATTGTTAATGATTCAGTGTATCATGGACTTTTCAAACCATACTTACAGTATGGAGTGATTGTGTGGGGAAACTCAAACAAACAAGAGACAAAAGAAGAGTTTACAAAAAGGCAATTAGGACCATGTTAAGAAGAAAGACCTCTGAAAGGTGCAGAAACTGTTTCAAAAAGTTAGGTAGCTTAACTTTTTCATCATTGTATATATACAAAACAATAATGTACATCATAAAAGATAGTGAGAACTGGATTACAAATGCTAATGCACACACTCACTATACATGAAGGAAGAATGAAGTACGGAGCATACCCCACCGACTGGCAATGCTAGAAAAAGGACCCCAATACTCTGGTATCACACTACTAAGAAGTCTGCCTAAAAACCTGCAAGATAGTGTACTTAACAATGACTTTCCAAAGAAAATTGAAAAAGAGTTTTACAGTGTTGAAGAATACTTATGCAATTAAATTTGTATATATTGTTATTCATTATCAATGATGTAATAATGTAAGCTAAATGGGTAGAAAAATAATTGATAATGAATGTTACTACTTTGACATGTCCTATATTACTTGTACATTTACTGTACAGAATGTAATCTTACAGGCTCAAATAAAATAAAATTCAATTCCACACAGAATTTACTCTATACACAGAGAGGTTGGGCACATTGCTTCTGTTGTAGAGGAGTGACTAGGAGACTGATAATCCTTCCTGTTTCATCTCCTTAAACACTTACTCAGTATTAACAATCATACTTCCCACACTCCATACATGAATTGAACAGAAACAAATCCTAATAATGGTACAATGAAATGTACCCTCTGCCATGCACCTCACTGTTGTTTGCAGAGTACAGATGCAGATATAGACATCAGCATCTGGAATAGATAATATAAAAGCTATTGAATGACATGTAGATTGAGGTTACGTGGAAGACAAATCCGATCACTTTGATGAATTACAAATTACTTCATTTGTGGGCCAGTATCCCCTATGTTCTATTCAATCTACACTTCATTCAAGCCACTGAAAAAATAAACTCTGTTGCTCATTTGTAGGGAAACATTCAATGACCAGTGTTTGAGACAAGATTTATTTTATTTGTGTAGTCTTCTGTATTTTATAATGTGTGCACTCGGACATAAAATAGCACTAAATTATCCATGAGAACCACCTATCCAAGAAAACATCCATGACTGCTGATCTTTATCGATTCAGCTGTGGCTGATGTCCATGCATTACAAAGTATGTTTATGAAATACGACATTAACAAGCATATAGCTTCTGGCAAAAGTTTATTTACAAAACAATTCTATCCAGTCTTATTAAATCTGTCTTTTATTGCTGGAATATAAAATTCATTTATACAACAACAATGAAAATACTGCATTCAGTTTAACGAGAAAATTTAGTTGCAAAAGGTAGCGTTTATTTGTATCAAACTATAAAGTATATGCCAATTATATTGTGCCACACATACATATGAAAATACCATTTGGTCATTATATAATCAAGATAGAGAAGAAGGCAACAAGTGACTTCCTGAGCTTGAAATTTGATAACTAAATTGTTGAAAGCTTACAGCAATGAACACACTCTTTCAACTGCGAATGCAGCTATATTGCTTCCAACTTTGCTTTTTATTAATCTTGAAGGACGAAGGCAGGCCATTATAATACTTTTATTAGATTCACTCATCGTTATTCCACAATTTTATTTAACAGTGCATATTCCTCGGGCGAACAGAATTCCTTTTATCTTGAAGGCACTACCATTTCGTTAATCTATTAATATATAGTTCTATATAGTACTAACGCCCTCGTGTATCTGTTTGTGATCCATAACAGCCATTACTCAGCTGTCAACTAGTTATTTCTTCTTCTCTGCGCTAACAACAGTACTAATTTGCTATTGCATCTAAATGTATGACAACACAAGAAATAACGTCAGTTAACCTTTTTTTGATGTCCATACTCTCAAAGTACGATCCATTGCAATGTCTACAAAATAATCTATTGGCTTCACGATGAAAGGAATGCACGAGAGGCCTACTGCTGTTGTTATCCACTTCCTAGTGGATTTTGGAAGTTTAGTTGTCTTACTAAGAATCAGTAAAGACGCTGCGCAAATACGGTTTATTGTAAATCCAGGAATTATAACGGAAGCAAAACTTTGCCAAAGAAGAGTATCAACCGCCGCTAACATCACATTTCTCCGTCTTTGCTGCACGTTGTCGCATGGAATCTGAAATATTCATAACTTTTTGACGACACAGAAACAGTGGAAAACATACGCACTAATATACTTTCATGCTGTCTACGTGAATAAGAGTTATTATTCATTCACCTTAAAAACTTTATAGGTTTTATCTATAGTATCAGCAACAACGTACGCACTAGCTATCCCATAGCTTAGATATACCCATTTTACATGGATTAGTGGTCGAAAGGATTCACCAACTTCATTCGCGTACCCTAAATAAAAACATGAATTTCAATATTACGAAACGTAAACAACTTTAAAATCATTTCGGAATGTGTAATTCAGCGTTACCTAAGAGCCTAAATGGGCTATCTCTAAATATGTCTCTTTCTATGTCTGACATTTTTTTGCAATTCTTATTAATTTAATTCTTATTTCTTTCTTTTCTATCCAGGAACGGGTCTAATACACTGCCATTATCACAACATAAAAATATTAAGCAAATCAATTCACAAATTGTTGGCCCCCAACCAGAAATACCGCTTCGTCTGCAATTGGCAGGGGAGCCACCTTTTTAAATGTCTATATTCTGACTTACAATAAAATAGTAAGTAAGGTTTATGGAAAAGAAACTTGAAAGTTGAAACTAAAAAGGGAAGATGTCTCTCATAGGAAGCAAATGTGCTGCAGCACCTAACAAATGGTATAATTTGGTGCACGAATGAATTTTATTATGCAGAAATTATTTGGGCATTAGATATATCTTCTCTACTAAAGTTATTTGAATTAGCGCCACTATTGTGAACATATTCGAATCAGCTGGGCCGATAACTGTGTGTATTTGTTTTGGAGTGAAAGTTGTAATCGTGATAAGTAAATTTTAACATGAAAGCTTAATCCTGCATAACACTAAGTGCAATACTACTGAACCAGTCGTTTGTTTCTGGAATCTGGCAAATAATCTCGTGTCGCCAGCTTCTGCGGTATGACTGCCAATGTCGGAGTGCCGTTGAGTTGAAATAATGTTTGTGAGTGATATAAAAAAGGACTTTTACGGTGAATTAATTGGAAAGGTAATATTATCAGAGTGTGATGTAAACAGATTCATCATTAATCAAAGTAGTTTAATTCAGAAATGTTAAACTTCTTGCATGCAAAATTTTCATGTATTTTCATAAGATGAACTTGTTTCGTCTTGCAGAGAATTTTGTTGCTCGTCAACCATGACGTGGATGCCATATGTGCATGTAGGATTTTGCATTGCTTGTTAAGGGCCGACAGTGTTGTTTATACACTTGTCCCAATTGAAGGAATAAAAGATTTGGAAACGGCCTACAAAGAAAATTCTGATCAGGTAAAACTCGACTATTTAAGTATCCATGAAAGTTAAGTACACATCTTTCCCCTTTTTAATTGTGGGAGTTCATTACAGTACTTTGACACTTGCAGCTTACAGTAAGATCATTCTTGGGTTAACCACATAATAAATAATTCATAGTTTTGAAAACCTTGCTTACTAGTACTTGCCCGATGTACTGCCTGTGAAAGACATCAAGGCACAACTAATGTGAGGTACACACACTGTTTTCCTATTATTTTTAAATTACACAGATCAGTCAGTGAAGACCTAGATAATTGCATTATGTTTAGTTTTGTTTCCAAGCTGTTCTGTGGAGTGAAATGAATGAGTATGGAAACACATTATTTCTATCGCCTTATGAGAACTGTCAATTTTGAGTGTCTGTAATGTGTTAGTATTCCAGAACAAAATAATTTCGTAAGATGTTAATGAAAATACTAAAACTGTTAAGTGTTATCACAGTTTAAATTTATATTACAGCGGCATGTGGTATTACACAGTGCTATCCAATATTTGTTTACAATTGAAACTGGAGGTACTGACTTAGCTGCAATCACAAATGGTGGTTAGAGCACTTGTAGTTCTCTCTATCTTACCCATAGCCAGTGATGAAATTCTGTAGTATGATTAGCGTACATTACAATTTCAAAGACTATACATATGAATTCAGTGTTATTTAAACTACTGAAAGTGCCATTTAATAGAGTTTTACGCAAGTATTTTAATAGAGAACTTCCCTGACACATGATAAACATGGTCCACCATGTAGCCAGAACACAATTATGTGTTTGTCATTACCCAAACATGATTCTTGACAATTCTGTCCTCATTTTCCCTGAAATCACCATTGACATAATGTTATAGTCGCCATGTTGTTTACAGGTTCACTGTGTTTTTTATGGCATTTGTTACATGTTTCCTGTGTCACTGGGCAAAGCTGAATCCTAGTATTGAATATTCCTCTTTATCTGCAGAAATTCAGCATGTTCCTAATCTGTGGGCATTAGGTTATTGCTACTCTTTACATTAGTAGTCCAATTTTAGAAATCGTGCCCCACCTCACCACTTCAGATTATATTCATATGCGCAGCTTTAGTACTTTTCTTACACCATAGATCACTTTTACAAGGATATTAGATATAGCTTGGAGTTAAAGACATAATTCATATATACAGGCATATAATGAACTTCAGGCACCAGTTTGACAATGATGAGACAGGTTGTTGGCCATGGCTTTGTAGTAGAAAACATCCCAGCACTTGCCTACAGTAGTTTAAGTTAACCATGGAAAACTTAGATCAGGATGACTGGCTGAAGATTGGAAGCTACATCCTCGCAAATATAAGGCCAGTCTGTTTAAAACCAAGCTATCTGATTCAGTTTATCCCCAATGCCCATTACAGTTTTGCAAACATGTTATTTAATAATGCAAAAGGCTAGTGCTACACTATTCATTCATTTCTTACTCACAGTCACTGTACACACTACACACACTTATCAGCTGGTCACAAAGGGATGGTGTTTGGTTCCCATTTTGTGTACCGCAACTTCTCATTTGATATCTTGAAAAAGATCTAGTGAACATGCATATGTAATGAGTTAAGTTCTGAATTTAAAAAAAAAAAAAAAAAATATGATAAGGTTTTGGGGAAAAAAGTAATATTCCATTTGTGGGGATGGTGATTGACTTATTGTAAGGTATTAGTTTTTATTCTTGACATACTTTTTTATGATACAATCAGAACTAGGTTTGGCCTTCAAAGACCATCTTCAGATGCTAGGGGTGACACTGACAAGGTAGGAAAAGTTAGTCATGAACTGTCACCCATAGCCTCGGAAGATTGAAACAGGTTATGCTTGTACCATAGAAAACTGATTGTGTCAAAAATAAAAAAGTAGGCCCTAAGTGGATAAGGTGTTTGTTTTTCGCTTTACATACTTCTGTAGTAATATTTTTTGAAGAAGAAAAAAGTGTATGAAAGTTTTATTTGAAATGTAAATCTTCCATTGTTATTTCCATTATTATTTACTTGTTTCATTTTTTACCTAATCCCTACTCTTTTTTTTTTTTTTTTTAGTAGACATAATCCTTCACTGTTTAGAAAGTGTCACTTAATGGCTACTTTTTAGCTGATCTAACTGAGTGTTATTATTAATTCTGCCCAAACATTCTAAGTAGCAGAAAACTTTTCTATTATAGTTCATTAAAATCGATGGCACTTTGTATGCTAAAGTATTACTAGTTAAATCCAGTACTTGTTTTGGCAGAAATGTGGCAACACATTAAAAAATAACCAATAACAGTTAGTCAAAGTTATGACAGAAACATTACTTTGCTTTTGGTAACAATTTGATGTTCCATATCTAATATAGTGAAATCTAAATAACTTTGTTATCTCTTGGCAATCTATGATATTGTCAGTATAACAGAAAGTAATTATGCAGACATTTGTTTAACTGTCCTAGTGCTCCGTATATAGTGACTGCTAAGTCAGAACTGTGTTCTGTACCATAACACAATATATGTTAGCACCTCTTGGAATGGTTTAGCTGCATGAACTGAGGTGAAATGAATTGGCTCCAGGTACAGAGCTGTGAAAGTGTCTGCAGCATGTCATTTTTTTCCTGCGTGTTGGCAGAAGACTCTCCATCTGTGTCAGTACTAGGCGGAAACAAAGTACACAATGTGTATCTTACATCATCCAGGCTATTGAAGTAGTGTAATGTAACTATTCATTGAAAGACATCACTCCAAATTGATGAAAACTTCTGCATTCTGGTTACAAAATTTTGGCAGTCTTGACTTAAGGGGCACCTAAAGGCGAAGTACTACATATCGAGAACTAAACAATTTTTTGAATTACTGACAACATGTACTGTCATACAGGTAGCAATACAGAATTTGATAGAATAAAGTGTGCATGGATTGCCCATTAAAGCTTCTATTGCATTGTATTTTATACTACGTAATGGGCTTCTTGTGATTTTCCATGTCTGTCACATATCAATACCAAATGTGTAATGCTATCGGGAATGCTGGTATGCTCAAAAAGTATGTTGATTGAAAAATTTGAAAACAATAAAAAAATAAATCCAGACAGACGTGTATTGAGACAAGAACCGTTGTTGTATGCTAACTTTCCCATTTACTGTTGCTGTAGTCGACTTATTCTTAGCCTTGTTGAGTTAGTTGCTCATTGCTTTGCTCATTGAGAGAGATAGTCCACATTAATATGGTGAAGATTTAGTGACATTCATATGAGTTTTCTTTGTACTTGTTCATGGTTCTATCTGGCAAACACCTTTCTTTACAAGCATTTATTTGATGCTCTCACACAGACTACCTGTGATAAGTTGCACAGATGTTTGAAACTCCTGTGTCTCTTCCTTTAATCCGACTCTCACCATCAAACAGTACTCATGAATCTGTCTAATGATAGCTCTGCAGGTGACTCCTTTAATTCATGAGTTTCTATGGAACTGTTCTTATATATCTGAGTGTGGCATCTGCCTGCTCTGTAGCTAGATTTTTAGTCATTCCACCTTAAACCACCCCAGACATACATTCGTAGGGACTTGATAGTTGTGGCCGATTCCAGTAACTGATCAAACCAATTGTGTAGTCAAATATTGCAAGATATTACTGTGTAAGTGTGTTAAATTAAATATATTTCTGTTTAGGCTCTGCTGCCAATGTTCCCACCATGTGGGGATAGTTTCCAAGGTTTTTTACTTCTGATGATGCCTTCCCATTAAGAATCAGGAATAGTTTGCTTGGACCTCCTGAATCAAACTGAAAGTCTTGTATGATATTTTGGCTAAACTTAAGGAAAATTAAGCTAATTGGTGGCTGTAGTAGCACGTGTTGTAGATTGTGTACAGATTACTGTCACAAATTTGCGGTAGTAGTGTCTCTGACAGGAAATGTGCAAACTAGCACAATTGATATATTTATGATGTTTCTTTGTCTTACTGTGAGTGGAAGAAAGGTGGGTGCGGTGACAGATTGATATGTAGAGTAGTCCAAAGGAAATGGAAAAAAATGCTGATTGTGATGACAGACGATGTGTAGTGTGGCCTGAGTATAGGTTTGATTGGAATGTGACTGTTTATTTACAATAGTCACATTTAAAATGACCATTTCAAAAAAAATTGTGTGGTATTTACGGAATGTTCCAATTTCAGAGGTGTTGATTGAACTGCTTAGATTTTTCCAAATATTCTGTTTTGTGTAGCAGCATTCTGCCATATTTCATTATGCTTCCACGTATTTTCGTACACTCATTGTCATGGTGGTATTTATCGAATGCTATTTTCTCATTCGTTCTGCCATCTTTACTTGGAGGAAATCCTTAACTACTGGAATTGCAGTAAAGGGCACACAGTTTGGTACTTTTAAGGGGTGCCATTTGTTTATTCTTGTGGTTTTTCACATCACGGTTCACTGTACACTTTAATATGTTGCACAATATTAATTACGAATACCATTCTGCAGTTGTGGGCAGATGATGTTTTAATTACTTCCAGTGCACATATGCAACTGAGCAAGAGACTGGCCTGTGACTACACAATCATAAACAATGTTTGTAATGACGTTTCTTGACAATAGACCAGACCCACGACTGACATGACTTTTCATTGTGCCCCACTACCAGACTGTCAAATACTATTCTTACTTTTATTTTCCAACAGTTGATGAGAACCACCACCAAACTGCCCCTCTACTGTGACCCCCTGCTATCAAACAGATGCCTTTCAGCCAACCCAGCCACAGAAATTTTGTTTTATTATGTACTATATTGGGGCCTCCCTCAGGGAATCACACCTAGTGATACGTGGCTGGCGACCACGGGGCCCCGAGCTGAGTCGTGGCATTGCTTCCACTTACTTATGCCAGGCTCCTCACTTTTATCTTTGCTATCTGGCCACCCTCGGCCAGCTCTTGTTCTTTTCCGACCCTGATGCTATTAGGTTTCGAGGGCTAGGGGTCTTTCATTTTCCAACCTATACTTCTCATGCAGTGTCTGACCCAGAACGGGCGGCTGCAAAAGGTGTCTGTATCCCATGTTAGGGGCAGCCTCCAGAACTGCGGAAGGCAACAGCATACCACCGCAGATTATCTTCCCTGCATAATGCAGTCTCCATTTTATGCGCAAAAAATGGCTTCCTCTCATGTTAAATCAGTGTCGTATCTCGGGGGGGGGGGGGGGGGGGGGGGGAGGAACTTGAAAGGAGGCAGAAAATCAAAATGAGAATTGGTACCTGGAATGTCAGAACTCTGCTACAATCAGGAAAACTAGAAAATAAAAGAAAAATGGAAAAGAATCATATGGACCTCGTAGGAGTTGCTGAGGTAAGATGGAATGGACATGGAGAGTTGCTGTCAGATGAATATGTATTCTACTACTCAGGAGGAGAAGTAAAAGGAATTAATGGAGTAGGAATGATTGTGACAAAGGAATTGGCTAAATGTGTGGAATATGTAGACTATGCAAATGACCGGGTTATTGGTGTAAGGCTGAAAGGAGCACAAAAAGATTTACTGATTGTCCAGGTGTATATGCCAACTTCAGAACATGATGACCAAATTGTAGAGGAAACGTACGATGTAATAGAGAGAATAATGGACGAAAATAAAAAATGTTGCAAAATAGTAATGGGAGACTGGAACGCCATTGTGGGAGAAGGGAAAGAGGGAAACATAGTAGGCAGTCATGGTCTTGGAAAGGGAAATGACAGAGGTGAATGGTTAATTGACTTCTGCAGGGAAAGGCAGCTGATAGCGGCAAACACATGGTTCAAGAACCACAAGAGGAGGCTCTACACTTGGAAATCACCAGTGGATAAATACAGAAACCAAATCGATTTTATACTGGTAGAAGAAAGATACAGGAATGGAATCAAGAAGGTGCACACATTACCAGGTGCAGATATTAATTGTGACCACAACTTACTTATGGCAGAAATAGAAATAAGAATGAAAAAACTGAAGAAGACGACCATGGTGAAAAAGTGGGATTTAGAGAAGATAAGATCCAACAAAGAACAAATTACAGAAATGCTGTCTCGGGAGTTTGTAAACACATTACAAGACGAAGAAGCACCTGATAATGCCAACGAGTACTGGAATATGCAGAAAGAAGGAATCATTAAAGCAGGACAGCAAAATATAGGATATGTAAAAGGGGAAAAGGTCAAAAAAACCATGGGTCACACAAGAAATGATTTCCAAGATGGAGGAGAGAAGAAAATTGAAAAACAAGAACACTGAAGATGCAAGAAAGATATACCGAAGGTTAAATAATGAACTGCGAAGAGAAACAGAGCAGGCTAGGAAAAAATGGCTAAAAGAGGAATGTGATGAAATTGAAGAACTGGACAGGAAGGGAAGATACGATATACAAAAGCGTAAAGACTGTGACATGGGAACAAAACAGAGCAGGAAGTGCTACTATGGAAATTTTGAGTAAAGATGAAGAGGTAGTGTACAAAGATCATGACGATGTCCTCCAGAAATGGGAAGAATATATGAAAGACCTATATGACACAAATAGCAAACCAGAAACTCTCGAACTTGAATCACACAACAGTGTAAGTGATGACGAGAAAGGACCGACCATCATAATGGAAGAAGTAAAGTGTGCCATCGCTGCAATGAAAAATGGCAAAGCGCTAGGTACAGATACAATACCGGGAGAAATACTAAAATGCTTGAACCACCATGGAATAAGAGAAATATTGAGGTTATGTAATAAAATATATGACAGTGGTGAATGGCCTGAGGACTTTCTGACAACAGTAATGATTCCATTACCGAAAAAACAAGGAACCAAGAAATGCAGCGAGCACAGGACAATCAGTCTCATTTCACATGCAGCCAAAGTGATGTTAATGGGAAAAGAGAGTGGACTGGAAAACTCATTATATCTTAATCAAAAAGTTTCAGTTAAAGTGAGAGGAGAAAGTACAGACTGGATCAGACTAGGAAAAGGAGTAAGACAAGGATGCTGTTTATCACCAACTCTTTTCAACCTCTACTTGGAAAATATGATTAACCAATGCTCATTAGATGACAAAGGAGTAGGGTGTTTGAGATTTGCTGATGACATGGTCCTTCTAGCCACAGGGGGAAAAGAATTACAGGATTTGCTGGACACCATTGCAACTAATGGAAAAAATATGGAATGAAAATTAACACAAATAAAACAAAAGTATTGGCACTAGGAGGAAATAAGGAAATAAAAATTATGCTGAATGGAAAAATACTAGAACAGGTGCAAAATTTTAAGTATTTTGGAAGCAGGATAGACACCGACTGGAAATGCACCACAAAAATTAAAACAAGGATAGCAATGGCAAAAGAGGCGTTTTATAAGAAAAGGAGAATCTTCTGCAGCGGTCTGGACAGAGAACTCCGAAAGAGACTCATAAAATGTCTTGTATGGAGTGTTCTTCTATATGGCGGTGAAACGTGGACTATGAGGAAAAAAGACAGAGAAAGGCTGGAGGCTTTTGAGATCTGGACATGGCGTGGCGGAAGATGGAAAGAATAAGTTGGATGGACAGAGTAAAAAATGAAAAGGTACTGAGAAGAGTGGGAGAGAAATGACAGTTACTAGATGTAATAAAGAGAAGAAAAAGAAATTGGATTGGGCATATATTAAGAAAGAATGATGGACTGATAAAAACAGTTTTAGAAGGTTATGTAGAAGGGAAAAGGAAGCGAGGAAGGAAGAGATTCCAGATACTGGATGACATGATGGACTTTACAACATACAGCAGCCTTAAGAAGGAAGCAATGGTTCACTGAAAATGGAGAGGCAAAGGACCTGCTAATATAGCAGATAGCTGATGATGATGATGATGATGATGATGATATTGGGGCCATGCTCAGCCAATTGCAGCCTTCTGGTTTAAGTGACACTGTGATACCAGGCCATGTCACCCAGGTGTCACACTGGAACCTCCATATCATTCTGATGCCATATTGTCCCACCATACAAGCAGTAGGCTTTATGTGGTATTGCACAATCTCATGGCATCTTACATAACCATTATCTAACAAAAATGTTACAATCTTATCTAGTTAGTCATTACTACCCATTGGCAACTGCTCTCCCATGGTTCTTTTTTTGCGTAATTTTGAGCACACTGTATGGGGATTCTTATGATGTAGAGTAAATGTGTGCTTGGCATCAGCTGTACAAATTTATTTTTTATTTTCTTTTGGTTGTGGGACCATCTTCACAGCAAGAAAAAGGCTGTACGTTAAGTGCACATGCTAACGTAAAGTCTTTCTTCTTCCTGTGAAGATGGTTACTACTACCAAAATAATCATCTTGAGGTGTTGCAGTTCTTATTATTTCCACGCTTACTAAGAAAACTGGTTGAAAAATTTTGCCGTATGTAAGGCACCTTTGGAGTTTTGTTTTACCCAGATGTGTCTCAGCACCTTTTGTGCTATCTTCAGTGGGTTACTTTACTTCTTTTCTGTAAAATTGGTATGATATATTAACGTTTAGAGAAAACATTTGATACAAGATAGTTACTTTTGTGAATAAAGTGATTGTTGTCAAATATTATATATAGTTTGTTTACTGTTCACAGCTGAGATATGTATACTGGGCTGATGTGTTGTATGTTGTTTGTTACAGTATGTCTAATGTTTTGGTTTTATTGCTTATTTGGGTGAATGCATGCATTAGTTCACATGACACTGTTGAATGTTTATGTTGGTAGCTGTGAGTCTGCTATGCAATCTACAACTTGTCATCTGGAAACAGCAAAAAGTAATTTTTAATTTTTGTTTATTATGCATTTCTGAACAAAAATGAATATATATCGCGTTATTTTGTGTGTTACTTATGGCTTTGATGTTGTGGTGTCTGTATCCTTTCTTTTTGGTGTGGTAACATGCTGATTTCTACCACTTTTGTTGTTACATAGGCATTTTCTGCAATTTTTTTGAATTTGCACAGTGTTTTTGCCACCATTATGTGTTGTTGTGGTCGTGTAGCATTTATTGTTTCATGGCATGTTTGTCAGGGTGAGATGCACAGACTTGAAGTGTTATTGGCGTTTGGTTTCTTTTTTTGTTTGTGTGTGTGTGTGTGTTTTCAGGGTTGGAAGTGGGGGGGGGGGGGGGGAGATTGGAGGAGGGGGTTGTTGAATGGCTTCCAAAGTGAATGTTGTGCAGTATGGGGTAGAGGGAAATTCACTTCTGGGGGCTGATCATGTGAAGTTTTGGTATGAGTGTTAAACATATAGAACGTTCTTCAATTGTGCAAAGAAGGTTTCATTGCACAGTGATGTGTACTCATTTAGTACTTTCTTTCTTTGGGCTATTGATTTTTGGCTGTGACAGTTTTCTGCTTGTGAAACAACAAAATGGTAGAAATCAGCATCTTACCACACCACAGATGAAGGATACAATCACCATAACATCAAAGCCATAAGTAACATGCAAAATAACGCAAAACATACTCTTTTTCATTCAAAAGTGCATAATAAACAAAAAAATTATGTTTTGCTGTTTCCAGATGACAAGTTGTAGATTGTGTAGCAGATGTACAGCTGCCAACTTAAACATTCAATAGCGTCATGTAAGGTATGAAAATTAATGCATACATCCACCCCTTCTTCCTAATAAGCCATAAAACCAGAACATTAGACATATTGCAATAAACAACATACAGTGCATCACCCCAGTAACACACATCTCAACTGTGAACTGTAAACAATATTTGACAATACTCACTACATCCACAAATGTAAATATTTTGTACTAAATGTTTTCTCTAAATGTTAATATGTAATAACAATTTTACAGAAAGAAGTAAAATAACCCAGTAAAGATAGCACAAAAAGTGCTGAAACCTCTCTGGGTAAATCAAAACTCCAAAGGTGTCTTGAATAAGGCAGAATTCTGCTATCAGTTACTTAAACTGGTTGAAGATAAAGAATGAATTTGTACAGTTGATGCCAAATATGCAGTTCTTCAAATTTCTGGTAGCTGCAGTGAGTCACTCCATTAAAATCTTATGATTTGTATTAGTAGATGTATTTCCTATTTGTGTTACAGTACCCTACATGTAACTCTAATATATACCAGTCTCTTCTAATTTTCTCCAGGCATATTCTGAAGTTTTACCATATTTTGTGAGCAACAGTACAGAATTGTAATCAAAAGTTTTCTGGAATTCATAAAACATGGCATCAGTCTGAGCTCCATTATGGCATCCCTTCAGATGTCAGGAGTAAACAAAGAAGGTTGGCATTCACACAGACTCTTCTTTCAGAAACCATCTTGTTTCCTAGTGTAAGATTGTGTGGCCTTGAATAGCCATCATATGGTAGCATAAAATATGTCCCATATTTCTGCAATGGTGGATGTCAGTAAGATATGTCTGCAACCTTTCTTGTAGTTCGGAACAACCTACACGTCTTTCTAGTCTGTGTTGTTTCCATGCTCTACAGTAAATTGATGTTAGAAGAAGGGTCAGTTGCTCTGCAGTTCAATATAAAATACAATGAGGACTCCATGAGGCCCCGTAAGATAGTCAGTGTCTTCATGGAAAAATGTTTGTAGTTGCTTATGGAATCATAATTATATCCCGGCGCACACCTCCTTGTCCCAAGCAAACTGACGGGCGTGAGTATATTGCTTCAGGACTTCAAAAATGTGAAAATTGCATGGGGAGAGATGGGGATTGTATGGAGAATGTAAGGGCTTCCCAGCACAACTTCTGCAGTGTAGTCAAAACAATCTTGGAAGCCTGCAGGCAAGCAGTATCCTGCAACAGAATGATGTGGTCTGGGCATTTGGACTTGACAGCATGTTTCAATTTTTTCAGTGTATATGTATTGCTGTGTGTTAATTGTGATGCTGTGTTCCACAAATTCAATGAGCAGGAGGCTCTTGCACTCAAAGAAAAAGGTCATCAAGATTTTCTCCATAGTGATTTTGAATGCCCACATGACTCACTGCTCTCACACAGGGCACATCTAACAGACAAATGGCACAGCAGTGAATGGTCACGCTGTTCTTTCCTGATTCCCAGTAGAGGGCACTTCTACACATGCCTATGTGCGTGACCAATGTCATCACGATGCTTGTTATATAGTCTGTCTCATTTTCATTTGACTACCTCTTACAGGAAATGCACTTGGTATCTTCTTTAGAAAACTGCTTTCGCAGTACTGAATTTAATATCTTAGCCTTCATGTTCATCATTTTCTATTTTCATGCTGAAATTATCATTCAGTATCTGGATGGATCACTTTTTTTGATGGATTTTATGTACGACCAGACATTAGATGAGATCTTGTTCACATGTTCACATAATGCTGCTCACATTCGATCTAGTGATACTGGCTTTATTCAGTTTTTGTTTTTTCATTTGAGTATGCAGTGGCTCGTGGGGGAAACCTTGTTAATTTGTATGCTGAAAGCTAACAAGAAAGGTTCAACCTGCGAGGCTCCTCACGAGCAAGCCATCATGTTTCTGTAAAAGTTCTGTTGTGTTTGTACAAGAGTACTGGGCAGTTTTTCTGTAGTGTTCATTTTTCAGTGGCTTCCTGTGGGTCTATAATTAGAGTATATTTCCTACCATGTTTTTCCTAATGCGAGTACACTGCTGTTTCCTTTCTCTGTCCATATCAAGCTCTGTATCCAGTAACTTTGTGGTCAGCAAAAACTGTCCTCTATTTAAGAGTGCAATTCATTTTCAAGAACACTCCTCCTCAACTTAAACTCTGTCTCTCAAGAGAAATTTTATGCAGTATGGAAACTAATGGATGAAGACAAACAAGTGTTAAGTGATATAATAGAGGATTATTTAGAGTTGACTGTGTGTATAATTTATATCATTCTGTAAAATGACATCTCTGTGGCATTTGTTTGTGTTGTAACTGTGTCGTATGACAATAAGTGCGGATGACCGTAGGCTCATGGTATGAAGAAATATTAATTTCAATGGCGATGACTCTTTCTTTGAGACTAACATTGTTAGCAGCAGTAAACGAGACCATGTTATTAATATATCACAACAAATTTATAAAATGAAATGTGAATGATGGACATGTTTTAGTCCAGAAATTCCATTCTCTAAAGAAGAGAATATAGACTGTTTACTTCATTCTGAGAGAAGCCTTCATAATATGTAGTTCTCAACTCACGTAAAACTGTCATTGAGAATTGTTCTACAGACCAGTATTTACCTCAAATTACAGAAGTGCTTTATACCTTCCACCCAACATTGAGAATTAGGGTAAAAGTATGTACCAATTATTCGTACAAAGCAGTTCAGAACCTTCTTTATACCACATACCTTGCATTTGAATTGTTTACACAAGGGAAGATTTGTTACTGAACAGCATTTTACTAAATACATGAAGAACTCTTGTATGCATAGTGGTGCATGTATTTTGCAGCTGCTCGAAGCCATATGGAAAACTGTAAAGAGTGGGTTAAATGCTTTGTGTGCGTGTATCTTCAAAGAAGATATTAAACAAATGGAATGTTCCTGTATTTTATAACTGTATTAGTACACTTTGCAGGCTTTATCATCATCATCATCATCATCATCATCTCTCTCTCTCTCTCTCTCTCTCTCTCTCTCTCTCTCTCTCTCTCTCTCATGTTCACTGGTTTGTGAAAGTATGCTTGAAATCTCATGCATGTTACCTTTTTTGTTCTCTGTGATTGCAGGTAAAATGTGTTGTGCTCATAAATTGTGGTGGTAACATTGATATAGTTGAAGCATTACAACCTGAAGAAGATGTAAAGTTCTTCATACTTGACAGTCATCGACCATTTGATGTTTGCAATGTCTATAATAATACTCAGGTAGTTATTTACATTCAGGCTCGTTTTATACTACACTGATGTTACGCACTATATAGTTGCAGTTTATTTGTGATTTTTTTTTCCTCAGGTGTTTTTGGTGTCAAATGAAGAAGATGGAATTCCGGAATTTGATCAAATTTTTAGGGATGATGAGGTAAATTATATCATAACATATTTCCTATTTGTGTCAGTCCATACCAACTGGTCCAAGAAAAAAGTAATTGGTTGCTTGACCATCTCAGAAAAATTTTATATTTGCTGGGTGAATTCCCCAATGTTTATTAATCACAAAAATATATATATATTTTTTAAATTTATTGTGTATTATTTTGAAATGGCAGCCATATTTGTTCCTGGCTGCGTTTTTTTGTATTTGCAAACATCTACATTTTTTACAATTATTCAGTAGTGGATTGTCCTAAGCCTTTCAGATAAAATGCATTTAATTCAACACACCCTGGGCTACAAATTAACATCATTATCGCTTAGCTGAATGTATTCTTTAATATATTTTTAATAGTTCAAAGTTATTAGCCACAAATTAAAAAAACTCAATTTTTGAACAATAGTTTTCCAAAGAAAGATTAATTTCTCAGATTTAATATTTTTTCTGCTATTATACTGTATTGTACAGTTACTTTTTGTAGAATATCAATGGTGAGCAGCTTACATTTTAAAAAATACACTATTTTAAAAAATGGATTGTTTTTTAATTTTTCCATTTTGTGGCCTCCAATATCTTTGTTGGGGGACCAGATAAAAACCTGAAAATTTCTCAGTTGATAGACCTTTATGATATCAAACTTCAGTATAAATTTCAACTTTGGGATTCAATTGGAAGTTACGGAAAAAAGATTACAATACGAGTCAAAAATATGATTTTAACATCTGCGATATCTAGGCTTATGGAATAAAATATATCAGTTACAGTATATAATTTAGTCATGTCTATAATTACTTACTTTTTTATTGAAAATAAGCCTACTAATTACATTATATTGTTCTCTTGTTATTTGTTTTTAGTACATCACTGATTGAACATTTAAGAAATTTGTTTACTGAGTTTGGATGTTAGATTATAAGTTTGCCCACTCACAGCTGTAAATTCCATGGGAGACAGCTTCCTTAGTACATTTTTAAGTGGCATCCAAACTTGATCCTTCTCAATTTTTTTTAAAAGATGTCCTTGGTCCTGGAGGGTGATAAAATACATGTACATCTTGGTTTTGACAGTCAATATTATCAACTTCACCAATCCACCACTGTTCATTGGAAACACAAGCTACTATGTCTTTATTTTGAAGAACCAGTTGTACAAATTTTCCACACTGATGGAGTTCACTATCAGGCGAAGTAAGTTGTGTGAATGGGGTACAAAAAATGAAAAGATCGAGTGCCTTTAATCTTCTGATAAGTGTTGTACCTTCCCTTCAAGACACTGTCCTAGACTTCTTGTATTTCCTTACATTGTACAAAAATAAAGGTAATTCTTTTGATATGTTTTTTACAGACTTGAAACATTTCTTGAGGTGTTATGATATGATTGTCATCGGTCCGCTGCAGACTTGCTTTTGTGACAGCTCGCTTTGTTGTACCCCCGACACCATCACAAGCTTTCTTCCCATGGCATAAAGCGAAATAGTGCCATTCTACATCAAACCCAAGATCTTCTTTATGAGAGGAGATGTTAATAATTTTTTTTTATTTTTATATTGACTCGCTGCCCCATCCGAAAAGTAAATCAGTTTTTTTATGGAAGGGTGGTGCTGTTTAATGTAGTTTGTTAATTTTAGTTGAAAAATGTACACTGCTTTAGTGTTGTGTTCAAGGTAGTCACTTATGACACAAAAGCTGTGGCTCATTAGTTTATCTTCATCTTTATAATAGAATACAAATGTATGAACTGTGGCCTGGTTGTTTACCCAGTGGTGCCCTTGAACTTCGTCGTGAACAACAAAGGAATAATTTTCTGAAAAGTCAGCAGGAACTAAACATTCATCAGCTGCCAAGGCTTGTTTTTTGTTTTTCAAAAATTTACTCTGAGCTTTTGCAATAAAATGATGCATTTTCAGATTTTCAAGGTTAGCCACCAATACTTCAAAAACTCTTCTCATGATTTTATGACTGTCACCATTACAGTTCTATCTTGTGTCACCCATTGTTTGTATTTTATACTGTCAGGCATCAAATTGTCTTCTTCGGATTCTTCAAACATGTCAAGTAAGACTTGTTTGCCTGGACAATCTTCACATTTTCCCTTGATCACACAACTGTAACTGTCAATATTGCGTACCATAACTTCCAAAAGGTCTTTATAGGCAACTCTAAGTTTGCCCCATCTACCATCAACTTTACATTCTGATGATACGAACAAACACAAACATTATGGGTGCCAGATGCCCCTGCAACAATACACCATCTTGGTCTCAACTCGCAAAACATTGATCTTCCAACATTAATGTCAGGATTTTCATTTTTAAATTCAGTGAATAGTTCATTTAAATTAAACAATATTAACCTTTTTTGTCTTTGAATCTTAGAACCATTTTCTTTCACAGAAACACAGTCTTTTTTGCCAGACATCAAACGACTGTTATTGTCATTGTCATAATACTTAATAACTTTATTGATTATGTTTTCATCTACCAAATTAGATGTGCTTTTCTTTTGTAATCCTGGTAAAATTCCCTGTTCTTTTACTAATTGCATTGTTAACTTAACAAGATGTTCTGACACATTAAATTCATCACTAACTTTTGATCGACTCCAAGAATTCGGCAGTAAACTGATAATTTTAATTTTATCCTCTTTGTTTGAACTACTGCATTTAGTTTTTAGTTTTTCTATCAAATCATCATATTCAGTTGATGAAGTTTTAGAACTTCCATCTGTTTTAGTACAAATTGTATTTTGAAATGAAACTTCCAAGTTCTTTTTGGCTGTAGCTGCAAATTTTTCAATTTTTGTATTCAAGGCACTTGTTCTTTTATCTTGACTTAGTTTTCTAATTTTACTAGCAGGCGATATACCCAGGATTTCACAAGCTGTATCTACTTTTTTAATGGTTGCTGATAAATCACAAAATTCTGTAACTGGGGTTTCTCTATCCTTTCTCTTGTGAATTACAAATATCTTAGAATAACATGTTGGACACAATGATTTTCCTGGTATGAGATTGACAAAATGGATTTAATTTTTAGAATAGTGATCATATGTTATTTCTCGCAGACCTTTTGTTATAGGTTTCTTATGTTTCTCAAAAGGGTCCATGAAAGACTGACCGAAAAGGTGATGAAATTTTTTAAGTATTTGATTTCATGGTACTTGCATGTTGATTTGACCTCTGGGCTGACTCGTAAGTAAAACAACGATTAAGGTAATGTCTTTAGGATACACTCCATACACATTTTTATGACATACTTCGTTAATAATAACACCAACAGAACACCTGAGACACCATTTTTCAACTGCACACTTAAGAACTTCTAGCTAAATAAGTGTGAGTAAGACAATTGTTGGTGTAAGGGGGGAAGACAACAATCATACTTGTATAGGCTTGCAGATGCAATTGTTAGCCTTCTGAAACAATTACCACAGCATTGTTTCAACAAATAATCGTTAGCTAGTGTAATGTGGTGTGTTACATTATGCAATTGGTATACTTTATTTGATTAGCCTACCAGATATCGCAGATGTTAAAAAACGTATTTTTGACTCATGTTTGTAATCATTTTTCCATAACTTCCAATTGAATCTCAGACTTGAAATTTATAGTGATCTGAGGCCTGACATGAAGTCGGCGTTCCAAAACATCCCAAAGGTGTTCTATAGGATTCAGGTCATGACTCTGTGCAGGCCAGTCCATTACTGGGATGTTGTTGTCGTGTAACCACTTCGCCACAGGCTGTGCATTATGAACAGGTGCTTGATCGTGTTGAAAGGTGCAATCCCCATCCCTGAATTGCTCTTCAACAGTGTGAAGCAAGAAGGTGCATAAAACATCAATGTAGGCCTATGCTGTGATAGTGCCATACAAAACAGCAAGGGGTGCAACCCCCCTCCATGAAAAACACAACCACACCATAAGACCACCACCTCAAAATTTTACTGATGACACTGCACATGCTGGCAGATGACATTTACCGAGCATTCGCCATACCCACACCCTGCCATCAGACCGCCACATTGTGTACCGTGATTTGTCACTCCACATAAGATTTTCTGCTGTTCAGTCGTCCAATGTTAACACTCCTCACACCAAGCGAGGTGTCGTTTGGTGGGATTTGTGACTTATGAACAGCTGCTTGACCATGAAATCCAAGTTTTCTGACCTCCTGCCTAACTGTCATAGTACTTGCAGTGGATCCTGATACAGTTTGGAATTCCTGTGTAATGGTGTGGATAGATGTCTGCCTGTTACACATTAGGACCCTCTTCAACTGTCAGCGGTCTCTGTTAGTCAACAGATGAGGCCGGCCTGTACGCTTTTGTGCTGCAAGTGTCCCTTCACATTTCCACTTCATTATCACATCGGAAATAGTGGATGTAGGGATGTCTAGGAGTGTGGAAATCTTGCATACAGACGTATGACACAAGTGATGTTCAAAAATTGAGGTTTTTTTTTTTTTTTTTTAGCTTGTGGCTAATAACTTTGAACTATTAAAAATATATTAAAGAATACATTCAGCTAAGTGATAATGATGTTAATTTGTAGCCCAGGGTGTGTTGAACTAAACACATTTTATCTGAAAGGCGTAGGACAATCCACTACTGAATAGTTGTAACAAAAGTGGATGCTTGCAAATACGAAAAAACGCATGCAGCCTGGAACAGATATGGCCACCATTTCAAAATTATAAACAATAAATTTTTTAAAAATATTTTGTGGCTACTAAACATTGGGGAATTCACCCAGCAAATATAAAATTTTTCTGAGATGGTCAAGCAACTAGTGCTGGACCACTTGGTATGGATGAACCATTCTGCTTGTCACAGTAACATAGCATTAGGTATATCTTTTAATAAGAAATAGTGCAATTACATTCATTTTTGTAATTTGATTTAACATATCTCTTCTGCATCTCATTATACAGGGTGTTACTAAAAGGTACAGCCAAACTTTCAGAAAACATTCCTAGAAAAGATGTTATGTGGACATGTGTCCAGAAACGCTTAATTTCTATGTTAGAGCTCATTTTAGTTTCGCCCACCTACGCTCAATGGAGCACGTTTTCATGATTTCATACGGGATACTCTACGTGTGCTGCTAGAACATGTGCCTTTACAAGTACAACACAACGTGTGGTTCATGCGCGATGGAGCTCCTGCACATTTCAGTCGAAGTGTTCGTACGCTTCTCAACAACAGATTCGGTGACCGATGGATTGGTAGAGGCGGACCAATTCCATGGCCTCCATGCTCTTCTGACCTCAACCCTCTTGACTTTCATTTATGGGGGCATTTGAAAGCTCTTGTCAACGCAACCCCGGTACCAAATGTAGAGACTCTTCTTGCTCGTATTGTGGACGGCTGTGATACAATACGCCATTCTCTAGGGCTGCATCAGTGCATCAGGGATTCCATGCGACGGAGGTTGGATGCATGTATCCTCG
The DNA here is from genome assembly GCF_023864345.2 of Schistocerca serialis cubense. Taxonomy (NCBI): domain Eukaryota; kingdom Metazoa; phylum Arthropoda; class Insecta; order Orthoptera; family Acrididae; genus Schistocerca; species Schistocerca serialis. The sequence goes on along the minus strand of NC_064646.1, from coordinate 444,251,045 downwards.
CTAACGGAGGGCATTTTAAACATTTCCTGTAAGAAAGTGTTTGAAGTCACGCTGGTACGTTCTGTTGCTGTGTGTTTCCATTCCATGATTAATGTGATTTGAAGAGAAGTAATAAAATGAGCTCTAACATGGAAAGTAAGTGTTTTCGGACACGTGTCCACGTAACATATTTTCTTCCTTTGTGTATGAGGAATGTTCCCTGAAAGTTTAGCCGTACCTTTTTGTAACACCCTGTATACACAAGATAAGTAGGCTATACATGTCTTAGGGTAAATAATTCTTGAAGAGTGAATTATTAAAAGAAATTACATTTGATCATGTGCAAACTGTTGTCCAGCCAACTTGATTTGGGCTTAACATTTACCTATTTCATTTACAAGGAGCTTTACAGTGATTGGTAAAGGTTCATTTGTATCAAGGCTAGCTTAGTTACTTTTTGTTCTACTCATCTCTCCATTTTGCCCAGAAGGGTTTAGCATGTGCCAGTTTGACAGTCTTGAAATGACTACCATTGAAGTTCATCGAATGTCGCCATTTCACTTTTGTATCAGTTATACAAACCTGTTGAGATCCAAGCAGCATCTCTCTCACAAGGGGACTGTGCCTACTTGTCATCATAGATTTCATCCACATTTATGCTACATGCACCGCTCCATGAGAAATGAAAGCGACAGGAGTTGTGGCTGCAGATGGCCAAGTGTTTAGGAGGGGAAAATAACATTTTTGGCATGGGTTGAGAGAGTAATGAGCATAACTTGCAGGCAACAGTTGCTGCAGTAAAAAGAGTACAGAACGGTAATCTTGAGGGCCTTGGGTTTGATTCCTTCTGTGGGATGTTTTTTGTTTGTTTATTTTTTTATATTCGATGTTTATGTTACTTCTCTCAAATAAACTGAAATAATGCTGTGTATGACATTTGAGACTCGAAATTCAAGGGGAGAGAAAAGTTTTAGGCCGCACCTCCAAATCGAAACAAAGTTGGTCCATTGTAATATGAGACACAATTTAGGTCGAATGAATGACGATACAGCTAGAGTAGTTTGGTTCAAGTCGTAAGCTTAGCAGTTAAGCTTTACCAGGTACCCATTGCTATGCGTCAGGCGCTCCATCCGTATTTATACGGGTACCCTTCCTTTTTCACGTGCTTCATCTGGTTTGAATTGATTGCTTATTTTTCTTTGATCTCATAAGTGCCGTTCTCTTTGTTATAGGTGTTTACGTCACTCTAAGCTGAAAATGCATTACTGTGCTGTGTCATGCATTGTTTGTCGCATTCTGATAATGTGTGTTTACGACCTGTCACCGCTCGCAGCATGGCTTGCTTTTGTGCGCGCTACCGCCGCTTACAATTAAAAAACAAAAGAGATGAATCATCTCATTAGCGAAACAATGGCAAGAGACTGCTATTTGTTGTTACTTACACTGCTGCTTTCTTTGATAATGATCAACAAGAACCAAATAATAGACTGTGTATGATAGAAGATGTTCTGAATGAGAATTTAGCGAAAATTTTTCTCCATTTGATAATCTTTTTCAGACGCCTCTTTAGTACATTACATTCTGCACAGAAATTAGAGTCATCTTAGATTTAAAAATCTAGTCAATTGCCGTCCTTCACTTCTGACTGTACCACTATTAGGCATAAGAATAATACGAATATAAACATGACATGATATGTATATTCTTCCTCGTTTGCTGTTGTCTCACTCTAGTTCCGTAGTTTATTAGGCAGACAGGATTTAAATGAGATAGCAGCAAACACGAAACAATACATGGTAAAATGTTTATATTCATATTCTTCTTATGGTGAAGAGAATACTGCATGTGATTCACAATACATAAAAGTTCCTATTAGCAACCATCTCTTCTCACAGGTATGAAAAAATTCAGAACGTAGAGTTGGCCATATTGACAAACATCCCAAACAGTCTTGTCAGTCGGATTTTGGTAGTACATTGAAATGCTGCCACATTCGAAGATGAACAATACGGAATTTGTATTTACTTCATTGGATAATGTATGAAAATGCAGTGGTCGAAACTCGGGGCGGAGAAAAAAGCTCATCTTCCACCTTTTTTTAAATTCATTTACTGACGCAGAGGTTCTGGCGCCAGTATTTATCTTTGTGCCTGCAAAGCATGCCTGTGTAGCGCTACATACACTCCTGGAAATGGAAAAAAGAACACATTGACACCGGTGTGTCAGACCCACCATACTTGCTCCGGACACTGCGAGAGGGCTGTACAAGCAATGATCACACGCACGGCACAGCGGACACACCAGGAACCGCGGTGTTGGCCGTCGAATGGCGCTAGCTGCGCAGCATTTGTGCACCGCCGCCGTCAGTGTCAGCCAGTTTGCCGTGGCATACGGAGCTCCATCGCAGTCTTTAACACTGGTAGCATGCCGCGACAGCGTGGACGTGAACCGTATGTGCAGTTGACGGACTCTGAGCGAGGGCGTATAGTGGGCATGCGGGAGGCCGGGTGGACGTACCACCGAATTGCTCAACACGTGGGGCGTGAGGTCTCCACAGTACATCGATGTTGTCGCCAGTGGTCGGCGGAAGGTGCACGTGCCCGTCGACCTGGGACCGGACCGCAGCGACGCACGGATGCACGCCAAGACCGTAGGATCCTACGCAGTGCCGTAGGGGACCGCACCGCCACTTCCCAGCAAATTAGGGACACTGTTGCTCCTGGGGTATCGGCGAGGACCATTCGCAACCGTCTCCATGAAGCTGGGCTACGGTCCCGCACACCGTTAGGCCGTCTTCCGCTCACGCCCCAACATCGTGCAGCCCACCTCCAGTGGTGTCGCGACAGGCGTGAATGGAGGGACGAATGGTGACGTGTCGTCTTCAGCGATGAGAGTCGCTTCTGCCTTGGTGCCAATGATGGTCGTATGCGTGTTTGGCGCCGTGCAGGTGAGCGCCACAATCAGGACTGCATACGACCGAGGGACACAGGGCCAACACCCGGCATCATGGTGTGGGGAGCGATCTCCTACACTGGCCGTACACCACTGGTGATCGTCGAGGGGACACTGAATAGTGCACCGTACATCCAAACCGTCATCGAACCCATCGTTCTACCATTCCTAGACCGGCAAGGGAACTTGCTGTTCCAACAGGACAATGCACGTCCGCATGTATCCCGTGCCACCCAACGTGCTCTAGAAGGTGTAAGTCAACTACCCTGGCCAGCATGATCTCCGGATCTGTCCCCCATTGAGCATGTTTGGGACTGGATGAAGCGTCGTCTCACGCGGTCTGCACGTCCAGCACGAACGCTGGTCCAACTGAGGCGCCAGGTGGAAATGGCATGGCAAGTCGTTCCACAGGACTACATCCAGCATCTCTACGATCGTCTCCATGGGAGAATAGCAGCCTGCATTGCTGCGAAAGGTGGATATACACTGTACTAGTGCCGACATTGTGCATGCTCTGTTGCCTGTGTCTATGGGCCTGTGGTTCTGTCAGTGTGATCATGTGATGTATCTGACCCCAGGAATGTGTCAATAAAGTTTCCCCTTCCTGGGACAATGAATTCACGGTGTTCTTATTTCAATTTCCAGGAGTGTATATTCGACGGCAGAACTTAGTTGTGGTGGCACCTACTAACATTTTTCAGAAATTCCGCTTACTTTGCACTCGATTCTAAGCCGCAGGCAGTTTTTTGGATTACAAAAACCGGAAAAAAAGTGCGGCTTAGATTCGAGTAAATACAGTATGTGTCAGTAGTCAATCAGAATCTGAAAAACTTCCTACAACCGTATTTTAAAAAATGAACTTACATGGTGGAGCCTGATGTGTAGGAGAACAAATTTCTTCTGTTAATTGACTCATGGAGATGGCGAACAAATCCATAAAAGGATTTTCTGAAATGAAGGATTGGCATCATGCTGTATAAGAGTGATACTTGTAACATTGATGCCAACAGACAACTGTGTTAAGATCCTTCATCTCTGCTAGCCTCCAGAATGAACTGAGAATGGTCTCTGATATCAGATGACAGGTGTAATTGGTGTCAGTGTGAGCAATGATATATGACTGACTGCAACAGATACTCGCAATTCATCCTGTGATGTTTGATCACACAAATTGTATCAAAATTATTGATTTACACAAGTCCAATCCACTTCCTTTCTCAGTAATTCTGAAACATATAAATTCATTGTTGCAATTAAAGATGTAACATTTTCAGCTGTTACACTTGATTTTTAAAACACCCAGCACAGTTTAAAAGCTGTACTTAAACTTTTTGTCAGATAAAAGTGTGGTTTGGTGACACAGTGGTAAAGTACTATTATGCAGATCCAAATATCTTGAGTTCTATTTCTGGTCATCATTTCTTGCACCTCTGGCTATGTCTGTTAATGTGAAACACTAAATTGTACTGTGATTTGGAATTCACATTAAACTGCAGAACTCCCTGTAACTGACTGGGTACATCAGCTCAGAATGTTGCTGGAAAGCAGTGGCATACCATCTCCAGCAGAACTGTGCCTGGTAAAACACTGTGGTGTTCAAACTAACCTTTTGATGGATGACAACTTAACCTCTTTTTTTTAAAAAAAAACTGCACAGAGCCTGAGAAAGCAGGTGAAAAAGATGTAAATCATTTACATAATTGGTGATGCACAGTGTAATACTAATGAAGTAGATTTGGAATGTTCTCCGTTGTCCTATATCTTCAGTTGAAAATGAAATACTTATTTTGTATGCTAAGCTTTAAATTTGAAAAAAAAAAGGATGAAAATTTTGGAGTTTCATATTCAAGTCTGTGGAGAAACTGAAAAAAGTTATGTGTTTATGTTCTTGAATAGTTTGGGCTATAATATACTGAATGTGTATTCTGCATTGTTTGGTTCCATCGTGTTGTTTTAGTAGGTTTTTAAATGTATTATGCATAAATAGTGTTAACAGCTGTGTGTATCTGAATTTGGTTCCCCAAGCAGCCTTCCCCACTAAGTAACTGCATTGTGGCTGAGAAATAAAACCTAGTTGCCACCCTTCAGTCTCTTGCGCAAGAAATTTTACTGCATACTCATTCTTAGCCTTTCAGTCACAAGTTGTTTCACCATAAAGAACTTTTAAATTATGGTGAATGTCAGTTAAAGTTAGATTTTCAGCCAGTGCAATTTATTTAACTATACCAGTACTGATAACAGAGTGTTTTGTGCCCAAGCCACTACTTTCCCTTCATGGTACTATTTCATCATTTTACTTAAACTTATGGTAACTGATTTTTTAAATTTGTCTCCCTGATCAATATTGAGTTGTACAGGGTAGAGTACATTTTAGATGCCAACTTTCTGCTTACTGATTAAGATTGGTATTGTTCAAATTTTGAGTGTTTTGAAACTATTTTCCTGCTTTGTGTCTGAGAGACTGGAAGCCACAAAAAGCTTATGTTAATGACTTGGGAAACTGTTAATAATAACAAGCAGTTGGTTTCTTATCCATTGGACATATTCACCTTGGTAATGTGTCACACACTTGTACATAGATCTTATTTGAGAAGCAAGTATATTGTGTTATACTCTCTGAACTGTGACAAGAAGAATTGAATATTGTGGTCTGATTTCTACAGTACATGTGGATTCATATCAATTTCTCACTGTTTTATTTGCTTTTTGAATTCCAAAATAACTTCCCCCTGCAGGACTGGGGGTTACAATAGACCCGAGGTGTCCCTGCCTGTCATAAGAGGCGACTAAAAGGAATCACACTTTTTAGCCCTAAAAGTTCAGTTCCCATTTTATGGTTTGACTTGCCACTTTCCAAATTATACAGAAGTGTGCTCCATATGGCTTTGCATCTCCACCCACAATTCAACTATTTGGGTGAGGACATTTACCGGGGTATGTCATCTTCTTCTGTTGTGATGCCTGAGCTGTCAACTCCCCATGTATGCCAAGGAGTAGCTGCCTGTCTTCCTGGGGCATCAGGACTCCCAGCAACAGCCATCATGCCAGGTGGCCTTTGCTGTGGCTGTGTGGCGCCCGTGGGGAGAGCCCCTGATAGGAGTGGGTGGTATAAGGGTGGATGACCTGCAATGAAGTGGACTAAGTCATCTCTTGCTGGTGACCGTACGGCGCCAGCAGTCTCTAAGAAGGGCAAGATCAAGTATAATGCTGACAAATATTACCTTGAATTGTTTCCCTCCCTCGCTACACCATGGGAGGGACTTGGGGCTGCAGAACGGAGAGAGCCATATTCGCCTCTGTATTTAGTCTGTAGCAGAATGGACATCGACTACTTTCTACCCATGAAGCCTCAGTTTGTTGTTAAACATCTTGAGGATAAGTTTGCGGGAGTGAAAGTGCTGTCTAATATGAGAAGCGGTGCAGTCTTGATTCAGACAGCATCCCCAGCCCAATCCTGCACGTTACTCACTTGTGACTGCCTGGGTGATATTCCTGTTTCCATCACTCCCCATAAAAACCACAACATGGTCCAGGGAATTATTTTCCAATGCGACCTCCCCTTGCAGTCTGATGACGAGCTCCATGCCAATGTAGAATGGTGGGGTGTTCATTTCATCCGGCACATTTACAGGGGACCCAAAGACAACAGGGTTGCTACTGGTGCCTTCGTCTTTGCCTTTGAGGGTGATTCATTGCCTGAAAAGGTCAAGGTGATGGTTTACTGCTATGATGTTAAACCATACGTCCCACCCCCTATGCAGTGCTTTAAGTGCTGGAAATTTGGGCAAGTCTTCCCGCTGCACTTTCAACACCACATGTCGAGACTGCAGACGTCCACTGCATCCAGATACTCCCTGTGTGCCTCCTCCCACCTGTATCAGCTGCGGAGAGCAGCACTTCCCGTTTGCCAGACTGCACAGTATCCAAAAGGAGCGGAAAATCATGGAGTATAAGACCCTGGACCTGTTGACTTACCAAGAGGCTAAACGTAAATTTGAACAATTACACCCCATTCTGTTGACGTCCACATATGCTGCATCTACATTACCATTGCCATCACAAGTACCAGTCGTACCACACTCTGTGCCACGAACAGTGGGCCCTCTGGACCTCCAGAATACATCAGTTCCCTTGATGGTAGGGGGAAAATCTGCAGGGGACATTGGTCCCCTCCCCCCAGCCGGAAAAGCAACAGCCTCCTCCGGCTCCTCTCGTGTGGAAGGGGTCACTTTGAACCCTCTCTCCCAAGGTCTTCACCAATGCCACAGTGACACTCACCAATGGCTAAAGGAGCCAAAAGCTGCTGTATGAAGATCTTCATGGTCTTCCTCCATGTTTGAAGCTACTTCAGAGAAGTCCTCCCAGCAAGTCCATAGAGAGAAGCGAGAGGGCAATCAACCAAAGAAGTCTGCAAAGAAAAATGTCCCTCTGGTGGCCCCAGCACCACAACTCCCTACCAGTTCTGTACCTGCAGATGAGGTGGAGATCCCCTGATGACCTGGATCCCACTGATGCTTTACTCACAACAGGAATGGATACAAATACTCAATAGGTGGCAGCAGGTGACCCTGAGGCGTAACCTGCATCCTTGCATGCTACATGCCTTCCCAGCCTCATGATAACATCATCCTCCAGTGGAATTGCTGTGGTTTTTTCCACCACCTGGCTGAGCTATGGCAACTGTTAAGCTTTACACCTGCTTTCTGCATTGTCCTCCAGGAAACGTGGTTCCTGGCAATGCGGACCCCTGCCTTTTGCAGCTATAGAGGATATTACAAGAACTGTAGGGACTATAATAGAGTATCAGGTGGAGTTTGTATCAATGTCCTGAACTCAGTATGCAGTGAACCTGTGCCCCTTCAAACCCCTCTTGAAGCTGTGGGTGTCAGGATAAGGCCGACACAGGAAATAACTGTCTGCAACATATATCTTCCTCCAGATGGTGCAGTACCCCTGAATGCGTTGGCTGCACTGGTTGATCAACTCTGTAAACCTTTCCAACTTTGGGAGATTTTAATGCCCAAAACCCCTTGTGGCGTGGCACTGTGGTTACTGGCCGATGTAGAGATGTTGAAACTTTCCTATCTCAACTCGACCTCTGTCTCTTAAATGCTGGGGCCCCCACACATTTCAGTGTGGCTTGTGGCACTTACTCGACCATTGATTTGTCTCTGCAGCCCAGGACTTCTCCCACCTGTCCACTGGAGAGCCTACGACAACTTGTGTGGTAGCAACCACTTTCCCATCTTCCTGTCACTCCCCTAGTGCCATACCCCAAGATGTCTACCAAGTTGGGCTTTAAACATTGTAGACTGGGTAGCTTTCACCTCTGCAGTCACCATTGAATCTCCCCCACATGGCACTGTCAACATGGTAGTTGAGCAGGTCACCAGAACGATCATTTCTGCGGCAGAAAACACGATCCCTTGTTCTTTAGGGTTCCTCCGGTGAAAGTCAGTACTTTGGTGGTCCCCGGAAATCGCTGAGGCCATTAAAGAGCATCAGCAAACTCTACAGCGACATAAGCGGCACCCTTCCCTAAAGCACCTAATAGCTTTTAAAGAGCTCCGTGCTCGCATTCACCAGCTTATAAAAAGACGGAAACAAGCATGTTGGGAGAGGTACATCTTGCCCATTGGGTAAACGCAATTGCTGAGCATTATGCTCAAGCCTCCGCATCAGAGAACTATCCCCCAGTATTTCGCACCCTCAAACAGCAGATGGAAAGCAAAGCCCTCTCATTCACTAAATGTCACAGTGAACCCTATAATGCTCCATTTACAGAGTGGGTGCTCCTTGTACATTGCCCCGACACAGCTCCTGGGCCAAATCAGATCCACAGTCAGATGATCAAGCATCTCTCGTCCGACTACAAGTGACATCTCCTTGTCACCTTTAATGGGATCAGGTGCGATGGTGTCTTTCCATCGCAATGGCAGTAGAGCACCATCATTCCTGTGCTCAAACCTGGTAAAAACCCGCTTGATGTGGATGGCTATCGGCCCATCAGCCTCACCAACATTCTTTGTAAGTTGTTACAACATATGGTAAGTCAGCAGTTGTGTTGGGTCCTGGAGTCTCGTGGCCAACTGGCTCCATGCCATGGCAGTTTCCGCCAGGGTCGCTCTACCATTAAGAATCTAGTTTCCCTCGAGTCTGCCGTCTGAACAGCCTTTTCCAGACGCCAACACCTGGTTGCCGTCTTTTTTGATTTACGAAAAGCTTATGACACAACCTGGTGACATCATATCCTTGCCACATTATATGAGTGGCATCTCGGGGGCCTGCTCATGATTTTTATCCTAAATTTCCTATTGCTCCATACTTACCGTGTCCAAGTTGGTGCTTCCCATAGTTCCCCCCATATCCAGGAGAATGGGGTCCCACTGGGCTCTGTATTGAGTGTATCTCTATTTTTAGTGCCCATTAATGGTCTACCTGCATCTGTTAGGCTGTTGGTCTCACGTTCTCTGTATGCAGATGACTTCTGCATTTCGTATTGCTCTTCCAGTACCTACAGGGAGCCATCCACAAGGTGCAGTCATGGTCTCTAGCCCACGGATTCCAGTTTTCAGCCGCGAAGTCATGTGTCATGCACTTCTGTCGATGTTGTACCGTTCATCTGGAACCTGAACTTTATCTTAATGATGATCTACTCACAGTAGTGGAGACATATCGATTCTTAGGACTGGTCAGGGCTTAGGATTGCGGTTCGCATCCGATCTCTTGTGTCTGAAGTGGAGTCCTTGCCTTTACCGCCAATACTAGAGGTCCATTCATGTACACCTCCATGGTGTAGACCTAGGTCGAAGCTTCGCCTGGATCTTTCACATGGTCCTAAGCACTCGGTTAACCCCGTAGTTCTCTGCTGTCACTTCCTCTTGATTCTTGACATGTGCCGGCACCATGAAGTGGTTTACACTGACAGCTCGATGCGTGATGGTCATTTTGGCTTCGCATATGTTCGTGGAGGACATATTGAACAGCACTCCTTGCCAGATGGCTGCAGTGTTTTCACTGCGAAGCTGGCGGCCATTTCTCATGCTCTTGTGCACATCATTCCATGCCCTGGCGAGTCATTTCATCTCTGTACTAACTCCTTGAGCAGCGTACAAGTCATTGACCAGTGCTACCCCCGCCTTCCTTTGGTAGTGACCATCCAGGAGTCCATCTATGCCCTGGAACAGTCCAGTCATTCCGTGGTGTTTGTGTGGTCCCCAGGCCGTGTCGGAATCCCAGGAAATGAACTTACTGGCCAGGCGGGGCTACACGGAAACCACTTCTAGAGATTGGTATCCCTGTAACTGACCTGTTATCATTATTATGCGGCAACTTTTTTCAGCTTTGGGAGACGGTATGGCATAATCTCAGTATGCACAACAAACTGTGTGCTATTAAGGCGACTATGAATGTGTGGAAGACCTCCATGTGGGCCTCTCGCATGGACTCTGAAGTTCTCTGCCGGCTTCGCATTGGCCATACGTGGTTAACACATGGTTACCTCTTCTCAGTCTTGAGGACCCACCTTGGCGTCACTGTGGCTCACATATGACTGCCGTCCACATCTTGGTGGACTGCCCACTTTTAGCCGCTCTGTGGCAGACTTTTAACCTTCTCAGCACCCTGCCTACAGTGTTGGCCAACAATGCCTCAACAGCAGATTTAGTTTTACGTTTTATTTGTTAGGGTTTTTTTTTATCATACCATCTAAGGGTGTGCATTTAGCCTTCTCTATGAGTTTGCCACCCTCCCTCCATTTTAACTCTGTCACACTTTCTTTGCATTTGTTTGTCTTGGGAATCGTCTGTTCCCTACATGTGTTCATCTCGTCTTGTCTTTTTGGGGTGGACATTTTAATGTGTTGCAGAGTTGCTGGCTCATCCTCTTTTATTATTGTGATCAGCCAGCCCAGACCATATGCTCCTATGGGTTTACCACCTTCTTTTACTTGTGGTATATGTTTACCCTGTTTTTTGTTTGTTCCATTCGTTTTCTTTTTAGGTTTGGTGGTGGGTGTATTTTTTAACTTGAGCTTTGCTTGTGTCAGGAAAAAGGGACTGATTACCCTGTAGTTTGGTACCTTTATACCCCAAACAAACCAACCAACCAAAATAACTCAATCTACAGGCTGTTATGACTAATACGTAATCTGTAATAACTGCTGGAATAAGTTTTTATTGATATTGGTTATATGAGGGTCATTCAGAAAGTAAAGAACACTTTTTTGTATAGAAAGTTTTATTTGCTGTAATTAAATGAAACTGTTTTACATACAATTTTATACCCAAGCTACTTTTCTACGTAGTTACCATTCAAATTTATGCACTTGTCACACCGTTTTACCAGCTTTTCTATGCCTTCTGCATACTCAGTTGTCGCTAAGTTGTTGAACCACTGATTAATGGCTTCTTTAAGTTCATCATCACTTCCATAGCATTGTCCACTCAAAAAGTCTTTCAGTTTGGGGAAAAGGGATAATCACTTGGTGCCAAGTCTGGACTGCACAGCAGTTGTTGGAACATTTCCAACTGAAATCACTGACACAAGTCCTATGTCATACCTGCTGCATTCAGATATGCATTATTGTGTAGGTGTTTGACTCCAGTGACAAGCATTCTGCACCACTTGTTTTTAATGGCATGGCCAAGTCATTGAATCATCTTGACGGTAGGCCACTGCATTCATGGTCTCACCTCTAGGTAAGTAATCTATGAGCAGGACACCCTTACGATCCCAAAACACTGTAGTCATAATCTTTCTGGTGCTTAAAATTTGTTTTGCTTTTTTGGATTTCGATGGGGATTGCGTATGATGCCATTGCATTGATTGGCACTTTGTTTCCTGATATCAAAGTCTCATCACCAGTGACAGTGTGAATCAAACATTGATCACTATCCTTTTTGTAGTGACAGAGAAATGTCAATGCAGCAGCAATTCATTTGGTTTTGCATTCGTTGAACAAAATTCGAGAAACCCAGCTGGCACACACATATTTATAGCCCAGATCTGCACTAACAATCTCATATACACAGTTCTTGAATGTCTCAAAAAAATGAGTGCAATCCACTAATTGTGAAATGCCTATCGTCTTTAATTTTTGTTTCAATCCTTGCATCGAGTCTGTCAGTCACCTTAAGTGATTGTCATCGTGAACATTTTTTTGTCTGCCCCTAAACATGATACACCACTTCCAAACTAACGCCTTTTTTGTCACATTGCGGTAAACGTTAGTTATCTGACTATAAATATTGATGGGTCATATTTTTTGCGCATTTAAAAAGCAGATAACACTGTGCACTCACACTTAGTGGGATCATGAATTTTATCATACATTTTGAAGTCACTCAACTAAGCAGTAAGCAGCCGTATTGGATCATAGCTGCCATCAAACTGAAGCGGTTATGTACCAAGTCAGTGGGTGACTGGTGGTGGCAGCGGCGGTGGTGGTTGTGGTGGTGGGGGGGCTAGGACACAGTCATGTGTTAAGACAAAACATTCTTTACTTTTCAAATGACCCTTGTATTTGTATAATGATCTTTCCTTCATGGAGGACCAGTCATATAAAATTTTTTGAAAGATATTTCTGCCATTTCACTTTTAATTTATCATTTATTTTAGACAGTCATGATTTTGGCTTTATAAACATTCTCCAGTGCACATTGAATTATTAAAATAAGTCTGACATGTCTCCGAAATGTCATCGTCGGGAAAAAATATCTCTGATCTTATAGACCAGTTAAGGTTTCACAGGATAAGAGTACATATCCAAGATACATAATTTTGCTGACATTATTCCAACTGATGAACAGAAGTGATGAATGCAGGTCATAGAAATATATTTTCTGCTAAATATGCCATAGTGTTTGTTAATGGTTTTCACATTGCGCATAATGTCATCAGTATTACGTATCTCGGATATTTACTCTTATCCTGTAATATGACATTTGGCCTATAAGTCCAGGAAAATGTTTTTCCAATGATGGTGTGTCACAGGCATTATTTTAATAATGCCTGTGACTTATCTTAATAATCATGATTGCGTAAAAAAAGTGATTAACTAGCAGTCAAATGGCGGAAATTTCTTTAAGAAAGGAGAAGGGCTAGTATAAGTTTCTCTTGTTTATTTCCGTCATGAAATTCAAATAAATTCATTCCAGTCAGAAGAAGAAAATGAAGAGAGTGAAGGCTCTGGAGAGGAGGAATCCCGTCAGGCTAAACGCAGGCGTTTGGGGGAAGAAGCCATCCTCAAAAGGAGAGAACGCAGGTTATGGGAAGAAAATAGAAACCGAATCATGTTTGAGTATACACAGTTCAGTTACTATGGTCGTTCCGTGAGTATATTGTTTCATTTTTCTACTTAAGAAGTTTATGTAGTTATACTGAAATTGACATTGATGTGTTTCATTGTCAGCTACACTTTTTGAAAGTACTCACTATATCTTATTGAAGGGTTGATAGAAATGGTAATCACCTGATTACAAACAAAAATGTTGTTTGCATATTTAAATTTATTTACTCTAAACTTTGTAATAAATAGAACGAATGCTCCTGCATTCTAACATTGTAAATAGAAGGTTTTATCATAGCTTTCAATTTACTGAAATCTGTGGAAGACCAGAAAGTTGCAAGGAGTCTTATTTAGCAAGACAGAAACTCCAGTTACAGACTGGGGATGTTAATGGCAAAGATCGTGAGAACAGCACTTAACTGTAAATTAGTGGATTATCATGAGTCAACATTCAAATGTTGATCACACTTGCGATTTCCTGTAGGTTCATCAAGAAAATGGCTTTGGTGATTAACTGGAGAACTTGATGTAATTGAGAATAACAATAAGGAGCACCATGAAATTAAATTGCTATACATGCTGGTAGCTCTTCAGGCAGTATCTGAATGGACAACTGAGCTTCCAATCCCATATCATAATCATGCACACACATTTTATCATTTGTCCTTATTTACATAAGATCTGTACAATCGGCAGTAATTGCCAGCCCTTACCAATGAGGTTACTGTTTTGTAATTATTGCTAGGAATTAAAGAACTGCAGTGGATTTCGCTACTGGTGTTACATCACCCAAAAGTCTATTGCATGATATTAACTGTACAGTATATTAACATCATCAACAATTTCCATGCTTGTAATCCAGTAGCTGTTAAATAATGTATCCTCAGTTTCATTCATGATTTAATTGGTGGTTTGTGTGTGTAAACTTTCTTACTCATAGAAAAATGGAAGTGTAAGAGATTGGCAGAGCAGGAGCTGTTTTGTATTTAGTATCTTTTTTTTTTAATTAGATTAGATTTAGTTTTCATTCCATGGATCCAAAAATGAGATGCTTCTTGTGGGTGCGGAACAAGTTAGAAAGTATAACATAAACAGCATAAACATTTGAACATAATACCCATTACCCTGATCATTTGTCAGGATATTTATGAAATAGGTGAATACATTAAAGTAAACTGGAATTGCTAATATTGTCATAATTAGTACACTATCAGAATGAAACATAGTTATGCACTTTTAATAAATTTACTGTACACAAATTACGTAATCTTGACTGTTGTGACCAAGTGCTGTTAAAACTTCAATCTAAAAGACATTTTTAATTAAGCTGGTCTAACAGTCCCCTTTAAGATATACACCTATAGTGTAAAAGGAGGTGCCTATCAAAAAGTCTTTCAAATTCTGTTTAAACTGTGTTTTATCTGAAACCAAGTCTTTAAGGGATGCAAGCAATTTATTGAAAAATTGTGTTCCTCAATATTGGACTCTTTTTCAGACCAAGGTAAGTGATTTTAGGTCTTTATATAGGTTGTTCTTATTCCTAGTATTGATACTATGTATTGAGCTATTGTTTGAAAATAAAGATATATGACTTCCAACAAATATCATTAAGGAATAAAGTAACTAAGAAGTAGTGGTTAGAATACAAAGTTAGCTGTCTCCATAATGTTCTTGAATTGACGCCACAAATCAGCCTTATTACACAATTTAGCGTTCTAAAAACTTTTGCTCAGTTTGACGAGTTACCTCAGAATATGATCCCCTATGACATAATAGAATGAAAGTATGTAAGCTTTTTGTATTTATGTCTCCTACACGTAACATTATTGTCACTGCAAGTACAGACTTGTTCAGGCGCTGCAGCATTTCTGTGGTATTCCCTTCCCAACTGCATTTATTATCGAGTTGTAATCCTAGAAATTCGACATTGCCACCTCTTCGATCTGCATGTCTTCATATGCCATACATGTGCTGGAAGGACATCTCCTACAGGTTCTGAACTGTATGTAGTGGGTCTTTTCAAAGTTTAATGACGGTGAATTAGCTTTAAACCATTTATTTTCAGTGAAGATTTGATTAACAGCCATTTCTAAATCTGTACTTGACTTGTGACTTATTGCAATGTTTGTTATCATCTACAAACAAAACAAACTTAGCATTATTACTTGAGTACTAATTGAGTCATAGTGAGCCCATGCATATGTAAAAAAAAAAAAAAAAAAAAAAAAAAAAAAAAAAAAAAAAAAAAAAAAAAAAAAAAAAAAAAAAAATGAAGTCCTGTGGTACAAAAATGTGAATGTGCTTACCTTATTAAACAAATATAACTGCAGACTATTTGTGATTTTAGGAGTGGTGGTGCCGGTTTGAGAGTTGTGCAACAGCATTTAGGTACTATCTTTATTAACAACTTAAAAATTTCAAAAGACTGATCAAAATCAAGAGTTGAACCCCCAGTTTGCATTTACAATTCAGTAATACAATTTCTAATAACCACAATATACAGCCATTAATAAAAGAAAATACAGGATGGCATCACTTCTACATAAATTTACAAAATTTAATTCTCATAATACCCTGTTGTTAACCCTATAAATAAAAGAAATACCCTCAAGATCTTGGGTATATGATGTCATTTACATTTCCTTTAAAATGATCACATAACACACATTTGTGTGAGTACATTACCCATCTACTCAGATTTGTTAGTACACTGCACAGTTTTTGTCAGTCCAAGCACTCAGATCCTTATGATTTTAAAACTCCAGTTTGGCTCTTTCAAGAGATCCCCCTCCCTCCCCCCAAAAAGTAATCACCAGAGGTTTGAAGAACTACTGTTTGAATTCGTAGGATAGCCGTAAGTTGCAGTCAGTATTTTTTATGAAGTGGTTTTGGGCAATTTAACAATAGCATCATCATACACTGTGGAATTTACAGAGTGTTGGAATCTTAGTGACGTAAAAGAACATATTCAATTTACATTAAGATAACATACAGTCAAAGAAGTTGGGTGATTACATTACATATCTTAGAGATGAAGTTGGTTATATAATATTAGTTTTTGTGATGTCTATGGCCATTTGCATCCAAAGATAATGGAATATTTTTTACTGACTGACTCAAAAATGATTTGAATTCACCACATGAAAAACCAATTTCATCAGTTACCACATCATTATTAAACTATGCTAAACAACTACCATTTGTAATGAAATACTTTTAAACTGCCATAGAAGATACAAATTTAAACGTCAATTGCTGCTTTTATGGTTGTATATGTACACACATCATTCATGTGTTAGTCAAATTTCACTATGCTGTTATATCCGTTAAAGTAATTGTTCAAAAAATACATTAAAATGTCCTTAAAAATATATCTTTCAATGCATCTTCAAAAGGGACACTTCTGAAAATATTTTGGTAAGGATAAAATGGCAGGTAGTTAAGATTGTGTCTTAACAGACAATCGCTGGCACTTTGTCGAACAACTGGAAGAATCTATTGAAACAAATTTGTTTTGTTCATGTAATAAATTTTGTCTGTTTCTCTTCTTTTCTGTGAAAATTTCCAGTTCTTCCGATAAAGGGTCTTTATCTGGCTAATTTTCATGCTATCTTGAATCTTGCCAAAAGTATGGATAGTTGTCTTCAAATGTTTACCAAATGCTGTACAATTGGCATTTAAATTGAAATTTTCTGTATTATAATCTTTATACAGTCTCCAGTTTGGCCAATGTATGTACTCTGAAAATTTTAACAGTTTTTTAATATAGTCCTGAATTACAGTACTTGGTCTTATGCACATTCTCCTTCCCGTGTCTAAGGGAATGTTTCTCCGAAATTCGACATTAACCTTTTGTCTTTGGAATTTTCTTTGTCTTTGTGATTTTCCTTCTACTGGTCTGCCCGTATTGTTGTTGTTCCGTCCATTCATTGTTTTTCTTTATAGCGCAGTACAGTTTCGTCACTTCAAGAGAATTGTTCCAAATACAGCTTTTTGATTGTTTGTTATTCTGAAACTTTTTCAATTCAATTCAATTCAATTTTTATTATCACATAACATGCCTTATACAATCAAAGATTGTGACATAGGTGACTTGTCAGTTTTTACACTATATATAACAATACTAAAAATAGACAATAAACTAATAATATACATGGTGTAACACCTTCAAAGAGGTATTTTAATTACAATTATAATGCATTGTTACCATTCATGAAATCTTCTATACTATAGTAACATTTATCTTTCAGATATTTTTCCAGGTCTCTTTTGGTGCCTTTTATATTTGGGTCATCCATATCTTTCCATATTTTATTTACAAATTTCATGCCCATATAGTATGGGGTTTTTTCATATGATTTTAAACAGTGGGTAGGTAACATGTAGCTCGTTTTATGTCTTGTATCATATTGATGCAAGAAGAAGTTGCCCTCAAAAAGTTGTGGGTTTCTTTTCGTGAAAGTGAGAGTTTCATAGATGTATATGCTTGGAATGCTCATTAGATCCAGTTTTACAAATAAAGGTTTGCAGTGTTGCTTTGGTTTTGCTCCCACCATTGCTCGGATGATTCTTTTTTGTAGTCTAAAAGCTCTAAGTAAATTTGTTTTTTCAGACCCCCAGAAAATTATACTATACCTAATGACTGAAACAAAATATGCATTATATACAGTTTTTCTTACAGCTAAATCAGTAATACTATACAAGATATTCATAATATATACAAGGCTATTCAGTCGACCCAGTATGTTATCCACATGGCGACTCCATAACAGGTTTTTATTGACTAACGCGCCAAGGAATTTGACACAGTCTGCAGTCTCTAATTTTTTGTCCATATACCTTATTTCACTTATAGACTGTGCAGATTGTTTTGTGGTAAAATGAACAATTTCTGTTTTCGTAAAATTTAATGTCAAGTTATTGTTTTTGACCCATGCCTCCACTTCCCCAAGTGTTTGTTCAATATGGCGAATTAGGTCTACCTCATTTTTACAACAGACTACAGCTGTTGAGTCATCTGCATAGAGGATAGTATCAGACTGGACCTGACATGGCATATCATTAATATAATATAGAAAAAGCAGTGGCCCTAATATTGAGCCTTGTGGAACACCTAATTGAGTGTTTTTCCAGCCAGAGAGAAATTTCTTGCCGTTGATGTTAATAAGTACTCTTTGTTTCCTGTTTGCCAAGTATGATGACATCCAGCTAAGAGATTTGCCTTGAAAACCATAGCGTGCCAATTTTTGGAGAAGCAGGTCATGATTTACTGTATCGAAGGCTTTGGACAGGTCACAAAAGATGCCTGACACACACATTCTATCATCAAGACATCTGCTGACTTTTGTGACTAATTCATTTATTGCATGGATTGTGCTGCGGCCTTTTCTGAAACCATATTAATTGCCTAAGATAATGCTGTTAGATGAATTGTGATTTTCAATCTGATCACATGCAGCTCTTTCAAATATTTTTGAGAAAATTGGTAACAGTGAGATTGGCCTATAGTTGCCCAATTCATCTTGTTTGCCTTTTTTGTGTATGGGCCGAACTTCTGCATATTTTAAT
This sequence comes from Schistocerca serialis cubense, assembly GCF_023864345.2. NCBI lineage: Eukaryota > Metazoa > Arthropoda > Insecta > Orthoptera > Acrididae > Schistocerca > Schistocerca serialis. The sequence goes on along the minus strand of NC_064646.1, from coordinate 444,232,258 downwards.
CGATCTGGGAAACATCCCTCATCAAATGATTGGTTGATTATGAAAGAGAGTGGATATGCAATACTGTGACGTACTATTTTTATTATTTCAGTGGGGACCTCATCCCACCCCGCAGATTTTGAATTTTTTAGGGACATTATGATTTTGATGACATCTGAGATGGAAACATGAGAAAACTTAAAACATGTGCAATTGCTATCTGTCATATTGGGCTTTGTATTTGGTGGTGAACAGTCACCAAATTTGTTACAATTTATGAAAAAGTCATTGAATGATTCACAAATGGCACTGGGTTCTGTAACAGCTCTACCATTAATCACTATTTTAGAAGGGCATTTTCTCTCTGCCTCACTGCCAACTTCACTTCTTATAACAGACCAAACAGCTTTTGATTTGTTTTTTGCATTTGTAATGAAGTCGTTATTTGCAGTACATTTTGTTAGTTTAACTATTTTGTCAAATGTTTTTTTGTATGTGCTTACATACTTAAGAAATTGAGGGCTTCGATTTACTTTTGCCTCCATATGCAGTTTCCTCTTAGTAGCACTAGACACTCTAATTCCTTTTGTTACCCAGGATCTACTTTTTTGGGACCTGGTCCTCACTGTTACAAAAGGGAAGCATTCATTGAATACACCCAAGAATTCAGTTAAAAAGTTATTGTAATTGTCACTTGTGGAAGTGTGTTTGCTGACTGTCCACTTGGTTTGGCTTAGTTTTTTGCAAAATACTTCCACATTTTCTTGACTGAAATTCCTACATCTTTTTGTTGTGCAGACTGAATTTTGCTTCGGTAGTGATACAAATAGTGCTTTATGGTCTGATACTCCTAAATCTAGAAGAAATTTTTCTTTTACATAATAATTATAACTACTTATAATATTGTCAATACATGTTGCAGAGCTTGCTGTAATTCTTGTATACTGATCGAAATTAAGATTTAGCCCATTTGTGGCTACCAGGTTCTTTAAGTGTGAAGAAAATTTGTCATCAGTCCTTACATCTATGTTGAAGTCAGCACATATAACCACTTTCTTGTACAGTTTCTCGCATTTTAATTTATGTAGCAATGTATCAAACTTATCTAAGAATACAGAGCTTATATGGTACCCAGGGGTGCGATATATGCTGATAATTAGTGTGTTATACTCTTTAAGTTCTATACAACAACTTTCAAATGTGCCTTCTTCATTCAGATGGCTAAAATTCTGTCTGATATCATAGTCTACCGTGGAATGAACTAATATGCAAGAGCCTCCATACCCATTGGTCCTACAAAAGCTGGTAGCCAGTTTATAACCTGTAAGTTTATTTAGGAGACTGATATTTTCAGATTTTAGCCAATGTTCATTAAGGCATATTACTTTCACAGATTGTTTCACACTTTCTAGCAAAATTTCTATATCATAAAGCTTCCTGATCATTCCTTCAGACAGACCTCTTATGTTCAAGTGCATAACGAAATTACTACTGCATATATTATTAGGTAGAGGGTCTTTAAAACTAATTTGACTATAAAGTAACGGAACGTCCACCTGAGTGTTTTTCTTCGTCAGTGAGTGGTAACTGTAACATGCTGTTTAAAGCTAAATAAAAATATACTTTTTATGTTGGGTTGTATGATTCAGTTATTTCCAGTAATGATTCCCAAATATGTAGGCTTACTGCAACTGTTAATCAAGGAAATTAACTCAGCTATCAGTTTGATGTTTGTCTGTGAATGAATGTAACTTTTGGGTGCATTTGATTAAGTTTGTTAGTTATTTCATTTAAATCTTGTTTAGTGCCTCTAAATAAAATTATAGTGTCATCATCATACTAGTGATAATACAGTATTTCCTCTTTTATATCAAGGAATTTCTCAAAAATGTTAATTTCCAAGTCAGTAAGAAATAAACCTGACAATGTACTTAACAAACTATTACCCATTGCTAAGTGGTCTCCATTTGGTAAATTTTTCTGTTAAAGATAAAGTCATGAAATTGCAAGAAGTCTAACTGCTCTACAATCTCACTTACTGCTATGCTTTTATGTGTTGGTAAATTATGTTTAATTATTTCTGATGCTTCATTAACTGGTGTATTTGTGAACAAATTTGTAATGTCCAAAGTAGACTTGTAGGACTTGTGGCTCTCCTACAGATTTGATTTCAACAACCATTACTTCCCCTGCAGGTAATGCCTGCCCTGCTCTTGCCAAACATTATTTAGTCTAAATGGGGCCACCCAAAAAACACAATAGCTAAAACATTAACAATAAAGACAGCTAGCAGTTATTATATATGTGCTTGGCAAAAACCACAACTGTCATTCAGTTGGCAGTGTGATTTAACATGGAGGCTACGATGGTTAGTCAATAATGAGTAGAAAAATATTTGTACAAATTATAGAAACACTACAGCTTACTACGACCACCTTTTAACAAACTTCATACGACTTCCATAACCCAATTGTTCTGCCACACAATGGGTTCCTAATGAGCTAATAACAGAATAATTTATTTGACACAATTGATCTCCAGTCAAATGGAAAACGAAAAGGGCAGCTCTTGTCAAAGAAGCAAAATCTTCAGTACAAGCAAAAATGTTCAGTGATGTCTACATAATCTATTTTCATTTTTGGTAATAATTTACTTCATTTTGTACGTGCTCATGTTGATTTGAAAGTTGTTTGAATGCAACAGGAGTCAATATTATCATTAAAAGCAATCATAGTAACATTAAAATCAATCAATGTCATTCTTCTGAAAATGGGCCTTATTTTGTTATGGGGAAACAACATTGCCCCGACAAAAATTGCTTTTCAAAATCTTGCAGCTCCATATGTAGTGTTCCACAAAATAGCATCTCTTAAATTTAAGAAGCATTTTAAGAAGTTCAGAGTAGCTTTGTATAAAAAGACAATATTTTGTGATTGCAATAGTACCAAACAAGGTGAGAGGTCTGTTTTTATATGAGAGTTATAAATGCCCTCAGATGTTGCCAATTTGCAGCTGGCAATAACATACCAGTAGTCTGCCAACAAAAGCAGCAAAGGGTTCACTAATTTCTCACTGTCAGAGGCAATGTACATGGTTTTAGATTTATGTACAAAGTAATGTGTTATAGGTCTGAAGGGGTTAATCTCGTAATATGTGATGTTAACCTAAAAAACTCTGTACCATTTGACCAAGAACATTTTATGGGTAATATGTATGCAGAATTTGTTTTTTAAATATGTCCAATTAAACAATGGTAATAAAGTGAAACTTTTAAAGTATTATCTCAAAACACGTCTTTTCCATCACAAATATTCAGTCCGTTGTAACTCACTCAGGTTAAGAGATGGAATTAAATTTTCTAATTTTTTTTAAATTTTTTTTTAATTGTCTGTAATTTAATGCTGAATGTAAAAAACAATAACTCAAAATCCAGAATTATTGACAAGAAGTCATTTTGCACTTTGTGTTTCACATTTAATGCAAGTGGAACCGAGCCGATACCAACCCAAGGTAATATGCAGGCTGCAAATCCAGTTGAGTCCAAATTCTCATCAGTTGAGGCACATGGCACAAAATCCTCACATCAGCATTGTGATGGTAGGCGATTTTTCATGCTGGTGGCTCGACAGGGAAGACAATGCTTGGAAAGCTACACTGCCTGAAGCGAGCCACAGTGTGTCCCCACCAGCTGTAACCAGCATTTGTACTTTCTGGTGACACTCAGTGGATGTGCTGGAGCCATCCAGTGGGTGTTCCAACAGCTCAGTGACATGACTGAATTGAACCATAGTGCTATTTAAAGTCACCCATCACCCATCAACTGTGTATGTTCTTGACTGATTGGAAAATAAAAGATCAGCAGAGTGGTGGTTTCCCTCACTAATTCTCACTAGGATGTGGCATACATGAGTGTGAATGCTTGGAGTGAGAATGCTGTGATCATACAGGGCACCATGGGAAGTAGCGTGGCTTCAAAGGTTGGCACACCATGCTGCCACTGTGGTAATAGTAAGCCTGCATCAGTAATCTGGTGTTGGTGCTAATATTCTGACCAGGAGACAGAAATTCGTTAACCAGATTTGGCTATATACATATTGCTGCAGGATAGTAGTAATAGTAGTAGTAGTAGTAGTAGTAGTAAGCATCATCATCATCATTTCTTGCTCTCTCAAATCTGAAATGCTCTGTTATTCCAGGTATGCAATCTGCTTTCCGTACTTGGTTTTCACTTTGTGAAAAAGCCTATAACATAAGTATCATAAAGTTTTCGGTGATGTTTGAAATAATGTATGCAACACCAAATCTTTCATTAACTTGCCACTATATTGAGTAAAACATTATAAAATTATGAATGTGCTTCTGACTTGCATCCACTCAGTATGACTGCTACTGGAACAAGAAGGCACAAATGTTCTTTTTTGTTTCCTTTCTGCAGTTGGTGACTAATAAAAATGAGTCGGCAGCAGATTATATTTTTTCAGCATCAAAAGAATCGTGAACGAAAAACTAATACTACAAATGCAACAACGTAGCCATGAATCCAAATACTTAGTGTTATGTCACAAGTGTATGTCACAGACAGGGGAGGTGTGAGATATTAGAACATTATATAATTGTGACAGCATTTTGTCAATAATTGAAAAAATTGATTGTTGTAAAATTGTCTCTGCATCGCCGGCTGCTGCATTGCAGTGACTTTCTAGTCTGCACTCAAAACAAAAAAGTTATTGTCAGAGGTCTCTCACCATTGAGCATTTTGTTGCTTCTTTGACTGGCTCTAAAAATGTTACTAGTTTAATGACAGTGGTGTTTTCATAACCATTAATTTTTTCAGACCAACTTCATCACCAAGTGTAAGGTGTGTCCAAATGAAAATTAGGCTGTAGTTATATGTAAAGACATTTTAAAAACAGTATCATAATTACAGTTTACTTGGAACAGTACAACAGTACATAATTGCTGCTGATGTTGATACACTGATCCCAGCTTGTCAGTAGGGACTGGATGACTCCAGCAAAGAAACTCCAGATTCAGTTTTCCTCTGTGTCCTGTACTTTCTCATCATAGATGAACCTCTGAGCTTTCAGAGATTGTTTTAAGGGGCCGAAGATATGCGAGTCAGATGGGGAGTTACGAGCGCTGTAAGGAGGATATTTCAGGACCACCCATTGAAATTTTTGGAGGTGCTGTAGGATCTTTCTACAAACACAACCTAGTGTCATGGAGAAGCACTATGCCATTTGAGAGCTTGCCCGTGCACTTGTTCTTGATGGCCTATTTCAGTCTTAGCAGTGTATTGCAATACCTTTGATCATTAACTGTTGCACTCTGTGATAGCCAGATGCGTAAAGGTCTTTCTACATTGAAAAAGAAAGTGATCATCGTATGTGCAGCCATTGCAGCTGATTGGGCTGGTTTTGAACAAAGGGAGACGAGATGCCACCATTCCATGTTCATCAGTTTGAAAGCAGGGTTGAAGTGGTGGCACCACATTTCATCACATGCCACAGTCGCAGCAGTGAAATCCGTTCCTTGCTCCGCATATCTCAACAGATGATTCAGGCAAACACCATCCTCACCATATTCTGATTCTCCGAGAGATGCTTGGGCGCCGTCTGTGCACAAACTTTGCCATAATGAAACTTCTCATGGATTATGTGATGCACAGTTTCTTTGCTTATCATCAGTTAAACAACAGATATGGCCATCGAACAAATCGACCGTATGAGCTATTCTACATCTGAAATCTTGGCACTGGTGATGCCAATGTACACTTTTCCAGGGCATGGCATGTCCCCGATGCCCCCAGGGGACTCACAGTGGCAGCAGGTGACCCTGAGGTGTAGACTGCCTACATGAGTGTTGCATTTCCTGGCTGACCTACGGCAACTGTTAAGCTTTACACCTACTTTCTACATTGCCCTCCAGGAAACCTGGTTCTCGGCAATGCGGAACCCTGCCCTTTGCGATTACAGGGGATATTACAAGAACTGTAGCGAATATAATAGAGTGTCAGGTGGAGTTGTGTTTATGCCCTGAACTCGGTATGTAGTGAAACTGTGCCCCTCCAAACTCCTCTTGAAGCTGTGGCTGTCAGGATACAGACGACGCAGGAAATGCAGTATATATCTCCCTTCAGATGGTGCGGTAACCCTGAACATATTGGCTGCACTGATTGATCAACTCCCTAAACCTTTTCTACTTTTGGGAGATTTTAATGTCCGTAACCTCTTGTGGGGTAGCACCATGCTTACTGGCTGTGGCAGAGATGTCGAAAATTTACTGCCCCAACTCGACCTCTGCCTCTTAAATACTGGGGCCACCACACATTTCAGTGTGGCTCGTGGCAGTTATTTGGCCATTGATTTATCAATTTGTAGCCCGGGACTTCTCCCATCTATCCACTGGAGAGCACATGACGACCTGTGTGGTAGTGACCACATCCCCATCTTCCTGTCACTCCCCTGGTGTCATGCCCAAGGACACCTACCGGCATTGGCCTTAAACAAGGCAGACTGGATAGCCTTCACCTCTGTTGTCACCATTGAATCTCCCCCACTTGGTGCCATCAACATTGTGATTGAGCAGGTCACTACAACTATAATTTCTGCAGCTGAAAACATGATCCCTCGTTCTCTAGAGTGCCCCAGGTGAAAGACAGTCCCTTGGTGGTTGCCTGAAGTCGCTTCCCTTGGTGGCTGGTGGAAGTCACTGAGGAAATTAAAGTGTGTCAGCGAGCTCTACAGCGACATAAGCGGCACCATTCCCTAGAGCAACTAATAGCCTTTAAGCGGCTCCGTGCCCACATTCGCCTGCTTATAAAATGACAGAAGCAAGAGTGTTGGGAGAGGTACGTGTTGACCATTGGGTGCCATATGTCACCTTCCCAAGTCTGGACGAAGATCGGATGTCTTTTTGGGTACCAGACCCCAACAGGTGTCCCTGGTGTTAACATCAATGGCGTGCTCCCTACCAACACAAACATAATTGCCGAGCACTTCGCTGAGCACTATACTCAGGCCTCTGCGTCGGAAAACTACTCCCCACCCTTTCGTACCCTCAAATGGCGGAAGGAAAGGAAAGTCCTCTCGTTCACTACACGCCACAGTGAATCCTATAATGACCAATTTACAGAGGTGGAGCTCCTCAGCGCTCTTGCACATTGCCCCAACACAGCTTCTGGACTGGACTGAATGCAGAGTCAGATGATTAAACATCTCTCATCTGACTACAAGCAATATCTCCTCATCTTCAACCGGATGTGGCATGATGGCATCTTTCCATTGCAATGGCAGTAGAGCACCATCATTCCGATGCTCAAACCAGGTAAAAATCCGCTTGATATGGATAGCTATCGACCCATCAGCCTCAGCAATGTTCTCTGTGAGCTGCTGGAATGTTTGGTGTGTCGACGGTTGTATTGGGTCCTGGAGTTAGGTGGCCTACTAGTTCCATGTCGGGGCGTCTTCCGCCAGGGTCGCTCTACCGCTGTAATCTTGTGTCCCTCAAGTCTGCCATCTGAACAGCCTTTTCCAGATGTCAACACCTGGTTGCCGTCTTTATGTAAAGCATACAACATGACCTGGCAACATCGTATTCTTGCCACATTGTATGAGTGGGGTCTCCGGGTCCCACTCCCGATTTTTATCCAAAACTTCCTGTTGCTCCGTACTTTCTGTGTCCAAGTTGGTGCCTCCCGTAGTTCACCCCCCCCCCCCCCCCCTCCTGTCATATTTAGGAGAATGGCACTCTGCAGGGCTCCGTATTGAGCATACCTCTATTTTTAGTGGACAGTAATGGCCTAGCAGCAGCTGTAGGGCCATGGGTCTCCCTTTCTCTGTATGTGGGTGACTTTTGCATTTTGTATTGCTCCTCTAGTACTGATGTTGCTGAGCGGTGCCTATAGGGAGCCATTCACAAGGTGCAATCATGGTCTCTAGCCCACGTATTCTAGTTTTCAGCCGTGAAGTCGTGTGTCATGCACTTCTGTCGGCATCGTACCGTTCATCCAGAAACCAAACATTATGTTAATGATGAATTACTCACTTTAGTGGAGACGTATCGATTCTTAGGACTAGTTTTCGATGCCCAATTGACTTGGCTACCTCACCTTCGTCAGCTTAAACGGGAGTGCTGGCAGTACCACAATGCTCTTCACTGCCTGAGCAACACCAACTGGGGTGCAGATTGCTTTACACTACTGCAGCTCTACAGAGTCCTGGTTCAATCCCGCCTTGACTATGGGAGTCTTGTTTATGGTTCGGGGGCACCCTCAGCGTTGTGTTTATTCGACCTAGTGCACCACTGTGGCGTTCGCCTAGTGACGGGAGCTTTTAGAACAAGTTTAGTGACCAGTGTCCTGGTCCCTCCATTTGGATCCGACGTGCACAACTGCTCGCCAGTTATGTTGCACACATTTGTAGTTTTCCTGAGCATCCGAGTTACCATCTCCTTTTCCCACCCATGGCAGTTCATCTCCCGCATAGGCGGCCCAGGTCAGGGTTCACAATTGCGGTTTGCGTGCAATCCCTTCTCTCCGAACTGGAGTCCTTCCCTTTACCACCTCTACTTCAGGTCCATTCACGTACATCACCATGGTGTACACCTCAGCCGAAGCTTCGTCTGGACCTTTTGCATGGCCCTAAGGACTCCTTTAACCCCACTGCTCTCTGCTGTCACTTCCTCTTGATTATTGCTGTGTTCCGGGGCTCTGAAGTTGTTTTCAGCGACGGCTGAATGACTGATGGTAATGTTGGCTTTGCCTATGTCCACAGAGGCCATATTGAACAGAATTCCTTACCCGCTGGCTGCAGTCTATTCACTGCAGAGCTTGTGGCCATATCTCGTGCACTTCAGTACATCCATTCCTGTTCTGGTGAGTCGTTTCTTCTGTGTTCTGACTCCCAGAGCAGCTTACGGGCTATCGACCAGTGCTATGCTCGCCATCCTTTGGTAGCGACCATCCAGGAGTCCATCTCTGTCCTGGAATTGTCCAGTGTTGCTGGCGGGCTGGCCAAACAGGCTATGCAGAAACTGCTCCATGAAATGGGCATCTCTGAAACTGTCCTGCTTTCTGTCTTACGCAGCAAGGTTTTTGGCTTTGGGAGACGGCGTGGCATAACAGTATGCAAAACAAACTGCGTGTCATTAAGGAGACTGCAAATGTGTGGAAGTCTTCCATGCGGGCTTCTCGCAGGGAATCAGTTGTCCTTTGTCAGCTCCGCATTGGCCATACGTGGCTCACATATGGTTACCTCCTCTGTCGCAAGGACCCACCTCAGCGTCACTGTGGCTCCCAAATGACAGTCATCCACCTCTTGCTGGACTGCCCACTTTTAGCCGCTCTGCGGCGGACTTTTAACTTAACCAGCATCCAACCTTCGGTGTTGGGTGACAATGCCTCAACAGCAGCTTTAGTTTTACGTTCAACAGCAGCTTTAGTTTTATGTTTTATTCATGAGGGTAGGTTTTATCATTGGATCTGAGTTTTAACACATGTACTTTGTCCCTGTCCTCCACCCTAGTGCTTTAAGGGTGGAGATTTTAATCTGTTGCAGAGTGGCTGGCTTCTCCTTTTTTATTCTCATGGTCAGCCGGCCATGGTAATCTGCTTTCTTGTTTCTAATCTCTTCTCCCTGTTTCTTGTGTCTCTCTGTGGTTTTATTGTCCTGCTTTGTCCATTTGTAGTGTTTGTTTTCCTTCTGTCGTTCTTCTGGTACTTCCTCTCTCCTGTTATTGTGCTGTATGTCTTCTTTGTTTTCTTCTTTTCCTTGGGTAGCTGTTCTACTGGGAACAAGGGACCTATGATCTCGCAGTTTGATCCCTCCCCCCCCCCCCCCCCTTTTTAATCCAACCAACCAACTCGCACTTCTTTCATGAGTTTGAGCATGGCGCACGTGGAGCCCTGAGATATTGCATTTCCTTCACCGTGCCCCTCCTTCCCAATCCTTGCTCCTTACCAGCATCCCCCTCCTTCCCCTCTCTCGGCACTATTATTTATGTCTTCCTGGTTATCCACTTAGTTCCCTGTATTGCTTGCAGTTTTGTTCCTCAAGCCTGTTGTCTTTCATCCTTTTTGGTATTTTGGTCCTTGCTTCGGGTTTGATCTCCATTTCTAAATTTTCTGTTTTTAGAGTGAGCCATTTGGGGAGGAACTCCCTCCTACCGTCTACGGTGTAGATTCCTTTCTCCCCCTTCCTTTCCCTCTTCCTTCCCCCCCAGTCACCCCCCTCCACCCTGCTAGGCCATCAGCACGTGTATCCAGTCATTGTGGTGGGGCTGTTATGTCCTATCTGGCTGAGCCCCCTCACACACAGAGATCACACTACTAATACCTGAGGCCGGAAGCCTACTACTAACTCGGCCATGAGACGCATCACTTGTGCGTCCCAAGGTTGCTCGCTCTCTTTTGGTTCCTCCCTCTGTGCCCTGCCCTACTCCACATTTGAAGAGAAGAAGAAGAAGAAGAAGAAGAAGAAAAAGAAAAATGTAAGTCCCAGGACAAGGCCCACCTGGTGTCCCCAGAGGTGCTATCCCCCCACCCCGCAACCTGAGTCAGCTGTCTTATTTATGGAAGTCACCCCATCCTTGTCGGTGATGACCACTAAACAATTGACATGACCTCCACTCGGCTCCATATTGTCTAACCTGGATTCTCTCCACACGATAATGCAGTGAAATTGCAACAGACATTAGTGACACCTACTGGAGGTTCAATACCTTGTTTCCTCTTACTCTGCATTCTTTCTTGCTCTTCAAGAAACACACTTCCGTGGTGACCACTCTCCAACATTTCGTTGTTATTGGGCGTTCTGTCGAAACCGTGCCATCCCCGGGATAGCGTGTCAGGGGATCCGCATTTTGGTTCACACCAGTGTCTTTGGTGACTGGATCCCACTTTGTATCAAACTGGAAGCAATAGTGCTTAGAGTAGAAACAACCCCAGCAATCAATGTTTGCAACATCTACCTCTCTCCAGGTAAGCCACTTCCTTACGTTGAAATGTCCACCTTAATACAGCAACTCCCATCCCCATATCTCCTCCTTGGGGACTTCAATGCACACCACCCCCTGTGGGGGAGTGCCACTTCAAGGGGTCTTCTAATTGACCAAATTATTACAGACTTTGATTTGTGTCCCCTTGAGTGCCTTTCATGGCACCCTTACTGCTATCAATCTCACAATCTCCTCCCCTGCTCTCGGGGCTTCCCTGTTTTGGTCACCCCATGTTGACCTTTGTGACAGTGACCACTTTCTGGTGATTCCATCGTTCTCCTGCTGCCATCAGGCAGACGGGCTCCCATGTTTGGCATTCACAGGACCAATTGGCCTGCTGTGCACTTCAACATCTCCGTTTTGAGTTGCATCGATGCAGTCTCTGCCAATAATCTTCATGCTGTTGACTCTGCTATCCCCCTATCCACAGTTCCCCCTCATCAGAGACCAGTACTGTTGTGGACCAAGGATGTAGCAGTCGCTATCCAGAACTGCCAATGGGCACTGCAGTGATTTAAATGACACTCTTCACATGCCAACCTTATCCTTTTTAAGCGTCTGCATCCTAAGGCTTGCTGCCTTATTATACAGAGTAAAAAGGAATGCAGAGAGCAGTATGTTTCCTCCATGGTGATGTAAGCCTCTTCAGCGCAGGTTTGGTCCAAACTCTGTAGCCTTCTCGACTGCCAGCGACAATCAACTGTCCAGAGTCTTACTCTCCAGGGTGTTATTCTCCAGAGTGCTCTGTGTACTGATCCATCAGTCCTTGCAGAACACCTCGCAACACACTTTGAGACAGCATCGGCATCTTCTTCCTATACTGGTCCCTTTCTCCAGCAGAAACGTGAGTTGAACAGAATCCCTCAGTTTCAACCCCCGCCAAGGTGAACTGTATAATGAACCTTTCACTGAATGGGAATTCTTGTAGGCCCTTACTTCTTTACATGGTATGGCCCCAGCCCCAGATTCCATTCACAACCAGATGATCCAACGCTTGGACGTTACCCAGAGGCAACATTTCTTAGGGTCTTCAACCACATATGGCTTATGGGTGCCTTCCCCTTGCAATGGCAAGACAGTATAGTTATCCTCGTCCTTAAGCTGGGAAGAACCCAACGTCTCTCAAGAGCTACTGCCCAATTATCCTGACCAATATACTTTGTAAACTGCTCGAAAGGATGGTAAATTGCTCTGATTATGTCAGGTACTTGAATCTCGGGGCTTTTTGTCCCCAAATCATAATGGCTTCCAGGAAAGACTATCTCCAACAGACCATTTACTCAGGTTGGAAAAAGCAATCCGACCGGCTTTTACTCACTGCCGGCACCTTGTTGCGGTCTTCTTTGACCTACGTAAGGCATATGAGACAGTTTGGTCCCTTCACATTTTAGTTAACCTCCATGACTGGGGCTTTTGCAGCCCTCTCCCTATTTTTATATGTGAGTTTTTATCCCAAAAGTTCTTCTGGGTTCGAGTTGGCACTTCACTCAGCACCCCTTGGATCCAGGAGAGTGGTAGCCCACAGGATTCTGAGTTGAGTGTCACACTCTTCCTCATAGCCATCAGTGGGCTTGTGACCTCCTTTGCGCCTCTGGGTATCCCAGTGTTGTATGTCGACGATTTTTGCATCTGGTGCAGCTCCCATTCAATAGCATCGGCTGAGTGCCAGCTCCAAGGCACCATCTGACAGGCCTCTACATGAGCACTCTCCCATGGCTTCCAGTTCTCTCCCTCCAAAATGCAGGTTATGAATTTGTGCTGTTGGTCCACAGTACACTCCAATCCGGAACTTGCCTAGATATTGTTGCATAGACCCATTTATTGGGCCTTATTTTTGATAAAAAGCTGACGTGGCTGCCTCACATTTGCCGCCTGAAGACTGCCTTCTTGCAGAAGCTTAACACTCTTGGGGTGCAGATCTTGCTACTCTTCTCCTTCTTTACTGTGCTCTGGTTTTGTGCAGACAAGATTATGGTAGTCAGGTTTATGGCACAGCAGCTCCTTCCACTCTGAAAATACTTTACTCTGTTCACCATTGTGGGATGCTTCTGGCTATTGGTGCCTTTCGTACTACTCCCATCGACAGTCTGCTCCCAGAAGTGGGGAGCCAACTCCTGGTTTCTTACGCAATTGCCACATGCCGATTCCCTGACCATCCCGTCTACCCTCTCCTCTTTGCAAATGGTGGATGTCCCTCCTGATACCCACCTCAGGTGGTATTGCCAGTTGACATGTGGCTAACTTCCCTCTGTTGGGATCTTCATCTCAACTTGCTAGAATGTGCCCCGTATACTTCCTCCTCCCCCGCCCTCCCTCTTGGATGGTGCCTGGACCATGGATTAGGATTGACCTATTCCGGGATCCAAAGGTCTCTGTCACCCCTATGGTCTTTCGGCGTGTTGTATGTTCCATTCTTGCAGCGTTCCAGGGCCCTACCATCTTCTACACTGATGGTTCTAAGACAATAGATAAGGCGGGATACACTTTCACATCTCCTATTGGCTTAGAACTCCATTTATTGCTGCGGTCATGTAGTAGTGTGTTCACAGCAGAGTTGCTGGCTATTAACAGGCCACTTTGTTACGCAGGCCTCCCTTCACAGTGTTTTAACATGTATGACTCAGGCTATAGATCGATGCTACTCTCGTCACCCTTTGGTCTCTGCTATCCCTGACCTTCTCTCTGCCCTTGGCCATGCCACTTGCTCAGTTGTCTTTCTCTGGGCCCCAAGTCATGTGGGCATCCCAGGGAATGAACTGGCTGACAGTTTGGTGAGAGAAGTAGATACTCCCCCCCCCCCCCCCCCCCCCTCAAACTCCCTTCCATGGTTCCAGCTGCAGAGAATGTGGATCTTCATCAAATCTGTCTGTCTCTGCCCAAAAGTGGAATGATACCTGGTGAACTGCTACCCTCAGTGATAAACTCCACACAATCAAGACAACTACTGTCTTATGCCATTTGTACATTGATCGTACCATGCTCACCTATTGTTTTCTCTTGCGTGATGAGCCACTCCCACAATGTGGCTGTGGAGCTGGACTGACAGTATTGCATAGATTGGTGGAATGTGCCCTTCTTTTGGCCCTTCGTATTAAGTATAGTCTTCCAGATTCTTAATCGTTAACTTTAGCAGACAATTCATGGATGGTTGAACCGGTCGTCAGTTTCCTCCATGAAAGTTGTTGTTATTTTCTGATATAGGGTTTTTCTTTACTCCTGGAGCAGGGGCAGTGTGGTTGTGGTTGGGGCTCTCTTCATGTTTTCTCGGTCTGGGACCCATGACCACTTCCCCATGCGAAGACCACTCTTTTATCTGTCTGTTTTTCCAGTGTGGTTTCAGTTGCCTGAGACTGCAGTGATGTGTGTGTGTGTGTGTGTGTGTGTGTGTGTGTGTGTCTATTGTTGACGAAGGCCAATGGCTGAAAGCTTTAATTGTGAGACTCTTTTTGTTGTGCCTATCTACAACTCAGCATCTCCACTATATGGTGAGTAGCTACTTTCATTCTCATAATATTGTTACATTCCATCCTGGGTTTTCTGTTGTTTGATTTTTGTTTTTTCCGTTTTTTAGGTTTGGTCTACCCTTTGATGCCTAGTAGTGTGCGTGTGTGTGTGTGTGTGTGTGTGTGTGTGTGTGTGTGTGTGTGTGTGTGTGTGTGTGTTTTAACTTGCTCGTTTTATAGTTTGACCCCTCCAGCTGGATCTGTCTACTTTTAGCAGACCCTCTCTCTTCTGAGAGTACCTTTGGAACTGCAGTACTGATGAACTCACCATTTAGTCCCATAACCCCCCACTGCCACCCCCTTCCCTCAGCTAATCAATCAATTATGTTCTTGATGTTTACACATCGTGCCTCATAATGCTGACACCACCAGAATGTTGTGCACCATGGGAGACATTGCTCACCATACATGTCACTCATCGTGCGATAAATTTGTGAAGCATGCTCACTTTCCACACAAAGAAACTGGATAACCACTATTTATGCTGATTGAGGGGAATCCATCGTGCAGTGAACTGCAGAATTAACTCTCCAGAAATGAGAAAATTGCTGTGAAGCTGTTAACTTCACTAGTGCAACTGGAAATACCACCGTGTTATCTCTAGGTAAACACACACACACACACACACTGGGATTATATGTAACATTGCTTCAGTGAAGGCCTTCTTTTCATTTGGGCATATCTTACATTTCTGTGGCTCAATTATGCTAACTGCATTCTAAAACCGCTGTTCTGCCTATGTCTCTGTTTCTTGTGTCTAACTTGTCTCTAACAAATTCATGTCACCAATTTTCTTTGTGAAAGGGACAGTGTGTTTGGCAGCATAAATCATAAAATAAGCCATTGACCCCATTTTTTAATAATTCACACAAAAAATTTAGGACTTTGTTCAAAAAATGTAGTACTCGATGACATCCGAAATGGTTACTGGAAGGACTTCCTGATGAAGATGAAGATGATTTCATGGTCAACATTGTGTACAGTAATAGATGGGTTAACACTTTTTCCTATATGGGTCAGTTCATATATCTGGTGTACGCAATCAGGCATTTGTGCCTATGGGATATCAATTCTGGACATCATATTCATCCATATTTCATTGGTCTGTCTTTCAGTGTTGGATGACACTGTTGTAAGATGAGGTGGAATTCTGGAGACGTCCACCTGTCCAAATCGTGATTCAGTGTTTGCAGACTTGTATGAGAAATGCCCTGCCTGATATTAATGTAAATGAACAATGATTTGTGATACAAATTTCTATGCAATTTGAGTTTCAGTATTGTTCACAGTAGCTGATAATGCTTTAGAATTCAAATTTTGGCATGTTCTTGGACATGTGCCTTCAAATGTGTCATCGTCAAACTGAAAGAGAGAAGAGCAGAGTTTCTGCCATTTTATGTGTAAACAACAAATTTATTTTCTGCAATATTAACTAGTTTTCAAGCCACTGCAGACTCGTCATCCAATGGGGTTGTTACAGGAACATTACCTGAACCATGTGCAGCAAGGCGCTATGGCTGTGTTGCTCACAGAAATAATGGAAATACAGTTATTTTCTCCAGCACCACACCTATAGTGTCTAGCTGCTCATTGTCCAAGTAATGTATCTGTAACACCACCATCTGATGATGAGCATGCAGTGGCTTGAAGGCTGTTCTGGTGTCCAAAATTAAAGCAACAAACTGCTGTTTTCCCTGTCTTGCATCTAATTCATGACATAATTGCACAGATTGCCAACAGATGTCTGTATGATCGTTGATCGGAATGCCATCTTCCATGCAGAACACTCACAACTGCCCCAACGGTGATGCCAGGAAACCTATCAAACGTTGAAGTGTTTACCAGATAGATCTAGATCCACAATTGCTGTGTACACAGGCACAGACAGTGCAGTATGGCACAGAAAAGATGCCTACCAGACTCTCTGCAATAAATGACTGTAGAAAGAAGGGAAGCAGGACAGTCGCAAAGTGATGTAGCCTTATGGCTTAATGTGAATGGTTCTGTTGCTTCTCGAATGTTGCAACACTTTATCCCGAGGTCCAAAGTAGGGCTGATTGAATGTGAAATTAGAAAGAGAGGACTGTTATTTGGCTGTAAGTACACTATGCTACCGCCTTAGTACTGCACAGCAACTGGCATCTGACCTTGCAGCATCCACTGGATGAGTTGTATTGAAGCAGATGGTGTACAGAAGGCTTCAGCAGAGTGGACTTTATTGTCGGAGACCTGCTGCATGTCTCTCTCTCATGCATCTTCACAGATGGGTACGTCTAGAGTGGAGTCGTCAACATGCTACCTGGGCAGTCAAACAGTGGGCCAATGTTCTTTACACAGATGAGTCCCGATTTGGCCTGCAGAGTGATTCTCAACAGATTTGTATCTGGAGGGAACATGGAACATGATTTCAGGACCCAAACATTGTGGAAAGAGACAGATATAAAGGAAGATCCCTAATGGCACAAGCTAGTATTACGTTGACCACTTGAACACATCTGGATGCAATTGTATGGGTGAATCAACAAGGTTTAAGTGCTGTCAGGTATTGTAACGAGACTTTGGGACCTCGTGCGGTTGTCGCAAGGTGCTGTGGGCCCAGGTTTCGTATTACTGGACGATAATGCTCGAGCTGGAAATAATCTGATATGTCACTTAGGAAAATCTTTTCTAAACACTGCCTTGAGTCCAGCCTTCACTTTCATGTTTGCTTAGGCCACGTCATGTGCCATGATCCTGCAACAGGTGATTTAGTAGCCATTTGAGCTTGAGGTGCCTAAATGAGAATGAACAAAATCAAATGCAGTTGCTCGCTGCATTCGAAGCACCTGCATTGATGTCTTTCAGACTTCCACGGAACAACACGCGCAAAGGAATTCAATTGAGCATAAATTCCAAATGCAGACTTTTACTTATAGATACGGTTTGACAAGCTTTGTAATGACAATTGTTGGTAACTTTCTTTTTTTGTTTTTCAGAGTGCTGTGGAAATGTTTGAATTAGCGTGGAAACTTTCAAAGGACGACAATGAAATGTTGTGGTAAGTCATTTGGTCTTTACATTTTCCTTTAGTGGTATATTACAGAGTAGAAACTCACATACTTTTGTAGTCCTTGGTGTGTGGTTATAATGACTTTATATGTATTAATACCAGTAAAAGCTCTACAGATGTAGGTGTTCGCTGGAAAACCACAATTCAGGATAGGTCACAAATATCAAGAATCCGCAGATAAAGACTTGTTCTTTATTCACAGTTGGAGGTAGGGCAGCATCGGTCGTAAATTTTTAATTTGTTTGTTGCAGATTCATTTGAGCTACTGTGTAGCTATATTCAGTGCATTATACCCAAGTCCTGATGACTTATAAACATAATAGCACATGGTACCACTTGACATACAGATAACAAACATGAGTTGTCCTTTATTCTGTCTTTCGCCATTTATTTGTTAATTATTTAACAGCATTTGGTCATCAGCTTCCACAGGCATAAAAATGTAGAGTGGCATTCAGAACCACTGAAAAGTCAGAGGACCATTCATTTTTGGGTGAGTTTCTTGTAGCGAACCTTTTTACGTTTCTAACTAGTTTGTTATGTTTTGGAAGGAATTGCTGAATGAAGTAGGTTACAAAATAGTCATTTTTTTAGGCAAATGACAGGACATCTAAAACTGTAGTCTAATTAAAATAATTTATTAGAGTTATATGTGTCATATGTCACTCCAGTGTTGCAAAAACACGCTCCATCTGGTCCTCACTTACGGCTGTGTCAAATGAAACTGGCAGCCCTTATGGGCAAAACCCACTGTTGCTAACTTTAGCAGGCCCACAGATAGAGCATGAGGCTCCACTTACAAATGCCATGTGTGCAGAATGCAGAAGGTGTGTACTACTTGAGCATTGTACGAATTGGTGCTTTGTTATTGTTCATTGGCAAGAGCAGAAAATTTCCTCGTGTTGTTTAAGATCAGATCGTAGGAATTCAGTTCCACGGTGTGAAGTGTGAACTTAAAACTACTTTTAATTTGTAGTAGTTACTTATACGTTCTTATATTTCGTTAGAAGTCACATTATTTTATTAGAAGTTCCTTCACATTACCATATGGTAAATGTGGTTTTTGTGAAGTCATGTGTGAAGTATATCAATACTTACACTACACAATTTAAGGTTTAAAATAAGATTATAACTGTTATTGAGTAGGTTATGACAACATTTAAAAATTATAATTCAGTCAGTAATTATGTGAAATACTAAAAATCAAATTTCTGTTGCCGTGGGAAACCATTAGATGTGCAATTTGGGATTGTGAATTGTCAATTACAAGTCACGTTAATTAGTCAGTGACGTAGTTGCTTTTTACTAACTGGGCCATCCAAGAACTTCCCAGAGCTCCTTGATTATTTAGATCTACCTGTTCTCCTCCCCTCTGATTTGTGCGAACAAAGGAATTATCCAGTGGGCCACAAATCAGTAGATGTGATCTCCATGTACAGAGAGACAAATGATTACAATTCCAGAAAAAATTGGAAGATTTATTCCATAGAAGGAGCTTCACAAATAGAGCAAATCAATAACACATTGGTCCACTTCTGGCCCTTATGCAAGTTGTTATTTGGCTTGCCTTGATTGATAAGCATTTGTTGGATGTCTTCCTGAGGGACATCGTGTGAAATTCTGTCCAGTTGGTGCTTAAGAACGTCAAATCATGATCTTATTGGAGGATCCTGCCCATAATGCTCCAAATGTTCTCAATTGAGAAGACATCCGGTGACCATGCTGGCTGAGGTAGGGTTTGGCAAGTGTATAGACAAGTATTAAAAACTTTCACCATATGCGGGTGGGCAATATTATACTGAAATGTAAGTGCAGATTTTCTTGCCCTGAAGGGCAACAACTTACCACTGTGGTGTAAGAGTGCCGTGGGTGATAACCAAATGGGCCCTGCTGTGAAAAGAAATGGCACTCCGGACCATCACTCCTGGTGGTCGGGCTGTATAGTGGGCGACAGTCAGGTTGGTGTCCCACCACTGTCTGAGGCATCTCCAGACATGTCTTCACTGGTCATTGGCAGCCAGATCCGAGTAAGTTCATCTCTGAAGACAATAGAGTACTTGACTTTTTCCTAGAAATCGTCTTAAATGGCTAATTATGTCATTTTATCCTCATAACATGCTTTTTTCCCTCTTGATTTTCATTGTTCTTTTATAAAAACAGATATGAAATATAAATAATTTGAAAGCCGACTAAAATGCTCTATTTGAGCTGTTTGATGCCTGTAATGTCACTGGCTAGGTTGTTGCTCCTATTTTCATAAAGCTCATTCATAGTGATGTCTTGTTTTGGAATTTATGTTTCAAAAAATGGGTTGCAAATGGTGTGTAGTACTACACTGTACAAATACATCTGTAAAAACTTATGAAAACTTGTTTTTGCTCTTCCAAAGAATGATAAGTGTAAAATGTGGTTGCACTGTACCAGTAAAATGCCAGTAGTCAACGTACAAGTTCCCTACTTTGATTAAGAGTGTCTTGCACTCTGAACTTAACATTGATTTACCTCTGAGATATGCTTTCCCACTGTTACAAGGAAGGATAGTGTCATTCTACAAAATTAAACTCTTAGTGAAAGTTGTCATTTTACTCTATTACATGTACATTTTTTAGTAGTTTAGTTGTTAGAGTGGTAGACTGTCAAATTATATGAAATGATCCATAGATCACAGATTCAAATCCAGCCCAAAAGAATGTCTTAACTTATGACTTGGCAGTCCTCTCATTAATGAAACCAAATTAAAATTAAAAAACTTTACCACACTGATAAGAAACAGTGTCTTATTTTGTTTTCCTTGTCGTTTACATGCTCTTACATTTGCAGTTGCTGTTCACACACGACACATTCAAAAAGATATTTTCTAGTTAATGTAACCAAGCACTTTTTACTTTATTAGAAACAATATTTTTATCTTTGTACTGTACAGCTAGAATCCTTATTGTTTAAAATTTTGAAGTTTCATAATCTTACGAAATAAGTCTACTCCAGATACTGACGTTAGTTTACACCCACAAACATCACAGCCCTCACATTTGTGTTACCTGTGTGTCGTACGTGTTTTCTCTCTTTCTGCATACAAAATCTCATCGTCCTATACCTCGTTGTACTGTGGGACTATGGTGATATCTTCACTACTCACCATGCTTTCCAAAAGAATGAATTGTTTGTATGCAAAGGAAATGCATTTAACTTCAGTTGTCCATTGATCAAACTAAATTAATTTGAAGCTATATTTAATACAGCCCACCATTTAAACAATTGCTACAATGAGTTCTTGCAAACACTATTTTAGTATTTTGTGTAAAAGTTTTAAAAATATATTACCCTTCCAGGACTTGAACTCGTGTCCTCTTTACCACAGTCAAATGTGCTATTCATTGCATCACAGAATGCTTGCTCTGAGCTGTCTCTCTGCCAAGTTTCTTATGTAGAGGAAATCAGCATTGAGAGTCACCAATAATAATTTTATTGTGGTTTGGGTCGTAGTTCATGACTGATAGTCAATGAACTAGTTATAAGATACAGATTCATTTGCAAAAGTTCTACAGTCCCTTAGTTTTGAGTATGTGTAATGATGTTACAGGTATCAGGGAAAAGAATGTCCATTGCTGCACATAGCGCCACTAAATGGGTGGAGCATAAACACATTAACTTTTGTAAGGTTTCTAATATCAGTGTTCACAAAATTCCTTTCTGATGTTAGTTAAAACTTGGAATTGCGATTTATGTCACTAAATGACTAAGCTGTTTGCAGAAGAAGTACGTAAAAGCCTGGCAACTTTGGCTAACACTTCTGTGACACACATATAACTTCATCTTACTCCTGGTCTGTGAAGTCGCCAGAGCTTCAGCTAGTAATAGAGCATTTTTGATCATGTGACCAAACTTGATATTTAATGATTTTTAAGGTTTAATTGGATAAAAATAACAGATCTCTTGTGAGAATAGTCACTCTAACTGCTACTTGAATGTTATAATCACTCAGAATAACAACAATCTGAACCATATTTTTAACATAGGAAAATAGCCTATTGTTCTCCAGTCAATGAGACTCCAGACTGAAGAAATGTCTGGAGACGTCCTGGACTGTGGCGGGATATAAAATTGACTGTCATCCGCCATACGCCCAACAACCATAAGTGATATGGAGCTTAGTGACTGCTATGTGCAGTGGAAGGGGGCATTACTTCGCGCGCGACAGGTTGAGAATTTGGGCTCAGCTGCTCCAGAGGAGCAGAGCAGCCAGGTTTGAATCCTGGTCCGACGCAAATTTTTGACCTTCACCATTGATTTATTTCATTGCACATAAGTGGCTGAAGTTCTGATTTCTTGTTATATAAATTCATGTTCTTTTAACTGTCGCCATGAAGATAGGTCAGGGTTTTCACTGTAAAGGTGCTGGACGCTGTCCTAATGACGGTCACAAACATCTAACCGGTATCACTGATAACTCATTCTTGCCAAGCTCGCTTAAACCTCTGTTGTAAAGCTCAGGATAACAGTGGATTCAGTTCTGATGACGTTAGTGGAAGTGATGGGTGCAAATTTTGTAGTTGGTGAAACTCCTCAAGAATCTGCCACTGGGAAAACCAACAAGTAGGAAGGCAATGTGCAAATGGCTGTGTCAGCTGTGACCAATGCATAACCAGTCCATTGACATTAGAGACAGTTAGTGAGATACTCCTAAATGCTCGCATGCCATTGTGGAGGAAGTTTGTCTTGTGGGGAAATGATCCCCATGTTGGGCTGTCTCCACTGTAAGTTGTGCTATTAATTAATGCTCCGGCTACAAGCATTTGTGATGTTGCTCTTGCTTAAGACAAAATTAACCAAACACATGATTTATAAGTAGCACAAAATCGGTTTACTTTTGTTCGGCCTGTCATATTTAATCCTATTTACATTATAGAGTTTCTTAGTATCCATGCCCAGCCATTAGGCATAATGACTTTTCTAAATAACTGACATATCAGTTTATCATTCCTAATTACTCGTCCTCTGTGCAATGACCATAAATTTATAAGAAGGCACATTCCTCTGTAAGGGATTCTTAAGCTGCAGCTTGTGTATGTTTTGTATATTTATGAGGTTAACATGAACTATTTCAGCTGAATGTTCCTCATCGTTGATAGTGATAATTAAAGGTGTTGGCTGGGTCTCTGCATTGATTTCTGTTGGTTCCACTCCTAGTTCATCATTTCTATTATGGCAGCTGTGTACTGTATTGTGAAATTATTAGTACATTCTCCAGATTCACATCTAGATTACTTTGTAATTGCATCCAAACACCCACAATGGTCCACAGCATTCTGTTTTTCTAGTCTAAGTTATGTCTACTTTGTTGCTTTTTTTAACCCTATTATGCTTCTGGACAGATGTTTTATTCTAACTTTGGCCTCTTTGCCATAGGATGGCCCTTCTACTATCTCAACGATCATTTACCTATTTCATTAAAAAGAGACAGTGTCCCTTTCAGGAGAAAAAATTTCAGTACTGCTGATAGTCGCATTTAGGGTGAAGAAAACTTTTCGAACTCTAAGTTCGTTTCTCAAAGAGGAAGTAGAGGCAAATCACTCAGGTACTAGGATGGGAGAAATTCACCTATTCTAACGATGGGAAGAAAAACTCTGTTGTTCAAATGTGTCGTGACAGTACTGGAATTTCACCTTCAGAAGATAATAACTAGCCAGTCATTCTGTCTCCCTGTAATTTTATAGTTTTCTCAAGTGAATTTTCCTTTCATTACTTTATCTACAAAGAGTAGTCTTTATGTAAACATTACATGTAGGGAGATAGGTCAACACACACACACTGCCATAAAGATGCTGCACAAGAAAAAAGACAAAAAAAAAGTTAGTCATTGCAAACGTGATTTACTGTCAGTTGCAGCAATACACAATAGCACATTACAAACTACGCACATTCAGTGACATCAGAAGTCTCCCAAGAATCCACAGTAACATGACATGATGCTAGATGGCAGTCCTTTCTTGGAGAACGAAGCATGAAGAGAGACGACAGTGTGTGTTGAGCAGCCATTCAGGATGGATGTTACCTGACTTGAACAGCAGTCTTATGTAGAGATTGCAGTTCAACGTGGAAGGAATGTGCGACAATGCCATGAGGAGCTTGTGGAAGTGGTAGGAAATGCTGCTCTAGTGCCCTGAACGTTTGCCCGGTAGGTAGGTGCATTCAGGCATGGCGGAGGTGCAACGGCCAACCTATACTGATACGGGTGGCCTATCGGTGTGCGTATGGGCTGTACTCGCACCCAGATCACCCAATGCTTGGAGAACAACAAAAAGTGGATGCTGTAGGAATTACAGTGACATACAGGTACTGAGAAGACCACAATCTGCAGGATTTTACACGATGAGCTACACATGCATAAAGTTGCTGCAAAGTGGGTGTGTCATGCACTAAGTGAAGTGGAAAAGTGGACATGTTACGAAATGTGTTGTCCTGCAACACCACCTACAATGGGCTACTCAGAAGAAACATCCTGAATGTGTACATGATGCATTAATTCTTCAGGACAGCATGACAGCTCTTACGACAATGTGTGTGTAGAATCTGCTCGCACAATGGGGGTGGGAATTACTGGTGCATCTACCATATTCACCAGACATAACACCATGTGGTTATAACTTCATACCAAAACTAATAGAGCCATTGTGTGGAACAGCTTTCAAACTGATAAAGACATTGCTACAGCAGTGATGCGTGAAATCCTACGACATTGCCCAAACAGTGACATGTGAGATCTTACGATTCACTCGTGATGAGGCCATGGGTATCAAACTTCTTTCACAGCATTGGCAGTGTGTGATGGATTCATTGGTAGACTATTTTTAGGGACTCTGAGATGTCACAGGTCTGTGTTCCTTCCCTGTACTATTGTGTACATTTACAGTTGACAATGAAACACATTTGAAATGACAAAATTTGTTTCATCTTTTTTCTTGTGCTTTATCTTTATGGTGGTGGTGGTGTGTGTGTGTGTGTGTGTGTGTGTGTGTGTGTGTGTGTGTGTGTGTGTGTTCATTTGTCTCCTTGCATATGGTGTTTACGTATGAACTAACTGCCCATTTGCTTATTTCAGAATTTTTTAAATTTGTTGCCATTTTCAAGACAAAAAACGGTTGGCGTGACTTTTACAATGATCCTCGTATTTTGTTTGATGTTCCACACTATTATCCACTTATAGAAACAAAGATCGTATTGACAGAATGAAAGCTTTCACAAGCTGATGACATTGCTGCTGGTAAACCAGCAGCAATGTTCATAACAGTTGTATAGATTTTCAGTTTTGTAATATATTTTTGTCTGTGTCACGTACATCTGTTCTGGATGTTCCTGAATACCTATATTAGGTGCATTTTATGATTTCTTTGACTTTTTGTTGCAAGTACTATTTTCTTTCTCGTGTTTTGAGTTATATTATTTTAATGGTACACATTATCCATTGTCGTTTCTGACACTCTTAAATTTTCTTGTTACTTACTCCTCCCCCATAATAACTGATCTGATCATCAGTGAAATGGCAGATTTTAAACAGTTGCTATTGATCTCTCTTCCCATTTCTGATATTTTATTTTCTCTGTGGAGCTTGTGCAAGATGTCTTACGAAGCTTAAGTTTTCGTATGCCATTTGATCAACTCACTATATTGCTATTAGGGCTGGGTTAAGTTGCAGACAGGCGCAATTAAGAAACTTTCACTTAAAGCTTTTGGCCACAGCCTTCGTCAAAGAAAGAGAAACACACACCATTTATTCACACAAGCAAGCAACCTCACGTACACATGGCCTCAAACTCCTCAGCTTGGGCCAGAATGCATCTATAACATGGGATGGAAGCAGGAATCTTGAGGGGAAAAGGAAGGGATAGCACTGTACAGACGGGGGAGAGAGGAGCACTGTCTTGTGGAGTGTGCATCAAATAGAATGCCAACTTGCATAGCGTCATGTGGTTGTGGGGGAGGGAGGAGGGGAAAGTGGAGCAAGAAAGGAGAGGAACACGGAGAGACAGGCGAGAGTGCTGGCTGAGGGTTGCAAACAAAGAAATTGTGAGATGAGCATGGAGAGAAGGGAATGGAAACTGTTGGGTGTAGGGTGTGTGGACAGTATGTTACCTTAGGTTGAGGCTGGGATAATTATGTGAGCAGAGTGTGTCATAAGGATAACTCCCATCAGTGCAGTTCAGAAAAGGTGGTAGTGGAGGGTAGGATCCAGGTGGCTCAGGTAGTGAAGCGGCCATTGAAATCAAGCCTGTTGTGTTCAGTTGCATGTTGTGCTACAGAGCAATCTACTTTACTCTGGGCCACAGTTTGGCGGTGGTCGTTCATCCTGGTGGATGGCTGGTTGGTGGTCATATCAGTATGAAAAGCTGTGCAGTGATTGCAGCAGAGCTGGTAAATGACATGCCTGCTTTCACAGGTGGCCCAACCCTTGATGCGATAGGATAAACCTGTGGCAGGACTGGAATAGGAAGTGCTGAGTGGTCAAATTGGGCAGGTCTTGCACCTGGTTTTTCACAGGGATAAGATCCTTGAAGAAAGAGGTTGCAATTTGGGGTGGTGTTTAGATGGACTAGAATGTTGTGGTGGTTGGATAGGCAATGGAACACCACTCTAGGGGGAGGTGGGAAGGATCTCAGGTAGCATGTCCCTCATTACAGGGCATAATAAGTGATCAAAGCCCTGGCAAAGGATGCGATTCAATTGTTTCAGTGTGGACCAGTTTTGGGTAATGAAGGGGGCTCTCTGTTGTGGCTGGTTCTTGAGGATGGTGGGAGAATTGGGGGGTGTGAGAGGAAATGGCATGGGACATCGCTTGCAGACTAGGTCTGGGGTAGAACCTATTCGTGAAGACCTTGATGAGACCATCAGCATACTGGGCAAAGAAGAGAGTTTGTACTTGTCACTGCACATGTGCCGTTTCCGGGTGACCAAGTTGTATGCAACAGATTTTTTGGTGTGAAAGGAATTACAGCTGTTGAAATGCAGGTATTATTGATGGATGGTGAGCTTAATGTGGACGGAGGTGTGGATGGAGCCATCAGAGGAGAGTAGGTCAACATCAAGGAAGGTGGCACGCTGGGTTGAAGAGAATCAGGTGAAGCAGATTGGAGGGAAGGTGTTAGGGTTGTGAAGGAATGAAGAAAGGGTTCTTCGTCCTGAGTTGGAGTTTGTGTGGGACTTTTGTGTTGGGATCACTCTGGCAGAGTTAGTAGATAGAGGAACAAATTGCAGATTATGAGTTGCAGTGACTACCTGGCAGAAGGCCTCCACCCATTATCTGACTACTCCACCATCTCCACCCCTTTACCTCCTGGATCACTGATCACTGTTGACACCATCTCCCTAAACACCTACATCTCTCATGTTCAGACCTTCCTAGCCCCCCAAAATGCCAAACTCCTAGTCTGGTTCAGTTTCATTGATGACACCGTCATGATTTGGATTCAGGGCAAGACACACAATCTTAATTCCTTCACAACCTCCCACCTGCTTCACCTAGTCCTATATAACCCAGTGTGGCACCTTCCTAGATACTGACCGACCCCTCTCTGATGGCTGCATCCACACTTCTGTCAACATTAAGGCCCCCAACCACCAACGATACCTGCATTTTGACAGCTGTCATCACTTTCACACCAAAAAAGCCCTCCCATAGATTGCGGCCCCCCGGGTATGGTGCATCTACAGTGACAAGAACTCCCTTGCTCAGTATGCTGAAGGTCTTACCAAGGCCTTCACAGAGAGGCACTAGCTCCCAGATGTAGTCGGCAAACAGATATCCCGTGCCATTTCCCCTCACATCCTCTATTCCTAACATGTGACACAAAAGTACTGCCTTCTGTGTTATTTGCCACCTTTACATAATTCTGTTGCTCACCAGATGATAACTGGTTATGTGATGGTGCTGGAACCCACACATTCTAGCCAGTTATTGAACAGATTAGATTTAGAGCATCAGCTGTAGTCTATCGTAATGTACATTGGGCAACCAAAACATGCTAACCAATGCACAACAAACACCTTTGCTATCGTTTCTGCTGCTACTTCTGTGACTGGTAAGGCCTCCGCCCATCTTGTAAATCTGTCTACTGCCATGGGCAAATGTCTGTAATTCTCTGAGGGTGGAAGTGGACCCACTGAGTTGAGGTGTACTTGAGTGAACCTTGCTGGTGATCCTGCAAAACCTCTGACCTATGCATGAATGTGTTGCCTCACTTTGCAATTCTGACATTGAAGACATCAGTGAACTCAATTCTTGGCATACTTTTTAATTGATGGGCATCACAAACTGTGGGGTTAGCAACTTGATAGTGGCGTTTGCCACTGGGTGTGATAGGCTGTGGACAGTGTCAAATGCCACTTCGCGGAATTGCTGCCTATGTAGAGCAGTGGGCTTTGTCATGAGGTGTTGCACCATATCTTGACCTTGCTTCCTGGTATGTCTATTTGCTCCATTTGCAATCCTGTCTCACAAATCGTGCTGCTCTTGATCAGACACTTGTGCTGTGGTGAGGTTTTTGTAATATAAGATTCTGACTAAACTGCATACCCAGGAAAAATAATCGGTGTGTAGTGTCGGGGAAGCCTGCATACTCAGTTTGCTAGACAAACAATCAAACAAGTCATATTAATGAGTTTTATTACAAAAAGAAAATTACAGTACTTAACTTTGGCAATCACACAGATGTGTCGCAAGCAGAGGGTGAAATACAAAGTAATCTTCAGTATACACAATATCAAGTCCATGCTACATAAAGAGTACAAGCGAAGTGACTAACGTTGACACTGCTATTGATGTCACTAATCTTGAAACTGCTATCGCAATGGGGCATCATCAGTCGGTCACGACACTTATATCGTCTTCACATAGGGGCCGCTGCTGTCAAGTCGTCATCCTGGAGGGAGGTCTGATCAGTATGTGATTGCCTGACTTCTTCTCATGGCCTACTCTCCCTGTCATTCCTGACTGGCGTGCCGGTGATTGACTTTACAACATAACGCCATGACTATGTTCTCTGTGCCTCTAATATGTCATATGTCGATGGTGAACTGACTGATGAACTCTATATGCCAGAATTGCCATGATGAATATTTATTGCGTATGTTGCTGAAGGCCAGTATGATGGCTTTACGCTACATGAAAATTGTCGCTGGCCAGGCTTCAGTGTAAGGGCAAAAATGTCTCTCACTCTCATATATCACTAACAACTTATCGCAGGCATTCCATTTTGTCCGTCTGCCCTGTAGCTTTCTCAGAAGAAGAACCTCAGAGGCTGTCAGTGTCCATTAACTTCCTACTGTAGTGCTACTCCAGTCACGATCTGGTTGGCAACAACATCCAAAAGTGTAGATAGGGCAAGGTGGGCAAGCAACACTGCATCTACGAGGCTGTTTTGTAATTGGCTGAAAGCATTGCTCGTTTCCGGGCTCCATAATATAAGAATGCGCTTGGTGCTCTTAGCTCACAAGCACATCCATTAGTGGTGCCCAAGTGGCAGCTGTTACCGGCGACAGACAGCGGTAAATGTGTACCATATCTAAAAACTGTCAAGTTGCTTATAGCCCATTGGCTTTGCTTTAGTCCATTGTTTATGACAGACTACAACATGACTTTCTTTTCAAGCGAATGTTGGATCCCACCAGCTGAAACTTTATGACCTAAGAAAGCTACCTCACTTTCAGGCATGACACACGTGTCTTCATTTAATACCATGCCATAACAACACAACCACTGGTGTACTTCATGTATGTGTGTCATTAACTTGTGTGTCAGCTGAGAATATTAATATATCATGTAGATATGTGAATAATAATGGAAAGCCTTTTATTACTTTGTCATTGAATCTCTGCCAGGCCTGAGCTGCATTTTAAGACCAAATGACATAAACAAAAACTCAAAACAGGCCAAAAGGTGTAATCACTGCTGTCTTTGCCATCTCAGTATGCACTACTGGGATCTGGTTGTAAGCTTTCTGACAATCTAACACTGAGAAAACTTTTGTGCCCGCCACAGCGTGGGCAAATTCTTGGATATTAAGTATTGGGTGTTTATTTGGAACCCTTCTAGCATTCAGTAATCTATGCATGGGCGCCACGTGCTTTCATCCTTGAGCACCAGGTGTAACAGGGATGCCCAAGGATTATTTGACCTTTGTATAACACCAGCACAGATCATCTCTCTGAGTATCACCTTGGTCTTAACCAACCACTACGGAGCTATTCTACGGACGTTTTGTGCAACCAGCAAGCCTTGGAGTCATGCATATATAGTGCACAGTACTGAGTTTAATGCTGTGTGGCTGCACCAATTCTTACTGCATGGACTGTTTTCTTGAATTATTGATTTTACTCTTATTATGTTGTCCACAGAACCTCTCTGAATTCCCTGCTTATAAGGCAGATATTTGCCAAGAATATGGTCAGTGCAAAGTGCAACAGGAAATCAGCACCTAATATAGGTTGCATGATGTCTGCTACCACTAACCTCCACTCATATTGAGTAGAAAAACCAACGCCTGTTGTCAGCTCTTTGTGACAACACGTGCTGATGCTGGAGTTGTTTACAGCTAGCAGCTGTAAGAGATCATGCACCATCGTCTGAACTGTGCTTGTGATTGGAAGGATGCTGACCTCTGATGTGATATCTATTAAAAACCGTAAGCTCGAAATCTTATCAACCACATGCATCTGATGCTGTGCCATGCTGTGACTCGTCGGAATAGAAACGAGCATGCCACGGTGGGCCTCACCCTCATTGTGTATCCATATGCGCACAACTGTGAAATGACTCTTCTTATGTCAGTGGCACAGTTTGTGAGCGCCGCAGTCCTTGGTGCCTAATTCAGACTGCCGTAGTCATTTGGATACCCACATGGCATCATGCAATTTGTAGCTCAGGGACCGAACCATCTGTGATACCACCAGAATTATCAGTGTTGGCTTGACCTTGACTGTGCTGTAATGGCTGTAGGTTGTATTTACGCGACAATCATGTCCTCTTATCGAAGTCTGTCCATAACTCCGAGTTCTGTAACTACATGGCAACCTTTCCAACCATGGTCTGTAACTCTTGGGGTTCCTCAGCGATGTTTGATGATTGACACAATTTAGACCATATTTATCTAGGAACTCCATTGCATGTTTCTTGCATTCTGCTGTGACATCTAGTTGTCATTGCTACGAATGCCACAGCAGGAGATTCCAATGTGGCATATGCGCTATCAGCTGCGTGGAGTAACTTAGATAATGATTGTCACTCATTATTATTAATGTCAACTGCACTTGTGGCAGAAGCTGTTAGTTGGTAGATTCGTTATGCTAACATCCACTATCATGCGCAAATGCCTCTAAAACTCCTCTGGATTTCTGTGCCCGTATTTCTCACGCTAAAGGTCTTGCGGAAGCCTCCGCTCCTGTAACTTCATGCAGCATGTGATTAACGGTCTTCAGTGCGCGGTATGCTTGTTGGTGAGGTGGGTGTAGAATTTCATCGGAAGCTATCGTTGTTGCTCTGTGGTCCAAGTTGCTAATTGCCTATATAAATTTTTAATGGTCTTCTGTGACCCGTTGTTGTGTAAAAATGTTCTCTAAGATCGCAAACTGTATGTCCGATTGTGTGAGCGTAAATGGTGGTACTTAAAATTGTAGACGCAACACAGTTGACGCTAACGAACCATTGAGGGTGTACTCTTGCAATGTTGCTGTGACTGTTGGAGCTTGTGGTCTCATTGTGCCTATCTTGCTGTCTCAGTGTTAAAAGTTCTACAACTTCAATCTCTTGTTGCAGCTGCCAGATCTTGTCACCAGTGGTTTGCAAAAAAACAATTTGCACCTCCTATGTTTAATGGATGTAATGCGAGAAATGTTTTTGTGACTTAAACTGTATGAATTTTTGGGGTCACGAATTACGTAGACCAGAAATGAAAACCACATATGTTTCACATTTATTTTCTCAATCACAATCAGAAGTAACAGTTATAAATCAGCAAAGAATAAAAGTGTTACTCCAAAACCCACAACACTTGCAAGGAGTAAATGGCGCACTTCACTGATCGATTTCTGTTCTCAAAGTTTTGAGGATTTTTCTGTAATGTTTGTGTTGCTTGCTAGTAGGAGCTCCAGGTTTGTTCATGTCTTCGGCATACATGAGAGCACAACAGTCGTTGCTGTTATATCATTATTCTCCAGCATAAGTATGCTGGCCCATGGTCCCATGATATGAGTCAAGAGTTCCACTTGTTCCCCTCCTCCAACTTAACATCAGTTATTTCATGCTATGCATAAATAATGACAGTCAAAGTAGGTTAATAATGGTAAGAGTAGCCAACAGAAATGCACAACAACTGTAACAGGAGGCCTAGATTAGGAAAACAAGAGTTTTCTCGTAATGAGAGGAAAAGAAAAGAGATTTTGCCTGCACTTTCTCCTCATATGGAGTGGTTCTTGTTGGTGTGAGTTGTGGGTGACCAACCCATACTGCTGCCCTCTCCTGTCCACTATCCCGTCAGCGATTTTCTTTTGTACCCTTTGAAGAATGAACATCTGATTCATGTAAATAGTGTTACTGTTATCTGTTTTGTTGGCTGTCATCAAAGTTTTGTCTCCTGTAGGTAATTGCCAACTAGTCCATGGGTCAGTTTGTGAAGTTGATATTTTTCTGAGTGAAATTTTCTTTAATATACAGCTATTTGTGGTCAGTAGCAGTAAGAAACACAAGCCTGCAGTTCCTTGTGTGTTCAAAATGTGGAGAGTTATAAATGACATCAAACTTTTACTTGTATGACTGATCACTGTTAAAAAATCTAATAAATGCATCAAAATTGATTATTCCTTTAAAGAAAGTTACTTGATTTGAGAAAAAATCACGTCATTTACTGTTAGCTTTCCAAAAAGAATGAAACAAAAATAAAAAATAAAGATTATATCCATATGCTATAATTAATGCAACTTTCAATTTTTGTAGGTGGTGTATTGTTGGTGTGACAGAACAACTGCTTATGGGTAAAATTGAAAATCAGCAATATGTATTGGAGACAGGAAATCTGCAAAATCATGTTGCCAGGCTGAGTCAGCACCAAAATATGCCAGATGATGATTTTGGTAATGATGAGATCCAAAGGCTTTGTCCAAAACTGAAAATCACATACACCAAAGAGTATCCTTTTTGATGTTGTTTAAAATAATCATAACTTACTCATTGAAAACTAGAGCAAATAGAACAGGAGTGTCACAAATTCTCTCTCTCATTCTCACACACACACACACACACACACACACACACACACACACACACTAAAAACCCTCAAAGTAGGAATAAAAAAATTTCCAAATTTCATACTACCTAATTTTTATTGTTTTAATACAGCCCTATGCAGTCATATTGCTTCTTATGTTACTTCACGTGATGGGTGGACTGCATTCTACTGCTTGAATTTATAAATACAAATTGCTAAAACTAGCTTTAAGTCAGAAAGGGCAATAGACAAATCAGAGGTAAGGAATAGTAATAACTACATTATAAGCATAAATGCAACAAAAATTGGCTGCAATCAAGGAAAATATAAGGAGTAGCCAGTGTCAAAGGGCTGCTAGGTGACCTAAAAAATAGGGGAATGTCAAAGAGAGTAGGAGAGTAAATAATTAATGTTTCCTCATTTATTTTTGAGAAAGTCTCCTTAGTTGAGACATAAATCCTAACCACAAGATTAGCAGCTCATGCAAAATATTAATGACATTCTTCCCACACATTACTCATCAACTGAACAGGGAAGAGGAAAAATGTTCGTGTTACCAGGAAGTACCCTATTCCACATACTGTAAAGTGACTTGCAAAATATTGATTTAAATGTTGATGAATTTTGATTGTTTAAGCTTAATGCAAACATTACTTTAAAAATATATGGGGATTGGACTCTCATATGGTGAAAAATAATTTTCCTAAAAAAGTTTCGTATACTACTGAACACATCATATTTGATAGAAAAGCAAACAGTTCCGGGAAACTGTAATATAGCAGGCAAATTACACTAGAAACATTATGTAAGTGGTAAATTTAATATTTTTTCATGGCTCAGTCTGCAAGCAACAAATGAATAAATGATGGATAAATTTATGCCAGACTTAACAATGAAGTAATATACATTTCATTTTGGCAGCTGTTTGTACTTTCGTGAAAAGAATAGGTGGAATATTTGGAGGAGGAAATGGATATGCGGAAGTTTAATTAGCAGTAGTGAAAGTAAATAGAAAGACTTTTGGTGAATTGACTATTAGGCTATAACAATAGTATTGGTGAATGCTGTAACAAATGTTGACATTGTTCTGAATGGAAAAATGGATAATACAGTGAGTTAATATGAGCACAACAGTACTGACACTATTATTTCCACTAAAAAATGCTAACAACAACAAGAACAACATCCTATGAGTTTATGTGTAAGTCACATCGTGATTTGTATAAAATAACGAGGAAATTTGGGAAATGGTAAAAATAATTGAGACTGTTTCATAGATACTTAGTAGTCTAGTGTGAGTGGATTGCTATAGAATGGGATGAGGGGCATAAGGAAGACATATTTATTGACAAATACAACTTTGGTGGAAGCAATAGGAAAGAAGGGAGTTGTTTAGAGGTCTGTGATAGGTTTCAGCTTCATTCTGAACACTCTCACGGAAGAAAAAACGTACTTGAAACAAATTGAGATACTTTGAAAACTACCATCTGGATTACCCCTAATATTTAAAAGAGTGATGCTGAACCAGATATGATTATGGAATCATTTCATAACCTAGACTTGGTAGGGTGCCCTTGAAAGATGTAGAAGAGGGGAACATATGAGGAACTGAAATATTGCTGAATTAAGACAATGAGACAGTGTGAAAACTCTCCACTAGTGATCATTTTGGCAAATAAACTTGTAAAAGAAGGAATTTTAAGCATTTTAAATGTGGCTCCGTAGAAGGATGTTAAAAATAAGATGAAACAGTGGAAAGTCCAGGATGAAATAACAGTATGGGAAGGGTTGATAGCTGCTCTCCACATATGGGAGATACTGAGTCGCAGACTGGCACAACACAAAAGAATGCTAGAAATATCTTTTGCTTTCAGACAAAGTTCTGCTTCAGAAGAAGAAATTTATCTGTAAACTAAAAATATTACTTGTGCTCTTTTTCATAGTGCCCATCGGTGACTCAGTGCCTCTTTTTTGTAGTGAGTAGCTGTCTATCATTTTCATATTGTAGTTGTTAGATTATGTACTATAAATAATACAGAATGCAAGAAGTTTGTTGAAAATCTGCACTAAAGTGAGAAATATTGGCAAATTTGCTGTCTTATTCAGTGACAAGAACCTGATTGAGTCTCAGACCACTGTTTGGACTATATTACAGTATTGAAAATTGTTTTACTGACAGAACTACCAACTTTACTTACACACTTTATGGGCTATAAGATGCACTTTTTTCTTCAAAACATTGCCTCCACAGTTTAGATGTGTCTTATACTTGAAATTAATGTAAATATATCCAGTGTTTGATTTAAAATTCGCACCAGTCTTGAAAATGGCCATATATTTGATGCCACAGGAAACCTATCTATCTGCAACATTGGATTCAACTGGCGGCAGCAGTGCACCAATGTGACAAACATGAGTTGCAGGGATTTACAAGCTTGCTAATGCTGTCTCCCTTCCATCCCACCATCACAAAACCCAACACTGTCCAGCCTGTAAAGTGTCATTGCAGTCTACAGTGCCAGTGAGCCCGAATTGAAAATGATTTGTGTTATCAGTAACATTACAGTATTTTTGTTAGTAGTAGTTTTGTAATGGAAAAAATAAAAGGTATTCATATGATGTGAACTATAAATTGAAAGTAACAGCATATGCAGAAGAACAGGGAAATAGAGCTGATGAGCGACATTTTGGTACTTCACCAACAGAAAAAATACCATTCGCGATTGGCGGGTTAGTAGAGAAGATCTGGGAAGAGAGAGAGAGAGAGAGAGAGAGAGAGAGAGAGAGAGAGAGAGAGAGAGAACTTAACCCAATGATCATTTTCAAGTGCAATACAATGCCAAAATCTTCTGAAATACTGCCAAGTTGTGTTTTTCATGTACATGATGAAGGATGAATGGACAAGGCTGGTATGAAATTATGGATTAACAGAGTGTGGGAGAAGGAGGAAATGTGCTTTATTGAAGCACTGTTAGCTGAAAGAGAAATTGAGACAGAGAAATACAGAGCTTGCTGTAATTCTAGGAGGATTTACTTCTCAATTGCAACCTGTTGATGTCTCAAGTAATAAACTATTTAAAGTGTTTATGAGAGAGGAATGGAACAAATGGATGATGGATGAAACCCAACATGAATTCACACTGAAGAGAGCTCTAAAATGACCTACAGTCAAACAAGTGTGTCTTTTGATAAACCGGTTGTGGTCTAGAGTGAGAGAAGACTTTATTGTTAAATCTCTCATAAATAACACTCTCGATGGCAGTGAAGACCACCTTATGTATGAAGAGGACAACGATGGCGAGGAAGAGGAAGAAGTACAAGGAGAAGAAGGAAGTTCACATGAAAATTTTCAGGAATTTTGAAGGTCAGTTTGGTTTATAAACTAAGATTTTTTTAGTCTGTCTTCACAATCCAATAGTAAAAATGTTATTTTAAAAATTTTTGCATAAAAATTAAGGTGTGCCTTATAGTTTGTAAACTGTGGTATTCCATCAAATTGACAAAATATATGCACTGTGTACAAATATTATGTAAAAGAAATCAAAGAATGAAGGAAATTAATCTTCATCATGATTAAATAGAAAGTCAATAAATACAGTAAAGCCTCATTTTTATGTCCCTGCATTTTACATTTTCCCACGTCTTACATTCATTTTTGTTGTCCCAACAGAACTCCTATTCTCTCAATACAATTCTTTCTCATGATTAATGATTCCGTGTCACAACATTTCCCACATTTTAAGTTTTCTTTGATGTTATCACAACCTTTAATATTGTTTTTCATACAGATTCCTGCAAAAATTGTGTCATATTCATGCTGAAACTCAGCCTTGGAACAAAGCAGAAAACACAGAGTACATGTAGATTTATTGCTCATGTAAAGTAGCATTATCACAGTAAGTGAGATTCCACTGTCAGCGTGTTGGGTCACAGCAGTCTGTGTTATAGGTTTGCAGTGTTTTATGCTGAGTCACTGCCTTAATGATAATCACGCTCTGATCCTAATGACTCTAGTAGCAAATTTCCTTCTGCCCAATGCATTGTATTAGAACAGCTTTAATTTGATTTCATAGTTGTATACACAGATCAACAACACTTTTGAAGATAGCCGTCTATATAGTGGGGTTTCTCGATCATTGTTACTTCTGTGTTAAATACGCTAATCCATAGTAGGCCCCCAGCCTTAGGCTGGCACGACCTGATGTAATGTAAACATTCTTCGGCCAGATGCTCCATAACATGATAGCAATTTCCACCCTCCTTATCACACAGGATGTTCCTGAACTGAGTGACCTTGTCAGAAGCAAGCTTTAGATTTCATGCCTATTGTTCTCTGTTTACGAAGACTGCCAGATTGAGTGTTTTCACCAGTATTGTGTTACAAGTATTATTTGCCATAATTTTATGTTGATTATCAATAATACGTCTCACATCAGAACATGAATATCTTTTTAAAGTGGTTTCACAAAATACTTTTGCTTCTGTATTTTATTTATGCCATTGGGCATGATCACAACAAAGAAAGAAACCTGTGCCTGCATTTGTGTGTGTCAGCAGCCAGTCACTGCTTTTATGATTGATGCTTTGTATTCTGTGCAGAGACAAGTAGAGCTAATTACTGTTAATAAGAAACAAAAACAATTATTTCAGATTTTTTAAACAGGCAAAATTTAAATTGTTTCAGTTTCATATTTTGAACAAAATAGAAAAAATTTTGAACAAAATAGAATGACATTAAGAGTAATTTATTGATTTTCACTTGTTGTGTTTAGTATGCTTACCTGTATTTTACACTTTCCTGCATTGTACACTTTGTTGAGTCAGTCTGCTGAAAAGTATAAAAAGGGGTTTTGCTGTACTGTTATACAAATTAGATGGTTTTTGCATCCTCCAAGGTTTGATTACTACTGTGCCTCAGTGATTGTAACTCTGAAATTCCCAACGAAGAATCAAAAGTTGAGTAGATTGCTATAATGACTCATGAGATGTTGAGAAGTCACAAATCACATTCTGGCCTTGAGAGTGTTTTTCCAGAAGTGGGTAGTCAGCTCAGCGTATCCAAAAGAGAATGGGTGGTGGTACATTGTCACAGTGTGCTGCTGCTGCTGCTGCTGTTGTTGTTTTCTTCAGTCCAAAGACTGGGTTAGTGTAGTTGTCTCCATGCTGGTCTGTCCTGTGCCAGTCCATTCATCTCTGAATAACTAGGCTACTGCAATCTACATCCATTTGAATCTGTATTCGTCCTTTGGTCTCCATGTACAGTTTTCATTCGCTACTTTCTCCCCATTGCCAGATTGACAATGCCTTGATGCCTCATTACACGTCCTGTCAACTGATTTCTTTTAGTCAAGTTGTGCCATAAAGATTTTTCTCCCCAGTTCTATTCAGTACCGCCCCATTAGTTACTCAATCTTCAGAGGTAAACTTACAGAATTGGAAAAGATTCTATTCTCTTTTTGTCTGAACTACTTATTGCACACATTTCACTTCCATACAAGGCTACTCTCCAGACAATTCCTTCAAAAGACTTCTTAACACTTAAATCCGTATTAAATGTTAACAAGGTTCTCTTTTCCAGAAACACTTCCCTTGTTACAGCCAGTCTGTATTTTCTATACTCTCTACTTCAGTCATCATCAGTTACTTTGCTGCTCAAATATCAAAACTCTTCCACCACTTTTAGTGTCTTATTTCATAATCTATTGAACCTGATTTAATTTGACTACATTCCATTACCTCATTTTGCTTTTGGTTACTTATTGACTTACTTACTTACTGATGGTCATCTTGTAATCAGTTTTCTGTTCTTCTGTAAATAATTCTTGTCATTATTTTGCAGCACTGAAATAGATTCAAGAAATAGTCTTGTACTTACATCTTGGCTTGTTTGATGTATAATTAAATGTGAGATTAAAGTCTACCGGTTATATTTGATGTACTCACCTGTGCAAAACCAGTAACTCTGTGTTTGAATGTTAATTTTTTAGCTCCTCGGTTCCGTATACAAACCCTGTCTTCTGGTAGGCAGCAGAGTTGGCAGTATCTTCTTGATGATTAGTGATCTAATCTCCTATATATGTTACATTCCTACCTTGATTTAGCTTCACTGAAAATAAAGAAACTAAACAATGTAATAAGGTCACACAAATTTCGAACCTTGTAATAATGAGTCTTGTGAGAATAATATTTTTGGTGTACAAGTTTTATAAAAAAAGATTTATTTTTCCCTTAACTTGCAAGTCTTCTTTTGGCATTGTATCGCCACTGGACAGTGGAAAGTAGCTTGCGGTATTCTGTTTACCCCTCTTGTAAACTCAGACTCTGGACACTGAAGGGTGAAAAGAAGATGAACGAGTTGCTGGTTGAGATGGGGTGAGTTACCTGTTTTTGTTTGCCTTTGTTTTATGTCTGCTTTTTCTAAAATGTAAATTTATTGATTCTTACCATATCTTTGGTAATGATATTTGCTGAAAATTGCTTCATGTTATCTCTGGAGTGTGAAATTTGAGAGTTTTTCGTGGTATATAAATTGTTGAAATTACTCATAGGAGGCCAGCCAGGTGACATCTTCAACAATTGCCGATATTTTGACAAGTTCATCCCCTGTCATTTTCGAGGCACAAATGTACCAAGGGAAAGCTTTGCATGGGAATTTAAAACACTGATATGCATAGCATATCTGGAAAGATTCTCTCTCTCTCTCTCTCCCTCCCCCTCCCTCCCTCCCCCTCTCCCTCTCCCATCCCTCTCCCATCCCTCTCTCTCTCTCTCTCTCTCTCTCTCTCTCTCTCTCTCTCCCCCCCCCTCCCCCCTCCCCCCCTCTCCCCCTCCCACTGTGTGTGTGTGTGTTCACTAGTGCAGTGGCCGGCAGCAAACTAATTACTCAGCAGAGCCAAATATCAACAGTACAACTACTGAAATATCTTACAGGAGCCAAATTTTGTAAACTTGAACTGTATAGGTTGGTTCATTGATAAATGGTGTTGTTATGGAAGTCCAGGGCTGACCTTCACTAAAAATGTACTGAATCTGATTGAGCTATGTTTGCTAAGATTGACCTGTTTGAGCTCTCCCATCCACATTTGTCATGAATATTTTTTTCATCAACCTCCTTTTGTCCCTCCTCTCTGTATATCCAAGCTATTTCAACATATCTTTCTCAATAGTCGAGACCACATCTTCCTTTATTCCACAGTGCTCCATAAGATTAACTCAACAAACTCTTCTTCAAG
The DNA here is from genome assembly GCF_023864345.2 of Schistocerca serialis cubense. Lineage (NCBI taxonomy): Eukaryota > Metazoa > Arthropoda > Insecta > Orthoptera > Acrididae > Schistocerca > Schistocerca serialis. Next base: position 444,192,249 of record NC_064646.1, on the reverse strand, counting down.
TCTTAGTTACCCTATAGGTACATTGAATAAAACTTGATATCATACTTAACAACAGTATCATACCTTTGTAAAATTATGTTGTAAAGTATCCATAAAATTAAATCATGACAGTGACTGACGAAAACAGTAATTTGAGCAGTGGCCTTGCATCTTCTTAGGCTAGTCAAATTTATTTGTTGTTGTTTTTAATTTTTGGCGTAATTCCAGGTTCTCATCAATAAGACCATTACTCAATTTACTCTTGATAAGGTGGAGTTGGCAACCATACGAGTGCTGATTTTTGACTATAACTGTATTGTTTCCGGTGGGGACATGTGCTCGGAACTAATACATTGTGGAACACAATGCAGAGATACGACTTGTGACAGTACACATTGAGATTTTATCTTCCTGGAAATTATTTCTCGATATAAGGGAAAGTTAGATTGCTGCTTACCATAAAAGTGACACATTAAGTTGCAGACAGGCACAATGAAAAGACACTTCCGCATTAGCTTTTGGCCAAAGCCCATGTCAGAAAAGGAAATGCGCGCACGCCTACACACACACACACACACACACACACACACACACACACACACAATGCTACAGCAGAGTTGGAAACCAGGATTACATTCAAAAGATGTACTGTATATTAATTGATTCAGCTTACTGCAGGATTGGTGTTGACCCTACCAAAAGTGTCAAGAAAAAGACTAACATTGTACTGAATGAAAGTTCCTTGTTGCAAGATATTATCAAGAGTCTTAATTCTTAATGTGATGTTTCCCCTAAATTATGCAGAGTGTTTCAAAAAGGACTTTACAACTTTGAAAATTCATATAAATGAATTAATAGTACCTACAGAGATGATTGTAGCCAACGAAATTTGTTGCAGGGACCTACGATTATAAGGGGTGCTAACTCAGTTGCAAATTCTGTATAGAACCTGACAGGTATTGTATGAGGCATTAGTGCCTAGTTTAATTTTAACTGTTTTAGCTGTTTCTCACTGTCACTGACACTATCATCAATCATATTTTCTGTAATGTAGAATGAACGTGGAACAGTGTTCCTGTATAGACTTTTCTTTGTGAACGAGCATTCAAAAGTGGAATTTTGCATTCTCCTTTTGCATTTCTCCCTTGGCTCAGCAGTGAAACAGGGTGTGAATCAGACATTCAACAATGCTATAATCCCCCTTGAAAATGTCCTTCGCAGATTTGGATGAAACGTCGTGTTTTAAAGTGAAATCCATTTGACCATGGCATAATAGCCCAGAACATTTTATTAATTGTAACAGTCTGTGGGACTGTGATGTTGGATCCTGCCCACTGATGCAATATAGGGTGCCTAGGGAGTTGTTTTCTTGAATAGCTAGGCAACATACAAGCAAATCTTATTAATATAAAAGCAAATCATATTAATGGAGTTTATTACAATAAATTGAACCGACCACACTTAACTCTGACGCAATTGGCGACATGCAAATAATCAATGTCCTTTGCTATATACAATTTCCATGCAAGCTATCGATATAAGGCACAAGTCTCAGGTAAACATTAGGATGAGGGCTCATCTTCTAGTGTCCTAGTTAGCGTACTATTGGCTGACATCATCTCACAGTCTTCTCTGAGGTTATATTCCATGCCGATGTGCCAGCACTTGATGTTACGCCAGAACATGTGAAATAGAATGATGACATAGGCTCAGTTGTAGGGACAGCGTGTGACAGTCTTTGGTTCGTTGGTAGGATAATGGAATAAATGCAGTCAGTCAACAAAGAAGGCTGCTTGCAAAACTCTGTTGCATACCATCTTAGAGCAGTGTCCAAGGGCAGCACAAATGATTGTAGATAAATGTAATTCATGGGAGAAAATTGTGCAAATGCTGAAAAGCCTAAATAGACTAATGTTGGAGAGCAGACATCAACCACCCCTTGAAAACCTACTTGCAAACTGTAAGGAACTGGTATAACTTGAATATACTGAAAATACTGAAGCCTGCTATGAAGTACATAGCACTGCAAAGAGAATAAGAAGCTGATTACAGTACACACAGAGGCATTTTAACAATCATTCCTCTCATGTGTCATAAATGAATGGAACTGGAAGAAATGGTAAAATGTGGCTCATTAAGAATATGCAGCATTGCATGCCTCTGTGAGCATGATCTTTTGCGAAGTACCCAACTTAAAATGTCTGTTGCATGCAGTACCCTTTGCAGTGTTTTCTCGGAAGCTGTTTTAGATGGGCTTGGAGTCACTGACAGCAGCAATTCCTATTAGGTTGGAAACCCGACTGTCATTGACAAGGCATGACACTCTTCACTACACCCCATTGGTTTGAATCTCTTTACAACAACTCATGTTGTGTTAAATGTCTGTGAGTCAAACACCATTCCATGTAGACACTTCGGACAGACCTTGTTGGTACGCAAACAAATAGGTGAATTACATTCATTGTGAACTCAAGGATTTGTACAAATGGGATAGTTCCTTTCTGACACATCTTCTGCACTGATTCCACACAGCTGATTGAAAAATGCACACAGATTCACTACCATGACTGACTACAGTGATAAAGGATTATGAACTACTGGTACTTGTTCTATAGCACTTCAAAATAATCAGCGTGCTCTATTTAGAAGGTGTCCAATATTTTGTAAGGTGAGCTTAAAAATTGGAAAATAGTCAAGAACAAAGTTTTATAATAAGAAACTCTTTCTGTAAAGGTCATAAGGAAAGGAAAATTAAACCATGGAAACTCCATGCAAGAATATCAACAGTGTAGGAAAAGAAAGATTGCTACTTTCCGTAAAGATGACACGTTAAGTTGCAGACAGACACAATAAAAAGATACACATAGATAAGCTTTCAACCACAGCTTTCATCAGAATAAGAGAAACACACACCATTCATTCATGCAAGCAAGCACACTTCATGCATGGATGACCACCAACTCTGGTAGCTTGCACTAGACTGCAACATCCCCATAGGCTGGAGCAGCAATCTGGAATGGGCTGTGAAGGATAAAGGATAGCAGTGTTGTGGTGGGGGAAGAAGGAACACTGTTTGAAAGTGTGTCCAGGTACTAGAATGCCAACAGGTGCAGTGTCAGGAGGTTGTGTGGCAGGGAGGCGTGAAAAACGAAGCCAAAAAGGAGAGGAGCAGGGAGAGATGGGTGGATGCATTGGTGAGGCAAACAGAGTGTGTGAGAGATGAGAATGGGGAGGAGGTGAAGTGATTTGAGGGGGGGATTGGAAACTGTTGTGTAGATGGTGTGGGGACACTATGTTGCTGTAGTTTTAGGCCGGGTAGTTATGGGAGTGGGAGAATGTATTGTAATGATAACTCCAATGTGCGCAATTAAGAAAAGCTGGTGGTGAAGAGGAGGATCCAGATGATTCATTAGTGAAGCAGCCATTGAAATCAAGCCTGTTATGTTCAACTGCATGTTCTGCCACATGGTGGTCTACTTTGCTCTTGGCCATAGTTTGGCGGCAGCCATTCATCCTTATGGACAGCTGATTGATAGTCATACCAATACAAAAAGCTGAACAATGATTGCAGCAGAACTGGTAAATGACATGGATTCTTTCACGGGCAGCCCAACCACCGATGGCGTACGATAAGCTTGTGACAGAACCAGAATAGGAAGTGCTGAGTGGGTGGATTGAGCAGGTCTTGCACCTGGGTCTTCCATGGGGATATGATCCTTGTAGCAACAGTTTGGGATGGGCATAGGGATGGACTAAGATGATGTGGAGGTTGGATGGGTGGCAGAACACCACTTTAGGAGTGGTGGGAAGGATCTTGGGTAGGATATCCCTCATTTCTAGGCATGATGATAGGTAATCAAGGTCCTGGTGAAATATGGGATTCAGTTGTTCCAGTTGTGGGATGGTACTGGGTGACAAAGCTCCTTGAGGTCACGTCAAGGACAGTAGCATGGTGGGTTGATGATTATCAGGTGAAGCACGTGGGAGAAAAGCTGTTGAGATTGTGAAAGAATGAAGATATGTTGTCTTGGTCCTGAGTCCAGATCATGAAGAGATCATCAGTTAAGTGGAACCAGGCTATGAGTTTGGCATTTTGGGAGGCTAGGAAGGCGTTCTCTAGGCAGACCATAAACAGGTTGGCATAGGAGGGTGCCATACAGGTGTCCATGGCTGTGTTGCGGATTTGTTTGAAAGGTTTCTCTTCAAAGAAGAAGTAGTTGTGGGTTAGGGTGAAATTAGTGAGGTATGGGGAGTGAGTGGGGTATGAGTCTGAAGGATGTTGGGAAAGGTAGTGTTCAATAGTGGAAGACCATGGATATGAGGAATTTTGGAGCATTGGGAACTAGCATCACTAGTGACAAGTAGGGATCGAGGGAATAGAAGGGTGAGGATGGTGGAGAGTTGATGAAGGAAATGGTTGGCATCTTTGATGTTGAAGACTTGATGTCTGGCAATTGGTTGGAGGTGTTGGTCAATGAGGGCCAAAATTCTTTCAGAAGGGACAGAATAACCAACCGCAATGGAGCATCCAGGTTTGTTGGGGTTTGTGGATTGTGGGGAGCATGAGAAAGTAGGCATGAGGCTGTTATAGGGGTGAGGAAGGAAATGGATTCATGGAGAGGTTCTGGGCATGGTTTAAGTTTTAAGCAGGAATTGGGGTTGTGTGCTCCTGAAGGCCAGCCCACACATCTGACGCATTACAGGTGACTGGGTAATGCATAATTCGCAGCCCCGGGTCGACAGGTAGGATTTGCACGTACCCCCCTTACAGGCCAGGCCCAGGGAGGTGTGATTGCCTGAGCTGCAACCTTCCCAAATTGCCGATCGGTCCCTCTGTCAGGTGTTCGGGAGGTGTGACCTGAGATGTGAACAATCCTCGAAGGCAGGTGCGCCCCCTTGTGAAGGGGACCCCCAGTTGGAAGGAGCGCGCCATCGGAGACGATGGGAATCATGGGGAATTTTCTCGCAACGAGTCAATCATCTTCACAGTGAACGTCTACGGAACATAAACATAATGAGGCTAATGATTCAAATACCCTTCCCGCTGCATCACAGTTCCTCATGGTCTTACGTACTGAAGACGGTCAATCTTTTCACATGGTAAATCCATTTATTATTCAGAAATATGTTGGTGCAATTGCCAGCTCTGTGAAATCCTGCTCTTGAGTACAGAATGGCACTTCGTTTTTAGATACTACTTCTGATCCTCAAACACAACTGGTTGCCACCTCGCTTCTCCATGGCTACCCTGTTTGTGTCGAGGCCCATAGAACTTTGAATTCTTCCTGTGGTAACATTTATACTAGGCTGCTTGATGGTCTAACCGAGGCCTAAATCCAATCTTACCTCTCTGATCAGGGTGTTATTGCCGTCCATCGTGTAATTAAAAAGGTAGATTCCTCCTTAGTGCCCACCTGCACTCTTTATCTCACCTTTGGTAGAGTGGTAGTTCCGTCCAAGATCAAAGCAGGCTATGAAATTATCACAGTCCAGCCGTACATTCCAAACCCAATTCGCTGCTACCAGTGCCATCATTTCAACCACCCTAGAATGTCTTGTTGATACCCAGCCAAATGTGTAACCTGTGGTAGGGATGTGTATGAGGGCAATTGTCTGCCTCCTTCTCCCCGCTACATTAACTGCAATTGTGGCCACGTTGCCTCCTCTCGGGATTGTCCCATGTATCTTGATGAGGGGGCTGTCCAAGAGATTCGGGTAAAAGAAAAAGTGCCTTACCCAGTCGCTTGCAAGTTATTGGCTAGTGACAAACTGTGCATTTTCCCTTCTGACACCTATATCTCTGTTCTTATTCCCCCTTGCTCCATGAAGGACATGGCCACGCAGACATGCAACCGCCAATTCAGCTCTGAGGTTGTGAAATCGCTTAGTGTCAAGGTAGCATCGCCATACTCCTGTCCAGCTGTGCAACAAGCCATCAAACTCTCACCTCAAGAGACAAAGCCACCCACAAAACAGCACCCGAGTCTTCGTCTAACCAGAAAGGCTCGAAGAAGTCCATCGAAGACAAACGGTCTTCTCCTTCGCCGACTCAAAGATCTTCTTGAGGATGCACATCACCAACCATTTTTCATTGTTGGACTCCACAGACTGACTGCATAAGCAAGCCAATGCTTCTGTGGGCACCACGGAGCAGGATCCTCCTGCTCCTGTGCCCTGTAGTAGCGACTCTTCACAGGCTGTCACTCGGCAGCCACCGACATCTCTTCCTCGTCAAGACTCTCCTCCAATAGAATGTTTGCGGCCTTCTGTCCCACAAAGAGGATTTACAGCTGCTTTTAGCATCACAGTGTCCCCTTGTACTCTGCCTTCAGGAAACAAAATTGCGCCCTCACAAACTCTTTGAGTTTTCACATTTCTTAACGGTTCATTTTGATATTTCCCCTGAGGTTGGCATTCCATCTCATGAGGGCGTCGTGCTGCCCATACGGGATGACATTTGCTGTCAACCTATCTCCCTGACTACCCATCTTCAAGCTGTTTCAGTTCACCTTTTCCTTCCCCACTTGACTTTTTCTTTCTGTATCGTTTATCCCCCTCCGTCATTCGATGTCACCGGGGCAGACTTCCTTCAGCTTATTGGGCAGCTACCGCCCCCATTTTTGTTACTTTAATGCACATTGTCCCCTTTGGGGTTCTCACAGGACCTGTCAGAGAGGTGCTCTCTTGGCTGACCTTCTTAACCAACTTAACCAGGGAAACAGTGTGCCTCAGAGTTCCGTCCTGAGTGTCATCCTATCGCCATTAACCCAATGATGGCCTATCTCCTGCCAGGCATCTTCAGCTCCCTTTTTGTTTATGATTTTTCCATCTATTGCAGTTCTCCATGGATCTGTCTCATTGAGCAGCAGCTGCAGTGATGTCTTGATTGACTTCACTCCTGGAGCATTGACAATGGCTTTCATTTTTCCACTGACTAAACTTTCTATATGAATTTCTGGTGGCACAAATGGTTTCTCCTGTCATCTTTACGTCTTGGGCCTGTTGCCCTTCCATTTGTTGAAGCTATGAAATTTCTGGGGATCGTGCTCGATGGGAAACATTCTCGGTCCTCCCATGTGCCTTACCTGGCAGCCCGCTGTATGCGGTTCCTCAGTGTCCAACGTGTCCTCAATGGTACTTCCTGAGGTGCCAATCGAACCACTCGCCTCTGTTTGTACCGGTCCCTTGTCCGTTCAAAACTTGACTATGGGTGGCTTGTTTATGCGTCTGCACATTCATCCCTCTTACGCCGGCTCAACACCATTCACCATTGTGACATCCGTTTGGCCACTGGCGCCTTTTACACTAGTCCGGTTGATAGTCTGTATACTTAAGCTGCTGAATTACAACTGTCCTACTGCCACGACTTTCTCTTCAGCTGGAATGCATGCTGTTTGTCTGCAATGCGTGGCCACCCATCCAGTGGCTCCTCCTTCAATGCTTCCTTTGATCATCAGTATGGGGCATGTCCCTTTTCTCTGTTACCTCCTGGAGTTCGCTTTCAGCACTTGCTCTGGCAGCTTAACTTCACACTACCTGCAACTACTTCACCACCTTGGCTTCGTGAAGTGGCCCATGTTAACCTTGGCCTTTATTCGCTTCATAAGGACACTACTCAGGCCTCGCTCTATTGCCTTCAGTTTCACGACCTTTGCGATAGTACCTTTGTATACACTGATGGCTCTCGGGCTGACTGTGGGGTCAGATGTGCCTTCGTCATTGACACCTGTGTTTTTCGATATTGGCTTCCAGCACACTGCTAAGTATTTACAGCCAAGCTCATTTCCCTGTATCAGGCCATCACAGACTTTTCAATTGCGTCCTCTGCCCAGACTCTTTCAGTGACCCTTCAAATTCTGTGTCCACCGTAATCTGCCCATCCATTAGTGCAGCAGGTCCAGGAAAACTGTAACTTGCTCACTCTTGTTGGAGCCAGTGTGATGTTTCTGTGGGTTGCTGGTCATATCGGTCTTCCAGGAAACGAGGCTGCTGCTGCTGCTGCTGCTGCTGCTGCTGCTGCTGCTGCTAAGGCTACAGCCCTCGTACCTCAGCCCGCTAGTTCCTATATTCCCTCCAATGATTTCTGTGTTGTCATGAGGTGTTGTCCCTTTGGCATCGCTAATGGTCCTCCTTTCACGGGAATAAGCTCTGGCTTATTAAGCCTCTCCCAGCGGCTTGGACGATCTCCTCTCAGCCCTCCCGCCGGGAGGAGGTCATTTGAACTAGGCTGCGTATTGGACACTGCCTTTTTAGCCATCGTCGTTTGCTAAGTGGTGCTACCCCACCAATTTGCACACATTGTGCCCAAGTCTTAACTATCCGCCACTTCCTGACAGAATGCCCATTTTTTAACCGTTTGTGTTCCTGCTTGGGTTTGCCATCTGAGTTATCGGCTGTTTTAGCAAATTACGTGTGGGCTGTCGACTGAGTTTTACTTTTTATCCGCCAAGGCAATATGGCGAAGGCTATTTAATTTTTAGTTCTGGACCTCCGTTTCTGTGTGGTGCGTCTTTTAGCCCTTTATCCACGTGCCTGTTTTTGGCTCTACGTGCCTGTTTTTAGCTGTCTTCTCTAATGTCAACTGGGAGTGACATATAGTCGTTTTTAACTTCTCTCTGTCTTTGTGTTCTATAGTTTTGACATGGGCACATATGACCCCAGTTGTTTTTTGCACCCTAAAGCAAAACAAAACATCATGGCTGCGGTCCTCCAGCCTCGGACAGCTTCTTGTTGCGTCCCTTCGTCCGATTTTAGCAGGGTGATTTGTCGGCGCATCTTATCTCTGTGGCATGCCGATTGGGCTGCACTTACCGACAACAAGCTTCGGGCCTTAAAACCTCTTCCCGTGGCTTGGACGTCCTCCTCACGCCCTTCTCGGCGGGAGGAGGTCGTTTTAGCCCGGTTAAGAATTGGACACTGCCGGTTCAGCCATCGCCATCTGCTGACGGCTGCGCCGGCGCCGTTCTGCCCAAGTGGGCACTTGCTTACGGTTAGACACATTTTAATGTCATGTCCAGATCTTAACACACTGCGCCTCGATCTTAACCTGCCAAATACTTTCGATGCCATTTTAGTGGATGACCCACGAGCAGCTGCTCGTGTTCTTCGTTTTATCAATTTGACAAACCTCGCTAAGGACATTTGATGATGCTGTTTTTTAATCCTATGCCTGTCAGTCTGTCTTTTATCATGTTTTCCCTTTTAGTTGTTGTGGTCAACTTGTGCCTCGCGGTGCATTCTTATAGCAGTCAGGGCGCTAATGACCATTGAAGTTGTGCGCCCTAAAACCACAAAAAAAAAAAAAAAAAAAAAAAAATCATGTGGCAGTTTCCTCTTGTTTGCTGTACAAAAGAATGTTTAGAGATATAATCTAGCAATTTTATCACATTTCATTTGCTACTACCTTATAAGCAGAAATATTATACATTAATTTATTCATGTATTTGTTTGATTATAATGAGTGTGTAATATTTTTATTTGAAATTAGTTATAATTGATAGGGTATACACAGTGATAGGGGTGATGTGTGCTATAATTAAGTCGATACTGCTGTCCCTCTCAACTCCATTAATTAGGAGACAGATATCCACTGGGGTGACAAGAGTCAGGGGATGGCAGGGTGCACATATATAGATGAGGTTAGTATCGTGCACAAGGTATAAAAGGGCAGTGCATTGATGGAGCTGTCATTTGTACTCATGTGATCCATGTGAAAGGTTCTCAAAGTGATTTTGGCCGCGCGACACGAATTAACAGACTTTGATTGCAGAATGGTAATTGGAGCTACATGGGTGGGACATTTCGTTTCAGAAATCATTAGGAAATTCAGTATTCTGAGATCCACAATGTCAAGAGTGTGGCAAGAATACCAAATTTCAGGCAATTCCTGTCACCACAGACAATGCAGTGGCATTCATTAAATGACAGAGCAGCGGTGTTTGCATAGAGTAGTCTTTGCTAACAGACAGGCAATACTGCAAGATATACAACAAATGTATCCATTAGGACAGTGCGATGAAATTTGGTGTTAATGGGCTCTTGCAGCAGACAAGCAATGTGTGTGCCTTTGCTAACGGCGTGACATTGCCTGCATCCTGGGCTCGTGACCATATCACTTGGACACTAAATAGCTGGAAAACCATGGCCTGGTCAGAGAAGTCCCAATGTGAGTTGGAAAGAGCTGATGGTAGGGTTTGACTATGGTGCAAACCCTACGAAGCCGTGGACCCAGATTGCTAGGAAGGCACTGTGCAAACTGGTAGTGGCTCCATAACGGTGTTAGCTGTGTTTACATGGAATCGACCGGGTCCAACTGAACCAGACATTGATGGAAATGATTTATGTTCGATTGCTTGGAGACCATTTGCAGCCATTCATGATCTTCGTGTTCCCAAACAACAATGGAATTTTTATGGATGACAGTGTGTCACGTCACTGGGACATAGTTGTTTGCGATTGGTTTGAAGAACATTTTGGACAGTTTGAGCAAATGATTTCATCACCCAGATCGCCCGACATGAACCCCATTGAACATTTATGGGATATAATCGAGATCAGTTCATGCACAAAATCCAGCACTGGCAACACTTTCGCATTTATGGACAGCTTGTAGCGGTTCCGCCTGCTTTATTTATTTCTTTGTTTGTTGTCCTCGGTATCGACTTGCTGCGTTGCTACACTGGCTGAAAAATGGGTTGTGGATTCCGACACTGACTACCGTATATAATGTAGCCGACAGGTGCACAGTTGCGTTTCACAGTACTTTAATTTCACTTGTCACAACCCCCTAATAATACACAGTTGTATGGCCAGCGCACTATTGTTTAACTTTCGATAAGCCTCATTATTAGTTTGCAGGCAAACCTCCACATACTGCTACAATACTTTCCTGTTGAACGTCAATGAACAGTAAAAACCTAGCCACAAAGTTCACAGTTCTTGAAGAACAAACAGGTACGTATGGATCAGACACTGTCCCTAACACGTCCTAATTGTGTACCACTTATTACACTGTTAAGTTGATGCATTGTTGTCGTTCTAACCAACACAAGTTCCTCATCATCTGAAACTTGGCTGTGGACTGACTGTCTCGTGACCAAAACTCTAGCCCTTATATATCATCACAATAATAGGTACTGAAATTTCACATTGTTCGATGTTTAATTTACTGAAATAACAATTAAAACTTAACTCATTAAATTAACGGAATACATCAAAAACTTGCATATTTTTAACAGTTGCTTCTACTACAAGGTTTAGGTCAAATTGTGTGTTTAAATCATGAAATTAACAAATATAAGTACGCAAATAATACTTTTGACAAAACTGAAAAGTACTTGGGAATTAATTAAGGGCTGGCTTTGCCAACATGTTTTCAAATAGAGCCAAATAGATACTTTAAGATTACTAGTATTTTGTCTTCCAAATGTTTATAATTAGTACAGAATTTATATTTGTTTGATTTCACACTATAATGAAAGGTACTAACTAGGAATAATCAAAATAAATTAGAATATCAATTACATACACAAAACTGAGCACAAAACTAGATCTGGTGTTAAATTCTTAAAACTGAGGACCAACCTTTCTGTTATATGAAAATGCAGATTATATTCATGTATGCTAATGATAAATAGTTAAATGTAACAAAACCAATTTAAGGAGGCAGATGGCAAAACAAGAGGGGAATTAAAATTATCCCAGCTTGCTTTGTCACAAGCCATGGAGTTAGCATGGCTCTGTATTTCTGCAGGAGACTTCCAGTGACTTGTTGAGGCCTTACAGTGTGTAGTTGCTGCACTATGCCGGGCAAAAGGAGGTCCAACTGGATATTATTAGGTATTCCTTGACTTTTGTTACCTTGGTGTAATCCAGTGATAGATGATTTAAGAAACTGGAGAATGTCTGGTAATATGAAGAACAGTAATTGTTTTGAGGCCAGAAATGGTACTGTTTATTGTGGAAAACATGACCCAGCAAATCCTTTGACACATTCACAATTACTTAATATTCTGCACGCCACTGTTTGACTTGTATCATTTCGCGTTGAAACTCTCAAATGAAATAACGTGGTATAGATAATCATATACCAAATAGATTAGCAACTTTAATCAAACATTGCTGGCCCGTACATATTCTCAACCCAACTGTGTTGGTCACGCGACTCCTCTGCCTGCTGACTGTGGACTCCTAACTACTGCCACCTAGCATTAGTGCTCAGCAAAGACAGTTGTATCTTATTCAAAACATTGCTGGTCAGCAATGATTACTTTAAATTTGTACCTCAGCAGAACCCGAGGTAGCTGCAACATGTGATTACGCATTTAAATAAATTGACCCTCAGATGTTAGAAATGATAGCAAATAACTCGACCTGTGATGGTACAGGATCTTTACAGGAGTAGGAAGTCGATAATTGTTGTTAGAAACATCCAGGCATTTGTGAGAGGGAAGGGGGAAGGAAACTAATTATTGCTTCTGTACCAGTATTTGACTGGAGGTGCATAGTGCGACTCAGTGAGTTGCAATTTTTTTTTGTTTTCAGGTGAAGCAAGGTGTCAAGTGCATTGTCATCCAAATAAGGCATTTAGATTTCAGTGTACGGAGGGTGTAGTTAGGCCGGTGGTGGTTCTGTGATGTTTTGAGGGTGTTTTTCATTCCAAGACTTGGGGCCAGTCATTCAGGTTACTGTGAACATCAAGCAGGATGTTTACTTCAGTACTGTCGGTGAGCAGGTGTTGCTCATTCTTATTCATTTTCATAATGAGTATTCTGTGGACAATTCAATCTTCTAAGATGACAACAGATCTGTCACATGGGTGAACAAATAGGTTCCTGATTTGGTGAACACTAAGTCATGCTATTGGACATGAACTGGCCCATTAAATCGTACAATTTTAATCCCACAGAAAGTGTGTGGGACTATTTGGAACAGTGGGTGAAACATAGCAATCAATGTTCGTGCAGCTTCGTAATTCATAAGGATATACCTGTAATCATTAATGCGTGGCTTTGGTTTAATATGGCGTAAGTGAATACCTGAAGAAAATTGTGAACTCTTTTCCTCCCTGTATTGACGCCATTATCAAGGCTAGGAGTGGTGTAATGTAATGTCTCATGGAGGTGACAGTTTTTTGTCTGATCTGATTAAATTTACAATGGAAGCCGTCTGCTGTTGATTAAATAATAAAAAAGAATGGAAACCATTCCTGCGTTGGACATTCACTCATCTCCCTCATACTTTGTGTAGTGGTTGGTGTATTGTTTATGTAGATATTGTCGCAGGAAAGTGTATTATGATGGCATTGTCACTCACTGTCAACACACATATCTTGCAAGTGAATTTTGGTAAAAGGGTAACAAATTTGTCTTAGACCTCCAGCAAAAATGTTCAACTATCATCAAAACTAATTTATAAATAAATAAGACAAAACTGTGGATGTTCTACAGTACTTGTTTATTTATATATTTTTCAGCATGCAATTGCATCTCAAGAGAATAACTTGTCATCAAAGAGGATTCAGTCTTGGTGAAAAACTTTGTAAAGGGTCTTACTTGTGGAGAGTGATGGGCAAAATAGAGTAAAAGTAACCTTGACAGTTACCCTGAAATTGTAACATAAGTGAAAATGTTGAAGCTACACAGTAAATAAATATGAACCATTAAAACCAAATAATGTGTCCAGAATGAGATTTTCACTCTGCAGCAGAGTGTGCGCTGATATGAAACTTCCTGGCAGATTAAAACTGTGTGCCCGACCGAGACTCGAACTCGGGACCTTTGCCTTTCGCGGGCAAGTGCTCTACCATCTGAGCTACCGAAGCACGACTCACGCCCGGTCCTCACAGCTTTACTTCTGCCAGTATCTCGTCTCCTACCTTCCAAACTTTACAGAAGCTTCCTGCCAGGAAGTTTCATATCAGCGCACACTCCGCTGCAGAGTGAAAATCTCATTCTGGAAACATCCCCCAGGCTGTGGCTAAGCCATGTCTCCGCAATATCCTTTCTTTCAGGAGTGCTAGTTCTGCAAGGTTCGCAGGAGAGCTTCTGTAAAGTTTGGAAGGTAGGAGACGAGATAATGGCAGAAGTAAAGCTGTGAGGACCGGGCGTGAGTCGTGCTTCGGTAGCTCAGATGGTAGAGCACTTGCCCGCGAAAGGCAAAGGTCCCGAGTTCGAGTCTCGGTCGGGCACACAGTTTTAATCTGCCAGGAAGTTTCAAATAATGTGTATTGGAATATGTAGTCCAGTTGTTACATGTTCTGTTGTTTCACCATCTGTATATCATCTTTCTCATTGAGCGACACAGAGAGTGTCACAAAAGAAGTGTGGGAGTGGGTTGTGGTGTGACTATCACCACCCTCCTATAATCCAATGTCTGTTCGTTAATTCTGAAGGCAGTTGAAATTTGGGCTGCTGGCCACAGTTTCACTGCACTTGACACACTTGGATAGTGACAGATGTAGTGTAAGGTAGCAACTGTAGAATTCAGAATAAACAGTTTTCATAATATTCATCTGTTATTGGTCTTCATTGTAGAGAATTGTAGGCTTGTAGTACATTCTGAAATGCAATATTTTGTACTGGTGTAGAGGATGCTCAGGTTCATTTTATTAAATACTGTGAATACTGGCGGATTTTCTGTTGTTGAATAGACGTATTTTTAGTCATTTCACTTCAAAATACACTCCTGGAAATGGAAAAAAGAACACATTGACACCGCTGTGTCAGACCCACCATACTTGCTCCGGACACTGCGAGAGGGCTGTACAAGCAATGATCACACGCACGGCACAGCGGACACACCAGGAACCGCGGTGTTGGCCGTCGAATGGCGCTAGCTGCGCAGCATTTGTGCACCGCCGCCGTCAGTGTCAGCCAGTTTGCCATGGCATACGGAGCTCCATCGCAGTCTTTAACACTGGTAGCATGCCGCGACAGCGTGGACGTGAACCGTATGTGCAGTTGACGGACTTTGAGCGAGGGCGTATAGTGGGCATGCGGGAGGCCGGGTGGACGTACCGCCGAATTGCTCAACACGTGGGGCGTGAGGTCTCCACAGTACATCGATGTTGTCGCCAGTGGTCGGCGGAAAGTGCACGTGCCCGTCGACCTGGGACCGGACCGCAGCGACGCACGGATGCACGCCAAGACCGTAGGATCCTACGCAGTGCCGTAGGGGACCGCACCGCCACTTCCCAGCAAATTAGGGACACTGTTGCTCCTGGGGTATCGGCGAGGACCATTCGCAACCGTCTCCATGAAGCTGGGCTACGGTCCCGCACACCGTTAGGCCGTCTTCCGCTCACGCCCCAACATCGTGCAGCCCACCTCCAGTGGTGTCGCGACAGGCGTGAATGGAGGGACGAATGGTGACGTGTCGTCTTCAGCGATGAGAGTCGCTTCTGCCTTGGTGCCAATGATGGTCGTATGCGTGTTTGGCGCCGTGCAGGTGAGCGCCACAATCAGGACTGCATACGACCGAGGGACACAGGGCCAACACCCGGCATCATGGTGTGGGGAGCGATCTCCTACACTGGCCGTACACCACTGGTGATCGTCGAGGGGACACTGAATAGTGCACCGTACATCCAAACCGTCATCGAACCCATCGTTCTACCATTCCTAGACCGGCAAGGGAACTTGCTGTTCCAACAGGACAATGCACGTCCGCATGTATCCCGTGCCACCCAACGTGCTCTAGAAGGTGTAAGTCAACTACCCTGGCCAGCATGATCTCCGGATCTGTCCCCCATTGAGCATGTTTGGGACTGGATGAAGCGTCGTCTCACGCGGTCTGCACGTCCAGCACGAACGCTGGTCCAACTGAGGCGCTAGGTGGAAATGGCATGGCAAGCCGTTCCACAGGACTACATCCAGCATCTCTACGATCGTCTCCATGGGAGAATAGCAGCCTGCATTGCTGCGAAAGATGGATATACACTGTACTAGTGCCGACATTGTGCATGCTCTGTTGCCTGTGTCTATGTGCCTGTGGTTCTGTCAGTGTGATCATGTGATGTATCTGACCCCAGGAATGTGTCAATAAAGTTTCCCCTTCCTGGGACAATGAATTCACGGTGTTCTTATTTCAATTTCCAGGAGTGTACAAATTGCTGTTACCCACCATGCTAACACAACACACACATAACATGTTCTCCCTGCCCACATTTCCAGTTTATTCTGAACCGGAACAAAGATTTACCTATAACAACATGTAGCGAAGAAAACACTCTCTTATAATGATCTATTCATGCAGAATCATCTTTGAAACGTACATTACAAAAACAAAGTACAAATAATTGTTTATCATTGTATATCTTTTCAAAAAGTCCATAATCATCATATAATTACATGAAGTGTTTATATATGTTGACGTTTACAAATTTTAGTACAGACACATGGTAGTGGATTTCTGGTTTTGAGTCTTCACATGGTAGTGGATTTCTGGTTTTGAGTCTTCAACTTGGAAATCAGTCAAATTATTCAAGATTTGTTAGTACCTTTATCTCATCATAACCAGTTTTATTGCAATCACGCCCCCCTCCCCCCCCCCCCCCCCCCCCCAAAAAAAAAAAAAAAACTGAAAGCATGAAATGCGAGAAGAATTTTGGTACAAAGTAATTAAACTGGTTATGTGAACAAGATTTTGGAGTACAATAAATCACTATATTTTTGTACAATCTTCATTACATGATATACAATGTTTTCGACTATCTTAGCAATATTACTTCATTCAAAAGACAACAAGAGCAGAAGTTTGTCTTTACGAAGTTTCTTTTCCCACACATTTTCAAAACAATTAAAGTCTTCTGACTTTTTACCTATTCTGTAGCTTTCAGGTTGTTACATATGTGATTTAAGATGAATGGGATAAGCAAAAGATGGTACACATAACAAATATTTCTACTTGTAACTCTATTCTTTGACATAAAATTACATTCATTGATTTTATCACAGTGGTATGACAGTAGAACCTGTATTTTATGAAAAGTAAGTATTTTGAAAAACTTAGAAGTATTGTGATCAACAAATGCCTCTAAGTAATCACTACACAAAAACATTTTCTTTATAATCTTTTGTATACTAATATTTATAAATGTGACTTCAGTTACTGAAATATTATTGATTGGTTATGCACTATGATTGAAAGAAAACACTTAGTCCATGCAGAGTTATTTGAACTCACCTGATTTATAGAAAATATAGCAACATACTTTATACCGCAGAACAAAATTAGTGTACTTACAGTGAAACTCTTATTTTACATTTTCATACAGTCCATACTTAAAAAATGCAAAATTAAAAGAAAAGAGTTGAGGAAAATGTTAAAATCCACAAAATATGAGCTAAAGCACATGTAATTGCCATATGTGATTAAAAATCGCAATCCTTTCCAATACTCTGTATATAATATGTCTTAAGCAAGGAAATAAAATGTACAATACAATGTTCATACAATAATTTGTGGTAGTGAATTTCATTGGTTCCTAAAAAATCACAGATGTGTAACAGCAAGAAAAAACCCATCAAAAAATTGAAATTGGTATCCAGGTACAAGGTAATCGATCCATTTTCCGACATAGTTCATCCATAAATTATAGGTTCAAAACAAGTGTTTTTAAGAGATAATGCTTTGTGCTCACGCAGAAAAAAAGTAAAAATTGATGAATGTGTTGAATTAAACCGAAAACATCACAACAGCTAAGTGGTGAAACCATAAACATAAATGTGGACATCTGCTTAATGACAAAGTATTGCTTTTATTGTTTAATGCTTTCCTTAAAAGCTGCATGTCATATGCTCACCACTGTTAAAGTGTTATTTTATGCTAGATAAAACTGATGTTACAAGCTTATTAGAAATCAGCTCAGTGAATTTCTGTACAATATGTAAAATGTAAATTTAAAAGAAAGCTCAGGTGCTACAGTTTTGCTTCATGCTCTCTCTCTATCACTGTGTAACGGTTCTCGTTGAATGTGACTTAACTTTAGCTTCTTCTGCTTGGTCCATTGATGAATTAATGCAAAATTTTCGTGCTTAACAAAATTTATTCACATTAATTGACATCGGAGCTGCACACTCATTATGTAAACCAAAAACGGACAGACTTCACTGATTTCTTTGCTTCCAAAAGTAATTTCAAAACTGACTTGTTGCAGCATCGCTGCATTTCTTTATATAGAATCTTAATGATAGCTTCCAAATTAGTCCATTATTAAATTTGCACAATTTCAATGTTACAATTAAAATTTACAAGACGTATAGAAACTGATGATACAGCCAAATAAGGTATAAAATACAATATTTGAATAACAATCTTTTATAGTAATATCCCCCCCCCCCCCCCCCCCCATGAACCATGGACCTTGCCGTTGGTGGGGAAGCTTGCGTGCCTCAGCGATACAGATGGCCATACCGTAGGTGCAACCACAACGGAGGGGTATCTGTTGAGAGGCCAGACAAACATGTGGTTCCTGAAGAGGGGCAGCAGCCTTTTCAGTAGTTGCAGGGGCAACAGTCTGGATGATTGACTGATCTGGCCTTGTAACATTAACCAAAACGGCCTTGCTGTGCTGGTACTGCGAACGGCTGAAAGCAAGGGGTAACTACAGCCGTAAATTTTCCCGAGGACATGCAGCTTTACTGTATGATTAAATGATGATGGCGTCCTCTTGGGTAAAATATTCCGGAGGTAAAATAGTCCCCCATTCGGATCTCCGGGCGGGGACTACTCAAGAGGACGTGGTTATCAGGAGAAAGAAAACTGGCGTTCTACGGATCGGAGCGTGGAATGTCAGATCCCTTAATCGGGCAGGTAGGTTAGAAAATTTAAAAAGGGAAATGGATAGGATAAAGTTAGATATAGTGGGAATTAGTGAAGTTCGGTGGCAGGAGGAACAAGACTTTTGGTCAGGTGATTACAGGGTTATAAATACAAAATCAAATAGGGGTAATGCAGGAGTAGGTATAATAATGAATAAAAAAATAGGAGTGCGGGTTAGCTACTACAAACAGCATAGTGAATGCATTATTGTGGCCAAGATAGACACAAAGCCCATGCCTACTACAGTAGTACAAGTTTATATGCCAACTAGCTCTGCAGATGATGAAGAAATTGATGAAATGTATGACGAGATAAAAGAAATTATTCAGGTAGTGATGGGAGACGAAAATTTAATAGCCATGGCTGACTGGAATTCGTCAGTAGGAAAAGGGAGAGAAGGAAACATAGTAGGTGAATATGGATTGGAGGGAAGAAATGAAAGAGGAAGCCGCCTTGTAGAATTTTACACAGAGCATAACTTAATCATAGCTAACACTTGGTTCAAGAATCATAAAAGAAGGTTGTATACCTGGAAGAATCCTGGAGATACTAAAAGGTATCAGATAGATTATATAATGGTAAGACAGAGATTTAGGAACCAGGTTTTAAATTGTAAGACATTTCCAGGGGCAGATGTGGATTCTGACCACAATCTATTGGTTATGAACTGCAGATTGAAACTGAAGAAACTTCAAAAAGGTGGGAATTTAAGGAGATGGGACCTGGATAAACTGACTAAACCAGAGGTTGTAAACAGTTTCAGGGAGAGCATAAGGGAACAATTGACAGGAATGAGGGAAAGAAATACAGTAGAAGAAGAATGGGCAGCTCTGAGGGATGAAGTAGTGAAGGCAGCAGAGGATCAAGTAGGTAAAAAGACGAGGGCTAATAGAAATCCTTGGGTAACATAAGAAATATTGAATTTAATTGATGAAAGGAGAAAATATAAAAATGCAGTAAATGAAGCAGGCAAAAAGGAATACAAACGTCTCAAAAATGAGATCGACAGGAAGTGCAAAATGGCTAAGCAGGGATGGCTAGAGGACAAATGTAAGGATGTAGAGGCTTGTCTCGCTAGGGGTAAGATAGATACTGCCTACAGGAAAATTAAAGAGACCTTTGGAGAGAAGAGAACCACTTGTGTGAATATCAAGAGCTCAGATGGCAACCCAGTTCTAAGCAAAGAAGGGAAGGCAGAAAGGTGGAAGGAGTATATAGAGGGTTTATACAAGGGCGATGTACTTGAGGACGATATTATGGAAATGGAAGAGGATGTAGATGAAGATGAGATGGGAGATAAGATACTGCGTGAAGAGTTTGACAGAGCACTGAAAGACCTGAGTCGAAACAAGGCCCCGGGAGTAAACAACATTCCATTAGAACTACTGATGGCCTTGGGAGAACCAGTCATGACAAAACTCTACCATCTGGTGAGCAAGATGTATGAGACGGGCGAAATACCCACAGACTTCAAGAAGAATATAATAATTCCAATCCCAAAGAAAGCAGGTGTTGACAGATGCGAAAATTACTGAACTATCAGTTTAATAAGTCACAGCTGCAAAATACTAATGCGAATTCTTTACAGACGAATGGAAAAACTGGTAGAAGCGGACCTCGGGGAAGATCAGTTTGGATTCTGTAGAAATGTTGGAACACGTGAGGCAATACTAACCTTAAGACTTATCTTAGAAGAAAGATTAAGAAAAGGCAAACCTACGTTTCTAGCATTTGTAGACTTAGAGAAAGCTTTTGACAATGTTGACTGGAACACTCTCTTTCAAAGTCTAAAGGTGGCACAGGTAAAATACAGGGAGCAAAAGCCTTTTTACAATTTGTGCAGAAACCAGATGGCAGCTATAAGAGTCGAGGGGCATGAAAGGGAAGCAGTGGTTGGGAAAGGAGTGAGACAGGGTTGTAGCCTCTCCCCGATGTTATTCAATCTGTATATTGAGCAAGCAGTAAAGGAAACAAAAGAAAAATTCGGAATAGGTATTAAAATTCATGGAGAAGAAGCAAAAACTTTGAGGTTTGCCGATGACATTGTAATTCTGTCAGAGACAGCAAAGGACTTGGAAGAGCAGTTGAACGGAATGGACAGTGTCTTGAAAGGAGGATATAAGACGAACATCAACAAAAGCAAAACGAGGATAATGGAATGTAGTCAAATTAAATCGGGTGATGCTGAGGGGATTAGATTTGGAAATGAGACACTTAAAGTAGTAAAGGAGTTTTGCTATTTAGGGAGTAAAATAACTGATGATGGTCGAAGTAGAGAGGATATAAAATGTAGACTGGCAATGGCAAGGAAATCGTTTCTGAAGAAGAGAAATTTGTTAACATCGAGTATAGATTTAAGTGTCAGGAAGTCGTTTCTGAAAGTATTTGTATGGAGTGTAGCCATGTATGGAAGTGAAACATGGACGATAACCAGTTTGGACAAGAAGAGAATAGAAGCTTTCGAAATGAGGTGCTACAGAAGAATGTTGAAGATTAGGTGGGTAGATCACGTAACTAATGAGGAGGTATTGAACAGGATTGGGGAGAAGAAAAGTTTGTGGCACAACTTGACTAGAAGAAGGGATCGGTTGGTAGGACATGTTTTGAGGCATCAAGGGATCACAAATTTAGCATTGGAGGGCAGCGTGGAGGGTAAAAATCGTAGAGGGAGACCAAGAGATGAATACACTAAGCAGATTCAGAAGGACGTAGGTTGCAGTAGGTACTGGGAGATGAAGAAGCTTGCACAGGATAGAGTAGCATGGAGAGCTGCATCAAACCAGTCTCGGGACTAAGGACCACAACAACAACATAGTAATATATTTAGTTTTCCTTAAGAAAATCATTCTGAACTTTAATTACAATAATGTCTTGCGTATTATTTTAGTTGCATAATTAATTACAGTTTGGATCTGGTTCCTAACATTAAATGACATTACGAAAATTGTGTTTCATCCGACTGCATATGAGAAAGTTACAAATAGGCCTCAAATTCTGAAATTGGAAAACTGTGAGATGTAAACAATTGGAGAGTTAATTAGAAATGTGATTACAGAGACAAAGAGGAAGACATGAAAATAAATAAAAAATGAAAATACATCGCTTGGTAATAACTCTTAAGCTGATTCTCATGATAAATATGCTTTCTCTTACTAGATCATTAGATTACCGGTTTGTTAATTAGAAGCATTGATTTTTCATGCTAACATCTCTGCAGTCTCTAGTTATTTACTGCTCAAGACTTATCACTTCAGTTTCTTGTTTAGTTACTTAATTTAGTATATGTACAGAATTTTATCAATGACAGCAATCCACCGATAATTATGACAACGCACAATCTTCTAGAACATTCCATATGCCTTCACAATGGATATCAAGTTTTTTATCAAATAGGACAGAATGATACACTACTGGCCATTAAAATTGCTCCACCAAGAAGAAATGCAGATGATGAACAGGTACTCATTGGACAAATATATTATGCTAGAATTGACATGTGATTACATTTTCATGCAATTTGGGTGCATAGATCCTGAGAAATCAGTACCCAGAACAACCACCTCTGGCCGTAATAACGTCCTTGATATGCCTGGGCATTGAGTCAAACAGAGCTTGGATGGCGTGTACAGGTACAGCTGCCCATGCAGCTTCAACACGATACCACAATTCATCAAGAGTAGTGACTGGCGTACTGTGACGAGCCAGTTGCTTGGCCACCATTGACCAGACGTTTTAAATTGGTGAGAGATCTGGAGAATGTGTTGGCCGGGGTAGCAGTCGAACATTTTCTGTATCGCCCGCATCTCGTGGTCGTGCGGTAGCATTCTCGCTTCCCACGCCCGGGTTCCCGGGTTCGATTCCCGGCGGGGTCAGGGTTTTTCTCTGCCTCGTGATGGCTGGGTGTTGTGTGCTGTCCTTAGGTTAGTTAGGTTTAAGTAGTTCTAAGTTCTAGGGGACTTATGACCACAGCAGTTGAGTCCCATAGTGCTCAGAGCCATTTGAACCATTTTTGAACCATTTTCTGTATCCAGAAAGGCTCGTACAGGACCTGCAACATGCGGTCGTGCATTATCCTTCTGAAATGTAGGGTTTCGCAGGGATCGAATGAAAGGTAGAGCCATGGGTCCTAACACATCTGAAATGTAACATCCACTGTTCAAAGTGCCGTCAATGCGAACAAGAGGTGACCATTGGCATCCCAAACGATCACACCAGGTTATATGCCAATATGGCGATGACGAATACACACTTCCATTGTGAGTTCACCACAATGTCGCCAAACACGGATGCGACCATCATGATGCTGTAAACATAAACTGGATTCATCCAATAAAATGACGTTTTGCCATTCGTGCACCCAGGTTCGTCGTTGAGTACACCATCGCAGGCGCTCCTGTCTGTGATGCAGCATCAAGGGTAACCGCAGCCGTGGTCTCCGAGCTGATAGTCCATGCTGCTGCAAACGTCATCGAACTGTCCGTGCAGATGGTTGTCGTCTTGCAAATGTCCCCATCTATTGACTCAGGTATCGAGACGTGGCTGCACGATCCATTACAACCATGCGGATAAGATGCCTGTCATCTCGACTGCTAGTGATATGAGGCCGTTGTGATCCAGCACGGCGTTCCGCATTACCTTCCTGAACCCACCAAATCCGTATTCTGTTAACAGTCATTGGATCTCGAACAATGCGAGCAGCAATGTCGCGATACGATAAACCGTAATTGCGATAGGCTACAATCCGACCTTTATCAAAGTCGGAATTGTGATGGTACTCATTTCTCCTCCTTACATGAGGCATGTTTCACCAGGCAACGCCGGTCAACTGATCATAGCATCTTCTTCCTGCCGGTTAAATTTCGCGTCTGTAGCACGTATTCTTCGTAGTGTAGCAATTTTAATGGCCAGTAGTGTATATATATATAGACACACATACAAGGCCTTAGGAAGCACTGAATTGTTCGATAACTGTCCGGATGCATGTAAAGAGAAGGTGGTATCAGACATTTCGTATGAATTTTGGGGAAGGCTGTATCGTTATAACTGGTGCCAATCTTTATGATGTACAGTGTATGGTGTATGTAGTGCAAAGTATATACATAAGTAGTGTACAAAGTTGTTGCAACTGTATTGAGTCAGACTGGAACACAAAAGTCTTTAAAATGTGCTATCGCAAAACCCTTGTTCTATTTCCATATGACATCTCTGTCTAAGCACACCTTCTGCATGAAAAGTGTATTATCATCACTTCAGAAAATGCATTCACCCCTACCAGCACTCCCATTGCTGAAGAGCCACTCACTCCCTCCAAACATCCAGCAGACAAGCTCATTTTGTGTGTGTTAGTGTGGTGTGGTTGCTGTGTTGGCTATTGGGTGACTTGACAAGTCACCAGCGCATAAAAGTTCACTAGCTGGAAATGGGTGACATTTTCTTGACCATAACAGAGCATATTCTTCGAGACTCAGTGTTCCAATTCAAAGGTCAATGATTAATATTGTTGCTGAATACAGTACATTGGAAACACATACCAAAAGATGGGACTGAGTTATAAGTGGCACAAGAAAAGGTGGTGGCTGGGCTGGGCCCCTTCATCATATATTGGCTTGGTCGAGAACACTTCCCATTGACTGTCTTGTTTTTCCATTACTGCTAAAACCTAGCAGTAGTTGTATCATAATTGTGCAGTGAAGCTAAATGTTGCAAGTTGTGTTAGCAACACCAATCGTGGATTTTGTCAGCATTTCTTCTCTCACATCACCCCTCTCTATAAAATATTCCCATAACTCCGCAATCATCCATGTTGTGAACCATATGTCTTTTGGGCCACTTATAACTCATTCAGTCATATAAAATGTCAATAGGAAGAAAACGGGATGAAGTCAAGCGAGACATTGAGTAAGAACTTAGAATTGAGGTAAATCTTATTAGGAAGAAGTGTAAAATTGGGGAATTTTTAACATTGCTCTTACGGGTTTTTCATAGCGGCTATGAATTTATGGCACAGAATCGCGGAAAATGTAAAATGCAATGTCTACTGTATTAACTTCATCACTGGGCAATTCTTCAACTTTTTTGCACAGAACAGAAACACTACTTGTACGGTGCTGGTTTTGTTGTTAGTTTATAATTCATTTGCTGTCTACTGTCTGCACAATGTCAACAAAACTGCTTTCAGCAAGTGCCACTTTGGTGTCAACATTAGTTTCCAAACTCAAAATTTGACTATTTACATTTTTGTCAACAGTACTTATTTCTGCATGCGCTTTTTCGAAAGCAATTTTGTTTTTTTTCCTTGTCTTCAGGGAGTCCATCTTTGATATTTTGGACTTTAGTGTTAAATTGAAGATAAATTTCTTTCATCCTGGACTCAACAGACCCTACACGACCACCTAACCTCTCAATTTTTGGATTGATATCATTTAGTTGAGCTGTATATATACTGATACAATCAAGTAACACTCCTATTGAAAGACCAAATTCTGTGAACTGGCTATTAATTTCTTGTTTATGATTTTCAAGTAGCTCAATAATTTTTGTAAACTGATCTGTATTATTATTATTATTATTATTATTATTATTATTATTATTCATTTTTACTAACTGATCCTGATTTATCATTATTCATTTTTAGTAACTGATCTTTATTGTCATTATTCATTTCAATTAACAGATCCTAATTATCATTTCTCATTTTTATTAACAATGCCAGAATAGTACGTATGTCATTATTATTACCTCATTTTAATAATTTACATGACTCTATAGCTTTTTCTATAAACCTATCCTGTTCTCGTTTTGCAACACTACATAAATCTCCCATTTCTGTATTATCACCCGCTGTTTCAGATTCCTGTTCAGTGACTGTTATTGTTAATGATTGTGCAACCAAACGGTTCACCAATAAAGAAAATATTTCCAGTACTTAACTTCATTGTTGGACATCGACGTTGTTAATTGTTCACCTCACTTTTTATTTTTTATCCTTTTCTTCTTCTTGGTTGTGATCTCCTTTTCCTGTTATTGTTGCTGTTTTGTAACTGTGATTCTTACTTGGCTAATTATTCATATAAAATTTTCACAATATGTGCACTTTTAATCTGCAACGAGAATATAGTCCAACACAGTATTCACATTTAACTTTGAGAAAATCGTAGCCGATGTCACCATATTCTGACCGTCACCACCCTCTTATAACCCAATGTATGTTCATTAATTCAGAAGTCAGTTGAAATTTGAGCTGCAGGTCACAATTTCGTGGCACTTAGCATGCTGAGATAATGACACACTGCAGAGAGAGGTAGAAACAGTAGAATTTAAAATATACAGTTTTTATAATCCTCATCTGTTATTGTTCTTTGTTGTTGAAAGTTGTAGACCCAAAGTACATTCTGAAATGCATTTTTTTGTATTGGCTTCATTTTCTCATATAATATGAACACTGGTGGATTTTCTGTTGTTGGATAGGTATATTTTTAGTCATTTCATTCCACAATACAAATTTATCATCAACCACCATGTTAACAAAACATAAGCATTACATGCACCCCATACTCCCACACCCCACTGATATCGAACTACAACAGAGGTTTACCTATAACAACCTGTGGCGAAAAAAACACTATTATATATTGATCTGTTCATGCAAAATCATGTGTTAAGCATACATTACACAAACAAAGTGCAAATAATTGTTTATCATTGTATATCTTTTCAAAATGTCAATAATAGTCATAGTAATTACATGAAGTGTTTATGTATGTTGACATTTATACATTTTTATACCGCTATATGATAGTGGATTTCTCTGTTTTAAGTCTTCAACTAGGAAATTGATCATTTCATATGCTCCAAGATCAGTTAGTACATTTATCTCACCATAACCAGTTTTATTACAGAGGCTAGCATCATGCATTTGCTGGCTGTTGCCACTGCATCTGCTGGTTGTCGCTATGCGTAATTCTTGGACACCAATACTTTGTGTATACTGCCTGTACGTTTAATAGCTTCAAATATTGTTGCTAGACATGATTATTGCAAAATCATGAATGTTTCTTGTGTTGAACTATGCAAAAACAGAATTGTATGTGGATGTTGGATTGGATTCATACGAAAATTTCCTGGTGTGCATGTTCCCAATAATTTGATGACACACAGAATAATGAAGAAATTTCAAGAGTCTGGATCTGTGTCACACAAATGAAAGCCCAGAGAACCAGTGTTTTAACCAAAAATAAATTAGGTAAGATGGGGGGGGTGGGGGGTGCTCGGGAAGAAGTCTGAGAAAATGTGTGTGCTGTTTGGCACTTCAGACTGGTGTGTCAAGAGCATCTGTGCAAAGAGCTGTGCACAGACTAAAATTGAAACCATACAAAAATGACATTAGCGCATCAACTGAGGAACTCGGATATTGTTGCTCAACATCATTATTGCATCTGGCTGTTACAGTCTGTGCACAGTGGGGAAGTTGATCTTGAGACAATTTTTTTCCCAACAATCGACATTGGAGCTCTGGAAATGCTCATGAATTACAACATTCTCTGCATGATCCGAGCCGGCCGGGTGGCCGAGCGGTTCTAGGCGCTACAGTTTGGAACCGCGCGACCGCTACGGTCGCAGGTTCGAATCCTGCCTCGGGCATGGATGTGTGTGATGTCCTTAGGTTAGTTAGGTTTAAGTAGTTCTAAGTTCTAGGGGACTGATGACCTCAGAAGTTAAGTCCCATAGTGCTCAGAGCCATTTTTGCATGATCCGAAAATAGGAGTGTGGTGTGCAACTAGTGCAAGACAAATTATTGGACCAATCTGTTTCCACTTAACAATACATTCTGACAGGTATGTGAGCAATATACTGCATCCTTCTTTTCGGGAACTAGCACACAATGAAAATATGTACTGTTATTTCATGCAGGACAATGCAAGACCACACATCGCCAATGTTTCTATGACAGCAATATGAAGTGTTTTTGATGATAGGCTAGTCGACTGGCTTCATTCTCCAGTTGAGATTTTTATCTATGGAGAATGTTAAAAGCCAAGGTGTGTGCAAACAGTCCCCACATACTCAAAGAGTTGGAAGACAGGAATCGGCTAGTCATTTCTCAGATTTTTGTCAGCTGAAATTTGTCGAGTGTTTGCTAATATTTTCAGGAGATGTCAGACTGCTCTTATCACATAGGGACATCATTTTCAGCACCTACTGTAAATAAAGGTAAGCGTAGGTTAATTAGATGGCAATGTTGTTTACACTTAACATGGGAAGCGCACATGCAGCTGACTACCGGCAGATTAGTGTCCGGCACAGCAGCAGCCACCAGATGCGGTGGCGGCAACCTGTGGCTGTGCCGCTCGACCTGCAATTTTCATAGAACCTATAAAAGTTACAAATTTAGATTCAGTGTAGCATGATATCTTGTTACTCAAATTGTCCTCTTCCCGTATTCTCTCTCTCTCTCTCTCTCTCTCTCTCTCTCACTCACACACACACACACACACACACACACACACACACACACACACACACACACACACAAATTTTTATCATTGATCCTCAGTCTTGTTATCCTCTGTGATGATGCTAGTCAATTATTGTCTGACGTTAACATCAGCATCATTGTGCTTTTCGTTTGTAAATATGAAGTTGTTCTACCAAACAGTGGCAGAAGAAACCAGCTAACAGCTCTAATTTAATTATAAATGGACCAAAGACTTTGGAGGCAATTGCATAAATATTTCAGATAAGAAAGAAATAATGCACAATTCTTACTCAATATGGGTCCAAATTGAAGGGATCTGTAGTGAATATTGTTATTAAAACCCCAGGAAGCTACAGCATTTGAAGAGTTTGGCTGTCGGTACAGGTGTTTTAGTTGAAAAATTTCAATTGCTTTCATGCTAAAAGTTACTTACCTTTTGACACCATGCTTCTCTGTCTTGATTGTAATCAAAACAAAATGTTACTTGCACATATTAGCTAAGTTGTACCAGTTGTGTTTATTGCATTAAGAAAATAATAGAGACCAATTTCACTTTCAGATTACCTTTAGCTCAAAGTCGACAAAAATTCAGTTCAATGGACTTGGACCTTCGTCAAGAATTCCATTCAAAGATGGAGAAGATGGGTGAGAAATATGAAATGGATGGCATTGTTTATGCGTCATTTACACTGCAGCACGGCTTCCGTGGCAGATATTGTGCAGCTGATGTTGTTTATGCTATGTTGGCATTGTTGGAGCATACGGTATGTTTTCATTTGGTATTTAATTGTGTCATTAAACAGGCACAAATAATACACTTCTTGCTACTTCATCAGAGAGACAGAGATTTGTAGACAAATTGTGAAATATTTTTTGTGAATATTGTAGAAAATTTTAATGTAACCTTCTTCATTTTGCATTGCTGCAATCTGAAAGATGCCTACGTGGTAAGTGTTATGTTAGTTTCTGTTAGTTTATTTCTACCTACTTGATATAAAGCTGTGCTGGATGTTGGTGATTTGTGTTGCATTCTGGTAACCCAGTTGACTTATTCTAGTATTCATTAATAAAAATCCTATTTTTTGTAATCTGTTGATGAGCTGATTGATAAATTTATTATTTGATGTAATAATGAATGGAACATTCTGGTTGAGAATAACAGGTTATTTAGGAATAAAGAGATGACTCACAGGAAGGTAGAAACGCTGCGTTGTTGACAGATACACAAAAGATACAGAACTTTGTTTTGCTAGCTTTTGGAATGAAATTCCTTTTTCAAGCTGTAGGAGACACACACACACACACACACACACACACACACACACACACACACACACACACACACACACCTGTCTACCCACATTGTGCTCATTCAACTGCAACCTCTTGCCTGGTCCACGGTGAGTGTACTGGGGTGAGGTGGGGGTGCAGGTTGGGGTGAGGCAAGGGATGAAGAGAGGCAGGGAGCAGGTTGAGGGGAAGTGGCTTGTGGGAAAGTGGGGAGCCATCTGTGGTCTAGCTATGGGTGCAGGTAGAGGGGACATGTGGCAGACTGCTGAGCATGCCATTCCACAGACTAGGGTGTGAGATGGCAGCACACAACTAGCTGACGCACTGCAAGGGGGTAATAGGAAAGGAATGGTGTATATATACACACACACACACACACACACACACACACACACACACACACACATACACACACTATTTGGAGGGGGGGAGGGGGGGGGGAGTGATGTGATACCAGTCAGTTATGTGGTATCATTTCTTCAATGTCAATATGTGGTGCAGATAAACTGACTGTGCGAGATGGTGCTGGTTAGCTCACTGAACTCACATTTGGGAGGACAGCGGTTCAAATCAGCATTGTGCTGATGAGGAAGTTTCTTGTGATTTCTCTTAAGTTGCTGAAGGCAAATGCTTCTTTGAAAGGGCATGGCCAATTTCCTTCCTTCTCAGTACCCAGTCCGAGCTTGTGCTCCTTATCAAATGGGACTATAAACTCTTATCTTCCTTTTCAAGAATTGTTTACTAGCTGATACCCATTTCTGTTCCCTTCCATTTTACTGCTTCTTGTCTGTCTCTTCATGCCACTTGTAGTATGTTTCTATGCTTGACATAGTTGATGAAAAGCAGATAATTTTTCTTCCCACAATGTTGCCTTCACAGTTAGAAAAATCAGTCTATTGCTTCATACAAGCTCCCAAATTACGTTTTTGTACACTTTATTTTTCACCCATCATCCATGTTACAAATTTTTAGCCTTATAACAGTTTTGTTCTATGTGTTCATGTAGAACTTCTTCTTCATCTTCATATTATTGTATTAATTGCTATTTTCTGAACATGCCATGCTTTCATAAAACTTCCTTTTTTTACATTTGGTTCTTACTCCAATTTTGCAGTCCTACAAATAAATATGTGTTTAAAAATTAGTTCTCTAAATTTACCTAAGAGCATGTAAAGAGAAAAATGTCATGTTTCTCCCAAGAATACTTACATAAACTCCCTAAGCTTTCTATTGTGTGAACTATATTGTTACAGCCATGACAGCACACCTGTAAATTTCATCAGTTTGTTTCAAGATATAACATTGCAAATGTTCCAAGGGATAAAGAAGTTCTTCTTTACACACTCCAGAATTATTTTAATGCCTAGCTTGTAATTCACAGATGCTGAATTAATGATCTGATTTTTTGCAGGGAAAGGATCGGTTGCCTGCTGACTGCTTCATGGATGCATTAGATTGCCTCTCAAGGTTTGATTTCAGTGCTTTGAAAACATATTATTTTTGTAATTTGATTTTCTTAACCTGAAATATCTTGTTTGTCCAATTTACAGAAACAAGAGAGATGTACTGGAGGATGGAATAGAGAAGGCAAAAAAGTTATTAATGTGTATTTTCAGGCATGTTCAATCTATGCTTGAAATGCGATTGGTAATATCAGCAGGTCCATTTCTGTACATGGTTCTTCAAGAGGTAAGATGGTTTCTCATATTGATAGTAAGTTCGAGTTAATCTTCCTATTGATTTTATTATTTTTATTATTAGAATTCTAAGCTATAATTGCCCATTCTTACTTGCTTTGTGGCACATAATAAGCCAATTACAGACAACTGCAAATACTGCAAAGTCTTTGTAATAAGAACAATATTACAATAAGGTACATTCAAGATTTATTAATCTATAGCTTGTGGAACAGGAAGCTCCTGCCTCAGAAACTTAAAAAATGTGAGTAATTGGCACAAGGACAAAACCGTGTTTTGATTATATTTGTGTAGGAGTGGTGTATATATGTAATTGCTCCACCCAACAAATTTAGAAGAATAGTGAAGTACTAAAAGTCAGTAACAGACAGACATGGTTGTCATACAGCCAAACAAATATCATCATTGTCTTATTATAGAACAGCTTCTAGTGAGCTAAACCTAAGTGCTTGCTGAGAGAAAATGGTTAATAAAATATCCAAAGATTGATTAACACTTAGATGCAAATAAAAGCAAAGTCCACAAGTAGCTAAGTAGATAGAGAACGCACAAAATTATATGTACTGAGATAATGACAGATGATCTTCGTGGTAGGGTGGCTCTTGAAATTCATTATTGTGTTGAAGTTGGTGGGTTGTTCCCCCTCCCTCTTTCAGTTGGCAGAAATCCCAATACAGTTGACAGAAACATTTACAAATATATTGAAACAAAACTCTTTAACTTTCAGAATCACAGATTCCTCCTTTAAAAGAGTAAGAGGAATAGTCTGTGAGGTCTGTTTCTATGATTCAAGTGTGCTTCTGTTGCCTGGGAATTGTGCACTCTGATGGTATATAATGTCCAAGGCATATGTCTTTGTGATTTTAAATTTCGGAATGAGATTTTCCATTTTATACAGTGTGTTTGATGTTTCATCACATATTATTTTCTCTCATGCTCCAATACTTTTGTTTCAAGTAAGGTAATTCTGAGCTTCCCATCCATGAGAATACAGACTTCAATGATCTATTAGCAGTATGCCTATCAGTTCTAGTATGTGTCAGATATGCTGAAGTGAAGATGATTTGACTGCTCGTATGAGATACCACATCCAACCACAATTTAATGCAAAAATGTGCAGTGAAACAAAGGAAAGTCACTGTGTTGTTTATAATCCTAGAATTAATGACTAATTATTTTTGCTCAAGCACTAATGTGTTGGTAAATGGAAATAAAAGTAGCATGTGGAGTAAGAACTGACGAAATCATGCCTGTGGAAATATCTGGTTATTGAACCAATAGTTAACCTTCAGTTTTATAGTAAAAGAAGAGGCCAACCTTTGAACTGGACAGAGATACTTTCTATCTTTGCAGACCTTCTCCTTGCTGTTTTCAGAAAATCCTAAAAAGAGGAACTAGGCATGGACTAGAACTAGTAAACACATCTCAGTTATACACTGTATCCAGTAAGAGCTGGGATATCTGTTTTGTACTCCTTCCCTTGACACAAATATTTGTTGTATGTTGTTGTTGTTGTTGTTGTTGTTGTTGTGATCTTCAGTCCAAACACTGGTTTGATGCAGCTCTCCATGCTACTCTACCTTGTGCGAGCATCTTCATATCTGAGTAACTACTGCAATCTACATCCTTCTGAATCTGCTTACTGTATTCATCTCTTGGTCTCTCTCTTCGATTTTTAGCCCCCCCCCCCCCCCTTCCCCCTCTGTGCTTCCCTCCAGGAATAAATTGGTGATCCCTTGATGCCTCAGAATATGCCCTACCAACCGATCCCTTCTTGTAGTCAGGTTGTACCACAGATTTCTTGTCTCCTCAGTTCTATTCAGTACTTCCTCATTAGTTATGTGCTCTACCCATATAATCTTCAGCATTCTTCTGTAGCACCACACTTTGAAAGCTTATATTCTCTTATTGTCTAAACCCTTTATCGTCCGTGTTTCACTTTCATAGGCGGCTAAACTCCATACGAATACTTTCAGAGAGAAATTCCTGACACTTAATTCTATACTTGATGTTAACAAATTTATCTCCTCAGAAATGCTTTTCTTGCCATTGCCAGTCTACATTTTATATTGTCCCTACTTTGACCATCATCAGTTATTTTGCTTCCCAAATAGCAGAACTCATCTACAACTTTAAGTGTCTCATTTCCTAATGTAATTTCCCCAGCATCACCTGATTTAATTTGACTACATTCCATTATTATCGTTTTGCTTTTGTTGATGCTCATCTTATATTCTGTTTTCAAGACACAGTCCATTCCACTCAACTGCCCCTGCAAGTCCTTTGCTGCCTTTGATAGAATTACAATGTCATCGGGAAACCTCAAAGTTTTTATTTCTTCTCCTTGATCTTCAATTCCTACTCCAAATTTTTCTTTTGTTTCCTTTACTGCCTGTTCAATGCACAGATTGAATAACATTGGACATAGGCTACAACTTTGTCTCACTCCCTTCTAAACCACTGCTTCTCTTTCATGCTCCTTGGGTCTTACAACTGCCATCTAGTTTCTGTACAAATTGTAAATAGGCTTTTGCTCCCTGTATTTTACCTGTGCCACCTTTAGACTTTGAAAGAGAGTGTTCCAGTCAACATTGTCAAAAGCTTTCTCTAAGACTACAAATGCAGGTTTGCCTTTTCTTAGCCTATCTTCTAATATATGTCATAGGGTCAGTATTGCTTCGCATGTTCCTTACATTTCTCTAGAATCCAAACTAATCTCCCCTGAGGTTGGTTTCTACCAGTTTTTCCATTCTTCTTTAAATGATTCATGTTAGTATTTCGCAACTGTGGCTTCTTAAACTGATAGTTTGGTAATTGTCTCACCTGTCAGCACATATTTGCTTTGGAATTGGAATTATTATATTCTTCTTGAAGTCTGTGGGTATTTTGCCTGTCTCACGTCTTTCTCACCAGATGGAAGAATTTTTTGTCATGGCTGGCTCTCTCAAAGTTATCAGTAGCTCTGATGGAATGTTGTCTACTCCTGGGGCCTTGTATCAACTTACGTCTTTCAGTGCTTTATCACGTTCTTCACGCAGTATCATATCACCCTTATCATCTTCATTTTCTCCTCTTCCACTTCTATGATATTGCCTTCGAGTACATCTCCCTTGTATAAACCCTGGTGCAAGTCTTTCGTGTTAACGCCACTTCGGTGACTTGCGTGTCGATGAGGATGAAATGATGATGATAAGGACAACACAACACCCAGTCCCTACCAGAGAAAATCTCCGACCCAGCCGGGAATC
The DNA here is from genome assembly GCF_023864345.2 of Schistocerca serialis cubense. NCBI lineage: Eukaryota > Metazoa > Arthropoda > Insecta > Orthoptera > Acrididae > Schistocerca > Schistocerca serialis. The sequence goes on along the minus strand of NC_064646.1, from coordinate 444,157,738 downwards.
GAACCCAGGCCGTTAGGTATGACAGTCCATTGTGGTGACCACTCAGCTACCAGGGGCAGACATTTTGTGTTTATAAATGTGTCTTCACCTGACCAGAACTCATGTTCCTCCTGCCACCAAACTTCACTAACTCCCACTATAACTAACTTTAACATACCCATTTCGCTTTTTTAATTTTCTAACCTTCCTGCCCGATTAAGGGATCTGACATTTCACACTCCGATCTGCAGAACTTCAGTTTTGTTTCTCCTGATAACAATGTCTTCCTGAATAGTCCCTGCCAGGGGATCCAAATGGGGGGACTTTTTACTTCTGGAATATCTTACCCAAGAGGATGCCATCATCATTTAACCATGCAGTAGAGGTTCATGCCCTCGGGAAAAATTATGGCTGTAATTTCGCCTTGCTTTCAACTGTTCACAGTATCACCACAGCAAGGCTGTTTTAGTTGCTGTTACAAGATCAGATGAGTCAACCATCCAGACTGTAGCTCTGCAACTACTGAAAAGGTTGCTTCCCTTGTTCAGTAACTGCATGATTGCACGTTTGTTTAGCCTCCCAACAAATACCCCTTCGCTGTGCTTTCACCTACGGTATGGCTGTCTGTATCACTGAGGTACACAAGCCTCACCACCAGTGGCAAGGTCCATGGTTGAAGCTGTTGTACGTACATGAACTTTACATATTTCTTGAAGGAGCCTTGTGGATCGGAAATGCCCTTATCACTGGGTTTCTCATAAAACAGTTTACAAAAGAAAGAGAATATACAGCACTTCTGTGGCAGCTACTGTGCTACAGCTCTGAGATTGGTACGCCCACTACTCATCCATAGCCTTCAAATTTTTACTGGATTTAGGAGCCAAGAGGGAAAGAAAAAGTGTGCCAATAGTTCACAAAATTAATCTAAAAGAGTGCACAATGAAGAGTACCAGGTTCATTCAGAAGTCCTATACCGTCAGCCAATGTTCTGAATCTCAAAACGATATTACAAGAAGTTACAAATACTAACAAAGAGATAGAGGGGCTGGCCAGTACTTACCTCAGCTCAGTACAGCCGATAGATACACATAAAACAGAACTGAAAATTTACATTCCTAGCTTTCGGAACTTTGTTCCTTCATCAGGGAGGAGAGAGGGGAAAAAAGGGAAGAAGGGAAAGTGGATTCAGTTACTCACAACCCAGGTTATGAAGCAACAGGGAAAGGTAAACAGGGAGGGTAGCAAGGATGGAGGCATGGTTGTCAGAGGGAAGCTTCCCTCTGACAACCATGCCTCCATCCTTGCTACCCTCCCTGTTTACCTTTCCCTGTTGCTTCATAACCTGGGTTGTGAGTAACTGAATCCACTTTCCCTTCTTCCCTTTTTTCCCCTCTCTCCTCCCTGATGAAGGAACAAAGTTCCGAAAGCTAGGAATGTAAATTTTCAGTTCTGTTTTATGTGTATCTATCGGCTGTACTGAGCTGAGGTAAGTACTGGCCAGCCCCTCTATCTCTTTGTTAGTATTTGTTTCATATCTTACAAGAAGTTACCACTGATGTCAAGAAGAGGAGATTCCTGTTAAAAAACTGGATAGTGCAGTTCTGTTTAATGACTTTGAGATCACTACAAATTTCACTAAAAGGATGAAGATCTGCTAATAGTGAGTGAAATATTTCTGCAGCACAGATATAATTCTGTGTTGTGCATTGAAATGAATTAATGGTTTTAGATAACTTATTTCTAGTTGTGTAGGCATTTATTTCCTTTTTATCCATTTCAGATGGATCAATGAAACATACATCAGTACGATTCATCAATCAACCTGAAATGGTATTTCAATAGTATTTCAATTTATTTTGCACTCTTTCTTTGTTTTTTGTATGTTATTCATATAAGAATGTGATAGGGATAATGTGTCAAAAGAAGAGATAGGAAATGGTGCTTGTGTGCACTGACATATGCATATTTTAACATTTTTTTGAAGCCAATTGCAAACAGCAGTAATGTACTTTTTAAATACTTGTCACACTATTAATTGTCTTTTATTACTACCAATTTTAATATTAATTCCATCATCATTTGATATCGGCATTCAAAGAAACAAAGCAGGAAATATATAGAAATGCACAAATACTAATCAGTTGTATGTTGGTGATATACAAAGTAATACAAAAATATCAATTGCTAATCACCTATCATAGCATCCATCAAAATGGAATCCATATATGAAGGGCATTCAATAAGTAATGCATCACATTATTTTTCTCAGCCGATTTCAGTTGAAAAAATGTGTTATTTGTTGTTGGACATCATGGAATATTCCTGCTTCACCCCCTATAGTTTAATGAAGTTACAATAGGTGGCAGTGCTAAAGGTAGCCTCTGAAATGAAGATACATTCCAGGAAAAGAGCTGTCATTTAATGTCTTTTGGTGGAAAATCAGTGTATTGCAGATAATCATAGGCTCTAGCAGAGGGTCTACGGAGACCTGGCAGTGAACAAAAGCACAGTGAGTTGTTGGGTGAGGCATCAATCATCATCGAAACAAGGCTACGCAAATCTGTCTGACCTCCCACGTGCCAGCCGACTGCACGCAGCTGTAACTTCTGAAGTGTCTTCATCACCACAAAAATGCAAACAATGTTCTCCTTCTCCGTGACAACGTAAGGTGCCCTACAAGTCTGTGCAACTGAGAGGAGCTCACAAAACTTCAGTATACTATTCTTCTGCATCCACCCAGCTTCTGACTTCCATAAGTTTGGCGCAATAAAGGCTACACTCTGCACGAAATAGTACATGGATGCTGGGGAGGTTATTGATGTAGATGGACGTTGGGTATTATGTCGACTAGTAGAATGGTCCCGTGTAAATGTACACACGCTCCCTGTGAGGTGGTGTAAGGTCGCAAAATTGTGCAGGATTATGTTGAAAAATAGGATTGTGTAGCCAAAGAGTGGGACATAATATGATGTATTAGAATCCTGAATAAAACCAGGTTGCTTTCAGAAAAAAGTGTATTGCATTATTTATTGAACGCCCGTTGTCATACTTGTCTCATCTACATTGTAACACACATACATAAACCCACCTGGTATCTTAGCACAAGAGAGGATGTGATCCATTATAAATTACAGTAATGACTGATCATCAGCTAATTGTACACGCGTCAGAGAATATAAAACGCAAGGTGTTTTACTTCATGTATTCAGTATTCAAAATTGTTACACATTTCATATGTTCATTGGTGTTACACATAATTACAGAATAAAAGCTTACAATAGATTACAAGTCGGTAGTAAAATTAAAAAAAAAAAATAGTAATAATTCAGAATCAATGTAAGATTAATATAGAAAAGTATATAGGTGTGGTTAATTTGTAAAATATATATATATATATATATATATATATATATATATATATATATATATATATATTTGTGAATTAATTACACAGAAGTACATGCTTTTCATGACATTCAGTGTCAATGGGACAAAACAAGGAATAACTGTAAAATAAAAAACAAAGAATAAGCACAATATAGCACGTAACCATGGAACTCCCATACAGTGTGCATCACTGTACCACAATGTGTGTGTATGCTATGGGATAAAAAGTATCCAAACATCCCCAAAAGCATACGTTTTTCATATTAGGTGCATTGTGCTGCCACCTGTTGCCAAGTACTCCATATCAGCGACCTCCGTAGTCATTAGACAACGTGAGAGAGCAGAATGGGATGCTCTGCGGAACTCACGGACGACTTCAAATGTGGTCAGGTGATTGGGTGTCACTTGTGTCATACATCTGTATGTGAAATTTCCATACTCCTAAACATCTCTAGGTCCACTGTCTTTGATGTGATAGTAGAGTGGAAATGTGAAGGGACACATACAGCACAAAAGCGTACAGGCTGACCTCGTCTGTTAACTGACAGTTGAAGTGGGTCATATGTATAATAGGCAGACATCTATCTAGACCATCACACAGGAATTCTAAACTGCATCAGGATCCACTGCAAGTACTATGACAATTAGGTGGGAGGTGAGAAAACTTGGATTTCATGGACGAGCACAGCTGCCCATAAGCCACACATCTTGCCGGTAAATGCCAAACGACACCTCGCTTGGTGTAAGGAGCGTAAATATTGGGTGATCGAACAGTCGAAAAACGTTGTGTGAATGACAAATCATGGTACACAATGTGGCAGTCCAATGACAGGGTGTGCATATGGCGAGTGCCCGGTGAACGTCATCTGCCAGCATGTGCAGTTCCAACTGTAAAATTCAGAGGTGGTGGTGTTATGGTGTGGTTGTGTTTTTCGTGGAGGGGGCTTGCATCCCTTGTTGTTTTGCGTGGCACTATCACAGCACATGCCTACATTGATATTTTAAGCACCTTCTTCCTTTCCACTGTTGAAGAGCAATTCAGGGATGGCGATTGCATTTTTCAACATGATCAAGCACTTGTTCATAATGCACAGCCTGTGGCGGAGTGGTTACACGACAATAACATCTGTGTAGTGGACTGACCTCCACAGAGTCCTGACTTGAATCCTATAGAACATCTCTGGGATGTTTTGGAATGCCGACTTCGTGCCAGGCCTCACTGACCAACATTGATACCTCTCGTCAGTGCAGCACTCCGTGAAGAATGGGCTGCCATTCCCCAAGAAACCTTCTAGCACCTGATTGAATGTATGCCTGTGAGAGTGGAAGCTGTCATCAAGGCTAAGGGTGGGTCAACACCATATTGAATTCCAGCATTACCAATGGAGGGCACCACGAACTTGTAAGTCGTTTTTAGCCAGGTGTCCAGATACTTTCGATCACATAGTGTATATATAGTGGGACGGACACACACACACACACACACACACACACACACACACACACACACACACACACACACACACACACACACACCTCCCCCACTCCCATGAATGACAGCGATATTTCTCTTTCTCGTTAAATGTGACTTGCTGTCCAGATCGCGTTCTCACACCTTTCTTGAAACTCTGGAGCTTCTCCTTGGGATTGGCATGTTGTTCTAGCTGTGGGGTGGTAGGCCTGCTGATGTTTCCTGCATGGCAGCATGCGATGTTTGTCGAGGCTCCTATGTAGCTTGTCATGGGGAAGGATCTTTAGTTGCTGCCTGTCCCTTCTTCGTGTTTCTTGATGTCAGTTCTTTTTTCTTTTGGCTGTGAATCTTTAAATGCTAATTTGATATGGTCAAGTACAACAGTGTTAGGTTGTCATGGATCTCGATTTAGAAACTGTCATTGCCTCGACTGATTACTGTACATGGAGCTTCATAGGGGTGTTGCAGTGGTCCGCGTACCACATCATTGTGCAATAGCACTTGAAAACAGATTGCTAAATCCGCAAAGACAAATGTGCAGCGTCGTGTTTGTTCCCAAGATTGTACTGGACAAAACTGACATGTGGGATAGCAAATTAGGGCCTGAAAGAGTTAAGCCTCAAATTGGCTTCCTTGATCTGTCATTATGCTCAACAGTACACCAAAATGCGCAATCCGTCCATTGAAAAATGTTTTCGCCACAATGTCTTTAGTGATGTTTGCCATCTTGACATCTTGAGTATCTGTCAGCAATTGTAAGCCAGTAACTGCAGCCTTCAGACATTAATTGTGGGCCTACAAAATCCATGTGGACATTGTCAAATCACCGGTTAGACAGTATAAATGTACCTAGTGGTGCATTGACACAAGGGGACTAATGACCTCAGCAGTTGAGTCCCATAGTGCTCAGAGCCATTTGCATTGACACACAGTGTGATTTTGTTCTTTACACAGGCCATGCATTGTTGGGTATATGATTAGCAGTCAGTGTTCGTGCTGGGCCAGATGAAAGATTGTTTAACCGCCTTTGTGGTTCATCACTCTAGGATGTGCTAGATTGTGCAATGAAGCGATTGCCTGGGCTTGAAATAGCTGCACAACAAATGGCTGAGGCTTTAGCTTGGTAACATCTTAGTATAACTCCATGTTAGTGCATGGTATTGTCACTTTTTGTAGTTGGAAATCTGATTGTTGCACAAGCCATGTATGCAGCTCCTCATCCATGCCATGACATCAAATTCAATAGCTGCAGCTCAATTACATCCATTGCCTCAATATGTTAAGTTTGTCTTGCATGTAGATGATGTTGGTTGTAAATTGGCCAATGTAGTCAATATGCCTCAGTTGTCTTGGCAATGTCTTTCTTGGCTTCACTTTGAAGGCATATGTTAATGGCTTATAGTCCATAAGGATACTGAAATGGTGGCCTTCCAAAGAATGCTTGAATTTTTTTACTGCAGTGTAGGCTGTGTACAGCTGACAATCATACATCGCCAACTTCTGCTGTGAGGGTGACAGCTTTTGACTAAAGAAAGCGAGTGGATTATCCTCTTCTGTAACACTGCTCCAGCTATGTTAGCAGAAGAATCAACTATTAATGCTAACAGTGTGTTTGCTTCAGGGTGTGCTAGTAGAGCTGCATCTGCTAGTGCTGTTTTGATAGCACCGAAGACAGACTCTGCCTCGTGTGTCCATTGCAGTCTGTTGTTTGGTCAATGTGCACCCTTTAGGAGTTATTCAGTGGTGCTATTATTGATACATGATGTGACGAAAACTGCTGGTAGAAATTTATTACACCAAGATAACATCGCAACTGCTGACTTGTAACCAGCTGTGAGTATTCACATATGGCTTCCACCTTGTCTTGTGGTGGTCAGATGCCATGTGCATCCCCTGTGTAGCCAAAAAAGTGGACTTCTTGATGCCAAAAATATGTTTTGATGCATTCACTGTTAGTCCTTTTGTATCCAAATATTCAAACAACTTTGTCAACTGCTGTGTGTGTTCCTTTTCAGATGTAGATGTAATGAACATATTGTCTCTATCTATACATAACAAAATTCTGGATCACATGTTATTTTGTCCATGAATCACTGAACAGTCTGTGCTGCATTACAAAGCCCAAATGGCATTTGTTTGAACTCAAACAAAGAAAACGATGTGGTGACAGCCATGTTAGGAATGTCTTTAGGAATCTGATAGTTAGGGACTGGAAAATGTAGCATGTATTTTTGGTAAAATTCACATCTATTTTTTGCAAATTTTGCATCTATTTTTGTCGAACTTCTCATCTATTTTCTTTGATAGTATATGATTAGACGCACAAATTTAAAATGTTGTCACACTACATGAGTGAAGACAAACAAATTATTAGTTCTTTGAAATATACTGCTAAAAAAAGTTCTGATTTGGAACTTTTGTTGGAATGTTTGCTTTTGCAAAAACTTGAACACCTTTTTCTTCAGAAATGGCATTTCTTTTCTTTGTTTGGGTGCATTTAAGCTATCAAATATGATTGTTCTATTGAAAAGCAGAAGCTTCTTCCCACCAGTTAATTAAATGCGTCTCCGGTATAAGGTATTTCTGGACATTATTTGTCTTGTCCTGCCCATTTTGAAGATTTAAAAAATCTAAAGACTACTAATTTCAATCTTTTGTAGGCACTCATAGTCCTTCGACCCATGCTTGTCAACGCTACAGTTAGAACTTGTCAACATTTACTGTTGAAGTAGAACCGAATGTACGACAACTCAATGTTAATGTTAGGGGAAGAATTTCGGAGCCATCAAAAAATGTTAGATTTTGTTTTCCAATCACTTTAGAGCAGAGGGTGGGCGCCATAGGCTGTAGTCGCAGATGGCCATGAGCGTAAACAAGACTAGAATTTTGACCATCACAGGGGAAGGAGCAGTGCGGGGAAACAGGCCCCGCCTCCATTTCGCTGGGCAGCAGCCTCCAGCAGAACTAACTCATTGTCATAGGGATCACCAATCTCTTCTGGTGGTGTAAGGGTCAAAATCGAAATCCATGATGGACCAGAATTAGTGGTTTCACTTATTTTGAAATAAGAAGAGAAATCAATGAGAAACACACAACACAAAGCATTTTGCAACGGCTACCGCGCAATTGCTGGTTGAAGTTAGTGCGCATTGTTAACAAAGTAGTTCAGGCAGTATTCAACGCAACTACAGTTCAAAACATCTGCCTCCTAATATGTAATGTTAAAACTGCCCGCATCATACTACCTTTCGAGCTTTAGCTAACAAATAATAGTAAGTGTTTCTTTCTTTTAAAATGCTAGGTCCCATAACTAGTACTATGTTGCATTATGGATGTGGATCTTAAATAGACCACCGAGCGAGGTGGCGCAGTGGTTAGCACACTGGACTCGCATTCGGGAGGACGACGGTTCAATCCCGTCTCCAGCCATCCTGATTTAGGTTTTCCGTGATTTCCCTAAATCGCTTCAGGCAAATGCCGGGATGGTTCCTTGGAAAGGGCACGGCCGAATTCCTTCCCCATCCTTCCCCCACCCAAGCTTGCTCTCCGTCTCTAATGACCTCGCTGTCGACGGGATGTTAAACACTAATCTCCTCCTCCTCCTCTTAAATAGACCATTTAACTGTTCACAATTGGCGTGGCACCAGGTCATTGAGGGCATTGATACATTGTTGCATTCATACACTTTATTTTGCAAGTAGTCTCTTGCGCAAATTATCTTTCCAAATTGGGATTCGCCAGATTATGTAAAATGCCATAACTGATAACGTTTTTGACATTGTATGCATAAAATAAAGCTATTTCAAACTGTCTCTGATAAATAGCTCATCTGGATACAATTCGCTATGAAACAGCACCTATTAAGTTATTTCGGGTTTTAGCGTTTTGAGGCAGAATTCACATCTGTTTCGCATTTATTGCAAAATGCAAATTTTTCCTGGCCCGTACTGATAGTATACTCTGACCAAATCTATTGTTGAAAAAATTGTTTTGCCTTGTACTCCGGCAGAGAAATCCTCTGTATGTGGCCCAGGATATCTGCTCAGAATGGTTCTCGCATTCAGTCGCTGGTAATCACCATAAAGGTGCCAACCATTGTCCTTTTTGGGTACCCTGTGAAGCCGCTACTTCAAGAACAGCAGATATGTTCAGCTGACATGCTATGGAACTCTTGTGTGATAATTTGTAATTTATCCAATGCTAAACTTTGAGAGCGTGCATAAGTTGATGGTAGTGAGGACACAATGAATTGCGAAGTGTTTGACAGGTGGTAATATTATTGATTGCCTGGTGATCTCCGGGAAACTTGTTAGTAGTCGTGTATATTTCATGTCCCCAGTTATCGCTTAATTGCTGCTGACATAGGTTAGGTACCAGATTGTAGAACACGAAGAAGTCTTCTGCTAGTATGGGGCGTGACGCTGTGATCATACTGCCACTCAAAGGTACGCCAGAGTCCAAGGTTGAGTAGTAAAGTGACGTGTCCATATGTCATAATCTTTGTAGCATTTGCAGCATACAGTCAACCATCGTCATGGCTGCAACATGGTAACTTTATTGCAGAATGCTCTGGTATTTCTGCTCTGGTGCCTATCAGGTACTGCACTTTTGAGTTCTGGTCCATAATAAACAAGCATGTGTTGCCAGGTGGATATGGTTGCAGCTGCTACTGTATGCGTCATGATTTGCTGTACACAGTGATGTACCCTTCCATATATCCTCACCAAATTTTCTGTGGTACAAAATATGTTGTGTGCCACTGGTGAAAGAATTCAACTTCTTGATCATGAACTTGTGCATTGCCTTTTCTGTGCTTTTTGTAGAACGTTCACTTGTACTGTAAGCTTAGCTAGTTGAGACAGTAGTGACAACAAAGTCTCTGAGGTTGAGTTATCTTGTGCATTAACCATCATCACGATCAGCTGTTTGTGCTATGCATTCAAATCTCCAGGACATGCTGTTAAAATCTTCTGGTAGTTGGGATAGCCATATATTGTGTAACACATCATCACTGACAGTATTACTTGCAAGAGTACGCAGACGACAAAGCAATTGTGATGGAGCTCTGTTACCTAATTCGGCTGTTTGTTGAAGCTTTTCCAGATACAGTGAAACCTTTGTTTTACATTTTTGTGCAGTCCAGATTTAAAAACCGCGAAGTTGAAAAAAATGCAGAATTGAGGAAAACATTAAAACCCTTCAAAGTATTACCTAAAACACATGTAATTGGCATATATGATTAAAAATTGCAGTCCTCTCCAATACTTTGAATAAATCTAAATGAAGGAAATTAAATGTAGAATGCAATGTTTATATGGTAATTTGTGGTGATGAATTTCATCAGTTTTTAAAATATCACAGATTTGTAACAACAAGTAGAAAATCGTCACAAAATTGAAGAAGGCATCTGGGTACAAGGCAATTGAGCTATTTTCCAGCATGGTATTCCACAAATTATACGTTCAAAACTCACATTTTTGACAGATCTTCCTTTGTGCTCACCCAGAAAAAATCAAAAATTGATTAATGTGTTGAATAAACCAAAAACATCCCAAAAGCTAAGTGGTTAAGCCATAGGCATAAATGCGGACATCTGCTTAATGATGTACTTTGTCTCCATTGCTGTTATTGTTTGATGCTTTTCTTATCAGCTGCACTTCATATGCTCACCACCATTTAAATGTTATTTTAGGCTTGATGAGAGAAACAGAGATGTGAAAAAATGAGTTTGATTCCTGAATTGACATTACAGGATTATTAGAAGTCGGCTCAGTGAATTTCTGAACACTATGTAAAACGTAAATTTGAAACAAAGCTCAGGTGCTACAGTTTTGCTTCATGACCTCTATCACTGCTACCAATCTTTACAATTTCCATTGTGTAGCGCAAAATGTATACATGAGGTGCATGTAATTGTTCAAACTGTATCGAGCCGGATTTGAAAAAAAAAAAATCTTTAAAATGTGCTGTCGCAAAACCCTTGTTCTATTTCCGTGTGACACCTCTGTCTAAGCATATCAGTTGCACGAAAAGTTTATTTTCAGCTCTTCACAAAATGCATTCACCCCTACCAGCACTCCTGTCACTGAAGGGCCACTCACTCTTTCCACACATCCAGTAGGTGAGCTTATTTTACGTATGTAAGTGTGGAGTGGTTGCTGGTCTGGCTATTGGGTGACTTAACAAGATGCCACCCAATAAAAGTTCACTAGCCAGAAATAGGCGACATATCCTCGATGATGACAGAGCGTATTTTTTGAGTCTCAGTATTTGAACATAAAAAGTTGACAATTGATATTGTTGCTGAATACAGTACACTGGAAATACTAAAAAAGATGAGACAGAGTTATAAGTGGCACAAGGAAAGGTTGTGGCTGGTCCCCTTCATCACATATTGGCCTGGTCCAGAACATTTCGCTTTCACTGTCTTTTTTTTCCATTACCGCTGCAACCTAGCAGTAGTTGTATCATAATTGCGCGGTGAAACTAAATTTTGCAAGTTGTGTTGGCAACACTGAACATCGATTATGTCAGCATTTCCTCTCTCATATCTGTCCTCTGCAGAACGATCTAACATATTCCCATAACTCTGCCACCATCCATGGTGTGAATAATCTGTCTGTTGTGCAACTTATAACTCGTTCAGTCACATCAAATGTCAATAGGAAGAAATGGGATGAAGTCAAGCAAGACGTCAAGTAAAAACTTAGAATCAAGGTAAACCCTACTAGGAAGAAATGTAAAATCAGGGAATGTTTAACATTGATCTTATGGGTTTTTCACAGGGGCTACGAATTGATGGTGTAGAATTTTGAAAAACATAAAATTGGAGACTGTGAAATCAAAGTTCCACTTTATTTAACTTCAGACTGTTGTGGTCACATAACCAATGCTTTCGTGATAGCAGCATATTGTTTGGTTCCCAGAGGCGTAAGATATTCTGTTATCGCAGTTAACGTTTAACTGTATTTCGTTTTATCTATCTGTGCTAAGATGAATTGGCACTCTAATTAAATGAACCGGGAAGGGGTTATGCTGCCAGAAAGGGGGTGATTTGATTGTAATCCTGCTGATAACTCCATTACTTGAGGCTGGCTTCGTAGGCATTGGTGAGGAATTCATCTTTGTGCTGAACAAAAAAATCAATGCAGCTTATGCATAAGTAACAGTCTTAGTTTTGATGTGGCATGGAATGTTGAAGCCGGTGCAGAAGGACTGTTATGCATGATCACATCATGAAAAGATTTATTTCCCCATGTAAAATAATTACACAGAAGTATGAAATTTGCATTGTGTTCAGTGTCAATGAGACAAAACAAGGAGTAACTACATAATCAAAAACAAAGAACAAGCACAATGCAGCATGGAACCATAGACTTCTCGTACAGTCTACATCACTGTACCGTGGAGTGCATATAATGGGAGTCACTGCATAGGTATGCCTGTCAGTGCTGACATGAATTTTTACTTTTTGAAATGTATTTTTGCTGGTTTATTTATTTTCTGTGTCTTGTGTTTATTTGATTTGTCTTCAGTGTCAGTGCGTTTCAGTTAGTGTGTTATATGTTTTGCAAGTAATGTTTCATGTGTTACCACAGGGCTCTATAGATGTGAAGATGTTTTCTCGTCCTCACAGTCTTGCATTGCTAGCACAGTTTGCACTGCAGGCTTATGTAGCTGTTTCCCGCAACAAGAAAGCTCATGGCCTACCCATGGTTGCCTCAGCCCCTCTTGATCCATCAGAAGGGACATGTCTTGTTGTTGGTGTTCCTCCGGTTTCAGAGGATTCACCTAAGAAGTAAGTATAAAATTTAAATATTTCAGTTATGCATGTTTTCCTGAATAAACTTGTGTGGAATGACAATGCACACAAAGTTTAAGCATTCACATTATTAAGAAATGTCCTAGTTCAGACTTGGCAGACTTATTGAGAAAAGGAGACTTTATTTACAGTACAAAAATTTCTGTGTTCCTCACATTTAGTCTGTAAGGATTACAGCTAGTGGAAATAAGTGATTCTCTTTCATATGTTCTAGTAAGTTTGAAATAAAAACTTTCAAATGTAGTGTCTGATAACTGCTTTTGTATATTTATTGAATTAATCATGAAAATGTGACATGTTTCTTATGTGAGAATATTGTTTTTACTTTTGTTGAGTGAGCTTCTTGTTAGTGCTTTGTTTTGGCCTGCTGTGAACCACACTATTTCTGCTCTGTCTTTGCTTGAGCTTTAAAGCACATCCATTGGTGTATTAACATTAGTATTATTATTATTATTATTATTTTACAGAGAATGTACATAATACATTATTAAACTTCATTCTCTATTACTTGCAGAGAATTGCACTTTAATAATGTAATTAGCCAATTTTCTGTAGTACATTATTATAAACAATTACGTTTTTTGTCTTTGTGTTTCCGATTAAGCACTGAGCTGCTTGTTCTTCAGCATTTATAGTGTGACTAATAATAGATGTGTTTCCGGTTATCCAACCATATTAATGATTCCATTCATTTGCACAATATTGGATACATCGATTCTTTGCCTCACATGTGGCTAAAATTTGATTAAGAAAAACATTGATGGTTGTTAATACATTTAGAATATCTTAAAGTTTCATTTAACATAACGTAGTAATAATATATCTAATATGTAAGTAGGACCTACTTCCAAGAGCTTAACACTACCAGTGCACATTTGCTAAGGTTTCGGACCAGTCATCACATTTGTGTTTGTTTAAAGCAGCTTTATTCTTATGATGAACAGAGTATAGCAACTGCTCAAAATTACGACTGTCAAACTGAATGTATACTTTACAGGAGTGCGTAAAGCGGTGACACTCTCTCTCAGATTCTCCACCATATATTTCCTTTTCAGTTTATAATGGAGTTCCATATTTCAATGATCACAGATTTCTTATCTACAAGTGCTCAGTTTAAGGTTGTTTACTATTTGTATAATTTTGGTATTAAAGATTTAGGCTACTCTTTATATATTATTTTGAGTGGCAGTCAATGTGTGGGGCCTTTAAAAAGAGTACAAGGGTTATTCAATAATTAAACAGACAAATGAACGAAGTAAGTCTAACAATTAAGTTCCATTTGCATTTCTGTCAGCAGCAGTGCTGCAATTGCAGTTCAGTACATGTGCGAATAGATACTTCGAGTCGTGGAGCAGGAGAGAACTCCATATTGAGTTTCCTGCATGTTTTTATACTGTATAGTGCTTGTTTAGAATGGCAAAGTTGATTGAAACTCCCATCACTCGTGAGATTAGACCTGTAATCCATTTTCTCAATGTGAAGAACACTAAACCAGTTGGCATTCATTGGCAGATTGGTGAGCTTTAAGGAGAAAATGCTGTGAGTGCTTCAGTGGTGGTGATGAAGTTGATCAAGTGCATGATGACAGATGAAGTGGACATCTATGTTTGGTTAATGAAGAGCTGGTTCATGCCATTTAAGAATTTGTAGAGGAAAGCCTTAAATTTACAGAATTTGATTGTTCTAAAACCTAACCACAAATTTCAGGATTGCTTTTTCTTGAAATTGTTCCCAAAAAACTGAATTTTTGAAAACTGTGTGCTCATCGGGTTCCAAAAACTCACAAAATACAGCATCTGGGCAATGCTTTTGGTGTTTTGACACATTACAATAAAGATAGTGGTGATTTTCAAAGCAAGATAATGACTGAGGATGACACTGGGGTTAGAAGTTGTCTAATGTCAAGTCATTTGTCCCCATTCTGTTTGCAAGTGGAACAGGAAAGGAAGTGACCAATAGTGGTACAAAGTACAGTCTGCCATGCACCGTACAATGTCTTGTGGAATATACAGGATGATTCAGCTGCCCCTATCTACAGGTTGTTTGCAACATGCAATGTATTCAAAAAACACTTCCTATGTGCAGACTTTTAGTCCTACAGAAAAACTGAACAGGACCTATTTGTAGGGAATTTAATGTAGTTAAATTTTGTACTGGTATATGTCTTCAATGGATGCTATGGGTTTTGAGTTCAAGAACAACATACAAAAGTGGCTTTCAAATGCGTTCTTCTTCAATAACTTGAAAACTGAGTGTCCAGTGAAGATGTATCCCAGTACAAAATAATTTAGATACTCTAAATTTACTATAAAAAGATACTGGTTTTTTTTTTTTTCATAGGACTAAATGTTTGCATGTAGCAAGAGAGAGAACATGAAAATGTCGCATTTGGTTTTTGGAGGTGTTGCGGTTGCATAAAACCCTTAGGTAAAGCAGATGAATCATCCAGCATATATAGATGTAGGTTTATGAAACTCCTCAATTTTGCCAAGCCTTGACATCTTGAAAAATCATGTTAAGTGTCTTTTGGGATAGACATGGCATTCTAACGGTGCATTTTTACCCCTAGGTGAAACAATCAGCGGGAAGATTTACTGTAAGACATGTGTAAAACTATATCATGCAATACAAAGTAAACACCACTGAGAGCCCACTAATGGTATTGTTTTCATTCATGACATGCCAAACAAATCATAACAACTCATACTGAAGTACTGGAACCAATTGGACTGACCTTCGTACCACTCTTGCCCCTAATGATTTCCATCTTTTTTGCACCTGGAAACGTTCTTTGTGGTCAAAAATTCAACAATAATTATCGGTTCAAAGAACATGTTACAATGTGCTCGAAAACACAGGCAGCAGCATTCTGTGAGAAAAGCATCCAAAAATTTATGCCATGCTATTACAAGTACATACAAAATGGTGAGAGATCTGTAGGAAGGTAGATTAAGATTTGTAGTTACTCATTTACCATGGCAGGAAAATACTTGGTCTTGGTTGAGAACAAAGTCAAGCCTGCACTAAAGAGGAAAAGCAAGCTGATGCTTGAATCCAATGCTCGTTCTCGTGTGGTACATTAATGCCAGCAGCTATTGACAAGGTTGGTTGGGGGCTCGTACCTCATCCTTATTGCACTCCTCACCTTTTCTCTCTATGGATTTTTATTTGTTTGGTCTGATGAAAGGAGCTTTGCATCACATCAACCTCAACAGCAATGAAAAGGTAATGAAAGAGAAAATATTAAATTTTCTTTGAGATAAAGGTAAAGAATTTTGTGCTGAAAGGCTAAGAAAACAGGACTAGTTTATAGAAAATGTGCAGGGGGGGGGGGGGGGGCGCATGCTTGAATAAAAAGAAAATTGCATCGATATCTAATAATAAACCACTTTTGCTGTACAGCTATTTGTTTGTATAATTATTGAATTGCGCTCATATTTGCATTACAATTCAGAAGTTATTCAGTTTACAAAGGCTGATGAAATGAGACTTTGTCTCTAGTATTTATTTAATACTAGCCATTTTAAATATGTTAATATTTTGTGGTCTCCGAGACATTTGATCTTCAGTTGTTGAAGTGTACATTGTGGCACAGACAAATGTATCAGTGTCATAGAAAGCATTTTTATCGTGGTTTGGATGTAACATTGAGATCGTGTTTGTGTATGAATCGACAGCCTTGATGTATTTCATGAAAGAAAACAATCTCATTTTTGGGCTGTAAATTTGCTTTTATTTGTTGTACTATTGGCCAATTTATACTAACTGCTGAATAGTGAAATGCTTAACTTGTATGACATTTTGAATCATTAAAACCTCATAAATGAAAAGTTACAAATTTGACATAAGGTACCTGCAGGCAGAATGCACCATGTTGCACGAAGTTGATGTGCAGATCAATTTCAGTCCACATGTAGAGCCACACATCTGTGTTACTGTGCTTTGTATCAAAGAGGATTGAATAATTTATGAATGTAAATAACTGAATCAACATTTATGTTATTACCTTATGGCTCTATGTTGTTCACCACTGACAAAGATGTGCAGCTCCATACGACCAATCAGGATGATGCCTCTCCATACCATGACACATCACCACCCAACCGGTCACTTTCCGTGATGTTCCTGTGGTTGTATAGGCTACCAGGTTCTCTGCAGTGTAATGTGGAGTGAGAATCATTTTACAAACTGAAGCGGGTTTCATCTGTGAAGAGCATATTCCTTCGTTCATCCGTGATCTGATTTTGATCTTGCCGACTCCTCAATACATGGGCCTGTCCCTGTGCTGGAGTGATCAGGATGCATACAGCAGGATGTTTATCAAACAGCTCTGCTGTTCTGAGTCTCCGTTACACAGTTTGTCAGAAAAACACCAACTGCTGAGGCAGCTGCAAGCTCTGCAGCCAATTGTTTTGCAGGTGTACTGCAATTTCATTAGGCCGTTATGGCCAGATATTGGCCCTGTTGTGCTGTGATTATTCGTGTTGACTTGTTATTGGCCTATGAGCAACATCTCCTGAATCGCAAAACAGGGACACTTCGTAGTGCATCCAAGGGTACCGAGTAGTGGTCTGTGTCTGCCCTACTTCCTGGTTACAGAGTGTATTCTCCCCTGCTAAACAGGGTCCAAATACATTTTTTGTGGCATTACAATCTCAGATTCACCAACTCTGCTCACTATGAACAGACAAACAAGACTGAGACATTAAGTTGTCTCATGCACTGTTTGTGTTAACTCTCTGTTATAAAAGTATTCATACCACAGAGTTCTTCTTTCCTACACTGAGTTAACAAATAGGGTTAGTAGGTAAGCATGTGCAGTGTGGTGGGTGATTCCTCACGTTTCCCCTTTTCATTTTCATGCTTTCGCGATTATGCTTAACTTTTCGATACTACTGTATTAACTTTGAGTATTTGTTTGACACAAGTGAAGACAGCTAATTATGGCTTCAGTCTGTAAGTCAATATAATCAGTGTATTACTTGAAGTTCACGCATAACATTATGACGTAGCAAATGGACATTGACTTCATCCTCAAGTTATGCTACATGTGGATCTTACACATATTTTACTTTCTGTTTCTGTCTTATTCAATACAGAACATACTCAAAAATAAAGATGATGTGACCTACCAAACGAAAGCGCCGGCATGTCGATAGACACACATACATACACACAAAGTTCAAGCTTTCGCAACCAATGGTTGCTTCGTCAGGAAAGAGGGAACGAGAGGGAAAAACGAAAGGATGTGGGTTTTAAGGGAGAGGGTAAGGAGTCAGTCCAATCCCGGGAGCGGAAAGACTTACCTTAGGGGGAAAAAAGGACAGGTATACACTCACACACACGCACATATCCATTCGCACATACACAGACACAAGCAGACATTTGTAAAGGCAAAGAGTTTGGGCAGAGATGTCAATAAAGGCGGAAGTACAGAGGCAAAGATGTTGTTGAATGACAGGTGAGGTATGAGTGGCGGCAACTTGAAATTAGCGGAGGTTGAGGCCTGGTGGGTAACGAGAAGAGAGGATATATTGAAGGGCAAGTTCCCATCTCCGGAGTTCTGACAGGTTGGTGTTAGTGGGAAGCATCAAGATAACCTGGACGGTGTAACACTGTGCCAAGATGTGCTGGCCGTGCACCAAGGCATGTTTAGCCACAGGGTGATCCTCATTACCAACAAACACTGTCTGCCTGTGTCCATTCTTGCGAATGGACAGCTTGTTGCTGGTCATTCCCACATAGAAAGCTTCACAGTGTAGACAAGTAAGTTTGTAAATCATGTGGGTGCTTTCACACGTGGCTCTGCCTTTGATCGTGTACACCTTCCGGGTTACAGGACTGGAGTAGGTGGTGGTGGGAGGGTGCATGGGACAGGTTTTACACCGGGGGCGGTTACAAGGGTAGAAGCCAGAGGGTAGGGAAGGTGGGTTGGGGATTTCATAGGGGTGAACCAAGAGGTTACGAAGGTTAGGTGGACGGCGGAAAGACACTCTTGGTGGAGTGGGGAGGATTTCATGAAGGATGGATCTCATTTCAGGGCAGGATTTGAGGAAGTCGTATCCCTGCTGGAGAGCCACATTCAGAATGTGATCCAGTCCCGGAAAGTATCCTGTCACAAGTGGGGCACTTTTGTGATTCTTCTGTGGGAGGTTGTGGGTTTGAGGGGATGAGGAAGTGGCTCTGGTAATTTGCTTCTGTACCAGGTCGGGAGGGTAGTTGCGGGATGCGAAAGCTGTTGTCAGGTTGTTGGTGTAATGCTTCAGGGATTCCGGACTGGAGCAGATTCGTTTGCCACGAGGACCTAGGCTGTAGGGAAGGGACCGTTTGATGTGGAATGGGTGGCAGGTGTCATAATGGAGGTACTGTTGCTTGTTGGTGGGTTTGGTGTGAATGGACGTGTGAAGCTGACCATTGGACAGATGGAGGTCAACGTCAAGGAAAGTGGCATGGGCTTTGGAGTATGACCAGGTTATCTGGATACTTCCCACTAACACCAACCTGTCAGAACTCCGCAGATGGGAACTTGATTTTCAGTATATCCTCTCTTCTTGTTATCCACCAGGTGTCAACCTCTGCTAATTTCAAGTTGCTGCCGCTCGTACCTCACCTGTCATTCAACAACATCATTCCTTCTGTACTTCCGCCTCGACTGACATCTCTGCCCAAACTCTTTGCCTTTACAAATGTCTGCTTGTGTCTGTGTATGTGCGGATGGATATGTGTGTGTGTGTGTGTGTGTGCGAGTGTATACCTGTCCTTTTTTCCCCCTAAGTAAGTCTTTCCGCTCCCGGGATTGGACTGACTCCTTACCCTCTCCTTAAAAACCCACATCCTTTCATCTTTCCCTCTCCTTCCCTCTTTCCTGACGAATCAACCGTTGGTTGCGAAAGCTTGACTTTTGTGTGTATGTTTGTGTTTGTTTGTGTGTTTATCGACATGCTGGCGCTTTCGTTTGGTAGGTCACATCATCTTTATTTTTGGATATATTTTTCCCAGGTGGAATGTTTCCCTCTGTTATATACAGAACATACTCACATTCATATGTGGCTCCAAACGTGGACTGACAAGATTTGCATATTACTTCTCATGCAACATTGGTGCCTAATATTACTGCATATTTAAATAGTGGTTATCATGGTCTAGGTGTAGTTTCTTTGACTAGCAATAAAATCATCTTGGGTCCTGTGTAAATTATGAATACAGATCATCACCGATGGTGGCCAAAGACTTTTAGTATAAGAAGTCACCTCATTCCACCAATGATCTTGTCAAAGAGCAAAGAGGGCAAGTGAGCAGACAGAAGTTCAGGCCACTCTCTTGCCCTTGGGGTGTAAAAGTGCCCCGAAAAGGCGTAAGAATCAGCTATGATCAATGGCATGAGGATGCATATGGCAATGGAAACTACTGCATTTAAGACACATAATGTGTTTCCAGAAGACATGTGGCCTGAAATTAAAAAAGTATCATGATGATTTCGCCATTGGCAAAAGATTCTGAATTGGCCCCTGTTCAGATCTCCAGGAGATGACTGTCAAGGGGGCAGTGACCACGCGAAAAAGATGGAATAATGAAAAATGGAATAACATTTTATGAGCCGAACTTAGTAGGAAAGGTAGAAAATATGAAAAGGAAAATGCAAAGGCTCAGTCTAGATGTAGTAGTGGTCAGTGAAATGAAATGAAAAGATGATGTTGATTTCTGGCCAGACAAAAGTAAGGAATATCAACGGCAGCAGAAAATGGTATAATGGGAGCAGAATTCATTATGAGTAGGAAACTAGGGTAGATAGTAAGCTGTTGTGAACAGTTCAGTGATAAGGTTGTTCTCATCAGATTCGACACAAAAACATCAACAACGATAGATCAGGTATACATGCCTCCGTCACAAACAGAAGTTGGAGAGATAAAGAATATTAAACTCATAATTCAGTATGTAAAAGGAGATGAAAACCTAATAATCATGGGAGATGGAACGCAGTTGTAAGGGAGGAATAAAACAGAGGGCTATGAGGGGAAGTGATCTTGGCAGAAGGAATGAAAAAGGAGAGACTAGTTGAGTATTGCAGTAAATTACCGATGGTAATAGCAAATCCTCTGTTCAAGTATAACAAGAAGAGGTATACTTGGAAAAGACCCGGAGGTGTGGGAAGATTCCAGCTGGACTACATCATGGTCAGACAGAGATTTGAAAATCAGGTATTGGATTGTAAGGCATACCTAGGTCTAGATCTACACTCAGATCACAGTTTAGTAATGTTGAAGAGGAGACTGAAGTTCAAGATTATTGTCCAGAAGAATCAATGTCGAAGGAAGCGGGATACTGAGTTACTGATGAATGATGAGATACAATTAAAGTTCGTTACGGTTGTGGATGCCACGGTAAGGAATACGAGAGTAGGCAATTCAGTTGAAGAGGAATGAACATCTCTAAAAATAACAATCATGGACATTTGACTGTCAGTTATAAGGAAAGTAACTATGAAGAAACCTTGGATAACAGAAGAAATATTTAAAGTGATTTAGGAAAGAAGGAAGAACAAAAATTTTCTGGGGAAGACAGGAATACTGCAGTATAAATTCCTAAGGAAAGACATTTAAAAAAAAATGAGATGGTTGTAAGAAAGATGTGAAGAAATCGAAAAATAAATGATCATCTGGACAACTGACTCAGCATATAGAAAAATCAAAACAATGGTTGATGAAATTAAAAGCAAGGGTGCTAACATTAAGATAACACTCTGTCGGATTTTCTAAAATCATTGGGGGTCAGTAATACTTAAACAACTGTTTTATTTGGTGTGTAGAATATATGGGACTGTTGGTGTACCATCGGACTTCCAGAAAAATATCTTTCACACAGATCTGAAGGTAGCAAGGGCATATAAGCATGAGATCTCTCACACTATCAGTTTGACAGCTTATGCGTCCAAGGTGCTGATGAGAATCATATGCAGCAGGATTGAAAAGAAAATTGAAGAAGCATCATTAAATTCTTCATTTGTGTGGATATATTGTCCGTAGTTGATTTACAGTTCTTGAGGGTATTTTCAAGTGGAAGTCACCGTAAGTAGAAATGAGCCTATTGTTAACGAACTGTTTTTCGATCTTAAAGCAAATCAAAATGTACAGACCACTGACAGTGCCTTACCTCTATAAAGTGAAATATGGCTAGTGAAAAAGATGTGCATTTTTTGTAGTTGCAATGATAGAACAAAAATACCATCAAGAAAATTGAGGAGCTGTTAGATGATGATCAGTTTCATTTTAGGAAAGATAAAGACACCAGAGAGGCAGTTCAACATTGCTGTTGATAGTGGAATCAAGACTGATGAAAATTCAAACTATCTTCATAGGATATGTTGACCTAGAAAAAGCATTCAACAGTGTAAAATTGTGCAAGATGTTTAAAGTTCTGAGAAAGATAAGACAGTAATATACAATATGTGCAAGAACCAAGAGGGAACAATAAGAGTGGTAGACCTAGAACAAAGTGCTCGGATTAAAGAGGTTGTAAGACAGAGTTGCAGTCTTTTGACCTTAGTGTTCAGTCTATACTTCAAAGAAGCAATGACCAAAATGAAAGGCAAGTTTCAGAGGGGATAAAAATTCAAGGTGAAAGAATGTCGGTTGTAAAATCATTGATGACATTGCTATCCTCTGTGAAACTGAAGAATTACAGGACTTGTTGAAAGAAATGAACACTCTAATAAGTACAGAATGTGGATTGAGAGTAAACTGGAAAAAGACAAAAGTAATGTGAAACATCAGAAATGAGGTTAATGAGAACCTTACGATCAAACTGTGTAAGCATGAAATAGACAAAATTAAGGAATCGTGCTACCTTGTAATCAAAATAACCCACGACGGACAGAGCAAGGAGGACATAAAAAGCAGAGTACCACAGGCCAAGAGAATTCTATTGGTATCAAATATTGCCCTTAATTTGAGGAAGTAATTTCTGAGAATTTACATTTGGAGCACAGCAATGTATGGTAGTGGACCATAGACAGTGGGAAAGCCAGAACAGAAGATAATTAAAGCATTTGAGACGTTGTGCTACAAAAGAATGTTGACAATTAAGTTGACTGTTAAGAAAGGGAGTAAGAATGTTCTCTGCAGAATCGGTGGGGAAAGGAGCATATGGAAAACACTAACAAGAAGAAGGGACAGGGTGATAGAATGTGTTAAGCTATCAGGGAATAACCTCCTTATTACTAGGGGGAGCTGTAGAGGGTAGAAACTAAAGGGGAAGACAGAGATTGAAATACTTCCAACAATTAATTGAGGACTTAGGGTGCAACTCTGAGATGATGAGATTAGCACTTGAGGGGAGCTCGTGGCAGGGCGCATCAGAGCAACATTGGTAACTCAAAGAAAAAGAAAAAGAAATGTAAATAATAGATGGTATTACATGCCTAATTTCTTCATCATTTATTATGTTGTTAAAATATTTGAACTGTTATACAAGTTAATATGGTTTTCTAGGTGCTTGATAACGAAGTTGGCCAGTAGCACAATAGATAAAAATTAAATTTATAGCCTAAAATGTTATTGTCTGATATTTGGTGTCATTTGTAATAAACATTAAATATAACGCATCATTTTAAAAAATAATGACTCACAACTCTTGATTATTAGTCATAGTCAGAATCAGTTAACTAACATTTTAATGATTTCCACAGTTCTCTTATGCAGCCTGTTTTTATTTTTTGTAGCTTCTTTGGGAAGGCATTTGAACAAGCTGCAATCAAAATACGGGCTCGAATGACTATGGATTGCTTTGACACATCAAGTGAGTAGAAAGGCTTATGCATAACTAACACATTTCACATGTTTATAGCAACTGTCTCTATACTGCAAATAGCAGCTAAACAGAACTCTGATGTAATTATTCAAACATTTTCAGTGGTGTGGTAATGTAGAATGTGATGTGTCTGTTTCTTATATTTTAAGTGGGTGAATCGTATATAATGGTGCCTGCCCGCGCATTAGCACCCCAGTTCTTGGATTCGGGCAGATACTTCAGTAGCAGATTGAATCTGTCTGGCAGATAAATGATGAGTACTGGTGTGCCAGGCAGCTTGGATGTGGTTTTTAGGCTCAAATCCGACAAGGGAATACATGATTCACAAACATTTCAACAAACGTATTCACATTTCCTCATGGGACACCACTAGACATATGCAGGTGTGAACTCAAATGAACCCCTGGAGGAAAGACAAAATTTCTTTTCATGAAATGCCACTAAGAAAATTTAGAGAACCAGCATTTGTGCCTGATTGCAAAACAGTTCTACTGCTGCCAATGTATATTTAGAGTGTGGACCATAAAGATGAGAAATTTGGACTCATAAGGAGGAAAACAGACAATTGTTTTCCTTGGCTCCATTTGTGAGTGGAACAGGAAATGGAGTGACTAACAATGGTACAAGATACCCTTCACCCCGTGCGGTTTTAGGTGCTACAGTCTGGAACCGCAGGACCGCTACAGTCGCAGGTTCGAATCCTGCCTTGGGCATGGATGTGTGTGGTGTCCTTAGGTTAGTTAGGTTTAAATAGTTCTAAGTTCTAGGGGACTGATGACCTCAGAAGTTAAGTCCCATAGTACTCAGAGCCATTTGAACCATACCCTTCACCACCCACCATTGCTAGATATATGCTGGCACATGAATGGTGCTTTCTAATAGGAATGTTAGAATAATTGAAGAGTGTGACATTTTTAAGGGATAATATTATGGCTGATGACACATGGTATCACAAGGGTGTATCATAAATTTGATGTGCAAAACACAGAATGGCAGTAAAATTTGTATTTCCATTTATGGCAGATTGTACTACAAAGGAGGGTGTGGAAATTGTGGAACATTCCCCCCTCCCACCCATTTCTAGTAATTGTAGAACCTCCACAGTGGTTCATCATTGTACATTACTTCAGTATTTTTCTTACTTTGTTTAGTCATTGCAACAGATTATCCATTGCCATTATCGCTTTTGTTCCTCTGTGGGTTCCCCCCACCCCCCACCCCCGCACTCCAGCTTGCTGCTCTCTATTCTCACCATCTCTTGCAATAATTCTGGCCAGCAGCATTGAACAGAATGAAAATGGTGATGTAGCAAACATGACATTGAAATAACAAAACTTTGCCTCAATTCTTGAAGAAGGACCCTTAGTTTCAGAAATTATTAGGTGCTGACCTTGTAGTCAAATTAAATCAAGCAATGTTGAGAGAATTTGTTAGGAAATGAGACGCTAAAAATAACAGATGAGTTTTGCTATTTCGGCAGCAAAATAACTGAGGAAGGCTGAAGTAGAGAGGATAGAAAACATGGACTGGCTCTAGCAATGAAAAAATTTCTTAAAAAGAGGAATTCATTAGCATATAAATAAATTTAAGTGGTGGGAAGATTATTATGAAGGTGAAATATGGACACTAACCAGTTCTGGCAAGAAGAGAATAGAAGCTCTTGAAATGGGGTGCCACGGAAGGACAATGGATATTAGATGTGTAGATCACGTAACTAATGAGGAGATACCAAAGCAAACTGAGTAGAAAGAAATTTATGGCATAACTTCGTGAAAAACGGGGTTGGTTGATAGGATACATTCTGAGGCATCATGGAATTGTCAACTTGATATTAGAGGGAAATGTGGGGGATAGAAATTGTAAAGAGTGTCAAAGAGGGGTGAGTACAGTAAGCATTTTCAAAGCGATGTAGGTTGTAGTAGGTTTGCGGAGATGAAGAGGCTTGTGCGGGATAAAGCAACTTGGAGACCTGCCTCAAATCTGTCTTTGGACAGAAGACGGTGATAACAACAACAACAACAACTACTACTACTACTACTACTACTACTACTAGCACCTCCACCACTGAACACATTCCCTTTCTTTTTCCCCTCCTTAGACATTTTTTTTGTTTTCAAAAGGTACCTCCAATGACTTGAAAATTTATATTTAATGGTAAATAGTCTCTGTCATTTCATCCATCTTTTAATATTTATATCTGGGAACTTTCAAAGAAAAATTGTATGATAAACCAGAAAACATGAATATTCTCCTACAGTAACATTAATTTACCCATGTGAGACACACTACCTTGGGGAACACAGTTTCCATCATATAAATGATTTTGTTTTTAATTTTACATTTCAGCCTGGAGTCACATAAATGGCATCATTAAGAGTTTAGACTTCTTAGAAAGTAATGATTGGAGATCTGTCTCAATGTGAAAGCCAGTAAAAATTTAAGTAACTACTGGTGTACGTAGTGGGGAATACAGAAAAACCTCAAGGAGGGGGCGCTTGAAACATCTTGAGCTACCTTTACTTTTACTGTAATAAAAAATAATCAAGTCACATGCGGAGTTTAAGACAGTTATATTTAAACTGATTCTACACATCTACAAGACAATGCCCTGATTATATAAAAAAGTTACAATTGTCGTTCTCCTCCTTAAATGATGAATTGTATGCGACTGTTCTTCCTGGCAAATTGGTTAATTATATTGTCAATAGGACAATCAATGTCAGGGAGAATGCTCAGCAGAGCTAAGCCATTAAGTCGATCCTCCTCCATTGTCGACCTCAGCCATGTTTTTGTACACTGCAATGTTGAAAAACTTCTTTCTACAATAGCAGTAGAAGCAGGTAGACAAGAAAATATTTTGTACAGCATGTGCAAAGTAGTATAGTCAGATCTAGGACAGACAGACAACTCTTTCATAACATAATCACGATCATTATGGGTGTTTATGCTTGCTTCCTTATATTGAAGAATCTCTCCCATTAGTGTCTTTTTAATCAAACAAGTGATTGTTCTTCAAAGAACAGCAGTTCAGTTAAGCACTGATTCAATATATGTGCCAGATCATTACCATCATGTTTCAGTAGTTGTGAGGGCAAAAGTATGTTGAATTTTAAGTGATAAATATTTTCTTCAGCAAAACTTTCTCTCATGTCAGTCGTAACGTGGTCCAGTGTTGGAATAAAAACAGTTCTTTTCTAATATGTCATAGCATCATCATTATGATCACAGCTTTCCCCCTGTCTTTGTCCACCTGTAAGACGAGGAACACTCGTCTCCACACCTAACTCTTCCATAACTGCCCTTGCCTCTTCAACAATATGAGCAAATTACAAGAAAACAGTAGAATTAGAATATTCACGACTTTTCTTGAACAAATGCCAGACAGAGTAACGTATCGAGGTCACTAGAATGGCCGTGACTTTTCTCGTTGGTGTGTGTCAGCTATCTACATGCCAGATACAAACGTATAAAATACGATGACGCAGGTGTGCATGCTACATAGGAAAGTACAACTACTCGATAAGTTAATTCACTCGAGTTGAGTGACGAAAGAAATGAACGAATAGCGTGCGGGCTGACTGGCGGGGGCAGTTCGGGTGGCTATGTAAGGAGGGGGGGGGGGGGGGGCTGCCCAAACTCTTTGCCTTTACAAATGTCTGCTTGTGTCTGTGTATGTGCGGATGGATATGTGTGTGTGTGCGAGTGTATACCTGTCCTCTTTTCCCCCTAAGGTAAGTCTTTCCGCTCCCGGGATTGGAATGACTCCTTATCCTTTCCCTTAAAACCCCCATCCTTTCGTCTTTCCCTCTCCTTCCCTCTTTCCTGATGAGGCAACAGTTTGTTGCGAAAGCTTGAATTTTGTGTGTATGTTTGTGTTTGTGTGTCTATCGACATGCCAGCGCTTTCGTTTGGTAAGTCACATCATCTTTGTTTTTAGGTGTGTGTGTATATATATATATATATATATATATATATATATATATATATATATATATATATAGGGAAACATTCCACGTGGGAAAAAATAGCAGACACATACAGAGGCAAAGAGCTTGGGCAGAGATGTCAGTCGAGGCGGAAGTGCAGAGGCAAAGATGTTGTTGAATGACAGGTGAGGTATGAGTGGCGGCAACTTGAAATTAGCGGAGATTGAGGCCTGGTGGATAACGGGAAGAGAGGATATATTGAAGAGCAAGTTCCCATCTCCGGAGTTCGGACCCACCTCCTCTTCCTCAAAATCACCCTCTCCAAACCTTCCAGGAATTTCTGACTTCCAGCCTTGCATCTCAATCCTTCTTAAAAAACCTTAATCCTACTCCCAACATCACCACTGCTGAAGCCCAGGCTGTCCGTGATCTGAGGGCTGACCGATCCATCGTCATTCTTCCGGCGGACAAGGGTTCGACGACGGTGGTACTTGATCGTCGGGAGTATGTGGCTGAGGGACTGCGTCAGCTTTCAGACAACACCACATACAAAGTTTGCTAAGGTAATCCCATTCCCGATGTCCAGGCGGAGCTTCAAGGAATCCTCAGAACCTTAGGCCCCCTGCAAAACCTTTCACCTGACTCCATCAACCTCCTGACCCCACCGACACCCCCACCCCTACCTTCTACTTTCTTCCTAAAATTCACAAACCCAATCATCCTGGCCGCCCCATTGTAGCTGGTTACCGAGCCCCCACAGAACGTATCTCTGCCTACGTAGATCAACACCTTCAACCCATTACATGCAGTCTCCCATCCTTCATCAAAGACACCAACCACTTTCTCGAACGCCTGGAATCCTTACCCAATCTGTTACCCCCGGAAACCATCCTTGTAACCATCGATGCCACTTCCTTATACACAAATATTCCGCACGTCCAGGGCCTTGCTGCGATGGAGCACTTCCTTCCACGCCTATCACCTGCCACCCTACCTAAAACCTCTTTCCTCATTACCTTAGCCAGCTTCATCCTGACCCACAACTTCTTCACTTTTGAAGGCCAGACATACCAACAATTAAAGGGAACAGCCATGGGTACCAGGATGGCCCCTTCGTACGCCAACCTATTCATGGGTCGCTTAGAGGAAGCCTTCTTGGTTACCCAGGCCTGCCAACCCAAAGTTTGGTACAGATTTATTGATGACATATTCATGATCTGGACTCACAGTGTAGAACAACTCCAGAATTTCCTCTCCAACCTAAACTCCTTGGTTCCATCAGATTCACCTGGTCCTACTCCATATCCCATGCCACTTTCCTTGATGTTGACCTCCACCTGTCCAATGGCCAGCTTCACACGTCCGTCCACATCAAACCCACCAACAAGCAACAGTACCTCCATTACCACAGCTGCCACCCATTTCACATCAAACGGTCCCTTCCCTACAGCCTAGGTCTTCGTGGCAAACGAATCTGCTCCAGTCCGGAATCCCTGAAGCATTACACCAACAACCTGACAACAGCTTTCGCATCCCGCAACTACCCTCCCGACCTGGTACAGAAGCAAATAACCAGAGCCACTTCCTCATCCTCTCAAACCCAGAACCTCCCACAGAAGAACCACAAAAGTGCCCCACTTGTGACAGGATACTTTCCGGGACTGGATCACATTCTGAATGTGGCTCTCCAGCAGGGATACGACTTCCTCAAATCCTGTCCTGAAATGAGATCCATCCTTCATGAAATCCTCCCCACTCCACCAAGAGTGTCTTTTTGCCGTCCACCTAACCTTCGTAACCTCTTAGTTCATCCCTATGAAATCCCCAAACCACCTTCCCTACCCTCTGGCTCCTACCCTTGTAACCGCCCCCGGTGTAAAACCTGTCCCATGCACCCTCCCACCACCACCTACTCCAGTCCTGTAACCCGGAAGGTGTACACGATCAAAGGCAGAGCCATGTGTGAAAGCACCCACGTGATTTATCAACTGACCTGCCTACACTGTGACGCATTCTATGTGGGAATGACCAGCAACAAACTGTCCATTCGCATGAATGGACACAGGCAGACAGTATTTGTTGGTAATGAGGATCACCCTGTGGCTAAACATGCCTTGGTGCACGGCCAGCACATCTTGGCACAGTGTTACACTGTCCGGGTTATCTGGATACTTCCCACTAACACCAACCTATCCGAACTCCGGAGATGGGAACTTGCTCTTCAATATATCCTCTCTTCCCGTTATCCACCAGGCCTCAATCTCCGCTAATTTCAAGTTGCCACCACTCATACCTCACCTGTCATTCAACAACATCTTTGCCCCTGCACTTCTGCCTCGACTGACACCTCTGCCCAAACTATTTGTCTTTAAATATGTCTGCTTGTCTCTGCATATGTGTGGATGGATATGTGTGTGTGCGCGCGAGTGTATACCCGTCCTTTTTTCCCCCTAAGGTAAGTCTTTCCCCTCCCGGGATTGGAATGACTCCATACCCTCTCCCTTAAAACCCACATCCTTTCATCTTTCCCTCTCCTTCCTTCTTTCCTGATGAGGCAACAGTTTGTTGCGAAAGCTTGAATTTAGTGTGTATGTTTGTGTTTGTTTGTGTGTCTGTCGACCTGCCAGCACTTTCATTTGGTAAGTCACATCATCTTTGTTTTTTTTATATATATAACCTCATTACATAAAATTTGTATAAATGCAAGTGATCTAATTTGTGCTGCAGTGAAACAGTATTAAGAAATTTAGATTGTTACATTTGCTTAAATAGTTCACTGGAAGTGTAAAGGAACAGTTTAGTGGTATGAAATTAAGCAGACCTCTCAGTACAGTCACGATCATAAATTCGAAGGTGAATAACTGTTGACAGTATGACAGAACAATTCTTTGTCAGTGTAGAGGCCAGCTGCTTTATTGGTAGTGAGAGTAAAATGTAAGCAGCAATAACATTCATATGACATTGACAATTGCTATCAACAGCAGCATCACTTCCATGAGTAGCCTTAGTCTCGTGTTACAGGTGTGTGCCATTTGACGCTCTTATATTTTTATGGTGGGTAGCGGGGGTACATAGCCTCTCTCTCACTCGCGGTCCCCCTCCCACGACTGCTTTCTTCCCCTTATGCACCACTTACAGCTCTTGGTATGGCTCACTGACTGTGAGATAGGGGCATTTTGGGGAGTATCAAAAAGTGAAAGACAAGAAGTTAGGTGTATGAAAATGTAACGAGTTGCTTGAGACATAATGAGTTCCTGAAACTTTAAAGGAAATAAGTAGTTCAGTGACAATAGTTCAGGGCTGGGCTTGTGTGTCAAATTCTAGAATAAACAAAAGGTTTGGTAAAAAACAGTTAAACAAAATGTGAACTGCCTACTGTTACATTATAAGTTTAGTAAAAAGTAACTAGCCTGTAGTAAAGAATTATGTTTTATAGTCCCACTCTGTTTTGTGATTCACATACTAATTAATCATGGACATTTATTTCTTTTCAGTTGTTCAGTTGAAGACAGATGACCGAGCAAAGTTCTTTGATGCACTGACTACTCTCCTCAGCTGAATCTTCATGTATCTTTGTTTTACTCTGTACACAACAGACAATTACAGTGCCTTGTCTGAAGCAGTCTTTCACATGTTAGTACCTCTACACAAGTGCTAGCATGGTTGGCAAAAATGACGAAAAATCTCTTCATACTCCGTTACGTGTTCTTTCAAAAACAAGCTTTAAATATCAATTATAGTATAATGAATAGTGCCTTTTAAGGTATGTGTGAATGGTTTGCCTGTTAATATGAATAGTGCCTTTTAAGGTATATGTGAATGGTTTAACAGTTAATATTGTGTGTGTGTGTGTGTGTGTGTGTGTGTGTGTGTGTGTGTGTGTGTGTGATTTGGAGTGTACAATTAGATTTACAACTTCCTGTGTATTTAATGCTTAGCTGTTATGGGATCTTGGTAGTGACATTACCTGATAGTAAAATTATTTTATGAGCAGTCAATTCTTCTACGTGATATTGACATTTTGTATAAATTTTCATATACTTCAATATAATGGAAGGAAACATTCCACGTGGGAAAAATTATATATAAAAACAAAGATGAGGTGACTTACCGAACAAAAGCGCTGGCAGGTCGATAGACACACAAACAAACACAAACATACACACAAAATTCAAGCTTTCGCAACAAACTGTTGCCTCATCAGGGAAGAGGGAAGGAGAGGGGAAGACGAAAGGAAGTGGGTTTTAAGGGAGAGGGTAAGGAGTCATTCCAATCCCGGGAGCGGAAAGACTTACCTTAGGGGGAAAAAAGGACAGGTATACACTCGCACACACGCACATATCCATCCACACATACAGACACAAGCAGACATTGCTTGTGTCTGTATGTGTGGATGGATATGTGCGTGTGTGCGAGTGTATACCTGTCATTTTTTCCCCCTAAGGTAAGTCTTTCCGCTCCCGGGATTGGAATGACTCCTTACCCTCTCCCTTAAAACCCACTTCCTTTCGTCTTCCCCTCTCCTTCCCTCTTCCCTGATGAGGCAACAGTTTGTTGCGAAAGCTTGAATTTTGTGTGTATGTTTGTGTTTGTTTGTGTGTCTATCGACCTGCCAGCGCTTTTGTTCGGTAAGTCACCTCATCTTTGTTTTTATATATAATTTTTCATATACTTCTCATGTTTTACAAAAAATAGACAATGAAATATATTATGAACAAAGGAGTCATAAATTGACTGAAGTGTTTTAGCACAATTGTCACGTAGACATAAAGAGTCAAAAAATATTTGAAATGTTCGACAAAATGTATTCAAATACAATATTTTAACAAGAAAAATTATATTTTGTGGGAAATTAAAAATGTTGTACTGATATTTTAACCATTTGTTCCATTCTTTTGAATGAAACTCTGCCAGTTATTGCTACGGACACATTTTTACTTTTTTGTGTGGACCGTCCATGACACATATGAAGTATCTTTCCTAATGGTTATTCTGCTGTGTACTTTGTGAATTGAAAGTATCAGACTGCATATACAAAGGGTCAGGGTTTGATTATTGCCCTGTCCTAAGATTTTTTCCAGTCTCTTAACATGCCTTTTCCATGACACAATGTTTTCCTGATGTTACAAAAAGTTGTGCATAGAATCCAAGACAAACTATTGCCCTTCCTGTATACAGCTGCCAAACTGGTTCTCGGCTGAGAGGGGGGACAATGCATAGGAGAGCACTATAGTATTTAAGTCAACCTTCATTTTAATTATTACATTACTTGAATGGTGTGAGGAAATTTGTTACTGTAGACTGGTGCTGGCTGCAGACTTCTATGTGTGGGAGGCTGTGGTATAGATTCTTCAATACTGTGGGGCATGCAGAGTCAAGAATGGGCACTGAAAGATGAATATTCATTATTACTTGATGCCTTCCACACAGTACTTCAACAGTAGTGACGCAGGTGCCGGTCATGGCTAGGGGAAGGGGCAGATGTGTTGTCACTAGTGCTATGCTTGGTGTCATGAGGCCAAGTTACGCAGTGGTAGAATACTGGTGGGATGTGTGTGGGTCCCATTTCAAATCCAGGACCCTCAGAGACAGGTTTGAGTGTTAGCCAATGGCTTCTCCTGAAGCCTAGAACTATCAGGGCTTGCTGACAGTTAGTCATACATTTGACCAATGACTGATGCGGAGATTGTGGCAATAGAATGCATGACACCGAAGGAATCATACTAGTAGTGGAACTTGGGAGGATTTATACTCTCTCTCTGACTGTGTAAATGCCACATTGTGCTACACCATCATGCAACACAGTCAACCACTGACAGCAGAATGCCAAATTGCAGGGTGCTGTGGTAGCACTATTACAGTGACCAATTGTAGAATCATATTATTGGCTGGCACATGTATCACTTGGCATATTGTCAAGGCCTGTCTGAAGCTTGGTCCACAATGCATCACGTGTCCACCAAATAAAAGCAAAATCTTTGGTACTCGTGAACTTAAAGCATGATGTGAAAGCTGAGCCGGACCTTATCATCATCAACAGCTGTTTATGATTTGCTGCGTTATATTGGCCTCATGCAGAATTCTCCATACATTACAATCTACAGCTTACTGCATCATTTTTTTTCTGCTTGTTTCTCTGATGTTAATCCATCTCCCATCATTGCTGCAGCTCCACCCACAGGCTTTCTAATTGTACAATATTTTGGTCTTACAGTGATTAATCTTTAAGCGTACTGTCATACTTACCGTGTTTTACATTTTTTTCTGCTTGTTTCTTTGTTGTTAATCTATCTCCCATCATTGCTACAGAGCCACCAATAGGCTTTGTGATTGTACAATATTTTGGTCTTACAATGTTTAATGTGTGTGAATTCCTAAGGGACCAAACTGCTTAGGTCATCGGTCCCTAGACTTACACACTACTTAAACTAACTTATGCTAAGCACTACACACACACCCATGTCCGAGGGAGGACTCAAACCTCCAGCGGGAGGGGCCACTCAGTCTGTGACAAGACGCCTTAAACCAGTGTTTAATCTTCAAGCGTACTGTCATACTTACCGTGTTCAGTTCTTCCACCCTCTGTTGAAGTTCTGGGTTTCATGCAAACAAAACAACACAAATTGAACATTTATTCCTTCGTCATCCCAGTTTAGTGATTTGAAGACCTCTTCCACGATTACAGAAAATAGTTTTGGTGAAAAAGTATTCTTTACTAACTACTTTCTGAGCTTGGAAGTTTTCACTGTTTTGATTTAATCAAGTGGGACCTCTAGCTTTATGTATATATATATTTATTCAACAAACTGGTATGGAAAGTTCTGGCAAAATGTAAATAGTTTGGGGGTAAAAATAATAACTCACTAAATAATAGAGACATTGGGTTGTTGACAGGCATGCAAAACATAGAATCTATTTCTTGGTTTCCAAGTGCTGCCTGCTGTCTCTTCAGTCCAAGGATTTTTCCTGTTTCTTTGCACAGAATTGCTTGCCCTATTACTTCTAGTATTACTCCCAGAATGGACTCATTCTCACACTTTATTAGCCAAGTTAACTCCCTTAAGATGCATTACAGATATTATTAGAAAATTTTCATACATCTTTAATATGGTCTTTATATACAGGGTGTATACGACCTGGGACAACCGGAAGATCCGGGAAAAACTCGGGAATTTTTTCATCCGGGAGAAAACCGGGAAAAACTCGGGATTTTTTTAGAATTCTGGGAATTCTTCATTGTTTTAGTTTTCAGTTAAATTTTTGTAGCATTGACTGGTAAGGACCAATACTCTAATAAAGGATATTACTGTATCTCACTACTTCAGCAATAAAACATGGGGGGCGGGAGACTAAGTTGCCGGGGAAATGTGCCGTATACAGCAACAAAACACAGTGCTCACACAAGCATCTGCCAACAACAAAATGTGTCAACGGCTTTAGGAAGCCTACGTAATGCTTCATAACAGCAAATTGCCTCCGATGAGCATGATGTCACAACTGCTTACAGAACATTCGTTTGAGCAGTTGTGAGCAAGCACATGCCCAGTTGAGTTTTGTATGAGTAGTACCTTCTCCTACTTCTGGCTACAGAAGTGTGGCAGTTAACTGTATAAGCAATAGCAGCAAACAGCCAGATACTACCCGGAAAAAATTTTACTGGGCCTCCTAAGCTGTCAGATTCACACATGTGCAACAGGCCTGGATATAGGGGCTGGGAGCAAACCGGGATATCTGCCCCGGTCGGCAATTTCTGGGGTGGGCAGCCGCTGACGTTCTGTTCCAGGAGTAGCACGGAAAATGCGTTGTACGAACACGTAATAACGCGAACTGGAGAATAAACGTGGGATAACTAAAACGGCGATTGTGGCAGGTTTGGTCAAGTTAACCGGAGAATAAGTTTTAACCCTGGCAGGAATAGTTACAGAATTAGTGATGACAAGATTGTTTGTTAGAATGAGGGAGGAGAAGAAACGGGTACATCACACAAATTATGGAAGAATATGACGATTCCAAATTTATATAAAAATTTTGTACTACTACTTTTCGCTCTCATGCTTCAGAAGCTAGAGCGTATAAATAAAATGTGAAACTATTTTGTAACATGAAACTTGCTTGTAGTAGGTGTAATAGGCATTTGATATTGGTACTTCGTGATTATATTCTGTTGTGTTATAAAAATGACCATTTGTGCCAAAACAGTGTCGTTTATTCGGTGTGTGTTACAATTCCTGCAATATTAGGCAGACCTGTTATCTAGCAGACAGTGACAAAACACACGTAATCAGATCGAGAAAGCACCCCTGTCTTGGGTAATATTAGTATTAATACCTTTTTCAGTATTAGTCAACGACATTTGGTTTTTTCATGTAGCAAACTGTTTGACGAACTTTGATGAGCTAATAGATTCTTGCCCAAAAGGAAAGCACACCATGTAAAGCTGTACTAAGGTTAGTGAGAAAAGCAATGCAAGGACTTAAGGATTGAAGAAATGTGTGCTGTCTTGCTTGTCTATTGTCTTCGCTGGTTTTATGTATCCTATATTTAATTTTATGTCACACAAAACCATTACAAAATGTTACATGGTTGAGTTCCACAGAATGAAATACAGTGACATGCGATAGAAGAATGCTGTGTGTAGAGGTGTGGCATTACACTTTGGCACATTTAAGACCAAATAATATATATTACATTTCCTCAAACACACATGTTTTATGTACCAGCTCTTCAGAAAGATGTGCACTGCAAAATGGACATATTTTTGAAAAGTCGATTTTTAAAATTTTTGGCATCCTATCTCAAACACTCGAGGGAGGAGGGGCACCACTCTCTAGTATTGCCCCGGTTCGGAAATATCGTAGATCCATGGCAGATCTACAGAACAGTCTCAAGTTGTAATAGGGAGGTGGATAGTCTCATGTGATCCGTGTTTACGTTTAGTGATTTTGCTGTTTCCTTTTCGTTTATTGCTCTCACGTCAAATGAAAACAAAACGGATTTTTGTGATCAAGAGCTATCAAGTGAATCAAAATACATTCACATAATTACAGAAGGCTAAAATATGTTATTAGTTTCAGATTTTATTTTATTTCTCCTTTCTGACAGTAAAGCATTATCGCATTGGAGAACAATGAACTTATTTTTGTCGATTTACTAAAGAAATTTGGCTTTTATTAATCTTTTTCGTTGAACCAGCCAATTTATTTGAAACGGAGTGTTTAATTCCACACTATTGGCTAGTTTCAATTGTTCGCTGCATTTCAGGTGCATGTTTTCATTTTATAGAATGTATGGCATTACGCCATAATAAAGAACCAAACATGAGATAATACAGTACTGGTACTCCAAGAAAACTTACGTCCGAATCTGGACATATGAATGTGCACTTTAAGCCGAATTATGCATTTTAGTATGGTTCATGAAATTACCGTGCTCTTGGAGTATCCTCTAATATCTTGTTTCTTTTGTGACATTATGTAAGACGCTTTTTATCTGGCACTTTCTAGCAACTGCTGAAATGAACCTATTTCTAGCAGGTCGCGGTAAAATATTGCGAATGGTGGTTTGAAAAGCATTACTTTCAAAGTAAATTTCCTTTTACGCAAGATGAACTATGTGCGAGAATGTACGATGAATTTCTTAACTCGCAGAGCTTTTGACTCTCACTTAAAAATCAACTCTTTGAGTACGATGATTTAGAATAATTTCGAGCCCAGAAGACCTGACATTTATGTCGTTCTTAAATATTTTACTGGCACATTTGTGTGATGTAGCTTAAGTGTAACATGCGCAAAAAGGGGCAACATTATATGTGAAAGCTTTTCTTTTCTTGTAGCAGCACTACGTATATTAATTTAAACCATTAACTTTTCCTATTTGTGTGTTTGCGTTGCTTATTGCTATTGGCAAGGAACATAAAGCTCTGGGCTGACTGCCTCACGTGTCCTATGTTCTGAATATCCGCTGTCGTCGGCTGGCGAGATCACGTGACGTGAGCTATGACAGGCTTACAGAAGCACGTCGCAATCATGATTTCAATTATGTTTAAAGCTTTCCCGGCATACTGATTGTTCCATAAATGGAACAATGATTTCAATGTTTTGGCAAGTAACATGCAATGTTTGGTGGAATTCGAATTTATACTTTCGTAATAAGAAAATATGCAGTGTACATGTTGCTACATGTCAGACATCTTCCCAAAATTGCATGTCAGACATCTTCCCAAAACGTGTTTTGTTCCCTGAGTTTCGTTTTCTAAAGTGCCGGGAAATTCCACGCCTGTGTATAAAACCATAACCATTCAAAAGACTGATAAGTTTTACAGTTCCGAGGAAAAGTATACTTTCACTTAACACGGAAAAAGGGTATTTTCACTCGGGAGGAAGTGCACCGGGAATTTTTTTTCCTCGTCCTCGTATACACCCTGTATATTGCACAGTGCAAATTCCAGAGATTCTCATCGTGCTCTTGTAATATCCTGAAGTGAAACCGGTCCCTACAATCTACTGAATGCAACTCATGGCTGTCCTGAATAACTTAATTCTAGTCCACAGTTCCTGCTGTAAGACTGATTTGATGTTCTGTTTTTCCTGCCTCTTCAGCTAGATAACATTATAAGCTTACTTAGTGTGTTACTCAAACTATTTTCAGATCTCTCTTCATTTGACTAGTGACTTGCAGTAATTGAAGAAAGGATCACAGAGGGATGCTCCTCTAGCATTTAGAACATGACTTGTATTGAACAACAAGCATGCACTGTCAAGTCCAAAAAAAAAAAAAAAAAACCTCTCGAAACACTGAATTAACCGGCCTTAATGTTCTTCAGTGTTATCCCTTTGTTAAATATTTCTATGAAAGTGTTTAAAGCAGAGGCTCAAACTATTTGCAAATATGTGTTCTCATGTCTATGATATTGTTTTGACAATTTTATGATGCAAAACTGATGGTGTTGATAATCCCACACAAAATATTGCAAAAGATTTTGAATTGTGTTATGGTGTATCAAAGGGCAAGAGGACTTTCTAGAATAAATAAATGTGCTTGTGAATGTGGTGATCATGTTATTCCACTATTCATCATGTAAAGTAGGAATTAATTGAGAAACTGATAGGTATACTATGTATGTTTTACTTTTTCATGTCAGTATACAGCAATATTCATTAATGCATGATACTTGTGTCCAAAGTATTACGTGCTATTTTTTTTTAAAGAAAAAAAAAAAAAGGTTTAAAACTTTCTCACCACTTCGATTGTTCCATGAAATTTTTAGTGATTTCCCTTATGTAAATAAATTTCTGTCATGATATTTAAGCACAGAGTCTGTTGCCCATCTTCAGGTATTTGTATATCCTGATGAAAGTACACTGAGCATCTGTTTCTAAAACCATGCCAGTGCAGGTGTGTTAGACTCCCAAATGTCATGATGCAAGCATAACTTGAGGGCACACATGCAATTATGCTGTTAAGTTTGTGTGTTGCTCTGAGTATCCCCTGTGGTTGAAGCTCGTCTTATGAATGTCAGATTGATTATCTTCATTCAATAAAATAGGAGGGAGGACCAGAAAATAATGCACAATAGTTTTTTTTTCTCCTCTGGTATTGCAGCTGGAATGTTGAATAGCTTGAAGTTTGCACTACAGAGGGTATTTTGTTTTCGTGTGCAGCTCTAGTGAGAGAAGCGTGAACGATGAAACAGACATAGTGCGCATGTTACTGTTGTCAACTTGTGAAGAGCAGCAGAGTGTAGTTCAATATTTTTGGGCCAAAGGGCATAAACTGAGTGAAATTCACAGGGGCATGCCTGGTGTATAGGGGGACGACAGTGTAGACCACAGAAATGTCTCCAAATGGTGTGCTATCTTCTATGTGGGCCAAGTGAACCTTAGTGATTCACCACACTCCATCAGTAGGCCAGTAACAGCTGCAACCCTGCAGAATGAGTGGACCATTGAGGCAGCAATTTTGAATGCTCTGCATGTGCATTTGCAAACATATCCTATGGTGTGGTGTACGACATTGTGTTGAAATTTCGGTGAGTTAATGTTCTCTGGGTGCCTAATAGCTTAAAGTAGGATTGGTCCGATGTTCTGCTCTTCCAGTCTCATCAGCTACAGAATACTATATTGCTTATTGAGTGTGAGACTCAGGCCTGTTTCTACTTGGTTAGTAACTTACAGGGCCAGCAAATGATGACAAACTTGGATCACTTAACATGTTACACTGCATCAGGGCATGGGCATTATGAAAGAAATCATCAGTGGTGATGAGTTGTGGGCATACCACTATATGCCTAAAACCAATCAGGCCTGTATGGAGTGGAAAAAAATTCAAAGTGACTCAATCTGCTGGGAAAGTGCTTGTTACAGCTTCTGGGATATGCATGACGTGTAATTGGTGGATTTTGCTGATCAAAGGACCACTGTGAATGCTGCAGCCTACGTTACAACTTTGGTTAAGTTGCATCATGCCCTTTTTGACAATTGCCACAACATTAATGCTGAGAGTGTCAAATTCTTCCTGACAATGCTCACCTCCATGTTGCTGTTCCTGTTCATGAGAAAATCGCCAGATTTGGGTGGGGGGTGCTCCAGCATTCACCATACATTCCGGACTGTGCACTATGACACTTTCATCTGTTTGGCTGCATGAAGAAATTCCTGGCTGTCCAATGCTTTGCAACAGATGTGGAAGTGAAATCAGCAGTCTGTGGATTGCTGCGCTCCAGCCAAACAGACTTTTATGAACAGGTCTTATTGAAACTGGTACCACAATGGGAGAAAGGTGTTGAGAAAGTTGGTGACTACATAGAAAAGTAGGTAAAAGATGTAATTTCATTTGTGTTTTTTCGTTACGTATGAAACTGTTTGGTAACATAATTATTGTGCAATATTTTCTTATCTTCTCTCGTGGCAGAGCATCGTTACCTATAAGGAACATGAAATTTTGCAGTGACATAGTTCAGTGTAGTAACCAACTGGAGACCACTTTCCCAATTTATAAGGTCCTCAGACAGTTGTATTACCACTGATTCCTTAAAGTTGGAGATCCAGAGTTCAAAGTATGGGCCACATTTTTTGCTTCATTGTAATTTATCATTTGTAGGATAGGTAGATCGCTACTTACTGTAAAGAAGACAGGTTAAGTTGCAGACAGGGACAATTAAGACACTTACACAGAGCTATCAGCCAGAGCCTTCATCAGCAAAAGAGAAACACATACCATTCACGCACATAAGCAAGTACACCTCACACACACACACACACACACACACACACACACATGAGCACTAACTCTGGCAGCTTGGGCCAGATTCCATAAGCAGTAACTGTCAGACATTTTAAAGTATAGTATTTAGCATAAATTTAAGTCTGTTACAAACTAGACATTTTTAACAGATGGGCCTAAGGAGAGGACTACAGTACTTATAGCATACAAGACAAAACTGTATTACTTGCTCTGTATGGACACAGGCAATAGATATGGACAGACTGATAACAACAGTTTTACTAGATGAGTGGCTAAGAGGAAGACTCAGTTCATGTGGAATACAAGAACTGGAAAGAGGAACAGTGGTGAAAAAACAATGGAGATATTAACATTCAATTGTGCATCATAATTTGTGGTGCTTGCAAATGAACACATGGTAAACAACTGTTTACAGAATTAAATTACGTAACTACAGCATTACAGTGAACAATTATATTTTCATGTTAGATTTATGGTAAATAATGAAATACAGTTCATAAGCAATGATGATGGCCCTAATTATAATATTAGAAGTAAAGTGATCTTTATTATTAAAACACAATGTTCCCCTTATTTCATAAGATGATATTGTCAACAAGTTTTGTTCTTTATGGCCAGGAACGTACTATATGTCTGATAATGACATAATTATTAGAATAGGTGTGCCAAATAGCCACTTATAATAAATAATCTCTATTCACGACAGACTGTTTGGCCTTTATCACCATTGTCAAATACATCTAGATTGATGTGACATCCATATTACATTGTAAGTGAACTTTCTTATAACTGTCACTGTTTTAATAAGATGGTAAATGATGTCAGTATGTTGAAAATAAAGAGATAATTACAGTGTGAAAGTAGTTTAACAGTTTCACTCTATGTATTTACCATATAGCATCGTAAGAGTGTAACTGTCAAACTGCTGTCAAATTGTAATTAACATTTTTTTTCACCATATTGACATCATTTATCATCTTACTAAAACAGTGACAGTTGTACGACAGTTCACTGATGACATAATATGCATGTCACATCGATCTAGATGTACTTGACAATGGTGATAAAGGCCGAAACTGTCTGTCATGAATATAGATTACTTATTATAAGCAGCTGTTTAGTGCATCTATTCTAATAATCCTGTCGTCATCAGACATATGTTATGCTGCTGGCCCTAAAGAAGAAAAATTGCTGATGATACCGTCTTATGAAATAAAGTGGGACATTCTGCATTTTATATGTATAAAAGTCAAATTGATATTTATCACTTTTCACTATAACTGACTTCAGCTCAGAAAGATATGAATATGCTGCTACCTAAATCTTCAGTCACTTGCCTTCTCCTGTAAAATGCCTGACATGCAACAAATCTTAATTGTGAAAGCAGCCTGTAAAAATGTTTTTTCAGGACGGCTCTTATTTTATTGAACATTTATTTAAAAACTTAATGCAACAAAGTATTTCACACTTACTAATGTTAGCAACCTGTTTTGATCTGTGTGTAGCCATATTTGAAGACAAATGAGTAGTCTGAAAATTGATGGAGCCATCTGTATAGTTACGTGTCAAAACCTATAGGTGTGAGTCATGCCCAGCATGAAATGTTAATCCTCAGATGACCCAGTATGACACATTTTCTTTTATCTCTCACTCATCTAAATATTCAGGATGCACATCACAAGTTTACTTGCAGTTATATGTACAAAAAAGCGTTTATAGATTTAATCTGTGTTACTGAATATAAAAAGGATGATAATTTGAGGTGGTGTCTATTATTTGAACTTACGGCAGCATACTGTGGCCTTACATTAATTATCAGGAGAGGGAACAACTTCATTTTAAAGATGATACTTTTATTCCATTCCTTACAAATGTCATGGAGTCCCATTCATGTAGAAAACTGAAAGATGGCTACAACTATGTCTGAAATATCTCATTTGAAAATCATGATGCAACATGAATGTAGAAGACAGCAGCTAATATCACTGACAGTGGTATAGCATCTTTTATAGATATCTTTGGTACATATATTTTGGTTCATTTATAAAAGAATTCATTAAAATAAACATTTTAAAATACTGTA
Organism: Schistocerca serialis cubense; assembly: GCF_023864345.2. Classification (NCBI taxonomy): domain Eukaryota; kingdom Metazoa; phylum Arthropoda; class Insecta; order Orthoptera; family Acrididae; genus Schistocerca; species Schistocerca serialis. The sequence goes on along the minus strand of NC_064646.1, from coordinate 444,115,022 downwards.
TCTGTTGTTAACATTTGCAATTTTATAATTATGGGCTACATTGTTTAAATAGTCTTCTTGTTTGTGGTATGAAATAACTAAAATTTTATAATGTTACTGAAAGTTTATTCTGGATTTATTACTGTGATTCTTTGCTTACCAAAGGCGTTAATATACCTTATTACTCCTAAGAAAGAGAAACAATTTTTTGTCATTTAACTGCATTTCAGCCATTAACGATCATTGATCTCATTCTTCTGTAATTAAAAATAAACTTGACTGAATTTTGGATTACCAAAACATGCCTTATTCATTTTGCCTGTTACCGTACTACTGTCTAAGCTTAATTCTTTCATTTTATTGTGAAAGACATTTTACTGTAAAAGATATTTTCATATGTCAAAGAGTGTTAAGATAAGCTTATAGAGCAGTATAATCCAGTATTTGTAATAAAATCTTATGAAATGCTGTCCATTAATCCTATGTACTTTTTCTTGCTGCATAATTTTACTGTTGATCTGATTTACTTGCCTCGGGAATACTCAGCTCAAAGTCACACGATTCAGTTACATCTGTAATTACATTGTGTATCCAAAAGGTTTTTTGCTGATTCTATTTCTAACACTGTCCTATCTCTACAAGTTGTCCCTCTTCCTGATCCTGTGGAGATCCTATATCAACAGTGGGTAAAGAGCCATCACAGAAAGCTGCAACAAACTGCCGGACAGAGTCCTCAGTTATCTCAGCACCATCTTCCATAACCGCCAGTCTTCCACTAGGAATGTCCACAGCAGCAAGTAGGGGTACAGCATCATCAATGCCCACCAGTTCACGGAGTAAGTCACTCGTATCACTCTGCAAAGAGAGGTGGGAAACCAAAATTAATGTGTTACCATCGTTGCGATTTAATCTATGAAGAAATGACTAATAACCTCCTTCCTAGGTGACAATGGTGTTATAAATAATGTTGCACAGGGATGATTTTAATGAAGAATGAAAATGGAGGAGATAAATAAAGTTCAGGAAAAAAAGCTATTTATAAAAATAATTTTTATAAAATTGGCAATGAATTTGAAAACATACTTTATGCATTCAGTAACAGGTTTCCAGATCCCTGATATAATCAATCATGGAGATATGTAATTATCCTCCATTAAAATTCTAGTTATGTGGCTAATAACCTTCATCATTTACAATAAAAGAGGAAACATTTGTTTATGTATTGAACATATGAAGCCTAATTTCATTACACCTGGATCAGACTAACACAATGATTGACAGACACAGAAAGGGGAGATGATGTCAGTTGCCTGTTACAAGCCCACCCAATGTGGCTGCAGTAGCAACAGCTTTTCAGATCAGTACTGATTTGATTTGCACATTTTCCATTAATCTGCAGCTCTCAGTTCACCTTATGGGATCATAATAACCTTTACCATTTTGTTGCTCTCTCTTACTATTAGCTATCTACAGTCTTTGGCATATTATAAAAAAGAATCTGCACAAACAAAGAAAGCATACGATGAACAACAGTATGTTCATGACCATAATTGTTGTCTGTAGACTGATATAGCAAAGGCCAACAAATCAGAAGACATGGCCAAGTTCGTTCTCTGGTTGGTTGTTGCTGTGCTAGCTTTCATGTAAACAACTAGCTGTTAACCACATTGTTGTTCTGGTCTGGGCATAACTGATTGTGTTCTTGCCAAATACAGATTTAGCTGCAGTGTTATTTCTCAGTTGCATCAGAAGGAATTAGTTATCAAAAGTTTCACTTAAGGTACAAGGTCTATCTAAAACTGTCTGTATTGCATGATTGTTTTTCATGAATACAGACAAGTTTATTCTGTAACGTTATTCAGTAAATTGCCAATGATTTGGACTGTGGACCATTGCATAATTTCAGGTTTTTGCATACATGTATGCTAAGTCGTTACTTGATGCGGACCTTCCACATAACCCACACAAAGTTGTGGTACTCAGTGCACATATCTATGCTCCATTGGCTTTTAGTGGGTGCTGTATCTTCTTTTGCAGCTTGAGACCACAGCTCTAGCCATATGCCTGTTAGGTTTCTTGTCAGCATTAAGTTAATTGATGATACATGACTGGTATGTCAAAGTCATCTTGTGCATATGTATTCTGTGGTATTTATTGTAGGTTCACATTGTATTACTCTTGACTGTTTTATTGTAATGAGCATTATAATATTCTTGTAATTTCTACCTCATGTAAAAAGAAATTTTGTTTATTATCTGTCATCGTATGATGGGCGAGTCCTGAAACATGTCATGACAAGAAACAGTACATAAAAAAAAAAAAAAATAAAAGCCTGTGAATATTTTTGCACAATTTTACAGTATTTTGAAACCTATTTCATAATTTTTGATCAACGAACGTAAAAACATATTTGACGTCATAAATTATTCCACATCCATAATTCAAATATAGTGTTCTTGAAAACGACGGTCTAAACTGTAGAACTTTATGGAGACTAGATTGAGAATGTGAATTTTGCAGGCAGACATGTTGTCATTTCAAAGATTTCTAGCATCTTTGAACCCATATTCTAAGAAAATTATTACGTTACTTACATGTTTTGAATGTGTCAACACTGACTAGTCTTGTACTCATAAGGGACTGTGTGATCAAATTAAGTTACAACAAATTAATTAATAAGTCAAATGTCAGTGTTTTAAAAGTTACGCAATATTATTAATTCTTACCTACAGTAATACGTCAAATGAAAGGGAGTCAAATGTCATGTGGCACACACATATAGCCCAAAAAGAATTTCTTCCCATATGTTTATCAGCATGTCTGGAAGAAATTGACAGCTGCTTCATTTGTGATTCTCTAGTTGGACAAGCGTGCTGGTAGGGGGCGCACAAAGTCCTTTATAAATTCCCTCTCCCACAGGTGCACCACCATAACTGAGTAGTCAGTGTAGCTAGGTGCCATGTGGAGAACCCACGTTACATTCCTGTCATTGCCAGGGATTTTTCTTTGGTGGGAGGACTGGAATGGGTACACTCAGCCTCATGATGCCAATTAAGGGGCCACCTGAGAGAAGTAGCAGCTGCAAAGCCAACAACAGCTGGGAGAGCATTGTGCTGACCCCACACCCTACCATACCGCATCCAAGTGATGCCATTTGTTGAAGGTAACATGGCAGTCGATCAGTCACAGTTGGCCCATTTTGAGGCCAGAGTGGCAGAGCTTTGCATTTTTGCCATTCCTACAGGAAAATAAATAAGTAAAAAAAATGCTACTGCATAGTACCAGATCAAATGAACAAAGTGTACATGGCAAATGAACTGTGTCATCTGGCCCTCTGTGCCCACCAGCTAGGGGTATCATTAATTAATTAACCCTGCAAACAGCAACACCAGTGTTGAGGAGCAGCATCTTGTTATCAAATAAAATTCCCTGGTATGTTTTGTAGCTTAGGACTGCTCTAAGCAGTTTTCATTGCATTCTCAGCATGGCTGATGGAAACTGGCTTTGGCATTGTCAAATGTTGATCTGACTGTGTTGTGAAAAATATGTCTCAAAAGAACATAATAAGTGAATCCTAAAAGCAAGTTCATACTTTGCGAGTCAAATTAAGATTGCATAACCAAACTGGAGTTTTCAATGCCACTGATGTACGCATTATGGGCATTTATGATTCCATAAAGATAAAATTTCACTACTGAAGGCAATACTTCTTACTGCAGCAGCATTTTGTTTGCAGATTCGGCAGTCAGGGTGTAAACTGTCAGCTTTATAATATGTAACAGCTGTGAGTGATATGACTGTAGTTGAAAACATGTCCTTGAAACCTCCAAAGCCATCACTGAAATTGGTAATTTATGACTAGACCACTTCAAAGGTTTCATATGGGAACATAAAAAAGACTCATGTTCTGCATTAAGTTCAAACACTCTTCTTAGTCATTCCAAACTTCTTTACAAATGCAATCAAGTCTTTCAAACTAATGACACATTATGTGTGTGTTATCATTGCTGAAGGAATTGCAATTGAACTTGGTACAAAACAGGCAGCGAACTAAAATCATAGATTTACCCCTTTCAAACTGCAAAATACAGCAGTAATTGTGTTCACAAGTATCATCTTTACTAGTGATGCTTCCAAGTGTTTGGTTAAGAAAGCAGTTTATGAGCAACTACTAAACTGGCATATTAATTGTTTCTTTCAGTTTTGAATCATTTACTGTATGTTACAGCTAAGATGCATAGTGGAAAATCAGAATTCCAATGTTTTTTGTGGAACATTCAGAAATGTAAAGGGCTGGTAAACAGATTGTTAGCTGCGCTGCGGACAGTTGAAATAATGCAAGAAGAGAACATACATATTATATAATAACAGAAATATCACTATTCTGGGTTTATGAGGGGCACAGTGAAGAGTATTACAAGGTTTTCAGTTTGTCATGAACGTTGCATTAAAGAAACAGTCTTTTCCTGTTATGTGACTGACAGTACAGCACAATGTAAGGTTCATGCCAAAGGATAAATTTTATCGGTTCTCTCTCTCTCTCTCTCTCTCTCTCTCTCTCTGTGTGTGTGTGTGTGTGTGTGTGTGTGTGGTGTTTTTTTTTTTTTTTTTCTTTTTGAGGGAGGGGATCTCTTTTGTGAGTACATACTACTAGATGGTATTCTAGGTGCCAATTGGCTTTGATCTCGTTTGTGTTTGGGACACTTGCTTTCTTATATTCCAGCCTTCTAAACCTTTTCATTATTTATTATACGGTCCCCTTCTTTGGTTTGATTTGATACTTCCTTTCTAAATTTTACTGAAGTGTGGATCGCACAGGGATACCCAGTGTGTTTTTTACAATGATACTATGCCCAAAACCCAGCACAGTAGCCATTCTGTTGTGTGAGGCGTTGTCAAGTACCCATACAATGGTAGCCCCCAGACGATGCTGGGATTGTAGTGTTGGTGCCCAAGGTGGAAACACCCCATGAAGCCAAGGAATATGCCTGGGGCATGGGGCTCTGGACAATGATTTGCTAGCCAGGTAACAGCTGCTCTAGCTGGATGGTGCCTATGGAGAGAGCTGCCATTTGGTGTGGGCAGTACCATGGCAGAAGATTTTCACATTAAACAAATTAAATTTTCTTCTGCTGATGGCTACACAGTCCCAGCAGTCACTTCTGAAGCTAAGTCATATTGCAATGCTGAGAGATATGACACCAAAATGTTCCCTTCCATGGCTACACCCATAGGAGGAATGTAGGGTGCAGAGACAAGGAGAGAAGTACTCCCCCATACTTGTTTGTTCTGAGATGGATTCCTTTTGAACTACAACGCCTTTGTTCTTCACTGAACATCTTAAGAACAGATTTGGAGAAGTGGCATAAATCGATGATGACCTGGGTGACAGTGATCATTTTATGATCATTTTGACCCTTCCTTGGCATCATTCACCAGGGTGTCCATAGGTGTAAATTCAGATGAGCTCCATCCAAAGCTGACTGGAACGCTTTCACCACTGCTGTTGCCTTTCACACCCCACCGTGTGGAGGTATCTATATGGTTGCCTGGAGCACAACTGCAGCCATTCTATCAGCAGCTGATTCAGCGATCCCCAAAATCATCGTGGCCATTAGAAACCACAGATGGGCTCTCCATTGCCATAAGTGACATCAGTTGACGGAGCACCTCATTACCTTTAAACAGCTCCATGCTCAGGTCCACCACCTCATAAAACAACACAAACTGTAATGCTGAGAGCAGTAAGTTGCTACCATTGGACCACATACCCCTCCTTCATAGATTTTGGCAAAGATTCAACAACGTGTCTATGGACACCAGTATATGGTGTGCTGAGCCAGATGGTGTTGCCAAACATTTTGGTTTTCATCATACTTGAGCTTCTACATATGAGAATTCTCAGCCTGCATTCTGTGTCCTCAAACAGTGGGTAGAGCGACTTGCGTATTGGGTATTAAACTGAGGACCTAGAAACAATGGAGAGGCTTCGTCCCACCATAGCCCTCACTGGTTCACTACCCCACAACAGGCAACAGCAGTTCACCCACCCACCACTGCCCCACACCAAACCCAGGATTATTGTGTGGTTCGGCCTCCAGTGGACAGCCACCCCCCCCCCCCCCCTGCGTATGTCTCATACCAGACTAGTGTAGCCCCAAATATTTGCATGATAGAGTATTTATGGTGTACGCGTATGTGGAGACTGTTTGCACAGCAATTGCCGACATAGTCTAACTGAGGCGGAATAAAGGGAACTGGCCTGCATTCAATGAGGCAGATGGAAAACTGCCTTAAAAACCATCCACAGGCTGCCCGGCACATCGGATCTCAACACTAATCTGCCAGGCGGATTTGTGCCGGGGACTGGCACACCTTCCCGGTCGGGAAAGAGCGACTTACTTTACCATTTACTACATGTCACCTAGAATCTCATAGTGCTCCGTTCAGTGAGTGGGAATTCTGCAGTGCCCTAGCCCTTCACTCTGACATGGCTCCAGAATCAGACTGCATCCACAGCCAAATGCTCAGACCCTTATCAGTGGATTGCTAGTGTCACAGTCTTGCCATTTTCAGCTGTATCTGGAGCGAGGGTGAGTTCCTGCCTCAGTGGTGAGAAAGCTTGATCATCCCAGTATTGAAACCAGGCAGACACCCCCTTGAGATGGGCAGCTATCACACAATTAATCTCACATGTTGGTACCTTGAGTCTCAGGGTGCCTTAGCTCCATCCTGGGGTGGTTTTTGCCAAGGCCATTCTACTGCTGACAAGTTGTTCTGTCTGGAGACCACTAGTTGGTCAGCTTTATCCAGAGTCAACACCCTATTGCTGTCTTTTTTCATTTACATATGGCACCACATTGCATCACCACATCCTCCATGAGTGGGGTCTCTGAGCCCAACTCCCAGTTTCTATCTGGAACTTCTTGTCTCGCCATATTTTCCAGGCCCAAGGTGGTGGTTCCCACAGTACTCCCCATATACAAGAGACAAGGTCCCACAAGACTCTCTATTGGGTATTACCCTTTTTCTAGTGGCTATTAATGGTCTAGCTGCAGCTGTGGGATCTACAGTGTTACTCTCCTTGTATGCCGACAGCTTTTGCATCTGCTATTGCTCCTCAAATGTCAGTTTTGCTAAACGCTGACTGCAGTGTGCCATACAAAACACACAGTCCTGAGCTCTGACTTGTGGATTCCAGTTTTCTGCCACCAAAACATGTGGCACGTACTTCTGTTGCCTCGTACTACCCTTTTGTGTACTTACCATTTTTTGGGATTGGTCTTTGATGCCCAGTTGACATGGCTTCCCTGTCTTTGCCAACTTAAGCAAACATTTCAGTTACAGCTTAATACTTGTTTGCCATCTCAGTAACACCAGCTGGGGTACAGACCACTTTACAATTTTGCAGCTCTACAAAATTCTGATCCTGTTGTATATTGATTATGGCAGCCTCCTGTATGGTTCAGCATCACCTTCAGCATTGCAGATGCAGGATCTAGTACACCATTGTGGGGTTCGACTTGCAATGGATCCTTCAGAATTGCAGATGCAGGATCCAGTTCACCAGTGTGGGGTTCGACTTGTGACAGGCCCTCCAACATAGCAGATGCCGGATCTGGTACACCACTGTGGGTTCCGACTTGCAATAAGTGCTTTCCGACCAGCCCTGTGAACAGCCTTCTTGCAGATCCCCTACAGATCAAGTGCCAACCAGTTTTGCTCAACTGTGCACAACAGAGGCCAAGGTCTGGAGTCATGAGCGCAGTTCAGATTCTCTGCTCTGAACTCCATCTTTCCCCACTGTCGCATCTTGTCAGGGAGCTGTAGCTTGTGCCCCATAGTGTACACTCCATTTTCAGATCTGCCTTGACCTGTCGGTTTGACTGAAAGACTTAGTAGATCCTATGATTTTCCACCACTTGTTTCTGGATGCCCTTGACGCTCAGACATGGTATACACTGATGGTTTTACAGACAAACTGGTTTTGCCTGCACATATGCAAGATACAGTGAACTACAATGCCTGTTGAATGGTTTTATTGTATTCACTGCAGAATTGGTTGCCATTTCTTGAGTCCTCAGCCAGCTGCATTCTTGCACTGACGAGTCATTCTTAGTCATCAGTGTCTCCTTGAGTAGTTTCCAGGCTGTTGACCAGTGCTACCCTGGACATCCATTAGTTGTTATTATGCAAGATCTCCTGTATGACCTCCACCATGCTGGATGGTCAGTCATATTTGCCGTGTTGTCCGAACAAGACACAGCCAAGGGCAAAAGCACCACAGGCACAAAGATGTGAGCTGGTACCAGTGCCAAAGAGGGTTTCCACTTGTGCGAGTTCCACCAGCACCACGGGCAGTGCAGAGAATGAAGATGTTGAATTTGCCTTGGCCAATTGCCGGCTGAGTACAATCAGCCAGTGACCAGACAACAATGGACAGAAGCCTACTCAAAAGATAGAATAACAGCTCTAGCCCACTTAGTTATAGATCATCATCCAGGGCTGACTTTGACAGGGAACAGTGTTTAGTGAACTCTTAGAAATGAACAGTCAGTTGTTGTAAATTGCATTTGCTATGTACTGTGAAGTTTACCTATGATTATTTGCACTTAGCCATTGAGGGCCTTTTTGTGTTGCAGACTTCATTATTCAACAAGTTACAAAGGTAAGTAAACCTTTTTAACTGAGTTGTGTGACTTGCTTAATAATTTGTTGGAGTGTTGTAGAACCTTTGTTGTCCTATCCTGTTACCTGACCCTGGGGCATAGCTGTGTAGTAGTGGCAGGGAGAAATTGTCCTAGCAGTGTACTGCACCAAAGCTGTTTCACGAACTCCCAAACTCGGTGTACTGTAATAACAGTGGCAACTCTGCGTCCACAGCAGTAGCAACTAGGCCTTTACAAAACTGGCAATGAGGGTTAACAAAAGTCTTTGTCTAGACTCTTGGACACATTGAGATCCCAGGGAATGAAGATGCTGGTTGGTTGGCCAAGTTGGCTACCTAGATGCTGACTTTGGGGATGGAGGTGGCAGAACTAGATCTTTGTTCAACTCTACACTGGCAATTGTTGGAGGCTTGGAAAGTGGATTGCTGTGCCCTGATTTACCTGGATAAACTGCGAACCATAAAGGAGACCATGACCATGTGGCAATCTTCCCTTCATGCTTTACTTATGGTATCTACTGTCCTCTGTCAGTTTCACATTGGTAACGTTTGGCTAGCTGACAACCACATTCTCCAAGTGGTGCCCATGTCACAGTGGTCCACATCCTACTCAACTACCCTGATTTGACCACATTATTTGCAAAACCTTAACTTTGTAGACATGCTACCTCTGGGCTAGCAGATGATGCCAGACTGACCAATTTGGTTTTATGTTTTACTGTGAAGAAGGTTTTTACTCCTTTCTGTGACATAGGGTACATTAGTATTGTTGGTCGATTGAGGGACTGGAGGAGTGCCCTGTCACTGCTCTGACCCGAGGGGCCCATGGCTGCCCTTACTCAGTAGTCCATTGTGGCTCCTGCCATTCCTCCTTTTCACAAAGTTCAGGTCCTGAAATTGTGTTCCATATTCCCTCCAGATACGAATCCATCAAGATTTTCCAGACCAAATTGGGACTCATCTGAATAAAGAACATTAGTCTACACTGTTTGACTGTCTTCTGTGAAGATGCACCAGACGTATACATACAGCAGGGCTCCGACAATAAAGTCCACTCTGCTGAAGCCTTCTGTACACTGTTTGCTTGGATGCTGCAAGGTCAGATGCCAGTTGTCATGCAATACTAAGACAGTACCATCATGCCCTTAAAACCAAATAAAGATCCACTCTTTCTGATGTCACATGTGGTTGGCCCTGTCCTGGTCTCTGGGATATAGTTTTGGTCTCTATAAACTGTTGCCTCATTCAAGAAACAATGGAACGATTTACATTAAGCCATCAGGTCACATCAGTTTGCAACTCTCCTGCTTCCATTCTTCTTATGGCCCTCTACAGCAGAGAGTCTGTAGGCATATTCTCTGTGCCATACTGCACCATCTGTGACTGCACACAGCGATTATAGATGTGGAACTACCCAGCAAACACTACCCTGCTTGATAGGTGCCCTGACATCATTGCTAGCATGGTTATCTGTTGATCGTAACGCCATCTTCGGCGCAGAACATGATGGTAACGACATTTTTTGACAGTTTGTATGATTATATTGTGAATTAGACACAGGATGGGTAAATAGCAGTTTGTTGCTCTAATTTTGGACACTGGTGTAGTTTTCTTGTGGTCATGCAGGTGGAGTATGGAAGCACTGGTTGAACGCAGAGGGTCTGCCTCCGGTCACATATGTCCCAGGGGCCTCCAGCTGTTTTCTGGGGGGTCACAACTCTCCGACCTTCACCCTTTTACACCTCTCTCACTTCAGCTAGCTTCTGTCTCTTGGCGTTCTTGGATACGGTTGAAACCATTGTGATTTGTCTTCTGTGTACTTTCTCTCTGGGGACTATTCCTGGCTTGACACACAAAGGATTAAGCGACTGATGACCTCATAGTTTGGTCCCTATAACACCATCCATCCATCCCTCTTATCAGGAAGGGGTGCAGAGGCAGTCCCTATGGACAGGCTGTTATGTTAGATAGAAGAACTGGCTTAGTTGCCTTCAAGTCGTGGATGTGTGAACAGTGTACCTGAAGTATAAGTGCTGAGAGTGAACCATCAATCAGCTTTTTGCAACAAAGTGGTACATTAAACTAAACAAAGATGATTGATATGATGTTTTTGGTTTACAAGAGGCCTCAAAAGACATTTTGTTATGATGATTGGGGCAGTCCAGCCAACTTCAGTGTGGTATCTGGTTTGCTGCCAACTTCCAGGGGGTGTATGAAGACTGAAGAAAATACCTGCAGTGTTGTATTGCTACATAAGTCATATTCTCAAGAATATTATCCCACTGTGCACATATTTGCAACAGATTCCTTTTTAAACTACTTCAGTCTCAGCAATTATTGAACAAATAATGCATACTGAGCATGCTGATTTCAGTATTTATGCACAGTCTTTGTACCTACAACTCGTGTCAGATTATGCATACTTCTGCTGAGTTATTTTATCTCCACTAGGGACCATTTCAAGCAATTGGTAGTGAGTGTTCATTCTAATTAGTAAGCTTAAAGGAGACTTACATCACAACCAATGAAAAACTGGAGTCTATCTTCAGTGTCATCAAGCCGGTGCTCTGCATCATATTCCTCAGCTGCAGGCAACAGAACAGCTTCGGCAAACTCCATTTCACTTTCTTCCCCCTCTGTAAAAAGAAATCATCATTTAGCTTTTTGTCTTGTTACTTTTATCATTCATTATTACCCATCTTTATTTGCTTTGTTTCATAGTAAGTAATAATACTAAAACTGAGTATACTATTGCAATTTACATGCAGGCAAAAAGCTATCATATAATATGGCGATAGTGAAAATTAGAGATGACTTGGTGTTACTAAACATACACTCTTCTTAAACTGTTGATGAAATTGGTAGTAACACTTACAAATTTTATTCCAAATGGATATGAATTTGTAAGTGACACACTTTCATACCAGATGATTGATCAAATGTTATAATCAATCAGTTATGCAAAACTTGTGTTGCTCATTGTACGACAATCACTCAAAACAAATGTCAACTTAAAAGTTCAGACATTTTCGTTGGGGCAAGGAGGGGATAGGGGAAGGGGTATGAATGTTGTAGAAAGGAGAGCTTTCTTAAAATTGTAAAATGGTTACTTTACATTGCTATAACCTTTTCTTTTTACTTAAATATATAGATTGACTTGTACATTGTGTTTTTACTCTATGTCCCTACTTTTGCTCACAGGAGTACCACATTAACATTGCTTTATACACACATATTACATGAGAACAATGCAGACAGAATACTCACCAACAAATAGGATAATAGCTGGATGGTCATGTATTCTTGCAGCAAACCTCTCTGTCAAGATGTTCACCAACTTTGGCTGCCATGGGAACTCCTGAAACATTGTCATACTGTGCAGTTAGCTTCTCTTCCTCTATTTTCTTCACCCTTAACCCTAAACATCTCTCAAATGTGCATAACTAGAAACATGTGGTCCACCAAACTTTGTAATGTTTTTAATCACAGTACTTCACATTAGCTGCCAGAAATTAAGTAAATAGTCAGCTAATTCATACTGAAAGTAAATTTAATATTATTCAGCATGTATAAGGACTTTGATGATTACATTATCTAAAATGAACCAAATATCATACGTGTGTGCTGTCATTTATTATTAGTCTTCAAAAATTTGCTAATATTGTTACAGCAGTCACAAATATAAATGAAAAATAACAGAAAATGTAAATGAAATTAATAATCAAACTAACTGAAAATATTAAATCACACGACTTTTGCATAGTCAAAGTATATCTTTGTACAGTACTTCAGGTAAATTAGTTGATAAAATTTGGTGCATGTGCCATTTTCTTTTAGTGGACCCAGATCATTTTATACACTTTTACCTCTTTTCCATTCTGTCACTTGGTATGCCTCTAACATTTCATAATCAAATAAATCCTACAAATATTTGAGATTTAGTGGGCTTTTGTCCCAAAATTCAAATCTTGGCTCTTAGTCCAAATATTCCTTTTTTCAAAATGCAATGCTTTCTTTTTTTTGCGCTAACAGGCTCAGAACATCCCTCCTTGAAATCATTTGAAATAATTTTTGTTCTAGTAGTGTGTCTGCTGCGAGAAATTATCTGTAGTACAGACAGTGCTTTTTTTCTAAAAAAAGTTTGATGGTACTCCGACATGGGATATAATGCAGCAAAAATTAGTTATAACTGAAGCATAGGATACCACCCGTCTGCTTTTAGCCATGACATCATCAACATGTTGAACTACAAAAAAAAATGGTATTGGACTCTTCAGTTGACTTTACAGCTCAAATGAAGCAGGCGGTACCACGAAACACACAAACATACAAGAGAAAGTGGTATCGAACACTTCAGTTTACATCATCTCAAATGAAGTATGCGATTTGAGCGTACGCATATCTGTTTAGCACTTTCATCGCCCACCAGTTAAGGCAAACCCAATCAAGCAGGGCCTGACAAATGAATATGACAACATACGTGATTCTGGAGAATATCAGGAATATGAAACATTTCCTAATCTGTCCCTGTAAATGTATGCTCGATGAATTATGGCAGAGAAGCAAGGAAGCACTGGACAAAAACCCAATTTTGGACTGAAAAACTTGGAGCTCCAACAAAAAGAAGTAAGAAAGATGTCAGAATGATTATTTCAAATAAAAGCAGCAATATTAATCTTTTAGGTGGTGGTGTTAACAAATTCATGTTTCAAAAAGTACCATTTTAATGCTTTTTGGGAAAAAAATCAATTTTTGAAAACATGATGTAATTGGATAGATAAAAAATCTACTCACCAAGCGGAAGCATGTGAACACACATAAGAAGGTATTACATATGCAACCTTTTGGAGACAGTGGCTCCTCCTCCTGGCAGAAGGGTTGAAGAGGAAGGAAGAGGCATGAAGGGAGGTTTAGGAAAAGGGGTAGAGTTCAGAAAAGTCACCAGAACACTGGGTCAGGAGAGCCTTACCAGACAGGATAAGAAGGAAAGATTAATTGTTGGGGGCAGCACTGGGCGAGATTTGAAAACCTAAAATCTTAAAGGTGGAGGATAAACTAATATGCAAAGCAGAGAGTACTGCTAAAACATCATGCACAAGTTAATAAGAGTGAAAAGCTAATGGCATTGTATGTGATAGGGGTGGGAGGGGGATGGCAAAAAATAGACAGGTTAGAAAATGAAAGAGGTAGAAAGCTAGAATGGAGTTAAGAAAAGAATAGCTACTGTGAAGAAATGCTGAAATCAAAGAAATTAACATAAATTTAGGCCAGGTGGGTAGCGAGAACCAAGGACATGTTGTAGTGCCAGTTCCCCACATGCTGAGTTCTGAGAAACTGGTGTCTGGGGAAAGAATCCAGATTGCACGTGTGGAGAAACAAGCACCAAGGTTATGACTGTCATGTTGTAGTGCATGCTGTGCAACAGGATATTGTGTGTTGTCAGTGTGCACCCTCTGCCTATTCCCGTTCGTTCTTTGCTATTGGTGTTTTTAGTGTCCATTCATCAGAGCCATATAGAAGTGCAGGTCAGGTATCACATCTTACAAATTGAACTCTAAGGTTTAGATTTAGGTCTGTACTAATGAGAATTTTTGTGACTTTTATGAAAGTGTTGCTAGTATTGTTTATGCAATATTTTATCTCCATGTCTGATTTTTATAGAGTCATGTTCCAAGGACCTTCCTCCTGGACAAAAGAGACAGTGTGAATAGGAATCCGGCCAGAGGTTCAGTCATGAATGTACAATCAATTTCTCTTCATCATAAGATCATTTCCATTACTAAATTTGAGTCTCTGCAAAATTCATACTTTAATCTTTTTTCAAAGAAGGATCACAAAAAAAAAAAAAAAAAAAATAAAATAAAAAAATATTTAATCTCTCATGTGGCATATTAACAAATTTGCTTTTATTACAGCTTAAGCCCACTTTTCTGAAGAATGTGAAAAGCATACAGAATTTTGAGTTCTCTTGGGTCTTGCTCCCTTATATTCAGGTCAGTAAATGTGATTTAAAATGTTATTTCAAATGAAAATTTGATTAAAGGTACTGGTTATGGATTAACCTAGCCTCACCTTCATTTCTGTTGTAGTAAACATAATCATTTGTTAAGTAGCCTTTATAAATAAAATTATTTAATGCAGACAACTTTCCCATTAAAGTAATATTGACATTATCTTTTATAAATAATTTTAATTGCCTTTTGTAAATAATGTACATACGCAGACTAAAGTGACAAATGGAACTTTGTCCCAAGGCCTGGATTCAAATCCGAGCCCCCTGCACACTAGGTATATGCACTGACTACACAAGCAAGCCTCCCTCCTCAGTCCAAATTCCTCGTTCATGCCTCACCCCACTTGGTGTTCCCCCTAAACTCAAACAATGTTGCAGAGGCTCTCCAGGTGTGTTGGACTAGCATCTTATAGTTTCATTTCATTAAAGCGCCTGTGCCTGGGTTTCAGCCAGGACCCCCTTTTCAGTCAGTGGTGAGCTGCTAGTCCAATTCAGTTGGAGAGCAGTGCTGTTGAAGTTGAGGAGGAATACCAAGTGGGCTGAGGTGTGAATGGGAATTTGGAATTAGGAGGGAGTCATGCTAGGGTAGCACATGTAGTTGTGCAAAGCGTCTATGCCCCAGGTGGCATAGTGGTTAGTGCATCTGCCTAGTGAACAGGAGATCTGAGTAACGTTGGGTAATTTTTGGCAGTGCTACAGAGTACTGGAAGAAAAGAAGCTAATCTCAAAAATTTGATGTGATTTGTACATAGCAGAATAAAAGGATTATAGGGATAACATCACCTACCCACACTAATTTCAGATGCACTAACAACCACTTTTATTTCTCAAAGACAAAAAAACACGATACAACACTCAAAAAACCAAACAAGAACAGCACAAAGATAGTCTGTGTGTACAGGAGTGTACTTCACCAGTCACACTCGATTAATTGATCTTTTTGCTGCTACAGTGTCAGTAGTTTTATTATAAACAAGAGTATTCAGAGAAACCCACAACTTAATAAGTAGTCTGGCAGTGCAGGGATAAGGTAAATTAAAGTGTTAAAAGAATTTGTAATAAGTATTACTGCTAATTAGTAAGCTGGAGTGAGGGTGTCTGAATGAACCCAGTTAATCAGCAAGTAACTAGTATTTTTAAGCCGAGCTCAGGCCTCAGCTTTTCTATCTGTGGGTTAGGCTTTTTGGTGGGAAATATAATTCAAAAAGGTAGTGTAACAATAGCTGGAAATTGTTTACACTAAAACACAATTCAGGATATCTGGTAAATTTGAAATTGCTCTTCACAGCATTATGAAAATACATGAAGCATAATATGATACTTCTTAACTGTTGGAGCTGGAGAGTGACTGGAGACTGGCATTTGTGTATGGGTGTGGCTGATGCATTGACCCTAACTCAGTCACATCATACATGAAAGAGTCTGCATCGGAAGACTTCTGATAAGAGGTTTCCTTAATGGGCAATTTCCAGAATAATTCAGTGTGACCTAAAGCTGCATCCAATCAATCTCAATGTTTTCACTATACATATTTTATGAGCAGTTCTTGTGAAAGCCAGACCTGCAGAGTAAATCAGGTGCTACTGAAAGAGCTACAAGCAGACCAAAAGTAGCACATTCATTTAATATATTCGTTTGAAATGGAAGGGAAAGTGGAATATCAAAGAGATGTGCTGTGCTTACCAAAACATGACTTGAAAATTAATGAAATGGAACTGATGAATTAAGAAGGATTCAAGATAATAGCATATCAATGTATAACAAGTAAACTAAAATGCTGAATAGCTGCAACTACAAAAAGTTGACTGGCAGAACCTAAATGTTTGTTAATATTATATTGAAGAGGTCTCTGAATGGTGCAGCAGTTAGCTTGTTAATAATGTTATGTAATCATACCGTTTGTGAGAATTTGGATGTTGATTTTCTGAGTATTACCACTGATTGAAGATATCTGTAGTTGTTCCATTTAGCATGCTCCTTTGCCAAACAAAAATTTCTTCAATTAAAGTACATCATGAACCTAAAACATGGCATTTTTCATAATTTTGGCACAACAGATTTTACCAATTGTTTTCAAGAGATCCTTTAATTTTTGAAACAGACATAATATAAGTAAGCTGCTGCTTTTATTTGTCTGCTAGAATGACTAATCACAATAAATGAATGCTTCACATCAGGGACATTTCCAGAGCAGTTAAAACAGGCAAGAGTTGTACCTTTGCTTAAGAAACGTAATGCAGAAGACACAGAAAATTACCGGACCATTTCCCTGCAGTCACCATTCTCAAAAATAATAGAAGCAATTACAAAAGACAGATTAATGACTTACCTGAATAAATACAATCTTTTAAGAAAATCACAGTTTGGTTTCCAAGGTGGCAAAAATACGGAGTCAGCCATAATAGAATTCACAAAAGTTGTACTTGATGCTCTGGACAAACATTAGTGTGTTACAGGCATATTTTTTGATCTTTCTAAGGTCTTTGACACAGTCGACCACAAGATTCTATAAAATAAATGAGAAGTATTAGGGATAAGACGGGTAGGTAATGGCTGGTTTCGAACATAACTAGCAGATAGGGTACAAAAAGTAGGGATAACACATACTTCAAATAGATCTAGTAAAACACTTATCAGAACCAAAATACATTAATATGGGAGTTCTGCAAGATAGCATATTAGGACCAATACTATTCCTAATACACATCAATGACTTTCCCAGTAGGGTCACTCAAGGTGAAACAATTGTCTTCGATGATGAAAGCAATATTATAGTCACTGAAGAAACAAGAGAACTCCTTGCAGAGAAAGGAAATGAAGCTCTCAAGGAAGTTTACGATTAGTCAATAAGCAATAAAGTGACATTAAACATAAATAAAACTAATGCCATGAATTTCAGTTTGAAGAGGGAAAATGACAATGTTAAATTAAATGTAGATGGCACCTCTATAGATTATGTAACGAATGCAAAATTTCTAGGAATGAATATTGATTCTCAGCTGAAATGGTGTGAATACACAAAGGTACTTGCAAACAGAATGTCATCAGCATGTTATGCCCTTAGAATCCTATCATCAGTGTGTACCATGCAGTGTCTTTTAGTTACATACTGTTCATATGTACATTCAATTCTTAGCTATGGCAGTCTTTTTTGGGGAAAAATGCACAAAATATGAACACAGTTTTCAATCTCCAGAAAAGAGCCATAAGAATAATAACCAAAAATAGTATTCATTGTAAAGATCTGTTCAAAACACTGGGGATTTTAACTGGTCTGTGTGAATACATTTACCATTCAGTTGTACACATCAAAAATAACAATGGTAATTACTCACAAACAGCTCTGTCCATGACCATGGAACAAGAGCTAGACTCAACTTACGTTTACCAAGAGAAAATAAACATAAAACTCAAAACAGCGTATTCTACCAAGGAATAAAACTTTACAATAAATTACCAAAAGAGATTAAAGAAACTGCAAAAATACACTTATTTAAAATGCAATACATTTTACACATTGAGGGAATACTTAGATTAAAGAGTAGAGGTTTGGTAAAAAAAAGGTTATACAAATAAATAATTATAATGATTATAAAACATCCAACGGTCCACATAACACCTTCACACTATGTTTTTTTCCTTATTTTTTTTTTTTCCTTTTCTAGAAAAACTTACTTCGAAGCTATGCATAACATAATACTAACACCTCTTCCTCTTTCTGAGCTCAACATCTCATTCATTATAAAGGGATACTGACTCAGTTTCTCAGGACAGCAAATGGGAAGTTGCAGTAAAGAAAATAGCGCAGGAATCGCCTGTGTGTGTGTGTGTGTGTGTGTGTGTGTGTGTGTGTGTGTGTGTGTGTGTGTGTGTGTGTGTGTGTGCAGTGACTGATAGTGAGATATGAGTGAACAGTGTGGCATTACATTATTTAATAAGTTATTTGTAAAACCACCACTACTACTACCCATCATTTCTAATTATGAAGCAACTCGTGAAACTAGTCATTTCCCGCCCCCCCCCCCCCACCCCCCCTCCCCTGTAAATCTGTGTAGGTAGTCTCACTTTTGCGGCTGATAAAGGCATATTACAAAAAATGGTACATCTTTTTCTACAAGTTGGGTTGGGTTATTGGGGCAAAGAGACCAAACAGCGAGGTCGTCGGTCTCATCAGATTAGTGAAGGCAGTCGGCGGTGCCCTTTCAAAGGGACCATCCCGGCATTTTGCCAGAGCGATTTAGGGAAATCACGGAAAACCTAAATCAGGATGGCCAGACGCGGGATTGAACCATCGTCCTCCCGAATGCGAGTCCAGTGTACTAACCACTGCGCCACCATGCTTGGTGTGTTCTACACTCCTGGAAATGGAAAAAAGAACACATTGACACCGGTGTGTCAGACCCACCATACTTGCTCCGGACACTGCGAGAGGGCTGTACAAGCAATGATCACACTCATGGCACAGCAGACACACCAGGAACCGCGGTGTTGGCCGTCGAATGGCGCTAGCTGCGCAGCATTTGTGCACCGCCGCCGTCAGTGTCAGCCAGTTTGCCGTGGCATACGGAGCTCCATCGCAGTCTATAACACTGGTAGCATGCCGCGACAGCGTGGACGTGAACCGTATGTGCAGTTGACGGACTTTGAGCGAGGGGGTATAGTGGGCATGCGGGAGGCCGGGTGGACGTACCGCCGAATTGCTCAACACGTGGGGCGTGAGGTCTCCACAGTACATCGATGTTGTCGCCAGTGGTCGGCGGAAGGTGCACGTGCCCGTCGACCTGGGACCGGACCGCAGCGACGCACGGATGCACGCCAAGACCGTAGGATCCTACGCAGTGCCGTAGGGGACCGCACCGCCACTTCCCAGCAAATTAGGGACACTGTTGCTCCTGGGGTATCGGCGAGGACCATTCGCAACCGTCTCCATGAAGCTGGGCTACGGTCCCGCACAACCGTTAGGCCGTCTTCCGCTCACGCCCCAACATCGTGCAGCCCGCCTCCAGTGGTGTCGCGACAGGCGTGAATGGAGGGACGAATGGAGACGTGTCGTCTTCAGCGATGAGAGTCGCTTCTGCCTTGGTGCCAATGATGGTCGTATGCGTGTTTGGCGCCGTGCAGGTGAGCGCCACAATCAGGACTCCATACGACCGAGGCACACAGGGCCAACACCCGGCATCATGGTGTGGGGAGCGATCTCCTACACTGGCCGTACACCACTGGTGATCGTCGAGGGGACACTGAATAGTGCACGGTACATCCAAACCGTCATCGAACCCATCGTTCTACCATTCCTAGACCTGCAAGGGAACTTGCTGTTCCAACAGGACAATGCACGTCCGCATGTATCCCGTGCCACCCAACGTGCTCTAGAAGGTGTAAGTCAACTACCCTGGCCAGCAAGATCTCCGGATCTGTCCCCCATTGAGCATGTTTGGGACTGGATGAAGCGTCGTCTCACGCGGTCTGCACGTCCAGCACGAACGCTGGTCCAACTGAGGCGCCAGGTGGAAATGTCATGGCAAGCCGTTCCACAGGACTACATCCAGCATCTCTACGGTCGTCTCCATGGGAGAATAGCAGCCTGCATTGCTGCGAAAGGTGGATATACACTGTACTAGTGCCGACATTGTGCATGTTCTGTTGCCTGTGTCTATGTGCCTGTGGTTCTGTCAGTGTGATCATGTGATGTATCTGACCCCAGGAATGTGTCAATAAAGTTTCCCCTTCCTGGGACAATGAATTCACGGTGTTCTTATTTCAATTTCCAGGAGTGTATAAGTTTCACAGTTAGTTCTTGCCAACACTTTAATTTCTCCCTTATTCACAGCCCAGTCCACATGAATGCAGAGCTTTACGTATTTATAAACAACGTAAACATCTAGGTTAACGTATGCTGCAGCTGAAAAAAAAAAAAAATATACGTGACGTCCAGTTCCCCCCGTATGTGGTAAACGTTATTGTTTTTAACGTCATGTTCGTCTCGCATGTTGTGAACCGAACGATAACGGAAGTTGGTAGGCAGCTCTTTCCGTCTTCGATACAGCGTGTGACGTCTCGCTTGCAAGGTCACTCACCAGCCCGTCCGGGTCGTCGTTGACGAGCGCGCGGCCGTCGTCGGTGATGACGCTGCCGTCGGCGGCGTGCAGCAGCACCAGCGCCGGGATGCCCTGGACGCGCAACAGCGCCGCCAGTTCGCGACGCGTCTCCGCCTCCTCGTAGGCCACCGCCAGCCACGGCATCGTCGACAGGTACGACTCGAAGCTCTCGGCGCTCCTGTAAGGCAGCCAGGGCGAGCCTGAGCGTCCGTCGCCAGCGGTCAGCACGAGAAGCGCTCTCATAAATGTCGCTGACTGGAGATCAATTTTCGTCTCACTAGGCGACCTTACGGGACTTGACCTTCTCGGTTATCTTCATACACAACTGGCCATGAAAATTGCTACACCACGAAGATGACGTGCTACAGACGCGAAATTTAACCGACAGGAAGAAGATGATGCGATATGCAAATGATTAGCTTTTCAGAGCATTCACACACGGTTAGCGCCGGTGGCGACACCTACAACGTGCTGACATGAGGAAAGTTTCCAACCGATTTCTCATACACAAACAGCAGTTGACCGGCGTTGCCTGGTGAAACATTGTTGTGATGCCTCGTGTAAGGAAGAGAAATGCGTACCCTCACGTTTCCGACTTTGATAAAGGTCGGATTGTAGCCTATCGCGATTGCGGTTTATCGTATCGAGACATTGCTGCTCGAGTTGGTAGAGATCCAATGACTGTTACCAGAATATGGAATCGGTGGGTTCAGGAGGGTAATACGGAACGCCGCGCTGGATCCCAACGGCCTCGTATCACAAGCAGTCGAGATGACAGGCATCTTATCCGGATGGCTGTAACGGATCCCTGAGCCAACAGATGGGGACGTTTGCAAGACGACAACCATATCCACGAACAGTTCGACGACCTTTGCAACAGCATGGACTACCAGCTCGGAGACCATGGCTGCGGTTACCCTTGATGGTGCATCACAGACATGAGTGCCTACGATGGTGTACTCAACGACGAACCTGGGTACACGAATGGCAAAACGTCATTTTTTCGGATGAATCCAGGTTCTGTTTACTACATCACGATGGTCGCATCCGTGTTCGGCGACATCGCGGTGAACGTACATTGGAAGCGCGTATTCGTCATCGCCATACCGGCGTATCACCCGGCGTGATGGTATGGGGTGCCATTGGTTACACGTCTCGGTCACCTCTAGTTCACATTGACGGCACTTTGAACAGTGGGCGTTACATTTCAGATTTGATACGACCCGTGGCTCTACCTTTCATTCGATCTCTGCGAAAACCTACATTTCAGCAGGATAATGCACGACCGCATGTTGCAGGTCCTGTACGGGGCCTTTCTGCATACAGAAAATGTTGGACTGCTGCCCTGGCCAGTACATTCTCCAGACCTCTCACCAATTGAAAACGTCTGGTCAATGGTGGCCGAGCAACTGGCTCGTCAGAATACGCCAGTTACTACTCTTGATGAATTGTGGTATCGTGTTGAAGCTGCATGGGCAGCTGTGCCTGTACAAGCCATCCAGGCTCTGTTTGACTCAAAGCCCAGGTGTATCAAGGCCTTCATTACGGCCAGAGGTGGTTGTTCTGGGTACTGATTTCTCAGGATCTATGCACCCAAATTGCGTGAAAATGTAATCACATGTCAGTTCTAGTATAATATATCTGTCCAATGAATACCCGTTTATCA
This sequence comes from Schistocerca serialis cubense, assembly GCF_023864345.2. Lineage (NCBI taxonomy): Eukaryota > Metazoa > Arthropoda > Insecta > Orthoptera > Acrididae > Schistocerca > Schistocerca serialis. The sequence continues at coordinate 444,092,598 of NC_064646.1, read as the reverse complement.
TCTGCATTTCTTCTTGGTGCAGCAATTTAATGGCCAGTAGTGTACTTTCAGGATTTGAAGGCCAGTGCCCCGGTATCGATATCATGAAGCAGCACGACAATGTCAACCCCAACAAAAGACTGAATGAATTCAACTTCTTGGGAAATACCATGCCTTTCACAAACAAAAATGAGGTACAAAAAAGTGAGAAATTCATTAATGAGGCGAATGAAAAGGTGAGAAAGAAATCCCTAATAAAGTTTTACAAAACAATGGCAACACCGTCGGTACTTCGTGGCAGCGAAACTTGGACAATAACAGCTGGAAATTAATATTTTTTCTCCGCAAACTGGCGCATTTTTCGGGCTATATAACGACGGTCTGCCAGTGTGGACTTTCTAGTTCTTAGTTGCAAAACCAGGGCACATTACCCTTTAAAGAACAATTGGTGTGTTACTTTACAGCTGTTTGTACGCAGAAAATGGTTTCGTCTGCAAATGGAAATGGTACCTAAATAATTATTATACGTACATATTAGACTGAGAATCTGCGTTTTTTACACAACATTCGAAACTATTCATGTTGTTGAGAATTAGTTCAGATCTATGTAATTTTGTTCGTTACTACAAAATAAGCCATGTTCTCAAGGTCTTCATATGTGGATCTCAGGTCATAATGTTTATTTGTTAATTTCAGTTTGGTTCTCGATAGTAGAGTATTGAAATAGCTGTTATTTCTACACTCTGACGAGCAACTAGAAACTCTTCTTAATGACAGCACTGCGGAATTATCTGATTAGGAAGGATAGGAATTCTCATTTTTGACTAAAGATTGTCCTGCTGAGGTCGATGAAACTGACACGTGAGCAATAACAATGTTAAGAGGTTGAGCCACTAGTCAGGAGAAGCGGATGTCCTTGTACAGTCAGTTTCTCTGATAGTGCAGATGTACATGCTGCAGAATATATGAATGAAAAGCCAGGTAGAGTTGTGTTGCAACCAGTTTCAGAAGTTAGGTGTTACAATGTCGGCAAACTACCAAAATTCGTTGAGGTAAGGAATGCCTCAAATTCCAAAATGGCTGCAATTCAAAGATAACGAGACATGTGATCAAATGTGAAATGTATTTATGTACTGTGAAAAATAACTATTTTGAGGCTTATCATAAAATGTACCATAAAGAATTATTTACCAGCAGTAGCAAATTATTACTTGCCACAAATTATTGTGTGATTATTATTTACTTACATTTATGAAATTGCTTTAGAACATCAACAAAAACCTAAATTGGAGATCATATATTTCAGAAATATTAACATTAATAATCCTATTTTCTGTGTGCATTAGGAGATAGAGTTTACTATCTCAAATAAAATATCTATTCTGCTGAACAAAATGTGTTTATTGGTGAATGAGGAAAGAAAATACATGGCAATGATTAGTAAAAAAATGGTTCAAATGGCTCTGAGCACTATGGGACTTAACATCTGTGGTCATCAGTCCCCTAGAACTTGGAACTACTTAAACCTAACTAACCTAAGGACATCACACACATCCATGCCCGAGGCAGGATTCGAAACTGCTACCGTAGCAGTCGCGCGGTTCCTGACTGCGCGCCTAGAACCGCTAGACCACCGCGGCCGGCTAATGATTAGTACATTTTCACTATAAATGAGATTTGAGATCCACATATGTGGATCTCCATTTATACCTTAGCGAGTCATCACAAATACATTTTTTAATAAAAATCGCGTCTTCTTAGTTTAAATTACTAATCACATGAAAATGCGAGTATACATAGTAATCTGGTTGAGAAATGTGAAATACCAAACAGAAAATAAAATACTATATTATTTCTAGTATCCAACAGTACGGTATATTACTGACATAAACAATTTCTTTAATTTAAGAACAAGGAATTTCGTCATTGCATATCAATTTTAGTTTCTTTTCATGTGATTAGTCATTTAAAATGAATTATGTTATTTTAATAAATAATAATGATTCAGAATTTTTAATTAAATTTATTTGATAATGTATATAAAATTTAAACAGGCCGCTACTAGTGAAAATCGAATCAACGACTTAATGTTTACAAGACTTGTGCACTACATGCTCAACTGCTGGCGGCTCTGTTAAAATGCTCCAAATATTTTGTACTTAATAACACTCTTTAAAGCAATTTTTTCGAGTTTTTGTTTCAGTTGCGCTTCTAACTGCTTTAATAAATAGATGTTGCAGGAGGTGACTTTAAAATACTGCAAGGAAATTGAAGAGGATCAGACAGTAAGGTTTCCTGGTTTGTTCAGAAAATGAACTCAGGTCACAAATTCATTGCGTAATATATAACATTAAACTTGGATCAACTGAACGAGGTTCAGGGTTGACCTAAATTATCAGGCATGTTTAACAACACCACCAAATCAGCTATCAGTACTATTCTCGCTCTTTGACCACGGATATTTATCACATACACCGTATGTATACAGTATTTATTATTTAAGGTTTCTTGTTGTATGCAAAGAGGCAAATAAGTGCAAAAAACTTCTCAGACTTCTCCAAGAAACCTGGCACTGGCCTTGAATGCGAACAATTTGAAGGCGAGTACACTCTGGTGGCGACTGTGGCATCATGATGAGTTTGCAGAATTTTGCTGAACGTAATGAAAATGCTCATACTGGTCATCGATTTAGGCTGCTTTCCGTGCGGACGATAGTTTCGATAGTTCTCGGGTTTAAAGCCATGTTTATTCAACGCTTAAGAAACTATCGGCACAGAGAATAGCTGAGCTGTACATTCGTATTGTTTGCTTAAAGTAGAGTTGCCGTCAACGTGATGGTTACTTTGCCCATCATAGTGATTTACTGGGCATGGTCGTCTTGGAGATGGTGTACGCTTGACTTGTCACCTACATACAATTACATTTAGGCTACGTATTGGCCAATAAATGTGACTGCTTATTGACTTACGTCAGCGCGCGTGCAGTTCTCACAGCAGCTTAAACACATGTTTGGTAGTTAAAAATTGAATACTAATTGTGTAGTTACAGCTATTCAAGCCTTGAGAGAATTTTCGGATAGAGACGTTCAGTCATTATTAGCTGCTGCCGAAATTCATATTATTCATTGTTCAATGAAAAGTGTTATAATTTGCTTATCTTACTTTTTCACATTACGAGTCATCGAGAATTATTATGGGAATAAGTATCTGCACTCGTTACTTAATTCATCAACATTCTCTTTAACCTAACGTTATAGACTTAGAAAACTAATTCGAACTTTAGCAACGTCGTAATGTTAACAACTTCTGTATTACTTGTAGCTTTTCAACTTGCATTTGCCCAAAATCTGTTCTTTTGCGGCGTCACTAGTTGTGAACTGATGAGTGCAATTAAAATTTTACGTGATCTGCAAACTTTGGTTAGTTAAAGTCAATCATTGCTCAAGAGGAGATAATCTTAACATTTATGTAACACATATTTCCCAGTTCATTTTTGAGCTAATCTAAGATCAGCTGCTTTACATAACTGGCACTTTGTGTGAGAAAACAAAGAAAGCCAGTAGTCTGCGAAACGACTCCCTGCGCAGACTAGTGCACTTACGCCTGGTTGGAGCGAACGGGCAGCAGCATAAAAGGTCGGTATATGAGTGCGTGCGAACTGTATTCAGTCGTGTTCGGCTCAAATTCACTAGTGTTCTGTTGGCGGCCGCTCTTTCAGTGAACCATCAAAGGAACTACACGTCCTCTCCGCTTTAGCATTATCACTACAGAAAGCTTCCGTCTTCTATCTTTTGTTGTTGGCATGATTTGCGTGAGCGATGGAGTCGTCGTCGTGTGACTACTGCCTCCCGCCAGGTAGACCGTTCGCCGGGTGCAAGTCTTCCGATTTGACGTCACTTCGGCGACTTGCGCGTCGATGGGGATGAAAAGATGATGATTAGGACAACACAACACCCAGTCCCTGAGCGGAGAAAAATCTCTGACCCAGCCGGGAATCGAACCCGAGCCCTTTGGATTGACAGTCTGTCGCGCTGACCACTTTTTCTTTTCTTTTCTTTTCTTTTTCACTTTTTTCGGTATTGTTCGTTGCATTTGGTCTGGGTGGACGTCAGAAGACATGCGTTCAAGTTGATCGTCGATTCCTTCACTCAGTTTCTTTTTTTTTTTTTTTTTTTTTAATTACAGACGCCGAGCAGCCCTCCGACCGAACACGCTGAGCTACCGTGCCAGCACCACTCAGCTACCAGGGGCGGGCAGCGGTGGTGTGATATGAAGGGAATATAACGTCGATGACAAAAGAAATATGATTGGTAGAAAATCGCTGAAACAAGTGGGAATGTATTGAATAACACAGGCTTTGAATTTCTTTTTATTAAATAGGAAAAGAACAATAAATTTCCTTGACAGTAAACAAATACGAATATTTTTCGCCAGAATGAAAAATGCTACTGTCGTGGCAGAAAACAGGCGAATATGTCTTGTTTGGAGGTAGGGATTTGAAGGAAGGCAACTAGCTTTCCGGCTTATCTGGTAGCTTCAAAGACATTTATGTTAAATCAAAACATCTTGATATATTCGCACTTTTTTACCTGCCAGTATTAGTACCCATTGATGTAGTATAATGCATCGCGTGAAGTAAAGTAACACGATACATAATGTCATGTCGTGCAATGTGACACAACGTGTTATTATACACATATCAAAAAAAGTTTTGCATCACCCCGGTTCCCAGAGCTCCTGAAGATAGGCTTTGACCGTGGATATTGTATCACAGGCACAGTTCCTTTTACTGTTCACAGAAGTCATTAAACACGCCCAATTAGTGCCAATTAGACGGAGGGGGTCCGACTGCCGACCAGTTCCAGTCATTCCACCAGGAAGGAGGTCCATGGCTCGTGTTGTCTGCAGTTCAACCATGTCTAAACGGTCAATACCGCGGTTCCATCGCGTCCGCATTGTTACTTTGTGCCAGGAAGGGCTCTCAACCAGGGAGCTGATCCAGGCGTCTCGGAGTGAACCGAAGCGATGTTGTTCGAAAATGGAGGAGCAAAGAGGACAGGAACCGTCGATGACATGGCTCGCTCAGGCCACCCAAGGGCAGTGGATGACCGCTACCTAAGAATTATGACTCGGAGGAACCATGGCAGCAACGCCACCATGTTGAATAACGCTTTTTGTGCATCCACAGGACGTCGTGTTACGACTCAAAACTGTGCGCAATGGGCTGCATGATGCGCAACTACACTCCCGACGTCCATGGCTCAAATGGCTCTGAGCACTATGGGACTCAACTGCTGTGGTCATCAGTCCCCTAGAACTTGGAACTAGTTAAACCTAACTAACCTAAGGACATCACAAACATCCATGCCCGAGGCAGGATTCGAACCTGCGACCGTAGCGGTCTTGCGGTTCCAGACTGCAGCGCCTTTAACCGCACGGCCACTTCGTCCGGCCCCGACGTCCATGGCGAGATCCATCTTTGCAACCACGACGCCATGCAGCGCGGTACAGATGGGCCCAACAACGTGCCGAATGGACCGTTCAGGATTGGCACCACGTTCTTTTCACCGATGAGTGTCGCATATGTCTTCAGCCAGACAATCGTCGGAGACTTGTTTGGAGGCAATCCGGTCAGGCTGAACGTCTTGGACACACTGTCTAGCGAGAGCAGCAACGTGGAGTTTCCCTGCTATTTTGGGGGTGGCATTATGTGGGGCCGACGTAAGCCGCTGGTGGTGGTCATGGAAGGCGCCATAACGGCTGTACGATACGTGAATGCCATCCTCCGAGCGACAGTGCAACCATATTGTCAGCATACTGGCGTGGCATTCGCCTTCATGGACAACAATTCGCGCCCCCATCGTGCCCATCTTGTGAATGACTTCCTTCAGGATAACGACGTCGCTTGAATAATGTGGCCAGCATGTTCTCCAGACATGAACCCTATCGAACATGCCTGGGATAGATTGAAAAGGGCTGTTTATCGACGATGTGATCCACCAACCAATGTGAGGGATCTACCCCGAATCACCGTTGAGGAGTGCGCCAATCTGGACCAACAGTACCTTGATGAACTTGTGGATGGTATGCCACAACGAATACAGGCATGCATCAATGCAAGAGGACGTGTTACTGGGTATCAGAGGTACCGGTGTGTACAGCAATCTGGACCACGGTTACGGTGAAATACTCTCTACGATTAATAGATTTCTACAGCACCGTGCCGCAGCGGTAAGCGCTCGCGTTCGTAATCCGAAGGTCGCCGGATCGAATCTCGCGCCATGCAATTTTTTTTATTATTACTTTTTTGTAATTCAAATATATATATATATATATATATATATATATATATATATATATATATATATATATATATATATATAAACTATTAATGAATTGCTTATGCATGCTGGTGAAGGCGGATCGCTCTCCAATTGTACCGCCTCCATTTTTCCGTTTTTTTAACAGGGTGTACCAAAGCTGTCCCGTCCCGACTGATTTTCGACGATGTTATAAGTTGCGCTAGGGACCGCATCTACCTTCTTTCGAAGTTAGCAGGCAACTACGCTGTTATGCGGCGGCTCGTTTCGGCCCATTCAACATCTGTCCTTCAAGTGTAACGAGCGAGTAACGGAGTTTATATTTCATACCCGCCACAGCGAACTTGTGTTCGTGGGGTCTCTATTCTATTTCGAACGTTTGACTTACGCTATACGTATTCGTTTCGGAATATCGTTTCTACGTCTTCCGTTAACTATACGTGGTTAACATTAAGAAGACAATTAATAACATTTGTGAAATACAACTTTGTTTGCGGAAAAAATAATGATGTTCGAAGCCAGTTTTTCCACGACAAACGACTTTCAACAACTTATTATATGCATAATTGTTGCAACTGATTCCCGGGAATTATATATATATATATATATATATATATATATATATTTGAATTACAAAAAACAAATACTAAAAAAAAATAATTGCATGGTGCGAGATTCGATCCGGCGACCTTCGGATTTTAAACCCGAGCGCTTACCACTGCGCCACTACGCTGTGGAAAATTATTAATCGTAGAAAGTATTTCACCGCAACGGTTTCTTTTAACTGTCGATTTTCTCGACAACGGCTGAGAAGTACATCTTGGTGCTTTGCCACATTACACCTCTGGCCACGAGCTTTTATTATGCGCAGTATGAATCGAATCTGAAATTCACAATTGGCGGCCTCCCCTTGTTAGACATATCCGAAAGAATAAACATCATTTTTTATCCTACAGCCGTATGAATCAAGACACAAAGGAACTAGTGACGTTTAGCGCTAGTGGGCATTGACTTTACATCAATGGGAAAGTTGAAAATTTGTGCCGGACTGGGAGTCGAACCTGGCACTAGGCGGAAGCACTGATGGCTTAGTGGTCAGAGGAACAGACACGACGTACACAATTAAGGCGAAGACGGACAATGATCCCTGCAGTAACGATGTACAAGTTCGAAGTCTAACGGGAATCGACGAAACGCTGCGATTAATGAGGATAAAGGACAGGGGCATTACGTCAGTAGCGTGTGGGTAAGTCGAGAATTTGGGTCTGACGGGAGGCGTGCTAGGGAGCCCGTGCAGTTGCGGTGACCAGTGTTCCTGCATGACTTAGTGGCCAGTGCGTCTGCCTAGTGAGCAGGAGCCCCGCGTTCGAATCCTGGTCGGGCACGATTTTCAGTTTTCTCCATTGATGCAAAATCAATGGCCACTAGCGCCTAAATGTTATTAATTACTGTGTGTATTTGAAGGACTGTTGCCGGCCGGAGTGGCCGAGCGGTTCTAGGCGCTACAGTCTGGAACCGCGCGACCTCTACGGCCGCAGGTTCAAATCCTGCCTCGGGCATGGCTGTGTGTGATGTCCATAGGCTAGTTAGGTTTAAGTAGTTCTAAGTTCTAGGGGACTGATGACCTTAGCAGTTAAGTCCCATAGTGCTCAGAGCCATTTGAACCATTTCTTGAAAGACTGTTGGAATAGTTATTTATAAATTTGTAGAAATATCCAAATAATCAAAAGAATTGCAAAAATTATAACAAACTGCAGTTATGAACTACTTTGCAAATGGTTAAATGTGGGCAGACGAACACGACTCCACTATGCCAGATGTGGGTGCATGTGTATAAGCCAACTCGTGTTTTACTTTCCGAGTTCGATTCCTAAATAATTTCTTCCATTCTACATATCTCCTTACGTCGGCCAGCAAACTTTTGAAAACCAATCCGACCACATTGTCGTCATCTTCACATAGTTTCGTGTAGGATGTTTTCAATAAATATTGGAGTCTCTACTTCTCTGTCTCTAAAATACTTCCATTACAGCATTTTCTTTGGCAGGTCTTCCGCTTTCCGTTTCTGCCTCGATCAAAATATTGAAAGTGATGAAAGTTTATCACATGAGCATATCCCTTCAGTCTCCTGAGCAACGTAATCTGTGGTCTGCGGTGGTGAAACCCAAAACACTGGGATCAGAAGGTTCTATATCTGCGTCACACATCTGGCAGCTTACCCTCAGAAACGCATGCTGAAGTTGATTAGACTGTGCTAGCAAGACAGGCACAAAGTCATTCAAAAACATCAACAAACTGAAATAAGGCCATATCGATAGATTGGTACCATCTGCAACATTTGGAAATTTCCGTGTTCTACTACGAACTGGTCTGTCGAGTACTTCCTTTTTTTCTTAGTATAGCCTCTGAAAATATAATATTTTCCTGGTTTCAGTATTCTAGTTTTAAACAATTCGTTACAGATGCTAAAGGAAAATTAAATCTAAAACTTATATTACTGTTACGATTAATATTTTTAGTCTTGCTTACATTTTAGAGTGGGTGCATCAACGGTAAGCAACTTTATTGCTGAAACAGTTGTCGCAGAACGAAGGAACTGCAACCAAAGCACGTGTTTATGCCTTTCAAGGAGACCCTCAGAGAGAAGGCAGAAGGGTTTCATAATACATATATAATTTTCCTAATATTATTTGAGCTATTGATTGCAAAAATATTCAGGTTCAATGTCCAAACAATTCAGGACCAATCTTTTTCAATTATAAGACGTTCTCTTCCATTATCCTCCGGACAACTGCAGATGACCGAGAGAGGTAGCGCAATGCTTAGACAGTGCCCTCGCATCTGGAAAAGCGACGGTTCAAACCCGCGTCCGGCCATCCTGATTTAGGTTTCCCGTGATTTCCCTACATCGCTTAAGGCAAATGAAGGAAGGCTTCCTTCGAAAACGCACGGGCGCGTTCCTTCTCCATTCTTCCCTAGTCCGAGCTTGTGCTCCGTATCTAATGACGTTGTCGACGGGACGTTATTCCTCCTCCTCGTCCACCTGCCGATGCTCATTATAAGTTTACTACTGTCGAGCCGGTGGAGCAGAGTTATGGTGGCACATTTCAAGCATCTGTCTTCTACATATTACTAAAGGATAAAAAGCTGGATGGTACAGAACCTAGTATTTTGCTTCAAACGATTCAACAAAGTCGGTATCGAGATGTAGGAAATTAGTGGTGTGTGCCATTGGTATTGTGACACTATTAAGTGGCGCCTATTGTCGAAGGATGTAGACAATATTGTAAGCTGAATCTGTATTATGTGTAACAGCATTTTAGGCAAGTAAGGTTTACAGGAACACTTAACTGATGTCTCCGTCAATCAAGGGAAAAGCCGATGGCAAGCTGTGAGATGTCCGTCAGATGAAGGTAAATCTGCATGAGATTTATTGACATCATACGTTGTAAAACCCCCTAGCATACCTGTGAAGTCTTTCCTTTGCTGTCATTTCATTATGATTTACAAAATGAGTACGTATGAAACAGTAAAATAAAGGTAATATGCACACAGGAATTAGAAAGCGCTTTTATCTTTTATTTGTAGACGTAAAATGCAGTTGTAGTAGCACAGCTACCATGAGCAATGCAAAAACTAATTTGTTCTAGAAACAATAGAAATGAGAGTTATAAGAGATTCTTACTTTCGCTTAACAGAAAAAATGCGGACAGAAATCTACTTGAATTTTTTAGGTTTTCTCTTTGCAAACAAATTTCTGCAGGACAAGAGTTTATTGCATGTTTGAGAATCATTCTACCTAAAATCTCAAAAAGCTATGCCCTATAGCTATGGAGAGAAGAAATAAAACATCATGACGACACCAAATCTCCGAAAGGAACTCAAAACGCCAACATGTCTAAAATTTGCCCGTGATCCACGCCTCCTGGCGATCTGCTGACTTACGAGATGTTGGGGCAAAAGTTTCACACATGATCGAGAAAAAGCGAAAGTACAGACAGCCAAGTAGTACATAAGCTGAATATTTGAAATCCACTCTACAGGAGCGCCATACAGTAGGTATATAAAAACATGTGCGTCTTCGAATGCAACCTTGTGCCAAAATTTGAAAGGAATCGGTGAAGAACTTTCGGAGATTTACGCTTTTGAACAAACCTACATGAGATGTTTGCTAACAACGTATCCCTTAATGGCTCTCCATTTTTTTTCAGTAGGAATATAACAACGCAATACTCGAATGCAACGTTGTGACAAAATTTCAAAGCAATCGGTGAAGAACTTTCAGAGACTTAAGATTTTGAACAAATGAACGTTTGCACCTGTATAAATAAAAATGTAAATGATCGTTTTTTCAAAATCTTAAATCTCCAAAAGTTTTTCGCGAGCTGCTTCGAAATTTTGATCCAACGTTGCATTCGAATACGAGCGTAATTTGTGTAACTGTTTTTTAAGTATATAATATATAAATAAATGTGTATTATGTAAAGGCGAAACGTTATTACCAAATTCTCGAAAAGTTCTTGACCAATTTACTTCAGTTTTTTATACAACGCTCTGATGAACATTCGGACGGACATTAGTTATATATTTTTAATATGCACTGAAGAGCCAAAGAAACTCGTACACCAGCCTAACATCGTGTAGGGCCCCCGCGAGCACGCAGAAGTGCCGCAACACGGCGTGGCATGGACTCGACTAATGTATGAAGCAGTGCTGGAGGGAAATGACACCATGAATCCTGCAGAGCTGTCCACGAATCCGTAAGAACACTAGGTGGTGGAGATCTCTTCTGAACAGCCCGTTGCAAAGCAATGTCTTAGGAGTTTGGTAGCCAGTGGAAGTGTTTAAACTCAGAAGAGTGTTCCTCGACCCAGTGTGTAGCAATTCTGGACTTGTGGGATGTTACATTGTCCTGCTGGAATTGCCCAAGTCCGTCGGAATGCACAATGGACATGAATGGATGCAAGTGACTAGACGAGATGCTTACGTATGTGTCACTTGTCAGAGTCGTATCTGGACGTATCAGCAGCCCCATATCACTCCAATTGCACACGCCCCACACCATTACAGAGCCTCCACCAACCTGAACAGTCCCCTGCTGACATGCAGGGTCCATGGATTCATGAGGTTGTCTCCATACCCGTACACACAATTTGAAACGAGACTCGTACGACCAGGCAACATGTTTCCAGTCATCAACAGTCAGTTGTCGGTATTGACGGGCCCAGGCGAAGAGTAAAGGTACACGAGTGGGCCTTCGGCTGATGTTTCGTTGAATGGTTCTGACGCTGACACTTGTTGATGCCTGGTTCAGTGTTCTGCAGAAAGTTGCACGCTGAACGATTCTCTTCAGTCGTCGTTGGTTCCGTTCTTGCAGGATCTTTTTCCGACAGCAGCGATGTCGGAGATTTGATGTTTTATCGGATTCCTGATATTCACGGTACACTCGTGAAATGGTGGTACGGGAAAATCCTCATTTCATCGCCACCTCGGAGACGCTGTGTCGCTTCGCTCGTGCGCCGATTTTAACACTACGTTCAAAGTCACATCTTGATAACCTGCCATTGTAGCAGCAGTAACCGATCTACCAACTGCGCCAGACATTTGTTGTGTTACATAGGCGTTGCCAACCACAGCGTCGTATTCTACCTGTTTACATATCTCTGTATTTGAATGCGCATGCCTATACCAGTTCTTTGGCGTTTCAGTGTATAAATCTATATACAGAGTGAAAAGTATTTAAACCGACAAACTCTGGGATGTTGTAGGCGACATCAAAACAAATATTTTTCCCTAATGTCATTTTTTCTATGAGGAGTATTTAAACCGGTAGAGGAAGATTTCTCTGGCGGCAAATTAATTAAACCACCAAACACTTTCCCATTTTTTTATGACCAAGAGACAACACATTAACACAACCCAATTTCAATTACGGTAGATTTTCAAAAATGCTTCCATTGACACGTAAACAAAGGTTACGCCATCGGATCACAATCTGTCTGACACGAGCAAAAACCTCAGGAGTATCCTGAATTATTGTTCCTGCTGCTTCTATTGTCCGGGCAACCAGATCCTCTTCTAATGCAACAGGAGTTGCGTTAAACAAGGCTGTGCATCTCTCCTCACACAAAAAAGTCCAGAGGGGACATATCTGGGGGTCGAGCCGGCCATGGTACAGGACCACCTCTGCCAATCCACGTTTCTGGGAACCGTCGGTCCAGGAATCGTCGCACACGACGACTGAAATGTGCCGGCGGCCCGTCCTGTTGGAACCACTTGCGTTGTCTTGTAGGGAGGGGACGTCTTCCAACAAATCTGACAATGATCTGGCGAGAAGATTGTAATTGTGCCTGCCAGTTAGCAGATACGGCCCAATTAAACAGTCCGCGACAACACCGACCCACACATTAACGAAGAACCCTACTTGATGAGCGCTAGTAACTGTGGCATGTTGGTTGTCCTCACTCCAAACATGCGAGTTGTGCATGTTGAAGACTCCATCACGCCCGAACGTTGCTTCATCGGTAAACAACACAGAGGATGGATATGTAGGATGCATTTCACACTATTCCAGGTACCACTGCGAAAACTGTGCTCTGGGTGGACAATCAACTGGTTCCAGGTTGTGGACACGCTGTAAGTGAAATGGACGTAACAGTTGCTCTCGAAGGAATGCTCTTAACTTCGTCTGATTCGCCCCAATGTTACGTGCAATTGCACGAGTGCTGATTGAAGAATCCCGCTCCACATTCTGCAAGACAGCTTCCTCAAATCGCAACGTTTTTACCGTGCGACGGCGTCCCTGTCCAGGCAATCTGCTAAATGACCCGGTCTCACGCAGACTTTGGTACACAGCAGCAAAGGTCGTATGATGCGGGATACGGCGATTAGGATATTGTTGTTGGTAAACCCGCTGTGCAGCTCGTTCGTTGTCGTGCGCTACGTAGTACGCACCAACCATATCAGTATACTCACCCCAGGTGTATCGCTCCATTAGTAAACAGAGACCATGCACTACTACACTGGTGGACAGCAGTTGCCTACAACTGAATAGTGTAATACGCCCTCTAACAACTGAAGATCGTAATACGGCCTCTAACAACTGAAGAGCTTAATACGGCCTCCACCGGTTTAAATAATCCTCATAGGAAAAATGACATTAGGGAAAAATATTTGTTTTGATGTCCCCTACAACCTCCCACAGTTTGTCAAATGGTTCAAATGGCTCTGAGCACTATGGGACTTAACATCTATGGTCATCAGTCCCCTAGAACTTACAACTACTTAAACCTAACTAACCTAAGGACATCACACAACACCCAGCCATCACGAGGCAGAGAAAATCCCTGACCCCGCCGGGAATCGAACCCGGGAACCCGGGCGTGGGAAGCGAGAACGCTACCGCACGACCACGAGATGCGGGCTCACAGTTTGTCGGTTTCAATACTTTTCACCCTGTATAACAGAAGGACGTTGTTATGAAATAAGAATGTTGTATTTATAGTATTATGATTGGAATACTATTACATATTTGAATTTGCAGTAACAATAAACAAGGCTTCGTCAGAGAGAGGGAGGAAGAGATGGACTGTGGGTTGGGAGGAAATGGACACAGAAAGCAGAGAGGAGGATATGGGCATAGAAAGAGGGGAGGAGCAGCAGGCCTAAGGCGGGGGGAGAACGAGATTAGGGCGTATACCCCATTCCCATATGTATTAGGAACGTATGCTTTGTCTTCTGTTTCTTTTCCACTTAACCAGTCTGAGCCAGAGCAGTGCGTGGCTGGGAAGGACTAATACAGAACAAAACCGTCAGAAGGTTTTACTAACCACCAACCTCCGTTGCGTTGCTGATTTAAGCCTAGCATTTTCCACAATGTGCCTACCGGAGTGAAATCAAAACAAAAATTAAATTCATCAGTAAAAATGACGAGAGGCCCGAAGCGTCGCTGATATGATACTGAGGGCGGCTATCGTAATTGTCGGCGTGCAGCTGCAGTTGGTCAACAACCTGCGAACAGTACAGCCCGAGCGACAGCACTCGCCCGTGGCACGTACGACTGTTAGCTGTTAACAGCACGGCCATACGCCCCTGCAGGGTGTTTCCGTAAGAGCGTGCAAAAATGTAACAAGACATAGAGAATGCTCCACTGAACAGTATGAGGCAGGGAACCTAGGGTCGGAGAAGCCAGCTTAAGGAGGTACGGAAGTAAACCTGTCTACCGCTTTGTCTAGCATTATTGTTTTCAGCTTATTTACAACTAACTTGCGTACAGGTTTACACGTACTGTGCTGTTCATTTACATGTACATTCTTTATTTCCTGTAAGGAAACAAGCACGACGAACCTGATTACTAGGAATTCATAATGCAGCTTTTTGCTTACTTTATTTGTCCACAAACTGATTCTGTTGTATCGTATTTACGTTGGCCATGACAGAACGTGCTATGAATCAATGGCAGACCCATTCAGCATGGCAATCTATAGATTTCCTTCCGTGTGGACGTCCGCAGACATCTCAGGGCTATATTTCCTAGTCGCTGGATCGGAATAGGAGGACCTATTCCATGGCCTGCGAGGTCGCCTGACGTGAATCCCCTTGATTACTTCCTATGGGTATTTCTAAAGTCACTTGTGTGTGGGATTCTAATCGATACGGAGATGGAATTAGTTGCCAGAATTGTAGCTGCCTGTGATGTGATTCGAAACACACCAGGGATATTCGTCAGGGTGCGTCAGAATCTTGTCCGCCGATGTCATGCTTGCATTGAGGTTGATGGCCGTCAGTTTCAGCATATTTTGTAAGAGACAGTACAAATGGTAAGTTCATTGTGTCAATGATGGTATTTGCAGTTAACTGTAACTAACGTAAATAAAGTACACAGTAATGTGAGCCGGCCGAAGTGGCCGCGCGGTTCTGGCGCTGCAGTCTGGAACCGCGAGACCGCTACGGTCGCAGGTTCGAATCCTGCCTCGGGCATGGATGTGTGTGATGTCCTTAGGTTAGTTAGGTTTAACTAGTTCTAAGTTCTAGGGGACTAATGACCTTAGCAGTTGAGTCCCATAGTGCTCAGAGCCATATGAACAGTAATGTGAGTTTATTCCTATTATCTCCTTAAGCAGGCTTCTCCGATCCCAGGTTCCCTACCTCAAATTGTTCAGTGGAGCATCCTCTACGTCCTGTTAAATTTTTGGACGCCCTTACGGAAACACCCCGTATATGCTACTGTTTCAAATAGTTCGTACAGATCCGTGCGCGTGGCTTCCTTTAACATCCACCGCCAACACCGAATTATGCCAGTGTCTGCACGGAAGCTGTGGTTCTTAGTTAGTGCTGCCAGATGTCCCTGACTTCGCAGAATGTTCTGATTTCCATTGACATGACAAAACTCATGGGATAAGGATATGCCCATTCACAGATAGCGGGAGTATCGCGTATAGAACGGTGGTACATTGACGGAGCTGTCATTTGTATTCTGGTGATTCGTGAGAAAGGATGAACTACCTGATTACGGTCGCACGATGGGAGTTGACAGACTTTGTATGAGGAATGGTAGTTGGAGCTAGACGCATGGGACATTCCATGTCGGAAATCGCTAAGGAATTCAATATTCCGTGATCCACAGTGTCAAGAGTGTGCCAAGGATACCAAATTTCAGGCATTTCTCTCACCACGGACAACACAGTGGCCGACGGCATTCAGTTAACGACCGAGAGCAGCAGCGTATGCGTAGAGTTGTCAGTGCTAACAGAAAAGCAACACTGATTGAAATAAGGGCAGACATCATATAGGACATAAGGCGAAACTATCGTAACGGATAGTTAATGGGCTTGGCAGCAGATGACTGGAGTGAGTGCCTTTGGTAACAGCACAACATCCCCTGCGGCGTCTCTGCTGGTTCGTGACCATAACGGTTGGGCCCTGGACGATTGGAAAACCGTGGCGTGATCAAACGAGTCCCGATTCCAGTTGGTAAAAGGTGACTGTAGGGTTCGAATGTGGCGCAGATCCCGCGAAGCCATGGACCCCAGTTGTCAGCAAGGCACTGTGCAAGCCGGTAGCGGCTCCATAATGCTGTGGGCTGTGTTTGCAGGAAATGAACTGGGTTCTCTGGTCCAACTAAACCGATCCTCGATTGGAAATGGTTATGTTCGGCTACTTGGAGACCATCTGAAACAGTTCCGAAACGACGACAGGATTTTTATAGACGAAAATGCACCAAGTCACTGGGTCAAAACTGGTCGCGATTGGCTTGAAGGACATTTTGGACAATTCGAGAGAATGATTTGGCCACCCATATCGCCCGACATTTATGGGACCTAATCGAGAAGTCAGTTCGTGTACAACATCCTGCACTGGCAACACTTCCGCAGTTATGGACGGCTGTAGACGCAGCATGGCTCAATATTTCCGCAGTGGACTTCCAACGACTTTTTGAGTCTATGTCTTGTCGTTCTGTTGCACTACGCCGGGCAAGAGGAGGTCCAACACGATATTGGGAGGTATCTCATGACTTTCGTCACCTCAGTGTATGGGCGTGTCTTTATCCGTCCCGTTTCACGCTTACAAGCGACGCCAAATTCCACGACTTTTGGGCACTGCTAAGAATGCAAATTAGAATGCGTGTTCACTTCAAATTAGGTCCAGTACATTAAAGTTCTGCATTGAATTGCTGAACGCGGCGATGGTAGTAACCAAGGAAGTCAGAATGCGGTGCGCCCTGAGGTCGCATTAGCCGACGAACCAAAGGGACGCCTCAGCGACTGCCAGAACTGTACTTTTCGCCAACACTCAGCTGAGTGGCTTCCGTTGTTGTATTATTACCTCCAGGCTGCTATTTTCTGCCTGCACGCTCCGCTCCCTATTGGCTCGCTGCGAATTTCCCTGAGTATTTTCCACTCCGTTGCGGTGACCAGCGGCTGCGGCCACACACTTTTTTGCTCCGTGCTTTCGTTTGTAGTGAGAAACAAAACACGAGAGGCAGGTGACTTTTAGGTATCTTTACAACGTTCGTCGATCTGGTAAAGAAGACTGAACATCGACCCTTCTTAAGTTTTAATGTTTCATTGCTGCTCGACGAAAGATCCGTACCTAAGGACTGGAAAACTGCACAGGTCACACAAACACTCAACAAAGGAATTAGGAGTAATCCGATGCATGATAGATCTATATCGCTGACGTCGATTTGTAGTAGCATTTTGGAACATATACTGTGTTTGAATAATACGAATTATCTCGAGGAAAACGATCTGTTGACACACAGTCAGAAAGGATTCAGAAACTGTCATGTGAAACACAACCAGCTATTCATTTTCATAAAGTAATGAGTGCTATCGACATGGGATTTCAAGCTGATCCCTTGTTTCTAGATTTCCAGAAGGCTTTTGACACCTTTACGACTAGAAATCAAATTGCGTGTCTGTGGACTATCATCTCAGTTGTGTTACTAGATTCGTGATTCGCTATCGGTAAGATCACAGTTCGTAGTAATTGACAGAAAGTCACCGAGCGAAACAGAAGTTATTTATGACATTCCCGAAAGTAGTGTTATAGACCCTCTGCTGTTCCTTCTATATATAAACGATTTAGGACACAATCTGTGCGACTGACTTAGGTTGTTTATAGATGATGCTGACGTTCATCGTTTAGTCGCCAAAAGAAGATCAAAGCAAATTGCAGAACGATTTAGAAAAGATATCTGTATGGTGCGAAAATAATGAAAAGTGTAAGATCATCCACATGAATACAAAAAGAAATCAGTTAAATTTCCCTTACACGATATATAACAAAAGTTTAAAGGTTGTCAGTTCGACTAAGTACGTAGGAATTACAATTAGCCCTACATACAACATAAATTAGAATGACCAAATAGAAAATTTTGTAAGGTAGACAAACCAAGGATTACTATTTGTTGGCAGCACAACTAGAAGATACAGTAAGAGAAATCAAAGGTTGCACGTAAAGATCTGAGTGTTTGTTTTTCCCGTTCGCTTGTCGAGAATGGAACAGCAGAGAAGCAGCTTAATGGCGGTTCGATGAGCCCTCTGCCACGCATTTAATTGTGAATTGCAGAGTAATAACGGGGACGTAGGTGTATAAGATGCAACAGATCTACTAAAGAGGCTGCCTACACTACACTTGTTCGCCCTCTGCTAGAGTATTGCTGTGTTGAACGGGTTAGCTCGTTTTGTGTAGGAGAGAGACTGTCACAAATACGATACACTGCGGGTAAATCTTCTCACGAAATTTCAGTCTACAACGTTTTCTTCCGAATGCGAAAATGTTTTGTTGACACCTGCCTCCATACGGAGAAATCATCATTGTAATAAAATAAGAGAAATGAGAGTTCGCACAGAAAGATTTAAGTGTTCGTTTTTCGTGCGTGTTGTAAGACAGTGGAACGGTAGAGATATGTGTGAAAGTGGTACTATGAACTCTCTGCCAGGCTCTAAATTGTGAATTGCAGAGTAGTCATGCAAATGTAGATGTAGATCTTCCTGAGAACTGCAGTTGACACAATTCTTCTTTACCCGTTTATTTCTTCATTTTTAACTCTTTAATTAATAGTTTTTTTGCATAAAGTATTTTTTAAAGACGAAGTTGTGAGTAATTTATGTTAGCAAGACTAACTAACAATAGACTGATGACCTCAGAAGTTAAGTCGCATAGTGCTCAGAGCCATTTGAACCATTTGAACTAACTAACAATATAAATTCATTTTATGTAAAATATTTTTTATTGGCAGCCAAAAGTTGGTACTTTTGATGAACACAACAATAGGCTCTACATTTGAATTGAGTTGTAACAGTAAACGAGTTTTGGTCATATTTATTACAAGAAAATATTTATCATATGACTGGAAGTGCGCGTCGTTTATTATGTTACAACTTTTAGATCGTCGTCCCGTCAATGTTTTAAACTACCGGTCCCTATGTGCAGATTTTGACTCCGTACGCTCGAACAAAGATATTCCTGTTCTTGGGCCGCCAGAAAGGATTTTTGAGAATTCTAGTGAATCTTCAGCTAGGGGTGATAAGCCATCCACGTCGAGAAGTGTCCAAGTCTCTACATAGGTTCAGTTTCGAAAAAAGTGGTAGCAGGTGCGTTTATGATTTCAGACTTCATATCACTTTTTGAAGACATTCAGTTTTAAATAGTGGTAAAGCACAAAGAGAAAACAACACGGTAGTCTTTTATGAAAGTCTCTAATGGTTTTCTGGGAAACTTCTAGGCAGCAGGACTGAAAGAACGTACGAGTCACGTGATGCTCTGGTACGAACAAATGCAATATAAATTATAACTAAGACTTCAAATTGTAATGAGCACAGTGGTTGACACGGAGGGCGCTCTGACCGCAGGATACTTCACGGACAAAAGGAAAAGGAGTACCGCCAGGTTGAGCGCCCGTTGCTGTATCATGAAAAGCGGCGCTCCTGCAACATGGTAAAAGAGAGAAGCTCGCAAGGCACCTGATATTTCTTTAAACTTCTTTATCTTGTAAGATTCGATAATACCACTATCTAGAAAATGTAACCCAGTAAATTTAGGGATCATTTCCAGATTCTACCTCTGTATACTCCGCAAGAAATCATACGGTGAATGGTGGAGTGTACATTGTGCCACTGTTATTCGGTTCCTTTCCTGCTCCACACGCAAATGGAGCGAGCGTAAAACGACTATCTCCGTGCTTCCATACGAGACCTGTCTCCGCGTTCCTCTCACGGAACCTGTGTCGGTGACAGCAGGATCATTATGCAGTCTGTCGCAAATGTAGATTCTCTAAACTTTGAAAGGTGGCTACACTGAGCCACTGCGCCAGAGATTGCGCCAAAGAGTATTATTAAGCCGCCTCCACAGTGCTTGTCGGGAGCTCGTAGAAGTCAGTGCTTGGAGAGAGCTCGTAGTAGTCAGTGCCTGTCGAGGTCTCGTGGTAGTCTGTGCTGAGATGTTGTAGCAGAGAGTGTTTGTTGAGATGTGCTATTAGGCAGTGCTTGCTGAGATGTGATATTGGAGAGTTCTGGTTGAGATTTAATATAAGGATTAGAATGAGTTTCATCAATATAAATGAGGTAATTAACTCAGTTTGTTTTTATTTTAGTGTCCTAAATAATGCGTCATTACAGGTTCAGTCAACAAAGCATCTGGCGTGTGTTCTTGTATTAGAGTTCAATTCTGCTTTCCTTACGCAATTATAGTATTTGTAATTTTCTTTTATCACGTCAGTAAAATTGGTATTTAAAAATTCTTGTCTTGTTGAAGAAGAACCGTGCCAGATGTGCGTTGTGTCATACTCCCACATACAGAACAGTTATACTTATGCTTTGGTTTCGTAGGTTTCATAGTTGCTGGGGACTTAATTAATTAATTGTGTTAACGAAAAATTTCATTTCATTCTTGTTGTTGTTCTTTGCAGTCAGATAGCGTAATAATACTAGTCAGGGCCAACCGATTACGAAACAGCGTAATCGGACTTACAGCTACTAAAAAACTAAAAATATTTTCAATCATATTTAGTTAAGCCCCCATGCACGTGGCGACCGCTGCTTCGGATCGTCCCTTGGAATTCTTCTGATTGTAAAAATAGTAGATAGTAGTATTGTTGTAGTAATTTGTAGTTTAGTAATTGTAGTCTATTTTGAATGTGTAGATTTGGTAATTGGCATTCTTCTAATGGTATTTTTCAAAATTTAATTTTTATTGTCTTGTCTATGGGTTTGACAATTTAGTGCAATTATTTCAATTGTTCGATTAATCGTGTTTGAGGGAAACATTTCATGTAAATGGTATTGTTGGAGATAAAGAGTCATTGTGTGTAATTTTCGTACAGTGACGAATTTTTTATGTTTTGTAAATGATTACGCGGTCGATGAAAAAGGCGAAAATGATGAATAGTGAGAATGACGAAATTGTTGACATGGCGAACTCGCCAACACAGGACAACAGTATGATGAATAATGGAGTTGAAAACAATTTAATAAGTCGGGAAGACAGCCCGGAACCATTTCAAAATTTTTCTCAATCAGAAAATTCACAGAATCCGAGATTAACGATAGAAGATTCTGAAATAGTATCGAACACAGATAGCCTTACAGCTATGACGAAGGAAGTTGGTTTTGTGGGAAATGTTAGGGGCGAAAAGAATGTCGAACCGGCTGATATCGAGCAGTTGATGAGTGCAATATTAAATTTGGGATCACAGTTACGATCAGAATTAAAAACAGATAGGGGAACAATGGAGCAGTTTCGATCTGAAATTAAAACAGAGATAGGAACTTTACGATCTGAATTAAAAACTGATATGGGAACTTTGGAAACACGGTTAGATTCACGAATAGGGACATGTTTCAAAAATATGAAAGATGAGTTAAAGAAAGAAATCAGAGAAGAAGTACAACCGATTTTGAATTCTCACAATAATAGATTAATTGCAGTAGAGATTAGACAAAGGGAACAGGATAAAGAACAAGAAGAAAGAGATCGCGTGATAGTACAAAAATTTTCAGAGTTAAATTTACAACGTGCACATGATAAGGAAGAAATATTTGAGAGAATCGAGGAATCCGTACCAAATGACAGAATAAATAACCTAACACAACAATATGAACAGCTAGCTACCAAATGTGTCAATACTGAAACCCGAGTCGCGACACTTACGGAAGACGTAAATAAACAGAAAGAACAATTAGGTGACTTATCGGAAAGAGTTGAGGAAATTTCAGATAAACTGACAAATCTTAGTTTACATGGGGACAGAGATTCGGATGATACAGCACCATTGCCATTTGCAGAAACCGAAGAGTATCAGAACATAAATAAACATGTTGAAAATCAGGGAAAATTTAATGAACGCGTGAAAAGGGAATTTGAGGCTTTAAAAAAGCAAGTCAAACAGATTGAGGGCGAAATCGTAGGAAAAGACGGCAAAAGAAATTTAGAATCACAGATACCAGAGGGGTTTGAAGAAAATAATTTGTTTCATTTACGGGATGCAACAAGAGAGCGCCAGGCGCGCGAACTTTACAATAATCGACATTCGGACTGGGACAGACGCGGCAGGTCTTTGTCGCCACGAGGCGAAAACTTTGACTATAAACACTTTTTGACTGTTCGGAAATTTGAGATCTTCCGCAATTCTAAGAATGACATACATCCATGTTCATGGTTAGATCAATTTATGTACGCACTCCCACCAAATTGGCCATTAAGTCACAAACTGGAATTTATGTGTGGATATTTAGAAAACGAACCGGCGACGCGGATGCGCGCACTCATTAGAGATTGTAATAATCTAAATGATTTTTATCATGCATTTCTATCGGCATATTGGTCCGAAAACACACAAGACAGAGTCAAACATAGTCTGATTATGCAGCGTAATTTTAAACAGTCTGAGTTCCGCACGCCGGCAGAGTACTTTGAAGACATGATTCGAAAGAATCAGTTCCTGTCCAACCCTTATAGCCCGACTGAATTAATTCGCATTTGTTTAACTAAGCTGCCACAATCCATAAGACAAATTGCTTTAGCCGGAAGATGTAAAGACGACATTGAGACTTTTAAGACTTTGTTGCAAGAACTCGAGTATGACAACGACGACGGGACTTCTTGTAACTTTTTCAGTAACAGTAATTACAATAGATTTTCAGAGAAAAGGGATAGTGATCGGAATGGGCGTTATATGAGTAATGTTGAGAATGACAGACGTAACAGACAGGACAATAGATACCAGCCCTATGACAATAACAGACGTTCTAACAGAAATTACACAGACAATTATAATAGCGGTAATTCGTACCGGAATGATCAATCATACGGAAACAGTAATCGGTATCATCAGGACAGAAATTATTCAAACAGTAATAGAAATTCTTACTACAGAAATAATCAGGGTAGTAGATACAACAATAATTTCAGAAGTGATAGTCGAAATTACACAAGAAGTAGTTATGCAGACAGACAGGAAAACAGAAATTTTAATAACAGACTCAACCAAGAATTTGCATCTAACAGACAGGAAGGACCTAATTGGCATCCTCCACGTGACAGAACTTCAGAGAGACAAGTGCAAATAGTAGAAATTGATCCGCGAAATGACGGGAATAATCAAAGACGTGACGCAAACAATCGACAATGACTTGTAGCTTCGGCTTCTGGCAGCAATATAGACGGTTAAGAAAGTAATGACAATACGACTTTACACTACGTACGCCTGGAAGACATGAGAGACATTTTGCTAGACGAAAAGGAAAATAATGTAGACTCATTTTTACACCCTGTTATTGAAGCATGTGTGGGTAAGAATAAGTTCACTGCAGTTTTAGACTCTGGGAGCCCATTGCATGTCATTAGTGAGTCAGTTTTTCGTATATGTGAAAGAGCTATTGCCTGTCCCGTGTTACCTATTTCTAAAACTACAATTCGAGGAGCGATTTCTGGAAAAAGTGTGGAAGTCAAACAACAGACCAACCTAAATTTCAATTGTCAAGGATACGAATTTTCTGCTAATTTTATTATTGTTCCATTACTCAGTACACAAATTATATTAGGTATGGAGTTTCTTAACGCATATAAGGCAATTCTGAACTTTAAAGAAGGAAGTGTAAATTTGACTGTTGCCGGAATGCCGAAATGTTTGAAATTTTTCGAGTGTTTAACAAGATCTGAGTCAGATACAAAATGTTTAAGGTTTCTTACTTCTGATGTTTTCGTTGAGCATTATGACGACAATGTGTTCATTCATGACAATGACAATAGATACAGGGATGTGATGGATGATATAATTAATAGCGAAGAATTAATTAATGAAAAGGTTAAGAAAGCTGAAGTGCCAGATGACGTTGCAAGAGAAGAGCTGCACCAAATTTTGACTTCACATGCTACAGTGTTTAGTCATCACACAGGAACTATACAAGGCTTACAATATTTATTTAAAGTAAAAGAACACACACCATTTCGGGGGAAAACGTACGCAATTCCTTTGGCTTACAGAGACAAGGTTAAGAATGAACTTCAGAACATGTTAGATCAGGGCATTATTGAGCCTGCAGTCAGTCCTTATACCAGCCCATTACACGTTGTTCTTAAAAAGGATGGGTCAATTCGTTTGGTTCTGGATTCCAGACAGATAAATAATATCATCATTCCTGAAACTGACCGTCCACAAAATTTAGATGAACTTCTTCAACATTTCCATGGAATTAAAGTTTTATCCACGATTGATATGCGCGCAAGTTTTTGGCAAATAGAACTCCACCCTGATTGTAGAAAATACACTGCCTTCTTAGCCTTTGGTAACTGTTACCAGGTTCGGAAATTACCGTTTGGACGTACTATATCTTCAGCAGCATTCATTCGTAGCTTAAATGAAATTTTACCTGTTTATCTTCGTGACAATATTACTTCATATGTTGACGACATTCTTATTGCTAAACATTCTTGGAGTGAGGACAACAAAATTTTGGACTCATTGTTACGTATCTTTGCAAGAGTTGGCATTACAGTGAACTTAGAAAAATCTGAATTTGGTCGTTCTCAGGTGACATTTCTCGGTCATATTATTTCTACAGAAGGTATTCTTCCTGATCCAGAAAATTAGACGCTATTCGTAATTATGCTGTTCCTACCACAAAACGTGAGGTTCGTAGTTTTCAAAAATTTTGTGGAATGATATATTTAAAAAAAAAATTTTTTTTGTAGAATGACATACTTGTGAGAAACCAACAGCTAGATGTAAACATGCGGAGAGTACAAGGAAACCGCGCTGTGTTTTGGCGGCGGCACATACTCAAAGCAACAGTCAAGTCTGCGCGCCGCACAAGGCAGTCGTTGACCGCGAACAATTGCTTCCTACGTCACGCGCCTACAGCTGATCGAGCGCTCAGTGCGAATGCACTGACAGCCGTAAACAAATACACAGTTTAATTTCTCAGATTAAATTCAGTATAAAGCTATAGTGACTTGTTGAATTATGTTATTAACATTCAGTATTTTTCAGGATACGATTCTATAAAATATTTAAGAACTTCAGGTAAATTCTGTGTGTCTCCGACGCTAAGACGACTTGCTATCGAGAAAATTTCAGAAAGAAGGTAATTTCGAAGAAGAAACTAATAAACTAAAAAGGGTAACTATTAATTGAGTTTATTTTTTCAGGTAACATATTTCCACTTAGGTACGTACTTTAGACGTAAATTGCTGCTCGCGATTATGTGATTCATACTTTGTGCTACTTTCATGTTCTATGAATTTACTTGTGAAGCGACGTGCTTGCGTACGTTAACTGATTTTGACAATGATTATTAATGAACTGGGTTGTAACTTGTATATATTATGCATCGCTTGGCTGCACTGCTTTTTTTACTGATGTCATTTTTTTTTTTATTATGTGTCTGCTGTGCTTATTTATTTAAATTATAATTGTAACCTGATTAATTGTGCTGACTGTGTTTATCTATGTAAGTTATACTTTGTGATTTATCTGCTTGCGCCTTCATGTTTACTTATTAAGATGACATATGAACATTTATTTGCTTATGCTGATATGATGCTAATGACCTGTTTGCTGCTATGCGTATGGATTGCATATTTATACATTTCTGTTTGTTGTCACAACTACTCTTTAATTTGGTATATAGCAATGCTGTTGTACAGTGTACGAACATAGAGTTTAGGTTACAGTATGGTGTTAATTATAGATTGTTCGCTTGGCAGAGCCTCGTTGTAAGAATTGTGCTGCATCCACTTGTTGACATTCTGTTCACTACTGGTATATTTACTCGCTATTGCTTGTTTTGCTTACGCTCAGTGCCTTATATTTTTAAGATAAGAAAATGAACTGCTATAATTCGACGAACGACATTAGTACAAGAAACTTCATAGAAGTCACATGAGCTGGAGGTTTTATGGAAGCTGTATAACTTTATGCTAATAGGAAGGAAGCTAACGACATGACATACCATTACTAGGTTTAGACCATTGACAGTTATTACACTGCATTTTTCGTGAGCAATTGAAACAGGAAGTGACACTTGATACAAAAAATACTCCACATGTTTGCTTCTGCCATAATTCTTGAAGTGGTGTACACACTGTGAAATATTGTGATCATTCACACTCCGTTATCGTACTTAATTACTGAGAGTTATTCGAACTAAAGACTGTTAGAGGTCATGTATGCATTTCTTTTGTTTATAATTCATAATGAGTGGAAGATTTGGGTCAGATGGATTACACAGAGGTTGTGTGTTGGCAATGTGTCTTCAGATTGTATGGGATGATGAACTGAAGTTTGCACTAGGATTTTATCTGTACTTGTTCGAGGAGACTGACTAAAGGAAAGAGTTGTTATGGAAGTGAAATGATATTGGTAATAAGGTTTATATGTATCGACGCATTGAAGAGGTATTATTGAGGTATTATTGAGATTATGTGAAGTTGATGATTATTGGAGTTTTGGTGGATAAGAGGTAAAGTAAGTGAGGAGCATATATTGACAATAAGGTTTATATGTATCGACGTATTGAAGAGGTATTATTGAGGTATTATGGAGATTGTGTGAAGTTGGTGGTTATTGGAGTTTTGGTGGATAAGAGGTAAAGTAAGTGAAATGCATATTTTTTTTGTTGGTCTTATGGAACAAGGAGGATGAAGATAGCAGACTAGAACACTAAAGTAGAAGGAAGATAGTCTATACACACACTTTGTTAAATCACTAAGCAGTATATACTTTTTTTTGAAGAGAGGAAGTAATTGCATATCTTGGCTCACTGACAGTTGTTCAACAACAGTACATTCGATCTGGCTTGGCAAACATTGGTCTTGACTTGATGACTATGACTATTATTAACTATTATACATTGCTGCCACCACTACTTGATACACATGATGAACATCAGATTTTGACAGAATTGCATTTACACAGTTAACACTATTCAATTACACAGTAGTACTTAATGTGGATGAAAGATGAATGAGTGTGTTTTGTGTGTTTTCATTTCCTAATCCTATCCACCTATCTCGTAAATATTATTTTATTTGTTTGTAGTGGCTTGCACTGACACCCATAAATATTATAGGTTTACTGATATTTGAGTATTTGTAATAGTTAATATGACAATTATCTGACATCTTTTGTGTGTTTATTAGAATTTGTATGTTTAGTGTAAGAGCATTGTAAAAGCATTTGTATGTGTTTTCAAACTATTGTTCACACCTGAACTGTCAGATTACTGATGGTGAATATTATGGACTGTTACCTGCACTTTTCAACGTAATGTGTGACACTTAGGAATGATTAATTTCTGCTGATGAACTGTGTGATCAGTGATAGTGAATATCATGGACTGCTCTCTGCACCTGCTCAACATTGCTGGGTGCAACTGATGGACTGCTTCTACTGAAATGATGTCACTTGTTGGTGTCTGCACCTGCTCTCAACATTGCTGGGTGCAACTGATGAACTGTTTCTACTGAAATGAAGTCACTTGTTGCTGTCTGCACCTGCTCAACATTGCTGGGTGCAACTGATGAACTGTTTCTACTGAAATGAAGTCACTTCTTGCTGTCTGCACCTACTCAACATTGCTGGGTGCCACTGATGAACTGCTTCTACTGAACTAATGTGACTTGTTGCTGTGTGTACCTCTGCAACTTTACTGGGTGCCACAGATGGAACTGCTTCTGCTGAAATGATGTCACTTGTTGGTGTCTGCACCTACTCAACATTGCTGGGTGCCACTGATGGACTGCTTCTGCTGAAATGATGGTCACTTGTTGCTGTCTGCACCTACTCAACATTGCTGGGTGCCTCTGATGGATTGCTTCTACTGAACTAATGTGACTTGTTGCTGGGTGTACCTGCTAAACTTTACTGGGTGCCACTGATGGACTGCTTCTACTGAAATGATGTCACATGTTGGTGTTTTTTTTTGTATAAACCAATCATTGAAAGCATTTTATGTGAACATTTGTATAAACTGATTTTTTGTGTATTGTGTAAACTATTATGTAAAGCCACATGTATGAAAAAATTTGTATTGCTTACTGTATTTCACATATTAGGTTATTGAAAGGTCAGTGCAAAGCCAAAATTTTAACTAATTATGTGATATTTAGGTATTAATATTATCTTTTATTTTTGTCTGTATTTTTCTGGACGAATTTGGTGGTATTTTCACCACCAATGCTGGCAAAAATACCATCAAATTCTGGCCTGTGGAGGAGGGGCATATGAAAGGTGGCTACACTGAGCCACTGCGCCAGAGATTGCGCCAAAGAGTATTATTAAGCCGCCTCCAGAGTGCGTGGGCAGAGCTCGTAGTAGACAGTGCCTGTTAAGAACTCGTAGAAGTCAGTGCCTGTCGAGGTCTCGTGGTAGTCTGTGCTGAGATGTTGTAGCAGAGAGTGTTTGTTGAGATGTGCTATTAGGCAGTGCTTGCTGAGATGTGATATTGGAGAGTTCTGGTTGAGATATAATGTAAGGATTAGAATGATTTTCATCAATATAAATGAGGTAACTAACTCAGTTTGTTTTTATTTCAGTGTCCTAAATAATGCGTCATTACAGGTTCAGTCAACAAAGCATCTGGCGTGTGTTCTTGTATTAGAGTTCAATTCTGCTTTCCTTACGCAATTATAGTATTTGTAATTTTCTTTTATCACGTCAGTAAAATTGGTATTTAAAATTCTTGTCTTGTTGAAGAAGAACCGTGCCAGATGTGCGTTGAGTCGTACTCCCACATACAGAACAGTTATACTTATGCTTTGGTTTCATAGGTTTCATAGTTGCTGGGGACTTAATTAATTAATTGTGTTAACGAAAAATTTCATTTCATTCTTGTTGTTGTTCTTTGCAGTCAGATAGCGTAATAATACTAGTCAGGGCCAACCGATTACGAAACAGCGTAATCGGACTTACAGCTACTAAAAAACTAAAAATATTTTCAATCATATTTAGTTAAGCCCCCATGCAACTTTCTGAATATGTTTCAGAAAAAAGAAACGACTCCTTCGTTCCAGGAATGTCCTTTTGAGTTTATGGAGCACGTCCTTAATACTCGCGTATTGAGGAAACCTACTGGGAAGAAATCCAGCAGCACGGCTCTGAATTGATTCGACGGCTTTCTTTAATTTTATCTAGTGGGGATCGCACTCACACAAATGCTCTGTACACGATCTCCTTTGCAGATGAGCTACACTTTCCTAGAATTTACTCAATGAACAGAAGTCAGCCATTTACCTCCTCTACCACCGTCTTTACGTGTTCGATCCATTTTATGTTACTTTGCAACGTTACTCCTACATATTTAATCGACGTGGAATACTACATTCGAATATTACAGGATTGTTTTCTCTACTCTTCTGTAGTAACTTACATTTTTTCCAAATTTAGACGAATCTTCGATTCGTTACATTATACAGGGTGGTCCATTGATAGTGATCGGGTCAAATATCTCACGAAATAAGCATCAAACGAAAAAACTACAAAGAACGAATCTTGTCTAGCTTGAAGAGGGAAACCAGATGGCGCTATGGATGGCCGGCTAGATGGCGCTGCCATAGGTCAAACGGATATCAACTGCGTTTTTTTCAAATAGGAACCCCCATTTTTTATTGCACATTCGTGTAGTACGTAAAGAAATATGAATGTTTTAGTTGGACCACTTTTTTCACTTTGTGATAGATGGCGCTGTAATAGCCACAACGTATAAGTACATGGTATCACGTAACATTCCGCCAGTGCAGACGGTATTTTCTTCGTGATACATTATCCGTGTTAAAATGGACCGTTTACCAATTCCGGAAAAGGTCGATATCGTGTTGATGTATGGCTATTGTGATCAAAATGCCCAACGGGCGTGTGCTGTGTATGCTGCTCGGTATCCTGGACGACATCATCCAAGTGTCCGGCCCGTTCGCCGGATAGTTACGTTATTTAAGGAGACAGGAAGTGTTCAGCCACACGTGAAACGTCAACCACGGCCTGCAACAAATGATGATGCCCAAGTAGGTGTTTTAGCTGCTGTCGCGGCTAATCCGCACATCAGTAGCACAAAAATTTCGCGAGACTCCGGAATCTCAAAAACGACGGTCTTGAGAATGCTACATCAACATCGATTGCACCCGTATCATATTTCTATGCACCAGGAATTGCATCGCGACGACTTTGAACGTCGTGTACAGTTCTGCCACTGGGCACAAGAGAAATTACGGGACGATGACAGATTTTGTGCACGCGTTCTATTTAGCGACGAAGCGTCATTCACCTACAGCGGTAACGTATACTGGCATAATATGCACTATTCGGCAACGGAAAATCCACGACGGCTGCTACAAGTGGAACATCAGTGACCTTGGCGTGTTAATGTATGGAGCGGCATTATGGGGGGAAGGATAAGTGGCGCCGATTTTATCGATGGCAATCTAAATGGTGCATTGTATGCTGATTTCCTACGTAATGTTCTGCCGATGTTACTACAAGATGTTTCACTGCATGACAGAATGGCGATGTACTTTCAACTTGATGGGTGTCCGGCACATAGCTCGCGTGCGGTTGAAGCGGTATTGAATAGCATATTTGATGACAGGTGGATTGGTCATCGAAGCACCATACCATGGCCCGCACGTTCACCGGATCTGACGTCCCCGGATTTCTTTCTGTGGGGAAAGTTGAAGGATATTTGCTATGATGATCCACCGAGAACGCCTGACAACATGCGTCAGCGCATTGTCAATGCATGTGCGAACATTACGGAAGGCGAATTACTCGCTGTCGAGAGGAATGTCGTTACACGTATTGCCAAATGCATTGAGGTTGACGGACATCATTTTGAGCATTTATTGCATTAATGAGGTATTTACAGGTAATCACGCTGTAACAGCTTGCGTTCTCAGAAATGATAGGTTCACAAAGGTACATGTATCACATTGGAACAACGAAAATAAAATGTTCAAACGTACCTACGTTCTGTATTTTAATTTAAAAAAACGTACCTGTTACCAACTGTTCGTCTAAAGTTGTGAGCCATATGTTTGTGACTATTACAGCGCCATCTATCACAAAGCGAAAAGAGTGGTCCAACTAAAACATTCATATTTCTTTATGTACTACGCGAACATGTAATAAAAAATGGGATTCCTATTTAAGAAAATGCAGTTGATATCCGTTTGACCTATGGCAGCGCCATCTAGAGGGCCAACCATAGCGCCATCTGGTTTCCTCCAAGCTAGACAAGTTTCGTTCTTTATAGTTTTCTCGTTTGACGCTTATTTCGTGAGATATTTGGCCCGGTCACGATCAATGGCCCACCCTGTATAGAATGTATGTACACGTCATGCTGTATCATGGTATAT
Source organism: Schistocerca serialis cubense (assembly GCF_023864345.2). Classification (NCBI taxonomy): domain Eukaryota; kingdom Metazoa; phylum Arthropoda; class Insecta; order Orthoptera; family Acrididae; genus Schistocerca; species Schistocerca serialis. The sequence continues at coordinate 444,060,950 of NC_064646.1, read as the reverse complement.
TCACTCAAAAACGAAAACTTCCGGCACATTACAGCGTCATCAGCAAACAGTCGCAAACTGCTGTTCAGCCCATCCGTCAGATCTTTTATGTATATGGAGAATAATAGCGGTTCTATCACACTTCCCTGGGTCACTCCAGACCGTCTCTTTTTCTTCGATGAACACTCACCCTCCAAAGCCTTCGCCCCATTCACACATCTGAGAACCTAATCCATAAACTCAGCATAAAATTCAACGTTTCAAAATTTATAGAGTAGTATGACTAACATGTGTGGCAACATAGGAGGGGCATTCAATACGTAATGAAACACATTTTTTCTGAAAGCAGTTTGGTTTCATCCAGAGTTCCAATACGTCATATTCTTCCCCGCTCTTTTGGCTATGAACTCTATTTTTCAACGTAATCTCCGATCAGTGCGACGGAATTATGCCACATTAATGCGAGAGCCTGTATGCCCGCATAGTACCACACGACTGGTCCATATCAGGGCCAACGTCCTGCTGCATCAACAACCCCCATATCATCCACGTACTGCTTCCCTTGGGGTGCTTTCTTCATTGGGTCAAACGGATGGAGGTCGGAATGTGCGAGATCCGGACTGTAGGGTGGATGAGGGAGAACAGTCCAGTGAATTTTTGCGAGCTCCTCTCGGCTGTGCACCCTTGTTGTTGTCATGGAGAAGGAAAGTTTGTTTGCATTTTGCGGCGAACACGCTGAAGTCGCTTCTTCAGTTTCCTCAAGGTAGCACAGTAAACTTCAGAGTTGATCGTTGCACCATTAGGGAGAATATCAAACAGAATAACCCCTTCAGAGTTCCAGAAGACCATCGCCATAACATTACCGGCTGAGTGTGCGGCTTTTAACTTTTCCTTTGGAGCAGAGATGGTGTGGCGCCACTCTTACGAACTGCGGTTTTGTTTCTAGTTCGAAGGGATGAACCCATGTTGGATCGCCTGTGCCGATGTTCGACGATCAGCCTCGTAACACGGAAGCGATTCCGAGCAGATGGTTCTTCGTTACTCTTTATGGTCTTCTGTTAGGCGGCCGGGAACACAGCGGGCACTTACCTTTCAGTAACCCAACTGATGGACACGTGTGTCAGCACTACCAACAGAGATCTCCAGCTATGCAGCGAGGTGTTTTCGATTCGTCGATCACCTCTAATGAGAGTGTCTGCACGTTCCAACATTGCAGGAGTCACACCTGTGTGCGGCAAGCCGGCACGCGGGAGATCGGATAAACTTGCACGATCTTGCTGCGGTAATGATAGACGTATCGCCCAACTATTCATCGTGCTTTTGTTCTCTGCCAGGTCTCCGAAAACATTATGCAAGCACCTGTGAATATCTGCGATGCACTGGTTTTGCGCCGAAAGAAAGCCAGTGACAGCTCTCTGCCAGAAATGCACCTCTGTTACAGATGACAGTCTGAAGGATACGTCTAGCGCCGCCACCTATTGGAACTTCATCAGACTGTAGGGGCTGAAGCAGGAATACTCCAACATGTCTCAAAAGAAACTTCCTGGCAGATTAAAACTGTGTGCCGGACCGACACCCGAACTCGGGACCTTCGCCTTTCGGGGCAAGTGCTCTACCATCTGAGATACCCAATCACGACCCACGCCTCGTTCCACAGCTCTATTTATGCCAGTACCTCGTCTCCTACCTTCCAAACTTTACAATAGCTCTCCTGCGAACCTTGCAGAACTAGCACCCTGAAAGAAAAGATATTGCGGAGACATGCTTGGGTATCTCAGATGGTAGAGCACTTGCCCGCGAAAGGCAAAGGTCTCGAGTTCGAGTCTCGGTCCGGCACACAGTCTTAATCTGCCATGAAGTTTCGTATCAGCGCACACTCCGCTGCAGAGTGAAAATCTCATTCTGGAAACATCCCCCAGGCTGTGGCTAAGCCATGTCTCCGCAATATCCTTTCTTTCAGGTGTGCTAGTTCTGCAAGGTTCGCAGGAGAGCTTCTGTAAATTTTGGAAGGTAGGAGACGAAGTACTGGCGGAAGTAGAGCTGTGTGAACGGGGCGTGGGTCGTGCTTGGGTAGTTCAGATGGTAGAGCACTTGCCCGCGAAAGGCAAAGGTCCCGAGTTCGAGTCTCGGTCCGGCACACAGTTTTAATTTCCCATGAAGTTTCATACCAGCGCACACTCCGCTGCAGAGTGAAAATCTCATTCATTATGTCTCAAAACAAATTCCGCAATTTTTAACTGAAATTGGCAGAGGAAACATTATGTTTCATTATTTATTGAAAGCCGCTCTTAGAATACGATGCTTACGAAGGGGGAAGGGGGAGAGGAGCCAATGTAGTAGAGGCATCACTGGAGAGTGAAAGTGGCGAGGGGAAGGGAAAAGAGTGAGGGTTAATGGTCTTTTAAAGTGCAATAGCAATCCGTACCTCACGGGAAAGGACGGAAATATGAGTCTGTTCGATACTCAGGCCTCTTTTAACAAGCAAAGAGACAGCAGCGAGCGCGCGAGCAGGGCGAGATAACGTGCAAAGTGGGGCGCGAGTGCAAGAAGGGCCGGAGCTCACCTCTGCCCGCTCCCACCCTTCGGCCCTTTGTGCTGGGCTCGGCAGCCGCAGAGCGAGAGTCCTGCTGCTGACTGGCCGTTTCTCTTCCTCTTCTTCTTCCTCTTCCTCTTTCTCTGCTGAAATGCGTCACTGCCGGAACCACAGATCTTTTAAAGGGATTCTTCGTCTTCTCATATTTGGTTTCAAGAACATTTCAAACGTATGCAGCGAGTCGAATTAACAGTGACTGTGGCCCCATTTCCTGCGAAAAAAATATGGCCCAATACTGCCGAACGACACAGAAGCACACCGAACTCTTACTTTTACAGAGTGTAAAGGACGCTGATGAATATGGTGTGGATGCTCAGAAGCCCAGTAATGCAGGTTCTGTTTATCGACGGTCCCATTTAAATGTAAATGAGCCTCATCGATAAAATCAATTTATCACTCAAAATCACTCGCATTCTACATGCAACGTCTTCGTATACACCAAAATCAGTTGGTTTCAGTTGTTAAATAATAAGGAGTTTGTACAGATAGAATTTTGATGCATGCAAAATTCGTATAACCGTTTCACGATTGATTGCTAGGTCCCTAGCATGATGTCTATGTGACTGTCCTGGACTTCTTACTATCGCTTCCCACACTCTTACAACGTTTTCTGGCGTTGTTTCACTGCGTCTCGGGCCTTCTTTTCCATTACCTTCTCCATGATCTGAAGTGTTCCACCTATCAGAGGGTTGTGTTACGGCTCGGAACAACTCCGTGTCGACCGAGAGTGAATTGCACACGAAACATTCGCTGCTTAGCTGTGGCAGACTCCTCATTTCTAGCGAATCTGTCGTAGACGAGCAAATTATGTTACAAGTCCCGCTGCTCCGTTCTAACAGAAATGGCGTCCTGTGTGGACAAGAGCTACTCCCACCACGATCTTTTCCCACCTCCGTGCTCTCAATAACACACATTTCGAAATTGTCCGTCTGCCATGTGTCACACTGTAGGTAGGAGTTAATGAAATATTTTCGCATTTGAACGACAAAATTTGTGATTTGCATTTCCTGAAAAGCTCTCGTCGCAAGGAAAAACACATTTCTTTTAACGATTGGAATCTCAACTCAGTATCATATCCGTCACTCTCTCTCCTCTCTGTCGTGGTAAAACAAAACGAACTGCCCTTCTTTACGATTTTCCGTATCCTCCATCAACCCTATCTGGTAAGAACCACATATCGCGCACCGGTACTCCAGAGGAAGACGTACGTGCATATTGTATGCAGTCCCTTAACAGATTTCTTGCATCTTCTGAGCGTTCTGTCAATAAAACGGAGTCTTCGGTTCACCCTCCCATCCCTCACCCCCAAGAGTCTTCGGTTCACCCTCCCATCCCTCACCCCCAACCTGCAATATTTTCTATGTGATGGTTCCAATTTAGTCATAATTGTAAGACGTAGGTATTTACTTGAATCGACGACCTAAAAATTTGTGTCATTTATCGTGCAGCCGAAATTTAACGGATTTTTTTTAGTACTCTTTTTACTGTTTAGGTCAAATGCCACATTTCACACCATACATATGACTTGCCTATATGATTTTCTCATTATTACTGATGTTCTGACGACTTTAATAGATGGAAACGACAGAATCATCTGCAAACGAAATACTGTTATAGGACTTCTCAAATTCTCTCCAAAATCTTTTGGATGGATTAAAAACAGGAGAGGACCTATAATATTTCCTTGGGGAAGTCAGATATGTCTTCCGTTTGGCTAGATAACTTCCCGTTAGTTACTACGAACTGTGAGTTTCCTGCTAGGAAATCATGAATCTAGTCAGCCGACTGTGACAATACTCCATAGGCAGCAAAGAAACCGCTTGTCGGGAATGGTGTCAAAAGCCTTCTGGAAGTCTGGAAATTTAGAATCAACCTGATATCCCATATCGATGATACTCACTAGTTCGTGTGCGCAAAGAGCTAATTGTCTTTCACAAGAAAAATATTTTATGGATCCGTGATGGCTGTATGTCAATCAATCGGCTTGTTCCAGGTATTTAATAATGTTCAAACGCGTTATACGCTACAAAATCCTACTGCAAATTGATTTCAGTGCTGTGGATCTGTGATTCAGCGGATTATTTCTGTTTCCTTTCTTGTGTATTGGTGTGACCTGTGCAACTTTCCAGTACTGATATAACGGTTTTGCAACTTTGGTACAGTACATAAATGACGTAGTAAGTGGTAGTATCGACGGTAGTACTGGTAGCAATGGTAGGGAAAGAAACATAAACGAATGTGTTTGAGAGGAATTGGTTTTTGTTTATTTGTTTCTTTTGCACATAATTAGAACCGCCCATCGTTTAGAGCTAATCCATTGTGTATTTTATATGCTTACAATATATAAATAGCATTAAGTAACAAAATTAGCACCTCACCTCACTTCAGCGTTTTTATGCAAGCAAAACAGCTACTTTTGATGCGAGTACAGTTTACATACACAAACACAAAAAATCTATATGATTATTATTTTGTGCTCAAGAGAACATTCTTCGCCAAGATCAAAGGCAAGAGCTTCCTGTTGCAACTGGTAAGTGGGACAGTTGTTTAGCAATAACAGGAACGTGTTTTATATAAGCCCGACAAAGTATTTAAGCCACTTTTACATGTTGCTGTTCTGCGTCTTTTTAAATTTTACCTTTTTTGATGAAGTTGCGTTTTCAGGCACTATATAATAAATCTGTATTGTTTTTTATTTTTACTACAACATCCCTCTGCCTTACGTTGCAATTGAACAACATGCGAATAAAACCTGAATTTAACAATGACAATGTCAATTTAGTTATAAATTCTGTTTATTTTGAAGTAACAAATAGGAAGACAACTATCTAGAACATAAATGTTCCGTAGATTAGGTGGCCGTATATATATCCACATTCAGTTTCTGGGCGGTTCACCACTTCCAGTTTCTAGGGCACTCTGGTAAGACACTTGTGGCATACACAAACAAAGCGATAGCAATGTGGTGACTCCCGATGGGTATGCAACACACCTAACATACAGGTACGAGAGAAGTCGTAGCTCGGGCCGTGGATTTAGCAACTGCATGCTGTTAAAAGTTCCACCGCTATGGGCGCCTCTCATAAAACAACTGCTGCGGAGTGCATCCTTCATTGGGCCAAACGCATGCAAATCGGAAGGTGCGAGATCTGGGCTGTAGGGTGGATGAGGAAGAACACTCCAACGAAATTTTGTGAGCTCCGCTACGGCGTGCAGACTCGTGTGAGTACTTGCGCTGTCATGAAGAAGGAGAAGTTCGTCGACATTTTTGTAGCGACGAACTCGCAGAAGTCGTTTCTTCAATTTACTGAGGGCAGCACTATACACCTCAGAGGTGGTCGTTGCACCATGAGGGAGGACATCAAACAGAATAAACCCTTCAGAGTCTCAGAATCCGTCACCATTTCAGCGGCGAAGGGTGCGGCTTTGAAAAAATAGTTCAAATGGCTCTGAGCACTATGGGACTTAAAATCTGAGGTCATCAGTCCCCTAGAACTTAGAACTACTCAAACCTAACTAACCCAAGGACATCACACACATCCATGCCCGAGGCAGAATTCGAACCTGCGACCGTAGCAGCAGCGCGGTTCGGGACTGAAGCGCCTAGAACCGCTCGGCCGCAACGGCCGGCGGTGCGGCTTTGAATTTTTGCTTTGGGGAAGTGGTGTGGCGTCATTCAACGGATTGCCGTTTTGCTTCCGGTACAAAGTGATGAACCCATTTTTCGTCGCCTGTGATGATATTCGAAAAGAAAAATTGTCACCGTGAGCCTGATAACGCGCAAGGAATTCCGCACAAAAAGTCCTTCGTTGCTCTTTATAAACTTCTATTATGCGGCGAGGAACTCACTCGCAGGAGACGTGCACCTTTGAGTGTGTCAGCGCTACTGACAGAGATGGCTAGTTGTGTAGCTAGGTGTTTGGCTCCGATACGTCGACCACCACGAATGAGAGTGTCCACACGTCCCAACATTGCAGGAGTCCCAACCGTAAGCGGCCGGCCAGCACACGGGAGATCGGACAGATTTGTGCGACCTTGTTGCAATTACGACACACGCCTCGCCCATCGACACACCGCGCTATTGGTCACTGTCAGGTGTCTGTATGCCTTCTGCAAGCACTTATGAATACCTGCGATGCTCTGGTTTTCTTCCAAAATAAAGTCAGTGACAGCTCTCTGATTTGAATGCGCCCCCGTTACAGACGCCGTTTTGAAGGCTACTTATATATATTTTTTTTTTATTTATTTATTTTCGATTCCCCCCGAAGGGGGCGGGCCGGCAACAGCTTACTACGCTGCTCTACAGCCTACAGACTTTTTTTAAATAAAGGAAGAAGAAAGAAACAAGGAAAAACAGGCGATAAAATGGCGATTTAAAGTGTAAAATGGCGTAAAATTGCGGAAAGTTAAAACAGAAAGCAAAAGGGGGTTGGCAATGTAGATAAAAGACACAGGAATCAGACAAGTAACATAGTAGACACACAATTAAAAAAAACATGGCGACAGTCTGGTTTCTGTTTGCAAGTGATAAAAAGCACACCCAGCGACAGTATGATGGCTGTTCGCTACACGTCCCAAAAGACACAACATGGAGCACGCACTGACACTGTAAAACACTGCACGAAAAAGGCGGCACAAAGATGGCACTCCCGATCCAAGGCAGATGGTGGGGGGGACCTGGAGTAGGGGGAAAATCAAGGAGGGAGGAGAGGAAAAAACGAAAATGGGGGGGGGGGGAACCAAGGAGGGAGAGGACTAAGAAAGGGGGAGAAGGGCAGACGCGAGAGGGAATGAGAGGAGGCAGAGGAGCGAAGTGTAAAAGGACGCGGGGGAAAGAAGGCGGCAAAGAGAGGTGGGAGGTGGGGAAGAAAGAGGATGGAACGGGGGGGGGGGGGGAGAGGGAGCCCGGGAAAAGGACAGAGGAAAGGAGGGGGAGTGAGGATCAGAGTTGATAGGAGGGATAAATGGAGGGAGAGAGGGCATCATCCGGGAGGGGGAGTTGATGGAAGCCACCTTGGGAAAGGAGATGTAGGGTGTAGAGATGGAGGGTAGGGGGGACACAACAGTGAAGACGGGGCAGGGGGCGGGGATTGGAGAGGAGAGGAGCAACCAAAGGGTGAGGGGGTTCAGGCTACTTATAGTTTTTTTTTTTCTTTATTGTGATTTCATGCCCCTGCCCCATATGGGCAGGGGAGGGCTGTCAGCAGCACAATCCGCCGCTCTTCAGCCGAGTGACATGGCAACTAAAACAAGAATAAAATAATACATACATAAGGAGGTAAAAAAGGGGAACATAAAACAGAGTAAGGGGAGAAAATGGAGGTATAAATACACTGACATGTAGAAGTTCATTGGGGACAGTTAAAAAAGTCACCAGAAAGTTAAAAAACACAGTTGGCGATTCTTAAAACACAGAGAAGACACTGGATGCGCATGCACAGGTTAAAAGTTGGCCGAAGGAAAGGTCAGAGAGGATGGAAAAGGAGGGGAGAGCATGGGGCAGCTGGGGAAGCGGCGGGATGAAGAGAGGAGGGGCAACCGTGGGTTCACGAAGAGGCAGGAGACACATGGGGCGGGAGAGGAAAAGGGAAGACAGGGCAGGAGGGAGTGCAGAGACACTGAAAGAAGGCACAAGAGATGGACGGGGAGTAGGAGGGGAAATCCGCTCAGAAGGAGGGAGGGGGAGGAGAGGGAGCCCTGAGGAGGAGGCAGGAAGAGGGGGTTAGAGTTGGTAGGAAGGGTAGATGTCAGGGGGAAGCTCATCATCCGGGAGTGGTTGACGGTGGAAGTTGTGTTGGGAAAGGAGATGGAGGGTGTGGAGATGGAGAGAGGGAGGGACACAACGGTAAAGGCGCGGCAACGGGTTGGGAGTGGAGAGGAAGGGAGACACCAGGGGGTGAGGGGGATCAAGGCGGCGGACAACATATAGTGTGCGGATGTGTTCAAGGAAAAGGAGAAGGTGGGGGAAGGGGATGAGGTCATAGAGGATGCGCGTGGGGGACGGAAGGCGGATGCGGAAGGCGAGGCGGAGTGCATGGCGTTCGAGGATTTGGAGGGCTTTATAGAACCGGGGAGGGGCGGAAATCCAAGCGATGCTGGCATAACAAAGGATGGGGCGGATCATGGATTTGTAGGTGTGAAGGATGGTGGAAGGATGCAGACCCCACGTACGGCCGGACAGGAGTTTCAGGAGGCGGCTACTTATAGCGCCGCCACGTATAGGAACTACATGAAACTATAGAGCTGAAGCGGGAACATTCCACGGTCCTACAACAAATTCTGCTTTTAGTCAACCGAAAAAAGTCTTGCATTACTTATCGAGCGCCCGTCGTAGCTGGCACGTACGCCGAGCCGGCACCAGCGTAGCGGCGGCCGCTCTCGATTGGACAGCGCAGCTGCTACCACAGCTCCGCTAGACGGGGCAGAGTGCGGACGGAATAAACAAAGAGGGCGCCGAATTGGCCGCGCCGTCCCGGCTGCTGCTGTGCTCTAATAAGGCGGATGGATGGGTCCCTCCGCAATATCCGGCGCGGAGCCGCCACTCCTAGGGACGACGGGGAGGGCTGCATTCAATTTCAGCCTCTAGTCGAGAACAGGTGCTGCCTGCGCACATACCAGCAAATTTACAACGTCTGCCTCCTAGTCGAGCAGGAACGTTACAGCCTTATGCAAATATACCGCTGGACATTAAAACTACAGCCCCAGGAAGGCAGGCAAATTACGAAATTTTGCTTATTCGTCGGCTACAGTATACACTGAGGTGACAGAGGTCATGGGAACCATCCTAATATCCTGACGGGACTCCTTTTCCCCGACGTAGTAAACAACACGTCGTTGGAAGTCACGTGCAGAAATATTGAGCCATGCTGCCTCTAAGCCCTTCCATAATCGCGAAAATATTGTCAGTGCAGGATTTCCTGTGCTAACAGAACTCTCGATTATGTCCCATAAATGTTCAATGGGATTCATGTCGGGCGTCCTGGGTGTCCACATCATTCACTCGAATTGTCCAGAATGTTCTTCAAACCAATAGCGAACGATTGCGGGACACTGGCCGGTGTGACCGAGCGGTTCTAGGCGCATCAGTCTGGAACCGCACGACCGCTACGTTCGCAGGTTCGAATCCTGCCTCGGGCATGGATGTGTGTGATGTCCTTAGGTTAGTTAGGTTTAAGTAGTTCTAAGTTCTACGGGACTGATGACCTCAGATTTAAGTCCCATAGTGCTCAGAGCCATCTGAACCATTTGATTGCGGGTGGTGACATGTCGCATTGTCTCCATAAATATTGCATCGTTGTTTGGAAACAAGTAGGCGAACATAACCATTTCCTGTCAAGAATCGGTTCAGATGGACTAGAGGATCCAGTCCAGTCCACGTAAACACAGTCCACACCATTATCGAACCATCACCAGCTTGACAGTGCCTTGTTGACAACTTGGATCCAGGACTTCGTGGCGTCTGCGCCATGGCCGAACCCTACCATCACTTCTTACCAACTGAAATCGTGATACATCTGACCAGGCCACGGTTTTCCTGTCGTCTAGGATCCAACCGATATAGCCACGAGCGCAGGAGGGGCGATGCAGGCCATGTCGTCTAAAATGTTCATTTTTATCTATCATTTGCCTCATATCTTTCTTTTTTTTTTGCAATGTTTTCAACAAAACAGTCCAATCCAGAGATCGAAGCCTGATCGGGATGCAATCGATATAGAGGTAAGAAAAGTAACAATCGATCTTACTCAGACAATTGACTGTAGCGCAGCAGCGTATCGTACGACAGCGCTTTAATTCTTTATAAAATAATCTCAGTGTTGTGGCGTAACAAGCTAGCTACGCCACACTGAGAAGGGAGCCGAAAGGCACGCGTACACACACGCCGACTGGCGTCAAGTCTGGAACAGGATAAGTAGTGAAAGCTAATAAGAAAAGTATGCAGCTCCTCGAATACTTAACTTTTAATTATCCTTGTTGTACATCGTTCTTCTTGTTGAGACATTTCATACGATAACTATCAAACTATGTAAGGCTAATGGCGCCTCGCTAGGTCGTAGCCATGGACTTAGCTGAAGGCTATTCTAACTGTCTCTCGGCAAATGAGAGAAAGGCTTCGTCAGTGTAGTCGCTAGCAATGTCGTCGTACAACTGGGGCGAGTGCTATTCCGTATCTCGAGACCTGCCTTGTGGTGGCGCTCGGTCTGCGATCACACAGTGGCGACACGCGGGTCCGACATGTACTAAATGGACCGCGGCCGATTTAAGCTACCACCTAGCAAGTGTGGTGTCTGGCGGTGACACCACACTGAGTTTATTAAAGTTACAGCCTATCGTAGTGGAAAAATATTCACTTGCTATTCTTTGTGAGATTCATCCGCGTTACTTGAGTATTTGATTAGCTTTAGTCACTTTAATACACACGAATTAAGAACATTAGCTATACACTTTGTAAATGAAACGCTGAAACTTCTTTTTTCGATATATTTCCGAAAACAAAAAACAAAACAAAAAATCATACATCAATGCTCACACGAGCCAACATGAACACCCCGAAACAAAGCGAACGACAGACAGAGAATGAAACAAAAGATTCCAGGTTATTTGTAATACTAGAAAAACGAAAAATGGTACGTATTTGAGCTTCTGCAACTTACACTCTCTTAGTGATTTTAACTACTCTCCATTAAATAATATTTAATAAACTTATTAAAAATTATTAATTCATCCTAATAATCATTGAATTTTCTTTACTGAACAGCTTCGTCTCGAACGACCTCGATGTCGACGGGACATCAAACTCTAATACTCTTTCCTTTGTAACGACAACAATTTTATGAATATGATTCATGATCACATCCTTTTCTAAAGTTGCTTTTTAGGGTTCCGTATTTCAGTCGGTGAAAACGGAGACGTTACGGGATCACTTTCTTGTCTGTCTGTCCGACTGTTAAATATTTTGATACTCGCAAACTCACTCATCAAAATCTATAGCGTACATGCTCTTGACCAAGAATCACGAAATTTGGCGAGAAGCAAGGTTTCACAGTGCAATTAAGGAAAAAAATCCGAAAATTGTTCATGTGTACGTTTTTCTGTCTTTTGTCATCGGACTGACTGTCTATTTGTCCAAGACGGTTAACGTATCAAGTCGACGGTACTTGCTGGTGTAAAATAATTTAAGCTTCTACAGCAACGCATTCAAACGATACAGCCATTTATGTCATATATTTTGGTATAGCATGCAAAAACCGTCGAAATTCTCCATTCCCAGGTTGGATGAATCATCGATGTAGCCTACATAACTACGCTTGTATGGAAGCATCGGTGCGCGAATTCCACTTGCAATTTTTCGGATTTTTTGGAGAATCTCTTACTTTTGCTATGGACGAAAAACACACTATTTCGTTTTGAATGTCGTCACTGATATGCAGTCTTCCTGATGCGACTTTAAGGAAACTATTTCAGGAGAAAATGGATTCTTTCGTTTATTATGATTTCACGTGGCAGCCTCATTATGAGCTGGTTGTCTTTTAATTATTGCTATCCCCCCTCCTTGGCCCTCAGATTAAATTGCGGCCAGACTGCAGACTTCCACAAATAAGGTTTCCGTCAGGTCGTCTGTCTTTGTTTGTATCGCACTGAATACATGAAGCAGGGCTAGCAGAATCACTAAGCCTCATGGTCGCAGGTAGATTTTTGCGAGGCTATAAAACTACATGGTCCACTCACATTAATGTAACCACCGCCTAAATTCGACGTCAACGTGCAACAAGAGACGCAGGTGGCGGCACTAGCAGTGGAGGGTCCATAAAGCGTGCAAGGGAGCGTGTAAAAGAGTGCGGTCGTTGTCGTAATACGTAAACGCAGCGATTTATTTGACGTTCACAAGGGTACGATCATTCGCTTTGGGCCCAAGAGCTGAATCATTTCCGAAACGGCTAAGTCTGTAAACTGATCGCGTTCCGCCGTAATTACAAGTATACCGCGAATGTCAAAGTGGCGCTACCCAAAACCGGCGCAGACGCAGCTGTGGTGAACCACGGACCAATATGACGCGAAATTAGAATTATATTAATACCTTCAGCTGCTAACGGGCGTTGATATATTTCAACGGCGACAGGTGAAAATGTGTGCCCCGATCGGGACTCGAACCCGGGATCTCCTGCTTACGTGGCGGCTGCAGGGACTATCTCGCGCACGCCTCCCGCGAGACCCACATTCTCACCTTGTATGTCCACACACTACATTCGTAGTGTCCCACCCCAACACACTCATTACTCGTGGAAGACATTCTGTCCGAGTCCTGTAAGAGTTCGGGGAATACGTGTGCATCCGCACAGAAGAAGAAGGTCATGGCTGGTGTTGCCAGAACTACACTACTGGCCATTAAAATTGCTACACCAAGAAGAAATGCAGATGATAATCGGGTATTCATTGGACAAATATATTATACTAGAACTGACATGTGATTACATTTTCACGCAATTTGGGTGCATAGATCCTGAGAAATCAGTACCCAAAACAACCACATCTGGCCGTAATAACGGCCCTGATACGCCTGGGCATTGAGTCAAACAGAGCTTGGATGGCGTGTACAGGTACAGCTGCCCATGCAGCTTCAACACGATACCACAGTTCATCAAGAGTAGTGACTGGCGTATTGTGACGAGCCAGTTGCTCGGCCACCATTGACCAGACGTTTTCAATTGGTGAGAGATCTGGAGAATGTGCTGGCCAGGGCAGCAGTGGAAGATTTTCTGCATCCAGAAAAGCCCGCACAGGACCTGCAGCATGCGGTCGTGCATTATCCTGTTGAAATGTAGGGATTCGCAGGGATCGAATGAAGGGTAGAGCCACGGGTCGTAAGATATCTGAAATGTAACGTCCACTGTTCAAAATGCCGTCAATGCGAACAAGAGGTGACCGAGACGTGTAACCAATGGCACCCCATACCATCACGCTGGGTGATACGTCGGTATGACGATGACGAATACGCGCTTCCAATGTGCGTTCACCACGATTTCGCCAAACACGGATGTGACCATCATGGTGCTGTAAACAGAACCTGGATTCATCCGAAAAAATGACGTTTTGCCATTCGTGCACCCAGGTTCGTCGTTGAGTACACAATCGGAGGCGGTCCTCTCTGTGATGCAGCGTCAAGGGTAACCGCAGCCATGGTCTCCGAGCTGGTAGTCCATGCTGCTGCAAAGGTCGTCGAACTGTTCGTGGATATGGTTGTTGTCTTGCAAACGTCCCCATCTGTTGATTCAGGGATCGAGACGTGGCTGCACGATCCGTTATAGCCATGCGGATAAGATGCCTGTCATCTCGACTGCTAGTGATACGAGGCCGTAGGGATCCAGCACGGCGTTCCGTATTACCCTCCTGAACCCACCTATTTCATATTCTGGTAACAGTCATTGGATCTCGACCAATGTCGCGATACGATAAACCGCAATCGCGATAGGCTACAATCCGACCTTTATCAAAGTCGGAAACGTCATGGTACGCATTTCTTCTCCTTACGCGAGGCATCACAACAACGTTCCATCAGGCAACACCGGTCAACTGGTGTTTGTGTATGAGAAATCTGTTGGAAACTTTGATCATGTCAGCACGTTGTAGGTGTCGCCACCGGCGCCAACCTTGTGTGAATGCTCTGAAAAGCTAATCATTTGCATATCATAGCATCTTCTTCCTGTCGCTTAAATTTCGCGTCTGTAACACGTCATAATCGTGGTGTAGCAATTTTAATGCCCAGTAGTGTATATACTTATATGGATATGGTGTCTGTTTTTTCGGACATGACGATTGCTGCGGAGATGTTGTCGGGCGAGTAGAGATGCAACGGTTGAGCAACTGAGCGCCGAGATAAAGTACGGAGCTACCAATAGTGCCTGGTCAACGACCCTTCTGCGGAGGTTGCTGCTTATGAGCCTCCGCAGCATGTGCCTGGTTCACGCACTCATGCTGACGGCTGTTCACCGGCGACGAACGCAACCGGACGTCCAGTGAGTGGCGACAGGTGGCCTTTCCAGATGAATCACATTTTATGCACCGTCGGTCCAGCTGTAGGAGCGAGTGTAGTCGTCTGAAGAACGTTTTCGTGGCATTCTCCGAGTTATCTCACCATTCTGAAATGAACAATATATCAACACAAGTATGCACCTATCCTCGAGTACCATGTCTACTCCTTGATGCCGTTTGTTTTCCTGGGTACGATGGCATCTAACAGCAGGACAATGCAACGAGTCAGACAGCTGACCGTGTACGGGCGTGGTTCGTAGAGCACCTGGTTGAGTACAGCGCACTCCCCTGTCCATCTAACTCCCCAGATTTAAACTCAGTCTGTGGAACCACCTAGGTCGACCTGTTTGCGCTATGGATTCTCAACCGAGAAACATAGTGCAGCTGCCCCAGCACTAGAGTCATCATGGATCCGCATCCCTGTGGTACCTTTTAGAACCTCACTGACTCTCTTCCAGCACGTCTCGCAGTGGTTCGCGATGTAAAAGGCGGTTTACTCAGGCTTCTGGTATACGACTTGGCAGTGTGAAACGTTGTTACGACCTGTCGTATAGGCCTGCGCTGTCACGGTGTACCATGCGAAGACGCCACGTAAGGTACCATGCAAAGACTCCACGTAAGGAATTAACAGTTACGAAACGGCTGCGATAGGCGACTAAATCTCATAGCGCCTAGTTCTCAGCCAGGGGAGGGCGGGATTGAGAGGGGGGAGGGAGAGAGCGCGAGTCAGCGAGACTCCCACCCCATCCATAATGGAGCACATCTTAATGCAGGTCGCCACCTGTGCCTGGCGATGCGTGGGCCCGCATGCATATTTCACGGTCCTCTCCGACCCCTACTAAAGCCACCCTCTCCTGCCTTCTCTAGAGCCCCACTCCAACTCCATGTCTGGCTACTGTGTTTTGACGTGTGCGTGCGCGCCGTCTCGCTCGCTGCCTCCTCGTTAATGACTGTACACTTTACTGAATGCAACACCCCAACTCCCTCTGGTAGCAGGTCGCACTCTGGGCCTAAATAAGACCGTTTGTACATAGACGAAGAGACCCATTATTGCATCGTTGCACGATTATAGAACAACGCTGGCAGCAGTCACCATCTTTACATACCAGGACACTGAGGTTATAGAAGTCATGGGATAGAGGTATGCGCATATACAACAGTTCGTAGTATCGCGTACACTAAGTATTACAGGGCTGCCCATTGGCGGAGATGTCATTTGTTCTCAGGTTGTTCATATAAAAAGGTTTCCGGCATGATTATGGCTGTATGACAGGAATTAACAGACTTTGAACGCGGAATGGTAGACGGAGCTAGGCCCATCAAACATCCCATTTCAGAAGAACTGAGCGCAGCAGTGGCTGTGCAGGGTTGTCAGCCTGTCCTGAGAGTCCAGTAGGCTATACCCGATTATCCATTACGCGTTTACTGTAACCCACACACCCTCACATAGACAATGCGACGCAGTACATTCCGTGGGATATATGTCTACATGCTCCATGATGACTTCTCTCCAAGAGACTAACGCTGCCTTGGTCACTGCATGGAACCTCTCCTGGGAGTTCAGTAGCTCATACCCGATGCACCACTGCCCATTTACTGTAACCCTTGCACCCTCACATTGGCGATGGGACACAGAAAATGCTCTCAAATTTAAAACTACAGGCTCCAAGCCGACTTCTCCACAAGAGACTATAGCTGCTACAGTCACTGCATGGAACCTACCCTGGGAGTTCAGTAGCTTCTATCCGATGCACAACCTCACATTGACGGTGCGACACAGAAGTCACATCGCCATTGAAAAGTTCTATGATAACTTCTCTCCAAGAGACTAACACAGCTACGGTAACCACGTGGAACCTCTGCTGCGAGTCCAGTAGCTTATACCCGATGCACCACGACCCGTTAACTGTAACCCTCACACCGTCCTATTGAAAATGCGACACAGAAATTGCATCATGGTTGAAAACTATAGGTTCCGTGTACACATCTCTCCAAGAGACCAAGAGACTAACGTGGCTACGGTCACCACATGGAACCTCCCGTGGGAGTTCAGTAGCTTGTATCCGATGCCCCACTGATCGTTTACTGTAACACTGGCACCCTCGTTTGATAACGTGACACAAATTGCATTGTGATTGATAACTACAGGCTCCAAGCCGACGTTTCTCCAAGAGACTAACGAGGCTATGGTCACCATAAGGAACCTCTCCTGGGAGCCCAGTAGCTTGTATCCGATGCACCACTTCCCATTTACTGTAAACTTCACACACTTACATTGACATTGCGACACAGAAATTCCATCGCAATTGAAAACCACTGGATCCATGCCATCTTCTCTCCAAGAGACTAACACAGATATGGTCTCAGCATGGAACATCTACTGCAAGTCCAGTAGCTTATACCTGCTGCACCACTGCCCATTTACTGTGACCCTCACACCATCACATCGACGATGAGACACAGAAATTGTATTGCATAGGCCCATGGTGACAGATCTCAAAGAGACTAACGTGGTCACGGTCTCTGCATGCAACCTCTTCTGGGGGTCCCGTAGCTTGTATCCGATGCACCACTGCCCATTTACTGTAATCCTCGCACCGTCTTATCGACAATACGACACTGAAATTGCATGTTGATTGAAAAGCATAGGCTCCATGCAGAGTGATCTGCAAGACACTAACTCAGCTAGGGTCACACCATGCAGCCTGTCCTGAGAGTCAAGTAGCTTACACCCAATTAACCACTACCCGTTTACTGTAACCCACGCACCCTCACATTTACAATGTGACACAGACATTTGATATAATACTACAGGCTTACTGCCGACTTCTCTCCAAAGACTAATGCGGCTACAGTCACTACATGGAACCTGTCCTTGGAGTCCAGTAGCTTATACCTGATGCATCACAGCCCATTTACTGTTTCCCTCACTCCTTCACATTGACGATGCGACACAGAAATCTCAACACGACTAAATATTACAGGCTCCATTCCCTCTTCTCTCGAAGAGACTAATGGAGCTATGATCACCGCATGGAACCTCTCCTGGGAGTCCAGTAGCTTATACCTGATGCATCACTGCCGATTTACTGTTTCCCTTGCACTCTCACATCGATGATGCGACATGGACATTATGTCTACTACAGGCACCATGCCGACTTCTCTCCAAGAGACAAACGCTGCTACAGTCACCACATGAAACCTCTCCTGGAAGTCCAGTAACTTGTATCCGATGCACAGCTGCCAGTTTACCGTCACCGTCACGCACTCACATTGATCCATGCAACACGGAAATTGCTTCGCAATTGCATACTCCAGGCTCCATGCTGAGTAATCTCCAAGGGACTAATGCCACCTTCATGAGTGGTCTCACCATTAGGCAGATGCAGCGTTAATGCATAAGCATTGAAGCCATTGTTGGGACATTGTACTAGTTAACATCCATGATACTGACGTAGCTATGGCTACCTTATGGAAACCCTCCTGGGAGACTACTACTTTCCATCCGAATCACCACTGCCCATTTCCTGTAACCTCACACTGACGATGTGACAAAGAAATTGCATTGTGTTTGAAAACTACAGACTCCATGCCGATTTAACTTCAAGAGATAACGTGGCTACAGTCACCACATGGAAACTCCGTTGGGAGTCCACTAGCTTACACGTGATGAACCACTGCCCATTTACTGTGACCGTCAAACACTCACATTGATAATGTGAAGCAGAAATGGCATCACGATTGAAAACCATAGGCTCTGTGCCACAGGATACCGTACGATAGGTACAGTAACCCATCCATTACCATGCTGATTAGCGTCAGCATTATCCAAAGTAAAATTCAGTACGCCTCCACATAACACGGGAGGACCATGCAAAAACACTTGTCCATTAACACCATCAACAGTGGTCATCTGGATGTTATCCACTGCTTTATACACTGTAAGGCGCGAACGCCTTCTCCTCCTAAAATAATGCGACATCTCTGTAAGTCATCGATGCTGCTGCACGTGTGGATGCTCGTCTTTCCAGATAAAAATACTTATATAGCTGCCAGTTATCTAACCTCAAAGCTCGTCTTATCAACTTCCGGTCCCTCATTTTCAGCATACGCGGCGTTAAGTAAAACTAGTAACGCCACGCGGACCCCACCAGTGGGGTCCGCGCGGCATTACTGGTTTTACTTAGCGCCGCGCGCGCTGAAAATGAGGGACCGGAAGTTGATAAGGCGAGCTTTGCGGTTAGATAACTGGCAGCTATATAATAAGTATTTTTATCTGGAAAGACGGTGTCAGTCGTCGAGCAGCCGCACGTCCAGCAGCATCGACGACTTACAGAGATGCCGCATTATTTTAGGAGGAGAAGGCGTTCGCGCCTTACAGTGTATAAAGCAGATCCAGATGACCACTGTTGATGGTGTAAATGGACAAGTGTTTTTGCATGGTCCTCCAGTGTTTTGTGGAGGCGTACTGAATTTTACTTTGGATAATGCTGACGCTAATCAGCATGGTAATGGATACGTTACTGTAGCTATAATACGGTATCTTGGAGACAAAGTGTCCAAAGTAGGAGGACTGGAGAGTTTTAATGAAAGAGACATTATTGCTTATCGCACCTTTCAAATATGTGAGGTGTACAACAGAGACGTGGGAAGATCTTATTATATGTTATTATTGGTTCTTAGAACGAGGAATCAGCCCCTTGCTGCCAGGCTACATGGCAAATTATGCAGTTACTTAATATGTTTACAAATTACTCTCGATTAAGGAAAAAAAAACGATACACCACAAAGAAATTATCCGAATGGGACGGAAATCGGTAGAACACGTATATCTACAGACACACAAATGATTGCAATTTCAGAAAAACTGGATGATTTATCCAAGAGAAAGAGCTACACAAATTGAGGAAGTCAACAACGCGTTGGGTCACCTTTGGGGCTTAATGCAAGCAGCAACTTGGCTTGACTCTGACTGATAAGAGTCGTCAGATCTGTTCCTGAGTGATGCCGCGCCAAATTCTGTCCAATTGGCGGGTTAGAACTTCAAAATCCCGATCCGGTTGGAAGGCCCTGCCCGTAATGCTTCGAACGTTTTCAACTGGGGAGAGATGTGGATACCTTGCTGGGCAAAGCAGGATTTGGCAAGCACACAGACAAGCAGCAGAAACTCTCATTGTCTTGCTGAAATGTAAACTCAGAATGACTTGCCACGGAGGGCAAGTGTTGAATGTCCTCGGCGTACCGCTGTGCTGCATGGGTGCCGCAGATGACAACCAGAGGCGTCCTGCTATCAAAAGAAATGACACCCAAGACCATCACTTCTGGTTGTTGGACCGTATGGCCGCAGCAGTCAGGTCGGTATCCCACTGCTGTCCAGGGAGTCTCCAGCCTGGAATCTGATTGACTGGAGTAAAATGGTCTTTAGCAATGGCCCCGCTTCGAACTGAGCCCCGAAGACCAGTATCTTTATTATTTATTTAGCCTCTTGTTGCCATGCTACATGACAAACTACGTAGCTATTGTAATATGTTTACAAATTATATATTTGTTACATATTTTCGATATATCTCACTCTTCCTTACTTACATATTATCATTCGAAATAACACCATATATAAAAAATTTTATACTTATAGTTATTATTTGGCCAAAGGCCTTGCCGCAGTGGTAACACCGGTTATCGTCAGATCGCTAAAGTTAAGCACTGTCGGGATGGGTAACCATCCGGTCTGCCCAGCGCTGTTGGTAAACGAGGTGCACTCAGCCCTTGTTAGCCAAACTGAGGAGCTACTTGATTGAGAAGTAGCGGCTCCGGTCTCGTAACCTGACATACGGCCCGTAGAGCGGTGTGCTGACCACATGCCCCTCCATATGCCACAGGGGAGTGTCGTAGGACCGTTGCTATTCACAATATACATAAACGACCTGGTGGATGACATCGGAAGTTCACTGAGGCTTTTTGCAGATGATGCTGTGGTGTATCGAGAGGTTGTAACAATGGAAAATTGTACTGAAATGCAGGAGGATCTGCAGCGAATTGACGCATGGTGCAGAGAATGGCAATTGAATCTCAGTGTAGACAAGTGTAATGTGCTGCGAATACATAGAAAGATAGATCCCTTATCATTTAGCTACAAAATGGCAGGTCAGCAACTGGAAGCAGTTAATTCCATAAATTATCTGGGAGTACGCATTAGGAGTGATTTAAAATGGATTGATCATATAAAGTTGATCGTCGGTAAAGCAGATGCCAGACTGAAAACAAAGGAAGTAGGTTACAGTACGCTTGTTCGCCCACTGCTTGAATACTGCTCAGCAGTGTGGGATCCGTACCAGAAAGGGTTGATAGAGAAGATCCAACGGAGAGCAGCCCGCTTCGTTACAGGATCATTTAGTAATCGCGAAAGCGTTACGGGGATGATAGATAAACTCCAGTGGAAGACTCTGCAGGAGAGACGCTCAGTAGCTCGGTACGGGCTTTTGTTAAAGTTTCGAGAACATATCTTCACCGAAGAGTCAAGCAGTATATTGCTCCCTCCTACGTATATCTCGCGAAGAGACCATGAGGATACAATCAGAGAGATTGGAGCCCACACAGAGGCATACCGACAATCCTTCTTTCCACGAACAATACGAGACTGGAATAGAAGGGAGAAGCGATAGAGATACTCAAGGTACCCTCCGCCACACACCGTCAGGTGGCTTGCGGAATGTGGATGTAAATGTAGATATCCGCATCCAGTGACGCCTGAGGGCTGAGGATGACAGGGCAGCCGGTCGTACCGCTGGGTCCGCCAGTGCCTGTGGACGGAGTTTACGTTTACGTTTATAATTCTTATTTAGTATGTTCTTCAATGATTCAAGGGCGTCACGTTCGATGTCTGGTGCTTGGGAGCCCCCACATTGAATTCCGAAGTGGAGAGTTCCAGTATCGTAACTTACTTATAATCAAAGTATGCCATTTCAAAGAAGCGGCACTTTCAAGATTTATAAATATATGTTCTTGTTACAGTTTGTTGTAATTAAAGTCACGTAATGACATATCGTCACCGGCCGCTGTGACCGAGCGATTCTAGGCGCTTCAGTCCGGAACTGCACTGCTGCTACGGTCGCAGGTTCGAATCCTGCCTCGGGCATGGATGTGTGTGATGTCCTTAGGTTAGTTGGGTTTAAGTAGTTCTAAGTCTAGGCGACTGATGACCTCAGGTGTTAAGTCCCATAGTGCTTAGAGCCATTTGAACCATTTGACATATCGTCGGTTAAACTGTTTATCACATTTAAGTTTCGGCAAGAAGGCTGGAATTTCGCCATTTCATCATGGTGGAGTGGTTACAAACATGCAGTTCTAACGTTCTCTCTCTGCGACTCGTTCGTGTCCTAATACGTCCAAATTTTTTTCTCCTTCGCGTTTCTAAAGGTTCTTGATACTTCCTTATTGCTTTAAGAAAATAATGTTCTGTAATATTATATGTTATGTACACATAAGGGTGCTTTCTCTCTCCCTCCCTCCCTCCCTCTCTCTCTCTCTCTCTCTCTCTCTCTCCCTCCCTCTCAGGAGTGAGTTGTTACTGACAATGATTTACCAAATGTTCAAATGTGTGTGAATTCTTAAGGGACCAAACTGCTGACGTTATCGGTCCCTACACTTACACACTACTTAAACTATACTAAGAACAACAGACACACCCATGCCCGAGGGAGGACTCGAACCTCCGGCGGGAGCGGCAGCGCAGTCCGTGACATTGCGCCTCAAACCGAGCGGGCACTCGGCGCATTATGATTTATCAAGTATGAAACACGGAGCTGTTAACAAATATTCAAAACACGTTAATAATCTGGTAAAACAAACTATCACTCAGAATGAAAAGCATAGGAAAGACTGACGCATATCCAAAAGAATTTAATGCAAACTTACTCCGAGCCATATATAAGGAATAAAAGAAAATTTACGAGCTAGATCTTTCACGGCATTCCATTCCAAACAAGAACGTTTCCAGTTAAAGTAAATCTTTAACCACAAATATGATGCATTTCGTCATTATGTCACAACAGATTTTAACAGTTCCGACGCATTTTCGAGAGACCCTCCATGTTCTGTGTTGTGAAACAGCTTTTACTCAAAGGGCACAAGATAAATAAATGAGCTACTGTTCTCGTAGAATGGCTACCAAGCCTTCCTAATTTCATACCAACTCTGAAACCCGTTTTCAGAGTTCATAAAAATAAACTTATGTTTTTGAGACAACTTACTGTACACTGTTGAGTACGACTTTACTGAATTCTATGCTGGCTATCTTCAGCTTGTACATCAGCAAATCGTCTCACTTTCGGGGTTGACTAAGGCATATTAGCAAAAAAAGCTACTGCAGTGTAACTTCATCAGTAGTAAATTTCGGATCTCGTTCTTGCAAACATTTTAATCTCTCCCTTATCCACTGCCCAGTCCACATGAAGGCAGAACTTGACACATCTGTAAACAACGTAACGTCGAGGTTAAGGTACCTTGCAGTAAAGAAAAAGCGTACCTCCAGTTCTCTGTACTTGCGCCGAATGGCATTGCTTTGAATGTCACGTTTGCGTCACGTATTGTGAACCGAATGATCACGATAGTCGACAGACAGCTCTTTACGTCTTCTATACAGTGTGTTGCGTCAAAATGAGGTTACGCACAAAGCCTTGTGAACTGTTGGATACTCGGTAAGTAGTGATGGGCAGCACCACGTTGTTTTGGCTTCCCTAGCGGCGTGCTACAGTGCCGCAGCACCACGATTGCAGTGTGTGTACCATGATAGCAAACGTGTACCTGCAGTGAAAAAGAATTAATTACGGAATTTTTTTTTTGAGGCTATAATTAAAACTTTATGACTGGCCCCGTGGTGCTCGCCAACGTTTTGAGATGCAGGATAAAAATGTGAGCTCCATTTCTACTCTTCTCTTCGCTTGCCAGTAACTTCTTCAACTAGCTTTACATGTGGCAGCGCATCGCAGCTCTCCTTGTTCATATCTCCACGTCTTTCTTTCACGAATTTATATGAGACAAGTTCACCATTTTTGTCGTTACTTCTCGGGTAACAGGCCTGCAATGAGCTGCACGTGGACACAGATTTGTGTAATAACAAGGAGTACTCTTCAAATTTTTATTTAAAGAATGGTTGGATACTGAAACGAATCTCTCTTGAATACGTTGCGTTGCGTGACTGCAGCAAAAGCAAACTACACTTCTTTGTCTCATATAGACCATGCACTGCTGGCGTACGACACCGCTAATTACCAGAGTTATGTGGTGATTGCGGAAACACTGATTAAAAGTAAACAAAAATAATGATATGAAAGCTGTCTTCGCTTTAATACAAACTCTGTCAACAGCAAAATTTCATCAGTGCTTATTTGCTTTGCGTTACGAGGTCTTCCGGACTTTATAACATCCCCAAAACACGAGAATATCTCCACGACCGCAAATCCAGGGCTGGTACACTCTTCCATCGTTACAAAATTATATATTGGCTCTAACATTTTTCATATACTTTACGTTATACGAAATTTTTTAATATAAAAACGGGAACGAAAGGTTGTTAACGTTCTAGAAATTCCATAGCTCGCACACTATGCGTGAAAGAGAGTCGTGTTTAAGCAGCTGTGCTAGTTCAAGGAGCTAAATGAATGGGATGCTTCTGCAATCGCAAGAATCTGCGAAACTTGGAAAGTTGAACAAATGTTTTGACGCAGAACTGAGTTCACTGCATGTGGCATAACGTGTCGGTCTCCAAGGACGAAACCCATCTCTTAGGAACTCGGTACAGATGGAAAGCGTCACTCCAAACTTCTTCCATAGACTGGAAACAGAAGAGTACCGCTTTAGCATGATGTATTGTCAGGGAACGGAAACTGGATATTACGCGATAGATGTAGCTGCTCTGCACAACTGCTGTAGCTGCTAAATTCTCTCTCTCTCTCTCTCTCTCTCTCTCTCTCTCTCTCTCTCTCCGCGCGGTGGTGTGTTTGAATTAACTCATGCACATTGGGCAAACGTTTGTGGTAGATACGAGGAGGGAATAAAGAGTGATCTTTTGTGCGTGTTTCACACGTCGTGAAATAAACATTGTGATGTAAGCTGGAACTGTATTTAATTGCTCTGACTGGGATTGTAAAAGTCTCCCAAGCATAACTTCCCAGTAGCACTGTACAGGCGACAGAAATGATTCTGAAAGCAGGAAGAAGGTACTCGTAGGTGAATCTGTGAGAGCTCAAGAAACTTTTCTT
Source organism: Schistocerca serialis cubense (assembly GCF_023864345.2). Classification (NCBI taxonomy): domain Eukaryota; kingdom Metazoa; phylum Arthropoda; class Insecta; order Orthoptera; family Acrididae; genus Schistocerca; species Schistocerca serialis. The sequence goes on along the minus strand of NC_064646.1, from coordinate 444,036,092 downwards.
CTTTTTTTGTAATTCTTTCTATTCTTCTTGTAAGCCTTACTCACTACTGATTTGTCATTTGTTGCGCACGTTCAAGTAAGCATGCAAAAAAAAAAAAGAAAGAAAAGCAAATAGTATGAAGCAGGTCGAGTAAAAGCAAAATCTCCTGGAACATAGAATGGGATGGAGCTATAGCGCTTGTCTTGTAAGACAAGGGTCGTGAGTTCGAGTTTCCCAGGAGCCAGCATGTCACATACAGTCCGTCACCAGACTCAGCCGCAGCAAATTATTTAACTCTCGCACCATTACAAAGATGAGTGATATAGGCATTAGTATCAGTGGTATTGACAAAACTGAAATCGATAAAATTGGAAAAAGTTTCAAGCCTCAATGGAATCCCTGTCAGATTCTGCACAGAATTTGCAGCTGAGTTAGACCATCTTTCAACCAAAATATACCGTAGGTCCCTCGAAGAATGCTGTGCCCAGTATTTGGAAGAAAGCACAGATTATACCAGTCAGCATGAAGGTAGTAGAAGCGATCCACAAAACTACTATCCAATATGTGTGACATCCATCTGTTGTAGAATTTTATAATATGTTCTGAGATCAAACATAATTATGTATCTCGGTGACCTCGTCTATGCCAGTCAGTGTACTTTCCGAAAACATCGATCGTGTGAAACTTAACACGTCCTTTTGTCACGTAACATCCGGAAACTCGTGGAACAAGACATTCAGACAGATGTAGTACGGCGTGACTTCTGACAAGGAGTTAAGTCGCTACAACATCTATGCTTATTAACAGAAGTACGATCACATGGATTACCAAAAGAAATTTGTGACTGGACTGAGGATTTCTTGGTAGGAAGAAAGCAGCATCATATTTTAAACTGAGTGTCAGCGACAAATGTAGATGTAACTTCAGGCGTGCACTATGGAAATGCATTGTCACTGTTGCTGTTCGTTTTGTCTATTAATGTCCTGGCAGACGCTATTAATAGGAACTTCAGGCTTTACGAGGATGATGCAGTTATCTGTAACGCAGTACACCCTGAAAAAGCAGCGCAGATGTCCAGTCAGGTCTTGATAAGATTTCAGAGGCATGTGAAGATAGGCAACTTGCTTTAAATGCCGGCCGCGGTGGCCGAGCGGTTCTAGGCGCTTCAGTGCGGAACCGCGTGACTGCTACGGTCGCAGGTTCGAATCCTCCCTCGGGCATGGATGTGTGTGATGTCCTTAGGTTAGTTAGGTTTAAGTAGTTCTAAGTTCTAGGGGACTGATGACCTCAGATGTTAAGTCCTTTAGTGCTCAGAGCCATTTGAACCATTTGCTTTAAATGTTCAGAAATGTAAACATATACACTTCACAGTACTATAAAAAAACGTGGTGCCTTATGACCATAACATCAAGGAGCCAAAACTGAAGTTAATCAACTTTTACTAACACCTGGGCGTAACAGTTCATGCGTATAGTAATGGAACGATCACATAAGCTCGGTGCTAGGTTAAGCAGGTACCAGACTATGGCTCATTAGCAGGATACTGCGGAACTGCAGTCAGTCTAGAAAAGAGATTGCTGAAAAACCACTTGTGCACTCCATCCTAGAATATTGTCCAAGTGTGTGTGACCTGTAACAGATAGGTGTAATATGGGATATTTAACACATACAAACAATAGCAGCGTGAATGGTGACCACAGGTTTGTTTGATTCATAGGACAGGATCAAGGGCATGACGAGAAATCTGAACTGGCAGAAGCTTGAAGTCAGACGTAAGTTACAGAGCGAAAGCCTAAAGTTTCAAGAAACAGAGAAGTTTAATCAATCAGTCTTCCCACACTCAATATGTGAATGCAACAGAAAGAAGCCTAATAACTGGCACTACGGAAAGCACCCACTGCCATGTACTTCATAGCTGTTTGCAGAGTATAAATGTAGATGTAGATGTTATGAAAGTTGAAGATACCACTACGCGTGAAGCTGGCCTCATCTGTGAATGGGATGGGTGACGCAAATCCCAGAATCGTGATTGCCTGTTGAAGAAACCAGTGACAAAACTGTTCCCGATGTGTAAAGTGTGGAAAGTCTGTCGCTAGTAACCCTTGCACACGCTGTAAGTGATAAAGGTAGGACTGTAATGTGTATTTAAACCGGGGACCTAGAAGCGACGGAGGAGCCTCATCCCGCCGTAGCTCTCAGTGGTTCACAACTCCGTAACAGGCCACAGCAGTCCACCCAGCCCACTGCCGTCCCACACCGAATCCAGAGTTGCCGGCCGAAGTGGCCGTGCGGTTAAAGGCGCTGCAGTCTGGAACCGCAAGACCGCTACGGTCGCAGGTTCGAATCCTGCCTCGGGCATGGATGTTTGTGATGTCCTTAGGTTAGTTAGGTTTAACTAGTTCTAAGTTCTAGGGGACTAATGACCTCAGCAGTTGAGTCCCATAGTCCTCAGAGCCATTTGAACCATTTTGAATCCAGAGTTATTTTGCGGTTCGGCCCCCAGTAGACCACTCCCTAGAACGTCTCGTACCAGACTAGTGTAACCGCAAATATATGTGTGATAGAGTAATTATGGTGTACGCGTGTGTGGAGACAGTGTTTGCGCAGCAATTGCCGACATAGTGTAACTGAGGCGTAATAAGGGGAAGCAGACCGCATTCGCCGAGGTAGATGGAAAACCGCCTATAAGACCATATCCACAGCCTGGCCGGCACACCGGAACTCGATATTAATCCACCGAGCGGATTGGTGCCGGGGACCGGCACGCCTTCTCGCTCGGGAAGCAGCGCGTTACACTGCGCGGCTAGCCGGGCGGGCTGATAAGGGTAGTAACAACTGTCATGAAGAATTTTCCACAAGGTCCTCTATCTTAACCTGTACTGGCGAGCCAACTGCCTGGTATTTACACGGCGGCCGCCTTCCACAGTGTTAAGCACATTTTCCTTCAAGTCTGGTTTCCGAACATTTCGGGCACATCCTTCACAATTTCCTGCTTCCTGAAATGGGCCTGTCTCCGACCATCGGTGAAACTCTGTTGCAAGCATTGAATGTTATGGTTGTTGACGGCGGGAATAGGTTTCCTGATAAAACCTTATTACCCGCCGTGCGTTGACATTTGCCTTTCCGTAAATAAAAACCATGTCGGCAAGCTCTCGATTCGAATACGGAAGCAATGTCTACAGATAACTGCATCATCCTCGTAAAGTTCGGAGTTACTATTAATAGCGTCACCCAGGACATTATAGACCAAATGAACAGCAACAGTGAGAATGCATTTACATAGCGCACGCCTGAAATTACTTCTACATCTGTCGCTGACACTCAGTTCAAAATGTGATGCTTCCTACCTACCAAGAAATCCTCAGTCCAGTCACAAATTTCTTTTGGTAATCGATATGACTGTACTTCTGTTAATAAGCGTAGGTGTTGTAGTGACTCAACTCCTTTTCAGAAGTCAGGAAATACTGCAGCTGTCTGAATGTCTTTTTCTACGACTTTCCCGATGTTACGAGACCAAAGGACGTGTTAGGTTTCACACGATCGATGTTTTCGGAATGTACACTGACTGGGATAGACGAGGTCACTGTGTTCGAGATACATCATTATGTTGAGCTCGGAACATATTATAAAATTCTACAACAGATGGATACCACACATCACAACCATCGTAAGGTCAGACACCAAGAGAAGTGAATCGGACACAACACTACTAATTACTATGGTAGGAGAGGGCGCTAGGGCATGACGTATGAGGAACAGTACCACCCTCTAGGAGGAAACCATGCATACTGTAGCTGTGGCTGCATGGTATGGCACGTATTAGATCGCAGTCTCTGTGACAAAGTGTGTGTGAATAAACGGTCTCTAGCATGGAAGCTTTGCATTTCCGAGACCCAAGATCATTAGACCTTTTTGTTGCGCATCCTCTCATCGATCTATCGATCCCTCGAGTTTATAAACGGTGGAACAAATCACCCTGTATACGCGAAGTTGTACGGAACCCTCAGTGCGCGAGCCTTACTCGCACCTGGCCATCTTTTTTTTAAACTTGAGTTCATCCTTGATTATCATTCCTGTGGTGTGCGTACTGTAAGACCTTCGGTACACACACCATCAGATTATTTGACTTGTCGCTCGAACGAAGTAGGCAAGTGTCAGCAATATGTCTCGTGGTCCTTTCGTGGCGTGTTTATCTTCTGCCGTTAGGTCAGACGATAGAAATGCCACTTGAACGCTTAGAGTAGCAGATTGACGGTGACCAACTTTAAACAGAATTTGATTAATTTTCACACACATTTATTAAAATAATAACAAGCGTAAAAATAACTTAACTTGGTTCTGGATGCTATTTACAATTGACAATCTGAAGTTCCTTTGGTCTTGGTACGTTAAGCTTATTCTCACATATCTCTGACACTTGACAGAGTGTCTATACATTTCTCTTCATGATTATGTACAGGAATATGGTAATCTTATTAGGCGCAGACTGAAAGTTGACTATAGACTGGTACAGACTAATGCAGATTGACTAATCGGAGGTCTGTACACTCGTTATAATACCTCGAGCGTTCGGATATCACTGCGCGAGTGTGATCCACGAGGAGAAAAGGTTCTACGTTAGCAGCAATGTCATTGGCTGCATTACATATTAATATGCGGATCGGCGGAAGCAGAATTTGGTCCGTCTCTAAGACAGCGCCATCTCGTAGTGCGGAGACGGACGAGAGCTGCGCCTGCGCTGTTGTGCTTAGCGGGGCGCGCTCTATTGGGAAAGTTGTGTACGCGCTGACTACGCGGAACTATGTACACAACAATTTCTGATCAGAACATTCATCGATTGAAAATTGTTTTTTACTATAGGGCATCATGTCACAGAAAACATTCAACAACTAATTAGCAGTTGGACAGATAGCTGTACTTCTTTGCTCTTTGTTCATTCGTTAAGTTTCTTTGCAGAGCTTGGAGAGTGATATAAGGTCAGTAAGACTTCTGTTTACTGTATTTACATGTTCACTAATCATTTCTGCTTCTGTCCAGCTTCGCTATCACGACAGATGCTGCTCCTCTCTGTGGACCACCTCTCCTGACGATTGTGTAAAAAGCAGTTCACAACAAAAATAATGTAGTTGTTTAGTGTTATTTGAAAAAAAAAAACATGGGTGGTGCACTTGTCTGCCTCACGAGCTACCACTCTCATAAAGCCGGGACCACAGTTCTCCTCAGTCTGGCAGCATATCTGAACCCTGCGTCTTGGTTGACTGCTGTTTGAGATTACTTTGAGCTCTGCTGGAAGCAGAACACGTATGCACCCTCTCCCTCCGTCTCTCTCTCTCTCTCTATCTCTCTTTCCTTCCATCTCTGGTACTATTTTCGTTGTTTTTTTTTTCTCTCTCTGCACTGCCACTAGTAGAAATCGTGCTGGACGCCGTACGGCGGCGCGCGGGGCGTCCTGTAATCTCCATTAGGGCTGTGTACGGTCGTCAGCTTGCGCGACGCTCATTTAATTAAAATGCGCCAGCAGAGGCAAACTGGCGGCGGCGCGGGGCCGTATCTCGGCCGCGCGCTCTCCCGCATCCGATCCCCGGGCGCGCGCCCTCCGGCACCGCCGCCCCCTCCTGCCGTGCAGCTGCAGCTAGCTCCACACGTTACCTCCTGGAACGGCGCCAGCTCAGCTCGCATCCCTACTCGTCCAATTCCGCTGCCCTCCCTCGCGCTATCATATCGCCAGGCTGGGCCCATTCCCGAGCCGGTGCACTGTGGAGCTCGCGCCTGCTAGCACCCTCACCCCCACCTAAGAATGTGCGTTTACTCAAAGGTTTACGGCCCAGCCTACGCTCCACGTGTACACTCGGCTGGTATTGACTGCCCACCCCCATGCAGTCTGCCTCGGCAGTCACGACGCCTGTCTCTGTGATCACTATGATGGGTCGTCACAAAGTTTTAATTATCTCTTTGAAAAAAATCACGCTGCGATCTTGAAAGGTGGTGAGGTTTCATAACTTCACTACATATTCACCTCTCAGTGCGACAGATTTTTTTTTAACAATGTATGATTTGGAAGAGACTTTTACCGAGCGACGTGGCGCAGTGGTTAGACACTGGACTCGCATTCGGGAGGACGACGGTTCAATCCCGCGTCTGGCGGTTTTCCGTGATTTCCCTAAATCGCTCCAGGCAAATGCCGGGATGGTTCCTTTGAAAGGGCACGGCCGAATTCCTTCCCCGTCCTTCCCTAATCCGATGAGACCGATGACCTCGCTGTCTGGTCTCCTTCCCCAAAGAACCCAAACCCAAAGGAAGAGACTTGAGCTGGCAAGTCTGGTTCTTACCTATTCTTAAAAGTTTTCACCTCCAAAATCACATCCTCCTTATTCTGGAAACTCCTGCTAGAGTTTCTTCAACCGAGAAAGGGCGAAGTCACCTGGTGGCATGTCATTCTCCAAACATCGCAATGCAACATCACAGTCGGCAACGCGCATCGGTACTGTAGGTATTAGCGATGTTTCGCTGCAGTCCACAGTGAAGAATGGGATAGGCTAAAGAAGACACGCCCTGTCCTACAGCACGACAGCGTCCTCACATACAAGCCAAGGAGAGCCAAGCATGCAAGCACTCTGTCCCAGTTTTCTGACCTCATCTGAAGCTGTCAACATCATCGAGTCAAACTAAAGAGTTATTCAACTTTCAGATGGAACTATCAGAAGACCCATTTTATTCCTGGACTGCTGCAGTTTCGTCTAGTCATGACATTATGTATGGAGAATACGAAGGGCGAAAGGGGTGGGAGATGGACGGAGGGAAATTCGATATCCCAAACAAGAAACATATGTGACTGTATCTTGAACATAATAACCTTGAGCGTTGTCGCGGAGCAAAGACACCCCGATCGCCAGCTTCCCGCGACCTTTCGTCTTGACAGCATCCCACAACGTCGTCAGGAGATGTCGGTAGTGTGCTGCGGTGACTGTTCGCTCCTTACCAGCATAATATGTAAATAACACATCACAGCAGAGCCCCCCCCCCCAAAAAAAAAAAAAAAAAAAAATCAGTTAGCGTCACCTAGCCTGAGCCGGCCGCGGTGGCCGAGCGGTTCTAGGCGCTTCAGTCCGAACCGCGCGACAGCTACGGTCGCAGGTTCGAATTATGCCTCGGGAATGGATGTCTCTGATGTTCTCAGGTTAGTTAGGTTTAAGTAGTTCTAAGTTCTAGGGGACTGATGACCTCATATGTTAAGTCCCACAGTACTCAGAGCCATCTGAACCATTTGAACCTAGCCTGATGATGGAGAAGTCACAATTTTCAGCGGTGACGGATTCACATGACTGAACTGTTCGCTTTGTCCCTTCGTCTCGAGGTCGAAGCAGTACACCCACCATCCGTCCATTGTGATTAGGCGACCAAAGAATTAATGTGGATTGGCCTGACAAAGCTGCAACATTTCCACTGAGTCGTGCAGCCCAGTAGGCGGTTATCTTTGTGACGTTCAAAATTCGTGTTAGGTGATAAGTGATCTACGACTGATGTTAATTTTTTCTATTGTCCCCTCGATCGTCACAGCCAGTCTCCAAGCACCAGAGCGTCCACTTCACTTGCGATTCCAGATTCTTCTCAGACACATGGTCTGCCACTTCGTTGCTAGCCATTGAGACTTATCTGACTACACTGAGAGCGTCTTTGCCACCCAACCTGTGTACCACACGGTGGTGCACTCTTGCCGTACACTTCCAGCAACTCAGCATGGACTGCTGCAGCAAATGCAGAAAATGAAATACTGGAAGAAACTCCATATTAATAATGTGCTGTGCCATTCAGTTTTGGCTCCTCTGGCGAAGTTCTACGGAACTTTGACACGGAGGGTTCAATCTCTGTTATAACTGCAGACATGTACTGTTTCCCATGCTTCGTGAGATAGACAACTCAAATACATGTTAACTGAATCTTCCGTCAGTTCTTGGTAGAATAACATTATAAAAAATGAAAAGCACTAGTTTGCTATTGTTCTACAGTATTACTTTTATTGTGGTAACCGGTTTTCGGCTTATAAGGCCATCTTCAGACATTAACTGAGTGTTGGCACCAAAGAAGTTACAATGTTTGTAAACAACCTTGGAAGAGAAGTTATACGCTTTGATTGAAGCAAAAACATACAGCAAGTAAAATCTTTGACAGTGTGGGGGTAATATGCAATGAAAAAGTAAAAAAATTGAACAGTCAAGAAAAAACTTTAACACGAAATAGGAACAGGATGCCTACGTAAGTTACTATTAATAAAAAACGAATAAAATAAAATAAATTAAAATTAGTACTGGACAAGGCTACTTCATGAGGTGTAAAACATGGAGAGTCATAGACAAACGAGTTAAAAGAAGGAACAGTTAGCAATGTAATTATCTTATTGATATTGCTTAAGTTCCTTATATATTCTGTAATTACATTGATAATTTTTGTTCTTTTAATTTCTTTGTGTATCACTCTCCATGTCTCTTATACCTCCTGAAGTAGCCATGTCAAGAACTATTTTTATTTTATTTTATTAGTTTTGTTTATTAATAGAAACTGTTCCTATTTTGTGTTATTATTTTTCCTGTCTACCACATTTTTATTTATTGACTGTTCAATTTTTTTACTTTTTCACTGCATTACAACCACACTGTCAAAGATGTTACTTAGTGTATGTTTCTGCTTAAATGTAGACGTGGAACTTCTCTTCCAATGTTTTCTACAGACATTATAACTTCCTTGGTGACAATACTCAGTAAATGTCTGAAGATGGCCTGGTAAGCCGAAAACTGGTTAAAAAATGGATCAGAGGGCTATGAGACTTAAATTCTGAGGTCATCAGTCCCCTAGAACTTAGAACTACTTAAACCTAACTAACCTAAGGAGATTACACACATCCATGCCCGAGGCAGGATTCGAACATGCGACCGTAGCGGTCACGCGGTTCCAGACTGTAGCGCCTAGAACCGCTCGGCCAACCCGGCCGGCAAATAAAAGTAATACTGTAGAACAAAAGCAAACTAGTGCTTCTCATTTATTAATTCAAATACAGCTGCTTTTGCACGAACAGCTCAACAGCTTTCTCTAGTAGCACTAAGCACGTACGAGTAGCATCAGTTCAGTTTTAACCACGAACTGTGCAAGCACAAAGCACCAAGTATTCAGCGTTCATCACTAACTTGGTTTCTGATTGCAGGCTGTTTATCCAACGGATTCTAGGGCCAAAAAAAAAATTGATTTTCAATATTTTGTAAAATTATTGAACCTCTTTCAAATTTATAATATTGTCACAATCAACTCATTAATCGGTATAATCTTACGTTAAAAGCTTAAGACAATAAGTCAAGTATTACAGTTAGAAACTTCGTGTGTGGCCAGAGACAACGTAACTCGGGGCGCGCAAGTTACCCAGACTGCAACCAGTGTTTGAAAATGAGAGCACTTCCGAGGAACTTCATGCATGATCTGAAACATGTTCGAAACTTTTTTGTCATCCCCTACAAAATAATGAAAGATTATGAACTAAAACTTCGCCATTAGACACGAAGTTTTAACTTACTCTATTTTTTCAACTAATTCTATTCGCAACACGTTTTGCAGACAGTATCCACATAGGCCACTGAACGTAACAGTAAAATTATATATTATTGTATGACACATATTCCGAGGTTTGGCGTCGTAAACACTGAGATGAGTGAAAACTACACTCCTGGAAATTGAAATAAGAACACCGTGAATTCATTGTCCCAGGAAGGGGAAACTTTATTGACACATTCCTGGGGTCAGATACATCACATGATCACACTGACAGAACCACAGGCACATAGACACAGGCAACAGAGCATGCACAATGTCGGCACTAGTACAGTGTATATCCACCTTTCGCAGCAATGCAGGCTGCTATTCTCAAATGGAGACGATCGTACAGATGCTGGATGTAGTCCTGTGGAACGGCTTGCCATGCCATTTCCACCTGGCGCCTCAGTTGGACCAGCGTTCGTGCTGGACGTGCAGACCGCGTGAGACGACGCTTCATCCAGTCCCAAACATGCTCAATTGGGGACAGATCCGGAGATCTTGCTGGCCAGGGTAGTTGACTTACACCTTCTAGAGCACGTTGGGTGGCACGGGATACATGCGGACGTGCATTGTCCTGTTGGAACAGCAAGTTCCCTTGCCGGTCTAGGAATGGTAGAACGATGGGTGCGATGACGGTTTGGATGTACCGTGCACTATTCAGTGCCCCCTCGACGATCACCAGTGGTGTACGGCCAGTGTAGGAGATCGCTCCCCACACCATGATGCCGCGTGTTGGCCCTGCGTGCCTCGGTCGTATGCGGTCCTGATTGTGGCGCTCACCTGCACGGCGCCAAACACGCAGACGACCTTCATTGGCACCAAGGCAGAAGCGACTCTCATCGCTGAAGACGACACGTCTCCATTCGTCCCTCCATTCACGCCTGTCGCGACGCCACTGGAGGCGGGCTGCATGATGTTGGGGCGTGAGCGGAAGACGGCCTAACGGTGTGCGTGACCGTAGCCCAGCTTCATGGAGACGGTTGCGAATGGTCCTCGCCGATACCCCAGGAGCAACAGTGTCCCTAATTTGCTGGGAAGTGGCGGTGTGGTCCCCTACGGCACTGCGTGGGATCCTACGGTCTCGGCGTGCATCCGTGCGTCGCTGCGGTCCGGTCCCAGGTCGACGGGCACGTGCACCTTCCGCCGACCACTGGCGACAACATCGATGTACTGTGGAGACCTCACGCCCCACGTGTTGAGCAATTCGGCGGTACGTCCACCCGGCCTCCCGCATGCCCACTATACGCCCTCGCTCAAAGTCCGTCAACTGCACATACGGTTCACGTCCACGCTGTCGCGGCATGCTACCAGTGTTAAAGACTGCGATGGAGGTCCGTATGCCACGGCAAACTGGCTGACACTGACGGCGGCGGTGCACAAATGCTGCGCAGCTAGCGCCATTCGACGGCCAACACCGCGGTTCCTGGTGTGTCCGCTGTGCCGTGCGTGTGATCATTGCTTGTACAGCCCTCTCGCAGTGTCCGGAGCAAGTATGGTGGGTCTGACACACCGGTGTCAGTGTGTTCTTTTTTCCATTTCCAGGAGTGTATATTGGCTTCAACCATAAAGATTTTGCTTACAACACTCAAATATTCAACATATTAACTCATTTGTAAATTAATCACACGGTTGAAGCTGTTTTATACGTGGTGTGACGCCACTGTAACTAATCTTAGTCAGTTCATTATTTTAAAACGTTTTTTTCAGTCACATTATGTTAAATAAGAGGAATAAAGTGTTTGAAGTATTGTTGAAGTACCTACGATAACATTGTCATTTATCAAAGAAATGTAACCATAATCCGAAGAAAGTATTATGTAATGTTCATTATCGTGTCGAGTTTTTTTCATGTAATGATTGTGAAACGATAATTTGGGACTGATTCATTTCCCTCTCGACTTGACAGTTCGGCTTGATACATGGAGGTCTTCTGTACGTGTGAGCTATTTTAGTTAAATAACTTCACCACAAAAACAACCTCGTGTTTCATTCAAATAATCTGATCACCCGGAGTTACCTTTCGAATTGAAGTCATTTTTAACAAACAGTTTTAGCCTTAGTAATTGTACTAGTTGACTCTTTGTGTGGAAGTGTGGACGATTGATCGGCATTATCAACGATCATAATTTCAGTATGTGCAAATAAGAACCTGCCTTTTTTATTAGTAGCCTTCGAAGTCCGATGTTTATATAGGCGATGCGGTATAAATTAATTTACACATTTCGACGCGGTCCTTAGACGGAACTCAAACAAACAGCAGACGATAACGCATTCGTAAAGTCAGTTATCAGTTTTATTTAAGCGACAGAGTTGTATGTTGACTTCAACAACCTAAAGAGGCAAAGGTACTATTAAATAATAATATCAGTTTTTACCATTTGAAACAATATAACTCCTCCTCCCGTAGTATACGCGATAGCAATTTTAGCTACTTTTGCATGTCAATCATGTAAATTACGCATTAGACAGGGGCAATTTATAATGATAATTCCGTTCTTTTAAGAATCGGAAGTGGGGCAGGGAAGTTACTGTTTCTTTTCTAATCATACCACATTATGTAGGGTTGAAAATTTCTCATGAGAAAATGCAATTATTCTAGTCTTTCGTTTCCGTGGAAACTCGCCTTTCTAAGCCAACAAATTATCAGAATTTGTTTAAAAGTCGTTCAGGCGCGGAGGTGATTTTCGCCACGTGCCGCTGCGCGCGTTTGTGGAAGCGCACACGGTTACGATGGCGACGCTTCCGCTGCATCGGACCCGGGTTCGATAGCCCCTGCGCCGCAGCGGTGCGTGTTGCGTGCCGCGGGAGGGTTAGCTGACCGACGAAGAGCGCTCTGCAGCCTCTGACACAAGTCGGCACTCTGGGGCTCTTGTCGCTCTTGTCGCGCCGCCGTTGCAAGTGGGGCGCACCGTCCAGCCGGGCGGTCTCTTCCCAACCGGTCGATGGACTAGATTAGATTTGTACTTGGTCCACACATCACGATCACGACACTTGATAATGACGTGGAACGTGTCAATTTAACAAAAGGTCACTTTACATGTTATAATTTAATTTTTTCAATAATTTAAAAATTACTAATTTAAATCTAAAAATTCATCTCTTGAATAGATGGAGTTGACATTCAGAAATTATTTTTTTTTTTTTTTTAGTGCCGGATGGCTATCCGTCATACTTTTGAAGCTGTTCCGTAAGTGGCCAAAGACTTCTGTGACAGTCTAATTCACCCCTTTCTCTGCCAAATTCAGAGTTAACCCAGAAGAGTGAAGAGGAGCTTTTCTCCTAATTTTATACCTATGCACATTGCTAATGCATTTGAAATGCAATGTGTTATTAATAACATATTTCGTAAGTGCGTGTATGTGTATATCTATATTTACTGAATAGTCAAAGAAACTCTCACACCTGCCTTATATGGTGTAGAGCCCCCGTGAGCACGCGGAAGTGCCGCAATACGACATGGCATGGACTGGACTAATGTCTGCGAAGTGTTTAAACTCAGAAGAGTGTACCTGGAGCCACTCTGTAGCCAATCTGGACGTGTGGGGTGTCGTATTGTCATGCTGGAATTGCCCAAGTCCGAATGCACAATGGATATGAATCGATGCAGGTGATTAGTCCGAATACTTACATACGTGTCACATGCCATGTCGTATGTAGACTATCAGGGGTCCCATACCACTCCAATTGCACACTCCCGACACCATTATAGAGCCTCCATCAGCATGAACAGTCACCTGCTGACATGCAGGATTCATTTGTTCAGGAGGTTGTCGCCATACCCTCACACGTCCATCCGCTCGATACAATTTGAAACGAGACTCGTCCGGCCGCGCAACATGTCTGCAGTCATCTACAGTCCAATGTCGGTGTTAACGAGCCCAGCTTTGTGTCGAGCAGTCATCAAGGGTACACGAGTGGGCCTTCGGCTCCAAAAGCCCATATCGGTGATGTTTCGTTGAATAATCGCACGCTGATACTTGTTGATGGCCCAGCACTGAAGTCTGCAGCAATTTGCGGAAGGGTTGCACTTCTGTCACGTTGAACGATTCTCTTCAGTCGTCATTGATTCCGTTCTTGCAGATTTTTTTTCCGGCCACAATGACGTCGGGGATTTGATAGTCTACCGGATTCCTGATTTTCACGCTACACTCGTGAAATGGTCGTACGGAAAAATCCCCGCTTCATCGCTACCTCTGAGATGCTGTGTCCCATCGCCCATCGCTCGTGTGCCGACTATAACACTACGTTCAAACTCATTTAAATCTTGATAACCTACCATTGTAGCAGCAATAACATGTCTAACAGCTGCTCCAAACATTTGTTGTCTTATATAGGCGTTGCCGACGGCAGCGCCGTACTCTGCCTGTTCATATATAAGTGCATAATTTCTCCCGAACAGGCCATGAAGGTCCAACGGTACCGACCGGCCGCCGTCTCATCCTCAGCTCATAGGAGTCACTGGATGCGAATATGGAGGGGCATGTGGTCAGCACACCGCTCTCCCGGCCGTATGTCAGTTTCCGAGACCGGAGCCGTTACTTCTGAACCAAGTAGCTCGTCAGTTTGCCACATAAGGGTGAGTGCACCCCGCTGGCCAACAGCGCTCGGCTGACCGGATTGTCACCCATCCAAGTGCTAGCCAAGCCCGACAGCGCTTAAGTTCGGTGATCGGACAGGAACCGGTGTTACCACTGCGGCAAGGCCGTAGGAATATATACGAGGGCGGTTCAGAAAGTAACCTCCGATTGGTCACAGTGCGGGTTGTGGGGGGAGTAGCGACGCCATCTGTGCGTTCACGCACTCAGCAGGTCAGTCGGCATCAAGCCATGGTCGAGTGAACGTCGTACCTGCGCTAGTTTAGTTTTTGTGGCAGTTTGAAATGTGTGCTGCAATAGAAAACCCCGCCAAATGTGAAGTGCGTGCTGTCATAAGGTTTTTTACAGCCAAAGGATATTCTGCAGCAGCTATTCATCGTGAGCTTTGTGCCGTGTGCGGACCAAGAGTTATGAGTGAAGGAGTTGTCCGTGAATGGGTACGTTTATTTAAAAGTGGACGAGAAAACGTTCATGATGAAGAGAGGAGTGGTAGACCATCATTGGTGACTGACGAACTCGTTCAGACAGTTGATGCAAAAGTTCGTGAAAATCGACGTTTCTCAATGTCGGAGTTGTCTACTGGTTTTCCACAGATTTCTAAGACTCTCTTGTACGAGACAGTGACAGCAAGATTGGGTTACCGTAAGTTCTGTGCACGATGGGTGCCCAAAATTCTTACCGACCACCACAACACCACAAAACTCAAAGAATGGCCTCTGCATTAGACTTTCTGTCACGTTATGAGGACGAAGGAAAACCATTGTTAAACGAAATCGTGACCGGTGACGAAACCTGGATTAAGTACGTGAACCCTGAGACAAAAGAACAATCAAAGATGTGGGCACATTCAAATTCACCTACCAAACCAAGAAAAGCCTCGCAAGATTTTTCTGCCAGAAAACTGATGGCAACGGTGTTTTGGGATGCCAAAGGGGTGTTGTTGGTTGAATTCATGGAACGTGGTACGACCATTAATCAAGACGTGTACTGTGAAACAATAAAAAAGTTACGACGGGCTATACAGAACAAACGCCGTGGTATGCTGACTTCCGGTATCGCTTTTTTGCACGATAACGCCCGTCCTCACTCTGCTCGCAGAACAACGGCCCTTCTTGAGTCCTTCAAGTGGGACTTTATCAACCATCCACCTTACAGCCCAGACCTGGCGCCAAGTGATTATCACCTCTTCATGCATTTGAAGAAATGGCTCGGGTCACAGCGGTTTGATGACGACGAAGAGCTTAAAGATGCGGTCACAGGCTGGCTCCAGGCACAAGTGGGTGATTTTTATGCAGAAGGAATTTCAAAGCTTGTGAAGAGATACGATAAGTGCCTCAATCGCTATGGAGACTATGTAGAAAAATAGTGCAAAGATGTAGTTGTAAGATGTATATATTAAAATATTTTTATTTAACTTGGTGTATTTTTTTAAATCAACCGGAGGTTACTTTCTGAACGGCCCTCGTATAAAACACTGAATTTCAAAAGCGATAGCAATGTTACAACGCTAGGAGAAAGGCTCATCTACATTATTCTGGGTTAAACTAAATTTGGCAGAGAGTAGAGTAACCATGGACTGTGTCATATACTGGGTGTCGAGAGATTATCTTTACCAGTTTAGATTTAAATAATTTTTGAAACTATACTAGACACTAGCAAATGAATTTCAACATGTGAGAAGATGACTCACAAGCTTTTTTTCGCTCCATAAAAGCGTGAGCGTGTGGCCCAAGTGTTTCAGACGCCAACGTGGACACCGTACCGCAGGAGTTTGCAATGAAGCCAACAAAGTCAGTGCGTAGGCGGCCAAATGATAAGTGCACAATGTCTTGCATAAGAAGTTGCTGCCATACCTCTACCAGGTGCAGCTGCTTCAGGCATTAAAGCCTACGGACAAACCTCAGTGCAAACATTTTGGTGTGGATATGCTAGACGAGGCTGACGCTAACAATAACTTTTTGGAAAATGTTTGCTTATACAATTAGGCAACGTTTCATGTATTTGGCAAACTGAATCGTCATAATTACAGTATACGGGGTTCACAGCATCCTCGTGTTACACGTCGAGTGGAAAGAGACAGCCCCAAGGTCAGTCTTTGGTGTACTCTGATGCACAACTGCACAGCTGGTCCATTCCTTTTCATCGAGTTTGTCATCAACGGTAATCTTTACCAGGACATGTTGCAAGAGTTTGTTGTGCCAAAACTGGAACATCTGCAACCTGATGTCACATTCCGTCAGGATGGAGCACCACCCCACTCACCGCTAAATGTCGCCCAATTTCTAGATGGAACGTTTCCGGCTAGGTGGATCGGACGAAATGGTCCAGTTCAATAGCCGACGCGATCCCCTAACCTCATACCACTATACTTCTTCCTGTGGCGTTTTACAAAGGATCTGTTGCACCAAACCAAGGTTAGAAACCTACGGCCTTGAAGACACGCGTTCGCAAGCGGGGTGCACTCAGCTCTTGTGAGGTCAATTGAGGAGCTACTTGACTGAGAAGTAGCGGATCCGGTCACGAAAACTGACAGCGGTCGGGAGAGCGGTGTGCTGACCACATGCCGCTCCATGTGAGCATTCAGTGACGCCTATAGGCTGAGGTTGACACGGCAGTCGGTCAATACCGTTAGGGTCTACAGAGACCTGTTTTGACGAAGTTTAGTTTTTTTTTGTTGTTAGTTTTAGTATTGTTGAGCAGCATAGCGGACAAACGCCAAGTGTTACGGTTTGGGGCGCCATTGCCTGTAATACGCGACCTCGGCTTCCACGTTCTTGAGGGCAATCTGAACAGCTACCGCTAAATCTGAGAGATTTTACAGCCCAAGATACTGCCCCTCCTGCGGGCCGTTCCACATGACACAGTTCAGCAAGACAACACCCAGCCGCATGAGGCGAGGGATATGCGAGCCTCCTTCGGAGGATAGCGGGTTACACTGCTGCCCCGGCCTTTTACGCAGTGTAATGTCCCTAGTCGGTGGAACAATCTTCACTGTGATCACATCTCTCGGTCTTTGTGTTCGACTTTTTTTCCAACAGTAGTGTATATAAAACAGGAACCATTGTTATGAAAATTTCGGAACGTCTTGACAGATTTACTTAAAATTTTACACGATACCCTAATGATTATTTAAATGAACAATAATACGTACATTTTTAATATATATAATATATATAAATAAATGTAATATATAAAAGGGAACAGTTGTTATCAAAAACCTGAAGTGTATTTGAACGATTTACTCCAAATTTTTATATGTTACTCAAGTAAACGTTTGAACAAATATAGGCTGTACATTTTTTTAATATGTGTAGTATATAAACACATATAGCTAACCTCCTCGTATCAGCTGAAAACCTGTTCTCAGCTATGAATAATTTCCGGTACTCTGGCTCATTTCCCAATACACACAACAAAAAAAGTTTTGCATCACCCAGGTTCCCAGAACTGAAGATAGACGTTGACTATGGATATTGTATCACAGACACAGTCCCTTTGACTGTTCAGAGATGTCACTAAACCCGCTCAAAGATGTAAACAACCATGCAAGAGCAGCGCCTATTACACGGAGGGTGTCCGATAGCCGATCACTTCCAGTCATTTCACCAGGAAGGACGTACACGGATCTTGTTTGCTGTAGTTCAACCATGCCTACACGGTCAATACCGCGGTTCGATTGCGTCCGCATTGTCACTTTGGGCCAGGAAAGGCTCTCAACAACGGAAGTGTCCCGGCGTCTCGGAGTGAACCAAAGCATGGAGGAGACTTAGACAGACAGGAACTGTCGATGAGATGTCTCGCTCAGGCCGCCCAAGGGCTACTACTGCAGAAAATGACCGGTACCTATGGATTATGGCTCGGAGGAACCCTGTCAGCAACGCCACCATGTTGAATAATGATTTTTGTGCAGCTACAGGACGTCGTAGGCAATAGGCTGCTTGATGCCCAGCTTCACTCCTGACGTACATGGCCAGGTCATCTTTGCAACGACGACACCATGCAGCGCGGTACAGATGGGCCCAACAACATGCCGAACGGATCGCTCAGGACTGGCATCACGTTCTCTTCACAATGAGTGTCGCACAAGCCTTCAACCAGACAATTGTCAGAGACGTGTTTGTAGGCGACTCGGTCAGGCTAAACGCCATAGACACACTGTCCAGCGAGTGCAGCAAGGCGGATTCAAATGGTTCAAAAGGCTCTGAGCATTATGGGACAACATCTGAGGTCATCAGTCCGCAAGAACTTAGAACAACTTAAACCGTAGCAGTCGCGCGATTCCAGACTGAAGCGCCTAGAACCGCTCGGCCACCGTGGGCGGCAGTAAGGTGGAGGTTCCCTGCTGTTTTGGCGTGGCATTATTTGGGCCAACGTACGCTGCTGGTGGTCATGGAAGGCGCCGTAACGGCTGTACGATACGTGAATGCCATCCTCCGACCGATAGTGCAACCATATCGGCAGCATATTGACGAGGCATTCGTCTTCACGGACGACAATTCGCGCCCCATCGTGCACTTCTTGTGAATGACTTCCATCAAGATAACGACATTGCTCGACTAGAGTGGCCAGCATGTTCTCCAGACATGAACCCTGTCGAAGATGCCTGGGATAGGTTGAAAAGGGCTGTTTATGGACGACGCGACCCAACAACCACGCCGAATCGCCGTTGAGGAGTGGTACAATCTAGACCAACAGTGTTGATGAACTTGTGGGTAGTGTGCCACGAAGAATACAGGCAAGCATCAGTGCAGGAGGACGTGTTGCTGGCTATTAGAGGTACCGGTGTGTACAGCAGTCTGGACCACCACCTGTGAAAGTCTCGCTGTATGGTGGTAGAATATGCAAATTGTGGATTTCATGAGCAATAAAAAGGGCGGATATGATGTTTATGTTGATCACAATTCCAATTTTTTGTACAGCTTCCGAAACTCTGGGAACTGAGGTGATGTAAATCTTTTTTTGATGTGTGTATATAAATGTAAATGCAATATATAAAAGGGAAACGTTGTTATCAAAAACCTGAGGTGTATTTAACCTATTTACTTCAAATTTTTACGTGTTACTCAAGTAAACGTTTGAACAAATATAGGATATATATTTTTTATTATATGTAGTATATAAATACGTGTACCTACCCTCCTCGTATCAGCTGAAAATCTGTTCTCAGCTAGTAATAATTTCCGGTACTCTGGTTCATTTCGTAATAGTTACATGCTTGGTAGTCATAAGTCTTGATACTGCAAGCGTTACGCCTCACTCGCTCTATAATTTCCTTAGCGGCAGATGTTTTACCAGTACTATAGGTGTAGCACAGCCAAGCTCTTGGGACAGACATAATTACGTCGCCAGAACGGCAGCAAAGAAGACGAGGCTTTCTCAGAGCTGAGCCTGTCGTTGTATCGCCAGCTGCTGACGGAGGAACACTCGCCATTAACGCTGGAGGGCCCTCACCTCACGCCCTCGCGGTTACGACTGAAACGTTATCTTTCTCGCGCCTCCATTCTGAACGGCGAGGCGTTTAATGAATAAGGGAAGCGTGTGTGCGGGGGAGGCTATTAATCAAAGCCGAGTCTCCAGGGGGACGGCGAGATGCGGCAGGCGCCGGGATGGCCACGGGAAACACGCGGGGTGTTCAGGAAGCTGCGATACTGTTGGAGGGGGCCGAAGGGAGGGGAGGGGGAGGGGGGGAGGGGAGAGCAGGGCGCCTCATTCTCAAGACGAAACAGGGCAGGGCGAGGGCTGCGAAGGGGAGCGCCGCGTCCGGGGAGGGGAGCGTGATAAACGGCCCTACATAAAAACAGAACACCAAACTTTACGATCGCACGCCACCGTGCTGCGTCCGTATCCATGGCAACGCCCCTGCCCTCCGCTGGGGTTGGCGCGGGAGTGCGTCTTAGGCGGGGAGCGCCAGCCCCTGTGAGTAGCCTCAGTCTGGCCGGTAGCGGAAGAGCAGGCGTAAGACGAGCCGGGATCGGGGCTCTACAGCTGCTCCCGGCTCCAGTTTCACTGCAAAGGAAACTGCAGCGTTCGCGCATCACAATCATTCTGTTCTTCTCGCTTCCCTGGGTATTACATACACTTCTACATCCAAACGCTACCAGGCACAGAATGGTACAGGGTGCTTTGAACTGCAGCTTTTACATCCCCGACTCCTACCCTTTTTGCTGGGAGTTTAACAAATACGTCTCGACAGCACAATTCCTATAACCATCGGTCAATTCTACGGCTGGGTTAGATAAGATCTATTCACATAATAGCCGCCTGCCGGGCTGAGTGGTCACATGCTTGCCTACCATGCAGCGGGCCCGGATTCCATTCGAGGCCGGGATGGAGATTTTCTGCGCTCGTGGACTGCGTGTTGTCCTCATCATCATTTCATCAAAAATGTGTGTGAAATCTTATGGGACTTAACTGCTAAGATCATCAGTCCCTAAGCTTACACACTACTTAACCTAAATTATCCTAAGGACAAACACACAGACCCATGTCCGAGGGAGGACTCGAACCTCCGCCGGGACCAGCCGCACAGTCCATGACTGTAGCGCCATACACCGCTCGGCTAATCCCCGCGGCATCATTTCATCCTCATCATTGGCACGCAAGTCGCCCAATGTGGGGTCGACCGAAATAAGACTTGCACTCGGGCCGAAATTCTCCGGATGGAGCCTCCCAGCCAACAATGCCACACGACCATTTCCATTTCATTATTCACACAATGCACAAGTTTGTTTAAATAATGGAGTCATCTGAGGCCATCAGTCCCCTAGACGTAGAACTACTTAAACAAGACTAACCTAAGGACATCACACACATCCATGCCCGAGGCAGGATTCGAACCTGCGACCGTAGCAGCAGCGCGGTTCCGGACTGAAGCGCCTAGAGCCGCTCGGCCACAGCAGCCGGCTAATGGGCTCAAGATGAATCTCCCTGGCAGATTAAAATTGTAAGCCAGACCGAGACTCGAACTCGGGACTTCCGCGTTTCGCGGGCGAATGCTGTACCGACTGAGCTTCCCAAGCACGACCCACAATCCGTCGTCACTGCTTTACCCCCGCCAGTGCCTCGTCTCCTACATTTCAAATTTTACAGAAGCTGTGAGGGCGGGTCATGAGCCGTACTTAGGTAGCTCGGCCGGTAGAGCATTTACCTGCGAAAGGCAATGGTCCCGAATTCTAGTGTCGGTCCAGCAATCGGTTTTAATCTGACAGGAAGTTTCATATCAGCGCACGCTCCGCTGCATAGTAAAATTTCATTATGGAGTCACCATATTTTTCTAATGAGTTTTAGAAAGAGTCTCCATTGTAGATTGAATTTCTCTACTATCTCACTAATCAACCTACAGGGGCTGGACAAAACTGCGGAAACACGATGAGAAATGCATGCTTGAACATAAATACAGATGGTAGCCAAGTGTCAGTCGTAGTCAAAACAGTGTTCCGTGTAGTTGTGAGTGCATTTTGTCAGAGGTAAGTGAGTTCTAACGTGGGTAAATTGTTGTTCCTCGTATGATGAACGTTTCCGTAACCAAGGTGTTTCAAGAAGCACCGTAGCGAAGAGTTATACCCCTTACAGAGAAAGCGTAGAAACATTATCCGCTAAGTCACAACGCGGGCGAAAGCGTGTGTCGAGTGATAGAGATTGTGTCGCACTCACGAAATCAGTCAGCACCAAAACAAACCGGCTTTGCAGGGCGAAATGAGATTCCAGATCCACTCATCAGTGATGCAAACGCCGGTGACGGAAAAACTTGGTGCCGAAGCTATAAAACCTGCATGATGGCACAATAGAAGAATGTCGTTTGATGAGACACACTGCTTCGAACTTCTGACCGAGTTTACGTCCCATGGCCGGTGTTGGATGACAATTTCGGCAAGCATATGGTGGTATTCCCTGGGCCTCGTGGTTACTCTGCAATGTCGTATTACTGCCAACAATTACGTGATCAGTTTGGCTGATCAGGCCCACCCCTCGGTACAATGTTTCTTCCCCAGCAGTGATGCTTCTTTTCAAGACCACGGGGCTCCTGTTCACACAGCTCGCACCGTTTAGGAGTGTGATCACGACGATGAACTGCCGCAGTCACCAGATCGCAATATTATTTAACCTCTGTGATCTGCTTTGGAGAGAAGGGTGCGTAATCGCTATCCACCTCCTTCGCCGTTACCTGAACTTGCCTCTATTTTGCAGGAGTAATGGTATAGGATTCCCTCTAAATCCATATAGTACGTGCATTTATCCATTCCGAGACGACTGGAAGCTGTTTGCAATGCCAACGGATTTCCTAGGCATGGTAACGTGCCATGTTTTTGGTTTTTCCATATTTTTGTTCACCCCCGTGTATCTTGCAAACTGCGGAGCTGTCAAAATTGTTCTGGTTTCCGGTACTACAGGTGCTTTTGAAATTTTCGGACATGTGCTTTCGAAATGTATTTTAATGAATTATAAATTATTTTTATTATTTTATTGTTGCGATCTTCAGTCTGAAGACTGCTCTGATGGTACTGCCCAAGCTGCTCTATCCCGTGCCACTCTCTTCATCCCCGAATAACTAGTGCAACTGTTTGAATCTACTTAATTCTCTCGTCTCCCTCTACGATTTTTACTTTTCACACTTCAATCCAGTATCAAACTGACGATTCCTTCATGCCTTAGGACGTGTCCTATCAACCTATCGTTTTTTAGTCAAATTATGCCATAAATTTCTTTTTTTTCCAGTGTGATTCAGCATCTCCACATTAGTTACTCGAGCTATCCCAACTAATCTTGAGCGACCTTCTGTAGCACATTTCAAAAGGCTTTATTCTCTACCGGAATGAACTGCGTATCACCCACGTATCACTTCCGCATAAGACTCCACTCCACACAAATACCTTCAGAAAATATTTCCTGACGCAAAATATGATATTAGATGTTAACAAATTAGTCTTTTTCAGATATTCTTTTACTGCTATTGCCACTCTGCATTTTATATCCGCTCAACTTTGACCATTATCTGTTATTTTGGTGCCCAGACAACAAAACTCGCTTTTCTGTCTAAGTCTTTCAACGTCACCAGATTTAAGTGGATTACATTCCAGTACCAATTTTTTACTTTCATTGATGTTCCTCTTATAATTTCTTTTGAAGACACTATCCATTCTATTCAACTGCTCTTCCTATTCCTTTGCCAGCTCTGACAAAGAATGTTATTCAGAAATCTGAAGGGTTCTATATCTTCTCCCTGAATTTCAATTCCATCTCCAAATTAGTCCTTGGTTTGTTTTACTGCTTGCTCAATGTACACAATGAATGACGTCAGGGATATGTTGCCTCACACCCTTCTCAACCACAGCTTTCTTTGCTCGTCCTTTCACTGCATAATTGCTGTCTGGTTTTTGTACAAGTTATTTATTTCTTATCACGATTAAAGTCATCAGGCGCTGCGATAAATTTAAAATGTGGGTGACAGCAAGTAATGTTTGGCGGGGTAGGCAAGACTGCAGAAAACTTTCGACGTTCTCACCGCAGTCCTCCACTCGGAATTGAAACGTGGCTGCACGTCAGTCGTCTGGTGAAAAGTGAAGTGCGTCTTCCGGTGTCGAGCCAAAAATCACACCGAAGTGCCTACCCCTCTCCCCGCTTCTCGCGATGAAATTTGTACGTCGCTATTTTCGCACGCCGTGTAGCGTGTCGAGTGAGTTAACTGCAGTTCCCAGGACGCGAGACCGCGCTGTTCCCGCGGATGAAAGCAGACGAGTTCCCCCCCCCCCCCCCCCCCCTCCACTCCAGAGCGCCAACGCAACGCGAGAAGAGTTGGCGAAGGGCGGCGCTCGCTACCTGCGAGGTAAGCCTTAATGTTCCGAGGACGCCTGCGGCGGCGGGAAGTTATGTTTGAAGAAGAAAAACAATGAAAGAAATTAAGTTTCCACTCGGAATATTTCTAAGCGAGACAGGAGCCGCACGAGTTTTCGGGAGTGCGAAATAAACGAGACGCCGGGAAGCGCCGTGTTGAAATCTGCGCGGCGGCGTTGACAGGTGCTCCGCAGCGGGTGCCGCCCACGGCCGTAAAACAGTTTTAATCTCTCCGCCTCGATGTGAGTGGATCATCTCATTACTGCTGAGTGCGCACGGCGCTTCTCCAATGCAGTATAGAAACATTCCTGCCACAAATTCACAAGTCAGCGAGGATCATACACTCACGTTCAGAAGAAGCAGAACACCTCGAACGGGTGGAGATAGGACGTTCATATTCACACGACATGTATATTAGTATGTTCTGCAGAAATGACTTGCATTTCAGTGACCTATGTTCAGCACGCGTCCTGTTGCCTAGGAGGCACAGGGTCCACTATGGACTCTGACAACTTGTTCCATGCGTGATGGCATCGACGCGTATATGGCGCGAATGGCGTCGTGTAGTATAGTATAGCCATCCAAGCTGTTTTCCGCTCCCACTGTCTGCGGCGAATCAAAACTCCGCCATCATTTTCAAACAAACAGTATCTGGATTCGTCCGAAAACACTATCTGATCCATTGCTGTCCCCTGTGATGTAGTCCCATACACCATTGCCGATTAGCATGTTTCTGCACATTCATCAGAGATATGCGGAGAAGTGGACGACGCGCACGCAACCCATGCCCTAATAAACGGCGACGGACTTTCACCCCTGATAGTCTATTATGCGTTACCCTGTTCCACCAGCCGGCCGATGTGGCCGAGCGGTTCTAGGCGTTTCAGTCTGGTACCGCGTGACCGCTACGGTCGCAGGTTCGAATCCTGCCTCGGGCATGGATGTGTGTAGTGTCCTTAGGTTAGTTAGGTCTAAGTAGTTCTAAGTTCTAGGGGACTGATGACCTCAGATGTTAAGTCCCATAGTGCTCAGAGCCATTTGAACCATTTGAACCTGTTCCACTGTTACGCCAGAGACGAAGAGGAAGCAGATCTCTTCTGCAGTGCCAATCGGATCGGATCGGATGATTGGCACGATCTTTTCGGGGGGTGGTCTGGGTGGTTCGACCTGATCCATCTCGTCATGCATCCTGCATACGCTCGTAGCACTGCCGAAACACTCCGTCCCACATGAGCAGCAATTTCCCGGACGGTTGCATCACATTCTCTCACCCCAATAACGCGCCCTCTTTCAAACTCACTGATTTGACGGTGCGTTACACGCGTACTTCTTAGAGGCAACCGGCACGTCTGCTCAAGCCACACTGATCCATCACCTTCGGTTTATAGCGACAACGAGAGCCTCAGGCACATTTTACCGGTGGGTGGTGTTGGGCCGTGATAGCCTATTGACGTTGCCCTTGAATCCGCTGGCCGACATAGTTGTTCATGAGACCCAGAAAATATTAGATACAGGCTCCCAGGTAGATGCTATTTTTCTTGACTTCCGGAAGGCGTTCGATACAGTTCCGCACTATTGCCTGATAAACAAAGTAAGAGCCTACGGAATATCAGACCAGCTGTGTGGCTGGATTGAAGAGTTTTTAGCAAACAGAACACAGCATGTTGTTATCAATGGAGAGACGTCTACAGACGTTAAAGTAACCTCTGGCGTGCCACAGGGGAGTGTTATGGGACCATTGCTTTTCACAATATATATAAATGACCTAGTAGATAGTGTCGGAAGTTCCATGCGGCTTTTCGCGGATGATGCTGTAGTATACAGAGAAGTTGCAGCATTAGAAAATTGTAACGAAATGCAGGAAGATCTGCAGCGGATAGGCACTTGGTGCAGGGAGTGGCAACTGTCCCTTAACATAGGCAAATGTAATGTATTGCGAATACATAGAAAGAAGGATCCTTTATTGTATGATTATATGATAGCGGAACAAACACTGGTAGCAGTTACTTCTGTAAAATATCTGGAAGTATGCGTGCGGAACGATTTGAAGTGGAATGATCATATAAAATTAATTGTTGGTAAGGCGGGTACCAGGTTGAGATTCATTGGGAGAGTGCTTAGAAAATGTAGTCCATCAACAAAGGAGGTGGCTTACAAAACTCTCGTTCGACCTATACTTGAGTATTGCTCATCAGTGTGGGATCCGTACCAGATCGGTTTGACGGAGGAGATAGGGAAGATCCAAAGAAGAGCGGCGCGTTTCGTCACAGGGTTATTTGGTAACCGTGATAGCGTTACGGAGATGTTTAATAAACTCAAGTGGCAGACTCTGCAAGAGAGGCGCTCTGCATCGCGGTGTAGCTTGCTCGCCAGGTTTCGAGAGGGTGCGTTTCTGGATGAGGTATCGAATATATTGCTTCCCCCTACTTATACCTCCCGAGGAGATCACGAATGTAAAATTAGAGAGATTAGAACGCGCACGGAGGCTTTCAGACAGTCGTTCTTCCCGCGAACCATACGCGACTGGAACAGGAAAGGGAGGTAATGACAGTGGCACGTAAAATGCCCTCCGCCACACACCTTTGGGTGGCTTGCGGAGTATAAATGTAGATGTAGATGTAGTTCAAATGCTAATCATTTCTGCACAACATACTAATGTACATGTCCTGTGAACATGAACGTCTTATCTCCAGTCTTTCAAGGTGCTCTGTTTTTTTTATGAACAGGAGTGTATATTCTAGACCAGGGGTTCCTAGACATTGGTACGTGTACCACTGGTGGTACTTAGGGACAATTCATTTGGTACGCATTCAATTAAACAAAACATGTACTATGAAAAATTATTCTTTTATGTTACTTTATTTTTAAAGTAAAATGATACAAAGGAAACAGACTGATAAATGTAATATTAAAGAATATGGATCTACCGCAGAATGGTTGTTTTGTACGCAGAACACAGGGAAGTCGGATCATATATACCCTCCCCACATCTCCCATCATCAGTCGCTGCTCCCTTGGCCAAGAATGATTCATTTTTTTCGATGTTGACGATATTTTGATCGAATTTTCTCGATGGTTATTCGAAAGTTATCGTGCAGCTTTGTAACTGCTACCTACTTCGCGGTGTACCAATGTGTGCTCCGCAGTGGTCATTATGCAGTAGGTGGTCTGCCGTTGTTGTCGTTTTGTTGGGCGTTACGTTAAATGGCACCGTGACATGGAGAAACCTCGCGTCTGGAACCGGAGTGCGCGCATTACAACGAGCTGATTCTTGACTGCAACAATTGTGACGTGAAGTTTAACTTGATTGTATGACTTATATGTTATTTTGTTTTAAGGTAACCATGAAGCGATTTTCCCCCTTCTACCTACAAGGATGCCCTCAAAAGACTTAAATGAACACCTGACCGAAGGTATGGTGAAAATTACTCACAATTTAGCATTACAATAAAGGACTCTACAGAAATCAGTGATAACCAAACTCCTCAACGCGCTATATGCTTAGAAACGCTTTCAAATCAAAGCATGAAGCCTTATTTATTAAAACGTCATCGAAGTTATAATTACTCTGAATTAGTTAGTATGGCTATTGAATATTTTAAAAAGAAATCTGCATTTTTGTGAAACCGAATGCAAATACAGGCAGAAATTTATCAAAACTGATACTAACTTGATAAAAAACTCATACCTGGCTAGTTTTAGAATTACAAAGGAAGGAAAAATCTCACACAATCGGTCAGTCTGCCTTACTGCACGCGGCTAGAGACATGCTCCAAGCATGTGACCAAAGAAACACAAAAACTTCCGGTATCCAAAAATATGGTAAAAAGGAGATTCGTAGACATGTCTTCCAATATTGAGGAAACGTTGTTATTACAATTGCAAGAGCTCACTTATTGCCGTCCGCAGATAGACGAGAGTACAAATGTCACAAATATGAAACAGTTATTCGTTTTTTTATGTTTTGACTATCGTGGAGACATAAAAGAAGAGTTTTAATTTTACAAATTGTTTGAGTCAACTGCTACAGCGGAAACATTTTATTTGTGAAAATTAGGTATTCCTTATCAAAATAGTATTTGTATAGAAGCGCAATGGGAACGTATGGTCAATAACAGGGAAAAAGCTGCACCTGACTGTCCAAGGAAACGTTGTACAATACGAGCGCTATTCGGAAAGTAAGGAACGATAGGTCGCGAAATGGAAACTACTATGAAAATCAAAACTGTTTTATTTGCAACGGTTAGCTACACCTTCCAGCTACTTCTCTACACAGTCGCCGCTCAGACGTTTGACATCTGTCGTAGCTTTGTACCAACTTTTCAATTCCCTCGTTACAGAAGACAGTCGTCAGTACTTTTCGAAAATTTTCTACTCTGGATTGCAGTTCGTTGTCTGTGTCAAAATATTGTCTTCATAGCCAGCGGTTCATCTCAGCAGAGATGAACCTCAGGGGTAGCCAATTACGGGCTGTATTGTGGGTGATCAAACACCTGCCATAGAAAAAGCTGTAGGAGCATCTTCATTGCCGCTGCGGAGTGCGGCCGAGAATTGTGTAGAACGAACCGTGTGACAGTTGTGTTATGTGGATTGCATAGCTTCCGGCGAAATCTTTCGCCAGGCCCTCATACTAGGGGGGAGACGCTGATTTCTAGCCATCCTTACGTTCTCACTGCGAGCTCAGAACTGAAAAGAGCGACATGATGCGGTCGATGGGCGTACTAGACACAGTGCCAAACGTATCTGTGCAAAGCTTCATCAGATTTTCACTGTATTTTTCATTTCACGACCGATCGTTCCTTACTTTCCGAATAACCCTCGTACATGGAGAAGCATTGCCTTTCTAAGGACATGCACGAAACCCTTCATACTGTTTTGACAGTATGAAGGGTGTTAAGATATGGGAGGTACATTTAAAAGTTTGCTTCATCATACTGAAGGAAGATGGCTCTCTCCAGGCAATGCTTTAAATCGAATATTTGAGCTGAGGTCCGAGGTTCTTATATTTCTCAGTGACAAAAACAATAACATGAATTTTTTCGCCGATCGTCTGTGGTTATCAATATTAGCCTATTTAGCTGATATCTTTGACAGGATTCGCATTTTGAATATATGTCTACAAAGGACATTTCTCGGCAACATACAGCCTTTCAAAAGAAGTTTGAGTTTTTAGGTCAGCTTTTTCGCATTTCCTACTCTTACATTAGTTTTGGAAGACAAGCTCCCATGGAAGATTTGGTTCGATATAACACATTTAGAGGTCTTTAAAAAATTCTGAAGGTACTTCCCAAAGGTTACACAATATATTGCTTGAGAAGAAATCGATTTTCAGTAGAAGTACCGGAAAAAGTAATCATGAGAGAAACTCTAATTGACATGACAGCGACAGTTCAATGGAAGATTCTTTAAAATAAGATAAAATAAAATAAACCTCTGCTTTCTTTTTAGATGGGAACAAAAAGGGAATACTCTTCTTTTTTCAAACAAGCAGTCACTATTTACACGTGTGAAAGTGGATTTTGTGAATTGTTGTACTTTAAAAATAAGTACAGAAACAGAAATAGTCTTGAAGAAAACTTAGAAGATTAGCTGAGCTGAATGGAGACAAACAGCAACATGCTTCAGGTGAAACATGTAGATGTTCTTTTATCAGAATCTACATTTGGAAACTGACTAATTACTGATTTTAAGTATAATTTGTCGTCAAAGTTTGATTTGATTCTGAATTTTTTTGCTTTTTGGGCTCTTAATTTATTATACTACATGTTCCGTTTATTACTCTCTTGCAAAACTGGTTTATGTTATTTTTGCAGCAAAAGTTTAATAAACATTTTAAATGTGATACATCTTTTATTCTTTAATATTTGTATCATAACTGGCTTAATTTAATTTCATATACTCGTAATTTGTTAAAAATTAAGTACCACATGTGAACTTCATCGACTCTGCAAAAAAGTGTCTCCACAAAACTTTAAAACTTTACTATTTGTGTGTCACATTTCTACCATACAAAGTAGTTGGCCAGCACTAAGCAAAACAGTATGTGTGTTGACAACACCGAACAAGATGGTACAAATTGTTATACTCCCCCCTTCCCCGCTCCGCACCCCTCCGGCAGTCATCACTTAATCTTTCAAATTTGTGTCCCCCTCCCCTCCCTGCCTTGCAGCGTAGTTCGTTAAAAAGCGAACAAGCTATAATGTTACGCACAAATTTCTAAGTCCGCAGCTCGTGGTCGTGCGGTAGCGTTCTCGCTTCCCGCGCCCGGGTTCCCGGGTTCGATTCCCGGCGGGGTCAGGGATTTTCTCTGCCTCGTGATGACTGGGTGTTGTGTGATGTCCTTAGGTTAGTTAGGTTTAAGTAGTTCTAAGTTCTAGGTGACTGATGACCAGAGACGTCAAGTCACATAAGGCTCAGAGCCATTTGGACCATTTTTGAACAAATTTCTAAAATTGTCAAGTGGTCCACAGTGACGAAAACTCTAGATACCCCTGTTCCACACTACTACGGTTCTGCTTTCGTTAGATACTGCGGGATTCGTAAGGTAAGTATGCTATACGCCATGACAAGGAAAAAAGTGTCGTTTATTAAGTCGTTAATATGGAACTTGGTACCTGCATCGGTAAGCTGTGGAGCTCAGTTTAAAGTGGATTATGAAATCAGCATAGGAAACACTTCATATGAATGCATGGTGTCTGTTCTTTCGGACATGTCCAAAAAAAAAACAGACAGCATGTGGGATCCGCAGCAGTGATACATTACATGTAAATGGATGGCGGAGGGGTGAGGAAGGGAAGGAAACGGATTACTGACGTCAGCTGCCTCGGGACATTATGCAGAGTCAGCAGTGACGAGTGAAGATGTCCGCCGGACCGGGATACGAACCCAGGATCTCCTGCTTACTAGGTAGGTGCGTTAAGCGCTGCGCCATCCGGGACACGGTGTTCAGCCCACCTGCGCGCATTATCTCCCTCGTCTCCAGAAGTACCAATTACGTCGTCATATGCCAATAACGGATGAGTATCCCAAGAACTCCAGCTGAATTCATCCGTCGCATATGTTTGTAATTACTCCCACATTCATTCAGTGAAGCGATTGTCCATGTTTAGGACAGGTGGATACAGATAATTAGGCTAATGTGCTGAATATCAAATGTAATAAAAATGAGAATAAAACATAATCAATTTGATCCCCAGCGTCAGCTTCCTTCCTGGTGTAAAATTTGAGAAAGCGTAAGCAGAGAAAAGATGCTCTTCATACTTGATCAATGAACGAGATTACAAAACTACAACATTATATGGAAGGTGGATTGATCGACGCCTTTCAACAGAATTTACTCCATTTAATATAAAACATGACACTCGACTGATTCCATAATTATTTCGGTGTTTAGCTCAATCTTTGTTGCAATCAAGTGTAAAATTTACTCTGAATTGTCATTCATCGAGATTTTCTTGTTTCTCGATTAACATTAACATTAACAAATGTTCATTACGGAAAAAGTTTGTTCAAGTATCTAAGTTTGCCGAAAGAGGCTCGCGCACTTTCATGCAGTATCTAAGTCTGCTGGCTTTCGTCGCCGTTGTCACTGAAGTTAAAATCTTCTGGGTTATTAGGCCGCGTCATGTTTCTTCTAAAATGTTCGACGTTTCGATCCCTCTGCTGGGATCTTCCTCAGTATCTTTTGGTGTCCACTGCTGCTAGAACACTGTGTTCTAGCAGTAGTGGACACCAAAAGATCATGAGGAAGATCCCAGCAGAGGGGTCGAAACGTCGAACATTTTAGAAGAAACATGACGCGGCCTAATAACCCAGAAGATTTTAACTTAACTTTAATGCATGGTCTATCAACAACTTATTATTGTGTCTATCCACACAACGACAGAAATTCAACACATTTGCTTTATTGAATTTAAGGCGCAGTTTCTCATCGTTCTGTATGTCGATGAGTTTCAGCTGCACCACTTCTGGTGTATTTTCAGGCAAAAGAGCCACAGGATTTCTAAGTAAATCTAGCAATGGCTATATTCTGTGAAAATCAGTGAAACGAGCCTTGAAGGCTTTTTCATCGTATACACTCTTAAAGTTATCTTTTTACTTTTCTGACACTTCCTTCCACTCTGAAAGCTGGACATAGGTGTCAGACTTCAGTTAAGTTTGAAAGTGATTTAATTTACATTGAAAAAATGTAATGTAGCCCTTAAAGTTCAGTAATAAATTGACTTTTGGCTTGAAGTTTCGTATTTAACGTATTTAAATAACTAATAATGTCATTCAAAAAGGCTCAGTCACATAAACAATCTGTATTTTTTTAAGTCAGGAATCTTCCTGTTCTTTTCAGTGATGAAAAATTTCAGTTTTATTAATTAAAGTCAGAAGCCATTCCAGCGTTTCACCACAGGTTACTCTTTTTATCTCTACGTAAACAATCAAATCACTGTACTTGTTGCCATTGTCTTTAAGAAAAGTTTTTACTATTTATAACTGAGATAATGAGATTTTATGAAATTAGTTGTTGGAACCCCAACATTCATGAGATGTTCAAAAGCTGTTTTCATTGGGCACGAAGTCTTCTAGTGGATTACACAATGTAATTGTATCAAATCATCACCGAGCGCTCCTAAATGCTGTTTTAGTAACGGTACCAATCCACAATTAATTCGTACCATGGAAGGCGCTCCGCCAATCTTAATACCCGGTAACTTTAGTGAGATCTAAATCTATGTTCGGACGCTATTCCAAGAGTCTACTGACCATATCATTACCCTCACTCTGTCCTGACAATAAACTCACTCCAATCAACTCATCACGTACTACAAACTCGTAAATTATCCCATGTGCAAATACTAATCACTGAGATGCGGAGATGCGCCAGTTGATTCATCAAAAGCTTATGAGAAGTAAAGAAAGTTCTTTGGATAAATTTTTAACTGGTCCTTCATATTTGCCGACGTTGCAGTAATTATCCTTTGCGCAGCATCCGGTTCCACTGAAATTTCTCAAAATGTCTTACTGAATCAAGTCAAATCATTTTAGTAGCTGTCTCGAAAGAATATTTTACAAAATCTCGATCCGTAAATCGCCGATAGCGTTTTGCTATGAGGCGAGATAATTCAGAACTTATTTTTGTTGCAGTTTCTGTCTTCGACAGGTATTATGAACCTAGCTTGCTTACAAGCCAATTCTCGTACCAAGCAAGAACTTTTCTGTTTACGTAGTTCTTTTTGTCATTAAGAAAATGCGCAGTGCAGACTTTCGTAGTATCACCTTAAGTTTCATTTCTTTGGTGCGGCTACAACAGTCTTGCAAATATGATGAATGATGTTATTCAGCCGTAGAACAAAAAAATGTTTTTTTGGTCCAGCTATGCAGAAATTGTCGCTTCTTGTCCTGTAGTTTGTGCTTTCTACTTGGTACCGCTCCATCCATTCTAGGTTTGATTTTAGACCATCTCCAAGTGAGATTACGAATATTGGCAACAACGTCTGTAAGAACAAAAATTTTCGTACGGAAAAAGATGATTACTGTATAAAATTTTCGTGTATAATTATTGACCGATGGTCGAGAAGTAAATGGTTACAGTCTCACAGAAATACATACAATCGTTGCTTATCTTCTGCAAGAAGTCCAACGTAATAATGGGTAACGAGTAGGTTGATGAAGCTCACTAACTGAACAATGCTGTTCCTTGCAGGCTCAAGTGCAACTTCAAAAATAACGTGCTGTAAGACAAGTTATTATTCCGAATTGATATCACTTTGCCCCAATGCCAGATAGATTAGCATGACTCAGAAGTACCAAGTTCAATAAGCACCCGCCCTCTGCTTTCCGGAAAAAACTGAAAGATGGGGGGGAAAAAAAGAAAAAATAACAAGAAGGAAGGTTGAGGGGTGGATAGTCATCGTTTCAATGCGGCCTCTATACTAGCATCTTGTAAGCGATTTTCAAGAATGTATTGGATTTTCCCAGAATCCTGGCAACAAGTCCACCTTCCATTCGCCTTCTCTTTTTCCGTGAGCATCCCACTTGATATCGCTTCTTAACATACATCAGTTGTCAAAAACGGAACCCTTATACGATCACTTTTTGTCCGTCTGTACGTCAGCCGGACTGTACAAAACCCATTTCTCACGAAATGTTTCACGTATCAGGTTGTGTACTATGGGACTTAACATCTGAGGTCATCAGTCCCATAGAACTCAGAACTACTTAAACCTAACTAACCTAAGGACATCACACACATCCAAGCCCGAGGCAGGATTCGAACCTGCGACCATAGCAGTCGCGCGGTTCCGGACTGAAGCGCCTAGAACCGCTCGGCCACCGCGGCCGGCATGGAATTTGGTGACACTATACAAATAGCCAATGCCTCTTTCTCAATTTGTGAATAGTTCAAATGTTCAAATGAGTGTGAATTCCTAAGGGACCAAACTGCTAAGGTCATCGGTCCCTACGCTTCCACACTACTTAAACTATCTTATGCTAAGAACAACACACACTCCCATGTCCGAGGAAGGACTCGAACCTCCGACGTGAGGGCCGCGCAGTCCGTGATATGGCGTCTCAAACCACCGGCTGTGAATATTTAAACTGAGCTTTGAACAACACTTTTAATGGAAAGACAATAGGCCTGTCTTTATCACGAATTCTGTGCGAATGCACTGCAGCGATTCCGCAAGAGGAAGCGTCAACTTGTAATATAACTGGTTTGTCAGGATCAAAGTGAACTAACCATCGATCACTGAGCAATAGATATTTACGTTTTTGAAAAGTTACCTGGCACTCATATGTCCAAACAAAGGGACATTCTCGCGACACAAACGATGCAATGGAGCCGCGATATGTGCAGCTTTCGGTATAAACCGAATATAATAGTTCGTTTTCGCTAGAACTGACTACAATTCTGTGACATTGCGAGTAACTGGCAAGTCCCGTGTGGCTAACAAATGCGACTGAAGAGGATGTAGACGTTGATTGTCATGTATTAACGCCTAGAGTCTCTTGGAGATGTATAAACGTGAAGCTTTTAAGTCAATGCGATCAAAAGAGACGGCCATTAGTGTCACATATTCTGATACTCGCAAATTCACTCAGTAAAACTTACAGGATTGTTCCCGTTGACCTAGAATCATGAAATTTGGCGAGAAGCAAAGTTTCACACTACAAGCAAAGGAGAAAATGACAAAACTGTTAATTTGTAATTATAGCACACGATAAAATTTTTTTGTCATTTTCTACCAGTCTCTTTGCCCGATTATCTGTTAAGACCCTTTTTTCTCAGGAACGGGTGGACATATCAAGTTGAAATTTATGTCACATAGTAAGGTCTATAGTCTTTTGGCGGTGTAATAAATGTAAGCTTCTGAGGCAATGCAACCGCCATTTATGCCAACACTGTGACGCTCGCAAGCTCACTCATCAAAAAATATACAGGGTGCTCCCCGTAGACCTAGAATAAAGAATTTTGACAAGGAGAAAAGCTTTACCGTAAAAGTAAAGGGGAAAAATCAGAAAAACTGTTAATTTGTAATTGTATCACACGAAAGAAAATTTCTTGTATGATTTGTTCTCCGTCTTCGAACTTCAAGTTAAAACGGTCTGAAAAGCCTTGGACCCCGACACCCGTGCCTTACCAGTATCAGTGTCGATAATAGGCAGAAATCATTGAAATACTCGATTCCCGGGATGGATGGGCTGTCTGTTTGCATAATTAAGTTTGTACGAAACCCTCAGTTCGCGAGTCCCATTCGCGCCTGGTCAACTTTTACCTCTTTGTTATGGGCACTATCTTACGTTTGTCGACAGTTAAAGACAGCTATCACTCATTACGGCAAGCGAAAATTTTGTTCAAGTTCTGGTGCAATTCCTTAGAATCGTCGAACGGCGATACTTCCATGTGCACACCAGTATCTTGAACGAACAATTTTATAGTACTGCTGATCCTGTCTGATAAATCGTTTATGTATACTGAACACATTAGAGGCGCTATTACGCTTCCTTGAAACAAATATGATGTTACCTTCGTGTCAGTGGAACGTTCCAGAATATTATAGAATCTTCCACAAGTTTCGAGAATGTTCTAAAATGTTATAGAATTTTACAGACTGTTCTAGGATGTTCCAGCATTTTCGAGAACATTCTCGAATGTTCCATTATCCTGTTGTGGTGGGGACGCATTGTTGCTTAAAAGGGTAGGTGTAGGTGTGAGCGAGACGCATGCGTAGGTGTAATTTTGGAAACTGTATAGGGTGGATCGAGGAAAAGTGAAACTGATAAAAAGTGAAATAACTTTAAGTGAAAGTGAATTGCTTAAGAAAGCGAACAATGTATTAAGCGGAAATTGAATGTGTTAAGTGATATAAGTATTTTAGAAACGACTAGCGTAAGTGCGTTACAGAGTACTTTATTTCGAATTAGGTTGCTGTTGAATATTTAAGTGGGTTTAACAGTAGTTAGAGTGTTTTTGAGCATTCGACACTATTTCCGACGGTGAAACACATATTCACTATTTTTTGACTGTTACTTTTTACGATGTCCTCGACTGAGCTGGAACTCTCTCAGAAAACAAAAGAAAATGAACAAAGAGAAACGGGCCGTTCCCACCTAGTAATGAAATAAAAAGGGCCACGATTATTTTTTAGTGATGTGCAGAGACCATAAATGAAGGATTATTGCAACAAGCAGAGGGGCACAATACAGCCGGAGGTCAGTCAAAGCCACACTGCTAGAGACACCCAAACACGCCTGCTTACAGGTTATCTCCAGCGCGTTAGTCGCTGGTTGCCTGTCTTTTTATGGCAGTAGCTTCGCAGTAGTCTGCTTCTATGACATTATCCAACGTACTCGAGCATTCTTGAAGGAACGTTCACTTTGGAACTCAGTTCACAGCTCCTTCACTGACGTCCCATAACAAGCACTCTGGTGCGATGGCGTCTCTTGACATCCATATCTTAACATCCAATCCCTGCAGTTCCAAATCAAAACCTTTTCGTTTATGGGGGACGGAGGGCTACCATACCACATAACACCCCCCCCCCCCTGGGGCTGCGGCGGTGGGTTGCAGAGTACTAACAGCACGCACTGACAAACCACGCTTACATTTGTTAATATATATTGGTTAATAACATTGAACATGTCGACTGTCTTAGTGTGTTCCTATTTCTACACAGTACAGTTTATTGATTTAACAAATTAAAGACGTTACGGTGGTTTTAGAGCAGTTCGTTTAACCGTCGAGCTCTATTCGGTAGATATGACAAAAAATTCGCGCCTAACCTAAAAAGCCGCGGTCGCCTAGCTTTTTGTGTTCAGCTCCAATCATTATCTTCAGAAAATTTAATTAGTGATTTCGCTCTTTTGCATAACAGATATTATCTCGGGAAGATTAGTTTAAATGGATAAAAAGCCGCAGCTCTTTTCCCATGGGCTGCCTTTCTATAGCTACGATTTTTCACCTGTGGTTATCTGGAAAATTTTGTAAGATTCGACGTCCCCTACCCTGCTCACGCCTGGTTATATCAGGTTGCTGTTCTCCACCCAGCGTAATACAACGTTTTCGGTAAGAAGCCGCATGGAAATGTGCCGAATCTGGCGCGGCAGACTGTTTCCACAAGACGACACTGTTCCTGCAATAGCAGAGCAGGGCGCCTGCTTTTAACAGATCAGAGGAAATAGGATTAGGCAGGACTGGTTCTCGCGAGTCTTCCCTTTGCCACTCCCGCCCCTAACTGAGATCGTTCCACGGACGTCGCCATCAAAGGACGTTAAGGCATCTGCTCTAACTTGCGAGCAGGGCGGGGAGGCGGCGATAAAGTCGCGATAAAAGTTGGAGCGCAGCGGCGGCCGGAATTGAGTGGAGCAGCCGTGGAGGATTTTCATTTGGCCGCCCCGCCCCCTCTCCGAAGCCTTCCGTTGTTTTTCGGAGCAGTGAGGGAGGAATTGCGCTGTGACCGCTTTCACACAATGGGCGGCACTCTACAAAGGCGCGGCGCTTTTTTACCAGAGTGTGAAGCCGCCAGCCTGCAGCTGCCAGCGGGCAAGGCGAGGCCAATTAAGGGCCAAACAGCGGCGACGGCTTAGCGGTTCCGCCTGCTCGACATCGCTAGCAGAGCTGGCGTCTACTGGCGTCTTGACCGCGTCGTGGGTGGCACAGGTGGGGACTTCAAGGTTCGTTCAGGGCGCCCAACATCGTGGTTGTCAGCGCCCTTACAATTACCGCTAAGATATATAGTTTTGAAACGTGTGAAATGCAGACATCCTAAACGCTATATATAAGGTCACATTCGTCCTCTCGCATTCTTCCTCACATTGGCACATACAGTCATTCTTAACGGTACAAAAGTGAAAGCCCATTCTCGTTCAGAAAAGATGGTTGCAGATGACGCTGTAATTTACCGTCTAGTAAATTCATCAGACGATCAATTCCAATTACAAAATGATCTAGAGAGAATTTCTGTATGGTGCGACAAGTGGCAATTAGCACTAAGCAAAGAAAAGTGCGAGGTCATCCACACGGGTACTAAAAGAAATCCGATAAATTTTGGGTGTACGATAAATCGCACAAATCTAACGACTGTCGATTCGACTACATACGTGGGAGTTACAATTACGACCAACTTAAACTGGAAAGACCACGTAGATAATATTGTGGGGAAGGCGAAACAAAGACTGCGCTTTGTTGGCAGAACAATTAGAAGATGCGACAAACCCACTGAACAGACAGCCTACATTACACTTGTCCGTCCTCTGCTCGAATACTGCTGCGCGGTATGGGATCCTTACCAGGCAGGATTGACGGAGGACATCGAAAAAGTGCACAGAAGGGCAGCTTGTGTTATCGTGCAATAGGGGTGAGAGTGTCACTGATATGATACGCGAATTGGGGTGGCAGTCACTGAAACAAAGGCGGTTTTCTTTGCGGCGAGATCTATTTACGAAATTTTAATCACCAACTTTCTCTTCCGAATGCGTAAATATTTTGTTGACACCCACCTGCGTAGGGAGAAATGACCATCATAATAAAATAAGAGAAATCAGAGTTCGAGCGGAAAGATTTAGATGTTCCTTTTTCCTACGCGCCATTCGAGAGTGGAATGTAGAGAAGTAGTATGAAAATGGTTCGATGAACCCTCTGCCAGGCACTTGGGTGTGAATTGCAGAGTAACCATGTAGATGTAGATGTGGATGTAGATCACGAATGTAATAATTGGAAGAACCAGCCATCCCATGCACACACTGCATTCTCTGGGATCAAAGCTTAGCTAGAAGGTCAAACAAAACACACAATCGTAGACCACGCGCCACATTAATCTCATCATCAGTTAAAGCGGAAGGATGATCTGTTAATAAACCGTCTTTTACCCCCTCGTCATTTGAGATGTGGCGAACTGTAATCAACATTCCACATGTATCACTAACGCGCGGTTCTTAGCTTCTCACAAGGGGGCTATCAGACATGTTGATCATGGATTTTGATGAATCTGCGGTAGCCCGCATCTCGTGGTCGTGCGGTAGCGCTCTCGCTTCCCACGCCCGGGTTCCCGGGTTCGATTCCCGGCGGGGTCAGGGATTTTCTCTGCCTCGTGATGGCTGGGTGTTGTGTGCTGTCCTTAGGTTAGTTAGGTTTAAGTAGTTCTAAGTTCTAGGGGACTGATGACCATAGATGTTAAGTCCCATAGTGCTCAGAGCCATTTGAATCTGCGGTATCTTGTAGACTGTAGACGCACATGTCGTGAGTATTTGGCTATTTGGCTAACGGCTTTTCATGCGACGGCCCCCGATTTACGACAAAATCGATGTTGAAGTTTATGTGCAACTCCCATACCTGCAACTTCAGTCATGCTTCGAAAAAATGAGCGTAGCTTAGCGGCGCAGTTCGGCGCTAGCGGCCGTACGAAGCGGAGGTCCGATACTTCCGCCTGTGCGGCGTGTGCGAGTGTTTGTTTACTTGTGGACTTACTCTGCGCGCGGGCTAGTAACAACAGGAAAACTACATTACGATTCAATTTCTGCAAAGACTATGAACGACCAAAGGCTTTAGCAGTGGAACGATTCATTCGAGAGGACGTCAAGATACCGCCACACGATATTGTCGGAATTCACCTGTCCATCGTTAGTCCCACGGTGTATGTTAAGATGGTAAATGACGCGGCGTGTGAGAGAATTCTACAGGCGACAAAAGCAGGTCTCCGATTTTGCCATAGTGACGGGAATGTCGGCACGGTAACTGTAGAACGTGCTGGTCTGGGTGTACGGACAATACGTGTTTTTGAGCTGCCATTTGAGCTCCCGGCTGAAGAAAGTTATCGAGGCTTTTAAGCCATACGGCACGGTACATGGTCACACAACAGAACGCTGGACACAATTTGCCACGTACCCCGTTCTTAACGGAGTGCGACAGATCACTATTGATCTTCAGAAGCATGTACCGTCCTATCTGACAATTGGTGGTTGTCGGGCGGTGGTGATTTACGATGGTCAACCACGTACATGTTCTGGCTGTGGCCAGGAGGGACACCTCAAGTTGAACTGTATGCAACGGCGGATTACGCAACTGCCTTCAGATGTGCGGGAGCCGTCGCCGGCGATGACAGTACTACCGATCACCTATGCCAAAGTTCTCACTGCGTCCGCTGATGACCGAAAGGACACAGCCCCGGTGGAAGATCAATCTACGGCGACAACATCAAATGAGACCGAACTCCCACCAAGCACACCGATAGTACACGAAGCAGTTCCACCCACTACGGATGCTGTTCCGTCTGGAACGCACTCTGTGACGACAACATCAGTTTCGACCGAACTCCCGCCAAGTACAACGATGGGACTCGAAACACTTCCAGTTCCTACGGATGGTTTTCTGTCGGGCAGCCGTGATTCCCTACAATCTGAGGACACGGAAGGACGATCACGCAAACAACGTTCCCCGAAAAGGAGGAAACGGCGTCGTCGCACGACATCTCCTAGGGATGACTCCCCTTGCCCCGACGACGATGTGCCTGTGGACCAAGACGACCCAACAGCCTCTACGAAACAGGATGAGGCAATGGAAACTGTTCGATCAGACCCGCAGCGGTCTGTCACATTGACGGTACCGGGACGTGGTGATGCTGAAGAGGAATCACAACCAGTTGGCTCTCCAGACGCAGATGCTGTGGCTATGGACACGAATGTATCACTGCCTGCAAAGATGTGGTGTGAGGATATTGAGGAGGCGCCGGACGTCATACAGAGGCAGCCAGCACTCACGAAGACGGCCTAATAATTACTGAAGGTGAAGGGAGAGGGGCGAGACAACATCTTCTAACTCAGCCCCCAGCGCCGATGCAGGGAGATGTTGTTGCGCCTCGTCGGAGTGGGATTCAACGCCATGCGAACCGTATTGCAACATTAAATATAAATGACGTGCGTTCACCGGCCAAAATACACCTACTGAAGGAAACGATTTGGGCATCTGATGTGGATATTGCTTTGCTGCAGGAAGTCCACATAGCTGCACTCCCATACATCGCAGGCTACCGATCCTATCCGTCACATGGGGATCACAATGGGAGTGGGGTGGCAGTTTACGTGCGAGATGGCTTCCCAGTGGAAAACGTGTGTTATCTTCCGTCGGCCAGGGGAATGGCTTTCACGACGTTTGGGACACGCATCATCAATCTTTATGCACCGTCGGGAAACAATCGGCGGCGAGAAAGGGCGCGATTTTATGCAGAAGACATTGCCCCGCTATTCCATGGACGTTATGAATGTGTAATAATTGGTGGAGATTTCAACTGTGTTCTCAGCCAGAAAGACCAATGGCCGCAAGCAAACATCAGCCAGGAGTTGCGAATCGTAGTCAACGACACGTGGGAATTATGACATGGAGATGCACCGGGATACACCTATGTGACAAGTCATTCGGCGAGCAGGTTAGATCGCATTTATATCTCACGGGCTCATGCAAATGATGTCCAGGGCGCGGAACGCTGGCCATTGGCATTTTCCGATCACAGCGCTTACATCTGTACGGTGCTTCTTCCCCCTAGAGAGGTGTGGAACAGTAAGGCCCCGTGTAAATTAAACATTCAACATCTACAAGATCCTGAATGCCGCCAACGGATCCTTGAGACATGGACGATGTGCGAGCGAAGGGTTGGAAGGTATGCGACGAAGCTTGATTGGTGGCTGACTTGTGCTAATCCGGCGCTGCGCCGTACGTTCATCTCTTATAGCAGGGAGATGTCAGAATGGCGCCACCGTACGACCGACTTTTACTTTGCAGCGCTGCGCGACCTGGATGATGGTCCGCCGGGACAGGACATCTGGATCGAACGCAAAAGGATAAAAGCTAAACTAGTGGCTTTAGCTCGGAAACATCTTCAGGGAACCATGGTGCGCGCCAGATGTCACGATACGATAATGCACGAGATTCTTTCCATGCACCACGTCGTGAATGAACGAAAGCACCGACGTCGCGTTTTGGTACGGGCATTAATTACCCGTGAAGACCGAAGAGTGACGCGTCAAGCGGTCATTGTCTCTGCATTCGTCGACCATTACCAACACATCTATCGGGAAGAAGCAGCCCCTGTCGATGACCTCGAACATATAGCCACGTACGTCTCCCGTACACTGGCGGTGGAAGGCGCGGGAACCTTACTGGAAGCCATTAGCTGAGAGGAAGTACATGATGCGATCGCAAAGGGTGCGTTGAATCGGTCCCCAGGCATTGATGGACTTCCTGCTGACTTTTATCGAGAATTTCGCAACGAAATGGCACCGCGATGGACGGAAATGTACAACGAGATGTTAAATTCCGATGCGCCTATTCCACCGGCTTTTATGGAAGGCCTCTTGGTGCCAGTACATAAACCGAAGCCAGGAATTACGGTCACACA
This sequence comes from Schistocerca serialis cubense, assembly GCF_023864345.2. Classification (NCBI taxonomy): domain Eukaryota; kingdom Metazoa; phylum Arthropoda; class Insecta; order Orthoptera; family Acrididae; genus Schistocerca; species Schistocerca serialis. The sequence continues at coordinate 443,993,227 of NC_064646.1, read as the reverse complement.
TTATCGCCCCATCACCCTGCTTAACGCCGACTATAAGATCTTTGCACGGTTGCTAGCGTCTCGATGTCGTATGTTAATTCGTAGCGTTCTCTCTCCAGAACAGACGACACCGGGTGGATCGGTGAATGTGCAAACAGCTACTGGCGAATGCCGTGGTGTGATAGCGCTGGCGGAGGAGTGCCGGCTTAAAGCGGCGATGGTGGCGGTTGATTTTGACAGTGCTTTTGATAAGGTGCGCCACAACTATCTGTACGCTGTACTGGAAAAATGGGATTTCCAGACCGTTTTATTGGTGTCATTATAAGGATTTGTGGGGGCGCACAATCCTTGGTACAGGTTAATGGGCGTTTAGCAGGGCCCATTCAAATTCGACGATCCATTCGTCAGGGCTGCCCTCTTTCGATGCTGCTGTTCGAGATAGCGTTGGAGCCATTAATTAGGAGGCTAACAAATTCTCATTCTGGGATGGAACTGCGGGGCTACACCTTCAAATGTCGTGCCTATGCGGACGACCTCCTGCTGCTCGTTCGTTCTGAGGAAGAGGTGAAGACGGTCCTTGAACTGTTGTTGGACCACAATGTGACGGCGGGTAGTGCAGTGAAAATGAACAAATCGGCAGCAATGCCGGTTGGAAGAGGCCTTACGCCGGAAGAAATCAGTCCGTTTCCTTATGTGCAACGATTCCGCTATCTCGGCATAGACTTTATCTCATCTGTAAAACATACTGCGGCAGTTAACTACCGACGTATTTTACAGACAACACGTACCATGGTCCGACAACATCTCCTACGGCGCCTTGATCCTTTGCAGCGAGTCGAGTACTTGAACACTTATGTGGTTTCTCGAATAGTGCATATTTCGCAGATCCTGCCCCTACCACTCACGCTCGGACGTCGACTTCAATCAGCACTAGGCTATTTTGTGATGATTGGGTCGCCCCTCAAGGTGCGATACGCAACGCTCACGCTCCCTACGGACAAGGGGGGACTCGGACTTAACGAATGTTCACTGCCGAGCGACGGCACTCCTAGCCACGATGTACAAGCAATGGCGTAGCGGGCGTGATTCCCTTACATCCCGCCTACTGGATCTCTCGGTTCCAGCGTCCCTCACACCTCCAGTGGCGGTGGGCAACATTACGCCACATTTTGCGCATGTATCAACATTTATCGTGGAACTGAGTTATATCAGAGACGAGCTTCCGCGCACGAGACCGCCATGCGCTAAGGATTTTTATGTTTGGCTGCTACGACGGATAAGTCGTAATGTCATTGAACTCAAACACCCCAAGTTGCATTGGCCGAAGATTTGGAGACATGTGCACCATAAATTCCTTCCTACCTTCGTTCGGGCACTGTGGTTCTCTGTCGCCTGTGGCAAGTTCAACACCAACCAACGGCTCCATGCAATTGGACTGGTGGACACTCCACTATGCCCGAAATGTCGCCAAGTGGATGACGACCATCACCGCTTAACTTGTATCGCGGTGGAGGACGTATGGCTCCTAGGAAGACAGATGGTGGCTTGCTACCTCCGTGTGACCCCGCAACATATTACACCTGCTTCCTTCTTACATCCGGAGAGTGACTACTTTCCGGTGACTAAATCACAGTCGATCATCTGGGTCAAAGGTTGGACGATCGCGTACCTCTATGGGGATGCTGCCAAGTCGCGACTTGACTTTTGGTATTTCTTGCAGCAAGCCCACAATGAGGTTCATAGATGGTCACACAATCGGAAAACCTTTGCCAACTATCTTCAGGCAGTCTTCCTCGACCCCCCACGCAGTTGGGATGTGCCGGGTGCAGTCGGTGTGCACATTTGACAGCTGATAATGAACCTCACGCTTCTCTCACCGCTCAATATGTAATGCACATACTATACCATGAAATGATCTACATCTACATCTACAGAGTGATCTTTATGGGGAAAAAAAGCGGCTAAGGTTTGTGACCACCGTGTTAGCAGTATGGGTTCAAATCTCAACTGTGCACTTTCTTTTTTTTCCAATTTCATAGTACAGAATATCACTAAATAGTATATGCCATGCCAAATTATTCAAAAATACTCAATTTCGCCTTAGTAATTTCATTAATATATCAAGAATTGTAGCAAACTTTCTTCAAGTGTGTATTCCGTTTGTTACGGAACAGATTACGCAATCATCTTACTCGCTATGTCGTGCACCGCGTAGTGTGCTAGTAGAACACAATCCCCGACGGATCGAGACATAAACTTGCAGAGCACCATGCACATTTAATAAAGCTACTACTCTGCAGGCACATGAATGTTTCACAAGCGGTACCGGAAAAACGTTTAAATTCCAAACGATTGTTATTTCTGCAACCAACTTCGATGATGCAGAATTAAAGAATGTATCTTTATGGATCATCCCTCGAAGAGATTTCTCAGTTACTTTTCAGCGAGTACGGAATATTGTGATTCTTTTTTAAATTTTGACCTGCCTGTAAAAATAAACATAGCAGCATTGGCAAAGTGGCGTACATTTGGGTGGGATGGTTTTTAAAGTTCAGGTGCATGCTTCCCTTTCATATACAAAGATCTGAGCATAAAGTATTCGATCAGTCTGCGCTCCCCACTAACTCATAACATGAAAAAAATTCTGCTCCCATGTACAAAAGAATGACAGATTTTAAAGACACTTCGTGCAGCACTTTCGCGAACTTCACTGATTTCGTCCAGATCACAGTTTCATTTTTTAATTTATGAAACAACTTTTCAACAAATTTTTGACAAGCCGATCGAAATTTCCTGGATGGTTCTTGCATATAGCCTATAAGAAAACATAAGTGAATATCTTTCATCACGTATTTATAGTATACTGTGCTATGAAGGAATCACTAACACTGTTCAAATCTGTTTTCGCTCCTTTTTCCGCAGATTGAATCGTACTGGAAACTGGTTTCATCGGTATTAATTAGATAACTTGGAATTCTTCCGCAGCTGCCAATACTTCTCCCATCGTTGAGAACTCTATGGACTGTCCAAACATGTGGAATTTCAACTACGAATCACAATACACATGTGAAGAAGTTTGCTGTAAATATTGAATTATTAATCTAATTTCGAAAGGAAAAATGAGTATTTATCAATAATTTTACATGTGATATATTATTTAATGATATTCTGTACGGAGAAAATGAATAAAGAAGAAAGTGTACGGGCGAAATTTGAACTCATACTGCTAACATGGTGCTCGTACAGTCGCTACGCTACGCTCACTTGTTCGAACTTGACTACAGTTGCAGGTATGGGAGTTACGCATAAAACTTCAGCATCGATTTCGTTGGAAATTGCGGGTTGTCGCATAAAAAGCCGCTAGCCAGGCACTCAGGTCAGGTCCCCCTACAGTCTTCAACATACCACTGAGTCATCAAAATCCGCGATTAACATGTCTGATGCTCCTTTCGTCAGAAGAAAGCCATGCGTCACGCGACTGTGTCTTATTCGAAGGCGTGTTACGCAGATTTCATCACTTGTAACTGGCCGGTAAGAGATGACCCACGGCCTTACAGCCCCTTCTATTGCTCTCAGCTTCTCCTTATCACTCCGAGCCGTACATCTTCCTAAAGAATCACTACAGACATTTTCAGCAATGATGGCGCGCAAATGGGACAAACTGGGCGCACGCATAATTCATGGTACACAGTACATGGTAAGCACACCGCTGGAATTCGTTAAAATGTGTATAAAACGCTATTACTGTCTTAATTTTAATACGCACCACAGCATTTGATGGTTAAGCGCTTTGGTTGGTTGGTTGATTTCTGGGAGGGGACGAAACAGCGAGGTCATCGGTTCCGTCGGATTAGGGAAGGATGGTGAAGGAAGTCGGCTGTGCCCTTTCAAAGGAACCATCCCCGGTATTTGGCTGAAGCGATTTAGGAAAATCACGGAAAACCTAAATCAGGAGACGAGGGTTTGAACCATCGTCCTCCCGAACTCGAGTCCAGTGTGCGTTGGGCACTATCCCGTAAGCCCTGTGTACACAATTCCTCCACAGTCGGAGAAAACTGTGGCCATGACCTTCCCTACTGATGGCGCAACTTTGCATTTCTCAGAGGGGAGGAGGAGTGGCTTCATTCCACATATACCCTCTTTGTTGCTGCTGTGAATTGACGGACCCATGTCCCATCGCCGGTAATGATGCGGCTTAGGAAATCATTGCGGAGTAACGCTGAAGGAAGTCGAGAGACGCCACAAATGTTGCTCCTTTGACTGCAGCTGACAGTGATGGCGGAACCCAGTGTAGGCAGTTTCCGCTAATGTAGACTATCTAAGACGCTGGAATCAACATTGGCTATTCAGACAGGCTTCTACTGCCTGCCGAGCAATGTCCGCAGATAGGCACTCTGCGATTCCTGCGAATCGGCTCCGCGACAGCCTGGACGTTGTCGTCTCTGGTCAATGTGCTGGTCTCGCTTCCTGATCGGCATCACCCATGTCTGTGCGCGGCCTTCGTCAAACTGCTGGCACCATTTCACTGCCGGTGGACTTTGGCCCACATGTCGCCAGAATTTCACGGTGATGTTTTGCCACCAAGAGCCGTACTGTCCCGTGTACTCAACTTTGGACTGTGTTTCCAGTAGACACTTCAATTCACTCGCACACTGAGGTGCACCTATTACCCGTACAGCAGCAGAACTGTCTGCCGCAAACACAGAACATGTACTTTCTTCTTAGTCGTCCAACGTGCATCTCTGATTGCGCAATGGTATTACCATGTGTAACGTACTTTCGGAAGTCCACATTAAGAGGAGCCCCTATAAAATGACTTTTATCTTAATAATATGAATATTTATATATGTGTTTGGAGAGAGAGAGAGAGAGAGAGAGAGAGAGAGAGAGAGAGAGAGAGAGAGAGAGAGAGAGACTGATTTTTGATTGAGATTTTTACTTTAAGTCGTAACTGTTACTTGAATTTTGGTTGCTGCCTCCTTGAATGATCAGCTTCTGCACCAGTTGGTGACGTATTACAATTTGGAGGAAGTTATTGTTCTTTAACGTTTAAAATACGACTCTGTTAGTTACTTTGAGCCCAAGTTTTCGTAGCTTTTCATACCTAAGGGACCACTGTTGTAAGTAAATAAGATCAAACAGCAATCTGCTTGCCGACCGAAGTGGCCGAGCGGTTCTAGGCGCTACAGTCTGCAACTGCACGCCGACTACGGTCGCAGGTTCGAATCCTGCCTCGGGCATGGTTGTGTGTGATGTTCTTAGGTTAGTTAGGTTTAAGTAGTTCTAAGTTCTAGGGGACTGATGACCTCAGCAGTTAAGTCCCATAGTGCTCAGAGCCATTTGAATCATTTGAGCAATCTGCTTTTCGTGAGAAAAGAGATTGCTTGGCACACAAACTTCCTTCAAACTACACGTCCTGTTACACCAAAATTGGTCAGTGGAGTTTAGTACCATACTATTCTACAAGAACATAATCCAATTACTGTAATTAATAAATTATGAGAGGTTGTTACTTATTGAATGAAAACTATAGAGAATGCATTGTTTTCCTGTATTTTAGTGAACTTTGTACACTTACAATTCTGTCGATTCATACACGGTGACAACAACGAAGTTCACCTCCTTTTCCAAAAACAAGATTTTTCTATTCTTCACTTCCAGAAAATTTGTATACATGAATGTTTGGGAACTTTTACACACACTTTACTCGGTTTTATCACTAAAATATCAATTTTCATTAAATATAACAACACGTTCTGAGCGACAGCCTAGCAACACGCCCTCTTTCCACAAGATACAGATTAACAGTGTTTTTTTAATAAAATCAATTGTCTTTTTTTTAGAGTCCATACTCAAAGATTCTCTAATACTATCGTTGCGGGGATTGCGCGCTAAAGAGTTTCTTGCTGCGCTTCACTTCACTTCAAGCATCTTCTGAATCACATTTACATTTGGGTATTTACATACATTTCTGAGCTTCTCAGAATAAAATCAGGTACAAATTAGTTTAAAAAAAACCAGTGAGGTACACATAACATTACATCCCCTACCAGCAGCAAGATGTTGATACGTCACACCCTCGTCCCATCTCCCTGGTGTACTGCCACACTGCGCAGAGGTAATGCCGCTAACGATTTCATTTTGTCTGAAAACTTCACCAGTGACCAAATGTTAAGCGAATGTGATAATGGAAAGAGAAGGTCTGAGTAATTCATTGGAGGCCCAGAAAAATATTTGCCCACTAAATGGAACTGTGTAATCTGTATAGGACAGGCATTTTTTCTGCTTTGAATAGACAGGTGATTCTAATACAACAAGAACGGAAAGCTTGATTAAAATACACTCTATAGTACCCTTGTTGTATTGGACAGTTACCTTCCGCCTAGGCGCCCTCTCACCCATTACCTAAGCCATCACTAGACGGAAATGTTAAAGGGGGTTGTGGTCAGTACGCTCTTCTTTCGACTGTTAACACCGGAGGAGAAAACAAGAACCGCTATTGTTGCTAAAAGAACTCCACCATTCGTCGTCATTAAGCTGAGTGCATCCCGTTCCTGGCTGCTCCCAAGAAGAAATACTGTGCGATGCCGAAGACCTAACCCGGTGAAGCAGCGCCGCCCCTTCTGGTCTCGTCCAGAAAAATTCCGCTCGGACCAGACGATGTGCTGAGCACGTTTTCGGCTTGTCCGGAAGGTAACCCATTGTGACAAGTTCAAAAAGTACAAGAGTCTAATATTCACTCTATCACTCTTGGCTGAGCACTTCAGTTCCTGGTCAGCATTTGATCTTGTTTTCAGTGTAGTGAAGCTTGGAAACTCCCGTTTCTTCGACCAGCGGCTCCTACCTCTTGGCTCAACACTAACAACGCTGAAGCCGCAAACAAGCACGTACGGTAACTCACAATGCTCGATTCCGAAACTGAGAAATGTCGATAAAACGACGCACACTCAAATCGGCACCTAACAGTTAGTTATCCGTTCCAGAAACGGATTGCGAATTCTCGCCGTAAGAAAATGAACCACTCCTGCAATTTAAAAGAGTTCATTTCTCAAGCTGCGAGCAGCTCCAGGACATTGTCTGACATTTCGGTGTTGGAGCTGAGCAACATGATAATTGTAAATGATTGGCATTTGCGTGTCGTGGATATTCCCGTTAGTTCTGGCCTAGCAGCCGTTCCAGAAATGCTTAGCGTTTTAATAATAATAAAAAAATATTTGAAATCTTTTAAACTATAGTAATTATTCTTCTCATTGGCGCTTACTATTCCGCTTTACCATAATGCCCAAGAAACTGCAACTCAGAGAAATATAGCATTTGAAAAGCATTTCTCCAAAAAGTTGAGAGAATAATTAAAGACCTATAATAGCAACAAGCTCTCACGACTTTGGTAACCTCATAATTTACAAAACATAAAAGTCACGGGTGCAGTTATCATTGCCAGTACTTCACTTGGCACTCGGACTGTGGACACAGCTCTGCTGGTTATGGTTATAGAGTAGTTCGAGTAAATGCGGGTACACTCTTTCTTTCGCTCGTTTCCGCCTACGTTCGGCACGTTCGTCTTTCTGTTGTCTCGGTGGAAGATCTGTCTCTTTGTGTCTTGTCTTACTCAGCTCCCTGTCGTTTCGCGGCTACTATACCTGTGGACTCACGATCTGAGTCGGATCTGTTGCTGAGAGCAGGTAAGTTCTGCCGGTGAATGTAATATGCGACTTTTTACAGCTGGAATGTTTTCTGTAGTCGGTGAGGCCGCAAGCCAATACCTGTGCACGACCCCACAAAATCAGCTTAAGAGAGTCCTTTATGAAACGTAACTTCTGGAATCTCTTGCATTTTTGGGACACTTAATTTCCATACTACTCTATTATTCTCCGACAGGACTCCAGCACCTGCTCCCCTCCTTTTAGACTCGCACCTGCTTAAATTGTTGTACCTTGTGGTACAGACGTCTCTCGTACTACAGGGAATTTCCATGACGACTCAATCTTTCACGAACGAAAGAGAAAGACAAACGTATCACTTTGACACTGGAGGAAAAAGTAATAAAATATCAAACTTGCTGTCGGTTTGCTGACAACGATAAAAATCCGCGCACATACATTTCCGTAAAAATTTTAGTTATTCCGCACGTGGAGCTACATAGCAAACAGTTTTTCTACATGGCGTCCCGCAGCTCCTATGCAAGACATCGTTTCTCAAAGTTCTGCCGTACGCCTTCGAACAACGCTAGTTTTGTTCGAGCAAGTCAACAGGCAGCAGGAACCTCCATTGTGATCTCTTCAGTTTCTCCAGATGTTTCGTACACAAAACTTTTCAGATGACCATAAAAGATGGAATGGAGTGACGTGGCCAGCCACTGTGGCCGAGCGGTTCTAGGTGATTCAGTCCGGAAATGCGCTGCTGCTACGGTCGCAGGTTCGAATCCTGCCTAGGGCATAGATGTGTGTGATGTCCTTAGGTTAGTTAGGTTTAAGTAGTTCTAACAAGGGGAAGGCCTCAGACACGGCCAACCGATTCGGCTCAAATTTTGCAGGTCGCTTGTGTATAACATAAAACGAAGGACTCTAAGATAATTTGGGTGAACACCCCCGCAATTTTGAGAAATTCTCACCTAAAGGTTATGACGAGCAGTCGACTCAAAATTGGAGGGATCGATAGAAAATTGTAAATAGAGAATTTTTCGTCATCAGGTATGGGGTCCGCAAACGCAAAATTTTCCAGAAATCGAGGAAAGAAAGTTTTAAAATTGCCGCTTCTGTAACCACATTGTAAACACCTTCCGCCGACAGCGTCGATAGCGCAATGGTCAAGGTGATTGGCTGGTAATCGGAAAACTCGGGTTCTGATCTCGAAGAAACTTAGCGGATGTTATTCTTTTCGTTTGTATTTTTCCATATTTCGATTGATAGGGATAGGAGGGTTAATAAGGTAAGTAAATCAATAAGGAATGATAATAATACTTAACTTATTAACCCTCCTATCCCTATTAATTGAGGTATGGAAAAATACAAACGAAAAGAACAACATCCGCTAGGTTTTTCGAGATTCGAACCCGGGTTCTCCAAGTTCCAGCCAGTTACCTTGGCCGTTGCGCTATCGATGCTGTCGGCGAAAAGCGTTTACCATGTGGGTACAGAAGCGGCAGTTGTAAAAGTTTCTTACCTCGATTTGTGAAAAAGTATGCATTTTCGGATCCTATACCTGATGATGAAAAATTCTCTATTTACAATTATTTGTCGATCCCGCCAATTTTGAGTCGATTGCTCGTCATAAACTTTGTGGGTGATTTTCTTAAAATTGCGGGGGTGTTGACCCAAAATATCTTAGATTCCTTCGTTTTAGGTTGTGCACAAGCGACCTGCCAAATTTGAGCTGAATGGGTTGGCCGTGTCTGAGGCCTTCCCCTTGTAAGTCTAGAGGACTGATCACCTCAGGTGTTGAGTCCCATAGTGCTCCGAGCCATTTGAACCATTTTTTGGAGTGACGTTGGACAAGGTGAACGTCCTAGACCGGAAAAAAACCTCTTTTTTTCTTATCCAACTTTAAATGAAAGCCTGCTGCAGATACTCGCGAACAAGATGTGGGTAGTGTTTTGAGGCTTCATCATGAAGGAAAAAAATCCCGACATGAAGATCAAGTGGGGTACCTTCCAACAGCGTGAGGAGTATGCCCCTCAGAAACACAGTGTTTACTGCTGCAGTTAAGCGAGGCAGAAACAGATAAGCCACCTATAGATATAGCTGCCAACATCACAAGTTCCTTGCTATCGGCTTTCGTGGGGTTTTATTTATCACCTCGGGAAAATGTTTGTGTGCAGGTACGTGTCTGGAGTTCTGTTACACAACGAAATGCCCAATGTACAGTAGCGTAGCACACCGCTGGAGGACACATTAAAATATAGTCCAGTCCATTGATGAAGTGTAGTATCACGCTGAAACTGACTTTCTGCGTTTCAAGGGGATAAAACCTGTAGCTACACATGTTGAGTTGTTGGAAACGTACGGGTGCCAAGAACTACGGTGGTGAGATGTCGCAGACGCTTCTAGCGTGGTCAAACAAGCATGAAGAGGCAGACACCTTTCTGTGAACAGAGAATCGGAAAAGAAGTGAAGGTCCTGGTGATCGAAGAACGGCGTATAAAACGGAGGCTATAGTGGAAAACGCGAAAATCAGTCGCGCATCGCTTATCAACATGTTGCACGACATTTCGGACGTAACAAACGTCGCAGTCCGCTGGCCTCTGCGACTGCTCACGCCAAATCCAAACGCCCGCCAAAGCGAGACAGCCGCGTCAGGCCAATCCACATAACTTTTTTTGCTGCCTAACCACCATGGACGAATGCTCGGTGTATCACTGTGACCCCGAAACAGAGAAGCAAAGCAAGCAGAGGAAACATTATGTTCACCACCGCTAAAAATGGCAAAGACATAATTACGAGATGAGGCTAGAAAAAAACCGGACTGATGCTGGAAAAAACATTTATTTACAATTATTTACAATTTCATGTTATCTCCTTCAATGTACTCTCCTCCTCGGTCTCTACACCGCTCCATACGAATTTGCCACTGTTCATAGCAATGCTGCAGATCATTTTCGGTAAGTCCATACATTACTTCCGTCGCTTTTTCTTTTACTGCTTCAACAGTCTCAAATCTAGTTCCTTTCAAAGCTGACTTGACTTTAGGGAAAAGAAAAAAGTCACAGGGGGCCAAATCAGGTGAGTAGGGTGGATGATCTAAGATGGGAATGTTGTGTTTTGCCAAAAACGTCTTCACTGACAACGCACTGTGAGCTGGGGCATTGTCTTGGTGAAGGATCCATGACTTTTTTCTCCACAAATCGTTCCGTTTTCTCCGTACTCGCTCACGTAGGGTAGCCAGGACGCTAATGTAGTAATGCTGATTCACTGTTTGTCCCTCTGGTACCCAATCAATGTGCACAATCCCTTTGATGTCAAAAAACAATCATTGCCTTGAATTTTTTTGTCGTGGAGGACCAGGAGTTTTCCAATGCATCGATTGGCGTTTAGTTTCGGGATCATAAGTAAAAAACCACGATTCATCGCAAGTAATAACATTTTGTAAGAAGGTGGGATCACTTTGGATGTTTTCCAGGATGTCAGAACAAATCATTCTTCGGCGTTCCTTCTGTTCAATTGTGAGACACTTTGGAACCATTTTTGAACACACTTTGTTCATGTTGAAACTTTCATGAAGAATCTGCCTAACACTTTCCTCGTCAACTCCTGTTAACTCAGACACTGCTCTGATTGTTAAACGGCGATCTTGTCGAACAAGTTTACCGATTTTTTCAATGTTTGCATCAGTTTTTGCTGACAATGGTCTGCCAGTGCGAGTGTCATCACTGGTGTCTTCGCGGCCATCTTTAAATCGTTTAAACCACTCAAACACTTGTGTTCGCGATAAACAATCATCGCCGTACACTTGTTGTAACATTACAAACGTATCACTTGCAGATTTTCCTAGTTTGAAACAAAATTTGATGTTAACTCGCTGTTCTTTCTGTACACTCAACATTTTCCGACACACAGACAAAACGTCAACTACTTAAAACAGACGCCACGGGCAGACTGATTGCAGGAGGCAGATGAAACTCGAGCAGTAGGCGGAGCGAGAGTCACGTGACAGGCCACGCGACTTTCAGCCTTACTGCATTCGTTTTATTGTTTCACCAGTACTAGTCCGGTTTTTTTCTAGCCACACCTCGTATCATCAGACAAAGGTGATGCTGACCGTTTTTTGAGGCTGCCACTATGTGATGCGTCCGGCCGCTGTGATCGAGCTGTTCAAGGCGCTTCAGTCCGGAACCGCGCTGCTGCCTCGGGCATGGATGCGTGTGATGTCCTTAGGTTAGTTAGGTTTAAGTAGTTCTAAGTCTAGGGGACTGATGACCTCAGATGTTGTCCAATAGTGCTTAGGGCCATTTGGACCATTTGAACTGTGTGGTGCAACACATAATAGTCGTAAGGAGCAGGAATACGGTACACAATTTCCGTAGCTACAGTGAACAAGCCTTTCCTATCGAAAGGCATTTTTAATTAGCTGAAGTCGATAAAGAAGCTATGTGTATCGGGTAGCTACTCACGCTGGTCCAGTGTGGGTTGTAATTACCGTGTGCCAGCGAAACACGGTAGAAATGCTAATGCGTTAATGCTGAACCGATTTTCGCTGGAAAAAAATAGTCGCTACTTTTGCCACGAAGTCCAAGTCTATCGCTGTTCACTGTTTCTATCCCAATCTACGCTGTCATTTGACAAGCCGTAATGTGTTGCTATAGAGACCGTGCGGTGTTAGTGAAACTGTGAATGGCACCAATTGCAGTGTGGTATTGAGAGACTGTCACCACCTGAAAGGTCTGAGGAGAGGCCTCATGATATTAAATGGTTTAAAGAAAATGATAATGAAATTGGAAAGCAAAGGTGAGCTTGGTGTGGCATCTGGAAGAGGGAGGCGTCCCATCCCGGTGGAAGTTATTGACGGGGTTGCTCTTGCTGTATCTGACCATGCAGCACGTGACTCGGGTAGCCCTAGTGCTCGTGCAGTGCCACGAGATTGTCCATCCCTCGGTCAACTCTGCGGTGCAGCAACTGGAACTTGCTGTTTGGTTTCTGGCACTGGTCGAAGTTAGTGACGTGTGACCGGGCATTAGTCTATGAAGTGACGAGGTCACTTCGCATCACAGGGTGCAGTGAACTCACAGAAATGCCGAATTTGGGATACTGTTAAACCGCGCGCCCTGCGCGAAGAGCCATTGCACTCGCCACATCTGATTGGGTGGCGTGGATTCGCAAGAGTCTTTATTCTGAGTCTGTTCTTCTTTGAAGCGAATACAGCCAGAGGGCCTGTCAGGTGTATCGTGATGTCTGCACGTTATCGGCACCTCCTTGCACAGCATCTGATTCGTGCTTTGGAAGAGCGTAACTGTGTGGAAAGCTCTGTTTTCGTGCAAGATGGGGAAACATCTCACGTCTCTTGCCCAGTGAAAGAGCTGCTTAATGCAGCCTTCCACGAACGTGTTATCTCGAGAGGTTTTTCAGATGCATGCCCTACAAGGTCATCTGATGTGACTCCGTGAGACTTGGGCTCTGGGGATATTTAAAAGAACGTGTTCACCAGGGACACGTTCGGTGTCTACCCAATCTGAAGGCCAGTATACAGATTCCACCGTGACTGCTGCGAGTAACAACTGATCACATCGTTTTACGCATGCAGCATCGAGTCGACGTCTCCTGTGCTTACAGGGAACAAAGTGCGTATGTGGCAGTTACTCGTAATAATAAAACCAACATTACGCCTGCCTCATTTGTTCGACCTTTTCTGCCCACGTCCTATTTCATATCCATTACATATAGAAACGTTTTTATACGTCTTTCTTGTATTCGCAGCGTCAGATTGCCCCCTAGCGCCCGGACTTGGAACTAATTTTTTCCAGCGTAAATCAGTTCCGCATTAACGCATTAGAATATCAACGAAGTTTCGCTACCATACAATGATTACAGACTACACTGGGCTTCTGTGAGCAGCTGCACTTCAGTTACAGCCACCCGGTAAAACACCGGTTCTACAGTTTCGATTGGTACTTAATAATAGTTTCAGTAGCTAGAAGCAGAATGACACGCCCTAGGATTTCTATCATTAATGACTTACCGGTGATACGCGCCACGGCTGTAGACATTTCTGGTGTGACTTCGCTCGTGTCTGACATTCGAAAGATGTAGAATTGACTCCTCAAGTTGCTGGTTCGAATATATCGCGTGGTAAAAGCCAATACTTCAGACAAAGCGAGCGCAGTATTTCAGGAACCTAGCTTCGTGATGGCGCTGGTAGAACTTGCGACCGGAGCCGAAAGGGGCTGCACAAGTAAATAATCGTCAGGAAGCGTTATTTAAAGACCTACATCCAAACTCTGATCCGATTCTGTATTTTCGTCCCCTCTGTGGAATAAAACTGTGATATTAACTGTAAGAAGCAAGTCTCGTGTACTGTTTTCAGATGGGCACCGATTTAGCTCGCGGTTATATTTAGAAACGTATTAGAGAAGACATTTCATTTCCTTATAGCAGACACAAACACGCTTACCTTAACTTATCGTAACGTATGTGAATGCCTTCGTATTCAGGCACGTAGAACTGGCACAAGCTAGGGAGAAGCGGATGAGAGGGGGTTACGCGCTGCTGCAATAGAGTTAGCCGCAAATATGGTCAGCTAAAGATCTTTATTTGGTGCTATGAAAGGTAAGGACACGAGAGGCAGTTCCGACGTTGTGCTTAACAGTGGAACCAAGACTTAAGGAAAATCAAGACACGTTCATTGGATTTGTCGACCTAGAAAAAGAGTACGACTACGTAAATTGGTGTGAGATGTTCGAAATTTTCGGAAAAATTGAAGTAAGATACAGGGAAAGATGCGTAACGTGTAATATGTATAAGAACCAAGAAGGGAAGACGACCAAGAACGAAGTGCTCGGGCTAAAAATGGTGTTAGACAGGGATGAAGTTTATCTCCCCTGCCTTTCAATCTGTTCATCGAAGAAGATGGAATTAAATATAAGATCAGGAGATTAAGATTCGCTGATGTTACTGCTGTTCTCAGTGGAAGTGAGGCAGTATTACGCGACCTTTTAAATGGTATGAATAGGCTGATGAGCTCAGAATATGCATTGAGAGAAAGGAAATTGTAATGAGGAAGGTCAAAATGAGATGTTCGATAAGCTTAACATCAAAACTAGAGACCACATAGTAAACGAAATGAAAGAATTCTGCTACCGTGAAAGCAAAGTTACCCATCACGGACGAAGCAAGGAGGATGTAAGTATCAGACAAGCCCAGGCAAGGAAGGCATTCCTCGCCAAAAGGAGTCGAGCAAAGGCCTTAATTCAACCAAGAAATTTCTGAGAAAGAGTGTTAGGGGCTCTGCGTTGTATGACAGGTAATCATAGACTGTGGGAATCCCGGCAAAAAAAAAAGAATCGAAGCGCTTTCAGCTATGGTGCTATAAAAGGATGCTGAAAACTAAGTGGACAGATAAGATAATAAATGAGGAATTCTCCGCAGAATAGGCAAGAAAAGAAATTGTGGAAAACACTGACATGAAAAAATAGGAAGGCAGGAAGATTAAGACATCAACATCCGTCGACAGTGCTATAATTAGAGACGGACTGATAAGAAAAGGGAACAGAACGACAGGACATGTGTTACGACATTAGGAAGTAACTTCGATGGTACTAAACAAACTGTAGAGGATAAAAACTGTAGAGGAAGACACAGGTCGGCATACAACCAAAAAAATAGTTGAGGACGTTGGATGCAGTTGCTAGTCCCATCTGAAACTCTCTGCGTGTGAGGGCGCAACTTCAATCTTTGGTAAGGATCATTCGAAAGCGTTGTGTTAACAGTACCGACAGGAAAAATTTTAGCTGCTAATGACTCACCATGTGCATCGGGAAGGTGATAGAAAATGTGTGTCCGGGCGGTGCAGAGATCAACCTTCTATGGGCTGTATGTATTACGCTTCGCAAAATGGACGCCCTCGAGAGTCAAGAAATGTTCAAACAAACCATTAACTTGCACCATGAACACGGAATGAGTGGTTAGCACTATTAAGATCGAAGTTCAGCTAGGCATTCACTCTTAAAGAAAGCATATAGAATCATATTGGTGTAACGGCGTGATGAGAACTGATGGAATGTGATAGCATGCAACCAAATGGGAAACAGTCTGTCATGGAGCTATCCTTTAAGGCACAGCTGCACATAGTAAGATAATGTTTTATAGGGACGGAAAAAACAAATATCCAGAGGCTGAATTTGTCCAGTGGTTCCAGGTGGTATGAACTGCAGTGACAAAATATTTTTAACATCGGTAGTTTGTTCTGAACGAGTACGATTTTGATACGCACGCCAGGAATCGGGCACAAAGAAATTATTTTGAGCAGCTGTTGGCCAGAAACAGTGTTCATACCTTAGCTGTAGTTCTCTTACTCCCATTTCCACAATATTGCTTGAGGTGACATAAATATTCTCTACTGCCCATGCAAGGTCGGGCGCACGAGAAAGAATCGTAAGGGGAAGGGCACCTCGAACTGCTCACAGCACAACAAATAACTTACCAGCCAATTTTCAATCCAGATTAACAGTCGACATAATTGTATACGAATGCTTTAAGGCATTGGTGTTAGTTGATCTTGGTACCTCTAGTTTCTAGGCTTCCTTTTCATATGCATTTCCTCTTCAAATGCCGATCGGCCGGAATAGGAAAGAATTTTCTTACTGAACGATGGGATAAGTTTGTTTATGTGGTTCCCTGTCCGACAAGGTTGATTAACTACATGGCTCGACACCTGTGTCATTACCACTATCACTTGTTAAGCACGTATCATCAACATTGTACTCCTAATGTACAATGTCCGCACAATCGAGCATGTACGACACAACTAACCCCACCAACTCATCTTGCAGAAACGCAAATATTTCATTTGCCATATTTCTGTTAACTTAAATAACATAATTTATATACGTTGTTTATGAGGCAAGTATTATGAGGAAAATTATATTTTCAGTTAAAAGCCCTTGTTTTTCTGCTACGCCCTGAAAATTGATGTTGATAGTTACAAGGGTTGGCCAGAGAGTATTGCCCCGCATTTTTTGTTCTTCAACAATTCTTTATTGAACATAATGAGAATTACACACACGAAAGAATGGTGTTTTATCTACACACTCTATTTTTCCACGTATCTCCTTCCCGTTCTATGGCATTCCTCAAGAGCTAAACAAGGGCGTGTATGCCCTGTCGGTACCAACCCTGTTCTGGTGGCGGAGCCAGTACTTTGCTATGTGAATCACCTACTCATCGTCCTCAAAATATCTTCCACGAATGGTATCCTTTAATGGCGAATGACAACATCAGTTCGCTGCGGCATGTCGGGTGTGACAGCGCTGCAAAAATCGTGGAGCTCCGCCGAATCGCCTTCTGATCACTTCAGCCTCCGTGCCCAGCGACTAACTGTACTTCTGTCGACAGCAGATGCTCCATAGACTTTGCATTCCCCACAGGTTCTTTCTCTGTGATGAGAAATATAAAGATAGCATTTTGCATGTAACGTACACTACCTACAGACGCCATTTTGAAACCGTCCTGCAGCTATGCTATCTGTCGGAAGTGAGAGAAACTTGGCGCGCTCACGCAGGAGACTTCGAATCATACATAGGTAACGTTTCGCACTCGTAGTATTGTTTCCGGCTGAGAAAAAAAAGTGGTGCATTACTATTTGGACAAGCCTCGTAGATACAACCTGCAGCACAGATTGCTTGACTTCCTCATTTTTGTAAAGAATTTATTATATACCACCATTAGCTTGACGCTCCCTGAGCCCGAACGTTTAGAAACTTTTAGCTTAGTAGCTGAAAAGAATATGTAGCAATGAGCTCAACACGCACTCAATCAAATCTGGTAAAAAATTATCGTGTTTTATATCAAGCTGTTCAATTCAATTACGGATCATTTCTGGGATTTGATCGATCCCTACGGGAACTTGTGTAACACCTGCGTCTGACAGTTGTACCTCACGACTTAATGCAGTGATTAATTTCGTTTTTCATGCAGAAGACAAATTAGGCTCTTCGTCAAAAAAATTTATAATTAATTATCAAAATTCAACACGCTTTTGTAGTTACCTTCACTGTTGATACAAAGCTTCTAATTTATGTGTGCATTTTGGCAGCTCCTGTGTCAGAATCCGTACTTTTTCACAACAAACCATCATTATTGGCACAGCTAGTGTGACAATTTGGTGCACAGTTAATTTAGATACTCGGATATTGCAGAATAAAGCGTTTGACGTTTGGTTGACATGTGGTAATTTGGTTCCAGTAATTTTCGTGCTAGTCATACGAAGAAAATAATTTTTTCCCCGTAAACGAATTGAAGACGAGAATATTGTACTCGCTACAACTGCTGCTACCCCTCGAAAGACCTGTGGGTCATCAGCAGGAACGTCCAAGGCCTCTCTTGCCCTCCCGCTTACGTGGCTCGGAGTCACTCACAAGTCTCCTCCCCTCACCTATGGGACCTGTGAAATGACAACGCATTTATTTTGGGGGACTGTAATAGACAACATGTCCACTCCACGCAGGAGTAATGCTTTGCGTAGTTGATAGTTCATACATTGCTGGCCATTAAAATTGCTACACCAAGAAGAATTGCAGATGATAAACGGGTATTCATTGGACAAATATATTATACTAGAACCGATATGTGATTACATTTTCCCGCAATTTGGATGCATAGATCCTGAGAAATCAGTAACCAGAACAACCACCTCTGGCCGTAATAACGGCCTTTATACGCCTGGGCATTGAATCATACAGAGCTTGGATGGCGTGTACAGGTACAGCTGCCCATGCAGTTTCAACACGATACCACAGTTCATCAAGAGTAGTGACTGGCGTATTGTGACGAGCCACTTGCTCGGTCACCATTGACCAGACGTTTTCAACAGGTGAGAGGTCTGGAGAATATGCTGGCCAGGGCAGAAGTCGAACATTTTCTGTGTCAAGAAAGACCCGTACAGGACCTGCAACATGCGGCCGTGCATTATCCTGCTGAAATGTAGTGTTTCGCAGGGATCGAATGAAGGGTAGAGCCACGGGTCGTAACACATCTGAAATGTAACGTCCACTGTTCAACGTGCCGTCAGTGCGAACAAGAGGTGACCGAGACGTGTAACCAATGGCACCCCATATCATCACGCCGGGTGATACGCCAATGTGGCGATGACGAATACACGCTTGCAACGTGCGTTCACCGCGATGGCGCCAAACATGGATGCGACCATCATGATGCTGTAAACAGAACCTGGATTCATCCGAAAAAAATGACGTATTGCCATTAGTGCACCCAGGTTCGTCATTCAGTACCCCATCGCAGGCGCTCCTGTCAGTGATGCAGCGTCAAGCGTAACCGCAGCAATGGTCTCCATGCTGCTGCAAACGTCGTCGAACTATTCGTGCAGATGTTTGATGTCTTGCAAACGTACCCATCTGTTGACTCAGGGATCGAGACGTGGGTGCACGATCCGTTACAGCCATCCGGATAAGATGCCTGTCATCTCGACTGCTAGTGATACGAGGCCGTTGGGATCCAGCACGGCGTTCCGTATTACCCTCCTGAACCCACCGATTCCGTATTCTGGTAACAGTCATTGGATCTCGACTAACGCGAGCAGCAATGTCGCGATACGATAAACCGCCATCCCGATAGACTACAATCTGACCTTTATCAAAGTCGGAAACGTGATGGTACGCATTTCTTCCCCTTACACGAGGCATCACAAAAACGTTTCACCAGGCAACGGCGTTCAACTGCTGTTTGTGTATGAGAAATCTGTTGGAAACTTTTCTCATGTCAGCACGTTGTAGGTGTCGCCCCTGGCGCCAACCTCGTGTGAATGCTCTGAAAAGCTAATCATTTGCATATCACAGCACCTTCTTCCTGTCGGTTAAATTTCGCCTCTGTAGCACGTCATCTTCGTGGTGTAGCAATTTTAATGGCCAGTAGTGTAATTAACAGACTCTTCTCTCGCACCTAGCATTTACAAGAATGCACCTGAAACTTGAATAACTTGTAACGTGTCAGGCAAATCCAACACCTTCCATGAAAACCCTGACATGATAAGCAAATCCAGTAGTATGTCACATAGCTCCGAATAAATTGTGACATTAAATTAACCAAAGTAATACGAGTAAGGAGTGAGCAAATGAAATACCACAGACTAACACAAGAATGCCTAAATGCATGTCATACCTTCCCACCGTGGGACAGACGCAGTTCCGAGGGGTGAAACAAGAACAGAAGCCGAGAGCAGAACTGTGTTAAGCTGGAAGGTCCTACGATAAGGGACGGACAGACACCCACGTCGCCAGCTAACCGCTAGGACCACACCACCCGCAAGTTTTAGCGTGAGACTTTTTCGCGTCTCTGTTACGTCAGGACCACCGCCCAGCCCATGTTAAAAGATAGAGCCCTCCAGAAGAACAGTATAGATCTTACGATAACGCCAAAAGGACCACACCAGCTGCAAGTTTTAGCGTGAGACTTTTTCGCGTCTCTGTTACGTTGCAAACCTTAAAAACATTGCCCCACCACGAAAAGTATAACGTTTCTTATTGGATAGACATAATTTTTGTAGGCTGCGCTTAAGGTTAACATTGAGACCCTGATTAGTCAGATGAAAACACAGCAGATATTTTTTTTTAAACCAACTTCGGTAAATTGTAGTAAGGAGAAGTTAGAGTAGAAGTCGCTTCTGAGCGAGGTGAGCGGAGCTGTGCTGCCCGCCGCCCTCTGACGAACACCGACAAGGTAATGAATGCACTTGATGCCGCATAACAGTGCATAAAGCTTCACTCAGAACTGCAGAAGTCTCATCTGTTACACCCCCTTTTTGCGTAATACTACTGTCGATCGTCAATTAAAGCTCATGGTGTTCACATTTGTCACTTGATGTAAAAATCTGAAACGCGATGATTTTTCTGTTATACAATTATTGAGAAGCCACATCAGCCACTGTAATTTACGACAAGTTAGATAAGTAATTAAAGATAATTGAGGGTCACTGTAGACCATTTTGATAGTTTTCTCTTTTGTGAAACTTAATTTAAACCTAGATTATAGATGTGATACGGCATAGGTCATCCTTCGATCCATTGTAGAACTTGGAAACCCATTCAGGGAATATTCGTTCACATTTTTGTTGAACGCAGTTGGTTTTTACCATCCTGTATTAAAACATTTCCTTTTATCAATAGTGCAATTTATAAACGATGTTTTGTGAGTAGAATAAACTGCTTTTTCGACGTTATTTTACCAGCTAACTAAAAATGGGAAAGCCTTGAACCCCTTCCACTAAATTTAGTTAGTATTAAGATTCTTTTACAGGGAGTGCAGTGGAGTTGACGCTGAAATCATTAAGTATTTGGTTATATCATCGCTAGTCTCACTCAACTCTTCTGAATTCTACATGTCATGTGTGGTCTGGCGTCTCCTTACCAGCAACAGGTCCCAGGTTCAAACTAGTCAATTCCCTAAAAAACACGCTCAGAGCGTCGTTGCGCGAATGTGGTAGGGAGACACGATATAGAACAAACAGACACCACGCAGAATGTTAGAAAATGGCGACCCTGCCAGGATGGTAAAATACCATGATTGAAGGTCGACCACATGCCTAACTAGGTCAGAAAAATATCCTGTTGAAAAATTTTCGTAATAAAAAAAATTTTTTTTTTGAAAAGTATAAATAGTCGAAAACAGTAGCTGCAGCGATAGATAGTAATAAAGTATTCAATAAAAAGGGCGACATTCTAGCAGGGACAATAGCATAAATAAGTTATGAATTTTAATATTGTTAGAATTAAGTTTTCTCCTCAATGCAAGCGCACAGGTGGCGGATATGTCGTTGACAGGTTGGTTCTGACCCAACAAGTAAGTGAATTGATTGTCAAGTCGTGTTTGCAAAAAGTTTAGAAACGCGTGAGATCGTATGAGTGCATGTTGACTCGAAGTAGGGCGCGTGAATTGCTTTTAAAACAGAAAATAAGGGATTCGGAAAGATTAGCAGTGGCAGATCGAGACCTTGACCGAATTGAGGTAGAGACCCAACATGAAGATGGACAGAGAATAGAGGGCAGTACAACAGACGATGCAGTATCGCGAGAAATAGGACATATAACGCACTATAACGAGGATAATGTACGTCAAGGCATAGAAAACGTAAGTTAGCATACGACAGAGGAGCAGGAAAGTAGAGAGAGACAGTCGATGAGGATTCTAACTTGCGTCTTGAATACGTAGAACCCATAGTACAAGTAATCAGAGCTCTCTCACCACAGAGTACAAGGAATTCGAGCAGAAACTAGTCACCGCACAGTTCAATGCAATCGGTTGCAAACCAACACTTGGGCGAAAACACAGAGCGTAGGACGTAGGAAAAAAACGCAATAGGACCCACCAATCTGGCAGAATTATTGCAATTAATCACGGAAACCATGACAAGACAAAATAAAGAAATTGCGAACCAAATTAAAATTCAGAATGCAGAAATGACGAATCAAAATGCAGAAACCACAAGACAAATGCGTGCGATTAGAGAACAAAACAAAAAAATTCAGTTACACGTAAGTCATATTGAAGACGAGGCAAAAGAATCTCGAGAAGTGATAGGAAACTTAATAACAGGTTACAATCAATTGAGAACAGACACTGACAAGGTACAAGCGGACGTACAAACATTGCGTAATGACATTCAGGACGAGATCAAAACATTACGTAACAACACCCAGGGAGAAGTCAAGAAACTAGAGAAACAGGTAAACGAAATTACTAGACAAGCAGCAGGTACAGCGCGTGAAATTGTTGAAAACAGTGTGTTACACAAACGTATCACAAAAACAGCGCTGAAAAGATATGATAACCGCATAGTCAAAATAGAAGCGCAAACGAAGCGACAATTTCAGAAATTGCGAACAGAGTTGTTGCAAACCATTGAAGAGCGTAGTGAACAGGATCGAACAAGGACAGAGTCTGCAACCATATCCGTATCTGTAACAGCACCCGACAAACAAGCAATTAACGAAGATATTACGCATTTGCGATTCCAATCAGAGGCGGAAAGTAACATACGTGAAATCAGACAGCCTGCACAGCAACAAACACGTTTCGAAATTCTTGATGAACAAACGTCATCACAAACACATGCGGAACCACAAACGTATGTATCAAGACAGTTTGGATCGTGCAATGAAGCAGCAAGGTTAGCCAGACAAGATACCGAACCAATACCTGACAATGGAAAGCCAGGTCGCGAGGAGTACAGTGCAATGCATTCAGCTACTCGTTCACAACCAATGGAAGAAAATTATTGCGTACCACTCCAACGATACTACGCAAGGGTAGGCGAAAGTTACAGTGGACAATATCCAATGGATCTACCACAACCGGAAAGAACGACGGGAGAAATGATCAGAAACAAAAGTGGCGAAGAATCGCGAATTTCATATGGAACTATGACGAAGTACGACAACGATCATTTCCTCACAGTCAGAAAATTTCAACACTTTGGAGAAGGAAACTCATTACATCCACGAACTTTTATTGATCTATTCCGAGTAGGATTACCAGAACACTGTACGCTAGCACACAAATTAGACTTTATATGTGCACTCATGTCAGGAACAGTCGCAGAAACCATGCAGAATGTTGCAGCGACATGCCGATCGTACGAAGATTTCAGAGAGAAGTTTCTCTCACGATATTGGTCCAGCGAAGCACAGAACAGAGTGAAGTACGAATTATTACAGAACCCATATTTGGAAAATTCAGGAGAGAAAAGTCCCGTGAAATTTTTCGAATTAATGGCAAAGAAAATCAATGCTTAGATGTACCATACAGTGACGGAGAGTTGATTAAATTATGCGCGATGAAGCTACCATTGAAATACCAGCAATCATTAGTAGGTCGCGGAGGCAATGACGTCGAAGCATTTAAAGGTATTCTAAGGGAACTAGAGGTCATATTTTCGGAAGATGATGCAAGAAAAAGACGAAGCGCACGTGAAAACGAAAGCAAAAAGTGGTGGAATCCACAAGACACAGTACGAAGAAACAATAATTACGAACCACGTGATAACTTCGCACCAAGAAACGACAATAGATTTCAACAAAGAACCGGTTATGGATTTAGAAGAGAATGTGGCAATAACTATAATTCACCCAGGAACGGCAACAACTATTACAGAGGGAATAACGACAGCCGGAACGGGTACTGGAGAACCAGTAGACCGACAAATTATCAACAAAGAAACCACTATCAACAAGCTGAACAAGAAAAGAGAATACAGGTAGAAGAGGTGGAGGTAAGACCACCAAACCCCGATAAACGTTCGAATTGACAGCTAAGCGCCCATGCCAAGGACAATTGCAGCACCTTGAACACAGAAGTAAAAATTTTATCACGAGAAGAGAAGAAGGAAGAAACAAATCCGCAGGGACCAGATGAAAACGAAGACAAGAAAATAACAATATCGTGTTGGGACGAAATTAATTGGGAGAATACTGACGAGGAAGATGAATTACCAGAGGCATGCACAACGAATGTAGGAGGAAAGGACGAAGTAATGAGTATTGCAGAGCTATTTGAGATGGAAAACAGGGAAAGCGAATTCAATGAGGATAATGCGCAGTCGACAGAAGTTGAAAATAAGTTACGAGTGGGCACACAACCCAACGTATATAATGAAGGAAGTTATGAAACGATAATTAGAGCATTTAGATGCGATTGTGTGGAAGTAGCGACGAAGAAGGAGAAGATAGACGAGGATGAGGAAAAAGTAGAGGATGTTGAAGAAAGCGTAAATGAAGGAAGAAATAGAGAAGAGGAAATAAAAGAGAGAGAAGTAGCAGTCGAAGCTTATCCTACAGAAAGTTCGAATTCACAAGGGAAATTCCTAAAAAGACTCGTGTATGATTCAGTGGAGGATTCGTTGATGCAAGAAGAAGAAGAACAGAACCAACCCTTTCAAATTCAACCAATTGTGAAGGCCATGGTAAAGCATGTCCCAGTCAATATTGTAATTGATAGCGGAAGTGAACTGACTGCGATCTCAGAAAATTTATTCATGCAGTGTAATGCCAATGAGGAATTGCCAGTTCTGAAAACACGTAGGATTAAAGTAAGAGGTCCTATTATAAACAATGCTGCGGAAGTTACGAGACAAACAAGGTTAACTCTTTCGTGTCAAGGTCAAATGATCGAAGCCAACTTCGTGATTATACCTAAACTAACTGTAGATTTGATTATAGGTGCAGATTTTTTAGATGAGAGACGAGCGATAATAGATATGGGGAAAGGTAGCGTAACATTCGGGAATGTCACACTTCTCTTTGAGCAAAAGCTAAAATTAGAAGAAATACCAGTTAGAAACAAACAATTAAGAATGACGCGAGATAAAGAGGATGAAGAATTAGAATGGTATGCACAAAAGGGGGAAACGCCCCAACTCATGTTAGAAGTTCATAAAGAAATCGACGAAAAATTGCAAGAAGTTCGAGGTAGTTCGGAATACAGTAAAAGAGAATTAGAGGGTATTTTACGAGATAAAGCAGAGGTATTTTTACCTAAGACTGGCAGTATGAAGCACTTTCAGTACAAGTTTGAAGTAAAACAGAACAAACCAATTAGAGTGCCACCCTATACAATCCCATTAAGCTACAGCAATAAAGTATCCCAGGAGATATCTAAAATGTTAGATGACGATATTATTGAACCAGCTACCTCCACATATAACAGCCCGCTCCATATTGTACAAAAACGAGATGGGAGCATCAGGTTAGTGCTTGATTCCAGACAGATCAACACAATCATAATCACTGAGACAGATCGCCCAGAAAAATTAGAGGAATTGATACAAAACTTCTACGGTGCTAAGATATTTTCATCAATTGATTTACGGAGTAGTTTCTGGCAAATAGAATTGGCCCCAGAATGTAGAAAATTTACAGCATTTATCGTATTCGGTAGATGTTACCAGTTTAAACGATTGCCATTTGGTTTAAACATATCATCAGCAGCGTTTATTAGGGGATTTAATACTATACTCAGTCCTGTAATTTTACAAAAAATTACTTGTTATGTTGATGATGTGATTATAGCAGAACCCTTTTGGGAACAACGACACATTAAATGAGTTTTTGCAGATCATGAAAGAGCATGGGGTCACAGTAAATATAACAAAATACAATTTTGGAAGGCGAGACGTCAAATTTCTAGGACACATAATTTCCGAGAAAGGGGTAATGCCTGACCCAGAAAAACTAACGGCAATCAAAGAATTCTGTACTCCATATAATAAGAAAACTCTCAGAGGATTTCTAGGTCTCACCGGATTCTATAAAAAATTTATTTGGTTCGACTCTCTCGCAACACCACGCCTATGTGCATTGACTGGAAAAAACACGCCATGGGTATGGGATCAACAAGCCAATGAAGAATTTTTAAAAGTGAAAAACGCACTAACAACAGCACCGATTTTAGCACATCCTGATCTAACACAAAATTTTTGTATGGCCATTGATAGCGCGAAAACAGGTTTAGGAGTTGTTTTATTCCAAGAATACGAACAGGCAGGGCTAAGATCATATAGAACAATTGCATTTGCCAGTCGGGTACTCACAAAAAGCAAGAAAAACTATTCAGTCACGGAGCTGGAAGCATTGACCATTGTATGGGGCTTCCAACGTTTTCGATACTTCCTATTCGGAAGAAAAACAAAAGTATACACTGACCACAAAGCATTAGAATTTCTGTTATCCGCCAAACTAACTCATGGGAGGTTAGCCAGATGGATGTTAATACTACAAGAATTTGACTTCACTATTACACACATAACAGTACTTTTCGAAAACTACATTACGACAGCATTGAAAAACATAGGCAAAGAACAGGACAAGGATCCCGAAATACTAGGAATCAAACACAAGTGGAGAAGTAAGGATTTTCCAGACATTCGACAGCACTATCTCGTAAAAAACAATGTTTTATTTTTTAGACGAAATGTTGCAACGAATGAATGGTTAATTTATATCCCAGATGAACTAATTAATAAGTACATATGGTATACACATTTATGTAATGGCCACTTTGGACAAAAAAAAATGCTTTTTAAAAATAAAATAAACAAGCCAATTTCCTAATATGGAAAGACAAATTAGAACAGTACTAGTCAAATGCAAAAAATGTATGAGGGCTAAACACGTCACTTTCCAAACCAAGCCACCTATGTTTCCAATAATGCCTAAAAGATTAAAACAAATAGCTGCAACAGATTTGATGGGGCCCCTCCCACGCACAAAAAATGGATATATTTTCATATTTGTCGTTTTGGAACTTACTTCTAAATATGTTACCTTGACACCATTAAAATGGGCAACAGGTCTTACTATAAGTAAAGCATTTAGACAAGATTTTTTCAGACAAGTAGGTCGAGTGGAACGAATAATTTCGGATAATGGCCCACAATACAAATAAGTGCAATGGCAGAACACGTTAAAACAACACAAAATAAAGCCCATCTACATATCTAAGTACAAACCTAGCGTAAAACCAGCAGAACGATCTATGAACGACATAGGCACTTCATGCCAATTATATGCAGGCAAAAGACACAACACTTGGGATTTTCAAGAAGTATTAAATGAAATGCCACATAGCACTACACTACTGCCTCCAGTTACTGTACGTAAAAATATTGAACCCCAAACATAACCAGGGAAAATGTTAGATTTCCTATTGTACCACGTAGACAGCACAAACAAGTCATAGCAACAGCACTCTGCAACATCAGAAAGGCAGCCATTAAAAGAAGTGAAAGAGGAGATAGAACAGCAATTAAAAGAACATTCTCAGTAGCCCAGAAAGTATTTGTAAAAACACACCATCTCTCCAGCAAACAGAAACACAAAATACATAAGTTTTACGCTGCATACAAAGGACCTGTTATAATCAGCCGAATTGCTCACGATAATGCTGTGGAACTAATGAACCCAAAAACAGGCAATACCTTAGGACTTCACCATGTGAGCCATATCAAAAAGTTTGAAGATTAATTTTATTACTGGTAAATAATCAGCACAATATTTCAAGATTATGTTGCAGATAAGATCGTCAGGAGAAAGAAGAATGAAGAGAGAGGAAGGTGGGAAAAAGAAAGTAGTTTCAATAAAATCAAAAACAAAAATAACACCAATAGTACCATAGATTAAGATGAAGGGATAAAACGTAGATAGTCTAACAGCATGAAATACTAAAATGCTATACACCACGACACAACACAAAAATAAAAAACGAATTTGAGGATTCTACATCTTGTAGACATTAAGACTCAAAATATCTTAGAATTGTAACATGGAAAGGGCGCCAAAATTTGTAAAGCTTTTAAGAAGGCGTAAAACAATGTAGGTACTAGACATATGTTAGATGATTATAAGTAAAACTTTTTGTAAGAACCATTGTAAAAACTCCAGCAAGGACAAGATGCAATGACCCACAAGTTGCAACGCCAGAAGTATCAAGAAAGAAAAGGACGTAATTAGCAAGACACGATTCCTACAAGGCAGAAGCCTCGAGAGAAGGGAAAGGACAGCGAGACCAACAGAGGGCCCTCGTAGAGTTGGCAATAAATCTGCCCGCTAGGCGAAAACCTGCTGGGACGGAACACGGAGCCGCACAGTGGCAGAGCCCTGCAGAGACGCGACGGGATGCCGAAAGCCGGAAGGATCTCCGAGCGCCCCGAATGAACGGAGCGAGCAAAAAACGGCCCGACGAGAAGACCGCTTGGGCAAGCCACCAGTGGCAAAAAAATATGTGTAAAAGTCACACTACCGCTATTAAACAGCACGCTGATGCACGAAACTGAAGAAAACGTCCACAAAGTATAAATGACATGTCCAAACCATTTATCAAACTGTTACTAAGAGGAGAACTTCAAAGCGACTAGTTATCAATAAATATTTCCATATCTTGCCCAGAGAAGAACCAAGAAGCAAGTAAGAAGCAGAGAAAAAGTAGGAAGAACAGAAGTTGAAGATTCGCAAGATTGAGACCAAGAAAGAAGATGGGTGAAGAATAGACGACATACCTTCCCAAATCCCTATCCTATTATAAATTAGTCGTCTGCAAAGTATTACAACGAAAAACGACCGCTTTCAGCGACACATAACGATGACTTTCACGCATACAAAGCTAGTAAACCACGAGATTCTGCACTCACAGCTCCATTCCATTATGGGACCTCCACAACAGCAACACACACTTACAAAGCCAACAAGGAACGACAAACGAAGCTGTACATCAAATACTTGCCCACATCCATCTCGCTCAAGTCCATCACCTCTGTGCAAAAACATTCGCCAACCTCATGCTTAAACATTCATAGGATTGTGTGAATGTGTGAAATCAAACTGTGTGATGTAGGAATTGTGCAAAAGAAACGTGTAAAAAATTAAATAAGTTGTACATGATATTTAGAAAATGTGTTAGGAATAGATTTTACTTAATTACTACATTTATAAAAAAAATATATTTCTAAGAAAATCGATGTGAAAGACACCTCACTTTCGATAACAAACTTCTTAAAAAGCAAACTTCACACTTAAATAAAGAAAGAAAATAATTAAAAATTAATAATAGCATAAAAATATTCTTCTCTTGTCATTTTTGAGAAGAATGTGGAAGAATATAAAAACATAAATTAGTAATACAAACTAGCATAGAATAGAATAACGTGGCTGAACAGTAGGCAACAAAATGTAGATAACGGAATAATTTTTGACTGACTTAGACAACGATTCAATCATTGCCTAACTTCAGTGTAAAAATTAAGTTCGAAGGGTGGTGATATGTAAGATGTCAGGCAAATCCAACACCTTCCATGAAAACCCTGACATGATAAGCAAATCCAGTAGTATGTCACATAGCTCCGAGTAAATTGTGACATTAAATTAACCAAAGTAATACGAGTAACGAGTGAGCAAATGGAATACCACAGACTAACACAAGAATGCCTAAATGCATGTCATACCTTCCCACCGTGGGACAGACGCAGTTCCGAGGGGAGAAACGAGAACAGATGCCAAGAGCAGAACCATGTTAAGCTGGAAGGCCCTACGATAAGGGACGGACAGACACCTACATCGCCAGCTAACCGCTAGGACCACACCACCCGCAAGTTTTAGCGTGAGACTTTTTCGCGTCTCTGTTACGTCAGGACCACCCCCCCAGCCAATATTAAAATCTACAGCCCTCCAGAAGAACAGTATAGATCTTACGATAACACAAAAAGGGCTACACCACCTGCAAGTTTTAGAGTGAGACTTTTTCGCGTCTCTGTTACGTTAGGACCACCCCCATCCCATGTTAAAAGATAGAGCCCTCCAGAAGAACAGTATAGATCTTACGATAACGCTAAAAGGACCACACCAGCTGCAAGTTTTAGCGTGAGACTTTTTCGCGTCTCTGTTACGTTGCAAACTTTAAAAACATTGCCCCACCACAAAAAGTATAGCGTTTCTCATTGGATAGACAGAATTTTTGTAGGCGGAGCTTAAGGTTAACATTGAGACCCTAATTGGTCAGATGAAAACACAGCAGATAGTTTTTTTTTAAACCAATGTCGGTAAATTGTAGTAAGGAGAAGTTAGAGTAGAAGTCGCTTCTGAGCGAGGTGAGTGGAGCTGTGCTGCCCGCCGCACCCTGACGAACACCGACAAGGTAATGAACGCACGCGATGCCGCATAACAGTGCATAAAGCTTCACTCAGAACTGCAGAAGTCTCATCTGTTACACCCCCTTTTTGCGTAATACTACTGTCGATCGTCAATTAAAGCTCATGGTGTTCACATTTTCCACTTGAAGTAAAAATCTGAAACGCGATGATTTTTCTGTTATACAATTATTGAGAAGCCACATCAGCCACTGTAATTTACGACAAGTTAGATAAGTAATTAAAGATAATTGAGGGTCACTGTAGACCATTTTGAAAGTTTTCTCTTTTGTGAAACTTAATTTAAACCTAGATTATAGATGTGATACGGCATAGGTCATCCTTCGATCCATTGTAGAACTTGGAAACCCATTCAGGGAATATTCGTTCACATTTTTGTTGAACGCAGTTGGTTTTTACCATCCTGTATTAAAACATTTCCTTTTATCAATAGTGCAATTTATAAACGATGTTTTGTGAGTAGAATAAAATTTCCAGTGGTAAACTTAACTGCTTTTTCGACGTTATTTTACCAGCTAACTAAAAATGGGAAAGCCTTGAACCCCTTCCACTAAATTTAGTTAGTATTAAGATTCTTTTACAGGGAGTGCAGTGGAGTTGACGCTGAAATCATTAAGTATTTGGTTATATCATCGCTAGTCTCACTCAACTCTTCTGAATTCTACATGTCATGTGTGGTCTGGCGTGTCCTTACCAGCAACAGGTCCCAGTTTCCAACTAGTCAATTCCCCAAAAAACACGCTCAGAGAGTCGTTGCGAGAAAGTGGTAGGGAGACACGATATAGAACAAACAGACACCACGCAGAATGTTAGAACACGAGGCGTCACAACAACGTTTCACCAGGCAACGCCGGTTAACTGCTTTTTGTGTATGAGAAATCGGTTGGAAACTTTCCTCATGTCAGCATGTTGTAGGTGTCGCCACCGACGCGAACCTTGTGAGAATGCTCTGAAAAGGTAATCATTTGCTTATCACAGCATCTTCTTCCTGTCGGTTAAATTTCTTCGTGGTGTAGCAATTTTAATGGCCAGTAGTGTAATTAACAGACTCTTCTCTCGAAGTACAGCACCTAGCATTTACAAGAATGCATCTGAAACTTGAATAACTGTTTAGCCCTGCTCGATGATGTTGGCTGCAGTTGAGGTCACAATACGGGCAGAGCGCTCTCTTGCTTGGTTCTATATTGACCTACTCTCGGTGGCTCTACTGTACTGAGAGGCAGCGACGTCTCTTCTTCAGCCTCTCCCATTCGCCATTGCGGATTGCAGCAGGACATCGGTAACGTCTGAGGTACTGACGTGCGTTATTTAGCGAGTTCGATGTGCCGCCGCGCTCTTTGGACGACACCGCAGAATCGAACTCGGCCGAATGCAGTTTACTCACGAGCTTGTAGCGTTTACTCCAGAGAGAACACTTGTTCGCTTTTGCACGTTTTTTCGATCGCGTCGGTGTAAAGGGGGAGGGGGTCCACGTTGTCCTGCTGAAGTGTCTGTCCTAACGAAGTTCTGAACAGAGTACACACAGTACGTTTGTAACAGTTGCGAAGTGCGTGCGGCGCTTCCAGTCTGCCCACAGCAGAGCGAAGGTGGCTCCACGCTGTCTGGCGAACAGTGGGGGGCAGGGGGCTACCAGTGTGTGTGTGTGTGTGTGTGTGTGTGTGTGTGTGTGTGTGTTTTCCCCTCGTCTCCGAGGTGGTCTGCTTGTTTCCGTCCTTTCCCCCAAGTCGTAAACTCGCTCGCCCCTCCAGCCCCCGCCCCCCTCCATTTCCAGGCCCCCTCTAGGATGATGTCTGTGGGGATCTTGGCGGCTGGCAGCTCACGCAGCGACTGAGGGGACCCGTGGCCGCTGCTGACAGGCATTGGGCAGCGCCGCCTGCACGCGGCTACTTCTGCTGTACATACAGTAGCGCTCACATCGGACACAGCCGCGACGTCTGGCGCCCCCGCAGCAGCAAGAACCTCACAAACAGGCCGGGCACGAGGTCGACGCAAAGTACTGCAGTCATGCTGCCGTCGCTTTCTGACACAACTGTGTTTAAAATTAACATCGGGGTTTTAAAGCTTTGTAGCATTTATTACATTCAAACTACAGACATAAATAATACATCAAATGTAAGAGTTCTGTGAGCATCATTCATCACACGGCACACACTGAGTCGATAGACGAGTTCTACCAAACCTTGATCAGTGTGTCTGGAGTACGTGTTGCAACGACTGCCTCAGTCTTGTGGATCGGTTGGTTGCGGAAGCACATACACATCAAGCCTTATGAGCCACCAAACTTAAAAATCGAATGGCGTCATATCGTAAGAACGTGGTGGCCATGCGAAACAAGTTCTGTCATTCAGCCCCTTGCGGTAAATCCAGCGTTTAGGTACAACGTCGCTTAAGCGATCGCGTACTGAGTTATGCCAGTGAGCAGCGCACTATCTTGCTGCCAAGTAAAGTTCTGTGGTTCAGCTTCTTCCAACTGAAGAAAGAACCATAGTTCTAGCACGTCCAGATAAGAAGCACAAGTTACAGATGCTTCACCGAAAAACAAAAGGTCCCTAAACTTTCCGCCGGGATATGGCACAAAAAACATTCAATTTAGGGGAGTCAAGTTACAGCTGCCCCGTCTCGTGGGGATTTCCTAACGCCGTGAAGCGCATATTACGTGTGTTCGCATTTCTACTTAGGTGAAATATCGATTCATCAACGGTGACCAAACGATCCAGGAAATTTTCATCGTCATGCTTGCAGGCATCGAACAGAACTCTCTCAGTTGCTGTTTCATTTGATGTATTATTTATGACTGTTGAGTGTAATAAAGGCCACAAAGTCTTCAAATTACGATATTGCTTTTGAAACACCCGATTGTCCGAGCTCAAACGTAACGAGTATCACGAACAGAATGACCTTCTCCGAGCCAACCAACGTGAGTTCCGAAAAAGTCGATCATTACGTCCTGAAATCCACGGATGAAAAAGTCAGATAAATGCAGTACATGCTGGCGTTCGAAAACATTTGACTCGGTACTACACCAACGCTTATTACCGAAAACACGATTACTGCTGGGTATTGAGCGAAATTTGTGACCAGACTGAGGATTTCGTCGTATGAAGTATGTAGCACGTTATTGTGAATGGAGAGTCTTCCAACGGGTGCAGATGTGACTTCAGATGTACCCCAGGGAAGTGCGTCGGGACTCTTGCTGTTCATGTAATGTGTTTCACGTTACAGACAATATTAACAGTAACCTCACACTTTTCCCTACGGTGCACTCATTTATAATGAACCACTGACTGAAAAAATCTGCACAAATAATAACCAGTTCGACGCACAAGTCGCCGAAGTGGCGTCAGATCGAAAGACTTGCACCAGGCGAATGGTCTACTCGACGGGAGGCCCTAGTCACACGACATAATCAGTAAGATCTTAATAACTGATGCAAAGATCGGCAACTGGCTTTAGATGTTCGTAAATGTACAATTGCGCATTCCGCAACCACAAAAAAGTACTATTCTCTGTCTACAATGACAACGAGCCACAGTTGAAATCTGTCAACTCACGCAAATACTTGTATGTAACAAGTTGTAGGGATATGAAAAGAAACGATCACGTAGACTCAGTCGTAAATACAGCAGGTGGCAGAGTTCGGTTTATTGACAGAATACTGGGGAAATACAATCGGTCTTCAAATGACAAACACTCTGCGACCCATCCTAGAATACTGCTGCAGTGCGTGGGACCAGTAACAAATAGGACTAACAGGGGATTTTAAACGTGTACAGAAAAGAGCAGCGCGAATGGTCACGGATTTGTTTGACCCTTGGCGGAACATCGCGGAGATGCTGAAAGAACTGAACTGGTAGACGCTTGGAGATAAACGTAAATCATCCCGCGATAGCCGCCTTTGAAATTTTCAACGGCTCCTTCAATGTCCTTCCGATAGGAATCGAGAGGACAACATATAGGCTAACAAAATTAGAATTCTGTCTTCCAAAAACTAATGGAATTCTGGAAACTGTTTTAATCACTCACCTAAGCCTCTTGTATGACTAATCTGAGTTTGCCCCGATTTCTCAGTGGATGTTCAGCAGCGACCAAAAAATAAATAAAAAAAAAAAATCTGACTTTTCGGTTTGTCTTCAAATTCCTCCGAAAGTAAGGATTTTATCGAAAAAGTTAAGGTTACCAAAATTGAATTCTGCATCGACTGAGCACCAAAACTTTGCTATTGATTAAGTAATTCTTTAGGAAAGCTATGTCAGAAGATAGAAATTTTTCACACTTTTCGAAAAACACTCGTTTCGTCGCTATAAAAGCACAGCATCAGAGTTAACCAATCTGACACAAAATTTTATGGGAGAAAAGTTATAGAGCGTCAAATTGTGAAATCTGAAAGAGGAAATCGAGTTCTGCCTTTAAAGTGTGTAACATCTAAAATCACAACGCGTAACAAGGTCATCCTTACCAATGGTGAAACAATTTTCCGCAGAATCGCATTCTACAAAAAGTCCAACGAACAGCTTCAGTAGTATCTTGAGCACGAGATGCCCCCTTTGCTGTATATATATTTGACTACGTAGATACGCGGAAAAAGACAAAAGGCTGTGTTTTACAAGTCGTTTAATGCCTTTAACGACCCAACGGACTACGGAAAGGCAGAGTTCGTTATAGATGCAGGATTTTTGTTGCGAAGAGTTGTGTGGGAGAGAAAACAACTATTTCCTTGCAGAATTACGGAATACGTTGGTTACATCAAGCGTAAAAATGACAGAAAGGCCACGATTGCGTTTGATAAGTACCCTCATGTGACAAGCGGCAAATGCACGAAATCAGCTGAGCGGTTGCGCAAAGCCACGAAAAGAACTGCGGCAGTTGTCACATTCAATGAAACAATAGCAAAAGATTTGTTTCTATCGAACTAATAAAACAAACAGCGACTCATTTCTTTATTAACGGGACAACTTGTGGGCCATCACTTCAGTATTTACCAAGCAGCTGAGGACGCCGATAACCTGCTGTTCACGTTGGTCAGAAATTTGATTGTTATCGTCGTTGGTGAGGACATCGATCTACAGTCTTAAAAATTATTTGACCGCTGACGTCTGTCACTTGCCACTACAGTGTTGCCACATCGGCTGACCGCTACCGCTCGGTTATAGGGGACACACAGACAAGGCGGGTCGCTGTTGATGCGCTAACGCGGGGCGATGTTGTGCGTAGCTTATCTAATGTAAAACGATCTCTGTGACTGTGATAACCGTATATGTGACGCTGAATCGCGTCCTGTGCAGAAGTGTACGGTAGTGTTTTGTTAGTGCCGTAGGTCTATATGAAGCGTGTGTGTTTGTTGTTTTCGATGTGGGTATCAAGTGTGACAAAATACGAAATGTAAGTGCCGGACCCATGATTCGAGATCTAAACACATCGATAAATAATGCAGGACAAAGAATTCCAGGAGAAGTGTCCAGCTGTGGCAACTTGTCAATGACTTACAGTGTGGGCGTGATGTTGAGCGGTCTGATTGGAGGAAACCAGTTCCTTTTCCGGCGTAAACACAAGCGCCGGCGTGGCATTGAAGAACGAAAGAGCAGAGAAGGCAGTGAGACGACGTCAGCCAATAGCACGACAGGAATGGCCCCTACAAGAAGATCATATAAGCGCCGCTCCTGCCAGCTTCAGGGCACAGTGCTAGACCAGCACTACGAGACCGGCACAGTAGGAGATGGACGCTGGTAGAAACCACGCCTTTGAAGAGAGCACTACGACAGCAGTTATTAGTGATCCATATCCACTGCTTACATGGACATTGCGTATAGGAAAGAATGATTAATTGCATGTCGCCCACCGCTTGCGACACGTCCTTGTACTTCAAAGTTAACTATTGTCAGTCTTCTTTATTGTAATAAAAACCACTAATATGATTTGCTTGAATTGTTGAATAGCTATCTGAGAAAGCAGCATCCTTTAGGCACCCTGTAAGCGACGAACGGGCGGGAACCCACAGCTCCAACACGTGAACTGCCAACTATCAACTAATGCAATCGGAACGCTTCACCACCATTGTCCCACAAAATTTTTCTACTCAAACCAGGCAGACAAGGAGAAATAGTCTACAGCCCCTGCCTCTCAAATTGTCTCAACTACCGAAGCGCAACTGTCTGTTCGTCTGGATGCGACACGACTTTATCGGTTATCGGCAAAGGAAAACAAACTCCTCAAGACATTGGAGATAACCTACAGAAAGCAACAGAGATATTCAGGAGTTCCAGCATTAGTCCTGATGAGACTCATGAGATTGGACACAACTTCACAGCAGCCACGTACTGTGAAGATGAGTGTGCCTCGGTTCTGAATCTTTGAATAATGCATATGAAAGACATCACTCAACCACGTCTCTTAGCTTCCTATAGAAGCATCTGTTTAACAGCATTCCCTTGGGACGTACTTGGAGATGAAAGCTTGGAAAAACAAAGCAATAGATCCACTGCAGTGGGGCTGAAAGGCTAGAAAATTCAACCCACTGCCGTTCCCCACAACTAACGAAGCAGCACCCGCGGAGCTGTTGAGAACAATTAACTGCACATGCGACAGAAGGTGCCGGGGAGGCTGTTCATGAAGGAGAAATGGGCATCTGCAAACCCTGCATAGACCAGTCCTGCACCGAGATTCCAACTGACGTCCCTGTTATCAACATTTATTACTGCGACTTAGATAATGACATTTTGGAAGAAAGTAGCCGAGATCCCAACGAGGATATGAATACGGAAGAAGTGGGAAATTAGAGTTAATGTTACTTGGACCCTCATTCAAAGAAAACTTAACAAATACATATTGTACAAAGCTAAAAATGAATCTTCTACTCTAACAGATTTTTTAAAAATTGTGTTATTTTAATGCAGTCATATGTAACTCAATTTATTGTTACTCAAATTAAGTTTCTTTGTTATAATAAAACAATAATAAACCTAATGTATTTGTTTTCAGTTATATCCTTGTAAATAAGTTTTTTGCCCTTTATATAACATTATTCTCCAAATTCCATACTTTTCAAAACTGTTATCTCGATAAAGTGTATGTTGGGAATTATGTACCAGGCGATAAATAAAAAAGTGAACACTGGAAAAATTTATCGATTGGAAGGTAGAAAGTTTACGTTGGTCATTAATCATGCACTTTACTCATAATTGAATAATGGTGACATTTGCTTACCAGCTAGGTTTACCGTCACGTTTTTGATGTTTTGTAAGCGGAATTTGATGCTCAACGACCTTTGTTCCACAAAATTTTGCGTCAGATTAGGCAGTTCTCAGCTGCTGTACGTTTTATAGCGACTAAACGAGCGTTTTTCGAAATGCGTGAAAAATTACCGTTTCCTCGAGTAGTTTTTGTATAGAATGTAAACAAATTTCTAAGTTTTGGTGCTAAATCGACGCAGAAGATATTGCTCTACATTTTGGTAACCTTACTTTTTCGATTAAACGCTCAGTTTATAAAGAATTTGAAAACGACCGGAAAACGGCTGAAATTTTGATGTTTTTTGTTTCATCACGATTGAAACGCCACTCAGAAATTGGGGCATACATAGATTATTCGAATTAGAGTGCTACTTGGGAGATTAAAACAGGTTCCAAAATTCCACTAATTTTTGCAAGCCAACCCCGTTTTTGGAGTTAACTTTACTGGCCTAGTAAGCCAATTGCAAAACACACACAGGCCTCAAAGCAGTCCTTTCCCCACGATGAATGCGTCAGTGGTGCGGGGAGAAGCGCTAATAACTGGTACAGTGCGGAGTATCCACTGCCATGTACTTCACAGTGTTTTGCAGAGTATAGATGTAGATGTGGAGCCGTCTGGAAATTTGTCCAACCCCATAGCTACCTGCCCTACCTCACTTTTTTTGGGAGCACATTTTATCTGCACTCATTGATCTCTTCTTCAATATTTAGTTATTTTCACCTTCTCTTTCCCCGAAGCGAAATCTGTGCTTTTCTACCGTCACCAGGTTGTGAACTGAGGACTGAAAGTGAACTTGAGTAGACCCGCCTTTCAAAACGATGCCAGTTCACGACAAAATAATCTGCAGTTAGCGTTTAGGCAATACAAATTTCAGAGTTCAGCTTCATATGCGTTACTTTTTTGTTCTAACAGAATTGGCCGTAAGAGAGTTTTCCATGTGTCCTCGCCGAGTACTGTAACTATTTGGCGAATGAAATCTAGCATGAATGGAAGTGAATTTGTCGCACAAATGCAGGTCACTGGGAGTGCAAAAATGTACGTGGGACTTTCGCTCGCCCTACACTCCTCGTTCCTCGCCCTGAATAGAGACGGTTCAAATGATGAGAGTAATTTTCGTCGAATAGTCGCCCTATTTTTGGGCAACTCTCACGAGTCTATGTCGAGGTCGACCACCACTAGATTAACGTACGCTAGCCAGGTCGATCATGGAATTATGGTGCATGTAACAGAAAAAAATATTTCTCGCATTATTATCCTCTCTCAGCTGTATCTCTACCAGGACTGTTAGCTTCCTGGTTCGATCCAAGTCTAACTGGACGCTAGTACGTCGCGGAAGTATATCCGCAAGAGGAGCAACAGTGTGGGAATTAAAGGAGCTTAATACGAAAATTACCCCGAAACGGAAAAGCGTAATTTTTCGGCCCTTTTCTGCTCCTTTACAATGAGGCTTTACGTCCCCTCGACGACGCACGCTCTCCCCTTCTCCTGTCTTTAGTGGAAGTGCACATCTTCAGGCTGACGCTCAGACTCGATGTCCAGCCACTGGATCCTTACAAAAGGAGCAATCCGCTCGGAATATTACCCCCGGACCGGACCCCGGGCGGGAGGTGAGTGTGGTTGCTTACGCTGTGCCAGTGGCCGGCGCTCGAGATCAAAGGCGGCCCGTCACAGAGAGCACTTGTGTCGGCGGCCGGACACAGGGGGGGGGGGGGCCCGCGCTCTGCCTCTCCCCGCTGCCACTTTGCGCCCCACCACTACCACCAACGCCATCACAAGGCCAGCGACACGGAAGTGTCCCCTGGCCACAGAGGCTACGGGCTTTAATAGTCGTGGTTGGGCAGGCCTCGTCCTCGCTACACGGAGATGTAGTCTGCATCTACTGGAGCGCCGGCCTGTTACGTCCACCAGGTACACCGCCGACTGAAGTAATTGTGACCGCCTGATAGCGGACAGAAATGTCCCCAGTTTCACTCAGCACAGAGTCCAGTCGAGACGTAAACGATTCAGTCAGCTGCTGGGAGGTGTACTCTGGCACCTGCAGCCGTACAGTCTGTCAAGTTCCCCGCAGCTGTTTGACGGTACATCGAGAAGATTTCAATTTTCGACCGCGACTACAGAGGTACTTCGAACTCTGGATGATTCCCTCACACTCGTTAATTGATATTACCATCTTTGGAAGAGGTCTTCAGATCGTTAAGATGAGTTGAAAATGGGAAACGTATTAACGGATATTATTTGAATCATCTTTCATTTTTAGATAGTGCCGTTTTGTTTGCTTCGGATCTAGAAGAACTTCAGTAAGGGATAACGTTACCGTACACTGTAGGACCGAAGTCATATAATCAGCTACCGATGGGAAAATAGTAATGATTAACTGTTTACTGAAAACAACAAGCAGACGGACAATTAAAGATATAAACAGCACACGGAAAATCCCAATGAGCCTTAAATGGGAATTGTGTAACTAGTATATATCGCCAGTATTGACATACAAAAGTGAAACATGGACCTTAAATGCTCATAACGTTAAAAAAACTGTGGGTTGCCAGCTGAGAATTGAAAAGATGCATGCAGGGTATCACAAGGAGGGCTCTGAGCACTATGGGACTTAACTTCTAAGGTCATCAGTCCCCTAGGACTTAGAACTAATTAAGC
Source organism: Schistocerca serialis cubense (assembly GCF_023864345.2). Classification (NCBI taxonomy): domain Eukaryota; kingdom Metazoa; phylum Arthropoda; class Insecta; order Orthoptera; family Acrididae; genus Schistocerca; species Schistocerca serialis. Next base: position 443,953,018 of record NC_064646.1, on the reverse strand, counting down.
ATAACTAACCTAAGGACATCACTCACATCCATGCCCGAGGCAGGATTCGAACCTGCGACCGTAGCGGTCGCGCGGTTCCAGACAAGCGCCTAGAGCCGCTCGGCCACACTGGCCTGCCACAAGTAGGGAAGATTGGGGTTTGACGTACCGTCGAGACAACGTCATTAGAGAAGACAGCGTGCGTTTACGCAAACTATTCCCTGTAAGCCTCACCTTTCGCCCTTATTGCTGGAATCTCGGCCTTTTGCACGCTGTGAGGCGACGGACAGAAGCGGCAGGCAAAGTGGACGCCTGAAGTAGTTGTCGCAGCACCAGCCAAGAAGAGAAGCACCGGGTGACGGGAGGAGCACGGTGAACAGGCTTGCCGGCCGAAGTGGCCGTGCGGTTAAAGGCGCAGCAGTCTGGAACCGCAAGACCGCTACGGTCGCAGGTTCGAATCCTGCCTCGGGCATGGATGTTTGCGATGTCCTTAGGTTAGTTAGGTTTAACTAGTTCTAAGTTCTAGGGGACTAATGATCTCTGCAGTTGAGTCCCATAGTGCTCAGAGCCATTTTTTTTGAACAGGCTTCAAAAGGTGGGCATTATTGAGGCAGAGTTTCATATCTGTGTGCCAGGTTCCTATTGGGAGAACATGGCGGTATTCTGTACCGTTGCACTGCAGAAAGATGTATGTATGAATGTTAAAATTTTTGAAAAACTTTTCCCAACAATCATCAAGCCGTAGCAAGGCAGTCTGGAGCATAGTGTCACAACCAGAACGTCAGACAGACAGGAGAGTTGACACCATAACCTCATGGCACACAACTGAAGCCATCGCTTGAGCGAGAGGTATGAATCGCCAATTCAGCAAGATGATCTCATTGTGGATGGAACATAACACCATACTGACAACACCGTTAGGTGCCATAACGAGAACGCCCTTCAGCCTGCTGACAGTGGCCATGGACTGTGTGGCTGGTCCCGGCGGAGGTTCGAGTCCTCCCTCGGGCATGTGTGTGTGTGTTTGTCCTTAGGATAATTTAGGTTAAGTAGTGTGTAAGCTTAGGGACTGATGACCTTAGCAGTTAAGTCCCATAAGATTTCACACACATTTGAACATTTTTTTGCTGACAGTGCAGAAAACCACAAAGTTGAAGAACTGAAAGCCACTATCGGGACTCAGATGTGCGCTAAAGACTGCTGACAAGCCTAGAAAACATCTACATCTACGTGATTGCTCTGCTATTCACAATGAAGTGCCTGGTAGAGGGTTCAATGAACCACCTTCAAGCTGTCTCTCTACCGTTCCACTCTCGAACGGCACGCGGGAAAAACGAGTTCTTAATGTTTTCTGTGCGAGCCCTGATTTCTCTTATTTTATCGTGATGATCATTTCTCCCTGTGTAGGTGGGTGCCAACAGAATGTTTTCGCAATCGGAGGAGAAAACTGGTGATTGAAATTTCATGAGAAGATCCCGTCGCAACGAAAAAGGCCTTTGTTTTAACGATTGACACTCCGATTCACGTATTATGTCTGTGGCACTATCTCCCCTATTTCGTGATAATACTAAACGAGCTTCCCTTCTTAGTACGTTTTCGATGTCACCCGTCAGTCACACCTGATGCGGGTCCCACACCGCACAGAAATACTCCAGAATAGGGCGGACAAGCGTAGTGTAAGCAGTCTCTTTGGTAGACCTGTTGTACCTTCTAATTGTTCTGCCAATGAATCGCAGTCTTTGGTTTGCTCTACCCACAATATTATCTATGTGGATCGTTTCAATTTAGGTTATTTGTAATTGTAATCCTTAAGTATTTAGTTGAGTTTAGAGCCCTCTGATTTGTGTGACTTATTTCGTAATCGAAATTTAGCTGATTTCTTTTAGTACTCATGTGAATAACTCCACACTTTTGTTTATTCAGGGTCAAAATGGTTCAAATTGCTCTGAGCACTATGGGACTCAATTTCTGAGGTCATCAGTCCCCTATAACTTTGTTAGAACTACTTAAACCTAACTAACCTAAGGACACCACACTCATCCAAGCCCGAGGTAGGATTCGAATCTGCGACCGTAGCGGTCGCGCGGTTTCATACTGAAGCGCCTAGAACCGCTCGGCCACTACAGCCGGCATTCAGGGTCAATTGCAACTTTTCGCACCATACAGATATCTTATCTAAATCATTTTGCAAGACCTTTTGATCATCTGATGACTTTACAAGACGGTAAATGATAGCATCATCTGCAAACAATCTAAGACGGCTACTGAGATTGTCTCCTATGTCGTTTATGTAGATCAGGAACAATAGTGGGCCTATAACCCTTCCTTGGGGAACGCCGGATATTACTTCTGTTTTACTCGGGCTTTACTGTTTAACAGGGCCACTTTCGGTCATGCTTGCCAAGACATAAAGTCACTGCCTCCAACACAGTTATAAATATTATGGCTCTGAAGCCTCTTCACCTTCCAGTTGCAGTGAGCCAGCATGGAGGCAGCAGGACTAGTGATGTGCTGTGTACCTTTCGGCAGATGACTGCTACCTTCGAGATTGTAGCCAGCCTGGTCTATGGGACTTAGTCCCTGTGAGCTGCCGAGCTCTTATCCGCTGATGTGAAGACCAGCCACACTGACTGTGCTTGACCCACTGTCACAATGCCGCTGTGGTCACGAAGCGCGCTAGCTGCTGCTGCTGCCCCTGTCTCGCATCTGAGAGCTGACACCAGTGACCGTGGCCATCCTCAGGTTGCGAGGCCGTGCGTCATTGCCGTCCGTGCTGAGCCGCTGGAAGCTGCCTGCGGCACTCCCTACGAGGTAAGCGAGTGTGGCCCGTCAGAAGGGTCGCCGAGAAGTGGGACAACGCCACACAAGCAGCGCCTGAAGCCAGCCGTGTGGCCTGCCCTATGCAACGCCGTTCTGCTGCGCGTCTTGTCCTGATCTCAGCAACAGTCTTTAGAGGTTGCTGAGCGAGCACACTAGTGTGACGCGTCCGCAGCCCTCCCCTGCTGCTGCGAAGACATTTCAATTACAAACAAAGCTAATGAGTGTCTAATCAGTTAATACTGTCTCACAAGCGCCCACAGCACCTGCCAGGCCCTCAGCTCCGCCCTCCACACTTCATATCCTGCATCTGCGAGGTCACAGCTCACCGATCCTTATTTTACAGCCGGCTCGTGTGGCCGAGCGGTTCTAGGCGCTTCAGTCTATAGCCGCGCTATCGCTACGGTCGCAGGATCGAATCCCGCCTCGGGCATGGATGTGCGCGATGTCCTTAGGGTAGTTTGGTTCAAGTAGTTCCAAGTTCTAGGGGACTGGTGACCTCAGATGTTAACTCTCATAGTGCTCAGAACCATTTGAGCCTTATTTTACATCTAGATAACTGGGACCAATTGTGGCAGCAGCGTGTGAAAGGGCTGGCCATTGTATCTAGCGAGAATTAAGTTATTACAGGGTGTAAATTTTAAGTTGACAAACCAGAATAACTCGAAAAATAAGCTTCACACGAAAAAATGTGTAGAATTCAAAGTCGATTCTTTTCGAGGGGGAGATCTGCTGATGCTAAAATTAGCCCGCCACCCCAGCCACCTGGGGGTGGGGCGGGTGGCAACTTTAAAATTTCAAATGGGAACCCCCATTTTTTATTGCAGAATCAGATTCTACGTAAAAGAACTACGTACATTTTGTCTTAAACATTTGTTTTGATTCTTGGTAGTTGGCGCTGTAATTCAAGAAAATCCATCTTCTCATTTCTGCGTGGAAAATGGTTACGGATGAATAAAAAATACTTATTTACTTCGTAAATTTTGATTCGCTAAAACTAAAACTCTCTCTCTGTCCCCATAGGGTGGCTTTTGAGAGGGAGAAATTAGAGTTTTACAAATATTAATGGACGTTTTACAGAGAGAGTTTTACAAATGTTGACCCAATTATTAATGGGTCAACATTTGTAAACATTTGTTGCCGTCTCCTTCTCCTCCTCCTCCCGACCGTACTGCCGGGTCTAGCTTCAGACGTGGCTGATTATATGGGGCACTCCTAGTTCGTTGACAGCTGTGTTTATGAGTCTACACACCCTAACGCCTGTTTTTCCTAAAAGAGTGGTAACACAGTGGTGGCCTTTGTACCCCACAGCACTCAGCGGGCTTAGCTTTCGATCTACACTGTTTGTCTTTTCGGTACATCCTAATATTCTTCTTCTCCATTAGAACAAAGAGGGTTGTCGACCAGTCGCAGGCAAAGATAGTGTTTCTTGACGCGACGGTGACTGAATTTCTCTTGTACAATGATTGCATAAAATTCTATTGACAACGTGTGCTTCATATATCAATGTGTTGTCCGGATCACAGGGTGTTTCCCTCTATAATATTTCCTTTTGTCGTTGCTTTGTCTGCTCCAATCCTCATGCCAACTCATTCACCACGTCGTTTAAGGCGTTGGGCTGGCCGCTGTGGCCGAGCGGCTCTAGGTGCTTCAGTCCGGAACCGCGCTGCTGCTACGGTCGCACGTTCGAATCCTGCCTCGGGCATGGATGCGTGTGATGTCCTTAGGTTAGTTCGGTTTAAGTAGTTCGAAGTTCTAGGGGACTGATGACCTAAGATGTTAAGTCCCACAGTGCTCAGAGCCATTTCCATTTTTTCTGATCTACGAATGCACATCAGTGCCATTAGCATTCTTGGTGCCATCTGTGTATAGTATTTTGGTGTCCGTTATGTGTCCATAAATCTTTTTGCATCACTTGCTGTGAAGTGTTATCATAGGTATAATTCAGACCGTTTACTTTGATTTATGCGAACATCATATGATAACGGTCCTCGTAACACGGTAAAGCTGGAGCGCGCATCACTCTGTGAGAGTTGTTCTATTTCAAAGTGATGTAGAGCGTATGTCGGCGCTTGTTTGTTGAATACAATAGCGTCCGGTAGAATAGTCGATCGCCAGCGTCCGGATATTCTGATAACAAACGATGCCATGAAAAAGATGACGCTGTCAGAGATGTAGTGGTACTTTTAATGTTGTCTCCCATAACAGTATATTTGTTGGCGTCGATTTCACCGACCGACACAGATGCGGAGCGCCTTATACTGTATTTTTGTCCATCTTAAATAGGGTGAACTTCATTGCAGATCCGTAGCAGATGCATGAATAGTTCAGGTAGAGACGAATAAGTGCTCCAGTCTCTGTCTACTCGTATATCACTAATCGGCTGGAACGGTTGTCCTGATACCCAATTCAAGTTGCAGGTTGGCTATCTAACGGCTTCCAGGGGTAATTAAAATTTCACTTTTAGTATTTTGTTAACTACTGACCGAATACAAAAATTTTAAATGGTATCGTAATCTATTTATTAAGGGACATAATCTATGATAGCTTCGCTCACGTCGTGCAAATTAAGCAGACTTCATTCATTCAATGTTTGAGAATAAGAGCACATAGTGACTTCCGACAAACTTTGCTCTTTACTGTAAGCTGATTTACACATGAAAGTACGATTCTTTAAAAAAAATCAGTGGTGGGGCGTTAGTGTTATTATAGAAGGAGTCCGATAAATTCTGGGTATAAGTTAAATCGCACAAACCTAAGGTCTATCATTTCGACTAAATACCTAGGAATCACAATTACGAGCAACTGCTGCGCTTTGTTGGCAGAACACTTAGAAGATGCGACAAATCCACTAAAGAGAAAGCCTACATTACATTTGTCCGTCCTCTGCTGGAACATTGCTCCGCGGTATGGAATCGTTACCAGATAGGATTGACGGAGGACATCGAAAAAGTGCAAAGAAAGGCAGCTCGTTTCGTGTTATCGCGCAATAGGGGTGAGAGTGTCACTGACATGATACGCGAGTTGGGGTGGAAATCACTGATCCAAAGACGGTTTTCTTTGCGGCGAGATCTATTTACGAAATTTCAATCACCAACTTTCTCTTCCGAATGCGAAAATAATTTGTTGACACCCACCTACGTGGGAAATGATCTTCATAATAAAATGATCTTCATAATAAAATAAGAGAAATCAGAGCTCGAACGGAAAGATTTAGGTGTTTCTTTTTCCCACGAGCCATTCCAGAGTGGAATGGTAGAGAAGTAGTATGAAAATGGTGCGATATACCCTCTGCCAGGCACTTAAGTGTGAGTTAAAGAGCAACCATGTAGATATAGATGTACCCTTAAGCCTGCACAAGACGCTTAGTGGGGATGTGGGTAGTCTACTATAACAGACGCAAAACCGTTCAGAGTGCGTGAAGTGTCTTTGACGGCTGTATGCACCTACTGGCCAACGCATACGCCAGGTACAATGTAGTTGGTCGCTCACTCATTCAAACGGTGTGTAATACGGGCTTTCGTCATGGCCTACATAGAAAAGACCGTCCGCCGAGAGCATGGTTTGCGCTTGTTCTCCAGACTAGACTCAGCAGCAACGTGTGTTTTTTGTCGAATAACTGTAACTGGTAACACGTGTCTCGACGCTGCCACACGGAGTTTCAGGTGTTACTATGAGACACTTAAGAATCTGTACAGATTCAAACCCGATACGTTTGCTGAGTCACAATGCAAGGAAACGCAGTTAAGATTACAATACACTTATTGCTCTTTCTGCCACAAGCGCAATACCAGAAGCACATACCAAGTCATTTTAACAGAGTAGCTTCTGGGGAAGAATTCGGAAGGAAACGTAAGCAAGCACGGAAGTACTGTACTGGGAGAATAACGACAGAAGTTGAGTTCTGATTTCACTGCGCGGCTCCGTCTGGCGTTAACAGCACGTGGACACGCCAACATCCCTTCGTTTGCTAGTGTTTCTCTGCACGCAGGTACCTCTTACCGACGTCATTGGCCAGAAAGAGAATCCCGTTTATTTCCTTTATGTTGTTCTTTTTCCGAGCAGCAAACATTTATTTTCGAGTATTTTCAATTATTCAGCCGAGTCCAGATTTTGTAAGACTATCAGTTACAGTTCCTAGCGGTTTATTATTTTTAGTTTGTCATTTAAACGGGAACGGGACTGACGTTAACGGAACAATCTGAATTTTTGACCCAAATATATTTCCGAGTAAATTTATGTAATACTGATCTCAAGTCGAATGTTGTTTAGAATACCAAAGTGTTTTTTACTAAGCAGAAACACTTAAGACGGAAAACTTACAGTTTATGGACAAAAGATGCGAAGTGATACCGGCAGATTAAAACTGTGTGCCGGACCGAGACTCGAACTCGGGACCTTTGCCTTTCGCGGGCAAGTGCTCTACCATCTGAGGTATCCAAGCACGAATGACGCCCCGTCCTCACAGCTTTACTTCCGCCAGTACCTCGTCTCCTACCTTCCAAACTTCACAGAAGCTCTCCTGCGAACCTTGCAGAACTCGCAATCCTCGAAGAAAGGATATTGCGGAGACATGGCTTAGCCACAGTCTGGGGGATGTTTCCAGAATGAGATTTTCACTCTGCAGCGGAGTGTGCGCTTGCAGGAGAGCTTCTGTGGAGTTTGGAAAGTAGGAGACGAGGTACTGGCGGAAGTAATGCTGTGAGTTGCTAGGTTGCAAAAATATGTGATCTGCTAACAAGGTATAAAAAGTTGTGAGTCGTTTTTGGGTAGCTCAGATGGTAGAGCAATTGCCCGCGAAAGGCAAAGGTCCCGAGTTCGAGTTTCGGTCCGGCACACAGTTTTATTCTGCCAGGAAGTTTCATTTCAGCGCACACTCCGCTGCAGAGTGAAAATCTCATTCTGATACCAGTCGAGTTTCTGAGCACACAGTAATGAGACACGGCTGCGTCTTTGACAGTACCGTAGTGGCCAGACGCGTAGCACAGCTGAGGCGAGCAGTGAGCACTCACCGGTCCGAGCTGACGAAGATGACCTGGAAGCGGTGGCCGCGGGCGCGCACCTTGTGGTAGGTCTCCACCAGCTGCGGCGTGAACGCCTTGCACGGCGGGCACTGCAACACACACGTACCGCCGTACCTCATATTAGGGAAGCACAAACCACACACTAACAGACATCAACAGTAGCCGAAAAATTCTCATATATAGCGACAGCCTCCAACATAAACTAATAACTGAAGAAAACTGCAACACACAGAAAGCCATAGTTGCAGGTAAAGAAATAATAAACCAAAACACAGATCTGTGCAACGGAACTCTGTTCTGTGACCTCACAGAACTGTCAGACGACCCATACCCATTAAAAACACCCCTACCCTCTCCCACACACACACACACACTCACAAGGTGGCCGGGAGGAGGGAGCGGAAGACAGACAGACAGAGAGAGAGAGAGAAACAGAGAGAGACCTCTCAAAGTCTACGGTCAAAACAACATCAAAAACTCCCGGCCAAACCATCCTGTTTTCGTATCTTCTAAACAGTGAGACAACGCAAGTTAAAAAGGCAGTTTCATAGTGAAGACACTGTGCAAATTGGTAAAAGTAAGTGAAAACATATTGCATAGACACACAGACACACAGTTTTTCGCATAGAATGAAGTAATAATGTAAACCACACCAGTTTAACATTCCAGGCATAAATTTCGATGCAAATAAGTTTTCTGTATTAAGTTCTCTTCCGTTTCAGAACTGTAAAAGAATAACAGCTACACTGAGCTACACTGCATTCTAGGTTGCAAAAATATATGATCTGGTAACAAGGTATAAGCAGTTGTTTTAGTTTGTGAATACTTTACGTAAATTCTCTATGTATGGTATATAGAGTAAAGAGAAATTTTGCCTGGTATCTGTGTACTAATAATAAAACTGTAAATCGTCAAGTCTGTCTGTCTATTTGAACACTCTAACCTCCAAAAGTACTACACAAATTTTCACGGGATTTTCCCAGGTGGTTTGCGTGTAACTTGGGGCAACATATAGGATTCATTTCATGAAAATCGGGACACAAGAAACAAATATATTGTAAGTTAAAATCTGCTCGACTTAATAGATCGTGTGTTTAATCATCAGGCATAGTACACCAACGAACCAATAAACTGCGCCGTTAGTTTTGTAGTTCACCAAAGTACCAGCACATGGCACTGTTAGTTTTTTGTTTAAAGTCAGTGAAAGATATGTTTTGGAAAGTTTACGTCAGTGACAGAATTAAGAGCCGCGACCCTATGTTTACAAATGCAAACAATTGAATGTACTTGGCTACAATATACGGATTTACTGATTTTGCTCTGTGTGTTAAAACTTAACAGTAGTGCTGAGCTGTGGTGGGAGAGGCGCCACTAGTATCTCTGACATGTGTACGATCAATTTCCTAGTACAGAGGTTTGTCTAGGGGCTTGGGCCGGCTCGGGATATAAGCGAGTACCGACTGCGGGTAGGGGGAACAACGCTTTGAGAACGGAAGGCGGCTGTGCGCGAGTCGGCGAAGACGGGAAGAAAGAACCGTCTGCTCAAAGCGGAGTCAATTAAAAAACAAACGATACCTTTTTTATATATTATACAATGTAGCTCACAAGCCTTTAAACAGGACGGTATTTATAAAATTATAATTATTACCTTCAAAACATAATCTGACGTAATAAATACTTTGTTTACTTGCAGTCGTGGCAGACACTGAATTCCCCGCGGCAGTACTGTGGCGTTAGCAGCTCGTGGTCTTTTGGTTGGCGTTGCTGACTCTCGTTCGTGGAAGAGTTCAATTCCCTGCCGTGTTGGCGTTTTTCTCTGCACGGTACTGCTGTGCGTGTTGACCTCACCATAATTAAATCCTCATCATCGATGGCCAAGCGGATAAGTGGCGTCAAATGATAAACAGACTTCCACCAGTCGGCCGAACACCTCAGAAGGGGACTCCCGCCCAGTGATGCCATAGGCACATTTAATGATACTGCACTAGCGGTTACACACGGTGCATACAAATAAAAATACTAAACGAGTTACTAACACTCTAAAAAACGTGTTTGCAAAGGAGGTAATGAGCGAGACAGTACTGACAACTCCATCACATAACAGTAAATATCTCTGTTGTCGTGGAATTCGCAATGTTCCCTTACTTTCTGAACAGGTCTCCTTAATGAACATTGCGACAAACTTTAATTGTATTTGTTATCTAGGCTCGAACGAGTATAGCTGTATTTCGCGAGCAGTGCGTTACCGTTTGTGCTATCCGATCCCCACGGAGGGCCTTACTGCCCTATTTTGCCACATCTTCCTCTCCACAGCTTCTAAACTCAGCAAAGGTCATCCTCCAGAAATGTTCAACTAGCACCTCACGAAAGTCGGTCACAACTGGCCACAGACTGGAAAAACGAAAGGAGACCCGGTCTCAAGCCTAATCAACGACGAGGTCATTCAAGATGAAACGCAAATTCGGGCTGGGTGCAGGACAGGCAGGGAAATAGGACGTATCGTTTTTGAAGGAACCATTCCGAGATTTAGCTTCAGCGATTTAGTGAAACCACGAAAACATAAATCTGGATGACCGGAAGGAGACCGCTGTCCTCCGGAACGCAAAACCAATGTCCTGTCATTTTCATGGTTTTCAGTCCTTTGACAATGTCTTGTTACACCATTTCACCCAATTTGATTCTTCTCATTAGTTACTCGATCTACCCATTTTATGTTCAGTACAGTTCTGTAACACATTTCAAAATCTTGTATCCTCTTCTTGTCTGAAGTCTTGAAGTCTTTATCGTCCGCACTTAACTTCTACAGACGGCTACACTCCAAACAAATAGCTTCAGAACAGACTTCGTGACACTTGAATTTATATTTGATCTTAACAGATTCGTCTTTTTCAGGAATGCTTTTCTTGCCATTGCCATTCTACAATTTACGTCCTCTCTGCTTCTGTCATCTTCATTTATTTTGCTGCCTAAATAGCAAAACTCTTCTACTACTTATGGTGCATCAATTCCTAATCTAATTCCCTCAGCAGTGCCTGCTATAACTAGACTACATTTCACTAATCTCGTTTCACTTTTGTTGATATTCATCTTACAATCTCTTTTCAAAACACTATGCATTCCGTTTAACTTCCCTTCCGAATTCTTTGCCGTCTCTGACGGAATTATGTTCTCAAAAAATGTAAGATTTTTTATATTTCTTCTCCTAGAATTTCAATTGCATCTGCAATTTCCCGCCGGCCTTCCTTCACAGTTTGCTTAACGTACAGACTGAATAACATCGGGGATAGGATACAAGCCACATTATGACAATCGACTTCCGCTTGCGAGAGCATGTTGTTGAGGTCGTCAGCCTGAAGGCTTGTCTGATGCAACCGTCTACGCCGACTTTATCCTCTGCAAGCCTCGTCATCTGCGCCTAACTACTACAGCCTGCATCCACTTCAACCTGCCCTCACTCTATTGGAGCCTTGGTCTCCCTCTACGATTTTTACCCCCCACACTTCCCTCCACTACCAAGCTGATGACTTGATGTCTCAGGCTTGTCCTATCACTCGCACTCTTCTGCTGTACCCAGCGATTTGGACACCGCTACATACCGTCGGATCACCAGTGGTGGGCAAATTGCTGCGTTTATAGGGAGCCTACATACAGACAGAAAGTGAGCGTAGGTGGAATCGCAAGTGAATGGCTGATCATCTGCGACGCCATTTCTTTATTTTATTTTTAATTTTTTGCCGTTGGTCTCTTTCGAGTCGCATGTTCGCAGTGCTTTCCGCAGGATCACGTGACGCCACTTCCGACTCAGAATAAAGACGTTAGCACGCCTAGTGGAGGATGTGTTGCTCACGTTCGATGCTCAGAGCCTGCGTTCCGGCTTTTGTTTCTAACGCTGACAATTCCTACAGACTTACATTTTGCGATTGTTCTGTGCTGATCGGATTCGCACAACAACAACCCATAATCGACTACTTTCAGACTTGGATTCGAGTATTGCATTCTGTGCAGCCAGAATATTATGCTTAATAAACGCGCTGTGTGCCACTGCCCGAAGTTTCTTTTAAGCCGAACAGTGTTAAAAATTTCTTCTCTTCCCGACTGGATTTATCACACTCTCTTTGGTTTTGCGGCAGCTTATATTTTGTTTCTGTTAAGTGCTTGTCGTCTTGTTTCTCAGGATGACAATATCCTTCTGAGTAGTCGCCAAATGTAGATCCGAATGGGAGACTATTTTGCCTCAGTATACTTGTGAGTATTCGCCGCAGGTAGATCCGAATGGGAGACTATTTTGCCTCCGTAACGCGTTACGCAACAGGATGCCATCATTATTAACTCGTGCAGTAAAGCTGCATGTCTTCGGGAAATGTAACACCTGTGGTGTCCCCTTGCTTTTCGCGGTTCACAGTACCAGCACAGGGCCATGTTGGCTAACGTTTCGCCCATACTGTTGCCCCGGAACTGCAGAAAATCTGCCTCTCTTCCCGAACCACAGGCACAGTATGCGTCGCATGCATCCAGTGAAAGCAGCGCACGGGCTCAGCGAGTAGACCACATGAACAGATGGTTGTCAATAAGGGATTAACACGTAGACAGGCGGGTCAGGGTGGATTAACGACCGTTTTATCTGAAGCACTGGTTAGTCCGTGTGAGGTTTTTAGGCGATTTTCCACCCACATTTAGGCAAATATCGGGCTGGTCTCCGCTCTTCGTCTCGGAAGACACGACGCACGCACAGTTACAATACGATAACGCGCAGAACAAAGGTTAAGCAGATCACAGACAGCTGCCGCAGGCGGCTTTCCTCTCTTAGGTCACCTGACTACTGTGGCGGCAACATTAGGAAAATTCCAAATACTGGAATAAATAACTAGAGAAGCACATGAAATTCGCTAAGAAGAAAAATAAGTGAGTGACAAACAAGCAGCTACAACTTTTCGCACTCAACTTACTCCCCACTGTGATTTTTAAATTCCTCTTTTGCGCTTAATAATCTTTCCCTTCCTTGTAATTTCTCTTCCTAGAACCTAGAGGCCCTCCGTCTCCCACCTTCAACAACTCTTGTCCCAAGGTCAACAGCCACGCAAATTAGTCCGTGCTCCCGAAAAATCTAATGAGAATTCGCTCTAAAGGGAACCTGTCCAAGTGGGATGGAGAGCTTTTCGCTAATTGCTGTCCCATAGCCCTCAGGCTGCGAGTCATTAGATAAGTCATCATAGAGACGAGGTACTTATTCATATCTAGCAAGAGGTGGAAGTGGGGGAGGGGGCCAGGCATTTAAGAAACCAACCCGGCTATCTGCTTCAGGAGAGGCCGAGAGATGCACTTGAGAGTAGGTCAATAATAGGCCCGGATGTCTGGAATAGCAGTTCACTGTATTACTGAAATACATACTGTCTGATGTAGGAACGACAACATTAAGACTGGTAGAAACAGATTTATGTGCAGACATGTGAGCCAGAGTGAAACAGAATTGGTAAGCAAACCGCTGTAAAAAAAAGCAAGCCACTATGAAACAGCCTAGATACTAGTCATAGTATGTGCATTACGTGCGATGTTACCAACTGATGTCTGATTCTTTCACTAGAGGGTGGAGTGCATAATGCAGTCATATTACCTGAAGAGATTTATACGTGGTAACGAAACATTAAGCCGACGATTTTGCTATTACGTTGCATTAATAGTTCTGTAGTTGATGGTATGAGGCTAGATCAGTGGTCGTCAATCTACGGCCCCAATCGAGTATTCGTGCGCCCTGCGGTTCTCTGTCGTACATTATAATAATATGCATTTAGCAAATATCAGGCGAATTCAAAAACATCAGCTACCGTTAAAGAGTTTCTTAAGAGCGTAGTTTTATGCTCAGTAACAAAAAACAAAAATACTTACAGAGAGAGTAATATCGAAAGATGTGCTTCATTTTAACTGGCGTTGGTGAATTCGCCCGTGAGCTAAATAATTTTGGCCGCTTATCTCAGGGGCAGATGATTAAAAAGCGTAGCCACTACGAGATTAGAGGATGTCAGAGGAGGAAAGTTTCCTTGTATGTCTTGTAATGCTGACAACTCACTGGCGTGTGTACCTCGAACGATCAGTTCTTACGGTATAAATTTCAGACGGAAGTAACATGCATTCGTGAACGCGCATTACAGAGAAGGTCATCTTCAAATACGGTATATACTTGTAGATAGAAATATGAAATTAAATTAAGACTGTTGTAATGCAACGCAACGAGTAGAATCAAAATAACACTCAAATCATTTAATAAACATTTGTGATTGTGTCTCATGTTGCATAATGCATTCAAATATAAGCATAGTTACTGACTGCCGACCCCGTCAGGTCACGGGACTGCTGATTCCGAAATCCAAGATGTGACTGAGTACAATTTCTCCCGCTTTCAAATACGGAACCACGTACATCGATGGGTTCCACCGGTCCTCATTGTATTGCGAGGAAGAAAACAACCGTTGTTCTACAAACGCAAACTGCTAGCGGGCGGCAGCTGTTGTTCAATACGTAAACAATCGAAAGACACGGCTTCACGTAGCTTAACGGACGACTAATCTTTGCGTGAGTTGAAGGAAGATTTTGTCGACAATGATACTGAGGCTGACGCAATCGACGATTCGGATGCTGAGCCTGAATTCGTGCAAGAATAACTGTACCAAACTTCAAGTGAGTTTTTCTCATTTTGATTTCGTAGAACGCTCGTTGAAACGTTGCGTTCTTTTTTGGTGTTCCTTCATTTTCTGAATCACGAAACACTTTTTTTTAGAGTAAATGGCTCTGAGCACTATGGGACTTAACAGCTATGGTCATCAGTCCCCTAGAACTTAGAACTACTTAAACCTAACTAACCTAAGGACAGCACACAACACCCAGCCATCACGAAGCAGAGAAAATCCCTGACCCCGCCGGGAATCGAACCCGGGAACCCGGGCGTGGGAAGCGAGAACGCTACCGCACGACCACGAGATGGGGCTTTTTTTTTTTATTTAGAAATAGCAGGTAAACACCAAAGGCTTCAAGATAAGACACTCCAAACCAGTGCAGCGAGCGCAAAATAGCCATGTACAGTAAGTCTTATTAAAAGTGTTTCACACAAGAAAATATACTATGTGTAAGAAATATGTAAGAATTTGTATATATGGTCCAGAAGTAGTAGTTTCAGGCTTTCATACAAGGTTAGCGACACAGTTTAATGTTGGCTAGTGTCTTTAATTTAAAAATTGAAAAAAAAAAAAATGGCCGGCATTCAATCTGAAACAGAACAGTCGATACAAAGTGTTCCAAATGGTGCCGAATATTAACGGTAAGTACCTGCCGACCGCCGGCTAGCTTATCGCACTCTTACTACAGCTGGTCTATTGGGGCTCATCAGATACTAATTAATGCAGGATACCAGTTCATAATAAAATCGGTGCATGAGTGGACCGACTACCGCTCCACCGTGGCAGTATTGGTGACTGCTGCTACTGAAACAGTTTTGATTACTGACAAAACACTCCACAAGTGTGTTGCCACATTTCGCAGAGGTTTAACGTCAGGCTTATACTAACGTTTACACAGAAAGAAGCAAAGGTAAAATTACAGCAAAACAGAGTTAGTTATTGAATAGTGAATCTGAATACTAATTTTTTGCATGTTCCTGAGAGAAAAGAAAAATGACCATAATATAAATATGTTCCTTAGATACAGCCGTATCTTTCCCCAACTTTTGCAATCAATAAGTAACGGTATTATTTCCGGGATGGCGATATCCGTTGAAACAAAATCTTTGTGAGTAGCAGCGATATCATTGCCAGGTGAAACTGGTGGTAAATTGTCGCCACGTTTTGGCAGCCTAACATCACAAGGCGACTCCTTCAGAACTTACTGGGAAGATACCCATTTGCGTTTGTCACAAAAAGCAGTTACATTTTCGGCAGTCAACATTTTTTTCTCGTGGTACGATATTCTAAACGGAACCCAAGGAGAACAGCCAATCTCACTTTTTAACTGAACTTTGAGAAGACAATCCGCGCTTCAGCGATTGGGATAATCTGCCATCAGCAGCAGTTACGGCACCGTGTTGGTTTTTCTGCGTGATGAGGCCTCAATAGAACATGGAAAGCGACTATTTCGAACATAAGTCATTTAGTTCGTTTTTATTACTCGCGAATCTCGATAAGCCCTTGCCGAATTCAAAGATTGTAGCACAATGTGCGATTATCACCATGGCCCAAGGTCAGCCAACCCGTCGCTCAGGTAACGGCAAAGTTTTCCACTGCAGCCGTATCATTTCTTTCCGGCCTGTGTGTGTGTGTGTGTGTGTGTGTGTGTGTGTGTGTCTCGCTCATTTAATTTTCTAATGATTCTTGTTACCTGCAAGTAGCTTTTTATTCAGTTGTTCGAGTAGTGCCTGCCGGATTTGTTCTTCTGTCCACGTTGGATGATTTAACAACTCTTTGCCACCTTTTCTGTGCAGTTGTCGTTCGGTTACTATGATTCATTTGTGTGTACATCTGAAGACCACAGTATATCTGTTTCATACCAGTCCAAGAAAAACTCGTTCCTGACTGGCGTTTGTAACGCTTCCTTCACTCCTTCCTGTCCTATAACGTTATTCGCAGCTCCAAGCATGCCGAATGTGACTGAGCAGAATTATTGTACAAAAATAAATCTGTAGTATTAATTATTCAAGTCTGATGAAAGATTCTTAAATATTTTATTTTATACTTAATGTGCTATAAATCGATGGTGTTCGATGAATGCAGTCGGCTGTGAAAATTAAAGCATTTTTAAACAGCAGCTGATGTGGTGATTTACAAACGCCGTGAAATAAAATAAAAACACTGCCGATTTGGATGGCTGAAGCCCTAATACGCATCCTAGTCATCAATATCTAGCAAGTTTATTTCCTTTACCGCCCAAAATCTAGAAATCCATTTTTCTTCGACAATATTACCCGTAACCGATACGTGAAATCGATGTGCATGTCTAGTTACGTTAGAAAGGGAAAGAGAGCACCTATGACCGGAGTCGTATCTTCTCGCTGTGTCACGCATTATTGTTCTTTTGTTTTTAATTTTTTGGCTTCCGGCAAACGCACATACAGTCATCTACACACATGAAATTTTAATCTACAATTTGTTTCGAAAATGCAGAATGTACAAGTAGTTTAATTCGTGCTCTATGTACCCTGGTACGAAGTTACTGTCAAAGAACAGGTTCCGTCATAAAACAAATTTTACATCCACAGTATTGTGGAACGAGTAAACAAGACGAAAATGTAACACGGGATACACAGAGGTAATATACTGTAAAAAAAATTCTGGTAACACAATGAAAAACTGTAAATCGCCATTGGTACAGATTTGGGATATTCCCAGTTCAGTCCATATTAATGACTATGCATCTAAAATTACAATATACTGTGCTTTTGTATGTGCGCATGCAGGTCTATAAACACCATCTGGAACAGTATGCAATAACCATACTTGGGTATTATAGGTATAGATACAACAGTATTCAAACACATATATATGTAGGAGGAACATAATGACATTCATGTATAAGCTAAGCGTTCAACATCCTGCTAAACTGCCTGTGGGAATATAATCAGTTAATTAGGCTTTTGTCTTCTCCTGGCATTCTATTTACCACGAGCATTAGATTAGCACAGCAAGGAGCAATGTCGCGATGTTGGTACTAGGAACAAACTCGTACAGTATTTAATACGTTGCAGTATCATCGGATGCTAACAAGGTTTGGAGGCTCTTCGGAACTAATGATCAAGCGTCTGAAAATTACTTACAGCACATTGCTGTGATACGTGTTCCCACGACACTGTTGTAATATATGTTTTGGATCTTCTTCCTCTCTGCAAACACATAGAAGGGTGACGCTTCGGTTGAGCCGATAGAAGTATCTGTTGAACGTACAACGACTAAGTTTCAACCGTAAAGCTCATCGATGTTTGTGTTTTATTACAATATCAAAAAAAGTTTTGCATCACCTCGGTTCCGAGAGTTCCGGACCCTTACAGAAAATTAAAATAGAGATCAACATAAACATCATTTCTGCCCTTTTTATTGCTCATGAAAACCACACACTGTATGTTGAACCACCATACAGTCAGATTTTCACAGTTGGTGGTCCAGATTGCTGTACACCCCGGTACCTTTAATTCCTAGTAGCATGTTCTCTTGCATGGATGCATGCCTGTATTCGTGGTGGTATACTATCCACAGGCTCATCAAGGCACTGTTGGTCCAGATTGTCCCTCTCCTCAACGGCGATTCGGCGTAGATCCCTCGGAGTAGCTGGTGGGTCACGTCGTCCATAAACAGCCCTTATTAATATATCCAAGGCATGTTCGACAGGGTTCATGTCTGGAGGACATGCTGGCCACTCGAGTCGAGCGATGTCGCTATCCTGAAGGAAGTCATTCACAAGATGTGCACGATGGGGGCACGAATTGTTGTCCATGAAGACGAATGCCAAGCCAATATGCCGACGATATGGTTGCACTGTCGGTCGGAGGATGGCATTCACGTATCGTACAGCCGTTATGGCGCCTTCCATGAACATCAGAGGCTTACGTCGGCCACGCATAATGCCACACCAAAACAGGAGGGTAACTTCCACTTTGCTGCACTCGCTGGACAGTGTCTAAGGCGTTCAGCCTGACCGGGTTGTCTACAAACACGTCTCCGAGGATTGTCCGGTTGAAGGCATATGCGACACTCATCGGCGAAGAGAACGTGATGCCAATCCTGAGCGGTTCATTCGGCATGTTTTTGGGCCCAACTGTACCGCGATGCATGGTGTCGTGGTTGCAAAGATGGACCTCGCCATGGACGTCGGGAGTGAAGTTGTGCATCATGCAGCCTATTGCGCACAGTTTGAGTCGTACCACGACGTTCTGTGGCTGCACGAAAAACATTGTTCAACATGGTGCCGTTGCTGTCAGGGTTCCTCCGAGCCATAATCCGTTGGTAGCGGTCATCAACTGCAGTAGTAGCCCTTGGGCGGCCTGAGCGAGACATGTCATCGACAGTTCAACTCTCTCTATCTCCTAATGTCCAAATAACATCTCTTTGGTTCACTCCGAGACGCCTGGCCACCTCCCTTGTTGAGAGCCCTCCCTGGCACAAAGTAACAATGCGGACGCCATAGAACCGCAGTATTGACCCTCTAGGCATGGTTGAACTACAGACAACACGAGCCCTGTACCTCCTACCTCATGGAATGACTGGAACTGATCGGCTGTCCGACACACCCCGTCTAATAGGCGCTGCTCATGCATGTCTGTTCACCTCTTTGGGTTTAGTGACATCTCTGAACAGTCAAAGGGACTGTGCCTGTGATACAATGTCCATAATCAACGTCTGTCTGTCTTCAGAAGTCCTGGGAACCGGGGTGATACAAAACTTTTTTTGATGTGTGTATACCGCGGTACTCTTGGAATCGTGGGATGAATTAGTACGTAGTGGCTGCGTTTGATCTGAGATGTCCTTGGCCATTCCTCTTTCCAGTCTGAGGCATTTGCTTTCTGAGTGTGGGTATCATAACTGTGAGAGGGAGTTTATCATATTTAATAGCTCCATGTTGAGACGCCTGCTTTGCTAGGACACTTACTTGTTATGTTCCTAGTATCCCAGCGTGTGTATGAACAGCCCGGTCGTCATAATAGTGGAGTATCCAGCAGCACTAAACGCGTCGCTCACGCACGTGTCATTGTACGGAGACAGGAATTCCATGGGCGTTGCGTTAGTCGCGTCCTGGTTTTCAGGCATTAAATTGGTCCTGGCATCAGTCTGCAGAGTCGACTATCATATGGCCTGTTGTAGTGCAGTATAATAAGGCTTTTGCACATCTTGCTCTTGAATGACTGCATCTCCATATATTGAGCTGCGGTGGATGGAAGTTGCTCATTTATCCAATATCGTCCGCTCACACAGTAGGATGTTAATTTCCGGATTTTCTCACCAAGGGGATCCTATTCGTCGAAAAAGAACAGCAGGAGGAATTTCCTGCAGGGGAATATTCGTCGCAGCTTTAACTGTGGTTTATTCGCTTCACTCACTAATGCATCGGTTGGGGCTGACGTGAACTCCCACTCCTCCTCCACCCTCCCTCCCCACCCTCCAGGAAGGCTTTGTCTTACATAGCGCTAAGTCTTTGGAGCGTTCTGTCTGACACTGCTCCATAGCACATGTGTCCATGGACAAAGTGTAACTTTAGTAGAGGCCGGTATAAAGTCATCGCTGGCCGCTGATCAGAGCCCCACCAAATTCCAGTCGTAACTCTGATGACATTGGATGCTTTCTCACATCTAGTAAAGATATATCGTATGTGACGAGGCCATTTTAGTTTATCGTCGATAGTCATCCCAAGATATTGTGTTGCTTCCGCAACTGTAAAATTATGTTGTCCTAGTTGCATTGTCTGGGGAAGTAGAATGCTGTGGCAACTGAAAATCGTTACAGTAGACTTTCTATCAGAGATTTCGAGGCCACTTTCTGTGCACCATTTGTGCAAACATATGAGAATGGTGTGCATTTTCAGGCGACAGGACTGACGAGTACAGTCTTCAGAATATATGCATACGTCCTCTCAGTATTGTAATGGTTGTATGTTAGTGGCGAAGAGGTCATGAAGCTCTGCAGTATAGATATTGAATACTAAGGAAGCCAAGACTGATCCTGTGGCAGTCCTTTGCTAGTGTAATTCACTGTGCTAGTGTAACTCACTATGCTAGTGAAACTCACTATGCTATTGTAACTCACTATGCGCAAATAACCCCAAATATTTTCATCCAGTATTTCAGAATGAGAACACTTAGCGTCGCCCAAGAAACTTTACACATACAGGTAATTTACCACCTTTTTGAAACGTTTTCTCGTTGATACGTCTCGCAGAATAATGAAAAGAAAAGAAGTTTATCGCTTAATACATTTGGGCGGTTCATGCATTTCAACATAGGACACGGAATTTAATGTACCACTTCTTTACTGCTAGCTGTATTCGCAACACATTATGCAGACATTATCCACATGTACTACCGAATGAACCGGAAAAATTATATTACTGCGCAATGTATAGTTTAGAAGAAGCGTGAAAAAGTATATTTTCTTAAAATGGAGCGCAAATTACACAGGCTAAACACATACAGTGTTTCGTAATGATAGTACTTAGCGACTTTCATGAAGCTTGAAACATAATTTCAAATTTTTCTGAACTTTTTCATTAATTCATCGGTGAAAAATGCGAAACTAATGACACCAAAATAATTGCACTTTTGGACTTCAACTATAAAGATTAACGTGGAACATTTAGCACATTAACTCACTTGTCCCCCTTATGAACCATGGAACTTGCCGTTGGTGGGTAGGCTTGCGTGCCTCAACGATGCAGATGGCCGTACCGTAGGTGCAACCACAACAGAGGGGTATCTGTTGAGAGGCGAGACAAACGTGTGGTTCGTGAAGAAGGGCAGCAGCCTTTTCAGTAGTTGCAGGGGCAACAGTCTGGATGATTGACTGATCTGGCCTTGTAACACAAAGCAAAACGACCTTGCTGTGTTGGTACTGCGACCGGCTGAAAGCAAGGGGAAACTACAGCCTTAATTTTTCCCGAGGGCATGCAGCTTTACTGTATGATTAAATGATGATGGCGTCCTCCTGGGTAAAATATTCCGGAGGTAAAATAGTCCCCCATTCGGATCTCTGGGCAGGGACTACTCAAGAGGACGTCGTTATCAGGAGAAAGAAAGCTGGCGTTCTACGGATCGGAGCGTGGAATGTCAGATCCCGTAATAGGCAGGTAGATTAGAAAATTTAAAAAGGGAAATGGATAGATTAAAGTTAGATATGGCGGGAATTTGTGAAGTTCGGTGGCAGGAGGAACAAGACTTTTGGACAGGTGAATACAGGGTTATAAATATAAAATAAAATAGGGGTAATGCAGGAGTAGGTTTAATAATCAATAAAAAAATAGGAGTGCGGGTAAGCTACTACAAACAGCATAGTGAACGCATTATTGTGGCCAAGATAGACACGAAGCACACGCCTACTACAGTAGTACAAGTTTATATGCCAACTAGCTCTGCAGATGAAGAAGAAATTGAAGAAATGTATGAGGAGATAAAAGAAATTATTCAAACAGTGAAGGCAGACGAAAATTTAATAGTCATGGGTGACTGGAATTCGGTAGTAGGAAAAGGAAGAGAAGGAAACGTAGTAGGTGAATATGGATTGGGGGGAAGAAATGAAAGAGCATGACTTAATCATAGTTAACACTTGGTTCAAGAATCATAAAAGAAGGTTGTATACATGGAAGAACCCTGGAGATACTGACAGGTTTCAGATAGATTATATAATGGTAAGACAGAGATTTAGGAACCAGGTTTTAAATTGTAGGACATTTACAGGGGCAGATGTGGACTCTGACCACAATCTATTGGTTATGAACTGTAGATCAAAGCTGAAGAAACTTCAAAAAGGTGGGAATTTATGGAGATGGGACCTGGATAAACTGACTAAACCAGAGGTTGTAAACAGTTTCAGGGAGAGCATAAGGGAAAAAATGACAGGAATGGAGGAAAGAAATACAGTAGAAGAAGAATGGGTAGCTTTGAGGGATGAAATAGTGAAGGCAGCAGAGGATCAAATAGGTAAAAAGACGAGGGCTAATATAAATCCTTGGGTAACAGAAGAAATATTGAATTTAATTGATGAAAGGAGAAAATATAAAAATGCAGTAAACGAAACAGGCAAAAAGGAATACAAAAGTCTCAAAAATGAGATCGACAGGAAGTGCAAAATGGCTAAGCAGGGATGGCTAGAGGACAAATGTAAGGATGTAGAGGCTTATCTCACTAGGGATAAGATAGATAATGCCTACAGGAAAATTAAAGAGACCTTTGGGGAAAAGAGAACCACTTGTATGAATATCAAGAGCTCAAGTGGAAACCCAGTTCTAAGCAAAGAAGGGAAAGCAGAAAGGTGGAAGGAGTATATAGAGGGTCTATACAAGGGCGATGTTCTTGAGGACAGTATTATGGAAATGGAAGAGGATGTAGATGAAGATGAAATGGGAGATATGATACTGCGTGAAGAGTTTGACAGAGGACTGAAAGACCTGAGTCGAAACAAGGCCCCGGGAGTAGCCAACATTCCATTAGAACTACTGACAGCCTTGGGACAGCCAGTCCTGACAAAACTCTACCATCTGATGAACAAGATGTATGAGACCGACGAAATACCCTCAGACTTCAAGAAGAATATAATAATTCCAATCCCAAAGAAAGCAGGTGTTGACAGATGTCAAAATTACCGAACTATCAGTTTAATAAGCCACAGCTGCAAAATACGAACGCGAATTCTTTACAGACGAATGGAAAAACTGGTAGAAGCGGACCTCGGGGAAGATTAGTTTGGATTCCGTAGAAATATTGCACCACGTGAGGCAATACTGACCTAACGACTTATCTTAGAAGAAAGATTAAGGAAAGGCAAACCTACGTTCCTAGCACTTGTAAACTTAGAGAAAGCTTTTGACAAAGTTGACTGGAATAGTCTCTTTCAAATTCTAAAGATGGCAGGAGTAAAATACAGGGAGCGAAAGGCTATTTGTACAGAATCAGATGGCAGTTATAAGAGTCGAGGGGCATGAAAGGGAAGCAGTGGTTGGGAAGGGAGTGAGACAGAGTTGTAGCCTCTCCCCGATGTTATTCAATCTGTATATTGAGCAAGCTGTGAAGGAAACAAAAGAAAAATTCGGAGTAGGTATTAAAATCCATGGAGAAGAAGTAAAACTTTGAGGTTCGCCGATGACATTGTAATTCTGTCAGAGACGACAAAGGACTTGGAAGAGCAGTTGAACGGAATGGACAGTGTCTTGAAAGGAGGATATAAGATGAACATCAACAGAAGCAAAACGAGGATAATGGAATGTAGTCGAATTAAATCGGGTGATGCTGAGGGAATTAGATTAGGAAATGAGACACTTAAAGTAGTAAAGGAGTTTAGCTATTTGGGGAGCAAAATAACTGATGATGGTCGAAGTAGAGAGGATATAAAATGTAGACTGGCAATGGCAAGGAAAGCGTTTCTGAAGAATAGAAGTTTGTTAACATCGAGTATAGATTTAAGTGTCAGGAAGTCGTTTCTGAAAGTATTTGTATGGAGTGTAGCCATGTATGGAAGTGAAACGTGGACGATGAATAGTTTGGACAAGAAGAGAATAGAAGCTTTCGAAATGTGGTGCTAAGAAGAATGCTGAAGATTAGATGGGTAGATGACATAACTAATGAGGAGGTATTGAATAGAATTGGGGAGAAGAGGAGTTTGTGGCACAACTTGACTAGAAGAAGGGATCGGTTGACAGGATATGTTCTGAGGCATCAAGGGATCACCAATTTAGTACTGGAGGGCAGCGTGGAGGGTAAAAATCATAGAGCGAGACCAAGAGATGAATACACTAAGCAGATTCAGAAGGATGTAGGTTGCAGTAGGTACTGGGAGATGAAGAAGCTTGCACAGGATAGAGTAGCATGGAGAGCTGCATCAAAGCAGTCTCACGACTGAAGACCAGAACAACAACAAACTCACTTGTGAAGTGGTCGGACATCTGAAGCTGTTGGATTCTTTAAAGAATAGGGGGTAGGTGGTTACTGCCGTTATAGAACATGCTAAGTCATTCGCTATTAGTCTCGACGTTTAGTGGTTTGCCTTTAGTGAGTGGCGGCTCACTAACTGTAAAAGAGGAAATAATTTCTTTCTTAAAAAGATTTGTGGAGAAAAACCGAGCGTTGATGAAACTTCGTTCAGTACCAAAAAATTAATGAAAATGATGTTTTATTATACTCGTATAATGTCGGAAATTCGTATCTGCCTTTACTTTTGAAATGTTAAATAACTAAAATAAAACCGCGCGGGGTTGTTCAGAGTTGTCAAATCGGTGTCCCTTTTCATGCGTGGAAATAAGAAAAAGTCGCATGTGCGCGGGGCAGCAGAACCGTGCCATTTTTAGCCAGAAACTATCTAAGAGAGATGGCTGTGTGTACTGGCGTGTTGTCATAGTGGAAGAACCAATATTCTTCCTGCCACAAATCGGTCTTTTTTGGACGAACACTGTTGCGCAATCTTCTTAAAGCTATCAAATAAAAGGTTTGACTGACGGCCGACTTGGGGGAACACACTCCGAATAAGTACGCACTTGGCATCAAAAAAGCAAATCAACATTGTTCTGATGTTTGATTTGACTTAACGACTTTTTTTGGACGAGGTGACGATGACGTCTTCCCTTGCTTAGACTCATCACCAGTAATGACCTTTGACAGAAGATATGGATCAGTTTCAAGCTGTTGTTTCAAACCACGACATGTGTCAACTCGACGTTGCTTTCGATTGTCAGTCAGAACTCGGGGAGTAAACCTGGCAGCAACCGTTTTCATTCCCCATCTTCCGTTAAAATTCGCTGAACCGAACTCTAAGATAACTTTTAATCTCTGACAGTTGATCAATTGTCTGTCGACGGTCTGTGAGGGCAAGCTCTCGAATTCTTTCAATATTTTCGTCGATTCGGACAGTTGATGGACGTCCAGACCGAGATTTGTCATCAATCGACATGTCGCTATTTTTAAATCGAGCAAATGGTTCAAATGGCTCTGAGCACTATGGGACTCAACTGCTGAGGTCATTAGTCCCCTAGAACTTAGAACTAGTTAAACCTAACTAACCTAAGGACATCACAAATATCCATGCCCGAGGCAGGATTCGAACCTGCGACCGTAGCGGTCTTGCGGTTCCAGACTGCAGCGCCTTTAACCGCACGGCCACTTCGGCCGGCTTAAATCGAGCAAACCACTCGTACACGTTGAGTTTTTCCCATAGCGTCATCTTGGTAAGCTGTTTTCTACATTAAAACAGGTTCGGCAACATTTTTGCCAAGTAGAAAACAAAATTTCACAGCTACACTTTGTTCACTTAAACTTGCCATCATAAAAAACGAAACAAGAACAAAACAGCGCTAGCAAAAACCGATCACAGCAGATGAGCAGAACAAGCCAGGTCGACAACACAGGCGGCACTGAACTGGCAATGAGTTGCGCTATAGACATCTAGCGGGAGAAATGCGAATTACTCAAGCTCCGCCCCTGGCAATCTTACTCCGGTTTTTTTGGGTGCCCCCTCGTACAGTGCTATTTTTAACTTATAACTTACTTCGACTTTTTCCTGATTCTATAACAATCGTTGAGCTCTCAATTATTCTTTTTGTTACGTCTCTTGATTCTGGAATTATTAACAGTCAACTGTATCTATATTAAAAAAGTATGTACCAAGGACTGAATCATACCCGAACCATGGAGTTTGTTGTGGTGTGTCGCACATTTAGCCCATAAGACAAATAGCACCCATGTGATAGTTTTACGATCTGTGTTAGCATTAAGGGGTACCATAGACCAGAATTTTCATCGTGCCTGGCGGTAAACACACGGTCGTACAGTTTGTACTCTGTGTTCAACACAGCTTAAAAGTTTAATACTTGAAATTAATGAATGATATTTGGCGTTTTAAATGATTCTATCTTTTACCACTATTTGCGTCGTTTTACCACAAACCTCGCTGCACGGTGACGCAACAGTGGACCCGAGAGGTTACGCGGTCTGCATCGGCGATGCCCACAGCGGTGCGTGGCAGGCGGACACACCGATTCAGGCCGCAGTTACGACCGCCGTGGGATTCAAAGATACGCCTGTTTGGCTCTACCCGTGTACAATAGCGCTCTGTGGGGAGCAATCCTTGCAGTTACAGTGGAACTTCGCTTACCCCAATTTGGTAGGACCATAGGTCATCCGGATAGTCGAAAATCCGGATAATCCGCAAAATCAGAAAAAGTTATACATTAGCTAAATGCCGTAAACATTCATGTTACTATATTCATTTTGACTGAATTTTCTCGTTTTTAGAGACTCGATCTCTTTTACTTGTTAAAAAACATTCAGCAGTCTAAATCGCATAAAATATTACTTTATTTAAGACAACCGGTTTCAACAGACTTTGCTATCATTTTCGGGTCTTAAAAAAAATAGAATTCCCTTTCAAGTAAAAACACGAATTATACATCAGTTTTCATAAATTTTGAGCAGAAGCTGAAAAAAAGTACAGTTTTGTACAGTGAAATGAGCAGCTAAGATCCTTTTGAGGCACGTTATTACGTCGTTTATGTGCAGCACGACCAGACCGTTGCGTTCCAAAGAAAACATTCCCTTGTCCTGCTGCCATGCTGCTTCTGCATGTGCAGGATGTAATCGGATTTAGCGCCGACTTTGGATGGAAGTCATTCCGCGTCTACCTTATTCACCCGATCTTGCGCTCTGACATTTTCACCTTCTCCGCTCTCTATCGAACGACGTTCAGGGAACTTCCTTTTCAGGTGAACATGCGCTCCGAACGTGGCTCGGCGAGCTCTTCGTCTGAAAATCTAGTGATTTCTACAGCCGCGTAATCGAAAAGTTACCCGAGCGTTGGCAGAATGTTGTAGATAGTGAAAGTGAATATTATATTGGTGATTAAAGTCTCTGTTATGTTTATGTGTTGTGTTTATTAATCTTAGGGAGAAACGGTAAGAACTTGAGCTCCAACCCAATAGTGAAGTGTGTATTAAACCACTCGAAGACTGATCTTAAAACTGAATGTTCCAGGTCATGTGTTCTTATTCTGAATGTCACACAATAGGTCGTATTTTAGTATGTATGTGTCACAGTCATTGTTCACGATCTTCTTTTACATGTCCTTTCTTTGTTTCGCAATGACAGGAAATAATTACTCACGTTCAAAACCGCAAATGCATTGGACGCAACCTGTCCTTCAGGACTCAGCAGTCCCATAATTATTCGCCAATGCTGGTGGCAGCGTTGGCACCGGCGTGTGGACAAAGGGTGAAGGACACCGCCACGATCGACTCGGAATCCACACAGGGCGCTGCTGCTGAACAGGTGACAACTGGTCAGAGGTAGGGATCGCGGATATCCCTAAAACAGCCGGTTTTCGGATTTTTTTTTTTTTTTGCCAGTTCTACCCGACTGTTAAGACCACTCAAAATAACCCGTTTCTGAAATAATCGATTTTCGTTACCGACTACCACGCAGGGGCGCCGGGTTCGATTCCCGACAGGGGACTGGGTGTTGTGTGTCCTTCATCATCATTTTCATCATCATTGACTCGCAAGTCGCCGACCTGGTGTCACCTAAAAATGACTTGTAATACAGCGGCCGAACTCTCGCGAATGGGGCCTGTTTTTTTATTCCTATTATTTCCTGTGAAAAACGCAGAATGTGAACAAAGGCTGACGGCAATTTGATTCTCTGTTTCAAGATAAATGAAATCCATACAGTAAATTAAATAGAAAAATTAAAAGAAATGTGTCCGATCACCGTTCGCTGCATTTCTCGAAAAGTGGTAAATGGCTGAACAGTACAAAAGCTGAAACTTCCTGGCAGATTAAAACTGTGCGCCGGACCGAGACTCGAACTCGGGACCTTTGCATTCCGCGGGGAAGTGCTCTGCCAACTGAGGTACCCAAGCGCGACTCCTGCCTCGTCCTCATAGCTTCACTTCTGCCAGTACCTCGTCTCCTACCTTCCAAACTTTACAGAAGCTCTCCTGCGGACCTTGCAGAACTAGCACTCCTGAAAGAAAGGGTATTGCGGAGACATGGCTTAGCCACAATCTTGGGGATGTTTCCAGAATGAGATTTTCACTCTGCAGTGGAGTGTGCGCTGATATGAAACTTCCTGGCAGATTAAAACTGAGTTCGAGTCTCGGTCCGGCACACAGTTTTAATCTGCCAGGGTGAAAATCTCATTCAGGAGTACAAAAACTCAGCCGTAATCTCCTATTGATTCTAATATTTTTAAACTCTGATCAAAAATCATATTGTAAGCGGGGATCATACCATTATGTGAGCATTACGAATAGTGAGAGCTAAAGAGTGAGAACTGAGGTTTAAGCACTGGGTTTCTCGTAATGTGACTGCGTAGGATTCCGCGGCCAGAGTCAGTTGACATAAAAGTCTTGTTAAGTATCGCACCGCGTCATAACGTACAGAAAAATCTATACTGGAGAATCCAACGTTGGTTTCTCCAATTTTTTACATTATGAAACGTCACGATACTTACAAAACCTTTGTCATCTGTTTTCCGTGCTAATTTGTCCATTTTTAAGGGCTACAAGCAGATAAAGGCATTTATGTAGACGCGGGCAGCAGACCATCTACTTTCCATTTTGATTCTATACTATGAATGGGTTGTTTTTAAGTTTTTAATTTCCTTATCTTTTATTATTTCGTAGAAGTCCTCCCCTGGAAGCTGAATGGTCAGCGCGACGGAATGTCATACCTAACGGCCCGGTTTCGATTCCCGGCTGGGTCGGAGATTTTATCCGCTCAGGGACTGGGTGTTGTGTTGTCCTTATCATGATCATTTCATCCCCATCGACACGCAAGTCGCCGACGTGGCGTCAACTCGAAAACCTTGCACCAAGCCAACGGCCTACCCGACGGGATGCCCTAGCCACACGGCATTTCCATTTCATAGAAACTGAAGACAAAAATTTAAACTTCTAAAGCAAAGAAAGCACTATACTTTACTGCTATATCACTTCGTAAAAATATTTCCGTTGTTGCCATTCCGCAATACTACTGATCCCCGGCGACGACAGCGAAAAACTACCGTGTAGACGAGGCGGCCGCAAGCCTTGCAAAACAGCGTAGACACGTACCTCAAGCCACGACACACGGCAACAGCAACATTGTCACGTCAATGCTGTACCAATTCTGATGCCATCTGTTTATTGCTCGTTTCTGTCGCCATTGTTATTACAATGGCACTGATCTGTTTACCCATTTTCTATAATAACACAATATTTCAAACCAATGCTAATTTTGCGAATAAAAATTATGTAAAAAAGGTCAATTTAAAAGCGAAAAGTCCTAGCACTGCTACAATTTCGGTTCTTTTGCGCTATTGTCAGTAAAAATTTTTTATAAAGGCCTCGCCGCCACTGCTGGGGACGCCGAGTTGCCACTGTTGTTAAGGTGTGCCGAGTTTGTGAGTTCTTGAAACGGCTTCTGGTGCAGTACGCCGTTAAGACAATTCCTCCCTACCACTATTACACCGACCCCAGGGTCAGGTAACAGGGTACGAAGGTTCTACAACACTCCAACAAATTAGTATCAACGTGACACAAATGAGTTAAAAAGGTTTACTTATCTTTGGGACTTTTTGAATACTGAAGTCTGCAACACTGCATGTAATACAGGTTGAGCACAAAGTCTTGCCCTGATTATAAAAATTTATAACAGAATAACCGTTTGACACAATAAGTTACATTTGATGCCGTTACATAGCTAAGTGTTACTACTTTTTTCCACTTACCTGGTAGCCCGGAGAATGTCGAGGCGGTACTCCAGTTCCCGCCAAGTGTTTCGTAACATGTGTTCTGTCACAGTACCCACAGCAGCTTGTCTCCAAGCCTTCAGTTCGTCGACGTCAACAACTGGTGTGACGAAGACTCTGTGCTCGATATAGCCCAAGGAAAAAAAAGTCAACGGGGGTAATGTCTGAACAGCGGGGTGGCCAGGGTGTTGGACCGTTCGTTCCAATCCACCGATCCGCACATTACTCCCCTCTCCAGACATTACGCCCCTTGAATTTTTTTTTCTGGGGCTATATCAAGGGCAGAGTCTTCGTCACACCAGCTGTTGACGTCGACGAACTGAAGGCTAGGATACAAGCTGCTGTGGGTACTGTGACAGATCTCACGAAACACCTGGCGGGAACTGGAGTATCGCGTCGACATTCTCCGAGCTACCAAGGGAACACACGTTGAGGTTTACTAACGTAAGTGGTCAAAAAAAAGAAATCTAGTAACACTAACGTATGTAACGGCATCAAATGGAAATTATTATGTCAAACGGCTATTCTGTAATAAATTTTTATAATCATGGCAAGACTGTGCTCACTCTGTATAACACAAAAAACGCCCTCAGTGGTATACTTCACAGTACACAGCAAACGCAATTTACAACTGCCTGTTCACTTCTAAGAGTTCCCTAAAGGACGTTCCCTGTCTAAGTCAGCCCTGGATGGTGAGCTATAACCAGGTGGCGAGAGCTTTCTTCCGACTAGGCTTTTCTCCATTGTCGTCCGGTCACTGGCGGATTGCACTCGTCCAGAAATTGGCCGAGGCGAAGTCTATATCTTCATCCTCAGCGCCGACCGTGGCCGTGTCCATGGCACTGGCACCAGCTCGCATCTTTGCGCCTGTGGTGCTTTTGCCCTGGGGTGTCTTTTTCAGACGACACAGCAAAAACAAATAAAGACACCTGTTGTAACAGAGATTAAACAAATACCGAGAAATACCGGTAATTCAAAACTAAACAATCGTTACCGGTATTAACCGGTCGGTTTTTGCCATTCCTAGCTCAGAGGTAGACTGGGCGATCCGGCGCTTCCACGGCCGGCATCGGACGGCCCCCGGTATCTGGGGCGGCGCTCGGGCTTTCCGCGCTCAATGCTCTACGCAGTCCTTTCTGCCGACTGCCGCGTCGCAAACATGAAACGCTGTGGCGCGGGCTTTTGGAGGGAAGCCGCAAGCCAGGTGCTTGCCGGGTTAAAAGGCTGGGAGAGCGACGTGATTAAAGGCTGTGGGGCGGAGGCAAGGGGCGCGGCAGCCGGGCAGAGTCGCACGGGGGCGTCCGTTCCGCCACCCCCTCTCCACCCCGCCCACTCTCACTGGCACTTTTTATTTCAAGTTCCGCTGCGTCCGCAAGAATCAGCCGATGGCGGCTGGCGGAACTTTTTCGCGCGCTCATTATCGCGGCTCGCAAACGTTTTAATCACGGCTCGGAATTAAGTCTAGAATTGTAATAACCGGCGCTGCGAGTGATTACTCGGGTGAATCGCTGCTTCAGCTCGTTGCGCCGAGGGAAGATTTCTGTAGGTGGAAGGCACACCACGGTACGAATCAGGGTTCCTGCTCGCCAGACATGCAATGACGAAACAGGAAGTCTGCTATGCTTGTCCATACTGATACACTAGCTCCGCTCCAACTTTTTTTTTTTTTTTGCCGATGCGCCTTGGAATTTCTGTAGTCGTGGTCATTCACGTTCGCCTGTCGTGGTGTAGCAGAACATCGCAAGCTGTCACTCCATCTTGGGGAATACAGATGAAAAGGCTACGTAACCGATATGCATGCGACAGCATGCGACAGCATGTTCCAAAACGCCACGCATAAAAACGGGATTTTCGGGTGCTCATACCTTCGGTCTATTGGTGATGAATAGGTAGAGCCAAGTATTTTGGGTAGACTTAGGGATACGGACCATTTCTATACCCAGCAGAAGGATCGTGTTGCTCTAACTATCCTACAGTAGAGGGTGAATGTTACAATACTACACACTACATCCTGGTTAGGCAAATGGAGCATACAGATTGATAATTTTTGGCATTCGATGCGGTCTGCTGCCTTCAGGGTCCTATGGAGACTCCGTTTAGTTTATAGCCGTTTCCTGAGAAAACCCGAAAATCATGGTTTTTGGGTACCAAAACCGAGTCGCTGATTCCAGGACGGCTATGCGAACCAAATGGCTCAAATTTTTACGATATATTCCTAAGATCCCAATCACGAAAAAACTTGAAAATTTTACTGTTATCTTTATTCTTTTCCAGGGTACAATAGGTTCAAAGTTATCCTACTTGCACATGTAAAATACGCATTAAAATCTCGTGTGAGGCGAAAACGTAGTTTATAAAGTGACGTAGCACAGACAAATATGGTATAAAGTATCTCCTTTAGTACCTGGGAACCCCTTGTTGTAATACTGAAGCACCTCAAAATTATTTTGCACGTAAAATCCGGTCAGAGGCGTAAAAATAGTTTTGCGTTTTTTTAATTCAACATAAGTAGCTTAAACTACTTTTTACTGACCAGTACATGCCGTTTCATATTAGTTACATGCCCTGCTGCAGCAGGGATAAGGAGGGAACCAGCAGAAAAATGGTCCTACCGGAGTACAAAAAATGCAAATATCTTTCTGTTTCTTTAAAAGTCTGTGACTGAAAAACAGGGTAATATCTGCCTCATTCTGTCATCCTCGACACCTTCAAAACAGGCTGGCAAAGAGACGGAAAAGTTGTAAGTACTGGAAGATAGTAGACAATGTTTGTGTTATAGAAAGAACGAAGGAGATAATGGCAGTGTAAAAAAGTGGTTCAAATGGCTCTGAGCACTATGCGACTTAACTTCTGAGGTCATCAGTCGCCTAGAACTTAGAACTACTTAAACCTAACTAACCTAAGGACATCACACGCATCTATGCATGAGGCAGGATTCGAACCTGCGACCGAGACAGGGCAGCTGGGAGCGGACGGGTATGAGCGATTTACAGCGGTCGGCGTCAGTGAGTTACAGTCAGGGGAGCTTGTGGAAGTTTCAGGTGTGTTGTACGTCAAAAAAAAGGAGCGAGTATATTCTCATGCCGAAATTTTTGGGAAAACTTTGAAAGATAGTGAGGACGTTAAAATGAGGCAGTTGGTACCACATTTTTCAGCTAGTGTTTTAAATAAACAGGAACATATTCACATTTTCTGTGTTCCAACAGAGACATTTTTCCGTTGGTTAAATTTAATGCAAGTAAAGGCAATTGTTTAGCGTTCGCATATCTAATTTGTATCTTATTGCCACTGCTTGTTGCATCAGTGTTCGTTTTCTTTGTTTCATGTCGAGATCAACGACGAGGCAACACGTGGACGATAAGAGTCTCTGCTGCAGCGACCGGAGAGCCGCCCCGTCCGCTGTGACTCCTGAAGCGACGGCCGCCGACAGCGAGGAGAACCTGCAGGCGACTGTTGCCCAACTCTGGTTTTCATAGCGCATCTTTACAGAATCTAGCTCCCATGTACAAAGCAGTTCGAGCATCTGATTACTTTGCCAAAGAGTTAAAAGTGTTAACTATTCGACGTTAAGCACTGTAACTAAAAGAAAAAAAGAAATCTAATTGTCCTTGACATGGAACTGTAATCATGTAAAGAGTCTGTCCCCTGTCGTCTGAGCCGGCCGCTGTAGGCGAGCGGTTCTAGGCGCTCAGTCCGGAACCGCGCTGCTGCTGCGGTCGCAGGTTCGAATTCTGCCTCGGGCATGTATGTCTGTGGTGTCCTTAGTTTAGCTAGGTTTAAGTACTTCTAAGTGTTGGAGACTGATGACCTCAGATGTTAAGTCCTATAGTACTTAGAGCCATTTGAACCCTTTGAACCTGTCGTCCGCTTTTGAGGATACACACGTTGTCTAATGTTTACGAAGCCAATAAAAGTGTATAGAGCTGGATATTAAATTTACGTGTTACCTGCTTCTCAAGTGATTAACGATGCCTGTGGCTAGGCGAGGAGCCCGGCCACGTGATGCAAGCCATTTTAGTTGACACCACGTGCGACTTGTGCGTCGATGGTGTGAAATCATGAAGAACACAACGCAACTCCCAGCCTTCGAGCCGAGAAAGTCTCCGACCCGGGCCCCTCGCGTGGCATTCCACAAGGCTGACCACTCAGCTACGGAGGCTGAAGTAATGCAGCTTAATTTATTTTCAGAAGACCACTAAACGACAACTGAAAATGGTTCAAATGGCTCTGAGCAATATGGGACTCAACATCTGAGGTCATCAGTCCCCTAGAACGTAGAACTACTTAAACCTAACTAACCTAAGGACATCACACACATCCATGCCCGAAGCAGGATTCGAACCTGCGACCATAGCAGTCTCGCGTTTCCAGACTGAAGTGCCTAGAACCGGTCGGCCAGAGCGGCCGACACGACAGCTGATATGTTGATTATATGTGCATGGTGGTCAGCAACAACATGGAAAGCTTGTAAGGTGTTTTAGGGAAGCTTGCACTCAGAAAAAAAATCGATACGTTGTGCCATTTACGATTTATTTATCACTGAAGTTAGCCAATCAGATCGTTTCGAGCGCAAAATCAAGTACTTGCACGCACTCAAAAGCGGCAATACACAGACGTGTGGGGTCCGTGAGTAACCACTTTTTCAAATGCCCATTACCAGTTAAAATGTGCTAGGTGAGAAAAAGCTAACTTTACTCGGTTTGAGGAAATCAAGTGAACAAGAAGTTTGGCCATACTGCCTCAGGGAGTCTCCTTGAATTTACGTGTATGACCGCCTGATTGGTTAAGCTTCAATGCTAAACAACTCGGAAACGGCGCAACGCATCGAATTTTTTTCGTACGAATTATTGCTCAGCACAATCTCCCCTGCAACATCCTTACAAGCTTTTCGCAATGTTTCTGACTATTTGCATATGGAGGATAATTCGGCTGCCCCCACATATGGGTTTTAACAGCAATGTCTTCAAATACCACGCGCAAGATGGCCGTATTCTTCGCTTGCTGAGCGCAAACTATTAGTCCTACAGACGAAATGAACAACATTTTTTTGTAGTGTGTTTAATGTAGTTAAATATTGCGCTGGGATACTTTTTCGTCAGAGGCCGTAGTTTTCGAATTATTCTAGAAAAACCTAAAAAAGTGACCTTGAAACACTTTTTTCTTGAATAACTCAAGAGCTGTTGCCTCCAGTGAAAACGTTTCCCGGTACAAAATTTAACTCCATTAAATTTCCTACAAGAAGATAATTTTTATTCTCTAGGACTCATAGTTAACGTGTAGCGAGCGAGAGAACGTGAAAATCTCACATGTGATTTTTTCAGGCTTTGCGAGTTGCCTAGAACCCAGAGTTAGGGATAGTTGAATAACGCTGTACATACAGTGATCAGCCAGAACGTTATGACCACTGACTCACTATCAATTCAAACCCGTCCAGGAGATAGCATTGTACCTGGCGAGGAGTGACTGCTAGTCAGTCACATGTACGGTGCATGTACCATCAGTCAGCGCGCTGTCCGAGTGTAGAGTGGGGAAGGCGCGCAATCTCTATAAGTTTGACTGGGGACACACTGTGATGGCCTGGAGGCTCGGCGCCAGCATTTTGGAAACAGAACGACTTGCCGGATGTTAGAGGAGTGCTGCAGTGAGTGTCTTCAACACGTGGCGAAACCAAGGTGAAACCACGTCCAGCCGTCGGAGGGCTGGACGGCCAAACCTCTTCACAGATCTCGGATATCGTAGGCTGGGCACTCTGGTAAACAGAACAGGTGGCGAACTGTGGCGGAACTAACATCAGACTATAATGCTGGGCAGAGTACAAGTGTGTCCTAGCGATGGGCCTCCGCAGCCGACGACCCATGCATGTGCCACGACATCGGCAAATACGACTTAAATGGGCTCGTGAGCATCGGCACTGGACGACGGCGCAGTGGCAGAGCGTTGAAAGGTCGGATGAATCCCGATCCTTCCTCATCATGCCGATGGATGGGCGTGAAATATTTTCTTCATCATGCCGATGGGAGGGCGCGAATCCGTCATCTTCCTGGGGAACAGTTCCTTGACACCTGTAGTGAAGGACGGAGACAACCTGGCGGCGGCTCTGGGGAACATTCACGTAGGCGTCCATGGGTGCAGTGGAGCTCATGCAAGACACTACGAAAGTCAAGGAGTTTCGTATACTGGTTGCAAACTACGTACGCGCCTTCATGACGGCCATGTTTCTCGACGGCAGTGGCATTTTTCAACAAGATAATGCGCCATGTCACAAGACCAAGAGTGTGATGGAGTGGTTCGAGGAACACAGTGACGAGTTCCAGTTGATGTACCCAACTCGCCAGATCTGAACCCTATCGAACACACCTGGGATGTGACTGAACGTGGCGTCGGAGTTCATTGCCCGCTCCCCGCAACTTACAGGAATCAGGCGATTTTTGTGTGCAGACGTAGTGCCAAATCCCTCCAGCGAGCTACCAAGGCCTCATTGTCTCCAGGCCACGACGCGTCTTCACTGTGATCTGTGCCAAAAGTGGGCGTATCGGGTATTAGGTAGGAGATCATAATCTCCTGGCCGATCAGTGTGTACACTGAGGTGTCAAAATTCATGGGATACCCCACAATGTCGTGTTGGAACTCCTTTTGTATGGCGTAGAGCAGCAACTCGACGTGGCATGGATTCAACAAGTTGTTGGAAGCCCCCTGAAGAAGTACTGAGCCACGCTGCCTCAATAGCCGTCCGCAACTGCGAAAGTGTTGCTGGCGCAGGGTTTTGTGTACGAACTGACCTCTCACACTTATGACCCATAAATGTTCGATGAGATTTATGTCGGGTGACCTGGGTGGCCAAGCCATTCACTCGAATTGACAAGAACGTTCTCCAAAGCAATCGCAAACAAATATTGAGTGGAGACATGGCGCATTGTCATGCATAAAAATGCCTTCGTTGTTTGGGGACATAACGTCCATGAATGGCTTCAAATGGTCTCCACGTAGCCGAGTATAACCAGGACTCAGCCTGTTCCATGTGAACACAGCCCACACAGTTATGGAGCAATCACCAGTTTGCACAGTGGCTTGTTAACAACTTGGGACCATGACTTCTATGGGTCTGCACTACGCTCGAACGCTACCATCAGCTGTTACCAACTGAAATCGGCACTCGTCTGACCAAGCCGCGGGTTTCAATTCGTTTAGAGTCCAAACGATATGGCCACGAGCACAGCAGACGCGCTGCAGGCGGAGTCATTCTGTTAGTAGAGGCAGCCGCATCACTCGTCTGCTGCCATAGAACATTAACGCCAAATTTCGCCGCACTATCCTAACGGATAAGTTCGTCGTACGTCCCGCATTGATTTCTGCGGTTATTTCACTGAGTGTTGTTTGTCTGTTAACACTGAGCCGGCCAGAGTGGCCGAGCGGTTCTAGGCCCTAAAGTCTGGAGCCGCGCGACCGCTACGGTCGCAGGTTCGAATCCTGCCTCGGGCATAGATGTGTGTGACGTCATTAAGTTAGTTAGGTTTAAGTACTTCTAAGTTCTAGGGGACTGATGACCTCAGCAGTTAAGTCTCATAGTGCTCAGGGCCATTTGAACCTTTTTTTTTTTTTTTGTTAGCACTGACAACTCTACGCAAACGCCGCTGCTCTCGGTCGTTAATCGAAGGCCGTTGTCCACTGCGTTGTCCGTGGCGAGAGGTAATGCCTCAAATTTGATATCCTCGGTACACTCTTGACCGTGTGGATCGCGGAATATTGAATTTTCTAATGTCCCATGCGTCTAGCTCCGTGTTCGAAGTCTGTAAATTCTGTCCGAAATGTTTCTGCATGAGTCGCCTGAGTACAAATGACAGCTCAATCAATTACCCGTACGTGATACTAGCCCCATCTATATACGAGTGCATATCGCTATCCCATGACTTTTGTCAAATCAGTGTATGGTACTTGATTTATAAAAAAAGGAGGTTCCAGCACTGTGACGTTCCAGGGGATGTTTTTGAAATTTGACTTCTTAAAAAGTTACTTTAACGCTTTCATGAGCATTTTAAAGTCATACAAATAGTGTGAAAATACGAAATTTTCGTACGAGTTTTACCAATATACAGCATTTTCAACTGTTCAGTGTCAGAATTTTCAAGAGAAGATGTCAATGAATTTTTTCTCCATTCAGTTCTCTTTCTAATACAACGGATCTGTAGGTCTGTTAAAGAACCCTTTCACCGTCCTACTTAACAAAGTTGGTGCGGCCTATGCTCTGGTTCAATAAAATCCGAGCGTGTTCGAACTGTACGTCGACACTATTCTAAGCCCGATTTTGTTGCCCTGGCAAGTCATCCTGAGCTTACACTTCAGCAAGATAATTCCCGCCCGCACACGCCGAGGGTTTCTACTGCTTTCCTTCGTGCTTATCGAACAGTATTTTAGCCCGCGAGGCCACCGGATCTCTGGCCAGCTGTAACGTTTGGACCATTACGGGCAGGGCCTTCCAACCAGCTCGGGATTTTGATAAGGTAACGCACCAACTGGACAGAATTTGGCACGATATCTCTTAGGAGGACAGCCATCTAGTCTATCAATCAATGTCCAGCCAAATAAGTGCTTGCATAAGGACAGAGGTGGACCTGCGTATTGTTGACTGGCTCAATTTCTGAAGCTCTTTCTATTGAATAAGTCATTTGATTTTTCTGAAACTGTAATGATTTGTTCGTCACTGCTGGCCGGGATGGCCGAGCGGTTCTAGGCGCTTCAGTCTGAAACCGCGCGACCGCTGCGGTCGCAGGTTCGACTCCTGCCTCGGGCATGGATGTGTCTGATGTCCTTAGGTTAGTTAGGTTTAAGTAGTTCTAAGTTCTAGGGGACTGGTCACCTCAGATGTTAAATCTCATAGTGCTCAGAGCCATTTGAACCATTTTTTGTTTGTCAGTACACATACATCACATCTACCAATTTCCGTCCCACTGGGACAACTCTTTCGTAGTGCGTCGTTTTTCTGTCTTAGAGTGTACTACGTGGGTCGCTCCAAAAGAAATGCACACTATTTTTGTAAAAATACAGTTTTCATTCTGCAAGTGTGAAAGTTTTACAGTGTGTATATACATCCTTCCCACTTCTTTTCAAACTTAGTTCATCCTGTTCCCGTGAGTGGCGGCGTCACAGCATGTCTTCAAGATGACTGCTACACTTGAAGTTCGTCAGAAGCAACGTGCTGTCATAGAATTCCTGTGCTGTGAAAACGAGACAGTGGGAAACAGCCACAAGAGATTGAAAAAGGTTTATGGAGATGCTGATGTCGATCGCAGTACAGTTAGTCGGTGGGCAAGCAGGTTACGTGATGAAAGCGGGCAGGGCAATATTGAGGACTGTCCTCGCAGCGGCAGGCCTCGTACTGCACACACTACAGACAATGTGCAGAGAGTTAACGAATTGGTGACTGCAGACAGAAGCATCACAGTGAACGAATTGTTGGGATAGGGGAAAGAAGTGTTTGCAGAATACTGGAAGTGTTGGCGTTAAAAAAGGTTTGCGCCAGTTGGGTTCCCAGGATGTTGACAGTGGCTCATAAAGAAACAAGAAAAACGGTATGCAGCGAACTTTTGGAGCAGTACGAGAATGGTGGAGATGAATTTCTTGGAAGAATTGTGACAGGTGATGAAACATGGCTCCATCATTTTTCACCAGAGACGAAGAGGCAATCAATGGAGTGGCATCATGCAAATTCACCCAAGAAAAAAAAATTCAAAACCACACCTTCTGCTGGAAAAGTTATGGCTACGGTGTTTTTCGATTTCGAAGGACTCTTGCTTGTGAACATCACGCCAAGTGGAACCATCATAAATTCTGATGCATATGTGACGACACTGAAGAAACTTCAACTCGACTGAGTCGTGTTCGACCACATCGGCAAAAGCAGGATGCTTTGCTGTTGCACGACAATGCACGGCCACATGTCAGTCAAAAAACCATGGAAGCGATCACAAAACTCGGATGGACAACACTGAAACACCTGCCTTACAGTCCTGACCTGGCACCATGTGACTATCATCTCTTTGGGAAACTGAAAGACTCTCTTGGTGTAACAAGGTTTGAAGATGATGACTCCCTTGCGCACGCTGCCAAACGGTGGCTCGAACAGGTTGGTCCAGAATTTTACCGTGTGGGTATACAGGCGCTGGTTCCAAAATGGCGTAAGGCAGTTGAGAGGGATGGAAATTATGCGGAGAAATGAAAATAATGTTCCTAAAGGATATATCTGCACACTGTAAAACTTTCAAACATGTAGAATAAAAGATGGATTTAAAAAAAAGTAGTGTGCATTCCTTTTGGAGATGTTTTTCAACGTACTTCGACAACTGTGCACCTGAAAAGCTTTGATTAAAGTATCACTACAAATCGAAGCATAGCGAAGTAGTTAATGGAAAATCCAGAGGTTCTTTAGGTGAGGTAAGTAATCATATTCTTTTCCTGGTCACAACTGCTCCCGTTCAGGACATTGTCCAAAGCACGACTTTGCCGCAGTAGAATCGCGACTTCCCGGAGATAGCTGGGAGCGCAGACTTCCTGTTTAGGAGCTGCAGACGGGCATATGTGGGCAGTAAAACCGGCGGCGTTGTGCTGTGCTGCGCTGCGCTATCGTAAAACGGCTGGGGACCCTCGCTCAGGCCGGGCTCTTTGATGCCGCGACGAACGCGTCGCGCAGCCTCTGTTATCTGCGGCGTCATGTGCAGCTAGCTGCGTGGGCGGGGCGGGGGGAGTAGGGGGTGGCAAGAGGGGCACTTGCTACTGACCTCCCCCCCCTCCGAGGAATCTCGGGCACCGACTTTTTATTCGTTACAGAATCCTCATACACTTCTACACTAGTGGCCATTAAAATTGCTACACCAAGAAGAAATGCAGATGATAAACGAGTATTCATTGGACAAATATATTATACTAGAACTGACACGTGATTACATTTTCACTAAATTTGGGTGCATAGATCCTGACAAATCAGTACCCAGAACAACCACCTCTGGCCGTAATAACGGCCTTGATACGCCTGGGCATTGAGTCAAACAGAGCTTGGATGGCGTGTACAGGTACAGTTGCCCATGTAGCTTCAACACTATACCACAGTCCATCAAGAGTAGTGACTGGCGTATTCTGACGAGCCAGTTGCTCGGGCACGTTTGACGAGACATTTCAATTGGTGAGAGATCTGAAGAATGTGCTGGCCAGGGCAGAAGTCAAACATTTTCTGTATCCAAGAAGGCCCGATCAGGACCTGCAACATGCGGTCGTGCATTATCCTGCTGAAATGTAGGGTTTCGCAGGGATCGAATGAAGGGTAGAGCCACGGGTCGTAACACATCTGAAATGTAACGTCCACTGTTCAGTGTGCCGTCAATGCGTACAAGAGGTGACCGAGACGTGTAACCAATGGCACCCCATTCATCACGCCGGGTGATACGCCAGTATGGCGATGACAAATACACGCTTCCAATGTGCGTTCACCGCGATATCGCCAAACATGGATGCGACCGTCATGATGCTGTAAACAAAACCTGGATTCATCCGAAACAATGACGTTTTGCCATTCGTGCACCCAGGTTCGTCGTTGAGTACACCATCGCAGGCGTTCCTGCCTGTGATGCAGCGTCAAGGTTGACCGCAGCCATGGTCTCCGAGCTGATAATCCATGCTGCTGCAAACGTCGTCGAACTGTTTGTGCAGATGGTTGTTGTCTTGCAAACGTCCCCATCTGTTGACTCAGGGATCGAGACGTGGCTGCACGATCCGTTACAGCTATGCGGATAAGATGCCTGTCATCTCGACTGCTAGTGATACGAGGCCGTTGGGATCCAGCACGGCGTTCCGTATTACCCTCCTGAAGCCACCGATTCCATATTCTGCTAACAGTCATTGGATCTCGACCAACGCGAGCAGCAATGTCACGGTACGATAAACCGCAATCGCGATAGGCTACAATCCGACCTTTATCAAAGTCGGAAACGTGATGGTACCCATTTCTCCTCCTTACACGAGGTATCACAACAACGTTTCACCACGCAACGCCGGTCGAATGCTGTCTGTGTATGAGAAATCGGCTGGAAACTTTCCTCAGGTCAGCACGTTGTAGGTGTCGCCACCGGCGCCAACCTTGTGTGAATCGTCTGAAAAGCTAATCATTTGAATATCACACCATCTTCTTCCTGTTAGTTAAATTTCGCGTCTGTAGCACGTCATATTCGTGGTGTAGCAATTTTAATGGCCAGTAGTGTAGATGTGAGTGTGGTTAATCACCAGTTCTCTGTGATAAAATAAGGTTTTTGTTCCACTAATAATATTTGATTCTTGAGGCACCATACGTCTTCAAACGAGCCAACTCAATTATATCTAAAATGGAAATTTTAGAGTGTTTTACTCCGCCTCCTCCTGTGTTCGCGACTCTTGGAGAAATCACAACATTCTCCAAATCTGGTGCATAGCCACGCACACTTCTGTTCGTGCAACGTTCCTTTTCACCTGAGGCGGGAGAGGTGGTGTAACAAGATCACATGCGCCCAGGTGCCACCCGTTGACGGCCTCCTCTACTCTGAATGAGCCACACAGTTACTCATCAAGAACATGGTCCAACCCCGTTGCACATACGACAGCTTATCTGTGGACGTTATGATAACTGTGAGGATAAGTTCTTACTCACCACTGACGAGGGGCGTTCAGTAAGTCATGCAACACTTTTTTTCTGAAAGTGGGTTGGTTTTATTCACGATTCCAATACACAATATCATTCTCCACTCCCTTGGCTACGAAACCCTATTTTTCAACATAATCTCCGTTCATTGCGACGGCCATACGGCAACTTACTGGGAGGTCCTGCATGCGACCATGCTACCACTCTACTGGTCGACAGTGGAATTAACGTCCGGCAGCAGCAATAACCTCTCCATGGTCCACGTACTTCTTCCCGTGCAGTGCATACTTATTGAGCCAAACAGATGGAAGTCACACTCCAAGTGCTGAACCCATGTTTCATCACTTGTGACAATGTTCGACAAACAAAATGTCACGATTAGCCTCGTAACGCGCAAGCGATTCCGTGGAGATGGTCCTTCGTTGCTCTTTACGGTCTGTTGTTAGGC
Source organism: Schistocerca serialis cubense (assembly GCF_023864345.2). Lineage (NCBI taxonomy): Eukaryota > Metazoa > Arthropoda > Insecta > Orthoptera > Acrididae > Schistocerca > Schistocerca serialis. The sequence continues at coordinate 443,909,648 of NC_064646.1, read as the reverse complement.
GGCGAGGAATTCAGCGGTCACGCATCTTTGAGTACCCCAACTGGTGGACGCGTTTGCCAGCACTACCAGTAGATACTTCCACTTGTGCAGCAAGGTGTTTGATAGCGATCCGTCGATCACCTCGAATGAGTGTGTCCGCACATTCCAACATTGCGGGAGTCACAGCTGTGTGCGGCCGGCCGCTACTCGGGTGATCGCACAGATTTGCCCCACTTTATTGCGATGGCGACAGACGCCACGCCCAACGACTCACCGTGCTTTCGTACACTGACTAGTCTCCGTACACACTCTGCAAGTGCCTATGATTATTTGCGATGCTTTAGTTTTATGCCGAAGATAACTCAGTGACGGCTCTCTGGTTGGAACACACTTCTACCACAGATGCCATTTTGAAGGCTACATATAGAGCTACTACCCCCCACTGGAACGTAATGAAACTACAGGACCTATGATGCGGGAATACTCCACGATTCGCACAAAAATTTCAGCATTTTTTTTAACCGCAAATGGCAGACGAAAAAATGTGTTGCATTACTTATTCACCGCTCCTCATACCAGGGAAATTTTTTCTAATGCTTGGTACCTGTCGCCTTGTGCACCACTACCTTACTACCATGTACTTGAGATGGAAAGGGAAGTTTTACAAACAGGTGCAACAGAGGGAAGGGAGACAAGAAAATCAGCGTTTAACGTGTCGTCGACGGCGAGGTCATTAGTGTCGCGGACGGATGGAGATGGCAACTGTTCGACTCTTTTCCGAAAGATTCAGCCCGGGAACAGCCGGCTGGTGTGGCTGAGCGGTTCTAGGCGCTACAGTCTGGAACCGCGAGACTGCTACCGTCGCAGGTTCGAATCCTGCCTCGGGCATGGATGTGTGTGATGTCCTTAGGTTTAAGTAGTTCCATGTTCTAGGGGACTGATGACCTCAGATGTTAAGTCCCATAGTGCTCAGAACCATTTGAACCATCCCGGCAACTCTCCTCGCTCGGTACGAACGCATGGATGACGCGGCTACGGGGATCCCCAATCTCATCAGTTGCTGCACACACTTTTTCGGACCCATTCCTAGAACCAGCGCTAGAGTCTCCACCGCGGCACGTTTGGCATTAGTAAATAAACGTTTATCTGGCTACATGAAAAGTAGGAACTACATCATTGTTCACATAAGAGACTTATAAACGTTATGGCTGGCCAAGTATCTTTTCTCGAATGCTGCATTACAGTTCAAAGTGACACAGATACATGACACTATTTTTGAACCCAGTCACCAAGTCTCTTTAAATAGCGGCTGGAATGTTCTACCAGTCGTTCAGCTCCTCGACAATAGAAATCTGTTGCTTGGTCACGAAGGCATTCGGGAACCGCTACCCAAACGTTCTCATCGTTGAAAAACCTCTTTCCCCCATATATGTTCTTTCAGATTGCCGGAAAGATGGAAATCGCGTGGCGCAAGGTCTGTATTTCCCGATTAGCAGCACACAGGTCTGTGCGATCTTGGTCGTATTGTTGACACCATTTCATTCCGGCTGAATGAGACATCGCATTTCGTCCATATACTATCAGAATTTGACATGTGCGCGCTGACCGAACCTCGGAACTTGCTTTGGACTGCAGCTGGTCTCGTGTCAGTTCCCTCTGTCAGACCTACGTGACCAAATTCTCTAGAGGACAGATGCAACAGGCGTGAATACTGCTCGAACCACCAGTTTCACAGTTTCTGGCTGCAGAATACTGACATATACCGTTTACAGAATAATCGAAAAACTGGTAGAACAGGTTATATGAAAACTGAAGTGATGAGGAAGGAAAGGAGAGGGCAGGAATGACTGATGTCCGCTGCATTGGGACATTATCTGGAATCAGCAGCGATGAGTAAAAATGTGTACCCGACCAGGATCTCCCGCTTACTATAGGCAGGTGTGGTAACCACTCTGCCACCCGGACTAGTTTGCACAGAGCCTTGTTGACAACATGGTTTCGTGTGGTCTGCGCCACACTCGAACCCTACCGTCAGCTCCTACCAACTGAAACCTCTACCCATCTGACCAAGACACGGTTTTCCAGTGGTCTAGGATCCAACCATTATAGTCACGGGCCCAGGAGAGGCGATGTTGTGCTGTTAGCAAAGGTTCGCGTCGGTCGTCTACTGCCATAGCCCATTAACGCCAAATTCGCAGCACTGCCGTAACGAAAACGTTCGTCGTAGGACCCACATTGATTTCTGCGGCTATTTCAACCAGTGTTGCTTGTCTGCTAGCACTGACAATTCTACGCAAACGCTGCTGCTCTCGGTCGTTAAGAGAAGGCAGTCGGCCACTGTGTCGTCCGTGGTGAGATGTAATGCCTCAAATTTGATATCCTCGGTACACTCTTGACCCTCTGAACCTCGGAATATTGTATTCCCTCACTATTTCCGGAATGAAATGTCCCATGCATCTACCTCCAACTACTGTTCCGCGTTCAGAGTCTATTAATTCCCGTCGTCCGGCCATAATTCATCGGAAATTTTCGTATGAATCACCTGAGTATAAATGATAGCTCCGGCAATGCATTGCCGTTTTGTACCTTGTATAAGCAATACTATCGCCATCTATACGAGGGGCGTTTGAAAAATCCGTGCAACGTCGGAGAGATGGCACCACTGGCGCGTATCGAGGTCATGTTTAGTTAGTAGCATCTTTGGGGAGAACGCACACCAAGTTTCAGACATATTGGTCTATTTCTTTGTATTTGGCATTCGTGTGAATCAAGGAAGTCGAGTGATTGTCAAAAAATGGACGAAAAAGAATTTCGTGTGGTGATTAAATATTACTTTATGAAACGGAAAACGCCTCAGGAGACTAAAGAGAAGCTTGATAAACATTATGGTGACTCCGCAGCTTCGGTTGGAACAGTTTGTAAGTGGTTTCAAAATTTTCAGAGTGGCAATATGGGCAAAAGATATGCTGGACGTTCTGGACGCCCTGTGGAGCTTAAGACTCCATAAATCATTGATAAAATCCACGAAATGGTGGTGGATGACAGAAGAGTTAAGGTGCGTGAGATTGCTAGTGCTGTGGTCATCTCGAATGAATGGGTACATAATATTTTGCATAAGCATTTGGACATGAGAAAGCTATCCGCAAGATGGGTTCTGTAATTGCTCAAGCTCGACCAAAAACGGAATCGTGTGAAGTGTTGCAAGGATGGTTTGCAACTGTTCAGGAAGAATCCGCAGGACTTTAAGCGTCGTTTCGTCACTGTGGATGAAACATGGGTACATTACTGTACTCCTGAGACCAAACAACAATCTAAACAACGGTTACCAAGGAAGAATCTGCATCAAAAAAGGCGAAGACCATTCCTTCGGTCGGAAAGGTTATGGCGACTGTCTTTTGGGATTCGCAAGGGATAATTCTCATTAGAACTACTGACAGCCTTGGGAGAGCCAGTCCTGACAACACTGTACCATCTGGTGAGCAAACTGTATGAACAGGCGAAATACCCTGTAACGCCGGAAATGCATATCCTTCTATTTCCATCTATTGTACTATAATTTTTTTCCTTGTTTTGTTACCTCATGACATTTCTGTGTCTTTATATATTGTAATTGTTTTACTATTTGTATATATATATTTATGCATTTATGTCGATGCGTAATTGGTTGTTTTGTAAATATTATTTGTATTTTTACGCTGGGTCTTGCCTAGGGAAAACAATGCTATCGAACGAATACATCGATATGTCGTATGGAGAACCAAAGTGTTTAGGATCTTTGGTGGTGTTAGCTCTGCCGCGTGGAGCGCGGGCAGAGCAGATAGAGTCTGGCTGGAGGAGGGCAGTGGAGCAGGTGTGTTGTGTGACGCTCCCACGAGTTGCCGCGCTTTCGGGGTTTGGCAGCGTGTAATTGCGCTCGGCGTGCTATGTTAGTTTCTGACATGGTGTCGGGGACGGGAAGCGTTAGCTGGCACACATCAAGAGCCCGTTTCGGCTGGAGACCGTGTCGAGAAGAAGGCGCGCCAACATCCAGCTTCTGCAACAGCGACGGCCGACAATGAGTGACTGTCGCCACCTCCTCGATCGACGACTTCAAACCTTCAATCAACCAACAAGGAAGACTGGTAGCACGTAAAGTTTTAGAACTGTATGGCAGATCTCAGCTTTTCAAACTATTCCATTAGCAAATTACAGCATCTTAGCATCAACCTTTGTTACTCATTGTCCCAATTGCATTACCAAGCATGGGCCCTTCCTTTTCCGCGATGAGCCCGAGTGTCGTTGAAATTCAAACGCCAGCATTAAAGTAATATCATTCGATTTCACTGCTTTAATTTCAAAGTTCAGTTAAGGTATTCATAGCTGGCTACAATATTTAGATTACACAAGCACAAATTAAGAGTGCGAGTTTTATTATCGTATTTTAGCTTACCTGTGACTGCAGCTCAGCTTGGTACGTACTAAATTTTACTATTGTTAATTGTTCAGAATCATTTAATTCAAGTTCAAAGTTAAATCTCTTATTTCTAAATTGCGTAGATTCAAGTAGCTTTTGAAATGATTGTTGAGGTAGCCCAAGACTAACCGTATTTTACTGAATTTCGATGTGCTTCAGAAACAAAGCTCACTATTAATTTCAGTCACTAAATTAACTTTCAATTTTCCAGTTTTATTAATTCTTTCACTAATTTAAGTCAGAGTGTAGCGAAATTTATTACTTCTGACAAACTTTGAGTTTTCACACTACACGTGTAATAACATTTCTTTTTCAGTTACTATAGTAATTGTTTATAGGACTGGCGACCGTAATTTCCCTCAATCTCAAATATCTAATTACCGCTAGTTAATTGTTAACGTAACGGCCGCACATTTATTTTCTTTATTAACTTTACCCCTTTTCAAAATTAATTACCACCAGTTTCATTTGCATTTTTTCTTTCATTTAGATGTAACCCTTTCCTCCCTCTTTACCGACAAATTAACTTCGGTGACGATTGCTTTTCCCAAATTTCCATTAGGTACACGCGGTTTAATTTTTCACTGTCATTGAGGTCGATAGGGGAGGGGGAGGTTACAACCCTCAGACTTCAAGAAGAATATAATAATTCCAATCCCAAAGAAAGCGGGTGTTGGCAGATGTGAAAATTATCGAACTATCAGTTCAATAAGTCACGGCTGCAAAATACTAACGAAAAATCTTTACAGACGAATGGAAAAACTTGTAGAAGCGGACCTCGGGGATTCCGTAGAAATGTTGGAACACGTGAGGCAATACTGACCCTACAGCTTATCTTAGAAGCTAGATTAAGGAAAGGTAAACCTACGTTTCTAGCATTTGTAGACTTAGAGAAGGCTTTTGACAATGTTGACTGGAATACTCTCTTTCAAATTCTAAAGGAGGCAGGGGTAAAATACAGGGAGCGAAAGGCTATTTACAATTTGTACAGAAACCAGGTGGCAATGATAAGAGTCGAGGGACATGAAAGAGAAGCAGTGGTTGGGAAGGGAGTGAGACAGGGTTGTAGCCACTCCCCCATGTTATTCAATCTGTATATTGAGCAAGCAGTAAAGGAAACAAAAGAAAAATTCGGAGTAGGTATTAAAATCCATGGAGAAGAAATAAAAACTTTGAGGTTCGCCGATGACATTGTAATTCTGTCAGAGACAGCAAAGGACTTGGAAGAGCAGTTGAACGGAATGGATAGTGTCTTGAAAGGAGGATATAAGATGAACATCAACAAAAGCAAAACGAGGATAATGGAATGTAGTCGAGTTAACTCGGGTGATGCTGAGGGAATTAGATTAGGAAATGAGACACTTAAAGTAGTAAAGGAGTTTTGCTATTTGGGGTGCAAAATAAATGGTGATGATCGAAGTAGAGAGGATATAAAATGTAGACTGGAAATAAAAATGGTTTACCCGAAACATGTAAGTAGTTTTAATTTTTGCACGCCCCTCGTATGTGCATATCGCGTGACTTTTGTCACGTCAGTATACAATGAAACTCAGGCCAAGCTCTCACGTGATTGAGTTTAAAAAATTCATTCCTTTACGGACTTAGCAAATTAATTCTTTTCAAAAATACAATACTCAATATTTTACAGCCATTCAGTGGCGTCTTGTTAATTAACGGGTATCTCTGTGGTGATGTACATTTGTTAGGTAATCATCCAGTTGAAAGAAAGTAATTAAGAAGAGTGCTTGACTGAACATCAGTGACAGCCTCTGAATACTCATGAGCGATTCAATCAAGAGAGTTCTGTTGTGTTGCAGCGAAAACACTCCTGTTGCAAAGGCAAAAATGGCTGGGGCCTCGTCTTTTTTTTTTCGCAGAATTTGCTCAGTGGTAAACATATCTTTATCTCACTGATGCACACATTGACACAACTGCTAACGTGATATGCTTGTTCATATATGTGAACAGAGTAAATGCGCCCTAACCGCAGCGACAGATATCATACAGCACTAATTACAGTCTCGTGATAGGTATTGGCGAGTAGCAAATAGCGACGCTCACAGTCGAAGACTGCATTGGCCGACCGTGACGCAGGTAACGTCGCCAATAACCGGTAAGTGAATTACGCGCACCAGTCTCACCGGTGAATGCGTTGAGGCCTGCTAGCCGGGAGCCGGTGCGCCGCTGTTAACAAGCCACGGTGCGGCCACGCCGGGCTAATCACATCAGGCGCGCCCCGAGCGCTAATGGATTTATGGGGCGCCAACTGATTGTTTGCTTTTTTACGCCCAGCTCCGCGCGCTGGGCTGGTCTGTATACGAGCCTAATGGCGTGACTCCAGTGGATGTTCGGATCTGCAAAACCCTTGGAACTCTCTTCGAAACCTTACGCAAAGCTGCCGTCTCACCACTGAAGGGGCGTCTGTCAACTGTAGGCATTAAGTTTTAATTACCGCCTCGAAATAATTATGGAACACTAGCTTAGCTTCTGTTACTTTGCTTGCGAAGACTGTATGGTCTACACAGATCTTTTTGATTTTCTTTACTCGATTTTTTCATGTTCACGATTGCAACATCTTCTAAACCTTCGACGCCAATTGAGGTAATAGCAACATGTCTTTTCCGAGAGTACTTCTCACCAAAAAGTGAATTGTCGCCACATGTCCATAGAAACTCATCCCCTAACAAATATTTCTTTAGAAGACTAATACCAGATTTAAAAACGTTTTAATATTACGAGATATATCCTTAAAAATGTTCATCACGTATTTCACCCCGTTAGGGATTTAATTTCCAAAAAGCACTGAAACACGTATTTTTTTATTTCTAATAGAGAAGCCAAATTCAAATTTTAATAGAGGTAGCTTTAAAAATGATTTCATAATGAAATATCCTCATAAAGGATTTCGTCCCCTATTTCACGTCCTTAAGGCTTGAATTTCCAAAAACACTGAAAAGTGCTTTTTTTTTATTCCTAGCCTGGAAATCAAATACCTCTTTGATAGATGTAACTTTAAAAATGCTTTAGTAGTTCTATAACAATGATTTATTTTCAACAAAAATTTTCAAGCACTATTTCACCGCCATAGGGGCTATATTTCGAAAAATGCTTAAACACGTATTTCTTTGTTACTGACCAAGAAACCAAATATCAATTTTTCGTAGTTCTACCTTCGAAATTGCCACAATAGCGACGTATTTTCAAAAACTTTTCCCACTATTTCACTCGCTTCGGGTTCAACTTCGAAAAAACTGTTCTTAAATGACGCCTACAGGATAAGACCAACACTCTCTCCAAATTTCATGTTTATATCCTTAGCGGTTTGGACTGGGCGCTGATGAGTCAGTCAGTCAGGACATTTACTTCAATTTTTGTTGGGTGGTGCACTTCGCTGAAGAAGCATTGAGAACCAACAGTAGCGAAACATCCAAGTCCGAAAAGGACAGAAACTAGAGTGACACTAGTTGTCAGCTAGAAAAACAACAGTACAATCATAACAAGTCTCAACGAGCATGTCGTTGATGACTTTAGAGAGCTAAATAGCAGCCTCGACACTTGCGGCACGTCACAGGGCTGATGCGTGAAGGGGCGCGGTATGTCAACGAGCTCTGTCGTGAGTTCCAGGGTTGGACTGTCCCGCGTCGCCTGAACTGTAGGAGCCGATTTAGCTGCAACCCGCACGACGAATAAGTTGTGCGTGCTGCCGTCGGCGCCTGATGTCTACGGCGCCACGGCACATCCAATGAACATATATGATTGGCTAGCTGACAAAACATCATTGCACACTGTGAGAGGTGAACGTGACGTCGTCAGTGGGCCAAACTACATAAAAGACAGTAGCTGGCTGTAGGGATGAGGTGTCATACGACATGACACTGTTTCTTCTTTTCAAAACATGCATGGCGTCAAGTGTACTTACTAACAGGGGTTTAACCCATTGTGGAGGGTGCCGTTCAGCCCTCAGGTGGTTACTTGATGTTTAGGGGATATTTTCATATCATGACTTGGACCCACTCAGTCAGGTTACTGTGTACAGGAACCAGCGAATTCATTTAAGTGTTCTTGCCGCGCGGGGTTAGTCGAGCGGTCTCAGGCGCTGCAGTCATGGACTGTGCGGCTGGTCCCGGCGGAGGTTCGAGTCCTCCCTCGGGCATGGGTGTGTGTGTTTGTCCTTAGGATAATTTAGGTTAAGTTGTGTGTAAGCTTAGGGACTGATGACCTTAGCAGTTAAGTCCCATAAGATTTCACACACATTTGAACATTTAAGTGTTCTTGGTGAATAAGTGTTGAACATTTTTCTACATCCTTATGATGAGGTTGCTGTCGACACTCTCATCTTCCTTCCGTCCGCGGCTCGCTGTCTAGTGGCTAGCGTTGCTGCCACTGGATCACTGGATCCCGGGTTCGATTCCCGGCCGTACTGGGGATTTTCTCTGCCGCGGCTGCTCACACCCATTCAGAAGACCCGTCGAACTGAGGCAGAGACGAAATGTTGCAGCTGCGTCGTGGAGATCCACACGAGATCTTGAGCCCCTAATCACGACGGATCAGAGCAGGGTGTAAACTCACAAGACTGAGGAGCAAAGCAAGTAACGTAAACATTCACTACCGCGCAACCATCGCTGGGGAAGATGAAGCTGAGGGTATTGTTTGTGACTACCATGGCGAGCTGCTCAATCGTGATCCTCGTATCAGGCAAGCCTTCACAGGAACATACTAGTGAAATCGTGTGACGAGGGTCAAGACGACGTGTCGCAGGGAACTGTCCGAAGGGACGCCGTGACAACGCCTCAGTTAATACCACAAACGACACAGCTACACATGCTGCTGCTTGGGATGCGAAATTTTGTCCCTGCCCCTCCTCTATCTCCCCTCTTTCCGTATTCTTATGGCCCAGCGGTCTGAGGCGCTGCAGTCATGGACTGTGCAGCTGATCCCGGCGGAGGTTCGAGTCATCCCCCGGGCATGGGTGTGTGTGTTTGTCCATAGCATAATTTAGGTTAAGTAGTGTGTGCTTAGGGACTGATGACCTTAGCAGTTAAGTCTCATAAGATTTCACACGTTTTCGCATTCCTATGACATAGCACCCAGCGACTTGTTACTCTTTTCCAAGTTTAAGAAAACTTTGCGTGGCATCCATTTCCAGAATGGAGACGAGGTGGCTCGTTTCCATTACACCCAAAATGCAGATTTCTACAGCAGAAGTCTTTGCCATCATCATACTGAAAGAATGCACAGAGAAGAAGTAACACCATATCTAGCATCCATGATCGCAGCTTGCTTTTTCGAGGAGATGATTAGAACTGTAAGATTACCGCTCATACATTTATACTTCCATTCAGTACACATATGTTGATATGTTACGCGGCATAATTTCTCCAGTACTGCCACCTTGAGCCTTACGTAAATTAGGAAACGGAATAAGTTTACGAGAAGAGATATTCTTACTCTCTCTCTCTCTCTCTCTCTCTCTCTCTCTCTCTCTCTCGGCTCATAAAGCATTCTTTTCCCTCATGTGTATTAGGCTCAAGGTGACAATACTTGACGGCAGTAATGGAGAAATTATGCCGCGCAGCGTCTCAACATATCTGTATCGAATGGAAAGTGTGATGCACACTATGCCTGATCTCTTACTGGAATCAGGGACTGCGCGTAAACTGGTTGATGAGTAGGTGTCGCTACATCAGTAGTGAGTAACAGGCTGGGATTTCGGGTCGAAGGGGAAGCGTGCTCGGATGACCGAAACAGTTAAGCAGACCGCTCGCGTAAAGCGGGAAACTAGGATTCGAGCCCCGATCCGGCACAAATCTTCATCTTATTATCGTTGACGCGTATCAATGCCCAAATGCTGCTAACATCATCAATACTTTTGAACAATCCTTCTTGTCATGCGTTTCTTGCAATGAAACTTTCTGAAACTGAAACTGCTAGCCGTGCGACAGACCATCTGGACACGCCTCATTTAGCGACGCAGAGTTTGTCTGACAACATCTGTGTTGCAAACTCCCCAGACGCCCTCTTACGTACGGTCTTGGGAGACAGGATATTGCGAAGAGACTAAATGTTGTTTCAGAGCGGATCGATCGCTCTGCGTGAAGGTGCAGCAGTGATGAAACGTCTTGAGGGAGAAAAGAGTGCGCCAACCATTGTTAGCAGTCGCTCTTGCTAAGGATTATCCAGCGTCTCTGTTACACCAGCCTGGTGACCAAACAAAGCCGTTCTGTTCTTTGTCTACTCTGTCAATCATTGTTCTTTGTCGCACGAACAAATGAACCAGCATTTGTCACAGAAAATTCTCGAATCCACCTCTCACCTCCCAAGTTATTTCCTCTCACAGTTCTTTGTATGATTTCCTGCCAAAACTTTTGCCTTAAATTGGCGGTACATTACTGAATTTCTTATTTGTGGATTATCAGTTCGATAAAACGAACGGAAAGGCGTGATATGATATGTTACCAGTGAAGGCCGCTCAGAAGGTGTCAATATATATCGTAACAGATGACAATTTGTGCAGACTGAAAATCAAACCCTGTACTGACGCCTCTCGCGAGCGGTTACTATAGTCAGTTTGACCATCCCAAAACGCCTCCAGAAGTTACGTTATGCTCGTATTTTTCCGAACGAACAACCAAAAGTTTTTTCGTTCCACCGGATGAGCGGTTATGGTGGCACCACGCAAACTGTAGAAAAGCATAATAAGTGACACTGAATGTCTGCAGCGGTCCAGGCGCCGCGTTCCGATGAGGTGAGTGGTTCTGGCAGCTGCTTGCGGTAAGCAATACGATTTGGATGTGAACACCAGTGTCGTGAGGCGTCAAGCGTACATCGTACTCCACACCTTCAAACACAGAAATGAGCATTTGTAATTGGTGATACCCACGGTTTGTACATACTTAACAAAAATCATGTTGTACCACTTTCAGTTGGTATGAAAAGCTTTTAGAATTGTTAGCAGTTTCGAGTCAAAAATCATCAGCCACAGGACGTTTCTTAGTGACAGTACTTGTGTGGAGACATTCAGAATGTTCAACCACATTCCACATGAGGTTAAAAACGCAAACTGAACGCTAGCACCTGATAAATAAGATCTAACATTGTTCACAAAATGGAATGTTAGCAGTAAAAAAACTGCATACTGTACAAAAACTGTGAACAGTAAACAGAATTAATCACTGTAGACCTCCGAACCACGGCTCAGCGGTGGTAGTCTAACATATACGCTTGTTAACCGTGATCGGCAAACTTCCAGTTTGATGATCGTTTGTGACAATCCAATATCATTTGCAGCTGAGTTGTTCATAGTAGGTCATGAAGGCACAGCATGATTTTCAACCCAAATGAGTTCCGTTTTCCGCAGCAGAGGGAGCGTATTCACGGCTCCTACTTCCGTTATTATTCCCCTAGCCAGAAGCCGTGTGAGAGTCGGCAGGTTGGGGCTCGGGCTGTGAGATGTGGGCGGCCAGAGTGAGGCTCTGTATGATTAACGAGGCGATGCGAGCCACGGCGGCCGTGGCTGGAGTCGTGTAGAAGGAGGCGCCGCCAGGAATAGACAGCCGACACCGCTGCGGCGGAGCGAAGTCCCGGTGCTCTCTGCAGCGTGACCAAAGCTGGAGTTACACACTCTCTCAGTTTCCTGTCAAACTGCCACTATTATTAGAGCTCAGGGCAGCATGGAGTTAACAATTACCGTGCACCGGTAGGTAACGGTTCGCACGTAAATCTTCGATTTCTTTTTCATATAAAAGGTTATTCTGCTACACCGTTAACGCCAAATATTTGTGAAAACGTTTAAATTAGCACAAAACTGTTTTCACCTTGTTGAACTTTATGTATTTCCTCATTAAAGAACATAGACTGTTCACCTTTGGCATGGATAACAGCGGCCGGCCGAGGTGGCCGAGCGGTTCTAGGCGCTACAGTCTGGAACCGCGCGACCGATACCGTCGCAGGTTCGAATCCTGCCTCGGGCATGGATGTGTGTGATGTCCTTAGGTTATTTAGGTTTAAATAGTTCTAAGTTCTAGGGGACTGATGACCTTAGAAGTTAAGTCCCATAGTGCTCAGAGCCATTTGGACCATTTGATAACAGCGGCGACGTGTCGTGGCATGGAAGCACTGAGGCCTTGGAAGGTCGCTGGAGGGAGTTGGCACCACATCTGCACACACAAGTCACCTAATTTCAAGGAAGGGAGTGAGGTCTGACACCATCTTGAATCATTTCCCATATGTGTTCGATTGGGTTCAGATCTGGCGAGTTGGAGGACCAGCACATCAATTGAAACTTGCCACTGTGTTCCTCGAACCGCTCTGTCACATTCTTGGCCTTATAATATGGCGCTTTATCTTGTTGCAAAATGCCACTGCTGTCGGGAAACATGATCGTCATGAAGGCTGTCATGGTGCGTTGCACGAGCTCCACTCGACCCGTGGATGCCCACGTGAATACTACTCAGAGGAATGTTCCCGGGAGGAGTTTTCCGAATCGATATACATGTACAAATGTTTACGGTTTCAAAAAAAAGATCATTCATTCAAGAGAAAGACAGTTACAAATTGAGCAAGTCATTTACGCGTTGTTCCATGTCTGACCCTTATGTAAACAGTTATTCGGCTTGGGATTGATTGATAGAGTTGTTGGATGTCTCTCTGAGAGGTATTGTGCCAAATCCTGTCCAATTGGAGCGTTAGACAGTCAAAATCCTCAGATGGTTGGAGGGCCTAACCCATAATCCAGCAAACGTACTCATTTGGGGAAATAATCCGGTGAGCTTGCTGACGAAGGTAGGGTTTGGCAAGCACGAAGACGAGCAGTAGAAACTCTCGTTGTGTGCGGGCGTTCATTATCTTGCTGAAATGTGGGACGAGTATGGCTTGCCATGAAGGGTAACAAAACCGGGCGTAGAATATCGTCGACGTACCTCTGTGCAGTAAGGGTGCCGCGGACGACAACCAATGCGGCCCTGCTACGAAATGAAGTGGCACCCAAGACCATCACTCCTCCTTGTCAGTCAGGCCCCATGACGGGCATCCCACCACTGTCTCGGGCACCTCCACATACGTCCTAGCTGGTTATTGGGGCTCAATTCGAAGCGGGCCTCATCACTGAAGACAATTCCACTCCAGACAATGAGATTTGAGGCAGAAGACGTGTCTCGAGATGCCCCAGACAGTGGTAGGATAACAACCTAAGTGTCACACGTCATGCAGCCCGATAGCCAGGAGCGATGGTCTGCTGTAACATTTCGTTTCATAGAAGGACCCCTTTCCTTGTCATCAGCGGCACTACGCCCCGTTTTGTTGCCCTTTACGGCGAGCCATCCTGGGCCTAAATTTCAGGAAGATAATGCACGCCTGCACACAGCGAGAGTTTCTACTGCTCGTCTTAGTGCTTGCCAAGCCCTCCCTTGGTCAGCAAGGTCACCAGATCTCTCCCCAATTGAGAACCTATGGAGCTTTATGGGCAAGACCGTCCTACCATCGCAGGATTTTGACGATACAACGCACCAGTTGGACAGAATTCGGCACGATATACCTCAGGAGGGCATCCAGCAACTCTATCATTCAATGCCAAACCGAATAACTGCTTGCATGAGGGTCACAGGTGGACCAACGCGTTATTGACTTGCTCAATGTGTGAAGCTCTCTCTCTTGAATAAACCATCCAATTTTTCTTAAATTATGATAGTTTGTTTGTCTGTACACTTACATCAGATCTGCCGATTTCCGTCCCAATCGGATGATTCCATCGTGGTGTGTCTTTTTTTTATCTTATGGTGTATAAGAGCGCTCTCTCCCAGGATTGAGTTGCCATTGTCAATAAATTACAAATTAAGGATGAAACACGCACATGCCAATAAATATTCAAAACACGTTGATCATGTGGTAAAACAAACTAGATACCACTCAGGATAAAAATCACAGAAAACACTGGTACATCAGAAAAAGAAATAAAAGGTAACTTAGTATCAGCCATCTAGAGACCACAAACGATAATTTACAAGCTATATATAGTTACTTTAGGAAATTTCTTTTCCAAAGAAGAACTTCGTCAGTTTAAGTACATAAGCAGCCGAAATGTATTATGGTACCAGTACAGGAATGTTAACGCTGCTGGATTTTCTTGCTGTTTCGGTTACTTTCAAGTGAAAGGAAGACGTTAATTTTTCTCACAGTGATATATAATTATTGGCACAAATAAGAACAAACTTCACACAACCAGCACACTTTTCCCATAGGGAAACAAACACGCAATTGGCAGGTTCTCACTTTCAAAGAAAGAAAAGGTAGCAATACTGTAGTTGCGAAAAGTGCAATGAATATACCAACTGAAGATATGAGTTGCTTCTTTAATTCGTGTGCAAGAGTGATTACCACAATCGCAAAGATACTCCTTATTTGCAATATGTTAAAGGTTTCAGAACAGTCTCATGCTAATACTAAATTTATTGTTCTGGTGTACAAAGGACGTATAGTTTTGAATACATAATTAGACGACATTACATTATGAATGTGGTCCTCAAATGAATAGACAGATAAATTAAAACTAAGTCAACAAACAGGTTCAGGATGAATAAGATGAGGCAAGATATGACTTATCTGCTAGGTTTCCGTTTATTAATACTTAAAGATGCACGCAGAATGATGGTGCATTTGCGGACAGAATGTCTGAAATGAGCATAACATGGTTAGCCACACATTAGTTTCATACTTGGAAATAATTAGGTAGTGAAAACGGCAACCAGCCACACTACTTCTCGGAATCATTAAGTCACAGCAGCAAGTGTACCAGGTGTGAGCTCTGTGCCACGGGAGACTCACCACGCTCACACTCGTTGCGACCACGAAAGTCGATAGGCATCCCCGAAGGTCGAAACTGGGCTCCGACACAGCGTAGTGACGTCACAGAGAGACATCACGCGGTGAACCTAACGTCTCGCGCCAGAGCAACAGGCAGACGCCCACTCGGTGTCGAGGTAGGTCAGGACAGCACAGGCGACATGCGATCTTGCGTTATCTCGTTGAAAGATAACGTCACTGGGACCTCGTAGATACGACAGAGCTACCGGCCTGCACTGTAACGCCCTCTGTGTAGATCACTGCGAATCAGAGGTGATCGTGGTGTGTACCCAACGGGACCCGTTGCCATACGGCTGAGTTCGTGTGACGATGCCGAACCTAGGGTGGAGACACCGTACGTGCTTTGTGTGGCCGGCCGGTGTGGCCGTGCGGTTAAAGGCGCTTCAGTCTGGAACCGCGTGACCGCTACGGTCGCAGGTTCGAATCCTGCCTCGGGCATGGATGTGTGTGATGTCCTTAGGTTAGTTAGGTTTAATTAGTTTTTGCCCGCATCTCGTGGTCGTGCGGTAGCGTTCTCGCTTCCCACGCCCGGGTTCCCGGGTTCGATTCCCGGCGGGGTCAGGGATTTTCTCTGCCTCGTGATAGCTGGGTGTTGTGTGCTGTCCTTAGGTTAGTTAGGTTTAATTAGTTCTAAGTTCTAGGCGACTAATGACCTCAGCAGTTGAGTCGCATAGTGCTCAGAGCCATTTGAACCATTTAATTAGTTCTAAGTTCTAGGCGACTGATGACCTCAGCAGTTAAGTCGCATAGTGCTCAGAGCCATTTGGACCCTTGCTTTGTGTGGCTGCTAACATTTGCATATCACAGATGTAGTATATCTCGTACCAGTTTCAACTTCGTTGCGTGCCGACATCATGGCTGGCAGTTTTAATGGTCAGCAATATTTTAAGCACAGAGACACCGACAGAACCTCCCCTCCGTGATGTGGAACGATAGTAATTTCTGTTTCTTGTATCGTAGATCCGAAAGACACGAATTCAATCGTGTTTTACTCTCCGATATCCTACATGCAATTCCGAAAAAAAAACATATAGAACTTAGCGTTTATGTGTTTTGACCATCAAATGATTGATGTCTTGTGCTGAATCGTGCGTTGTCGTATGGAACGTAGCTGACCCACCCTCAATTCAGGGATACCCTCAACGAGCACCTCTTTTTAACATAGTACAGTCAAACCAATTATATGTGGTAGGAAACGGATTGTGGTGTTTTACCACTGCAGTTACTTTGGATGACTCGGCTGGGACATATTCGTTTTATGTTTTCTTGGTGTTGATGTTGATGTGTTGGTAAATGTGCCAACACCTTGTAGATATAGGAGGCCTAAATGCACGCTATCTAACGCAGACGGGCGTGAATTCTGGAACAGGATAAGTAGTGAATTCTCATAAGAAAAGTATGCAGCTCCTCGAATACTTATCTTTTATTCTTTGATGTGAATTACAGCATTCTTGATGAGACATTTCATACGATAACTATCAAACTATGTAAGGCTAATGGCGCCTTGCTAGGTCGTAGCCATGGACTTAGCTGAAGGCTATTCTAACTGTCTCTCGGCAAATGAGAGAAAGCTTCGTCAGTGTAGTCGCTAGCAAAGTCGTCGTACAACTGGGGCGAGTGCTAGCCCGTATCTCGAGACCTGCCTTGTGGTGGCGCTCGGTCTGCGATCACACAGTGGCGACACGCGGGTCCGACATGTACTAAATGGACCGCGGCCGATTTAAGCTACCACCTAGCAAGTGTGGTGTCTGGCGGTGACACCACAGATGTGTTGATAATTCTTCCTCCACAATACGCCTGGCACCAGAGCAAGAAAGCCATTGCAGTCAACGATGACAGCGGTGTGGTTTCCCCTTTATGATAGTGCCCTACATGAATTCAAGGTAGTCACTCAACATATCAGAAAGCGTTAAAAGCGTTCCGTTTTTCAAATTTAGCACCGTATTTGAACATTTGATGTTAAGTATCAGCCGTATTAGTTGACTGCAGCTGACCTAAAAGACAGTAACATATTTCGAACAGAATGATGTCCTCCACGCCAACGAGCATGGATTCTGAAAAAGTCCCTCATACGAAACCTAATTTCCGCTTTCCTCACACGTAATCCTAAAGCAGCTATGTATTAGGTTGGTGTATAAGTTCTTCGCTGTTTTGTTTTTCATGTCGCAATTCAGGTTGCTTTAGGTTCATTTATCGATTGTCAATTTTTGTTTGTATTTCGCTGTTGCTATCTTAATTTACATACTGTTATTTTGTCATTTGGAGGTAGTGAGTGGAGATTTGGACGCTAGAAAATGAAGCACCTAGTGGAGAAATCGAAACATTTCCGAAATATTCTACTGTTTGAGTTCAATAGAGGGGTGACAGCAGCGGAGGCAGCCAGAAACATTTGTACAGTGCGTGAGGGTAATGCTATTGGACAGAACACGTCAAGGAAGTGGTTTTCTCGTTTTAAGGAAGATCAAAAATGGCTCTGAGCACTATGGTACTTAACATCTGAGGTCATCAGTCCCCTAGAACTTAGAACTACTCAAACCCAACTAACCTAAGGACATCACACACATCCATGCCCGAGGCAGGATTCGAACGTGCGACCGTAGCGGTCGCGCGGTTCCGGACTGAAGCGCCTAAAACCGCTCGGCCACACAGGCTAGCTAAGGAAGATCATTTTGACGTTAGTGACTCTCCACGTACAGGAAGATCTTCAGGATTTTGAGATGAAGATCGTTTAAACACATTAATTCAGTGCACTCGAGAACTCGAAAATGTGATGAACTGTGATCATTCCACCTACGTGCCACTTTTCTGTGCAATAGGGAAGATTCAAAACTCGGGTATAGGGATACCGCATGCTCTGACCCAAAATCACAAAAATCAGCGGGTGGGCATACGCGCATTTCTACTTGCTCATCACCACTTAGCTCTTTAACAACACTGACCATTCCTATGATGTATAGTTGTCGGTGACGAGAAATGGTGTGTTTACGCTAACTTAAGGAAAAGAAAGGAATGGTTGAGCCCGAACAAAGCAGCAAATTCCCGTACAGAGATCTGCGCTCATCCACAAAAGATAATGTCACGCACCTGGTGGAACAGCGGCGGCAGTGTGGTGCACCACGAATTGCTTCCATGCGGTGTAACCGTCACTACTGACATTTACTGTCAACAGCTGAGATTTCTTGCAGGTGCAGTCCAAGAACAGCAACCAGGAAGACTGAGTGAGATGATGTTACTCCACGGTAACGTCAGCCCGCATTCTGCTAGACCGAAAAAAAACCACCATACAGAAGTTGGACTGATCTTGCGCACTCAGTTTTTCACCTTGCATGTCTTTGACAGATGAACTGTAACAGGTCAGGTATATCGGGATGTCATTTTCAACCAGTATATTTGCCTTTTCAGGGGTGCAGGTGGTCCCACCTTTCTCCTGGTGGACGATAACGCACGGCCTCACCGAGCTGCCATAGTGGAGGAGTACCTTGAAACAGATCAGGCGAATGGAGTTGCCTGCCTGTTCTTCAGACCTAAACCCCATCGATCACGTCTGGGATGCTCTTGGTCGACGTGTCGCTGCACGTCTTCAAACCCCTAGGACACTTCAGGAGCTCCGACAGGCACTGGTGCAAGAATGGGGGGCCATACCCCAGCATCTGCTCGACCACTTGATCCAGAGTATGCCAACCAGTTGTGTGGCCTGTGTACGTGTGCATGGCGATCATAGCGTAGTGCCACGTTGTGTGGCACCACATTCTGCATTTATCCTCAATTTATGAGCATGAGTGCAATACAACATGAACAGCAAGAGCCCAACACACTTCCCTGAGGTTGCTCTGAAGTTACTTCTACATCTGTCGATGTCTTTCCACGCAAGGTAACATGGCTCGTCGTTCCCACCAAGAAACCGTCAGTTCAGTTACAAATCTGCCTCGATACCTCGTACTTCCGATGATAAGAGTAGGTGCGGCCAGATGCTTTTCGGATATCAAGCAATACTGCATCTGGCTGACTGCTTTCAACCATGGCTTTCAGGGTGCCATACATCAGACAAAGGAAGTACCCTAAGTAGCAGCAAATGTTGTTTTTTTTTTTTCGTTGCTACAGACGAGCTCTTCGCACGCCGTGGCTTTTATTGCGGCTGTGATGATCGCCGAATGCTGGTGCCTGTGCTTAGAGGCGGCGCTGCGTCCGATTTTTCAAAAGCTATTAGGGGAAAAAAATTTATTTTTGCACGTCTTACTGTCTGATATCATCACCCGATAAGTAACTGAATTCCTTTTCGTTATCAGTCATATCTACTGCGCTGCATCAAATTAAGTAATACACTGACCGAATATTTTGCAGAGATAAAAACGCATTGCTTAAAGTTTACGTATGGTTGATTTTAGTTCAGATATTGATAAGAGATCGAAACTTAAGTTAAAATTGAGAAGGATACCTCATTTGATTCTCAAGTTATTGGGTTTTATATCTCAAGGACTGTCGAGCGCGATGCTCCCATTTACGTCCCTGCGCATTGCGAATCATGTGGTCATAAAAATCGTCGTTGTTTGATAAACGTTTCAAAATTTGGAAAGGAGGTTTTCTGCAAGTGATAGCAAGCAATGAGACACGTGTGTTGTGTGATGAATACACTACTGGCCCTCAAAATTGGTACACCACTAAGATGACGTGCTACAGACGCGAATTTTAACCGACAGGAAGAAGATGCTGTGATATGCAAATGATTAGCTTTTCAGAGCATTCACACAAGGTTGGCGCCGGTGGCACCTACAACGTTCTGACAGAGGAAAGTTTGGAACCGATTTCTCATACACAAACAGCAGTTGACCGGCGTTGCCCGGTGAAACGTTGTTGTGATGCCTCGTGTAAGCAGGAGAAATGCGTACCATTACGTTTCCGACTTTAATATAGGTCGGATTGTAGGCTATCGCGATTGCGGTTTATAGTATCGCGACATTGCTGCTCGCGTTGGTCGACATCCAATGACTGTTAGGAGTATATGGAATCGGTGGGTTCAGGAGGGTAATACGGAACTCCGTGCTGGATCCCAACGGCCTCGTATCACTAGCAGTCGAGATGACAGGCATCTTATCCGCATGGCTGTAACGGATCGTACAGCCACGTCTCGATCCCTGAGTCAACAGATGGGGACATTTGCAAGACAACAACCATCTGCACAAACAGTTCGACGACGTTTGCAGCAGCATGGACTGTAGGCTCGGAGACCATGGCTGCGGTTACCCTTGACGCTGCATCACAGACCGGAGCGCCTGCGATGGTGTACTCAACGACGAACCTGGGTGCACGAATGGCAAAACATCATTTTTTCGGATGAATCCAGGTTCTGTTTCCAGCATCATGATGGTCGCATCCGTGTTTGGTTACATCGCGGTGAACGCACATTGGAAGCGTGTATTCGTCATCGCCATACTGGCGTATCACCTGGCGTGATGGTACGGGGTGCCATTGGTTACACGTCTTCGTCACCTCTTGTTCGCATTGACGACACTTTGAACAGTGGACGTTACATTTCAGATGTGTTACGACGCATGGCTCAAGCGTTCATTCGATCCCTGCGAAACCCAACATTTCAGCAGGATAATGCACGACCGCATGTTGCAGGGCCTGTACGGCCCTTTCTGGATACAAAAAATGTTCGACTGCTGCCCTGGCCAGCACATTCTCCAGATCTCTCACTAATTGGAAACGTCTGGTCAATGGTGGCCGAGCAACTGGCTCGTCAGAATACGCCAGTCACTGCTCTTGATGAACTGTGGTATCATGTTCAAGCTGCATGGGCAGCTGTACCTGTACACGACATCCAAGCCCTGTTTGACTCAACGCCCAGGCGTATCAAGGCCGTTATTACGGCCAAAGGTGGTTGTTCTGGGTACTGATTTGTCAGGATTTATGCACCCAAATTGCGTGAAAATGTAATCACATGTCAGTTCTAGTATAATATGTCCAATGAATACCCGTTTATCATCTGCATGTCCTCTTGGTGTAGCAATTTTAATGGCCAGTAGTGTATTCGAAACGTTTTCATTCAGCGAGATATGAAAGTAACTCGTCCAGAGCAGTAATAGGTCGGCGGCTCAGGACGGAATCCGACATCCGTACACAGTATTGCAGGAAAATTCAAGCGGCACGCGTAAGCACGTCTACAACACCTGGGGAACGGTGTAGTAGGAGTATACGCACGCTCACGGCAGGGGAAGGGTTAAAACCTAGCGGCCACCTCGAGTCAGCAGGTGAATGGCGGAGAGGCGGTGTAGGCAGGTACGCACCCAGTGCGCGGAGAAGTAGAGCCCGGCGATGGTGGCGTCGACGTCCCGGAAGGCGGTGGAGCTGCCGTCGGCGGCGACGAGCGCGGCGGCGTGCAGCACGTGGGAGACGGGGCGCGGCCGCCAGGGGAAGCCGCGGCCCTCGGGGTCGCGCAGCAGGTGCTCGCCCGCCGCCGCCGACAGCACGCGGCCTGTGCCGCCCTCCAGCAGCACCAGCGACGGGCAGCCCGAGCGCGCGCGGTAGCGCCGGCACAGCCGCGCCTGCGCACACACACCCCAAACACACACAGTTAGTGGCGCGCACTTGACAAAGCGACGGCACAGTAACAGAGCCGCGATGTGAGTCACAGAATGTGTATGCACCGAAGCGCTAAACAAACTGGTATAGGCATGCGTATTCAAATACAGAGATATGTAAACAGGCAGAATACGGCGTCGCAGTCGGCAACGCCTGTGTAAGACAAGTGTCTGGCGCAGTTGTTACAGCAGTTACTGCCGCTAAAATGACAGCTTATCAAGATTTAAGTTCAAAAAAGGCTCTGAGTACTATGGGACTTAACATCTGAGGTCATCAGTCTCGTAGAACTACTTAAACCTAACTAACCTAAGGACATCACACACATCCATGCCCGAGGCAGGATTCGAACCTGCGATCGTAGCGGTCGCGCGGTTCCAGACTATAGTGCCTAGAACCGCTCGGCCAACCCGGCCGGCAAGATTTAAGTGAGTCTGACCGTGGTGTTATAGTCGGCGCACGAGCGATTGGACACAGCATCTCCGAGGTAGCGATGAAGTGGAGATTTTCTCGTACGACCATTTCACGAGTGTAGCGTGAATTTCAGGAATCCGGTAAAACATCAAATCTCCGACATCGCTGCAGCCGGACAAAGATCCTGCAAGAACGGAACCAATGACAACTGAAGAGAACCGTTCAACGTGACAGAAGTGCAACCATTCCGTAAAGTGCTGACGATTTCAATGCTGGGCCATCAACAATCGTCAGCGTGCGAACTATTCACCGAAACATCATCGATATGGACCCACGTGTAACCTCGATTACTGCATGACACAAAGCTTTACGCCTCGCCTGGTTCCGTGAACACCGCCATTGGACTGTTAACGACTGGATACATGTTGCCTGGTCGGACGAGCTCCGTTTCAAATTGTATCGAGCGGACGGACGAGTATGAGTATGGAGGCGACCAAATGAATCTATAGATCCTGCGTGACAGCAACGGACTGTTCAAGCTAATGGAGGCTCTTTAATGGTGCGGGGCGTGAGCAGTTCGAGCGATATGGGGCCTATCATCCGTCTAGATAGGACTCAGACAGGTGACACGTATGTAAGCTCAAATGGCTCCAAGCACTATGGGACTTGACATCTGAGGTCATCAGTCCCCTAGAGTTTTTGTTTTTTGGTCATCAGTCTACTGACTGGTTTGATGCGGCCCGCCACGAATTCCTTTCCTGTGCTAATCTCTTCATCTCAGAGTAGCACTTGCAACCTACATCCTCAATTATTTGCTTGACGTATTCCAATCTCTGTCTTCCTCTACAGTTTTTGCCCTCCACAGCTTCCTCTAGTACCATGGAAGTCATTCCCTCATGTCTTAGCAGATGTCCTATCATCCTGTACCTTCTCCTTATCAGTGTTTTCCACATATTCCTTTCCTCTCCGATTTTGCGTAGAACCTCCTCATTCCTTACCTTATCAGTCCACCTAATTTTCAACATTCGTCTATAGCACCACATCTCAAATGCTTCGATTCTCTTCTGTTCCGGTTTTCCCACAGTCCATGTTTCACTACCATACAATGCTGTACTCCAGACGTACATCCTCAGAAATTTCTTCCTCAAATTAAGACCGGCATTTGATATTAGTAGACTTCTCTTGGCCAGAAATGCCTTTTTTGCCATAGCGAGTCTGCTTTTGATGTCCTCCGTGCTCCGTCCGTCATTGGTTATTTTACTGCCTAGGTAGCAGAATTCCTTAACTTCATTGACTTCGTGACCATCAATCCTGATGTTAAGTTTCTCGCTGTTCTCATTTCTACTACTTCTCATTACCTTCGTCTTTCTCCGATTTACTCTCAAACCATACTGTGTACTCATTAGACTGTTCATTCCGTTCAGCAGATCATTTAATTCTTCTTCATTTTTACTCAGGATAGAAATGTCATCAGCGAATCGTATCATTGATATCCTTTCACCTTGTATTTCAATTCCACTCCTGAACCTTTCTTTTATTTCCATCATTGCTTCCTCGATGTACAGATTGAAGAGTAGGGGCGAAAGGCTACAGCCTTGTCTTACACCCTTCTTAATACGAGCACTTCGTTCTTGATCGTCCACTCTTATTATTCCCTCTTGGTTGTTGTACATATTGTATATGACCCGTCTCTCCCTATAGCTTACCCCTACTTTTTTCAGAATCTCGAACAGCTTGCACCATTTTATATTGTCGAACGCTTTTTCCAGGTCGACAAATCCTATGAAAGTGTCTTGATTTTTCTTTAGCCTTGCTTCCATTATTAACCGTAACGTCAGAATTGCCTCTCTCGTCCCTTTACTTTTCCTAAAGCCAAACTCATCCTCACCTAGCGCATTCTCAATTTTCTTTTCCATTCTTCTGTATATTATTCTTGTAAGCAGCTTCGATGCACGAGCTGTTAAGCTGATTGTGCGATAATTCTCGCACTTGTCAGCTCTTGCCGTCTTCGGAATTGTGTGGATGATGCTTTTCCGAAAGTCAGATGGTATGTCGGCAGACTCATATATTCTACACACCAACGTGAATAGTCGTTTTGTTGCCACTTCCCCCAACGATTTTAGAAATTCTGATGGAATGTTATCTATCCCTTCTGCCTTATTTGACCCTAAGTCCTCCAAAGCTCTATTAAATTCCGATTCTAATACTGGATCCCCTATCTCTTCTAAATCGACTCCTGTTTCTTCTTCTATCACATCAGACAAATCTTCACCCTCATAGAGGCTTTCAATGTATTCTTTCCACCTATCTGCTCTCTCCTCTGCATTTAACAGTGGAATTCCCGTTGCACTCTTAATGTTACCACCGTTGCTTTTAATGTCAACAAAGGTTGTTTTGACTTTCCTGTGTGCTGAGTCTGTCCATCCGACAATCATATCTTTTTCGATGTCTTCACATTTTTCCTGCAGCCATTTCGTCTTAGCTTCCCTGCACTTCCTATTTATTTCATTCCTCAGCGACTTGTACTTCCGTATTCTTGATTTTCCCGGAACATGTTTGTACTTTCATCAATCAACTGAAGTATTTCTTCTGATACCCATGGTTTCTTCGCAGCTAACTTCTTTGTACCTATGTTTTCCTTCCCAAGTTCTGTGATGGCCCTTTTTAGAGATGTCCATTCCTCTTCAACTGTACTGCCTACTGCGCTATTCCTTATTGCTGTATCTATAGCGTTAGAGAACTTCAAACGTATCTCGTCATTCCTTAGTACTTCCGTATCCCACTTGTTTGCGTATTGATTCTTCCTGACTAATGTCTTGAATTTCAGCCTACTCTTCATCACTACTATATTGTGATCTGAGTCTATATCTGCTCCTGGGTACGCCTTACAATCCAGTATCTGATTTCGGAATCTCTGTCTGACCATGATGTAATCTAATTGAAATCTTCCCGTATCTCCCGGCCTTTTCCAAGTATACCTCCTCCTCTTGTGATTCTTGAACAGGGTATTCGCTATTACTAGCTGAAACTTGTTACAGAACTCAATTAGTCTTTCTCCTCTTTCATTCCTTGTCCCAAGCCCATATTCTCCTGTAACCTCTTCTTCTAGTCCTTCCCCTACAACTGCATTCCAGTCGCCCATGACTATTAGATTTTCGTCCCCCTTTACATACTGCATTACCCTTTCAATATCCTCATACACTTTCTCTATCTGTTCATCTTCAGCTTGCGACGTCGGCATGTATACCTGAACTATCGTTGTCGGTGTTGGTCTGCTATCGATTCTGATTAGAACAACCCGGTCACTGAACTGTTCACAGTAACACACCCTCTGCCCTACCTTCCTATTCATAACGAATCCTACACCTGTTATACCATTTTCTGCTGCTGTTGATATTACCCGATACTCATCTGACCAGAAATCCTTGTCTTCCTTCCACTTCACTTCACTGACCCCTACTATATCCAGATTGAGCCTTTGCATTTCCCTTTTCAGATTTTCTAGTTTCCCTACCACGTTCAAGCTTCTGACATCCCACGCCCCGACTCGTAGAACGTTATCCTTTCGTAGATTATTCAATCTTTTTCTCATGGTAACCTCCCTCTTGGCAGTCCCCTCTCGGAGATCCGAATGGGGGACTATTCCGGAATCTTTTGCCAATGGAGAGATCATCATGACACTTCTTCAATTACAGGCCACATGTCCTGTGGATACACGTTACGTGTCTTTAATGCAGTGGTTTCCATTGCCTTCTGCATCCTCATGTCGTTGATCATTACTGATTCTTCCGCCTTTAGGGGCAATTTCCCACCCCTAGGACAAGAGAGTGCCCTGAACCTCTATCCTCCGCCCTCTTTGATAAGGCCGTTGGCAGAATGAGGCTGACTTCTTATGCCGAAAGTCTTCGGCCGCCAATGCTGATTATTTATCGATCGATGGGATCGAACCCAGGACCGAAGACGTTTTGATTATGAATCAAAGACGCTACCCCTAGACCACGGGTACTTAGAACTACTTAAACCTAACGAACCTAAGGACAGCACACACATCGATCCCTGAGGCAAGATTCGAACCTGCGACCGTAGCAGCAGCGCGGTTCCGGACAGAAGCGCCTAGAACAACTCGGACACAGCGGCCGGCCGTATGTAAATATCCTGTCTGCTCACCTGCATCCATTCATGCCCACGGCGCATTCCGAAGAACTTGGGCCATTCCAGCAGGACAATGCGACACTCCACAAGTCCAGAACTGCTATATAATGGCTCCAGGAACACCCTTCTGAGCTTAAACATTTCCGCTAACCACCAGACTCCCCAGACAGGAATATTATTGAGCATATCTGGGATGCCTTGCAACGTGCTGATCAGAAGAGATCTCCAAACCTTCGTACTGTTACGGATTCAAAGACAGCTCTGCAGGATTCATGGTGTCAGTTCCCTCCAGCACTACTTCAAACATTAGTTTAGTCCATGCCATGTCGTGTTGCGGCACTTCTCCATGTTGTGTTGTCCTCATCATCACGCAAGTCGCCCAATTTGGCGTCGACTGAAATAAGACTCGCACTCGACGGTCGAACTGAGAATATGTTCCAGAATCCTGCAACAAACCGATGATAAGGATATTGGTCTGTAATTTTGAGGATCCGTCCTTCTACCCTTCTTATATACAGGCGTCACCTGCGCTTTTTTCCAGTCGCTCGGAACTTTACGTTGGGCAAGAAATTCGCGATAAATGTAAGCTAAGTAAGGAGCCAATGCAGTAGAGTACTCTCTGTAAAGCCGAATTGGAATCCCATCAGGACCTGGCGATTTATTTATTTTCAAACCATTCAGTTGCTTCACAACCCCAGGGATGTCTATCACTATGTCCTCCATACGGGAATCTGTACGAGACTCAAACGACGGTATGTTTGTACGATCCTCCTACGTGAAAGATTTCTCAAATGCTAAATTTAAAATTTCAGCTTTCGTTTTGCTGACTTCCGCTGCCAGGCTAGACTGATCAGAGAGTGACTGGATGGAAGCCTTCGACCCGCTTAGTACCACTGTTATCTTGATACTGTTATCTTGACGTATGGAAACATTCCTCATAATATTACTTACGAAAAATAACACTTGGCATTGTTGTTATTACTGATCGATATTCATTTCATGTGACCTCTTCGTACGTAGCGAATTTGAAATGGTAGCTGTTGGTTCAGAAAATTCAATAAGTGTAATCCCTCGAAGTTGAAACAATGTTGGTAAATCGGGTCAAAACAAATTTAAAAGAATTTAGTTAAATGCTAAAAATACTTTTCACTGACGTCGCATTTAATTTAAGAGATAATTCCTCAGTGGGGAACTTCCACTAATAAAGAAAATTGTTTCACACCAGTTTCACACTGTTGTATATATAAAACTTGGTACTCGATGCATTGTATAAAAAATAAACTTTCTAAAGTATAGAGCACAGCTATTCCCTTTACACGTAACTTTTTACTGACGTTTCGCGTCGGTTAGTAAGTTCGTAATATTTGGCTTGCTTCGTGTAGCCGTTAGTACAGCAATTCGACACAGTCAGTAGTGTCCCGTATTCCAATTGTATGCCTTTCAAACGAAGCAAAAACACACGATCACAGCGCCAGCCAGGATTGTAGTATAGTCAATATCTATCTGTTCTGATGTGCGCTCGCTGATCTCTTCGCACACGATTTGAAAACTTTTTTACTGTAACGTTTCTTGCTGTTTAGAGTGCATCCATCTTTCGTGCAAATCATAAATATACTATCAATACACTCTCAAAAAGTACGAGTGCCCATTTCTATTTGGTCTACAATGTACTCGTTACTACAATGGTACTAACAGTAAAATTAATTTCAGTTCCTAATCTCTCATACAAAAATTGTAAAAGTGAGTTACAGAATCTTGCCGTATGTACTTTCAAAACAATTAAAATTATGCTTAACGTTGCACATGTCGTATATAAAAATATATATTGAAATGTATATAAATCAAAATGTAAATGTTTTTTCAAAATCGTGTATCTCTGAAAGTTCTTGACTGACGGCTTTCAAATTTTGACACAATGTTGTTTTCCTATACAGGCGTGTTTTTAGGTACACACCCACACCCACACACACACACACATACACACACACACACACACACACACACACACAGGAGAGATTTTGTGTAACAATATTTTCCTGTTATGAAATTTATAAAAATTGTATATTAAATACATTAAAATATATATAAATGAAAACAGAAGGGTATTCCAATGCAACGTTGTCTCAAAATTTCAAAGCATCCGGTCAAAAAATTTCGGAAATTTGCGATTAGGAACATCTGCATTCGTTTCTTCAAAATCTCAGATCTCCGAACATTCTTCATGGATTGCTTTAAAATTTTGGCACAACGTTGAATTCTAATACTAGCGTCTCTTTAGTTCCTAATCCTTTAATATGTATCGATGGTTGGAACGTTAATAGTGGCAACTATTTATTTACATCTCATACAAAATAGATACGTGTTTCAAAGTTTTACTGACCTTCAAAGTAATCACCAGCATTGTGTATACCAGTTGCCGGCCATGTGGAAGTCGTAGGATGCGCTTAGCAGTGTCATTTGTGTTGACAGTTCGAGCGGCGCGGTATATTGCCCGCGAATTTGTAGCAGTTCTGAAGCGAATGCCGTGAAGTGTTTCCTTCGGTTTAGAGATCGAGTTGAACTTACGAAGGCTTAAGTCAGGGGAGTGCAGTAGGTGGTATAGAACGTAGCAGCCCCTTCAGTGAAACAAATCGGTAACAGCTTGCACTGTACGTGCTTGAGCATTTTCCTGCAAAACGATGGTCAGGTTCTGTAGAAAGTGTCATGCTGTTCATTTTTGGAACACAGCCTACGACCAGCTTAGGGACAACGATGTTCAAATGTGTGTGAAATCCTATGGGACTTAACTGCTAAGGTCATCAGTCCCTAAGCTTACACACTACTTAACCTAAATTATCCTATGGACAAACACACACACCCATGCCCGAGGGAGAACTCGAACCTCCGCCCGGACCAGCCGCACAGTCCGTGACTGCAGCGCCCAGACAGCTCGGCTAATCCCGCGCGGCTTAGAGACAACGAATAACGCTTTATAAGATAGGCACCGCAAATTCGCTGCCTTTGCAATGTCTTCAGATGAGCAGTTACTACACCGTCCTTTCATAACCACCTGTTTTTCATAGAATAAGGACTCTGAATCACTTCTTACACATGTTTTAATTTCAGTAATTCAGCGCTATAACGAGAGGGAGAATCCTGTAAATCTGCATTCTTTTGGCTAAAGTCTTTTTTTCTGTTTCTGTAATTTGTAGTACCCATTATTGCATTCACAGCAGTGTTTCTTTTCCGTTCATTAGTCGGTTATATGTTCACCTGTCAAATATCCTCTACGTCCTTACAGGAACTTCGTGTTTGTGCCCGAATATTTTTTCTTATTATTGGGCTCATTATTACGCCCTCAATCAGCACCAGAGGGTAACAGAGCTAGAGCTTCAGCTTGTGTTTCGAAGCGATATTCAACATATTTTTTTCAAATCCCTTTCATAATCCGAAGCAATAAAATGTATTAAACAGACACAATAAGTTTCAACTGAAAACGAAACTGCAAGTTTACAACCGTTTATCCATTTCCTTTTCGTCCCACTGCTTTTTGGACACTCAACAAACCATTATTTTAACATCAAAACTTTCTCTAAAAATCCCACAATACAGTGACAATTAAGGTGAAACTCTGTACTCAGTTGACAGCAGCAAAAATTCACTGTCGTAAGTAACAATTTTTTCGCTCATAAACGCAATTAAAACTCAATACATAGTGGCAGTTCCGGGCTACTGAGCGCTGGTTGGGTTCATTCTGACGTCAGTGGCGCAGCTTGCTGCCGGGCATGCACCTCGTGATCCCTACCGTGTATTCTAGTATTTATGGTTAGAACGATGGTATGCGAGCATTTCAGCTGTTTGTGGAATAGTTCCATTTGTTTTACCTGTCGTACAAGGACATACAGCGGAATAAAATTAATTTGGATCAAATCTAACTTAATCACTTCAGGATGTGTCACCAGTATATGCATTAGTGGGGGCTGATCTGATTTTTCGTACGTGTGAACAGCATTGGGCATTCGGAACATGCAGTGAACCAGTAACATTCGGAAACAGCCTCTCGCTATTGTTGTGCGTGGAGGTGTGATGACTGAAGAAACTGAACTGGGAAGAGGTGTAAGACAAGGTTGTTGTTTATCACCAACACTGTTCCAAATCCATCTGGAGGAAATTATCAATGAAAGTTTTGATGGAAGGATAGGAGTTTGTATATGGGGTTGGAGAATGGAATGTATATGATTTGCAGACGACATGGTTGTGATGGCAGAGAGTGCAAGAGAGATGAAACAAATGTTAGATGACGTAAACACAAAATTAGAAGAATATGGAATGAAGTTTAACAAGAGAAAAACGAAAAGCATGGTAATTGGAGGAAATGGTAGAAAATGCTGTATGAAAATAGGGGGAGAGGAAATAGAGCAAGTGAATAACTTGAGTTACTTGAGAAGTGTAATAATGGATGATATGTATTGCTCAACAGAAATTAGGAAAAGAATTGCAATGGAAAAAGAAGGATTCAAGAGGAAACAGAAATTACTTTGTGGACCACTAAACAAAGATCTGAGGAAAAGACTTGCCAAATGTTACATCTGGAGCGTTGCACTATACACTGCAGAGACCTGGTCATTGAGCAAGGAAGATGAAAGAAGATTGGAGGCATCAGAGATATGGATATGGAGAAGAACGGAAAAAGTGAAATTGGAAGACCGAGTAAGGAATGAAGAAGTATTAAGAAGAGTTGGAGTGGAAAGAAACATGCTGAAAGTCATCAGAAAGAGAAAACGGAACTGGATTGGACATTGTTTGAGGAGGGAGTGCTTATTGAAGGAAGGAATAGAAGGAATGGTGGAGAGAAAAAGGGGCAGAGGAAAAAGAAGATATCAAATGCTGGACAATATCAAAGGAGACAAATATTCACAAATGAAAAGACTGGCTATGGACAGACAAAAGTGGAGGAGGCTTAACCCATGACAAGACCTGCCGTAAGGCAGAATGCCATACTACTACTATTGTTGTGTTAGTTTAATGTCACAGTAGGCATCGAAAGACAATTAGCGAAGCTGCAGTTACTTCGAACCGTCGAGGAGCACGGATTTCTGTGTGAAACAGAAATATCGACATAGGCTTGGCTTGCACCACGAAGCGCTGTGCAGCCAATCAATAGAGGGTTCGCATATGAAGAGCGCAGCAGTGCACCGCTACACAAATCGCCGTTTGTCCTCTGGGGTGCCGCCCTGTGTGTAGACGAGTTTAGAGACAATACGCCTCATCTGAGTGGCAACTCCACTCTAAAAAGCGATATCGGCGCGCGGCTGAACGTGTTCACACGCGCACAAAGAGGAAAGTAGCGTCCTTTGTGAGCAGCTAATTAAACCCGGCCTGTCGACGGCGCTGATGGACAGCAGCTTTTATCTTCGTGTCAAAATGCGGCATTAGGAGCACAGAGAGAGAGAGTGTGCTATGAAAAAGTTTTGAACAACGCTTTCACTGTACAAGCAATGTGAAGCGGGAAAAGGTCAAACTCAGTTCTGATCCGTCACAGAGAAATTCACATGAGCAGATTATTTCTGTCTCAAAGGGCTTGCCACAGTGGTAAAATCGGTTCCCGTCAGGTCACCGAAGTTGTGGGGCGTCGGGCTCGGCTGGCACTTGGATGGGTCACCGTCCGGGTCTGCAGAGTGCCGCTGGTAAGCGGGATGCGCTCAGCGCTCGTGAGGCCAATAGAGGAGCTATTTGATTGAGGAGTAGCCGGGAGAGCAGTGTGCTGACCACATACTCCTCCATATCTGCGTCTGGTGATGCTCTGTTGCGACAGTCTTTGCTTTTTTTTTTTATAGATTGCATTTTGGCTATGTGTGAAAAGATGTTGTTAAGCCTCGTGTAAGAAGGAGAAACATCTACCAGCATGCGTCAGATTTGGACAGAGGCACTTTCGTGCCCTATTGAGACAGCATTTATCATTTCGTAATACTGCATCAATCAGGATTCCACGACTGACATGCGATAATGGAATCCATGGGTCCAGGAGGGCCATAGTCAACGCCATGAAGACATTAAACGGCCCCACGTGGCTAGCGCCTGAGAAGACAGACATGTGCTGTACAATATAAAGCAAACAATCATTATGATATATTGTATCTAACTGTTCTCTGATCTACTTTTGTTGCTAACAAGATGGTGGTGGTGGTGGTGGTAAGTTCCTATGGGAGCAAACTGCTGAGGTCATCGGTCCCTATGCTTACACACTACTGCTCCTTAAATTAACTTACGCTAAGGACAACACACACACACACACACACACACACACACACACACGCTCGAGGGAGGACTCGAACCTCCGACGGGGGAAGCCGCGCGAACGGTGGCAAGGCACCCCTGACATCGCGGCTACCCCAAACGGCCAAGCAAGATGAGTGAACGCATCTACAATGTAAGTTTTCATGGCCGGTACTGACTTCACTTGAAACTTCTAGGCTAATAGGTCGTGATCGATGTGTAAAACTTTCTCTTAACGTTTCCTCTCCGACTGTGGGAGACACCTTCAGCGATAAACTGGCCAACTGCAAACAGTACTCGAGAGAGCACCAGATATATGGGCAGTGTAGAGGAGACGACAGTCCTTCCCATGGCGTCAGCCATGAAGTTATCTATGTAAATCGAAAAGCCACACATACTGACCGTTATGTTCATAACCACCACCACAGGCAAAAAAGAGGTGTGTTTAAAACCTTGGTAAACAGGGCGTACTTATTTAAAAGATGAGGTTGGACATCTATGGTCGACGTTTAAGAAGAATGGTTACTGTAACAAGGAGACAGAACGAGCACTTCGCCCTAGGGAGAAAATCAGGATCAGCGAGGAACAAGAGCTACACAAGGGGAAAGTTTTTCTTCCGTTCGAATCCTGCCTCGGGCATGGATGTGTGTGATGTCCTTAGGTTAGTTAGGTTTAAGTAGTTCTAAGTTCTAGGGGACTGATGACCACAGATGTTAAGTCCCATAGTGCTCAGAGCCATTTGAACCATTTTTTTCTTCCGTTCATTAGTAAGCTTACGGATCGCAGCGGAAAAGTATTAAGCAAGTATGGTGTAGAAACTACTTTCAGATACATCAGGAAGATAAAAGAATGTTTCAGATCGGCAAAAAATGCACGACATTATTTGGCTACACTGGGCGTATACAAAATTTCTTGTAGTTGTGGACTGGTTTATATTAGTACTGCCGGCCGGTGTGGCCGAGCGGTTCTAGGCGCTTCAGTCTGGAACCGCGCGTCCGCTACGGTCGCAGATTCGAATCCTGCCTCGGGCATGGGTGTGTGTGATGTCCTTAGGTTAGTTAGGTTTAAGTAGTTCTAAGATCTAGGGGACTGATGACCTAAGATGTTGTCCCATAGTGCTCAGAGCCATTTGAACCATTTACGAAGACAAGTGTTAACACCCGTCTGATTGAACACAAGAGAGCCGGCCGGAGTGGCCGAGCAGTTCTAGGCGCTACAGTCTGGAACCGCGCGACCGCTGCGGTCGCCGGTTCGAATCCTGCCTCGGGCATGGATGTGTGTGATGTCCTTACGTTGGTTAGGTTTAAGTAGTTCTAAGTTCTAGGGGACTGATGACTGCAGAAGTTACGACCCATAGCTCTCAGAGCCATTCTTTTTTTTTTTTTTTGAACACAAGAGGAATTGCCACCTGAGACGTACGGATAAGTCGACCACAGCGGAACATGTTTAACAAGAGGGTGGTCGTGAAATAAAATTCAGTGAATGGAGTGTCATACTAAAAACATAGCAGTATCATGCGCACATGTACAGGGAGGCTATTGAGATTTATAAACACCGTAGTAATTTCAACAGGAAAGAGGAACGTATTAAATTAGATGAAATTTGGATGACAGCGTTGCACCTTAAGAATGGTGCTCGATTACTTTCAATCAAAAAAGTTGTCATTACCAAAGACAGTCTTGTAGCCAACGTCATGTGATGGATTGCGTTGTCCTCTACACTGGCTATATATTCAATGCTTCCTCGAGTCCTGATCGCGGTTCGCCGCTTTACCTCTGAATATGTCAGACAGGAAGAAAGTTTTATACACCGGCTTCAGCTTATTAGCTCGGAAGTTTCAAATGAAGTATCTAATTGGGTAATTTAAATGCTTTACGCGTGTAAAATGGCACGATATTTTGTTATTGCCGTTTTTAATGTACATCAGTCGCCATCATTTTTTTAATCACAGAAACTTACTGTTTCACACCTAGAGTGACGATACGAATTTTTGAAGGCGCTAGTTTTTGGTCCTCTCGTATTGTACATGATTGCTTTCTGGCCTTCTCTCCCGTTTATATGCAGATTTTTCAAATTGTATGAACAAATAATGTCTCTTACACTTGACGGTCACCTAAAAGATTCACTTGTGCAGTCGGCATAAACAGATGTTAAGTATCCAGAATGAGATTTTCACTCTGCAGCGGAGTGTGCGCTGATATGAAACTTCCTGGCATATCAGCGCGCACTCCGCTGCAGAGTGAAAATCTCATTCTGGAAACATCCCCCAGGCTGTGGCTAAGCCATGTCTCCGCAATATCCTTTCTTTCAGGAGTGCTAGTTCTGCAGGGTTCGCAGGAGAGCTTCTGTAAAGTTTGGAAAGTAGGAGACGAGGTACTGGCGGAAGTAAAGCTATGAGGGCGGGGCGTGAGTCGTGCTTGGTTAGCTCAGTTGGTAGAGCACTTGCCTGCGAAAGACAAAGGTCCCGATTCCGAGCCTCGGTCCGGCACACAGTTTTAATCTGCCAGGAAGTTTCAGATGTTAAGTAATTTAGTATATAACATATCAGCTAAGTTTATATCTGTATACACCACAGTCGACATAATTGTCTTGAGGGGTTCAGTAACTTTATAGATATTTCAGATCATTCTCATTCATTGTTCCAGCCAAGCTGCATATTTTTAAATAGATCACATGTTTTGAACCCTCTGGATTATCTTCAGACCTAAGTAGTTTTGTCAGCAGCCCGTTTTATTTACTCCGAACCGTATATCAGAGCAGTCTGATATGTGCTTTTGAGTACTCAAGACGAGTTCCTGACTAATCTACTAAGATCTGAAGATGATCAAGAGTTCTCTGTTAGTGGTTCTCAGT
The DNA here is from genome assembly GCF_023864345.2 of Schistocerca serialis cubense. Lineage (NCBI taxonomy): Eukaryota > Metazoa > Arthropoda > Insecta > Orthoptera > Acrididae > Schistocerca > Schistocerca serialis. Next base: position 443,874,106 of record NC_064646.1, on the reverse strand, counting down.
AGACAAGATGGGCTGCTGACTCAATTCTTCTGATATGTGTTTCTGAGTACACAAGATGGGGTGCTGACTCAATTACTGAGATCTGTAGATAGTCCAGAGTAGCTAGGTATGTGGTTCTGACTAGACAAGACGAGCTGCTGACTCACCTACTGAGATCTGAAGATCATCCAGAGTAGTCTGATACGTGGTTATGAGCAGACAAGACGGCATGCTGACTCCACCACTGAGATTTGAGGGTGATCCAGAGTGATCTGATATGTGTTCCCGATAGACAAGATTGACTGTTGACTCAGTTACTCTTATAAGTGGTTCTGAGTACACAAGATGGGCTGCTGACTCAACTACTGAGATGTGAAGATGATCGAGAGTAGTCTGCTATGTGGTTCTGTGTAGACAAAACGAGCTGCTGACTCAGCAACTGAGGTCCAAAGATGATCCAGAGTAGTCTGATACGTGGTTCCGAGTAGACAACATTGGCTGCTGATACAATTACTGAGATCTGAAGATAATGTTCAAATGTGTGTGAATTCTTAAGGGACCAAACTGCTGAGGTCATCGGTCCCTAAGCCTACACACTACTTAACGTAACTTAAACTAACTTACGCTAAGGACAACACATACACCCATGCCCGAGGGAAGACTCAAACCTCCAATGGAGGCAGCTGCCTGGATCGTGACAAGAAACTTCAGAGCGCATGGCTACCCCTTGCGGCTCTGAAGATAATCCATTGTAGTCTGATATGAGGTTCTGTGTAGACAAGATGAGCTGCTGTCTCAACCACTGAGACCTTAGGATGATCCAAAGTACTCTGATAAGTGGTTCTTAGCAGACAAGATGGGATGCTGACTCACATACTGAGATCTTAGGATGAGACAGAGTAATCTGATATGTGGTTCCCAGTAGATAAGATGGGCTGCTGACTTAGTTATACTGATATGTGGTTCTGAGTACACAAGATGGGCTGCTGACTCAATTACTAATCCATTGCAATCTGATATGTGGTTCTGTGTAGACAAGACGAACTGCTCTGTCAACCACTGAGACCTTAGGATGATCCAGAGTACTCTGATAAGTGGTTCTTAGCAGACAAGACGGGGCGCTAACTCACCTACTGAGATATTAGGATGGGACAGAGTACTCTGATATGTGGTTCCCAGTAGATAAGATGGGCTGCTGACTTAGTTATGTGGTTCTGAGTACACAAGATGGGCTGCTGACTCAATTACTAATCCATTGCAGTCTGATATGTGGTTCTGTGTAGACAAGACGAACTGCTGTGTCAACCACTGAGACCTTAGGATGATCCAAAGTACTCTGATAAGTGGTTCTTAGCAGACAAGACGGGATGCTGACTCACCTACTGAGATCTTAGGATGAGACAGAGTAATCTGATATGTGGTTCCCAGTAGATAAGATGGGCTGCTGACTTAGTTATACTGATATGTGGTTCTGAGTACACAAGGTGGGCTGCTGACTCAATTACTAATCCATTGCAGTCTGATATGTGGTTCTGTGTAGACAAGACAAACTGCTGTGTCAACCACTGAGACCTTAGGATGATCCAAAGTACTCTGATAAGTGGTTCTTAGCAGACAAGACGGGGTGCTGACTCACCTACTGAGATCTTAGGATGAGACAGAGTAATCTGATATGTGGTTCCCAGTAGATAAGATGGGCTGCTGACTTAGTTATACTGATATGTGGTTCTGAGTACACAAGATGGGCTGCTGACTCAATTACTAATCCATTGCAGTCTGATATGTGGTTCTGAGTAGACAAGACGACCTGCTGTGTCAACCACTGAGACCTTAGGATGATCCAAAGTACTCTGATAAGTGGTTCTTAGCAGACAAGACGGGGTGCTGACTCACCTACTGAGATCTTAGGATGGGACAGAGTACTCTGATATGTGGTTCCCAGTAGATAAGATGGGCTGCTGACTTAGTTATACTGATATGTGGTTCTGAGTACACAAGATGGGCTGCTGACTCAATTACTAATCCATTGCAGTCTGATATGTGGTTCTGAGTAGACAAGACGACCTGCTGTGTCAACCACTGAGACCTTAGGATGATCCAAAGTACTCTGATAAGTGGTTCTTAGCAGACAAGACGGGGTGCTGACTCACCTACTGAGATCTTAGGATGGGACAGAGTACTCTGATATGTGGTTCCCAGTAGATAAGATGGGCTGCTGACTTAGTTATACTGATATGTGGTTCTGAGTACACAAGATGGGCTGCTGACTCAATTACTAATCCATTGCAATCTGATATGTGGTTCTGTGTAGACAAGACGAACTGCTGTGTCAACCACTGAGACCTTAGGATGATCCAAAGTACTCTGATAAGTGGTTCTTAGCAGACAAGATGGGGTGCTGACTCACCTACTGAGATCTTAGGATGAGACAGAATAATCTGATATGTGGTTCCCAGCAGATAAGATGGGCTGCTGACTTAGTTATACTGATATGTGGTTCTGAGTACACAAGATGGGCTGCTGACTGAATTGCTAATCCATTGCAGTCTGATATGTGGTTCTGAGTAGACAAGATGACCTGCTGTGTCAACCACTGAGACCTTAGGATGATCCAAAGTACTCTGATAAATGGTTCTTAGCAGACAAGACAGGGTGCTGACTCACCTACTGAGATCTTAGGATGGGACAGAGTACTCTGATATGTGGTTCCCAGTAGATAAGATGGGCTGCTGACTTAGTTATACTGATATTTGGTTCTGAGTACACAAGATGGGCTGCTGACTCAATTACTAATCCATTGCAATCTGATATGTGGTTCTGTGTAGACAAGACGAACTGCTGTGTCAACCACTGAGACCTTAGGATGATCCAAAGTACTCTGATTAGTGGTTCTTAGCAGATAAGACGGGGTGCTGACTCACCTACTGAGATCTTAGGATGGGACAGAGTACTCTGATATGTGGTTCCCAGTAGATAAGATGGGCTGCTGACTTAGTTATACTGATATGTGGTTCTGAGTACACAAGATGGGCTGCTGACTCAATTACTAATCCATTGCAGTCTGATATGTGGTTCTGTGTAGACAAGACGAACTGCTGTGTCAACCACTGAGACCTTAGGATGATCCAAAGTACTCTGATAAGTGGTTCTTAGCAGACAAGGTGGGGTGCTGACTCACCTACTGAGATCTTAGGATGAGACAGAGTAATCTGATATGTGGTTCCCAGCAGATAAGATGGGCTGCTGACTTAGTTATACTGATATGTGGTTCTGAGTACACAAGATGGGCTGCTGACTGAATTGCTAATCCATTGCAGTCTGATATGTGGTTCTGAGTAGACAAGACGACCTGCTGTGTCAACCACTGAGACCTTAGGATGATCCAAAGTACTCTGATAAGTGGTTCTTAGCAGACAAGACAGGGTGCTGACTCACCTACTGAGATCTTAGGATGGGACAGAGTACTCTGATATGTGGTTCCCAGTAGATAAGATGGGCTGCTGACTTAGTTATACTGATATGTGGTTCTGAGTACACAAGATGGGCTGCTGACTCAATTACTAATCCATTGCAGTCTGATATGTGGTTCTGTGTAGACAAGACGAACTGCTGTGTCAACCACTGAGACCTTAGGATGATCCAAAGTACTCTGACAAGTGGTTCTTAGCAGACAAGACGGGGTGCTGACTCACCTACTGAGATCTTAGGATGAGACAGAGTACTCTGATATGTGGTTCCCAGTAGATAAGACGGGCTGCTGACTTAGTTATACTGATATGTGGTTCTGAGTACACAAGATGGGCTGCTGACTCAATTACTAATCCATTGCAGTCTGATATGTGGTTCTGTGTAGACAAGACGAACTGCTGTGTCAACTACTGAGACCTTAGGATGATCCAAAGTACTCTGATTAGTGGTTCTTAGCAGATAAGACGGGGTGCTGACTCACCTACTGAGATCTGAGAATGATCAAGATTACTCTGATATGTGGTTCTGAGTAGACAAGACGGGCTGCTGACTCAACTACTGATATCTGATGATGATCCAGATACACTGGTTCTGAGTAGACAAGATGGACTGCTGACGCAACTACTGAGATACAGAGTACTCTGTATGTGGTTCTGAGTGGGAAAGGTTGACTGTTGACTCAATTATTGAGATCTGAAGATGATATAGAGTACTCTCATATGTTGTTTTGTTGTTCTGGGAAGACAAGACGGGTTGTTCACTCAACTACTTAGACCTGAGGTGGTCAGATTACTCTGATATGTGGTTTTGAGTAGGCAACACAGCTTGCTGAAGTAGCTATTTAGATCTTTAGATGATACGAATACATAGTGATCAAAACACGTAATCTAATTAAGAACATACATCTGATACGGAACAATGAGTGAGAATTATTTTAAATCATATCTGTATGTATTATTTAGGTTACACTGTCACTTACTTTCGTCTGAAACGACTATGATATCCTACAATCGATACATCCCACTCAACAGTAGCCGACCAGGATGTTCACATGTGCACTTTTTCCACTAAGCTGTCCTTTCTGGAGTGTCCAGTGCAGCGCAGCGTCGTTTTTTTTCCCCAGTATTTACTGCCGGCTGTGCTTATACTACCAGGTGGTTGCTGTGGATGATGAAATTTCCGTGGCTGCGCGATCTGGCTCTTGTACATGTAGCAGTATAGAAAACTTCCCGTACTGTCGGTCATGGGATAGACAATTGTCGTGAAACTGCACGAGCACTAGTGCTGCCGGGAGCACGTGCTGCATCGTCAGTTACAGGAAAAGCAGCCCAGTCAGTAACTACCACTGGGACTGGACGCCTTCTTCTTCAGGTGCCACACCGAGTTCACATGTGTTTTCTAATTTCATTATCACCTTCTTTAAATCATCTACATCAGGCTTCTCCTCAGACCTTTCAGTCGGCGATACTCTCTTAATGCAGTACGCTAGTTGCTGCCGTTCACATAAAGCACGTTCATTAACAGTGGACGGTTTCTTTTTTCGACAGCAGGACTATTCACTCACGTTATGGTTTGTCAAACAACAGCGTGGATGTCGTCCCCTCACACAGTGTACAGCGCCAGATTTGCATCTGGTTCCATAATTGGAGCTAATTTGTTTTCAGCGTAAACCGGTTGTGCATTAACGCATTAGTATATCTACCAAGTTTGCTTTCATGCGATAATTACACCCCATACTGGACCTCCGCGAGTAGTGTGCAGGTTAATTACTGTAACCAACCGGTACCAGGAGGTCGGCGAAGTCTCTTCCTGTGCTCGTTGTGCTCCTGGGTGTGCTTTTGGCGTCATACAAGGAAACTAATACATACTGAGTCACGACACCGGCTCATTTTTGTCACTTTGGGACAGCTAGGTACAAAGACTATGGTGAATTTCTGGTGTAATCTGAAGAAGTCTATTTACAACGAAACCGGATGAGGCGTAATCAACGTACCTGAAACGCATCTGTGGTGACTTTTACATTATTCAGCTGCTGAGCACAAAGTGGTGGAGGCTATGTGATTACTAGAACGTTACGAGAACTCTTCCCGCGGTGCCATGCCGAGCTGTGCTCCCATTTCGGAAGCGTCAGACCGACCAAAGCGTAGCGATGGTGCACTGCCTCGCCCCCCGCCCCCTCCCACAGTCCCGAAATTCTCCGGGCTAGACTTCCCTTTTTCAGATGAGCAGGCGATCAGTTGTACCACACTCCTAACATCAGAGGGTTGCGACACTCGCTGCTCTGAAAAATTGTCGTCTTACAGCAGGAGTGACACCTGCGCTCCTAGCGGCGAGAGGGCCAGTCGTCTCGTAAAGTCATATACGCTGGAACAATAACGTTTACGCCTGAAGCGTTCGTACGATCCCAAGGGACATGAATGATAGTAAAATAAATGTCAACGGAACCAAAAGTCATCAATGAAATGTTGCCAACTACAATGTATTAATGAAGAAACACTTCCGAGCTTATTTTCGTCTATCCGTTTCGCTCCCCACCCCCTTTCTCCACCTCCATCCCAATTTACTTTTCAATCACATCCTTAACTGGCTGATCAATAAATCAATATCGTATCTGTGGTGTCACCGCCAGACACCACACTTGCTAGGTGGTAGTTTTAAATCGGCCGCGGTACATTAGTACATATCGGACCCGCGTGTCGCCACTGTGTGATCGCAGACCGAGCGCCACCACAAGGCAGGTCTCGAGATACGGACTAGCACTCGCCCCAGTTGTACGGACGACTTTGCTAGCAACTACATGGACGAAGCATTGCTCATTAGCCGAGCCAATAGTTAGAATAGCCTTCAGCTAAGTCAATGGCTACGACCTAGCAAGGCGCCATTAGTAACATTGCCTGTATCTAAAGAGTCTCACTTGTATCGCCACAATCTCCAGATGTACCAAAATGATGGATTAAAGTTAAGTATTCCAGGAGCTACGTACTTTTCTTTATAGCATTCATTACGTATCCTGTTTCAGACCTCACGCCATCCAACTTTAATTTAGCGCGTGCCTTTCGGCTTCCTCTCATTGTGTCTAGGCTGTCTTGTCTAGACACAACAGTATCTTCTTTTAGTATTGGGATCCAATATTTCTTAAATATATGTTTCTCTCTCTTCTTCTGCTATCTACGGTTTTTCTGTGGCTCTCTTTCCTTATTATCATAAGTGCTTTCCTCGCCTTATGACAATTCTGCATACTCTTAGATTTAACGCTTTCGTGATAGATGGGGTATACACACTGTAAGAAAAAGAAATGACGCAGCACGAACGAATTATGAGAACAGGACGGAAGCCGGTATATGTAATGTAGATGCACAGAGAAAGAAATGTTTACAATTGAGAAAAGTTGGATGATTTATTCAAGAGAAAGAGCTTCAAAAATTGAGGAGGCAGTCACGCGCTGGTCCACCTCCGGCCCTTATGGACGCTGTTATTCGGCTTGGCATTCATTGGTAAAGCTGTTGAATGTCCTCGTGAGGGGTATTGTGCCAAATTATGTCCAACTGGCGCGTTAGATCGTGAAAATCCCCAACTGGTTGGAGAGCCCTGTCCATACTGCTCCAAGCGTTCTCAATTGGGAGACATCCGGCGACCTTGCTGACCAAGCACGAAGACAACCAGTAGAGACTCTCTCGATGTGTAGGCGGACATTATCTTGCTGAAATGCGAGTCCAGGACTGTATTCTGACGATTGAGTTTGAACGGTATGCCTCAGGAGGATATCCAGAAACTTTATCAGTAAATGACATGCCAAATAACTGCTCGCGAAGGGCCAGAGATGCAGCAACGCTTTATTATTTGCTCAATTTGTGAAGTTATTTCTGTTTAATAAATTATTAAATTTTTTCATGAAATTGTAATCATCTGTTCGTCTGTATATGCCCACCACATCTAACGATTTCCGATCCAATTCCGATAATTCCTTCGTAGTACGTCGTTTTTTTTCTCGTAAAGTATAAAAGCGTAATACGCAGTTTTGAACACTAGAACATCTAGATCCCACACCTTTGAAGTGGTACTATCAAGACAGAAGCTTTCGGAGCACGGAGAAAAAATACTACCTACTACGGAGTGGAAGGCTGTGAGCGATCAAATGGGCACAGAGCGTGCGTTTAACGAAAATCGGTTCAAAAGAGCGTTTTCTCCGTTCCAAGACCATCTGAAGCAACTATTTGTGTTTTCTTATACACCAGCAACCCCTACATCCGATTCTTTAAAGAACTCAACCCCCATGTCTAAAAGAACTTCAAAAGTCTGATTACTTTACAAATCAGTTAACGGGCTACTACATATCTGACGTTAAGCAAGTAAGCGAGAAAAATTTTCCTGTACGTTTGAAATTATGCGCCAAGTTTGTTTGAAGTCGCTACGTGCTCTCACTCACAAATAGCGAATGAATATACACTATGTGATCAAAAGTATCCGGACACCTGGCTGAAAATGACTTACAAGTTGGTAGCGCCCTCCATCGGTAATACTGGAATTCAATACGGTGTTGGCCCACCCTCAGCCTTGATGTCAGCTTTCATTCTCTATGCTGGAAGGCTTCTTGGGGAATGGCAGCCCATTCTTCACGGAGTGCTGCACCGAGGAGAGGTATCGATGTCGGTCGGTAAGGCCTGCACCAAGTCGGCGTTCCAAAACATCCCAGAGGTGTTCTATAGGGTTCAGGTCATAACTCTGTGCAGGCCAGTCCATTACAGGGATGTTATTGTCGTGTAACAACTCCGCCACAGGTGCTCGATCGTGTTGAAAGATGCAATCGTCATCCCCGAATTGCTTTTCAACAATGAGAAGCAAAAAGGTGCTTAAAACATCAATGTAGGCCTGTGCTGTGATAGTGCCACGCAAAACAAGGGGTCCAAGCCCCCTCCATGAAAAACACGACCACACCATCTCACCACCGCCTCCTAATTTTACTGTCGGCACTACACACGCTGCCATATGACGTTCACCGAGCATTCCCCATACGCACACCCTGCCATCGGATTGCCACATTATGTACCGTGATTCGTTACTCCACGCAATATTTTTCCACTGTTCAGTCGTCCAAAGTTTACGGTCCTTACACCAAGCGAGGCGTCGTTTGGCATTTACCGGCGTGATGTGTGGCTTATGACCAGCCTCTCGACCATGAAATCCAGGCTTTCTCACGTACCACCTATCTGTCATAGTACTTGCAGTGGATCCTGATGCAGTTTGAAATTCCTGTGTGACCTTCTGGATAGATGTCTGCCTATCACACATTACGATCCTCTTCAACTGTCGGCGGTCTCTGTCAGTCAGCAGACGAGGTCGGCCTCTACGGTTTTGTGCTGTACGTGTCCCTTCACGTTTCCACTTCACTATCACATCAGAAACAGTGAACCTAGGGATGTTTAGGAGTGTGAAAATCTGGCGTACAGACGTATGACACAACTGACACCCAATCACCTGACCACGTTCGAAGTCCGTGATTTCCTCGGAGCGCCCCATTCTGCTCTCTCACGATGTCTAATGACTACTGAGGTCGATGATATGAAGTACCTGGCAGTAGGTGGCAGCACAATGCATCTAATATGAAAAAAGTGTTTTTGGAGGCGTCCGGATACTTTTCATCACATAGTGTAGTTTGGGTGACTTGCTCTCCGTGACTTGCCTCAAGATATATACACAGTATCTAAATCTGATACTTGTCTTACCGTGTTAAACTTTCAACACAGGTTTAAACTTCTTAATGAGTAGGTTATTACACGACTTACAATTTTTGAATTTTGAATAACTGCATGGAGTATTGAAAATAATTTTTTGTTGCCTCTGAGAGCTAATAGATAATCGTCTCGCTACTAGCATCGTGGCTTGGTTAGCTGTTTAATAATACGGGTCATGTAAGAGTAGATTTTTTTGAAACATTAATTCACTCCTCAGTAATTCTGCTCATTTGTACATAACTTATATTTAGTGCAGCGTGTATGTGCCAGCAAACATCCTGGAATTTGGAAAGATTAGCATGTGAGTTGCCAAAACCATCTCGAAAATTTATGTTGAAAATTTGTGTGCTATTTTCGTGTTACTGATTGTCACCAGCATAAATCTGTTCTGGCATCGATGTCTCGTACTTCTGAGTTTTGTGTTTATTTTTTCTTGATAAATGTAAATTTAATGTTTATCTTGTTCCATGGTCATGGACAGAGTTGTTTGTACAGTAGTTATCAAGCTTACTTTTGGCTAATAATGATCCCAACCTCGCCAACGGCCTTGCCGCAGTGGTCACACCGGTTCCCGTCAGATTACTGAAGTTAAGCGTTGTCGGGCTGGGCTAGCACTTGGATGGGTGACCATCTGGTCTGCCTAGCGCTGTTGGCAAGCGGTGAGCACTCGGCCCTCGTAAGGCAAACCGAGGAGCTGCTTGACTGAGGAGTAGCGGCTCCGGTCTCGTAAACTGACATACGGCCAAGAGAGCAGTGTGCTGACCACACGCCCCTCCATATCCGCATCCGGTGACGCCTGTGGGCTGAAGATGACACGGCGGCCGGTCGGCACCGTTGGGCCTTCATGGCCTGTTCGGACGGAGTTTAGTTTAGTTTAGTTTTAATGACTTCAACCTCAGTTTTGCAAATAATCGAACTCCATTGTACAAAACGTCTGACCACTTTAGAAACGCGTTAAATATTTGATGTTAAGAATGTAAAACCTATGTGGCTGAAGATCCGAGACCCTAATTATTTTGGTTTTACTAGAGCTTTGAAATTATGTTTAAAGTTTGTTGAGTCACTGGATGGATGTCATCTGAGTAGTTTGTATGCCGCTAGTTACACTTCCTCAGAACATAGACATAGTTCCTAACTTTAATACTTGTCTACTGCGTTAAACCTTTAATGTGCGATCATTCCTCTTACTGGGCAGATGACAGCATCTTAAATTTTTGAATTCGGTCAGTAATCATACCTTCTTCTTGTTACTGGCTTTCTCCTGTGCTCCACAGGGTCTGTGGTTTTGGCGTTGTTAGTGGCAGTGGGTGCCCGGATGATATCGTTCCTGTCGCTACCATTTCTCCCTGCGACGGAATTTGTGCACCAACTCTGTTTGTGTGCAGTATTACAGCTCATGTAAGTGTATAAGACCGTTTTGTTAATGTTTGCGAAGTGTGCACCTGAAGCCGTACGTGGGTACCAGCCCGGTATTGGCGTCGTCGGGTGTGAGAAACTGCCTAAACACCGCGTGGAGCCTGGCCGGCGCACCAGCCGTCCACGTTAATCCGCCGAGTGAATTCGATACGGGGCCAGCGCCTCTCCCCGTCTCCCGGAAGTGGGCGCTCTAACGCGCTCGACTATTCGGGCACGTCAGTCAACAGTTATATGAAATACTCAAAACCAGATTTTGTTTGCACCTTGGAAATCGTTAGATACGAAGTCTGCAGCGTACAGTGGAAATGCGCTCTAGTTTAGCCGTTTAGTAATACAGATGTGCGTAAATGGCTAGTAAATGAACTCACACGGTGTACTTAAAATCTCCAGTGCGTAAGGGGAGTTGCTCGTGAAAAATTACCAAAAATTTGAAAAAATGTACCCGCTCAATATATAAGAGCATTTGTAGATATTACAAGAACATATAGTTTGTCTACTTTCACATTATCCGTTTGTTCGTAAATTTAGTGTGAATGTAATGTTGCACAGGAGCTAGGCCCCCTGTCTTTATGGAGTGCTTTCGGAATTTGAAATACGTTTGTTTCATAGTTGTTACTATGTTATTTTATTTTAGTGTATATGTTTCCTGTGTAATAAATTCCAAGAATAAAGAAACCATTTCAAAACAACATCGAATAATACACATCATTTGGTTCAAGAGTCACCTACAGAAATTGGGTGTACAGGCATACTACACACTCACTGGCATTCCTTGCTGTTATGGGGCAATTAAGCCTAAACAATAGGATCTAGCAAATACAAATCTTCTTTGGAGACATCCTCATGGTCTCTCTCAGAATCCCAACGAAAGCTTCAACAGCTGCATAGGGGAATGAAACCCGAACACAGTACTTCGCAAAGTAACAATGTAATGGATAAAGTGATAACTTCCAGTGGTTGTACAATTAGTTGGATTCATTTAATGGAAAATATTATACATCAAGAGTGCAAGGAATAATATTTAACGTGTAACTGTTATTTATCGGCTGCGAGTGACCGAAGTGGAGAAAGCTGCAAAATCTTACCAAGGACACTAGGATAAATAAAAAAATGAAGAGAAGGTTACGAAGAATAAAGAAACAGGTGACGAACAGCAATATGCAGCTTGTGTGATCTAAAGCTGCGTAGTAATAAACTGATAAGTTCGTAAATCTTCTTTTGTAATTTATCGGAAACCTGAATTTTTAACATTCCGGTACACTTTATTCCTAAATGAAGATAAATTGACCAGAACTGGCACATATACTAAAGTGCTAAAGAAACTGTTTCAGGCATGCGTATTCAAGTACATAGATATGTAAACAGGCAGAATACGGCGCAGAGGTCGGCAACGTCTATGTAAGACAGCAAGTGTCTGGCGCATTTGTTAGATCAGTTACTGCTGTTACAATGGCATGTTATCAAGATTTAAGTGAGTTTCAACGTGGTGTTATAGTCGGCAAATAAGCTATGGGTCACAGCATCTCCGAGATAGCGATAAAGTGAGGATTTTTCCGTACGACTATTTCACGAGTCTACCGTGAATATCAGGAATCTGGTAAACCATCAAACCTCCGACATCGCTGCGGCCGGAAAAAGATACTGCAAGAACGGGACAAATGAGAACTGAAGATAATCGTTGAGCGTGACAGAAGTGCAATCCTTCTACAAATTGCTGCAGATTTCAATTTTGGGCCATCAACAAGTGTGAGCGTACGAACCATTCTATGAGACATTATCGATATGGGCTTTGGGAGCCGAAGGACCACTCGGTGTACCCTTGATGATTGCACGACACGAAATTTAATGCCTCACCTGGGCCCCTCAACATCGAGATTGGACTGTTGATGACTGGAAAAATGTTGCCTGGTCGGACGAGTCACGTTTCAAATAGGAGTGATACGGGACCCCTGATACTTCTAGCTAGGACTCTGACAGGTGGTACGTATGTAAGCATCCTGCGTGATCACCTGCATCCATTCATGTCCTTTGTGCATTCCGACGGACCTGGACAGTTCCAGCAGGAGAATGCGACACCCCACACATTCATAACTGCTACAGAGTGGCTCGTGGAACATTCTTCTGGGTTTAAACACTTCCGCTTACAAACAAACTTCCCAGACATGAACATTGTTGAAGATATCTGGGATGTCTTGCAACGTGCTGTTCAGAAGAGATCTCCACTCCATCATACTCTCACGGATTTATGGACAGCCCTGCAGGATTCATGGTGTCAAACATCAGTCGAGTCCATGCCACGTCGTGTTGCCGCACTTCTACGTGTTCGCGGGGGCCCTACACGATTTTAGGTAGGCGTACCAGTTTCATTGGCATTTTAGTATACAATCACAATGACCTCCTCTACCTCCATTGCCCACTAATTTTAGAAAATTCTAAAATATGATGATGTGTGTGTGATCATTGATAGAAATTTTTAAATGTGTTACCTGTAAAAAATAAATTTTGTGCACATCTCAGATATTAGCATCAGAAGAGGAAACCGAGACACAACATACTCCCCTGAATATTGTCTATAGCCCGACTTTTTCTCTAATACCAAAGAAAATGGTAGCTTAGCCGGCTGGTGTGGCCGAGCGGTTCTAGGCGTTTCAATCCGGAACCGCACGACCGCTAAGGTGGCAAGTTCGAATCCTGTCTCGGGCATGGGTGTGTGTGATGTCCTTAGGTTAGTTAGGTTTAAGTAGTTCTAAGTTCTAGTGGACTGATGACCTCAGATGTTAAGTCCCATAGTGTTCAGAGCCATTTTTGACATTGTGCAAGGGTGCGCGGTACGTGAATGTCTACCAGGCCTCTCCCGTCCCTCACGTGGCACAAGTGTTCTCAACCCCGATTACCCTCGCCCGTCGTATGTTGATGCCGATGGGATCGTTTGTCTCACAGAAGCGTGACGTGGTCGGCTATTCCACGCGCCAGACAGAGTCACGGCACTTTTTGTTGGCTCCCAACCGAAAGTCCGGCGCCGTTGCCCGATGAGCGACACCGGGCTGCTTCTACGTGAATATGCTCCGGCCTCCACGTCAGCCACAGTGGTATTATCAGACATTCCATGGCTGCTTTCTTTATTGAATTATGTTACATCCTCCAATCCTTACCACTCCCACAAGTACTCTGGACAAATACTGTACACGACGCATTACAAATGCATCGGCTCCCCTATCATATCGAACACAAGTTTCAAATGGTTCAAATGGCTCTGAGCACTATGGGACTTAACTGCTGAGGTCATCAGTCCCCTAGAACTTAGAACTACTTAAACCTAACTAACCTAAGGGCATCACACACATCCATACCCGAGGCAGGATTCGAACCTGCGACCGTAGCGGCCGCGCGGCTCCAAACTGTAGCGCCTAGAGAACACACATGTCCTCAGATCATATGGCGTCGTATATGGAAAGCGGTGGGCGCATGCTTTCTCGACACAAGCGTCCAATCCTCCTGGTATATCACCGCCAGTGACAAACAGGTCAACCAGTTTCGTTTGCACCGCGTCCGCCTGCCTGACACGCCCCTATGTGTTCACTGTGGTGTGGAGACACAGACGTCAGCTGATTCTCATGTCATCCGTCTCCTGACGTCTGGAGGCTCGCCCGACAGACACCTGCTCAGATCGCTTTCCAGACGTTTTTGCCACGCAACGAAAACTAGTGCCGTGAATTGGATAGAGGTCATACCGTCCGCTACCTTTTTGACGCCGACGTGAAATCGGAATTGTGTTATTGGACGTACCTTAATGACACTTGTTCGCAACCCCAGGTACAAGCAGTTCTTTTCCGCTTTTATATGAAGGACCTTTCACGACCCACCTTCCAGCTGGAACGTCCAAGCCATATTTTGCAAATGTGATGGTCAGAAGGAACTACAAAGAGAAGCTCCATAAAAATTTCTAGGAGACACGATTAATTGTTCCACCAGCGGAAGGCGCGAGCGACTCTCGGAATTTCTGGGAAAAAACTCCTTTCATTTTCATCGCTGGCCTGAGTGTTCTCTTCACCTACTTTTTTCCTTTCCTACTCCTTTTAGAAATGGGTTACTTGTTTTGGGACAAGCTTAGGTCGGCGCCAACGCCTGGAGAGGTGCCGTTCTTTTTTTTTCTCAGGACACAAGTGGTGGTGGCAAGTAGATCCATTTTTTTGTAGTTCCCTTTCCTGTCCAGGGAAAAGACTTTCATTATTATTTTTATTCAATTGATTTACATTTTTTAAAATTTATAGTACTTTGCCGCATCATTTTTATTGTGTTGGCAGAAGAGCCAACACCGTCTCACAAGAGGAAGCCGAAATTCACACGTTGTAGCTCACGCAGGCTGGCGTGAGGAGGGAAGGACTGTCCTGACGTGAGGTCCGGAACATGACAAGGAATTAGAACTCAGAAAGCGGACGTAATTAGTTTGATACTTAACTTTAATGCATTAATGATGAACGTCGCTCTTGACTGTACATGAGTCACAATATTATCTGTTTAGGATACATTCTTGAAGAATATGGCGCCTTGCTAGGTCGTAGCAAATGAAGTAGCTGAAGGCTATGCTAACTATCGTCTCGGCAAATGAGAGCGTATTTTGTCAGTCAACCATCGCTAGCAAAGTCGGTTGTACAACTGGGCGAATGCTAGGAAGTCTCTCTAGACCTGCCGTGTGGCGGCGCTCGGTCTGCAATCACTGATAGTGGCGACACGCGGATCCGACGTATACTAACGGACCGTGACCGATTTAAAGGCTACCACCTAGCAAGTGTGGTGTCTGGCGGTGACACCACAATTTTCATTATGGCATGAACTCTTTTACTTGCCCTTAGTTTTTCTTCCTACCATTCTTTCTTCATTTGGAATCTGCCAGTATCGTCTGTAATCTACAAAAAGTGTCAAACAGGACTGCTTATCGGTTGGTTAAGTGGCAGTTCGTGTAGCCAATGTAAGGATAGCTTTAAGTAACCAAAGAATGAGAGTAAGAAATTACAGTTTGTTTTTTAGCACTAAAACTGAAATTTTTGTGTTTTGAGTTTGCCCGTAGCGATCAGCTTAATCGCTGTGAACAAAGAGATCTTGATTTTAGTTCTGCTGCAGACTGCTAACCGCCGTTTTCTCGGACACATTGGACATCACGAGTCTGTGGTTAACTTAGGATATGAGTTTGACTTCAGGGTTAGAATACGCGTCGCCTGCCGCAGTTCAGTCACTGGTCGACAGAGCATCCTTCACAGTTCGCGGCTGCCGCTTCCAACATTGCTCCGCGTTACACATAAACAGCGTTGTGATGTGACGTGTCGTGTCTGTGTGTCACCTATAACCAAGTAGTATCCCGCAGCTGACGCGGCAAGACTGTAGCGGCAAGTGACAGACGCCAAATATCAAGTAATTTTAATCGGACCTTTTTTTTTTTTTTTTTTTTTTTTACTGCTGTTCCGATGGCCATTGTCTACAGTCTGAGACCTGTGTACACATTTCTGCATTTACTGCACAGAGCAGCGGCGCCGCGACTGTACGCGTGAGACCGCGGCCCGGCAGCCGGCCCTTGACCTCGCCTCGCTTCCACAGCACAGCACAGCAGCCACGGTGTACAGCCTGCCGCCTCTATTCTGGGAGCACTCAGAGCGGCGCGTGCCCACGCCGGCTGTCTCGCGCCTTATCGCTTCTGCACTGCGAAGCCTCTATAAATACTCTGTAGGCCGCACAGGCGCTGCTAAGTGTTGCTGGCACGTCTAAAAACCTCACGTCCGTCTGCTCCGGGGCCCTAGAGCACATTCCGAGTTCAAACATTGCGGCGTTGCTGGAGCAAAACGACCTCCTTTCAACGAATCAGCGCAGATTCGGGAAAAATAACTCCTGTCAGGCACAGCTTGCTTTATTCACACAGATCGTCTTGCAAACAGGCACGTGGACACGCTGAGTCCGTTTCCTAGATTTCCAGAAGGCATCTCCACGAATATCTGGCTAGTCTAAATCTACGTACATACTTCTCAAGCCACCGTACGTTGACTACGGGACGGCGTTTTGTACCAGTTGTTGTGACCAGACGAAACCACGATCCTCTGGTCACGAATGTGAGCTCTTTGAGTGCTCTGCCAAAAGGTACACTTTCAACTACAACAGATGAAATACTGGTTCACTTTATTAGATGAATGCCTAACTTGAGACAGTTCTTTGCAACAGGACAGATCATTTAGAAGTATCATTGGCTATGAAATCATCCCTTGTTGCAAGCAATCAAAAACTGTTCTTTTGATGTATAACGTTCAACTTTACCTAACGTACATTTTTATCTGAAGTTTCATGATCACTGCCCCTTCGAGTTGTTGTTGACTGCTGAAGTTGAGCTTACAAACTGAGGCGGAGTGCTTCCTTGTTCGGCTCTATATAGACCTCCTGTGCGAGGGCACACCTGTGCTCCAAAGGATGCGTCGTCTTCAGGAGCGCCTGCCATACGTTTTTGCGGATTGTAGCAAATGGCTGTAGTACAGATTCGCGTTGCCGACCTTCTTGTGGCACCGTGATCTGTGAACGATACGACGCCACTGATAGCCTTTCTCTTTCCTGCTCCATCTGCAAATGGTGCGACGGGAAAACGACTATCTATATGCTGCCGTACGATCCTGCATTTCTCTTATCTTGTCTCCACACTCCTCATGCGAGATGTGTCTTGGTAGATGGAGGATCGTCCTGCAGTCAACCACAAATGATGATTCTCTAAATTCTCTCAACATTGTATTGCGAAAAGAACATCTATTCCCTATAGGGATTACTATTTGAATTTACGGAACATTTGTGCAACATTTGTGCTGATAGAACCTGACGGTAACAAATCTAGCAGCACACATCCGAACCGCTTCGATCTCTTCCTTCAATCCCACCTGGTGTGGATCCCAAGCGCTCTCAAGCTATTCAAGGTTGGGCCTCAAATATCTCCTTTATAGATCAACTACACTTTCATAAAATTCTCCCATCCCCAGTACTGACCTTAAATGCTCATTCCATTCCATGTCGCTTTTCGCCTGGATACACTACTGGCCATTAAAATTGCTACACTACGAAGAAGAGGTGCTACAGACACGAAATTTAACCGACAGGAAGAAGATGCTGTGATATGCAAATGAACAGCTTTTCAGAGCATCCACACAAGGTTGGCGCCGGTGGCTACACCTACAACGTGCTGACATGAGGAAAGTTTCCAACCGATTTCTCATACACAAACAGCAGTTGACCGGCGTCGCCCGTGAAACGTTGTTGTGATGCCTCGTCTAAGGAGGACTTTGATAGAGGTCGGATTTTAGCCTATCGCGAATATGGAATCGGTGGTTTCAGCAGGGTAATACGGAACGCCGTGCTGCATCCCAACGGCCTCGTATCACTAGCAGTCGAGATAACAGGCATCTTATCCGCATGGCTGTAACGGATCGTGCAGCCACTTCTCGATCCCTGAGTCAACAGATGGGGACGTTTGCAAGACAACAACCATCTGTACGAACAGTTCGACGACGTTTGCAGCAGCATGGACTATCAGCTCGGAGACCGTGCCTGCGGCTACCCTTGACGCTGCATCACAGACAGGAGCGGCTACGATGGTGTACTCAGCGACGAACCTGGGTGCACGAATGGCAAAACGTGATTTTTTCGGATGAATCCAGGTTCTGTTTACAGCACCATGATGGTCGCATCCGTGTTTGGCGACATCGCGGTGAACGCATATTGGAAGCGTGTATCCGTCATCGCCATACTGGCGTATCACCCGGCGTGATGGTATGGGGTGCTATTGGTTACACGTCTCAGTCACCTCTTGTTCGCATTGACGGCACTTTGAACAGTGGACGTTACATTTCAGATGTGTTACGACCCGTGGCTCTACCCATCATTCGATCCCTGCGAAACCCTACATTTCAGCAGGACAATGCACGACCGCATGTTGCAGGTCCTGTACGGGCCTTTCTGGATGCAGAAAATGTTCGACTGGTGCCGTGGCCAGCACATTCTCCAGATCTCTCAGTAATTGAAAACATGTGGTGAATGGTGGCCGAGCAACTGGCTCGTCACAATACGCCAGTCACCACTCTTGATGAACTGTGGTATCGTGTTGAAGCTGCATGGGCAGCTGTACCTGTATACACCATCCAAGCTCTGTCTGACTCAATGCCCAGGCGTACCAAGGCCGTATTACGGCCAGAGGTGGTTGTTCTGGGTACTGATTTCTCAGGATCTATGCAGCCAAATTGCGTGAAAATGTAATCACATGTCAGTTCTAGTATAATATATTTGTCCAATGAATACCCGTTTATCATCTGCATTTCTTCTTGGTGTAGCAGTTTTAATGCCCAGTAGTGTATTTAGTCGAAGCGACAGCGTAAGCAACGTTTCGTGACACAGGTTAAGTTTGCTATCGATGGCCTGGGTCGGTTCCTGCATGCGTATCACAATGGGCCCATGCCAGGAATCACTAAGTGTGCCCCAAGTTGCCAAACATTCGTCGTCTTAGGGATGAAGTGTTCCACGAAGACAGAAAGCAACAATGAAAGAAGGTAGGCCTTTCATTGTCTTCTTGTAATTGGGTAGTATTAATGATTGATATGTAGGAGTGTCATGGTTCTCCTAACAGTGTTACGTTTCTGCAGCAATCACTGGAAAGCACGAGCAATGCAAATCATTTTGTCATGTTCACAATTCAAATCTATATGCTGTGGACAGAGAATAGATGTTGCTCAAGAAGGCCATGCGAGTTCCCCTGAATGAGCCACTTTAAGGTTCCACGACTGAGCTGGTGGCTCAATGACGGGAAGTGTATCCACACTTACTGTCGCAACAACTGTTTGAGCTACACATCAAACAAATTCGACAGTTGACTTGATGTCATTATTAATATTTAACTGACTACTAATATATGAATAATAAGTAACAGAATAATTAATAACATATTAAATGAGCAGTGGTTAATGACAGAATTAAATAATTACAATCGCTACAGTAACAAATAATTGAACGATAACTTTATACCAATCAGTTGAGTAATTAATTAACTGAATAAATTTTAGCTGAATAACAACAAGTAATATTCAACTTAATAAATCGTATTCTTCATACTGAAGGTCTCTTCGGTAAAGCATACGGACAAGCTACAGCAAAAGGGACTGCAACGAATAGCTTTGCAAAACAAAATTTTGCACAATAAACAGTAATGTTTTTCAAGATTGCCAAGCTGTAGCTGTGACGTGATTTGGAACGAAACGATGTTCCTGTACGACAGGCACCTGTCAGGGAGTTAACTCTGGAACCACATAGGCCTCATTCCAACACTGTCGTGCTGAAAAGAAATGCCTCTGAATGTTTTATGTGAAAACTTAAAGCTTTTTTAATAAATAAACTTTATTAACGTCCTACACCTTTATTCTTCACGTCTGTATTTCAAATGGCTTTAAGCACTATGGGACTTAACATCTGAGGTCATCAGTCCCCTACACTTAGGATTACTTAAACCTGACTAACCTAAGGACATCACACACATCCATGCCCGAGGCAGGATTCGAACCCGCGACCTTAGCAGTCACGTGGTTCCAGATTGTAGCGCATAGAACCGTTCGGCCACACCGGCCGGCTCGGTCTCACACCTTTCTGAACCACTGCTTACCTCTCATGTCCCTCGACTCCAGTAACTGCCGTTTTGTTTCTGTACAAGCTGTAAATAGCATTTAGATTCTTGTATTTTACTACTGCTACCTTCGGTATTTGAAACAGTGTATTTCAGTCAACATTGTCAAAAGCTTTTTCTAAATCTACAAATGTATTAACATAGATTTGGCTTTCCTTGACCTATCTTCTAAGATAAATCGTAGGGTTAATATTGCCTCGCGTGTTCAAACATTTTTCTGGAATCCAAACTGATCTTCCCCGATGTCGGCTTCTACCAGTTTTTCCAATCTTTTGTAAGCAATTCGCGTTAGTATTTTGCAACCATGAATTATTAAACTGATAGTTCGGTAATTTTGACACCTGTCAGCACCTGATTTCTTCGCAATTGCAGTTATTATATTCTTCTTGAAGTCTGAGGACTTTTCACCTGTCTCATACATTTTGCTCATCAGATGGAAGAGTTTTATCACGGTTGGCTTTCCCAAGGCTATCAATCGTTCTAGCGGAATCTCGTCTACTCCCGGAGCCTTGTTTCGACTTAGGTCTTTCAGTGCTCCATCAAAGTCTTCTAGCAGTATCATACTTCCCATTTCATCTTCATGTACGTCCTATTCCACTTGTGTAACACTGCCTTCAAGTACATCTCCCTCGTATAGACCCTCCATATACTCCTTCCACGTTTCAGTTCTTCCACCTCAGCTCTTGATATTCATACATTTTCTCCAAAGGCCACTTTAGTTTTCCTGTAGGTGGTATCCACCTTTCCCCTAGTGAAATAAGCTTCTAAATCCTTTCATTTGTCCTCTAAGCATTCTTGGTTAGCCGTTTTCCGCTTCTCGTCGACCTCATTTATTTAGATCTTTGTAGTCACTTTCGCCCACTTCATTTGCTGGATTTTTGTATTTTCTCCTTCCATCAACTAAATTCAGTATCTTCTATGATAGCCAAGGATTTCTACTAGGCTTTGTCCTTTTACCTATTTGATCGTCTTCTGCTTTGACTATTTCATCTCTCGAAGCTGCCTTATAGCCTACGTTTACCAGCAGGAACACACATTTGTTTCGCGGGTGTAAAGGATTACTGCACGTGTCTTAAGCTCTGCAACTAAGTACGGAGGTGGCTGGCCTCTGTGGTCTGGTGGCAAACTCTCGCGCATAGGACCCTGTGTTTGGTGCCACAGCAGCTTCGCTCGTCGGAGGAAAGAAGGCAGGGACAGAGCACGCCCGTTCCCCTTCATACAGCGATGGCGTCCTAAGTCTGTGTCTAGGGAAGGTATGGCTGACTTATGAGACCGAGGGAGGAGCCGCAATGGTTAGCATACGGGACTCGCTTTCCGGTGGACGGCGGCTCAAACCCCCGTTTGCTTACCCGGATAAAGATTTTCCGTGATTTCCCTAAATCGCTCGAGGTAAATGCTGGGATGGTCCCTTTGAAAGGGCACGGCTGATTCCCTTCCTCGTCCTCTCGTAATCCGAGCTTGTGCACCGTT
Organism: Schistocerca serialis cubense; assembly: GCF_023864345.2. Classification (NCBI taxonomy): domain Eukaryota; kingdom Metazoa; phylum Arthropoda; class Insecta; order Orthoptera; family Acrididae; genus Schistocerca; species Schistocerca serialis. Next base: position 443,852,353 of record NC_064646.1, on the reverse strand, counting down.
TCTAATGACCGCGCTGTGGACGGGGCTTTGAACGCATCCTTCCTTCTTTTCTCAGCTTGCTGGCGGCGGCCATATCGGGCCTTTTGCGTTACTGCTTATACATTTACTGCTACGGTTTATTGAGCTAGTTTTATTAAAGAAGCGAGCTCAGGTATCTCAAGAGTTTCTGATATAGAGTAGAAGCTTCGTAGTGAACGTCCCGAATTTTCAGCAACGAAAAATGGAAGGATAATATGTCAAAAAAATATATCTTCCGATCAGCTCAAACTTCAGTTTTCGTGATACTAACAATCATTAACAGCGACAGCAATAGATTTCGTTCCTTCTACTAAAGCAGTAAGCTCCAATACTTAGTGTTGGCATTAGTTCCTGTAGCATTTAACTGACCATCTCGAGTCCTCAGAAGCAGAAGAAGGTAAGCAATATCAGATCGCAAGAATTTTTAAACAGACAAGATTCCAGCTCCTGCAACATTTTTTGTTACACAGCTTTCATAATCGTTCATTTGTTATCAAGGCGGAATTACGGTGTGTTATATATTGCTGCATGTAGTAATAATGTTGGATTTTTGACAAGGAAATTTTGCCAAAGCAAAATACCACGCTAAATGGTTCAAATGGCTCTGAGCACTATGGGACTCAACATCTTAGGTCATAAGTCCCCTAGAACTTAGAACTAGTTAAAGCTAGCTAACCGAACGACATCACACACACCCATGCCCGAGGCAGGATTCGAACCTGCGACCGTAGCAGTCCCGTGGTTCCGGACTGCAGCGCCAGAACCGCTAGACCACCGCGGCCGGCAAAATACCACGCTAAAAAGCGCATTATGGATAAAGCGAAAACCAGTGAACACTGTCCCCCTGACAGACGTATCAGCAAAGCCTGAAGAACTTATAGTATCCTTGCCTGACACCAAGCAGACCACACATGCAGATCTTGACGGGGAGTGTAACTGATATGTATATTGTTGTGTAATTGAGCCTAGTGCTCCAGATGAATTCTGTGATACTGATTGTAAGGCAATAATCTCACAGCAAACGACATACTGTAGTTTGAGCGTTACCGCTTGCATTCTATGTGGATACGAACATAACTCTATATTTTATAAAGTCTTTTACAACATTTCAAAATGAATTTCGTTTGCCTTTACTTAGAGAATATCTAAGCTAATTTGAATAGTCTTTGTCAGCGATGTAAATAATCAGATTCTTTGCGTATAAATGTAATCGTTGATGTGGCTTGGAAAGAAGAGGAATTGTAAGAGATGGAGTCGTTTGAAGGCATTTGTAAAACGTGTACATGTTTTGCTTTTATTTGGAATTTTTAGCTCATGAAGGAAAGTATTCTTTTCAACTACTTGTTTGAAGTATTTAAAAATACGAAATTTAAAACTGCGAACATTTATTATTTCGTAGCCACTGATCCATCGAACTTCTACAATCCTGGAAAGTTTTAAAAGTCTTCGTACAGGAATATCCTGAGGCAACAACCGTATTCCGAGGACAACGAAAACAAAACATAAAATCTGCTAAGTATCAGCTATAAAACTGTTTAACGTCAGCATGTCAACTTTTAAAAATTCTGCAAATATATATATATATATATATATATATATATATATATATATATATATATATATATATATATGTGTGTGTGTGTGTGTGTGTGTGTGTGTGTGTGTGTGTTTGACAATGGTGGTTCGAAGTTTTGTTGAAAGTGGCGTGATACAACGTCATGTACAGACCACTGTGCTTAGTCTCTGAGTCTCTGAACCTTCTGCGAATATGATCTCACATACGCATTAAATATGAAGTAGGGGCAAAACAGTACGTGTTGCGTATTAGCTCTCCGTTCAGAGGGAAACCTACAAATTTTTCCTTTCTTCTGGGCTTAAAAATACAGCCGAAAGCATGGCACTACGGCGTTATTCACACGAATCTTACGAAGATGCACAATACTTTCTGTGTGACACAAGCGTCGTATAGGTCCAATACAAAGGAAGACTGAAATATTTCCGACCCTACAAAAAAATGGAACATTTCTTCCAGCGACGGCCCCATCTCTTCAACCCGTCCAAATAATAGTTTATGTCTTCCTCTGTTTACAAAAGTGATGGACACTTCATTCAACGAAAATTTATTTCCTCCGAGCTCAACTTTTAGCCAAGGGAACAAAAACAAAATCGCCTGGTGCTGGATCTGGTGAGTAGGATTGGTGGTCAAGGAGCTGAAATCGCAGTTCGTGGAATTTCAGAATGGCAACAGCTGAGGAGTAAGATGATGCATTATCTTCGTGAAAAAAAATTTTTTCGTCTGCAAATGTTAGCGTTTTCCTCAGTTTCCGCTTTTAGTTTGTCAAGTAATGTCGCGTAGTATGATCCTGTAATAGGTTTTTCCTTGTTCTCTAGGCCAGTTAGGCGAATTTGAGCAATGTTATTGTCAGTGGTTGCAGTTTTTGGCCTTCCCGAACGTTCATTGTCACCCGAGCTGGTACGGCTACGTTTAAATTCAGCTACCCAAAATTTCATTAAATAATGGCGTAGAGCCCCGTACACAGCGTTCAGCTAGTATTTAATTTGCATTAGGCGTATTGACTTTCTAAATAAAAAATCTAGTGAGAGCTCGATACTCGATTTTGTCCGTTTTCGCGTGAACACTGGCATCGACTTCCTAAAACGACTGTCAAACAACAGCTGCACCTCCAAAATACCCGAAATTTTGGTGAGCAGTGTTGTATCTCTCCAAAACTAAATAAGCTCAATGTGTTTACAAAACAAGCCAGAAAAAGTTGAAATAAAACAAGGTGTATTTTACGCAGTTTTATTTTTGCAGTAATTATACTGTGTTAGGTATTTAAGTAGGGGAGAGACATAGTCAAAAATCTAATAAAGTAGGTATGGTTAGATAACTGCAATTGTGTGAAGAACAATATGATCAAACTTTATACACAGACAAACTCTAAATGTAATCACTGCTGATACTACTTTGATGGATTTTATTTTTTTACTGTGGATTCAAGTCCTTGAAAACTAATTTACTCAGATTTACTCATATCATGTAAGTAATTCAGTTTAAAACAACTCCAAAAAATAACTGTTCCACTGGATTTTGCATTATATATTAAATGCGCATACGACGTTTCATTTTAATGGCCGCAACAGCCGGAGACAAAAAAGAAAAAGAAGAAAATCTTACAGAAGCGCCTTGTTTGTCTCACGAGAGAAATGGTTTATGGATGCGACAGTACTTAGAATGCAGATATAAAAATCTGAGATTATATTTCCGTGATATTCATGTAAAATACGAGGCAATTTTTAAAACCTCGATATTTTAAAGAAAAAGTGAATGTAAATAAACATCTTCATCAATGTCTTTCGCATAAATTTCTTTTTCTCGCGGTAAAAATATAGATAATGTTTCTGCTACGTACTTACAGTACAAACTTCAGAATATCTGTACTATAATATTACATTATTTAGTACACTTAACAAACAAATGCAATGAATAGAAGTTCGCTGTTCCTCTCCTCAGTTCAGTCGCTGGTGCATTGTTTATTACAACTGTGAAGCGTGTGACTTCTAATCATCCGACTTAAATCAAATTCTGCTTTGCTTTGAACAGCTTCCTTCATTATTGTGAAGTTGCGACACTTTTTTAATGTTAGCTGTGTCGCAACAGCGTTTCCAGTAAGGCTCTGAACTGTTTATTTTTCGTAGTTACGTTTTCTTTCTTTTGTATGTGTATGGTTAAAAGCTCACAACACACACCAACACAGCTTATTTTGCTTTGCTGTGACTTCTAAATGGCTCAAATGGCTCTGAGCACTATGCGACTTAACTTCTGAGGTCATCAGTAGCCTAGAACTTAGAACTAATTAAACCCAACTAACCTAAGGACATCACACACATCCATGTCCGAGGCAGGATTCGAACCTGCGACCGTAGCGGTCGCTCGGTTCCAGACTGTCGCGCCCAGAACCGCACGGCCACTCCGGCCGGCTGTGATTTCTAATACAATTTAATAATAAATGTTCGTGCAATACTGAAGCGAGTAGTTTTCCGCTAATCAACATGGATTTTAATGCTTTCCTACTGACACGAAAATAAGCTAGAAAAGAAGCCAAATAATTGTGAAAAAAGACGTACTTTCGGACCCCAACTAAATCACTGATTTGCCAGCTAAATGGTATTCTAAAGAACGAGTCAGTACTAAAAAGGCTAATTTGGCAACAATGTTGCTAAATGCCGTACCGTGCTCAGTCCGAAACCGCGCGACTGCTAAGGTCGCAGGTTCGAATCCAGCCTCGGGCATGGATATGTGTGATGTCCTTAGGTTAGTTAGGTTTAAGTAGTTCTACGTTCTAGGGGACTGATGAACTCAGATGTTAAGTCCCATAGTGCTCAGAGCCATTTGAACCATTTGAGTACCGGCGTTATACACTAGTTACACAATGCCCATTTAAGGCTCATTGGGATTTTGCTTGTGCTGTTTATATCTTTAATTGTCCGTCTGCTTGTCGTTTTTACCGTGCATGCGCACACAAATGCCCCAACTTTTGTTGACAAAGTCTGCCAACTTCATGTCGAGGTCGGAAACGTTTGCCGGCCGAAGTGGCCGTGCGGTTAAAGGCGCTGCAGTCTGGAACCGCAAGACCGCTACGGTCGCAGGTTCGAATCCTGCCTCGGGCATGGATGTTTGTGATGTCCTTAGGTTAGTTAGGTTTAACTAGTTCTAAGTTCTAGGGGACTAATGACCTCAGCAGTTGAGTCCCATAGTGCTCAGAGCCATTTGAACCATTTTTTCGGAAACGTTTCTTCAACCCTCGTACCCAAATAACATGTGACTGTGTTTGAACGAATCACGAGCTGCAAATGGCAACAAGTGGCAGGGAAAGGGTGACCGTACAGGGTGGGGCTCTTAAATCCGCACAAATGAAACTTAAAAAAAAAAAAATTATTTATTAAAACAAAATACAAATTCATATGAAAATCTTTTTATACGTAAGTAGTGGTACCGGCATCTTTCAAAAGTAACATTGCTCGATGTAACCCCTTTCAGCCGCAATGACCACCTCCAATCTTGGCCTGAAGCGATCGCAGGCACTATAAAACAGCGCTGTCCATATTCGCGAATGCTGCTTCGATAGCGGTGCGTAGAGATGAGACCTTAGGGTGCCTCTTCTCATTAGTAACTCTTCTGATTATACTCGAAACATAGTAGTTGAGGGGGTTCAGATCCAGATTATTCGGCGGCAAGAACTCTTTTAACCAGGACATGTCAACGTTATCCAAGAGCCAGTTTTTGACTAAATGGCTCGTATGAGCCGGAGCACCGTCCTGTTGAAAGCCATATTGTCTCCCTGAGGTCACAGTAACCATCTACTATTTCACAAAATTTGTCAAAATTTGCATAAAAATTTCTTTCATGACAGCTTCTCCCTTTTCAAAGAAATGTGGCGGCCTGATATCACTGCCACTGGACGCAACACCTGGGACGTGAACCCCGGACTTCTGCGAAGCATTATACTTGGCCACAGTATCGTAAAAAGTTGATCTCGGGTAACCGAAGAATCGAGCTATTTCAGTGGGCGGATGCCCAGCGCGATGACTTTCGATAATCGCGGCTCTTCGGTTGTACTCCGCACTCGCCCGTAACATCTCGGTCATTTTGAGTTTAAGGCAGGTGCTGACAGATGTGAAAATTACCGAACTATCCGTTTAATAAGCCACGGCTGCAAAATACTAACACGAATTCTTTACAGACGAATGGAAAAACTGGTAGAAGCCGACCTCGGGGATCAGTTTGGATTCCGTAGAAATATTGGATCACGTGAGGCAATACTGACCCTACGACTTATCTTAGAAGCTAGATTAAGGAAAGGCAAACCTACATTCCTAGCATTTGTAGACTTAGAGAAAGCTTTTGGCAATGTTGAGTGGAATACTCTCTTTCAAATTCTGAAGGAGGCAGGGGTAAAATACAGGAAGCGAAAGGCTATTTACAATTTGTACAGAAACCAGATGGCAGTTATAAGAGTCGAGGGGTATGAAAGGAAAGCAGTGGTTGGGAAGGGAGTGAGACAGGGTTGTAGCCTCTCCCCGATGTTATTCAATCTGTATATTGAGCAAGCAGTAAGGGAAACAAAAGAAAAATACGGAGTAGGTAATAAAATCCATGGAGAAGAAATAAAAAGTTTGAGGGTCGCCGATGACACTGTAATTCTGTCAGAGACAGCAAAGGACTTGGAAGAGCAGTTGAACGGAATGGAAAATGTCTTGAAAGGAGGATGTAGGATGAACATGTACAAAAGCAAAACGAGGATAATGGAATGTAGTCGAATTAAGTCGGGTGATGCTGAGGGAATTAGATTAGGAAATGAGACGCTCAAAGTAGTAAAGGAGTTTTGCTATTTGGGGAGCAAAATAACTGATGATGGTCGAAGTAGAGAGGACATAAAATGTAGACTGGCAATGGCAAGGAAAGCGTTTCTGAAGAAGAGAAATTTGTTAACATCGAGTATAGATTTAAGTGTCAGGAAGTCGTTTCTGAAAGTATTTGTATGGAGTGTAGCCATGTATGGAAGTGAAACATGGACCATAAATAGTTTGGACAAGAAGAGAATAGAAGCTTTCGAAATGTGGTGCTACAGAAGAATGCTGAAGATTAGATGGGTAGATCACATAACTAATGAGGAATTATTGAATAGGATTGGGGAGAAGAGAAGTTTGTGGCACAACTTGACAAGAAGAAGGGACCGGTTGGTAGAACATGTTCTGAGGCATCAAGGGATGACAAAGTTAGCATTGGAGGGCAGTGTGGAGGGTAAAAATCGTAGAGGGAGACCAAGAGATGAATACACTAAGCAAATTCAGAAGGATGTAGGTTGCAGTAAGTACTGGGAGATGAAGAAGCTTGCACAGGATAGAGTAGCATGGAGAACTGCATCAAACCAGTCTCTGGACTGAAGACCGCAACAACAACAACTGTTTACTAGATGCCTGTGGCTTTCAAGAATAACAATAGCGACCTCCGGTGGAACTGCGATACGGTGAGAAATTGAAATTGAAATTTGTCCGGATCTAAGCGCCGCACGCTGTACTTTTCCTGTCCAGAGCTTTACGCGTCCAACTTTTACGACCGAAATCGTTCGGAAAGCGGTGTCGGCAACAGTATCAGAGCTGCCCTCTGCAGGAGGGAACGTAAGTGCGCTCCAGAGGCCAGCCGGCACACGGGCCGTTCCACACTGGCGGAGACGGCCGCGGCCCGTATCACAGCAGAGCAGAGCAGAGAAAGGCTGCGCCCGAGTCATCTCTTTAAGAGCAGACGGGGGCCCGGCGCTGCCGTGACCGCCGGCCATAAAGCCAGAGCCGGCCAATCCCGAGACAGAAAGCTGCCCCCGGAGGTTTTTACTCTCCTCCATCACGGTAGAAGTGCTTTTATTGCCCCCGCCTCTTTACTGTCTCCATATACCTCACTGCACAGACGATTACCTTATACTGCAACTCTGTTTCCTTCAGTCATTAATCTTACAACTGGCTCCACTTTATACTCTCTTAAACAAATCTCCTTCTCGAGGATAAGCTGTCCACTCAATGCTCTCTGGAGGCCTTGGAAGTCCGTAAAGCTTTTTCTCTATTGATTTTTTTTTTAATTTTATTTTAACAGGAGAGCTAAAGCTGCTTAGGTCTAACCCGCTCCTGCCCGCACCGAAACTAGGTTTATTGTGCGGTATCGCTCACTGTATATCTACTAAAGTCAACCAGTGCCCTTAAATAGTGCAAGGAGTCCCTCTACTAATTTTTTGTTAGACACAATTTCTTCAGGTCTAGTTGTCCCGAAGATTCTGTATCTTTCACTCTCCAATGCCATGCATTCAAAGATTAGGTGTGATGCAGTTTCTTCACCCTCATCACAGATCCTACATTTAGGGTCCTCTTCCATTATACCCACTGTGTGTAGGTGTTTTTGGAAGTTCCCATGGCCAGTCATCAGTCCAGTCATCTCTTTCCTGTTCAATCCCAGGATTACAGAGCTTCTTTTAAAACATGGCTTGGGCATCATTACCTTACCATGTTTTTGTTTATGGACCTTGGTCCAATATCCTACGTGCTGTTTCCTAAGCCAGTTCCGTAGTTCTAATGGGATCATAGCCTAGGTGATTGTCAAGATAGGTTCCGGTCCAATAAATTGAGTTGTTGCCCCCATCCTAGCCAATCTATCGGCTTGTTCATTGCCACAGATCCCTGAGTGGCCAGGGACCCACGCTAGATACACCCCAATTGCTTCCTCCTAGCTCCACCAGAGCCCGGTGGCAATCTTAGATCTTGTTGCAGGAGCTGCCAATGATTACAGGGCTGCCTGGCTGTCTGAATAGATGTAGATGATACGATCATTGTAGCACCTGCTCATACTCTTCTTCTCCATTACCTGCCTCCGTAGCGTCAAAGAAACGGTTTTTCTTTCCAAAAAGAAGAGATGTTTGTTCTTCCCATAGAAGAGATTTTATTTTTTTCTAAAGAAGAGTTTTCATCTAGTGAGAAGCCTTTAATTTTTTTCGAAGATGGTTTAAACAGTTTTTCAGAACAGTTTCAAAGAAGAGTTTTCGAAGGTTTATTACTTTCTCGCAGATAAGTGACAGATTGCTGTAAAACGCGTACTTTCGTTTCCCAGACAATAGCTTCTATGTTTTTCAAAATGGCTCTGAGCACATGGAACTTAACTTCTGAGGTCATCAGTCCCCTAGAACTTAGAACTACTTAAACCTAACTAACCTAAGGACATCACACACATCCATGCCCGAGGCAGGATTCGAACCTGCGACCGTAGCGGTTCCGCGGTTCCAGACTGTAGCGCCTAGAACCTCTCGGCCACTCCGGACGGCTCTCTGTTTTTCGCAGAGAACCTTCCATGGCGAGTGGATTTCCACTCTGCAACGGAGTGTGAGTTGGTTTGAAACTTTGAAACAGAGTATAACTGTGTGTGAGACCGGGACGTTTGCCTTTAGTGGGCAAGAGCTCTATAAACTGAACTACCCTAACACTACTTCCGCCAGTACCTACTGACCTTCCTTCCAGGACTGCCAGTCCTGCAAGGTATGCCGGAGGACTTCTCTGAAATTAGGAGGTAAGGTAATAAGGTATTGGTGGAAGTGTAGCTGTGAGGGCGGGTTGTGAGTCGTCCTTGGATAGCTAAGTCGGTAGAGCATTTGCTAGCAAAAGGCAAAGGTCCCAAGTTCGAGCCCCGGTCTACTCTGCTCTTATTATTATTTTTCATGGTTTTGTTTTGCTAACGATGAGCATTTTTAATAACTGCCTGTCTACGCTTCTACTCTAGATCCATAGTATGGGTTGATCAAAATAGCTATCCAAAATGTTCACAGTGAAAGCAAAAAATGTACCAGGTAGAAAATATAATGCATTAAACATTATTTAGCTTTCATATGTTTTTGAATATTTTCAGTTCACACGCATACCGACAGTTGTTGATTGCCTCTCATCTCCTGACTGATTTACAACACAAGCAAAAATGGCTACGAAAACAGAACTGAATAATAAAAGCACGTTCGAAAATTTACACATGAAATAATATAAGAATGGGAAATAAATACTGCCTATTACTCGACTTTCTAACTTTAGACCCTGTTAGCTGTCCGGTGTGGCATTGCGGTTCTAGGCTCTTCAGTCTGGAACCGCGTGACCGCTACAGTCTTAGGTTCGAATCCTGCCTCGGGCATGGATGTGTGTGTTGTCCTTAGGTTAGTTAGGTTTAATTAGTTCTAAGTTCTAGGTGACTGATGACCTCAGATGTTAAGTCGCATAGTGCTCAAAGCCATTTTTTAGACCCTGTTACCTTGAAACTGTAACTTTTTGTGAATTGTATATATAAGGTTGATTATCGGGAACTTCACGCCAGCCCCTCAGATCATCTTATCGGCCAAATACTGGCGGTGAAAATCTCTCCCATCACCAGGATCTGAATCGATTGCCTCCGTACAGGCGTCCATTAGCAACCCTTTCGTATTTTTTTTTAATTTTCTACATAAAGAGCGTTGTTAATGTGACACGACTTACCAATAGGCTACTTTTGTTTGTTTACCACACTTTTTTCTGTCCTTGATATTTAAAAAATTGAACTAAAAAACTTTTCTGGAAAACTAAAAAATTCCTCATTACAACAGAGAAACTGTTCTTCGACAAACAGAGGAAGTACTGAAACACCCTTGTAGATTAAAACTGTGTGCTGCAAGGGTGTTTCAATACTTTCGCTGTTTGTCGAAGATCAAAACAACTGACACTAATTATATCGGGCGGGCCGCTTGAATTTGGGCGCGCAACGGCCTGATGGGCTGACTTCAATGCTAATTAACTCGGAAACAGCGCAAAGTACTGAATTTTTTTCTTAAAAATTATGTCCACACACTCTTACAAGTTTCAGAGTGTTGCTTACTACGCTGTATACGAGAATGGCGGAGTGACCATCCTGCCATTATTATGGACTTTCTGTCCTATAACACAAGCGTAATGAGCAAGGGAAATATGTTAGTCTGTCAGTCTTTGTACATGTCCTAACCCTTGTCATGTTATTGTCACGACCCCTACGCGAGATCCACAATGCTGGTAGCATAGTGATCGCACAGTCTTATTCCAATACAAGTTCTCTAAATATACCCAACTGGGTTTCGCGTGAACTAACCCATCTTTCCCTCTTGCAAGGATTCCCATTCAGGTTCCCCGGTCATTTCTGTTGCACTTTCACATAGATTATATGAGCCTGTTGGGATCCCAGCAACTCCACTCTGAATTCGAGGCCTGTTGTCGTGTCTCCTGGATAAGAGTTCCAGACACTGGAATAATCCTCTATAAAATGGATAATCTGGCGCTTGTTTCTCTGCTGAAGATCTCTGAGTTTCATTTAACGCAAAAAAAAACAAAGAAAAGATGTTGCCCACGTACTATTAGCCACTCTCTTCTCTCATCACCACTCAAAACACACGCACATATTACATAAGATCGCAACCAACAGCAGCGGCAGCAAATAACAGCACTAGAGGGGGGGAGGGGGCGTGTAGACGGTTTCAACATGAGCGTGGCCTCAGCATCGAGTGAGATGCCTGCCCCAGATGCCCTGTGCCCCAGATGAAACGGAGGAAAACAAATTCTTCCTCGCGAGAGTGAACGGATGAAAGCATTTAGAGCTAAGAAAGCGTGTCGGAGACGCCTGTTTTGTTACCCCACCGAAGCGCTCCGGAAAATCCGGAACCGAGTGGAGCGACGCGGCGCAGTTCCGTTATACGTAACTACGCCGATAGTTAACAGTAGTGGGGGGAGCTTTTGTCCCGCTTCCCTGCGGCCGTCTTTCGGCACGCTTTCGCCGGAGCCTTGCCACGCTGACACTCAGACCATCCCTCCTCTCTGTTTTACTTCCCGGAGCCAAGTCAGCTACATACCTTCGTCACAGTTATTGGAGCGCGCCGAAGTTATTGGCTACGCAACCGACTTCTGTTGTCAGCTGCCGAGAATTCTTCCAGGTAGTATGGCCGTGGTCCGTGGAACGCTTCTATCCCTGACGTTTCGTCAAAGGCTACGTTGGACATCTTCGGAGGTGGTCCTGGTTGTGCTGAGTCCCGCCGACTGACGAGTCGGAAGTCGAAGAGCGGCCTAAATACCGTGGGGATAATTTTAACAGAAAAGAAGAAGGCATGAAACTCAGGAATATATGGACAGTGGCGCTACAGAATCGATGAGAAGTTTTTATCTTTGACGTACTATGATCGTTGGTTATATTTTATCTTTGACGACGTTTACCTCTGCTATCACGTGAAATCCAGACGATTCACGCTTTCCACGGTATTTTGGCCGCTCTTCGACGCCGGACTCGTCAGTTGGCAAGACTCAGCACAACCAGGAGCACCTCCGAAGATGTTCAACGTAGCCTTGGACGAAACGTCAGGGATTGAAGAGTTCCATGGACCACGGCCATACAACTTGGAAGAATTCTCGGCAGCTGAAACATCCGGTCGTTAAAGCCTTCTGTTGTGTTGCGCGTCGGAAACCGTTATGACCTCGTTGCTAATGACAAGTGAGTTGAATACGCCCAAAGCACCTGTCGCCGTAGGAATCTCGACAGGCAAGCAAAACATTAGTTGAGACAAATGCAGTTTGAATGAATACACTGACGGAAAAAAATCGGAACACCAAAAAACAATTAATGAAGAGTAATCAAATTTTGGGAATACATTTCTCTAGGTCACATATTCAAGTGGTTAACATTTCAAGATCACAGGTTAACGTAAGCGCGAGATAAGCCACTGCAAATGTGAAATGCTGGTACATTAATAACCGACCATCCGCCAGAATGTTGAATGGATGTATGCAAACGTGCATGCATTGCGTTGTACTGGTGCTGCATGTCAGCTTGTGAGATGGACTGCCATGCCTGTTGCAATTGGTCGGTCACGACAAGGACAGTTAATGCTGGTTGTGGATGTCGCTGGAGTTGTCCTCCGATGATGTCCGATATCTGCTCGATTGGAGACAGACCTATTGATCGAGGAGGCGAAGACAACATGTCGATAATCCGCAGAGCATGCTGGGTTACAACAACAGTATGTGGGAGAGGGTTATCCTGTTGAAAAACACCACGTGGAATGCTGTTCATGAATGGCAGCACGACAGATCGAGTACCAGACAGACGTACAAATCTGCAGTCAGCGTGCGCGGGATGACTACGAGATCGCTCCTGCTGTCATACGAAATCGCACCCCAGATCGTAACTCCGGGTGTTGGTCCAGTGTTTCTAGCGCGCAGACAGTTTGGTTGCAGGCCCTTAACTGGGAAATGGTAGTGGCTCGGGGTCAATGGAAGGCACGCTGCAGGGCGTCCGGCTCGGAGCTGTCCTCGAAGTAATCGATTTGTAACAGTTCGTTATGTCAATGTGGTGTCAAATACTGCTCGAAATTCTGCTGCAGATGCAGCGCGATGTGTCAGCGTCAGACGCCGAACTCGATGGTCTTCCCTCTTGTTAGAGCCACGTGAACATCGAGAGCACAGTGTTCTTGCGACCGTCCATTCTCGTGACCACCGCTGCCAGCTGTCATGTGCAGTAGCTTCACTCCTCCCAAATATTTCTGCAATGTCGCAGATGGAACACCCGACTTCTCGTAGCCCTATTACACGACCTGGTTGAAACTCAGTGAGCTGTTAACTGCGTCGTTGTCGCCTTAGAGGTATTCTTGAGTGACATCAACTCACCCCGCTCAATCTCAAAGGTGACTAGCGCTCACCGCTCGCGACCGTTACAGCGTGCATTTAAAGCAAACCCTACCAGAGCCACTCTTAAGCCACTGGCGCGAATTTGAATAGGCTTCATCTTTCATATGCAGAAACATTCGTACCACCTTTCGTTTATGTCGCACAACTCCTTCTTGGTGTTGAGTTTTTTTCTTCCGTCCATTTATTCTGAAGAACTGCTACACCGTTGACAACTTAGTACAGCCGTGGCTAGCAATAAGCAGAGACCTGACACCGGCGTGCGTCTATATACAATCGACAGCTGGAAGTAATATTCGGCACCAACTAGCAGCACGGACTCTCACTAGATGCACAGAATTACAAGTAGAAGTGGAAGTAGAGGTGGCCGCCGCTTGTAACACCGTCCTGGCCGTCTTCATTGGTCGGCGACCTGGAGGTTCCTCATTGGCGGCAATAGTCAAAGTGCTGCTCGCGGTGCCCGCAGCTATCTTGGAGGCCCAGGCTCTGGTAGTACCGAGAACCTACAATACTACAACTTCCACCAGTCGCAGCTGAGTGTATGGAGTTGCAGGCTTTCAGGCACGAAGTGTTGGAAAGTCCTCTTGTATCGCTTCACAACAGGCCGAACGAGACTTCGACTCTGCAGACTGATGGCAGAACGTGATAACCGTTTCAAAATCAGGACCCAACTAACGCAACGGTAATGGAATTCGTGTCTCACAATCACGATGCGTGCGTGGTGCGTACAGACTAGTCCTAGTCTGCTGAAGACGCCGACCGGGGGACAGGGTACCCTGCGGCAAACGACAAGGCCTGTGCAAGCTGTATCCACACTCCACTATTGTGACAGCAGATCTGAATCACAATTTGGAAGCCCCGCTATTTGCACAGTAGTGTAACTTGAGATTCTCCCCAATAACATGTTCCACTACTATCCTCTTAGGCTGACGAAGGATACTCGTGAATGTAGGAAACGTATTTTAGGTAGTTAGTAGGTACCGAACACGCAGCTGTGCGTTCGTTACGTTAATGCGAGGGTAATCCCAAAAGTAAGGTCTCCTATTTTTTTTATAAGTACAGAACTCTGTTTGTGTGGCAGTTGGTCACACTGTTATAAACAGTGCTTCACGCGCTATGTGTAAACATGAGCACGCCGCGCTGAGGCGCTCAGTCTTGGCTTGGCAGCCGTTGAGAATGGAGCTCCCATTGGATGTTACCGCCAAGTGCGAATTGCAGGCAGTTATATAGTTTTTGAACGCAAAGGGCACTGTGCCGATTGAAATCCATCGCCAATTGACGGAAGTGTATGGCGAGTCGTGCATGGGTGTCAAAAATGTTCGTAAGTGGTGTACAGAGTTTGTAGCTGGACGGACCGAAATTCACGACGAACGAAGGAGCAGGGGACTGTCAACTTCTGAGGATACAGTGTTGATGGTTGAGCAAAGCATGCGTGAAGATCCGCGGATCACCCTGGATGATCTCTGCACGTTGGTTCCTGAGGTTTCCCGAAGCACCGCTCACAGAATTTTAACGGAAACGTTGAACTACCGGAAGGTGTGCGCAAGATGGGTGCCACGCATGCTGACTGAGGACGACATGCGGCAACGAGTTGATACATCCCGTGCATTTCTTCACCGCCTTGCTGCCGAACAGGACAACTTTCTGGACTCAATTGTCACGGGTGACGGAACCTGGGCATACCACTTTACACCTGAGACCAAGCAACAATCACGCCAGTGGCGACATCCTTCTTCGCCAAAGCCGAAATTCAAACAAATACATTCTGCCGGTAAAGTCATGACAACCGTTTTTTGGGATCGGATTGTTGGTCGACTTCATGCCCACTGCGACCACAGTTAACGCTGACAGTTACTGTGAGACTCTGAAAAAACTCAAACGGGCAATTCAGAACCGCAGAAGAGGAATGTTGAGCAAGGGCGTACAGATTCTCCATGACAACGCTCGACCACAGATCACTCGGCAAACCGTTTCCTTCCTCCAACAGTTTCAGTGGAACGTAATCACCCACCCACGATTTAGTCCTGACTTGGCGCCCAGTGACTATCACCTGTTACCTAGGTTAAAAGACCATTTGGCCGGAAAGCGATTCAGTTCCGACGACGAGGTGAAAGAAAAGGTTCATAACTTTTTGAACAGTATGGCCGCGAGCTGGTATGACATAAGCATACAAAAATTGCCACAGCGTCTACTAAAATGCATCGACAGAAATGGTGATTACGTCGAAAAATAGCTAAATTTTCAAGCTGTAAACTGCTGTAAACCATTATAGAAATAAACAGGTCTATGTACTTATACAAAAGTAGGAGACCTTACTTTTCGAATTATCCTCGTATGTTCAGAAGTGATGAACGAAGCGCGGACACAGGATACTAGGAAAGCGCGACGGAAATTGAGCGCCCTCATCTGCTGTGAAGGGGTCGCCTTACCTTGGCGTCGCGGATTTGCTATGTTTTGGATGGCAGAGAGAAAAGGGCACTGTCTACAACGTTAACGCCCGGGAAAACAACTGCAAATGTTTTAAGTCTGGTATGTAACTTAAACCGAAGTACTCTTTGAAGCGATGTCATAAGATTTACTTGAGATACGTTGCTCTAATCAATGTGAGATCTGTTCACACAACTGTGTAATTGTTTTATTTTAGCAACAAAATACAGAAGGGTTTTTCAAAAGACAGTTAAGTCATTTCGCAGCGAGTTGACGTAATTGTGAACACGAGAAGCGTCGAGATGACAGATCAATCGAGAATTAAGAACTTAGCTACAAACCATAACAAGAGAGTCCCGCATTGTTTCACTTCAACAGACAACCACTGCACACACAATAGTCATAATCTCTGATAGTATGTCAGGCCTACATCTGATTAGAAACCGTCATAATAACTGTACCAACACACAGCTGCAGCAGTTATCGATTTTGAGTTTCGGGTGCAGAGGAACTATCACAACATCGTGATGGTATGGAAGAAATGAACGAGTAGCTGTCCTAGTAAAGCGAGCAATCCCTCTCACATATATTATATCCATGCTAGAAAAGCGGTTGTCCTCGGACAGCAAAATTAAAGGCGGTTACTACGTACTGATTCAGCACATTGATAGATAACACTTTTATTGACCAAGATAAGTTTAAAAACATAAATTCTTGTCCTGTTGAGAATGGCCTTTCTGATCATGGTGCTCAGCTAGTTACAGTATATGACATAGCTCCATTCAGTAATGTAAAACTGCCCTCCAAAGTTGTGCGGTCAATTAATGACTCAACAATTAGAAATTTCAGGGAAAATCTTCAGCAGTTAGACTGGGATGAGGAGTACAAGGAACCCGATGCTAATTTAAAATATAACTTATTTCATGATACACTTGTAAGAGAATTTGAAAACTGTTTCCCCAAGAAATTAGTTAAATCTAATTATAAGAAACCATGTAAAAAACCTTGGCTTACTAAAAGAATAAAAATATCTTGTAACCACCGAACTGTATCTAATAACAATAAAGATTAATGACCCAGAAACAGCCAAATATTATAAAAAGTACTGTGCTACATTAAGAAAGATTATTAAAAAGTCCAGAAGCATGTGCATCATGTCTGAGATTAATACCTCTCATAATAAAATCAAAACAATTTGGAATATTATTACAAGGGGGACAGGGCAACCAAGAGTACAGGATGACAGCATTACCATCAAAGCGAATGTAAACTTGACAAACAACGAGCCGGAAGTCGGAAACATTTTGAATAATCATTTTTTAAATGTTGTAGAGAAAATAGGATCTAAATATTCATTAGAAGAAGCAAGGCAGTTAATGGAAGAGGCCTTACCCACACCATTTGATACAATTGAAATTCCACCCACCTCTCCTTATGAAATTAGGAAGACAGTAAACTCTCTCAAGAATAAAAGCTCACATGGAATTGATGGCATTTCCAGCAGGATAATAAAAGCTTGTTCTCAAGAGATAAGTGGGATTCTTAGCCACATATTTAATAGCTCTCTGAAGCAGGGTATTTTCCCAGACAGACTGAAGTATGCCACTGTTAAACCACTGCATAAAAAATGGAATACGTCTGATGTCAACAACTACCGCCCAATCTCTCTTCTGACTGCCTTATCCAAAATTCTTGAAAAAGTAATGTATTGTACAGTAGCTTCACATCTTTGTAAAAATAAAGTTTTAACAAAATGTCAGTTTGCTTTCCAGAAAGGTTTTTCAACGTAAAACGCTATACATACTTTCACTAATGAAATATTAAATGCTCTGAGTAACCGGAATTCACCCGTTGGGATTTTTTGTTATCTCTCAAAGGCTTTTGGTTTTGCAAATCATGTAATACTTCTAGATAAACTCAAGTACTGTGGTACGAATGGGACAGCGCTCAAATGGTTTAAATCATACCTAACTGGAAGACTGCAGAAAGTTGAAATAAGCAGTTCACATAATATGCAAAAAAGTGGTGACTTCTCAAACTGGGGAACAATCAAGAATGGGGTGCCACAAGGTTCGGTCTTGGGTCCTGCTGTTCTTAATATATATTAATGACTTGCCATTTTATATTCACGAAGATGCAAAGCTGGTACTTTTTGGCAAATGATACAAGTATAGCTATAACACCCAACAGACAAGAATTAACTGATGAAATTGTAAACGATGTTTTTAAGATAATCATTAAGTGGTTCTCTGCAAATGGGCTCTCATTAAACTTTCACTGAACACAGTATATACAGTTTCACATAGTAAATGGAATGACACCATTAATAAATATAGACTTCGATAAGAAATCGGTAGCTAAGGTAGAATATTCAAAATTTCTTGGTGCATGCTTTGATGACGGATAGAACTGAAAAAACACACTGAAGATCTGCTGAAACGTTTGAGTTCAGCTGCTTATGCTATTAGGGTCATTGGAAATTTTGGCGATATACATCTCAGTAAATTAGCTTACCACTCCTATTTTCATTCTCTGCTTTCGTGTGGCATAATATTCTGGGATAACTCATCATTGAGTAAAAGAGTGTTCATTGCACAAAAGCGTGTAATCCGAATAATTGCTGGAGCTCATCCAAGATCATCCTGCAGACACTTATTTAAAGAGCTACGGATCTTCACTGTAGCCTCACAATATATACATTCATTTATGAAATTTGTTGTTAACAATTCGAACGAATTCAAAAGTAACAGCAGTGTACATGGCTACAACATTAGGAGAAAGGATGATCTTCACCACTCAAGGTTAAATCCATATTTGGCTCACAAGGGGGTAAATTATGCTGCCACAAAAGTCTTTTGTCACTTACATAATAGCATCAAAAGTCAGACAGATAGCCATATAGCATTTAAAAGGAAATTAAAATAATTTCTGAATGGCAATTCCTTCTACTCATTAGATGCGAGATGCGTTTTTGGATATAGTAAGTGGGTAATTTCCCCAACCGCCACAAAAAAAAAAAAAAAAAAAAAAAAAAAAAAAAAAAAATTAAATGTCATGTAAAATTTTGTGTAATGTAATATCTTGTGTAGACACCTTTTATTAACCTGACACGTTCCACATCATTACGAAGTGTCGTATTCATGTTCTATGGAACAAGTGCTAATCTAATCTAATCATCCCAATGATCCAAGAGTAGCACGATACAATAGAAGACAAACATCGAGTAGCTTCACGACATTTATAGTAAGGTGGACATTTAATTATTGGGACTTCAACAAACACCTCTATCGGCTCCGTCTAAGCGCCATCCTTCCATGTGTTTGCTGACAGGAAGAAGATCCAAGCCGTATATTTGACAATGTCATTGGAACACGTATCACAAAAACGTACTTGCAAGTAGTTACGGGCTCTTCGTCATCAGTTTCCAAGCAGCCTCAAAATCTTGTTAGCATCCGAAGATATAGCAACGTATTAAATACTGTACGCCGGTTCCTGTCAGATCACTGAAGTTAAGCGCTGTCGGGCGTGTCCGGTACTTGGATGGGTGACTACCCGGGCCGCCATGCACTGTTGCCATTTTTTGGGGTGTACTCAGCCTCGTGATGCCAACTGAGGTGCTACTCGACCGAATAGTAGTGGCTCCGGTCAAAGAAAACCATCATAACGACCGGGAGAGCGGTGTGCTGACCACATGCCCCTCCTATCCGCATCCGCATCTGAGGATGACACGGCGGTCGGATGGTGCCGATGGGCCTCTTGTGGCCTGAGGACGGAGTGCTAAATACTGTACGGGTTCGTCAACAGTGCCAACATCCCGGTATAGCTTCCTGTGCTGCTGATGTAATACTCCTGGTAATTAGAATGCTAAAGGAAGATCAAAGCACAATTACTGACTACGTTCCCAAGCGCTAACCATCGGGATATGGAAGGCTCAGACTATAAATATATGTCATTATGTACATCCAGTATGTATGTGTTGTATCTACACGTATGTGTACAGTACCAAAACATGGCCCTTGTATACTGTTCTCAGGTTCTGTTTACACTTTAATGGTTCCTGTACCTGCACTGATATTCCACTCTCTACCTGGAACTTTTGAATCAGTTCTTGCAGGACACAAATTGAACAATTTCCTGATAATTTAGGTAGTTAATTTAGATAGTCATTAACATGGATTCAATTGAGAGTATTCAAAATGTGTACAACGGCGATTTATCATTTCTTATTGTGTTGCTAGTAGGATTTTTTAACATATTACCTCTGTGTAGCCTGTGTTACGCTTGTCTCGTTTCCTTGTTTCAGTATACTGTGCATGTAAAATTGTGTTATGTCGCAATTTGTCCTTTGTTAAGCCTATATAACTTCGTACCAGGGTATGATATAAACTAATGTATACTCTGAATTGTCAAAACGAACTGCAGCATAACACTCCAGTCTTGAGGTGGCTGTATCGGTCCGCTTCGAAAGCTAATAAATTTTTAAAAAATTAACTACTTCTGCGTCCCAATTAACCTGAGAATTGTTCTGGTAGAGGTTTTAGATAAACTGCTTTCTTTGTCGTATCCTTTCACCATGCCTTCATTTCGTACGTTAATTTGCAACACCTGCTTCGGTTGCATCCTCCTGAGGTTTCTGACCGTGGCTACAGCGTCGGTGGGTTTGGCTCCAACCGCCACACAAGCGAGTGTTTTAACTTCCCTGCTGGCTGGCGTATGTTAGGCCGGTACGAGGGCCGAAATGGTGCGCAGTGGGTGAGCCTCGCCCCTTTCTACACCCGCACTGTGTCCCCTTGTCCGAGAGCCGTCATTTTAAGACTTCACCGGCTCGCCTTCCGCTGTCTTCCCGCGGCTACATCTGAGCGGAATGTATTCCCCGTGGGCTGTGACGCGTTCGTGGCAGCAGGAACTGCTGGGAGACGAGCTCAAAGGCGCTGTCCCCCCATCTGTCACGCACCGGGAGTTATGACACCGTACCAGCCTATACAGACTTTTAAGTGATGAAGAGTGCGGCATGGGCATCAAAGAGACGCCAACACATGGTCGATGAACTGTCGAGATTATTTCACGCGAGCAAACAACCGCATACGCAAGCGTGCGTAACAATTTCAACACATCTGTAGTTTTTACTATTTTACTACGCCACAATATTAAATACTAAGCAACCTAAAGGCTGGACCAATTTTTGTTTAATACGAGGTGGGAATATTTATCTAAATTTTTAGATTACATGACAGCAATACAGAGATTTCCTGCATGCTCTAAAAATTTCTTTAGAAGTTGACTCTAGATTATTACAAGATATTTTACTATTTGTTGGTAGGGTAATTGGACACCATCGAAAAGTATCGGCGGAAATGTTGTAGGAATGTCCACGGATCGATGATACGTGTGGTTTGAAGAAGACCTATGACATCTTGAGGACCCAGAATGTGTTCTCATCTTGTCACCGATGATTTTTATTCATACCTGATAAGGCAGCAACATGGATTGGGATGTAGATACGGATCTCGTCGGTATATAAGAGGTAGTTACAAGAATGAAACATTTATGATATTCGCTGTGGTTGCGTTGTTGTTGAGTATATTGTTGTTTTGTTGTTGTTGCGGTCTTCAGTAAAGACTGGTTTCATGAAGCTCTCTATGCTAGTCTGTTCTGCGCTGGTCTCTTCATCTCTGCATAATTACTGCAAAAAACTTGTATTTGCTTAATGTAGTCAAGCCTTGACCTGCCTCCATAATCCTTCATCCCCCCCCCCTTTCCAAATCGACGATTCCTTGTTCCTTGACCGTCAGAATGTGACCTGTCAATCGATCACTTCTTTTCGTCAAGTTATTCCATGGACTTCTTCTTTCCCCAATTAAATTCAGCATCCGCTCGTCAATTATCAGAATTGTCCATCCAATCTTTTATTACTCTCCTGTGACGCCACGCCGGCCGGAGTTGCCGAGCAGTTCTAGGCGCTACAGTCTGGAACCGCGTGACCGCTACGGTCACAGGTTTGAATCTTGCCTCGGGCATGGATGTGTGTGATGTCATTGGGTTAGTCAGGTTTAAGTAGTTCTAAGTTCTAGGGGACTGATGACCTCAGAAGTTAAGTCCCATAGTGCTCAGAGTTATTTGAACCATTTTTTTTGTAACGCCACATTTTAAAATATTCTTTTCTCTTCTTGTCAGTAATGTTTGTCGTCGATGTTTCACTTCTGTTCAAGGCTACTCTGCAGACAAATGCCTTGAAGGAAGATACCTTATTCGACGTTAACAGATTTCTCTGGCGTAGAAAGCCTCTTCTGAGTCTGAATTTTACAGCCTCCCTACTTCGGCCCCTGTCAGTTATTTTCTTGCGAAAATAACAAAACTCATCTGCAACTTTAGTGTCTTATTTACTAGCATAATTTTCTCAGCATCCCCTCATCAACTTCGAGTACAGTCTAATACAAGCGTTTTACTTTTGTTGATGTTCATCTTATAACCCCTTTTCGAGACGGTGCCCATTCCGTTAAACTAGTCTTACAAGTTATTTACGGTCTCTGATGGAATTACTATGTCATTTGTACAGTGACAAAAATCTGAGATGATTGGGAACCACTGGAAAACCATTAGAAAATGGCCGACGGCGTCAACAGCGAGTCACCTGAGAGTAAACAGGTGGGCAACAAGAGGACGACACACAACGAAGACGGCATGGCGGAATAAGTCCAACGAGTAAGGCAAGGTAAAAAAAAAAAAAATCCTAAGACGTAACGAATCCGAACAAAAACGACGATGTACAGCAACATCAATACCACAGCACAGCGAAATCACGACTGACTGACTGAGTTGCTGTGCTGCTAGTGTTACAGGGCGGCCGCAAGACAGACGTGCCTCCTTAGCCAGCGCTGCAGCGGCGAAAACGCGTTCGCAGATCGTAGCACTGCTGTCTAGCCATCAGCGACGTCCATACCTTGCAGAGGGCTTTCACATTTGCCAGGCCGTGATACCAGTATTGGCAAACATATGCAAAATATATCTGATGTAATTAGATTTTCCTAGGAGAAATACTGAGTCTCAACTCAAGAAATCAGCTATATTTCGATTACGCGATAAGTCACACAAATCTGAGGGCTGTAAATTCAACTAAAAACTTAGGGATTACAATTAAAAAATAACGTAAATTGGAACGATCACACAGATAATGTTGTGGGTAGTGTGGTGTCACCGCCAGACACCACACTTGCTAGGTGGTAGCCTTTAAATCGGCCGCGGTCCGTTAGTATACGTCGGACCCGCCTGTCGCCACTGTCAGTGGTTGCAGACCGAGCGCCGCCACACGGCTAGTGTAGAAAGACTCCCTAGCACTCGCCCCAGATGTACAGCCCACTTTGCTAGCGATGGTTCACTGTCTACATACGCTCTTATTTGCCGAGACGACAGTTTAGCATAGCCTTCAGCTACGTCATTTGCTACGACCTAGCAAGGCGCCATATTCAGTTACTATTCTGAACAGATAATATTGTGAATCATGTACCGTCAAGAGCGACGTCCATCATTAATAGATTAAAGTTAAGTATCAAACTAGCTACGTCCGCTTTCTGAATTCTAATTCCTTGTCATGTTCCAGACCTCACGTCAGTATAGTCCTTCCCTCCTCACGCCAACCTGCGTGAGCTAAAACGCGTGCATTTCGGCCTCCAATAGTAACACGGTGTTGGCTCTTCAGCTAACACAAAAGGTAGAGCAAACCAAAGACTGCGATTCATTGGCAGAACACTTAGAAGGTGCAACAGGTCTACCAAAGAGACTGCTTACACTACGCTTGTCCGCCCTATTCTGGACTATTGCTGTGCGGTGTTGGATCCGCATCAGGTAGGACTGACGGATGACAAAGTACAAAGAAGGGCAGCACGTTTTGTATTATTGCAAAATAGGGGAGATAGTGTCACAGGTATGATTCGTTGTGATGGGAACTTTTCATGAAATTTCAATCACCAGTTTTCTCCTCCGATTGCGAAAACATTCTGTTGGCACCCACCTACATAGAGAGAAATGATCATCACGAGAAAATAAGAGAAATCAGGCTCGCAAAGAAAAATTTAAGCGCTCGTTTTTCCGGCGTGCCGTTCGAGAGTGGATTGGTAGAGAGACAGCATGAAGGTGGTTCATTGAACCCTCTGCCAGGCACTTTATTGTGAATAGCAGAGTAATCACGTAGATGTAGATGAGCTTTATCTTCGATAAGGTTAAAAACTGAAGTAATGTATCAAAATTTATGCCAAGGCCAATACTTGAATCTAGGTCTCCTGCCTTCCGGACAGATGTGCTGTCCACTACAAGAGCCTGGCATTTTGGCTAACGGAGCAGCAGGGAATTCCTTCGTCCAAAGCCCTCCCTAACACGAACGCTGATTCACAACGCAACCCATCTTGGTTTTCCCCTTCTTAGCTCCTGGAATAAATTTTGATTCGCTACTTCAGCTTCCATCCTTATGGAAGATAAAGTTGAGGCTAAGCATGTCTCCAGGAAAATGGAATTACATCAGATCGACAGATCAACTTTACCTGATAGTACAGGCAAGATTTCCTCATTACGTACAAAGCTGCGGTATTGTTCTAGTACTGGAGATCTTTGGCAGTACTGAAGGCTCAAGAAGGGGAAATCTAGGTGGGCTGAAGTGTGAATTTCGAGTTTGTGTTAGGGGCGGGAGGCATTGGACTAGGTTATTTAGTGCAGCTGTGTTAGACACATTACCAGGTTGGTGTAGTCGATAGCCCATGTATCTAGTAAGCACGAGATCCTTGGGATAAATTTTGATTCATTTCTTCAGTTTCTGTCCTTATCGATGTACAGATTTGATAGAGCGAGAAAGACTAGCACCAGGCCATCGAGCCGCACGGAATTACAGCGAGGACTCTACAGATCACATGTTTCCGTGACGATTTCCCCGGCCCAAATACCACTGGTTCACATTTGTCTTCGAGGTAATAGTCGAACCATATAATTAACACATCTTGCCACAGAAAACATAAAATAACAACAAACAGTTAATAGATGTTATCAACACTCGTAAATGTCAAGCCTCAGGACGTGCATGGAAACTGAACGGTTGCAGGGTCGAATCCTGGTCGGATCATGGAATATTTCTACCTGCCTTTAACCCAGCGTTCACCTCTCAGTAATGTGAATATTGGCCTGGAATGACATGTGGTTCGGATTTCACGTTGAAATGTAGGTTTCCTTACCCAGTTGAATAACTGGGGAGGTTATAGACACGCAAGTCACCGAAGTGGCCATCGAGCCGCACGGAATTGCAGGAGGAACATAAAATCTTTCTTTCTCTGACTATAAAAATTTATTTATAAGTAACTAAGCTAGATATAGCTATGTGGCTTGTTGCACATGTTACTTAACTCATAGAGTTTTTTTATGGATAAACTTGAACATGTCATGCGGCTTTTTTTGCAAATGGAAGCTTAATTCATGATTTTTTATGGAAAAAGTTCTCCGTGTGCGCTGAGAGCATCTGATTTCTTTTATCTCTCTCTTGTTATAGGTACCGTTATTCGGGAGTGCTGCAGTGACAATGACGTCTATGCAGGAGAAGGGCCGGCCGCGGTGGCCGAGCGGTTCTAGGCACTTCAGTCCGGAACCACGCGGTTGCTACGGTCGCAGGTTCGAATCCTGCGTCGGGCATGGATGTGTGTGATGTCCTTAGGTTAGTCAGGTTTAAGTAGTTCTTCTAGGGGACTGATGACCTCAGACGTTAAGTCCCATAGTGCTTAGAGCCATTTGAACCATTTTGAGCAGGAGAAGGGGTATTGTGTTGTTCGGTTTCATGAAATGCGGTCGCCCATTACGGTTCAGCGACAGTTCTGATGTGGCTATTATCGAGATGCGCCAGACGAGTAGGGCATCAAAGGATGGTATGAATAGTTTAAAGAAACTGGCAGCGTTGGTGAGACGGCAAGAAGCGGGAGACCTGGAGAGAGTGGCGACGCTGTTGGTACCGTGCGTACAGCGCTTCAGTGCAGTCCGCAGATATCGCTGCGTCGTGTTTGCAGACAAACAGGAATACATCAGAGCAGAGTGGGGGAGATTTTACACAAACGGCCGCATTTCTATGTATACGAAGTCCATCTGCAGCAAGGATTGCAGCCAGATAACAAGTCCAGACGTGCTGAGTTTGCTAGGAGCATGCTGTAACAAATCGATGCAGTTAATGAGTACCTCCACAAAGTTTGTTTTTCCGATGAAGCAGCTTTTGACATCTCCGGGAAAGCAAGCAGGCATAATGTGCCGAGCTGTGGGTCGGAGAACTCATATATCGTGGTACAGCAGATATTTATTCATTATTTATTTACTGTAAATTTAAAGACGTGTTACCTGATGTTTTAAAACAGGTCGTACTTATTACCGTTTCCGTTTGTCAACTTCTTAGTCAGTTTTTTTTTTTTGCTTTTACCTGCGACAATTGATACAGAGTAATGCTTTTTTAAATAATAATAATTTGAAGCTGAGTTATAGATAAAATGTTGTTGTTTTAAGAAGAATGTAAAATTACGATAGGATACAGGAGAGATTTCTTAGTGCCATCAAAAGTTGTGACAGGCGGTGAATACCTCGGAATCGTTTCTTCGAGTTGTCGATCACAGTCACAGCAGTTGTTAGAAGTGGAGAATGGTATTTCCAATCCTATACATTAATATTAGGTATGAATGTATGTATGTATTAAACTGGGGACCTAGAAACGACGGAGAGGCTTCGTCCCGCCGTAGCCCTCAGTGGTTCACAACCCCACAACAGGCCACAGTTGTCCACCCACCACACCGCCGCCCCACGCCGAACCCAGGGTGATTGCGCGGTTCGGCCCCCAGTGGACCCCCCGGGAACGTCTCACTCTAAATGAGTGTAACCCCAAATGTTTGCATGGTAGAGTAATTATGGTGCACGCGTACGTGGAGAAAGTGTTTGCGCAGCAATCGCCGACACAGTGTAACTGAGGTGGAATAAGGGGAACCAGCCAGCATTCGCCGAGTTAGATGGAAAACAGCCTTAAAAACCATCCACAGGCTGGTCGGCACACCGGACTTCGACACGAATCTGCCGGGCGGATTCGTGCCGGGGACTGTCACGCCTTATCGCTCGGGAAGCAACGCGTTAGATTAGACCGCGCGGCTAGCCGGGTGGGCTAATATTAGGTACTCATACCTAAATTGGGAGTTTTCTGTCAACATCTTACACTTCATTTATTCCAGTATTCGCTATCCGTAACTCTTATGTGAGTGTTATGTACAATTTGTCACTGTATTTTGGCATGTTATATACACTCCTGGAAATTGAAATAAGAACACCGTGAATTCATTGTCCCAGGAAGGGGAAACTTTATTGACACATTCCTGGGGTCAGATACATCACATGATCACACTGACAGAACCACAGGCACATAGACACAGGCAACAGAGCGTGCACAATGTCGGCACTAGTACAGTGTATATCCACCTTTCGCAGCAATGCAGGCTGCTATTCTCCCATGGAGACGATCGTAGAGATGCTGGATGTAGTCCTGTGGAACGGCTTGCCATGCCATTTCCACCTGGCGCCTCAGTTGGACCAGCGTTCGTGCTGGACGTGCAGACCGCGTGAGATGACGCTTCATCCAGTCCCAAACATGCTCAATGGGGGACAGATCCGGAGATCTTGCTGGCCAGGGTAGTTGACTTACACCTTCTAGAGCACGTTGGGTGGCACGGGATACATGCGGACGTGCATTGTCCTGTTGGAACAGCAAGCTCCCTTGCCGGTCTAGGAATGGTAGAACGATGGGTTCGTTGACGGTTGGGATGTACCGTGCACTATTCAGTGTCCCCTCGACGATCACCAGTGGTGTACGGCCAGTGTAGGAGATCGCTCCCCACACCATGATGCCGGGTGTTGGCCCTGTGTGCCTCGGTCGTATGCAGTCCTGATTGTGGCGCTCACCTGCACGGCGCCAAACACGCATACGACCATCATTGGCACCAAGGCAGAAGCGACTCTCATCGCTGAAGACGACACGTCTCCATTCGTCCCTCCATTCACGCCTGTCGCGACACCACTGGAGGCGGGCTGCACGATGTTGGGGCGTGAGCGGAAGACGGCCTAACGGTGTGCGGGACCGTAGCCCAGCTTCATGGAGACGGTTGCGAATGGTCCTCGCCGATACCCCAGGAGCAACAGTGTCCATAATTTGCTGGGAAGTGGCGGTGCGGTCCCCTACGGCACTGCGTAGGATCCTACGGTCTTGGCGTGCATCCGTGCGTCGCTGCGGTCCGGTCCCAGGTCGACGGGCACGTGCACCTTCCGCCGACCACTGGCGACAACATCGATGTACTGTGGAGACCTCACGCCCCACGTGTTGAGCAATTCGCCGGTACGTCCACCCGGCCTCCCGCATGCCCACTATACGCCCTCGCTCAAAGTCCGTCAACTGCACATACGGTTCACGTCCACGCTGTCGCGGCATGCTACCAGTGTTAAAGACTGCGATGGAGCTCCGTATGCCACGGCAAACTGGCTGACACTGACGGCGGCGGTGCACAAATGCTGCGCAGCTAGCGCCATTCGACGGCCAACACCGCGGTACCTGGTGTGTCCGCTGTGCCGTGCGTGTGATCATTGCTTGGACAGCCCTCTCGCAGTGTCCGGAGCAAATATGGTGGGTCTGACACACCGGTGTCAATGTGTTCTTTTTTCCATTTCCAGGAGTGTATGATTCATAGTGCTAGGTGTCTTATTTACTATTTCATCTCAACTTCCTCCTCCTCCTGTTCCTCTTCAGTGTCACTTCTGTCGCTGCCTCTGTGGGCGTCGCTGTCCACCCTCTGGTGATTCTTGTTTCTTTACATACAAGCGTGTTTGACGCGTTGTGTTCGCAGGAACTCTGTTGTTTTTGAAATAGTATTTGCTAACGTATCTAGTTGGGCTCTTTGTTCTTCATCTCTTATTGCTGTGTATGTATGTACGTCTCTTTCTGTGTAGTCTAAATGCAGTGTATTCCCAACGGAGGAAGACAGCGTGTCGTGGGGAACCTTCTTCCCCACATGTGGTGTAGGTGTCTTCTCTGAATCATGCGGTTTAAGTATGTGGACAAGCTGTGCCCAGTTAAGAAATGTACCATGCGCGACTGGGTTCGATATGTTTCATTCTCAAATGCTCCCATAGGAAGTCGTCGAGTCTATGTCCGTTATTACTTACATCCCACTTGCCTGGCCATGTATTCAAACGCCAACTTTTAAGATGACGTGTCGTCTGTATCGGAACACCAGTTACTGCGTGTACCTTATCTAGTGTCCCCATCATTAACCAGTACCTTGCAGCTCTGTATTTGATCGTAATATGTGTAAGGTGTCAGGCAAATCCAACACCTTCCATGAAAACCCTGACATGATAAGCAAATCCAGTAGTATGTCACATAGCTCCGAATAAATTGTGACATTAAATTAACCAAAGTAATACGAGTAACGAGTGAGCAAATGGAATACCACAGACTAACACAAGAATGCCTAAATGCATGTCATACCTTCCCACCGTGAGACAGACGCACTTCCGAGGGGAGAAACGAGAACAGAAGTCGAGAGCAGAACCGTGTTAAGTTAGAAGGCCCTACGATAAGGGACGGGCACCCACGTCGACAGCTAACCGTTAGGACCACCCCCCAGCCCATGTTAAGAGCTAGAGCCCTCCAAAAGAACAGTATAGATCTTACGATAACACAAAAACGGCCACCCCCTCAGCCGCATGTTTTAGCGTGAGATTTTTTCGCGTCTCTATTACGTCAGGACCACCCCCCAGCCCATGTTAAAAGACAGAGCCCTCCAGAAGAACAGTATAGATCTTACGATAACTCTAAAGGACCACACCAGCTGCAAGTTTTAGCGTGAGACTTTTTCGCGTCTCTGTTACGTTGCAAACTTTAAAAACATTGCCCCACCACGAAAAGTATAACGTTTCTCATTGGATAGACAGAATTTTTGTAGGCGGAGCTTAAGGTTAACATTGAGACCCTAATTGGTCAGATGAAAACACAGCCAGATAGTTTTTTTTAAACCAACTTCGGTAAATTGTAGTAAGGAGAAGTTAGGACAGAGTTGCTTCCGAGACGGAGAGGTGAGCGGAGCTGTGCTGTCCGCCGCCCCCTGACGAACACCGACAAGGTAATGAACGCACATGATGCCGCATAACAGCGCATAAAGCTTCACTCAGAACTGCAGAAGTCTCATCTGTTACACCTCCTTTTTGCGTAATACTAGTGTCGATCGTCAATTAAAGCTCATGGTGTTCACATTTGCCACTTGAAGTAAAAATCTGAAACGCGATGATTTTTCTGTTATATAGTTATTGAGAAGCCACATCAGCCACTGTAATTTACGACAAGTTAGATAAGTAATTAAAGATAATTGAGGGTCACTGTAGACCATTTTGATAGTTTTCTCTCTTGTGGAACTTAATTTAAACCTAGATTATAGATGTGATATGGCATAGGTCATCCTTCGATCCATTGTAGAACTTGGAAACCCACTCAGGGAATATTCGTTCACATTTTTGTTGAACGCAGTTGGTTTTTACCATCCTGTATTAAAACATTTCCTTTTATCAATAGTGCAATTTGTAAACAATGTTTTCTGAGTAGAATAAAATTTCCAGTGGTAAACTTAACTGATTTTTGGACGTTATTTTACCAGATAACTAAAAATAGGAAAGCCTTGAACCGCTTCCACTAAATTTAGTTAGTATTAAGATTATTTTACAGGGAGTGCAGTGGAGCTGACGCTGAAATCATTAAGTATTTGGTTATATCATCGCTAGTCTCACTGAACTCTTCTGAATTCTACATGTCATGTGTGGTCTGGCGTCTCCTTACCAGCAACAGGTCCCAGGTTCAAACTAGTCAATTCCCTAAAAAACACGCTCAGAGCATCGTTGCGCGAAAGTGGTAGGGAGACACGATATAGAACAAACAGACACCACGCAGGATGTTAGAAAATGGCGACCCTGCCAGGATGGTAAAATACCATGATTGAAGGTCGACCACATGCCTAACTAGGTCAGAAAAATATCCTGTTGAAAAATTTCCGTAGTAAAAAATTTTCTTTTCTAACGTTATACATAGTCGAAAACAGTAGCTGCAGCGATAGATAGTAAAAGTATTCAATAGAAAGTGAGTCTGGCAGAGACAACAGCATAATTAAGTTATGAATTTTAATATTGTTAGAATTAAGTTTTCTCTCCAATGCAAGCGCACAGGTGGCGGATACATCGTTGACAAGTTGGTTCTGACCCAACAAGTAAGTGAATGGATTGTCAGTCTTGGTAGTGTCAAGTCGTGTGAACAAAAAGTTTATGAAACGCGTGAGATCGTATGAGCGCATGTTGACTCGAAGTAGGGCGCGTGAATTGCTTTTAAAACTGAAAATAAGGGATTCGGAAAGATTAGCAATAGCAGATCGAGACCTTGGCCGAATTGAGGTAGAAACCCAGCATGAAAATGGACAGAGAATAGAGGACAGTACAACAGACGATGCAGTATCGCGAGAAATAGGACATATAACGCACCATAACGAGGATAATGTACGTCAAGGCATAGAAAACGTAAGTCAGCATACGACAGAGGCGCAGGAAAACAGAGAGACAGTCGATGAGGATTCTAACTTGCGTCTTGAATACGTAGAACCCATAGTGCAAGTAATCAGAGCTCCCTCACCACAGAGTTCAAGGAATTCGAGCAGAAACGTGTCACCGCACAGTTCAATGCAATCGATTGCAAACCAACACTTGGGCGAAAACACAGAGCGTAGAACGTCGGAAGAAAACGCAATAGGGCCCACCAATCTGGCAGAATTATTACAATTAATGACGGAAACCATGACAAGACAAAATAAAGAAATTGCGAACCAAATTAAAATTCAGAATGCTGAAATGACGAAACAAAATGCAGAAACCACAAGACAAATGCATGTGATTAAAGAACAAACCAAAAAAATTCAGTTACACCTAAGTCATATTGAAGAAGAGGCAAAAGAATATCGATAAGTGATAGGAAACTTAATAACAGGTCACAATCAATTGAGAACAGACATTGACAAGGTACAAGCGGACGTACAAACATTGCGTAATGACATTCAGGACGAGATCAAAACATTACGTAACAACACCCAGGGAGAAGTCAAGAAACTAGAGAAACAGATAAACGAAATTACTAGACAAGCAGCAGGTACAGCGCGTGAAGTTGTTGAAAACAGTGTGTTACACAAACGTATCACAAAAGCAGCGCTGAAAAGATATGATAACCGCATAGTCAAAATAGAAGGGCAAACGAAGCGAAAATTTCAGAGATTGGGAAAAGAGTTGTTGCAAACCATTGAAGTGCGTAGTGAACAGGATCGAACAAGCACAGAGTCTGCAACCACATCCGTATCTGTAACAGCACCGGAAAAACAAGCAATTAACGAAGATATTACGCATTTGCGATTACAATCACAGACGGAAAGTAACATACGTGAAATCAGACAGCCTGCACAGCAACAAGCACGTTTCGAAATTCTTGACGAACAAACGTCATCACAAACACATGCGGAACCACAAATGTATGTTTCAAGACAATTTGGATCGTGCAATGAAGCACTAAGGTTAGTCAGACAAGATACCGAACCAATACCTGACAATGGAAAGCCAGGTCGCGAGGAGTACAGTGCAATGCATTCAGCTACACATTCACAACAGATGGAAGAAAATTATTGCGTACCACACCAACGATACTACGCAGGGGTAGGCGAAAGTTACAGTGGACAATATCAAATGGATCTACTGTTCAGTTGTATGCAGTACTCCACAAGGCTTCTCTTTTGGCTGGGTTCTGTTGTTGTACAGGAACAGATCGAAAACGAATTTCTAGTGTGGTTGACTGTACATGATAATTATTGGACCGTTATTTTTCACAGAACCTACCATTACCTGGACGTGTTGGAACTTTATGTTGCACCTCAGTACAGTAATAGAAGCCATAGGCAATGTTTCACCAAGATAGCGCACCTTCACAATGGGAATTATTTGTTCTTCAGTCATTGGATGAAACCTTTCCAGGCAGATGGATCGGTAGGGACGGCCCAACATCATGGATACCATGTACATCAGACACAGCCCCTCTTGACTTTTCGTTGAGCGTTTAAGCTGAGGGTGAAACAATAAGTTAACCAGCATTGCGGAAGATATGTTGGCAAAGACGTGGAGACAAGTCGAATATTGATTACACGTTCTAGGGGAAACAAAGGCAGTACATGTAGAAGTGTATCCGCAAAAAACTTTCCAAGTTTAAGCTACCATTTGCATCAAACCGCATAGCTGTATCTCTACATCTACATCTACGTGATTACTCTGCTATTCACAATAAAGTGCCCGGCAGATGTTTCAATGAACCACCTTCACGCTGTCGCTCTACCGTTCCACTCTCGAACGTCATGCGGGTAAAACGAGCTCTTAAATTTTTCTGTGCGAACCCTGATTTCTCTTATTTTATTGTGATGATTATTTCTCCTATGTAGGTGGGTGCCAACAGAATGTTTTCGCAGTCGGAGGAGAAAACTGGTGATTGAAATTTCATGAAAAGATCCCGTCGTACGAAAAACCCCTTTGTTATAATTATTGCCACTCCAATTCACGTATCACGTCTGTGACACTCTCTCCCTTATTTCGCGTTAATACAAAACGAGCTGCTCTTCTTTGTACTTTTTCGATGTCATCCGTCAGTCCCACCTGATGCGGATCCCACACCGCACGGCAAAACTCCAGAATTGGGCGGACAAGCGAGGTGTAAGCAGTATCTTTGGTAGACCTGTTGCACCTTCTAAGTGTTCTGCCAACGAATCGCAGCCTTTGGTTTGCTCTACCCACAACATTATCTATGTGATCGTTCCAATTTAGGTTATTTGTAACTGTAATCCCTAAGTATTTAGTTGAATTTACAGCCTCAGATTTGTGTGACTAATCGCGTAATCTAAATTTAGCTGATTTTTTTTTAGTACTCATGTGAATAATTTTATACTTTTCTTTATTCAGGGTCAATTGCCACTTTTTGCACCATACAAATATCTTATCTAAATCATTTTTCAAGTCGTTTTGATCACTGATGCTTTACAAGACGGTAAATAACAGCATCATCTGTAAACAATCTAAGACGGCTACTCAGATTGTCTCCTATGTCGTTAATATAGATCATGAACAATAGAGGGCCTATAACACTTCCTTGGGGAACGCCAGATATTACTTCTGTTTTACTCGATGACTTTTCGTCTATTACTACGAACTGTGACCTTAGTGACAGGAATTCATGAAACCAGTCGCACAACTGAAGCGATACTCCGTAGGCACGCAGTGCGGTTAGAAGACGCTTGTGAGGAACGGTGTCGAAAGCCTTCTGGAAATCTAAAAATATGGAATCAATTTGACATCCCATGTCGATAGCACTTATTACTTCATGAGTATAAAGAGCTAGTTGTGTTTCACAAGAACGATATTTTCTGAATCCGTGCTGACTATATGTCAATAAATCGTTTTCTTTGAGGTACTTCATGATGTTCGAATACAGTATATGTTCTAAGACCCTACTGCAAATCGACGTTAGTGATATAGCCCTGTAATTCAGCGGATTACTCCTACTTCCCTTTTTGGGTATTGGTGTGACTTGAGCAATTTTCCAGTCTTTAGGTACGGATCTTTCTGTAAGCGAGTGGTTGTATATAATTACTAAATATGGAGGTATTTTATCAGCACACTCTGAGAGGATCCTGACTGGTATACAATCTGGACCGGAGGCCTTGCCTTTATTGATTTAAGCTGCTTTGTTACACCGAGGATATCTACGTCTATGTTTCTCATCTTCGCAGTTCTTCTTGACTGGAATTCGGGAATATGTACTTCGTCTTCTTGGTGAAAGAGTTTCGGAATGCCGTGATTAATAACTCTGCTTTAGTGCCGCTGTCATCAGTGACTTCAGCGTTGTTATCGCGCAATGAAGGTATTGATTGCGTCTCGCCACTGGTGCGCTTTATGTATGACCAGAATCTCTTTGGGTTTTCTGCCAGGTTTCGAGATAGAATTTCGTTGTGGAAATTATTAAAAGCATCTCGCATTGAAGTACGCGCTATATTTCGAGCTTCTGTAAGACTTTGTCAATCTTGGGGATTTTCCGTTCTTTTAAATTTGTCATGCTTTTTTCGTTGCTCCTCAACAACGATCTGACCCGTTTTGTGTACCATGGGGGATAAGTACCATCACTTATTAATTTATGTGATGTATATCTCTCAATTGCTGTTGATACTATCTCTTTGAAAACATTCGCCGGCTGGTGTGGCCGTGCGGTTCTAGGCGCTTCAGTCTGGAACCGCGTGATCGCTACGGTCGCAGGTTCGAATCCTGCCTCGGGCATGGATGTTTGTGATGTCCTTAGGTTAGTTAGGTTTAAGTAGTTCTAAGTTCTAGGGGACTGATGACCACAGATGTTAAGTCGCATAGTGCTTAGAGCCATTTGAACCATTTTTTAAAAACATTTCACAACTTTTCTACACTTACATGATCAGATCGGAAGGAGTGAAGACTGTCTCTTAAAAAGGTGTTAAGAGCATCTTTATCGGCTTTTTCAGATAGTTATACTTTGCGGATTAAAACTGTGTGCCGGGCCGAGACTCGAACTCGGGACCTTTGCCTTTTGCGGGCAATTGCTCTACCAATTGAGCTAGCCAAGCACGACTCACGCCCCGTCCTCACAGCTTTACTTCTGCCAGTACCTCGTCTCCTACCTTCCCAACTTTCCAGAAGCTCTTTTCAGAAGCTCTTCACAGGAGAGCTTCTGCAAAGTTGGGAAGGTAGGAGATGAGGTACTGGCAGAAGTAAAGCTGTGGGGACGGGGCGTGAGTCGTGCTTGGCTAGCTCAATTGGTAGAGCAATTGCCCGCAAAAGGCAAAGGTCCCGAGTTCGAGTCTCGGTCCGGCACACAGTTTTAATCTTTTAGGAAGTTTCATATCAGCGCACAATCCGCTGCAGAGTGAAAATCTTATTCTGGAGTCTTACTTTGCGTTTCTTTTTGATGGTTGTAGGTGTTACGGTATTCAGCCTGGCAGCAACTGCCTTGTGGTCGCTAATCCCTGTATTGGTCACTATTTGTCCAGGATTATTTGTTGATAAAAGATCAAGTATGCTTTCGTAACCTTTTACGTATCGAGTGGGCTCATGAACTAATTGTTCAAAATAATTTTTCTAGCGTAGTTCCTTAGATATAAGTTTTAATAATCTCGGAAATATTTTTTATTCGGTCTGCATTCTTATTATCTCATAAATACCTGTTCTCGCCGTTGCAATGACGGCGCAGATTTCCATAGTATGCAGCCGAGAAGCGTAACCAAAGTCGACGCCTTAATGCGCTCCCGTTCAGCGAAAACGTGCCTCTGAACAATGAGCTGCACTGGCAGGTCTGAACCGCGCTGTCGAAATCGGCAGAGTGGCGCGTGTTCTTTCTTATACCCCCCCCGGCGAGACAAGCAGGCATTCCTGGCGGTCCGCGGCCCTTGCACAGCACGGAAGCCCTGTGCGCGGCCGCCTATCGGCGGGAAGAACGCAGCCAGTCAATACGCTCGGCCCAGCCTGCGCATTCCATCCCATTCCATTCCGTCCCACTCTTCCCGTATGGGTCTTTCTATGCCGCAAAAACCCCGAGTAATTTCTCCGCGTTCCCTCAGCGCAGTCCCTACCTCATACTTCCCTCCCTCTTCCCCCCTTCCGTACTCGGCGGAGCCATTCCTGGCGCGTGCGTGTGTGAGTGTGTGTGTGTGTGTGTGTGTGTGTGTGTGTGTGTCGGGGATAGTGTGGGCGCACTCGCCCGTTGCGCCGCAGCGAATTACAGCGAAATAATCCCCATTAGCGAACCGAGACCTCTGCGCGACACAATGAGCCGTGTGTCCCCGCAGCTAATGCGCGCCGTTGTCATGGTAATGTCGGTGCGGGGATCAGCCGGCCATTGTCGTCCGTCTCTGGAGGAGTCACCGCAAATCGCATCCCATTCGAGTACGTAGGCAACGGGCGCACCTATTCTGCCCGTAGTGGTGTAGCGGTCGCAGCTAGTCTCCCTACTGTGTCCCGCCCGTCCCAATTCTATTCCGTTTGCTCGGCTGCCGACTAAAACGGCGCATCCGCAGCGTAATTGGACTCCGTACTGGGTTGATCTGTGAGAGTAGAACCGGGTAAAACTGCGAGCTGTTCCGCTATTCACTGACGGTACGCAGGAATATATCGCGGTGGACTGTTACAGCTCCTCCGTGTTTATATGTCGCAGGCCATTGAAATTGCGACGCTATGATGGCAGCAACTGGCATGATGTGCACTACATACTTGAACACGCAGATGGTTATCTCATTACAATCTGAACACAACTGCACATAGAAAGTAGAAGTAACGCTACCTACATGCTCCGGTTAAGCAAAATAAAATAAAAAATAGAATTAAAGAAACAAAAAAAAGCAAACAAGTGCAAACACGTATCACGCTCTGAGGGTTGCGTACAAACTTTTTCTACGGGATGCTAAAAAAAAAAAAAAAAAAAAAAAAAAAACAAAAATGTCCGAGAGGCTGTAGAGGGCGTCCCGAGGAACAAATAGAGGATGAGAACCTCTGCCTGGAAACGTCATCCACCGACGCTAGACAGTGCCGAAGTTACAGGCGCCGGCATCTGCCTCTAGGGCACCCCTTCGGCAGCAAACGTGACTTTGGAACTTTGTGGTAAGTTCCTATGGGAGCAAACTGCTGAGGTCATCAGGCTCTAGGCTTAAGCACAACTTAATCTATCTTAAACTAACTTACGCTAAAGACAACACACACTTCCATGCCCGAGGTTGGACTCGAACCTCTGACGGAGGAGGAGGGGGGGGGGGGGAGGCGCGAAACGGGGCAAGGCGCCTCAGACCGTGCGGCTACCCCGCGCGGCAAACGTGACCTCGTACGCTGACGGATCGTAAGCGGAACCTCTCGCAATGTTGTCTGTTAAGGTCCGTCCGCATACGATGCCACGTTTGCTGCCGAAGGGGTGGCGTAGCGGCAGCCGCCGGCGCCTGTATCTTCTGCACTCTCAAGGGTCGGTGGATGAAGTTTCTGGATATTGGTTCCTATCGTCAACTTGTTCCTCAAGACGTCTTCTACAACACTTCGAAGTTTGTCAGTACCGTTTTGTAACACCCTGTACGTACAAGGTGGTCAGAAATAGTCTGAAAAGTTTATAAGGCTGTTGGACCGTAGGTTGTCCTAAGAAATAATGGTTAACAAAATATTCGATGCTTTGCGTCATTTCCGAGTTGATTATCACTCAAGTTGAGCTCGCTAATTCAAGCAGGCCGTCAGATGCAATTAGTGTCATTTGTTCTCATAGCGTAGATGACAGCGCACGAGGCTGCTCAGCCAAAGGCTTGGATTCGATCCTTTGTTCTGTCCTATGTCCAATTTTTTATCACTCTCTTGTTCAGTTTTAAGAAACTAAACGACGAACACGTTTGGCGACACCTTTTCTGTCGGGGCCCTTGAAGTTTCGAGCGCAACGGCCTGATTGGCTACCTTCACGGCTTATACATGGCGCAACGCATCGAATTTCTTTGTCGGCTCTCTATTTCTTAGTAGAACCTACCCTGTAGCGTCCTCACAACCTTGTCAGACTGTTTCTGTCCGCACTGTGTAGGCAGTTCATCTATACGTTTTGATGGATGAGTTTGTGAGCATCAAAATACGTGACGTAAATGGCCATATAGTTTGACTGCACTGACTTAGAACCTTGCTACACGTCTGTCAGAAGGAGCCTGAAGATGGTGTAATGTAGCGCTGAAACTAGTTACTCAAATGAAATAACAGCTGGAAATTTAGACGGCTGAAGGCGTTTTGACTCGTTACTTTATTTCTAAAGTGTCTTAATACAAAAATTTTGAATTTTCTTAGGTTCTGTATTAGTGTGATCGCTACAGAGTCCTACACAAATGCATTATTATCTGCCAAACAATCCTTCATGTTGTGTTAAAGACCATGAGAAAACTGATTTTCTCCAAAGCGTCTTACATCATCGTTCTTTTTATTTCCAGTTCGTCTGAAATATGTGGAGGCAAATCATAAGCCTAAAGAAGTGACACGATGCGTCACAGTTGTTTCGGAATCTTTCGTTAGTATTTGGTTTGGGACATTGTTTCATTCTCTTTATTTTTGTTAGCAAAAATGTCTAGTTCCGGTCAGCTGAGTATCATACGGGTAGTTCTACTGAAAAGGAATTTGTAACATTGCCACAGATAGCCCACTGACAGGACTAGCTTGCCCTCGCAAAATTAAGTATCGTACCTGTAATCAACGTCTTGTCCGTTTCCGGCTACGTGTATGCAGTACTGGTAACCACTGAAGTCCACGTGCCGCAGTACTGCAACACGTCGCCAGAGAAATCGGGACAACACTACGCAGCCTACTGATAAAGTGGACTACCGTGTGGTAATCCGTATTCCGCACTTGAAGAGGGTCAACGCTGCAGCATTCCGTGCTGTGTTCGTCGAAGTATGCAGCAACGATCTACCGTCATACACGACACAGTGTGCCGCGCGGTCTCAGACGCCATGTTGCGGATTGCGCAGCCCCTCCCGCCGGAGATTCGCGTCCTCCCTCGGGAATGGGTGTGTGTGTTGTTCTTAGCACAAGTTAGTTTAAGTAAGTTTAAGTAGTGTGTAAGTCTGGGTACCGATGACCTCAGCGGTTTTATCCCTTAGCAATTCATACACACAGGGTCAGGAATTTTCTCTGCCTCGTGATGACTGAGTGTGGTGTGATGTCCTTAGGTTAGTTAGGTTTAAGTAGTTCTAAGTTCTAGGGGACTGACGACCATAGATGTTAAGTCCCGTAGTGCTCAGAGCCATTTGAACCAATTCATACACATATCAACATTTTTTGAACGACACAGAGGTTGTTAGGCGGGGCAGGCCCTAACAACGTGGTCAAAAAAGTCTGAATTTCGAATAACGAAATGGCAGACAACCTCTTGTGACATTACTAGCGACTAGTTCGCAAATGTATTTTGTGAGCGCTGAATGTTTGGCTGGGCGGTTTGTAGCCGGCAAGTGGCGATGGTGTGGCATAGCTATGTCAGCCAGGCTTCACCCTTACAGACACACTACGAAAAAACTAAATACATCGCCGCAGCGAAAAGAGCTTGTTGAAAATCAAACCATGGTTATAAATACATTATTTACAAAGTTATCAACATCCACAATTATTATAGTTTATAAAGTCCATAACAGCTGAAGCAGACACACAAAGCAAACATAGTACATTATAATACACGTTTAAAAGGTAATTATATCAGCAGCAGTGACAACTAGTTACTTTTAGAATTAAACAAATTAGTAAGTCGTTATAAATTTGTTATTTAAACATAGGCAAGGATGTGTCTAAACTATGGTTTCTTCATATGAATACAGACTATCAGGCCAGTATGCGCATCCCAGTTCATTATATTGCTGTTTCCTATGTTTAATTGACTATAATTCGATGTTTGTAATGTACTAGCATTTACCCTGCAGCTTCTCTCACGTACACGTTCGACACGTGCATTGTAAACATCTACTCCTCCACCCCCTCTCTCTGTCTGTCTATACCTACCCCTGTCTCTATCTCCTTCCCATTCTCCCATCTCAATTTGCCCATCTCTTCGTCCCAACGTCATTGCCTCTTCACTTCCTCTACTCTCCATCTCGCTCTCCATCTCCCGCTCCCTGCTCTCTCTGTCCATCTTATCCTCCCCCTTTTTCTTTCCATCCCCACTTGCCCCTTCCCTTCTGTCCAACTCCTCCCCTTTTTTCTGTCCACCTTATATCCTCCCCCCCCCCCCCCCCCCGCTTTCTCACTATTCATCTTCTCCACTCTGCTGCTCTGCTGAGCTGTGCCCATCCGCAAGTGTAGCCCCTGCAAGGCAAGCTGATATTACCCAGAAACATCGCTCCTCCTCTCTCTATCCGTCAATCTCCTCCTCCCTGCTCTCTGTATCTCTTCCCCTCTTGTCTCTCTCTGTCCATCCCCTCCTCCCCTCTCTGTCCATACACCACAGCCTCCCCCTCTTGCACTTTGCATCTCCTTCTCCTCCTCTCTCTGCTTAGTTATGGCCATCTGCACACACAGCCCGTGCAAGACATTCCAATACTACCTGCCACGACTTACATGTCATACAGAAAGCCAATGCGTCAGGATTAGTAAATTCTTTTCGTGCCTGCTTCTATGGGAGCTAGTAGGTTCTAACCCCAAGAGTGCATGTTCCCATATAGCAAGCACAATGTGTACCACATATGTTTGAAATCAGTTCAGTGGTTCAGAAGGAGATACTGGACATATATACACACATACATACATACATACATCCTGTTTAAAGTTGATATTTTGACTAGAGTCAGATTTCAGTACCAGGGATAGCCAGAATTTCATAAAGTTATTGATTATTATAAAATTTGCAGTTTATATTTATGCTGACTGCATGGTGGTCATGTTGAAAGTAAGAATGTTGAACAGCATAGTGGTCATGTGAAAAAATCTTTAAAATGCTTGCAAAGCATAGCTCATGGTCTTTTGGCTGGTGTCCGTCAGTTTTGTGAGGTCTTTTATCGGATGTGGGCGGCCACAGCGTCACTGGACCACCAGACTGTGTTAGTGTGATTTAAATATCTTGGTGATCGCGAGTCCAACACTTAGAAATATTTTGGGACTTCGAATTCGGTTGGGATAAGGAATTTCATATCGCTGCAGTGACTGATTCTTGTGGGTTCACGAGAACTTTGTTTAACTGTTTGCATGCAGCTGTAAACTTTAGTGATTTCGTTGCATCATTTTTTCATTTTAACTGTGTGACGAATATGTTCTGTATTTATCAAGATAATGTTTCTAATATGATGAGCTTTAGACTTCTGTATGTATGCTAGCAAAATTTCACGCTGTCGAACGTTTAAGGTTTTGCTATTATTTCTTCGTGAATTAATGCACTTACTGTGCACTTTCTGCAGTCTGTGAATGCTCTGTTGGCACTACGTAACTACATTTCCTTTACTGGTTTGAAAATTGTTCAATTAATTTATCAAACCGATGTGAGACCACCATTCAGACGTAGTTGTGTACTTATGTAAACGTCTGGATAAAACTTATTTAAAACTCAAAACGTCGCCGTGTAGACAACATAACTGTGTATCGGGAGCCTTTTAATATATTTACGTTTCCTTTTAATTGTTTAAGTGGCGTTTATTTCTTGCTTTTTATTTCGCTATTGTCAATAGCAGTAAAAATGGCTGCAGGGTTAATTTTGTCAACTATCTGGGGTTAAAAGCAACGATGTCGACCAACCCCTATTGATTTCAGCGAATGAAAACTGAAAAATTACGTCTTGCTTTGGCCACAGCAAGCTGTTTGCACAGTCAGAGAGATGCAGAGTCTGTTAGGACAACTAGACTCGAACTGCCGGTCCCGTTGCAGTCTCTGTGAACTGGGATTCATAAGGGAAGTGGAGGTCCTGGTGACCGAGGCGACAGTGACAAACGTGAACGTCGGTCACAGATCATTTACCAATATCTCCCACGACATTCTGATCACGACGAAAGTCGCCACTCGTTGGATTCCACGGCTGCTCACACTCACTAAAAGAGCCCCACGAACCGAGGTAGCAGGAGAAATACTGCAGTTGCTACATGTCAGGTCAATTCTGATTGATTATTTAGCCACCAAATCACTATGGAAGAGTCTTGGGAGCAGTATTGTGGCCCTCATCCCATTCTTCTGAGACAAAGGAGGACAGTAGGCAGTGGAAACACGTCTACTGTCCACGGCCGAAAAAGGCGAACACCCAACCATTGTCGGGCAAGGTGGCACGGAGTTTCTTTTGGGGATACCGCGATGTGCTGCTGACGGACTATGATCACACGGGCAAACTGTCACCGACGCATACTACGGAATTTTGACACGAGAACAGGACGCTGTCAATGTTAAGCCTCGTAGGAAAATGTCCGAGAGGGTATCTCGTAACTCATTTGATAAAATAGGTACACATATCGACATTCGTTTGATGTCAGGAGGGAGAACTGTTGAGGGACATTTTGCTGGAAGAAAAGGATGGAGAATATTGATCTGTTGGTGAACGGCAAGTGAGCAACTAAATTGTATATTTATCAATTGATTCAGGTTCAGATTTATGTCTAATAGATAAAACTCGATGGAGTGGAGTAAGAGATCGGGGGAAGGCAAGGTTTCTGTCAGTTAACGGAATACATTTACAAGGAATAGTCGTAAATCGAAGAATGAGAGTGGACTACGTAAGCAGAGTGAGATTTTCCAGAGATCGTATGGGATTTCTGCTCTCATTGTATGTGATGGCATACATATGCGTACATAAACTGGTGGGATAAAATAGCTCAGCAGACACAAGTCAATATATCATTTAGCAGCAAGGAGCTAATACTAATATATGACGTAAAATGTTAGATGGTTAAATTTAAATGTGAATCAGTACCGGGAAAAACCATGGGTTTATACCGATGATTTGAGAAAGTATGTGGAATGGCGAGATAAACAATAAGGTGCAAGAAATGGGTGTATAAGATATGGAACAACAAATCGATTAAACAAGAATACAAGGGAAGGTGGTAGGATCAGCTGAAACAAAGATGCGAATAAAACTAATTTGGTAATTAACATTATACTTGACTCATGGAGTACTCGTAGCCTAACCCAGGAAGGACACAATGGGCTGCGGTATCTATTAATGGTATTGCATATATGAGGAATGACTGAGAGAAATAGTAGTGGAGCTAGAAAAGAAGCGTTAGTTAATGGCACCATTAAAGAGATTAATTTTTGTCAACCTATGTTGGTGTTACAAAAGATGAACGTGGAGATTCTATTAGGTTTTCGCTACTTATTTAAGCAGTTGGCTCTATTATATTATATGTGACAATCTCAGGATACTGTAAAAAGAAACTGAGCAGGAGGTGTCTTCTTATGCTTCAAATGTCAATAAAACATAGAACAGGCAAGCACAAATGAGGGAAGGTACGTGGGAGAGAACTTTTGGAGAGAATTACTTTTCAGATGAGGAGAAATAAAAACTTGTTATTCTTCCTCACTGGGCGTGGTGCCAGATTTAGTGGTAAGTGTCACATGATAGTTTCAAACAGAGAAAATCAACATAAAACGTCAGAAAATTAATCAATCCAGTGTAAATAACTGAACATTGCTATACATGAGCGTACAAAGTCATTTACAAAAGATTAGACAGTAATGATACACAATATTTACTAAAGGAAATAGAATATGTGGTTAGACAATGAAAGGATGGGGTAGTAATTTAAGATGCACGTAACGCTGATACCTGTTGGGAGAGAATAGTCCAGGAAGCCAATTAAGAAAAATCATTTTAAAATTATTTAAGGGTGACTATGGACGTTTTGGGAGATGATCAGTGGCCAAACAGCGTTAGATTTTATATTTAAGAAAGTTATGAATGAAAAAGAGGGATTTAAAGAATGAAATATATATGTACGTACATAGTACAAGGAGAGGAAAGTAAATGGTTAACTATAAATGAAGAAACTGAATAACGTACACAAA
This sequence comes from Schistocerca serialis cubense, assembly GCF_023864345.2. NCBI lineage: Eukaryota > Metazoa > Arthropoda > Insecta > Orthoptera > Acrididae > Schistocerca > Schistocerca serialis. Next base: position 443,808,010 of record NC_064646.1, on the reverse strand, counting down.
ACATTTCGCTTCTTCCCTCCCGTACATTCAATTCTTCCGCTGTTAATTGCTCTCTGGAATTCTACTGAAGGAGTTCGTATTTATCGACTCTGGCCACTACGTTGTCCTCTGTAGGAATAATTGTACCCTCCGCTCAACCCTGCCGTGCCGCTCACTGCGCGCCCTTTGTCGTTCTACACTGAGGCGACAAAAGCCACGGGATACCTCCTAATACCGTGTCGGACCTCCTCATGCCCGGAGTAGCGCAGCAAATCGACGCGGCGTGGACGCAAGACGTCGTTGGAGCTCCCTTGCAGAAATATTGAGCAATGCTGCATGGCTTGCGAAAGAGTTGCCGGTGCGGGATTTTGTGCACGAACTGATCTCTCGACTGCGTCCCACAGCTGTTCAAGGGGAATCATGTCAGGCAACCTGGGTGGCCAAATCATTCGCTCAAACTGCCCGTAATGTTATTCAGACCAACTGCAAACAACTGCGGTCCGGTGACAAGGCGAATTTTCATCCATAAAGATTCCATCGTTGTTTGGGGACTTGAAGTCCGTGAATGGCTGCAAGGTATCCAAGTAGACGAGCATAGCCATTTTCAGTCAACGATCGGTTCATTTGCACCAGAGGACCCACTCCATTGCATGTAAACACAGCGCACACTGTCATGGAGCTGCCACGAGCTTACACAGTGCCTTGTTGACAACGTGGTTCCATGGCTTCGTAGGGTCTGTGCCACACTCGAATGCTACCATGAGCTCTTACCAACTGAAGTCGGGACTCATCTGACCAGGCCACGGTTTTCCAGTCGTCTAGGGTCCAACTGATACAGTCACGAGCCCAGGAGAGGCGTTGCAGGCGATGAAGTGCTGTTAGCAAAGCCACTCGCGTTGATCGTCTGCTGCCATAGCCCAGTTACGCCAAATTTCGCCGCACTCTCCGAACGGGTACGTCCGTCGCACGTCCCTCATTGATTTCTGCGGTTGTTTCAAGCAGTAGTGCTTGTCTGTTAACACTGACAGCACTACGCAAACGGCACTGCTCTCGGTCGTTAAGTGAAGGACGTTAGCCAATGCATTGTTTGTGGTGAGAGGTAATGCTTGGAATTTGGTATTCTCGGTATACTCGTGAAAATGTAGATCTCGGAATACTCATTCCCTAACGATTTCCGAAATGGAATGTTCCATATGTCTAGCTCCAACCAACTACCATTCCCCGTTCAAAGTCTGTCAGTTCAAGTCGTTCGGCCATAATCACGTAGGCCGCCTTGCCATGGTTCACACGTCTCCCCCCGTCCGAGGTTCGAGTCCTCTCTCGGGCATGGCTGTGTGTGTTGTTCTTAGCGTAAGTTAGTTTAAGTTAGATTAAGTAGTGTGTAAGCCTAGCGACCGATGACCTCAGCAGTTTGGTCCCATAGGAACTTACCACTAATTTCCAATAATCACGCGGGACACCTTTTCGCATGAATCACCTGAGTACAAATGACAGCTCCGACAATGCACTTCCATTTTATACCTTGTGAACGCTATATTACCATCATCTATATACGTGCATATCGCTATACCATGACTTCTGCTACCTCAGTGTATTTCACAATGCGGACTCCGTGACGACATATTAAAACACAAAAACAAACTTTATACAGTTTTTGGTGTTCGCAGATACATTCGTCACTTATTTTCCGGTAAAAATGAAAAGGATGGTAGAAGTTTTCGTAACATTTACGAACGTTTGGACAACGTTTGGCTTGCTAGGAGTGTTTCTTTGCTCCAGAACAACGACTAATATCATTCTGCACAGAACACAGCAACGTATGTCGCTTCTTTCAGCTATCAAAATGGCTCTGAGCACTATGGGACTCAACTTCTGAGGTCATTAGTCCCCTAGAACTTAGAACTAGTTAAACCTAACTAACCTAAGGACATCACACACATCCATGCCCGAGGCAGGATTCGAACCTGCGACCGTAGCGGTCTCCCGGTTCCAGACTGCAGCGCCTAGAACCGCACGGCCACTTCGGCCGGCTTTTCAGCTATCAATTTTTGCCTTACCTCCCCGTATTCTCTTTGTGTGGTACCTAGCGACTTCTTGCGCTTTCGCAGAATAAATGAAAATATCGCGCTCGAAACTATTCGCAGTATGGTGACGATCTGATTTTCCAAGTGGAATGTTTCCTCAACAGCCAAAATGTAGAACTGTTCAGCCGAGCTGTTCGTGACGTCCACCATCGTAGGGAAATGTGTGTAGCACTGAAGTTTGAATATGTAAAGAAGAACTAACACCATCACGAAATTTCACGGTCGTAGCTTGATGTTATAGCCACCCTTAGCACGTTATTTCAATGTTTCCGATTACTTTATGGTGTTTCTTGTAAGCGTACAAATCGGTTCTACTTTTATTATGAGTTGGTGACATGTTCACACGAATTTTCTAACTGGAAGCAGGCAATGTTTCAGCCGCCTCAGATGCTTAAAACTGCGCCTGAAATACCCTGCAGAAGGCAGCCGGTGCATTGTAAACTAGGCAGGCTAGGTCCGCTGGAATCGCAAGTAGAGGCAGACTTTGTTGCGGTGCTGTGAGCGGCATCGCAAGCCACAGAATTAGCCATGAGTGGAAGGGAGAGGCCTCCAAAGGCAGCCGCTATCAGCTGCCGCCTATCGCCGCTTTTCACGGGCCACGGACTGCGTTACGTCAGGGAACTAACAAGAGCAGACAGCTAGCAGAGCTCAGCCCTCCGAACTGGAGAGATGCAACCTTCCACAAGTCTGCTGAAGTCCATCTACCACAAATGCTTTTCATTTCATTGCTCTAGACGCTGATCTGCCTGACGGGGATCACCTGCAGGGGTGGATAAAAATATGGAAACACTGCGAGTAACGCATGCTTGAACATAAATGCAGCTTGTAGCCAAGCCTGCAGGTGGCGCTGTTGAATTGGACCACAAGCGGCACCTGTGCAATGTCCTCAATACGTTGCAAGTGGCAGTCATGAGCAGAACAGAATTCTGTGTAGTTGTGAGTGCATTATGGCACAGCTAAGAGAGTACCATCATGGGCAAACTGCTAGTACTCATATGGTGGGTGCTTCCGTACCCAAGGCAGTCGAGGTGGTTCGTGTTTTAAGAGCCCCCGCGTCTACATCTACTACATCTGCATTTATACTCCGCAAGCCACCCAACGGTGTGTGGCGGAGGGCACTTTACGTGCCACTGTCATTACCTCCCTTTCCTGATCCAGTCGCTAATGGTTCGCGGGAAGAACGACTGCCGGAAAGCCTCCGTGCGCGCTGGAATCTCTCTAATTTTACATTCGTGATCTCCTCGGGAGGTATAAGTAGGAGGAAGGAATATATTCGATACCTGATCCAGAAACGCACCCTCTCGAAACCTCGATAGCAAGCTACACCGCGATGCAGAGCGTCTCTCTTGCAGAGTCTGCCACTTGACTTTGCTAAACATCTGCGTAACGCTATCACGCTTACCAAATTACCCTGTGGCGAAACGCGCCGCTCTTCTTTGGATCTTCTCTATCTCCTCCGTCAACCCGACCTGGTACGGATCCCACACTGATGAGCAATACTCAAGTATAGGTCGAACGAGTGTTTTGTAAGCCACCTCCTTTGTTGATGGACTACATTTTCTAAGGACTCTTCCAATGAATCTCAACCTGGCACCCGCCTTACCAACAATTAATTTTATATGATCAGTCCACTTCAAATCGTTCCGTACGCATACTCCCAGATATTTTACGGAAGTAACTGCTACCAGTGTTTGTTCCGCTATCATATAATCATACAATAAAGGATCCTTCTTTCTATGTATTCGCATTCCATTACATTTGTCTATATTAAGAGTCAGTTGCCACTCCCTGCACCAAGTGCCTATCCGCTGCAGATCTTCCTGCATTTCGCCGCAATTTTCTAATGCTGCAACTTCTCTGTATACTACAGCATCATCCGCGAAAACCCGCATGGAACTTCCGACACTATCTACTACGTCATTTATATATATTGTGAAAAGCAATGGTCCCATAACAGTCCCCTGTGGCACGCCAGAGGTTACTTTAAACGTTTATACTGCAACAGGAAAGCGGAAGAGGATCATCCGCTGAGCCACAACGCCGACGAAAGTCTGTGTTGAGCGACTGTGACAGACGCTCATTGAAGAGGAGTGTGACAGCTGCAAAAGTCTCTGCGAAACTGAATGTTGCACTTGCGAAACTTGTCCGCACCAAAACAACACGAAGTGACCTCCATAAGTAGGGGTCTGCAGGACGATCTTGAATTCCAAAACCACTCATCAGTGATGAAAATGCCCGTAAAACGCAATGCCAAAGTCAATGGAGGAAAGTCATTTGGTTAAGTGACTCTTGTTTAACGCTGTTTCCAACGTCTCGCTGAGTTTACGTCCCAAGACTTAAATATGCCAGCGGTTCGGTGATGATTTGGGCTTCCATATTGTGGTATCCATGGGAGCCACGGCTACTCTGCAGTGTCGAATTCCTGGCAAGCATTATGTGGCCGTTTTGGCTGATTTAGTGCATCCTGGTAATCCAACGGTGATGCTGCGTTCCAAGGCGACAGGGCCCCCTGTTCATGCAGCTCTCATGGACCGGGACTGGTTCAGTGGGCACGAGGATGAACTGTACCACTCCCTGTCCACTACAGCCAGCAGATCTCACAACTATTGAGCGTTTGTGATCTACTTTGCAGAGAAGGGAGCGAGATGGCTATGCACCTCCATCATCGTCGCCTGATGTTTCCACTATTTTGTTGGAAGAATGCAATGAGACACGAACTGTATTTATCCATTCCGAGGCGACTGGATGCTTTTTCGAATGCCAACACTTTTCCTACACAGTATTAGGCATGGTAATGTGTTTTGTGTCGTTTCCATATTTCTGTCTACCTCCTGAGTAGTCTATGAAGGGTGTTCTGGCACTAAAGTAAACAAACCAACCACTTGCGGTAGCCTAATTTAATGGGTGTTACAAGATGTAAAACTTTACTCCCGCCCTTTGCCGATAGGTGGCGACAACGGTAAGTGGCGGTCGAACGAAACAAATCGCAGACGTCAGGCAGTTAGCTTGGACCTCGGTCAACATAATCTTATTCAAACATTAGTCGATTTGTGTCTGCTTCATAAAATTGTTCTTGACTGAAAATGTCAGTTTACGAGCCTAATTCTCGTCATTAGCGGCAGGTATTGTTGTTTTGTTTCAATATGAAGGAAACAGCGCCTGAGTCTCATCGAATGTTCTCAGGTACGTATGGAAGGACGCTATTAGTGAAATAACGTGTCGTGAGTGGTTTCAACGCTTCTGGAACGGTGATTTTAACGTCGTAGATCAGCATAGTGGTGGAGGAGAGGATGTTTTCGAAGTTGCAGAATTCGAGACATTGTTGATTGAAGACTCGCGTCAAATTCAAGAAGAATTGGCACGATTACTGGGAGTGGCACATCAAGCCATTTAAAAACGTCTGAAGGCTATGGGCATGATTCAGAAAGAAGGAACTTGGGTCCCGTGGGAGCTGAAACCAAGAGACGTTGAACGGCGTTTGTGTGTTGGTGAACAGTTGCTTCAGAGGCTAAAACAGAAAGGATTTCTGCATAGCATTGTGACAGAGGACCAAAAATGGGTTCATTATGATAACCCTAAACGCAAAAAATCATGAGGATATCCCGACCATGCTTCCACGTCGATGGCCAAAACGAATATTCACGGCTCCAAGATCATGCTGTGCGTCTTGTACCATGAGGTGTTAAAACCAAGTGAAACAATCACAGGTGCTCGTTACTGAACGCAATTAATGCGCTTGAGCAGAGCATTAAAAGATAAACAGCCGCAATACAGCGAGAGGCACGATAAAGTGGTTTTGCTGCACGACAACGCTCGACCCCACGTTGCAAAAGAGGTCGAAACGTACTTGGAAACGTTAAAATGGGAAGATGGGAAGAAGCCCTACCCCACCCGCCCTATTCTCCCTCTGACTACCACCTGTTTAAATTAGTGGCTCATGCCGTGGCTGACCAACACTTCCGATCTCATGAAGAAGTCACAAACTGGATCGATTCGTGGATCGCTTCAAAAGATGAACAATTTTTTTCCACGCGGTATTCGTACACTACCCGAAAGATGGTAGAAAGTAGTGGCCAGCGATAGAAAACACTTTCAATGATACATGTGTAACCAATTTGTTTCATTAAAGCCTCAAATGTTGGGGAAAAACGGCGGAAGCAAAGTTTTACACCTTGTATATAGACAAATTTTTCGCATGGACGCATGTTTCATTTATTTAGGTCATAATTAAAGGGCAATAACTGGCGTTATAAGGACAGCTATAATCATCATAATTTATGGGCCAGATGGCATGATTACGCGGTTGTTCAATGCTTTTAGCGTAAAACAATAATTGTCTTTATAATTATGGTAATCTATGAGCCAAGAAAAGGTGACGCCCGCATTGGCTGCTACTGAGTGTTTCACCACCAGCAACGCCGCAGCTGCAGTAAATTCAGATGATGTCGCAAAATTTCAGCATAGCATAGCACCCAGGGATTTTGCCCAGCTGCTGGAACCTTACCCCACCTATTAAGGTAATCAATCCATGCTTCTGCCACGACTGGTGCGTATTCTGTTAAACATTGTAACCGTTGGCAAAGGCGGGGAGTTTCTTTCTTGTGCGGGGCAAATTCTGCGAGTGTAGTGGGCAATGACTCTGTCCAGACTCGTTCCTGTGAGTCTGTTAAGTTCAGCTGAGACGTGTGTAGGTCCGTGGCTGTTTCAGTTGATGGTTTTCTTGATTGAAACCGGTTTCTTTTTAGGACAGCCGTGTCTTGGTGGAAAGAGAATTGCGGGTCCCTTGTATGCGATTAAAGTCACGGAGTTGAACTGCCTTTTGTCAGAATCTAGGAGGCGGAACGTGGCTCCATATAGACAGCCATTTGACAAGAGTTGATCTTAGTGTACTACTGATACTTCTAATTGTGTTATTCAGCTGTGCGTGGAGAATTTGAGTGTATTATCGAGCCATACAGGTGCACCACATTCCACAGCAGAGTTACTAGTCCAAGTGCTGAAGCGCACAGAGTTTGAGCAGCACAACCCCAAGTTGTTCCTACAGCTTATGTAGCATGTTGTTCCTAGTTCGTATCTTTGCATCTGTGTTTTCCACAAACTTCTTGTAGGAGAGAGTCCAGTCGATTTTAACCTCTAGATATCTTTGGTTCTGACTGTGGTGAAGCAGTATCTCGCCAAAATAGATCTGGACGCGTCTGTTCGTCGCTCTGTTGGACAAATGAAAGCAAGTCGTCTCTGTCTTGGTGTAGTCTGCGTTCAGCCCCCATCTCGGAAAGTATGTTACCATTATTGTCAGACCAGATCTTAAGATGGCTACGGTTTTTTTTTTTTTTTGTTTTCAAAATTTCGATGTTCTACTGCCAGAAACCAGTCATCGGCGTATCCAAAGTTATGAGATCTAGTTTCAGGCGTATCGGAGCTGTACAAGCTATACAGGGCTGAGGGCTGAGGCGAGGACACGTGCCTGAGGTAGTCCATCGTTTACCGTATTTGAAGAGCTTCTCCTGTTGTCCTGTACGACCCGGAGTGACCTTCCATGAGATGCGCTGTTAATATGTTGGACTGCTTTTCTGCATGAGATTATTTGATTGTACCGCAGTCGAGGGCCGGCCGCTGGTGGCCGAGCGGTTCTGGCGCTACAGTCTGGAACCGCGAGACCGCTACGGTCGCAGGTTCGAATCCTGCCTCGGGCATGGATGTGTGTGTTGTCCTTAGGTTAGTTAGGTTTAAGTAGTTCTAAGTTCTAGGGGACTTATGACCTCAGCAGTTGAGTCCCATAGTGCTCGGAGCCATTTGAACCGCAGTCGAGGCGATAGTGGGAAAGGCAGAAATCGGTCATGGATCAATTTCCAACATGCTGTACGGCGTTTTGAACATGAGAAAAGTCGTTACCCGCTGGGTTCCACCACTGCTCACACTCACAAAGCCAGCTGAATCAAGCCAGCAACGAGAATGTTGGAGGAGTGTCAGGCCAGTTCAGATGACCACTTCAACCGCCTAATCACCATGGACGAGTGTTGTGTGTTTCACTATGGCCATCAGACAAGTAAGCAGTGAAAACGTTTGGGTTCACCACTGCCCAAAGAAGGAGGACCCGACCCTCATTGGGCAAGGTAATGCTGAGTCTTTTTTGGACTGTCCCGACTTAGTGCTAACATATAACGCACGCAAGGGGCAATCAATCACAGAAGCATACTAGGGAAAAAGCCTGACGAGTTTACAGGAGGCTGCCAAGACTAAAAGTCGCTAGAAGCTGTTCAATGAGATGTTGTTGATCCACGACAGTAAGAAAAGGCAGGTAGGAAGATTAGGATCTAACGTCCAGACGACATCGAGGTCATCAGAGACGGTGCACAAATTCGGATGGCTTCAAAGAAGGGAAGGAAATCGACTGAGTTCTTTCAAGGAAACCATACCAGAATTTGCCTGGAGCGACTTAGGGAAATCAAGGGAAACCTACATCTGGATAGTCGGACACGGATTTGAAATTTCGTCCTCCCGAATGGGAGTCAAGTGTGCTAATCACTGCGCCACCTCGTCCGGTTTCACGACAATACCCACCTTATTCTGCAAAGGACACGTGCTGTTTGTTTGAGCTACAGCCGCACGGAGTGGACGCGCGGTTTGAGGCGTCCTGTCACGGGCTGCGCGGCCACTCCCGCCGGAGGTTCGAGTCCTCCCTCGGGCATGGGTGTGTGTGTTGTTCTTATCATAAAGTAGTCTAAGTAATGTGTAAGACTAGGGACCGATGACCTATGCAGTTTGGTCACTTAGGAGTTGATACACACACACACACACACACACACACACACACACAACATTTGAGCTACAAAATTTTTCTTCGCCACAGTATTCCCTTGACATTCAATCTAGTGACCACTTCCTCTTTGTTTGGATAAACAAACCATTTCGTGGCATGCATTTCCAGAATGATGACGAGGATATCTTTCACACGGAGCGTTTGCTGGTCAGTCAAAACGGGGCTTGTACAACCAAGGACTTAGCCAAGACATCTGTCGTTGGGAAAAAAATGCCATACTGACTGGTAAGTATTTAAGGGGGGGGGGGGGGGGGGTAGGACGTCAAACGGCCCGACTTGGAGCAGGAGAGGCACCACAGGACATTTTATTTTTTCTACTGTCTATATTTTCACAAATAAATTCATAAAGCTTTGTCAGCATGACCAGAAAGGATTCACTCATAGCAGTGGAAGTGCAAAAACATAACAAAATAATTTTTTTTAGATATGAAATTTCATCATTTTTTCACTTACTGTTGGCTGCATTTGTTGCTATAGGTACATTTTTCTTCACAAGTAAGGGAGATTCTTTGATGAATTTTGCACAGCATACAAGCCATACTTACAGGTGTATGAAACTCTAGAATTTTCCAAATCTATTAAAAACTGTGGTGAAAATTGAGATAATTAACTATAAAATTTGATTTTTTCCAAACATAAAGTTTAAAACGTAACAGCTCATTCATTTTTTCATAAATTAAATAGATTCTAGAGTTTCAGACACCTGTAAGTATGGTTTGTATGCTATGCAAAATCCATCGAACAGTCTCTCTTACTTATGAAGAAAAGTGTACCTATAGTAACAAATGCAGCCAATAGTAAGCGAAAAAATGATGAAATTTCTCATGTAAAAAAAATTATTTTGTTATATTTTTGAACTTCCGCTGCTACAAGTGTGAATCCTGAATCCTTCCTGGTCATGCTGACAAAGTTTTATGAATTTACTTGTAAAAGTATAGACAGTGGAAATTAAAATGTCCTGTGGTGTCTCTCCTGCTCAAAGTCGGCCCGTTTGACGTTCTACCCCCCTTAAAGAATATTCCGGGCTGTCTGACCATGGTCGAAGAAACTTTTCGGTTCCTGACGTTTCGCCCAAAGCTGCACTGGATGTCTTCGGAGACGCTCCTGGCGACACTGAGTCTTTCCGACTGGTCGACTAAGGAAGTATGTAAATCACTAAGATCTATAAAGGACAAACGCCCTCCTCTGTCAGAAAGTGGAGCATACAGGGTGAGCATCAACAAGACTGACAAACTGTAGGGATGGATCCCTGACTGGAAATGGACCACGAGCCGTATGTTTCTTCTGTGTTGCAGGCTGTGTGTTAGACTCAGCGTCCTGTAAGCAGAACAATTGTCCGATATTCACGTCGGTAACAAGCTAAGATGGTGTTTGTGTACCGTCAAGCAGACGGAAACGGCCGAGAGGCAGCACGGCTATACCAAAGCAAGTACCTTCACTGACACCAACCACATAACACAACATTCCAAGCCCTTTTTGGACGTTTGTGTGGTCATGGATCCTTTCAGACAAACGAACGTGCAGGGAGGCGGCGGACTGTGAGTACACCAGATTTAGACAACAGGGTTCTACAGGAAATAAAGGCGAACTCTAGTACAAGCTGCAGGCAAGTGTCCCGCCAACATGGTGTATGCCAAAGTTCGATTACGTGCATACTGCATGACAACTGCTGCTATCCCTACCACCTGCAACACACATGGAACACACGGCATGTGGTCAGATGAACAGTTATTGCCGGCCGCGGTGGCCGTGCGGTTCTAGGCGCCGCAGTCCGGAACTGCGGGACTGCTACGGTCGCTGGTTCGAATCCTGCCTCGGGCATGGATGTGAGTGATGTCCTTAGGTTAGTTACGTTTAAGTAGTTCTAAGTTCTAGGGGACTGATGACCTAAGATGATAAGTCCCATAGTGCTCCGAGACATTTGAACCATTTGAAAAGTTATTCGTCAACGCCACCTGCCATGCCAACGATGCATTTCCGGACACTTGTTCATACGACATTTTTCCTCCATTTCGAGTCAGTAATCCGACATTTCAGCTAGTCCGTTTTGTTAATGTTCACATTATATAAGATACCGTGTACTTGTGGAAAGGTGTACATTGGAACTAGTAAGAGATTGCTAATACAAGACTGAAAAAACACTAAAGTCATTGCCGACTATGGAAAACAGAAAAATCAGCTGTTGCACAGCACGCTCTGCAGACACGAAATCATGAATTTTTCCGAAACCAAGATTTGATTTACTATGACAAGCTATTATCCACGACTGTATAGAGAAGCCATCGAAATATATCAGCAATGAGCTAATTTTTACAGAAAATACACTGAAATGCCAAAGAAATTGGTAAAGGCATGCATATTCAAATTCAGAGATATGTAAACAGGTAGAATACGGCGATGCGGTCGACAACGCCCATATAAGGCAACAGGTGTCTGGCGTAGTTGTTAGATCGGTCACTGCTGCTATAATGGCAGGTTATCAAGATTTAAGTGAGTTTGAACGTGGTGTTATAGTCGGCCCACGAGCAATGGGACACAGCATCTCCGAGATAGCTATGAAGTGGAGATTTTCCCATACCACCATTTCACGAGTGTACCATGAATATCAGGAATCCGGTAAAACATCAAATCTCCGATATCGGTGCAGCCGGAAGAAGATCCTGGAAGAACAGGAACACGAAGACTGCAGAGAATCGTTCAACGTGACAGACGTGCAACCCTTCCGCAAATTGCCACGGATACTGGACCATCAACAAGAGTCAGCGTGCGAACCATTCAACGCAACATATTCGAATTTGGCTTTCGGAGTTGAAGGACCACCCGTGTACCGTTGATGACTGCACGACACAAATCGTTACCCCTCTTCTGGGCTCATCAACACAGACATTGGACTGTTGATGACTGGAAACATGTTGCACAGCCAGACGAGTCTCGTTTCAAATTGTATCGAGTGGAGGGACGTGTACAGGTATGGAGACAACCCCATGAATCCGTGGACCCTGCACGGCAGGAGGGGGCTGTTCAAGCTGGTGGAGGCTCTGTATTGGTGTGGGGCATGTGTAGTTGGAGTGATATGGGACCCAGGATAGGTCTGGATACGACTGTGATTGGTGACATGTACGTAAGCATCCTGTGTGATCACATGCATCCACTCATGTCCATTGTGCATTCCGAGAGACTTGGGCAATTCCAGCAGGACAATGCTACGCCCTACACGTCCAGAATTGCTACAGAGTGGCTCCAGGAACACTCTTCTGAGTTTAAACACTTCCGATGGCCACCAAACTACCCACACATCGGGCCCGCGCAGGGTAACCACGCGATCTGAAGTGTCCTCCCTCGGGCATGTGTGTGTGTGTGTGTGTGTGTGTGTGTGTGTGTGTGTGTTGTCCTTGGCGCAAGATAGTTTACGTTAGATTAAGTAGTGTGTAGGCTTAGGGACCGATGACCTCAGCAGTTTGGTCCCATAGTAACTTACCACCACAACCACCCAGACATGAACATTACTGAACATATCTTCGATGCCGTGCAACGTGCTGTTCAGAAGAGATCTCCACCCTCTCGTAATCTTACGAATTTATGGACAGACCTGCAGGATTCATGGTGTCAGTTCGCTCGAGCAGTACTTGAGACATTAGTCGAGTCCCTGCCACGTCGTGCTGCGGCACTCCTGGACGTTCGCGGGGGCTCTACACGATATTTGGCAGGTATATCAGTTTCCTTGTCGCTGCAGTGTAAGAAGCCATGACACTCAGTGATGTTGGGACAGTGGCTCTTCAGAATCGATAGATAAGTCTTTATTCTTGATAGGCGACAGTCGATAGTTAATTTTTATCTCTGACAAAGAATATCTTTGCTGATCAGATGTAAACTCTACCACGTCCACTTTACACAGTTTTTATGTCGCTCTCTGACGTCCGATTTACCAGTCGGTAAGACTCAGCGTCGCCAGGAGGAGCTCCGAGAACGTGCAGCGCAGCTCTGGATGAAACGTCAGGAACCGAAAAGTTTCTTCGACCGCGGTCATACAGCTTGGAAGACCCATCAGCAACTGTGACATCCGGTCGTGTAAGCCTTCATTGTATATTTAACGAATAACTGACATTGTTACCTATTTTCATTGGTCGCAATTCGATTTTCCCTATGTGATAGTGAAAATATTATGAGTGCCTATCTTACACTACTGACCATTAAAATTTCTACACCAAGGAGAAATGCAGATGATAAACGGGTATTCATTGGACAAATATATTATACTAGAACTGACATGTGATTACATTTTCACGTAATTTGGGTGCATAGATCCTGAGAAATCAGTACCCAGAACAACCACGTCTGGCCGCAATAATGGCCTTGATACGCCTGGGCATTGAGTTAAACAGAGCTTGAATGGCATGTGCAGGTAAATCTGTGCATACAGCTTCCACACGATACCACGGTTCATCAAGAGTAGTGACAGGCGGATTGTGACGAGCTAGTTCCTCGGCCACCATTGACCAGACGTTTCCAATTGGTGAGCTATCTGGAGAATGTGCTGCCCAGGGTAGCAGTCGAACATTTTCTGTATCCAGAAAGGCCCGTACAGGACCTGCAACATGCGGTCGTGCATTATCCTGCTGAAATGTAGGGTTTCGCAGGGATCGAATGAAGGGTAGAGCCACGGGTCGTAACACGTCTGATATGTAGCGTCCACTGTTCAAAGTGCCGTCAATACGAACAAGAGATGACCGAGGCGTGTAAACAATGGGACCCCATACCATCACACCGAGTGATACGCCATTATGGCGATGACGAATACACGCTTCCAAAGTGCGTTGACCGCGATGTCGGCAAACACGGGTGCGACCATCATGATGCTGTAAACAGCACCTGGAATCATCCGAAAAAATGGCGTTTTGCCATTGGTGCACGCAGATTCGTCGTTGAGTACACCATCGCAGGCGCTCCTGTCTGTGATGCAGCGTCAAGGGTAGCCGCAGCCATGGTCTCCGAGCTGATAGTCCATGCTGCTGGAAACGTCGTCGAACTGTTCGTGCAGATGGTTGTTGTCTTGCAAACGTCCCCATCTGTTGACTCAGGGATCGAGACGTGGCTGTACGACCCGTGCAGCCATGCGGATAAGATGCCTGTCATCTCGATTGCTGGTGATACGAGGCCGCTGGGATGCAGCAGGACGTTCCGTGTAACCCTCCTGAAACCACCGAGTCCATATTCTGCTAACAGTCATTGGATCTCGACCAACGCGAGCAGCAATGTCGCGATACGATAAACCGCAATCGCGATAGGCTACAATCCGACGTTTATCAAAGTCGGAAACGTGATGGTACGTATTTCTCCTCCTTACACGAGGCATCACAACGCCGGTCAACTGCTGTTCGTGTATGAGAAATCGGTTGGAAACTTTCCTCATGTCAGCAGGTGTAGGTGTCGCCATCGGCGCCAACCTTGTGTGAATGCTCTGAAAAGCTAATCATTTGCGTATCACGGCATCTTCTTCGTGTCGGTTAAATTTCGCATCTGTAGCACGTCATCTTCGTGGTGTAGCAATTTTAATGGCCAGTAGTGTATAACCAGTTAATTTGCCTAGATCCTGTTTTAACATTTCAGGTAAATATAGTAGTGAGGCGTAATTTTGTTCGGGAAGCCGCAGCAAGCGAGCATCGGGGTGCAGTTCTTTGGTGGAGACGCAGCAATCAGTGTGAGGAGCGCGGGCGCACCGGAGTAAGCAACACACGGCTGCCGGTGTGTGAACCAAGTAGCGGCCATATCGACCAAGCAGACGGCAGCCGTGCTGGGAGGGTGGAGCGGGCGAGCACAATGCTCTCGCTAGCCCTCTCCCCTGGATATGCAGCTCACGCCCGCAGCATCCCACAACGTTGCTTCCACTTCCACTACACTCATCACCAGTGTGTGTGTGTGTGTGTGTGTGTGTGTGTGTGTGTGTGTGGGTGGGTGGGTGTGTGTGCGGGCGGGCGCACGGTCTGCACACGTAAGGCTAGCCACGCACTGGCAGTTTTCCGTCGCGTGATTTGTTTGTCGCAGGAATGAAACACGGTAGCTAGAATACGAGCGAGCGCACCCGCGATCAAGGAGTAGCGGCGATTTAAAAGACTGCAGCCGGCCCTGCTTCACATGAGACCCGGTAGTCGTAATCGTTGAATCAATTGCACGCACTGGCATGAGACCGCACGCACTGGCGACGTTGTTCGTCAGTCGCTCACGCACTATGTTGCGGGCAGACTCGTTCTGCGATCCAGCAGCAGGTCTGGAACGGGTGTTGCGAAACGGATGACATTGTCAGTTGAGTCGTCGATTCAGAAAGACTAGTTCAGAAGCAGGAAAGAGGCCAGCTCTCCAAAATAGGAAATTAAAAGCGTACTGTGATCGCAGTTTGGAAGACAAACCATGAGGAGAAGTGTGCTGCAGCGTCGTTCGGAACTGAACTGAATTGTACGGACCTGAAAGGAATAACAAAATTACACTACTGGCCATTGAAAATGCTCCACCACGATGATGACGTGCTACAGACGCGAAATTTAATCGGTAGAAAGAAGATGCTGTGTTATGCAAAGGATTAGCTTTTCAGAGTATTCACACAAGGGAGGCCCGGGGGCGACACCTACAACGTGCTGACATGAGGAAAGTTTCCAACCGATTTCTCAGTTGATCAGCTTTGCCTGGTGAAAAGTTGTTGTGATGCTTCGTCTAAGGAGGAGAAATGCGTACCATCACGTTCCCGACTTTGATAAAGGTCGGATTGTAGCCTATCGCGATTGCGGTTTATCGTATCGCGACATTGCTGCTCACGTTGGTCGAGATTCAATGACTGTTAGCAGAATATGGAACCGTGGGTTCAGGAGGATGATACGGAACGCCGTGCTGGATCCCAACGGGCTCGTATGACTAGCAGTCGAGATGATGGGCATCTTATCCGCATGGCTGTAACGGTTCGTGCAGCCACGTCTCGATCCCTGAGACAACAGATGGGGATGTATGAAAGACTACAACCATCTGCACGAACAGTTCGACGACGTTTGCAGCAGCATGGACTATCAGCTCGGAGACCGTGGCTACGGTTGCCCTTGACGCTGCATCACAGACAGGAGCGCCTCCGATGGTGTACTCAACGACGAACCTGGGTGCACCAATGGCAGAACATCATTTTTTCAGATGTATACAAGTTCTGTTTACAGCATCATGATGGTCGCATCCGTGTTTGGCGACATCGCGTTGAACGCACGTTGGAAGCGTGTATTCGTCATCGCCATACTGGCGTATCACCCGGTGTGATGGTATGGGGTGCCATTGGTTACACGTCTCGGTCACCTCTTGTTCGCATTGACGGCACTTTGAATAGTGGACGTTTCATTTCAGATGTGTTACGAACCGTGGCTCTACCCTTCATTCGATTCCTGCGAAAACCCACATTTCAGCAGGATAATGCACGACCGCATGTTGCAGGTCCTGTACGGGCCTTTCTGGATACAGAAAATGTTCGACTGCTGCCCTGGCCAGCACATTCTCCAGATCTCTCACCAACTGAAAGTGTCTGGTCAATGATGGCCGAGCAACTGGCTCGTCACAATATGCCAGTCACTACTCTTGATGAACTGTGGTGTCGTGTTGAAGCTGCATGGGCAGCTGTACCTGTACACACCATCCAAGCTCTGATTGACTCAATGCCCAGGCGCATCAAGGCCGTTATTACGGCCAGAGGTGGTTGTTCTGGGTACTGATTTCTCAGGATCTATGCACCCAAATTACGTGAAAATGTAATCACATGTCAGTTCTAGTATAATATATTTGTCCAATGAATACCCGTTTATCATCTGCATTCCTTTTTGGTGTAGCAATTTTAATGGCCAGTAGTGTATTTTACAAAAAAATGGTTCAAATGGCTGTGAGCACTATGGGACTTAACACCTGAGGTCATCAGTCCCCTAGAACTTAGAACTACTTAAACCTAACTAACCTAAGGACATCACACACACCCATGCTCGAGGCAGGATTCGAACCTGCGACCGTAGCAGTAGCGAGGTCCAGACTGAAGCGCCTAGAACCGCTCAGCCACCGTGGCCGGCCGTATTTTACAGTTCACAAATTTTATTAATTCATGTAGATATCGGAATTAGCACAATTTAAATTTTGTGATATTGCCAAGGTATTGATCCTCCGGAGTCACAAAGTAGTTTGCAAAATAATCCCTTATCTGCATACCGCACGTGTCAGCTCTTAGTCCTATAGGCTCACAGCGTTGCAGAAAGAATCCGTATGACTCGTTCTTGATTTGTACACGGTCATTTCTTCCTACAAAATTACCTCGAATAGAGCATAGTTTTATGATTACTAATGAAATACCGAAATTCACATCGACAGCCCGACGAAATATTCTCTGTTTGCTAGCCTAAATCCCGAGGGTACATTCCACCATTCTGCGAGTACGACACAATCTGTAATTAAAAACATGCTGTTTCGTTGTCATATATCTCTTACAATAAAGCCGCAGAATATGTCTAGATAGTGCAAATGCTTCATCGTCTACAAAATTAGAAGGCCGAAGTTCTCCTTCCTTGTCTTGAGATACTTTTTGAGGGTTTGGAATGTTTAACTGATTAGCTTTCAGTCTTTGGTAGAAGTTGGATTTCTTGAATTTAGAATCCCCAGTGTCGCCGCATGAGTTCACGTCCATCATAGTGAAACAGTAGTCACTACACCCGCAAGTATTGCCTGAAGTAAATTCTTGTAATTATAAAACCCTGAGCCACTATTAGCAGATTTCTTAAGTCCCACATCTTTCCCGTCCAGATCACCAAAGCAATTTGGAAAGTCAGTTCTGTCTAAAAATTGTTTGGTAATATTGATCCAGTCTGCTAGGCAAGCGTAAGCTGTGAACACTTTGCACATTCGACTCGGGATGTGAAGCAACGCCGTGGCCAACATACAAGGAGCAACATAAACACGCCCCACAATCCCAGCACAGCAGGCGTACTAACTTCAGAAAAAAACATGTTGTGGTTTTTTTCTACTGAATTCTGTGCAATTTTTGTACGTCAAAGTTCGATTGCAAGCACTCCGTCTATACACCTTATCGGCTGTTTGAGACGGTACGCTCTTTATTCATCACAATCTAAAGTTTTGCATAATAACAGTTACTTGAGAGATAACGTGTGAGACACTTTCGGCTACAACATAAATTTGCTCGAAATTATCCGTCCCTTTTCTCGTCGATCGTGTCACTTATGTTTTTCCCTGTGGGCTTCCCTTTTAGAAATTATCTCCAGCACTACTAACATCAACTGGAAGTCAGAAGGGCCACCTACTCGCATAACATGACAGGTTTTGAATGAGGTAGCTCCCGTAAGCTGAAGAATGGAAATGTCAAACGTTCTAAGCGCCAAATCTCAAATTTGTCAGGAGAATCCCAAAACAATGTAGCTCTTTGTGTGCATAACTTATTTGCATCCAAAAAATTGAGAAGGTGTTTCGGTATCTCATAATTACTCTGCACAGTTTATCATTGCAAAAAATAATATCACAAATTAGAAAATAAATAAAATATTAAGAACGTCCTATGTGCCATACCAGCGAACTGACTAGTTCAAACTGCAGATAAAAACTTTATGCTTCAACTGCCATTAATAATGAGGCTCTACGTTTTATTTGTCGTAGCACAAGTTGAGAAGTACAGTAGAAATATTTTAACTAGTAGAACTATAGTTAAATAAAACGATATCACACTTAAAAATAACAAAATTAAATTCAAGGAAATACTCTCAGTACAGGCTCATATATCTTGCACAACTCCATTATTGGTGGTACATGTTCCAAAGTTTACTGTGGAATTCCCTGTGCCGGTGAGGAAGAAATGGCAAGAGAGGCACTAGGTCTTTCCGGTTTGCAACGTAGCTAGTCTTTTGAATGAAGCACGGCACGGCAAACAACAGCAATGGTCTTTCCTCTTTTGAATACTCTGGCATTTTTTTTCATTCTTATATTTCAGAGTAAGCATTTTTAATAGCTATTTGATATGGATGAGACTGAAACACTCTGACAGTGCTGCTTTCGGAGATCTTGCACACTTACGTTGACAAAGATTTTTTAGCAGCATCTTTAAAATCAAAGAAGTCTGTTGTATGCATTGAAATTACATGAAATAAGGATTTACCTAACTTCATTTCCCTATAACTGCACAATCTAGCTTCCACTCCCTCCCAGGAGACACCGCCTTGTCGAAGGCTCCTTCATTGCCGGGCGGGAGGGCTTGCGTGTTCCGTCGACGTCCGGCGCAGTGGTGGCGGTACCTTAGCCATCGGCAGGGTCACCCAAGCCAGAGCGGTCTTCACAGAGGAGCCGAAATGTGTTCCACGACGTACGTAAGGGGGAGGCTCTAGAGGTGTGGAGAAGCCAGTTTCCCTAAAGGAGTAAACCTTCCTGGATAAGAAGATGTCCCATACCAACTGCCAACACCCTCCTTTAGGGTGGATGAGCGGGTCGAGGTTAGGGCATTCTTTTCCCCTCGGGATAGGAAACGGTCCCAAAAGGCTGAAGAACCAATAGTTTGTCAACAGCATTAGCATCCAGGAGGCAACGGGAAACCACTGCATTAAAGATCCTGAAGGATCTCCCTTGAAGTTCACATGGCGTGGCTCTGTTGAATGTAAAATAGTCCGGAATTTCTGTTCCCCCATTCGGATCTCCGGGGCGGAATGCTTTGAACGTTGCAGTGACTAGAACGCCAGAAATTTCTGCAAGTGTACGACAACAAAGTTCGAATTGCACATGGAATGTACGTAGTTTACATATGACTGGGAAGCTCGCAAATATGAAGGAGAAAGGAGCGAAGTAAGATGGCCTGGCTCTGTCACAGTATGAAGAAAGGATCCCTATGCTTTTCAGGGGGCTCTGATACTAACACATATGGAGTTGCCGTATTTGTGTCATCAATAACAGCAAGATTAGTTCTCGATTTCGTTCCACTTGATAATCGAGTTATGTTATTAAAGTTAGAAACATCACACCGTGCTATGAACATTATTCAGGTTCATGCACCAACAGTAGACAAAAGTAATGAAAGTATAGAATCTTTCTGTAACACCTTGGATGAAGCACTGAAGCACAGAGAAAAAGGAGAGATTTCACTGGTTATCGATGATTTTAACTCAATAATTGGCGCTGGTTCAGAAGGTAAATGCTGTAGCGAGGTATGGTCTTGGTGAACGAAACACAAGAGGAGACACATTAGTGCAGTTTTGTACAGAACATGAAGTTTCTGTTTGTAATAGATTTTTCAGACTTCATCTTATAGTGAAGAGAAGATCGTCAGAAATCAGATTGACTTTATTCTGGTGAAACAAGAGCTAAAACAATGTTCGAAAGCGCGTAGAACTTATCTTGAGCCCAGCAGCAATGGACTTTAAAATGCAACGCCTTCGCAACGCTAGAAGGGGCGTTAAGATATCAGCACTCAGAGACGTAAGAAAATTAGCAAGTTCTGAACAGAGCTGTACTGGTTCAAATGGCTCTAAGCACTATGGGACTTAACATCTGAGGTCATCAGTCCCTAGACTTAGAACTACTTAAACCTAATTAACCTAAGGACATCACACACATCCATGCCCGAGGCAGGATTCGAATCTGCGACCGTAGCAGCAGCGCGGTTCCGGACTGAAACGCCTAGAACCGCTCGGCCACAGCAGCCGGCTGAGATGTACTGTTGATTCTACTCTGGAGGAAAATATGAAATAAACAGATCAGACTCTGCCTATAGAGGGAGAACCCAATTGGAACTCTATAAGATACAGACTAACTCAAGTCCAAGAAAGTTGCACAGGGTACCACACCAACAACAAAAGGCAGAACTGGACGACTGATGAAATCATGGAGCTTATGAATGAAACAAATTAATATAAAAACACAAAATTCCGTAGAAGACAAAAACCTACGCAAAGACATACGAAGAAAATGCAGAGAAGCACGGGAATCGTGGATGTCTGACAAATGTACAGAAATTGAGACACTTGAGAAAAAACGCGATCACTTGAACTTATAAGTCGAAAGAAAGAGATACGTGGCCCTCAAAGGAAGCGACGTCCACAGATAGTGAGGAATGTAAATAATGAGATTATCATGCCCCCCCCCCCCCCATGAACCATGGACCTTGCCGTTGGTGGGGAGGCTTGCGTGCCTCAACGATACAGATAGCCGTACCGTAGGTGCAACCACAACGGAGAGGTATCTGTTGAGAGGCCAGACAAACGTGTGGTTCCTGAAGAGCGGCAGCAGCCTTTTCAGTAGTTGCAGGGGCAACAGTCTGGATGATTGACTGATCTGGCCTTGTAACATTAACCAGAACGGCCTTGCTGTTGTGGTACTGCGAACGGCTGAAAGTAAGGGGAAACTACAGCCGTAATTTTTCCCGTGGGCATGCAGCTTTACTGTATGGTTAAATGATGATGGCGTCCTCTTGGGTAAAATATTCCGGAGGTAAAATAGTCCCCCATTCGGATCTCCGGGCGGGGACTACTCCGGAGGACGTCGTTATCAGGAGAAAGAAAACTGGCGTTCTACGGATCGGAGGGTGGAATGTCAGATCCCTTAATCGGGCAGGTAGGTTAGAAAATTTAAAAAGGGGAATGGATAGGTTAAAGTTAGATATAGTGGGAATTAGTGAAGTTCGCTGGCAGGAGGAACAAGACTTTTGGTCAGGTGAATACAGGGTTATAAATACAAAATCAAATAGGGGTAATGCAGGAGTAGGTTTAATAATGAATAAAAAATATGAGTGGGGGTAAGCTACTACAAACAGCATAGTGAACGTATTATAGTGGCCAAGATAGACACGAAGTCCATGCCTACTACAGAAGTACAAGTTTATATGCCAACTAGCTCTGCAGATGACGAAGAAATTGAAGAAATGTATGATGAGGGAAAAGAAATTATTCAAGTAGTGAAGGGAGACGAAAATTTAATAGTCATGGGTGACTGGAATTCGACAGTGGGAAAGGGGAGAGAAGGAAACATAGTAGGTGAATGTGGATTGGGGCTAAGAAATGAAAGAGGAAGCAGTCTGGTAGAATTTTGCACAGAGCATAACTTAATCATAGCTAACACTTGGTACAAGAATCATAAAAGAAGGTTGTATACCTGGAAGAATCCTGGAGATACTAAAAGGTATCAGATAGATTATATAATGGTAAGACAAAGATTTAGGAACCAGGTATTAAATTGTAAAACATTTCCAGGGGCAGATGTGGACTTTGACCACAATCTATTGGTTATAACCTGTAGATTAAAACTGAAGAAATAGCAAAAAAGTGGGAATTTAAGGAGATGGGACCTGGATAAACTGACTAAACCAGAGGTTGTACAGAGTTTCAGGGAGAGCATGAGGGAACAATTGACGGGAATGGGGGAAAGAAATGCAGTAGATGAAGAATGGGTAGCTCTGAGGGATGAAGTAATGAAGGCAACAGAGGATCAAGTATGTAAAAAGACGAGGGCTAGTAGAAATCATTGGGTAACACAAAAAATATTGAATTTGATTGATGAAAGGAGAAAATATAAAAATGCAGTAAATGAAGCAGGTAAAAACGAATACAAACGTCTCAAAAATGAGATCGACAGAAAGTGCAAAATGGCTAAGCAGGCACGGCTAGAGGACAAATGTAAGGATGTAGAGGCTTATCTCACTATGGGTAAGATAAATACTGCCTACAGGAAAATTAAAGAGACCTTTGGAGAAAAGAGAGCCACTTGTATGAATATCAAGAGCTCCGATGGAATCCCAGTTTTAAGCAAAGAGGGGAAAGCAGAAAGGTGGATGGAGTATATAGAGGGTCTATACAAGGGCGATGTGCTTGAGGACAATATTATGGAAATGGAAGAGGATGTAGATGAAGATGAAATGGGAGATACGATACTGCGTGAAGAGTTTGACAGAGTACTGAAAGACCTGAGTCGAAACAAGGCCCTGGGAGTAGACAACATTCCATTAGAACTACTGACGGCCTTGGGAGAGCCAGTCCTGACAAAACTCTACCATCTGGTGAGCAAGATGTACGAGACAGGCGAAATTCCCTCAGACAGCTGCAAAATATTAACGCGAATTATTTACAGACGAATGGAAAAACTGGTAGAAGCCGACCTCGGGGAAGATCAGTTTGGATTCCGTAGAAATGTTGGAACACGTGAGGCAATACTGACGACTTATTTTAGAAGGAAGATTAAGGAAAGGCAAACCTACGTTTCTAGCATTTGTAGACTTAGAGAAAGCTTTTGACAATGTTGACTGGAATAATCTCTTTCAAATTGTAAAGGTGGCAGGAGTAAATACAGGGAGCGAAAGGCTATTTACAATTTGTACAGAATCCAGATGGCAGTTATAAGAGTCGAGGGGCATGAAAGGGAAGCAGTGGTTGGGAAGGGAGTGAGACAGGGTTGTAGCCTCTCCCCGATGTTATTCAATCTGTATATTGAGCAAGCAGTAAAGGAAACAAAAGAAAAATTTGGAGTAGGTATTAAAATCCAGGGAGAAGAAATAAAAACTTTGAGGTTCGCCGATGTCATTGTAATTCTGTTAGAGACAGCAAAGGACTTGGAAGAGAAGTTGAACGGAATGGACAGTGTCTTGAAAGGAGGATATAAGATGCACATCAACAAAACCAAAACGAGAATAAAGGAATGTAGACGAATTAAGTCGGGTGATGCTGAGGGAATGAGACACTTAAAGTAGTAAAGGAGTTTTGCTATTTATGGAGTAAAATAACTGATGATGGTCGAAGTAGAGAGGTTATAAAATGTAGACTGGCAATGGCAAGGAAACCGTTTCTGAAGAAGAGAAATTTGTTAACATCGAGTATAGATTTAAGTGTCAGGAAGTCGCTTCTGAAAGTATCTGTATGGAGTGTAGTTATGTATGGAAGTGAAACATGGACGATAAATAGTTCGGACAAGAAGAGAATAGAAGCTTTGGAAATGTGGTGCTACAGAAGAATGTTGAAGATGAGGTGGGTAGATCACGTAACTAATGAGGAGGTATTGAATAGGATTGGGGAGAGGAGAAGTTTGTGGCACAAGTTGACTAGCAGAAGGGATCGGTTGGTAGTACGTGTCCTGAGGCATCAAGGGATCACAAATTTAGCATTGGAGGGCAGTGTGTAGGGTAAAAATCGTAGAGGGAGACCAAGAGATGAATACACTAAGCAGATTCAGGAGGATGTAGGTTGCAGTAGGTACTGGGAGATGAAGGAGCTTCCACAGGATAGATTAGCATGGAGAGCTGCATCAAACCAGTCTCAGGACTGAAGACCACAACAACAACATAGCTGTTAAAGTAAAAAAAGAGATGGAAGGAATATATCCAACTCCTTTTCCAAATAAGTTGAGGTGATCCTCCTCTACCTCGTGCAAGAATCAAAGAAGACAATACTGAAATCACAAACAGTGAAATAGCACCTGCCATTCAATAGCAGTATAACAATAAAATTACCGCTCGGGGTGGAGTTTATGCTGAAGACATTAAAGTTTTAGCTGAACAGGGATAGATTGGCCTCAGCGCCGTTGTTCAATATTATCTATCCAACAGGACAGATACCTTGTGAAGAGCTGAGATCAACTTTTATAGAATTGTCCAGGAAGAGAAACTCGTCACAGTGCGATGACTATCATATGATTAATTTGATGTCTCACGTACTCAAAGTACTTTTGCGGATCACATACACACGGATTTACACGAAATGTGAGTCCCAAATGGACGCGTCCGCAGCTCGTAGTCTAGTGCTTAGCTCTGCTGCCTCTGTATCGCGGGGTCTTGGGCTCAATTCCCGACCGAATCGGGGATTTGCTCCACCCGGGGACTGTGTGTTTTGTGCTGCCCTTATCATAGCACTAGCAGTCGGGAAAATGGCTACACTAGACTGTGAAAACATTGAGAATTTGTACGGGCGATGACAACGGCGCCGTTGAGCGCCCCACGAACCGAACATCATCCTCAGCTGACCAAATGGAAGTGATCAAGTCTGACTTCCGAAACCGGGTTGGAACCCACGAAGCACTCTTCTTCAGCTGGTGCTGAGCAAAACGATTACGCATTATCAGCACGGTCTACTGGGATTTCGTCA
The DNA here is from genome assembly GCF_023864345.2 of Schistocerca serialis cubense. Lineage (NCBI taxonomy): Eukaryota > Metazoa > Arthropoda > Insecta > Orthoptera > Acrididae > Schistocerca > Schistocerca serialis. The sequence continues at coordinate 443,783,009 of NC_064646.1, read as the reverse complement.
CAGATGTAAAAACTGAGCAAGGGGCATCAGAAGCGGCTACAATTAGTAAAGGTGTTCACCAGGGCTGTATGCTATCACCTCCCTTGTGTAATATTTACTCCGAAGCAGTGTTCAGGGAAATGTTGGCGGGAGGAAGCAACGGTATCATTATAAACGCAAAGATAATTAACAATAGTAGGTACGCTCATGCCACTGCTGTTATTGCAAATGATCTGACTGCGCACCAACACGCGATAGACAATTTAGTTCAGCGCAACGAAGATCTTGGCCTGTTTTCTAACACTCCACGACAGAAGTTGTACTCTTGTCTAAGAGAACTATCGAAATAACTTTCTTAGTGGAAGGAAATAAGAATGGACAAGTATCCTCCTTGAGGCGCATGGGCATTGTGATGGACGATCAGTGTGATTGTAGAAGTCTAGAACAGAACAGGCCAGCAGACAATTTGTTAGAATAAAATGTCTTTTCGTGAGATTGGATATCAATCCGCAAACTGAGAATGTGAAAGATTCGTTGCCACGAGTTCTCCATTTTTCTCTATGTTGCGAAAACTGGTCTCTTGACCAGTATCTAGAGACAAAAAACTGATGCTTCTGAAATGCATCTGCGTCTCCGTCTCTTACGCATAACTTGGGTGTCTAAAATTTCAAACGATGAAGTGCTTCATCGCACGTGAAAGCGAAAAGAACTATTGCTCACTCAGTACCTAGGACACATTATAAGAGGCGAAAGATACCAGTTGTTACAACTCATCTATGCAGTTCAGAGGACCTCCAACGTCCGTCAGGAGAGGGCGCTTTAAGAAGAAGACGTTCCACTACAAGGGTGTTTTATTGATACAAACAAAAGCTTACACGCAGTCTGCTTACGAGCTGTGTGTCAGCTAAATGGAGGAGGCCTTGACGCATGGCTGTTGGAACTCCAGGGGAAGCTCTGCTCGACGCAAAAACCATTCGCCTTCTAGTAATGAATGTTTGAAACATTTTCTCCATAATGCAAGCACTCGGAACAAGTATTCAGACCTGCCACAGGGTTCCGGGAGCACAATAGCACTCAACACGTTTTTATGTGAAAAAATGTCACTTAAAACGTTTGACTTTTCCATTCTTCAAGCAATCCCACAACGCCTGATATCAAAAATTGCGGACTTACTTTTTGACACTTTTTTAAAAAGCATTGTAAAGTAACTGACGCATCAGCTGATGCACAAAGTTTAATATAAGGAACGATGAAAATGCTTCCGTCCGAAGGCCACACTAAGTCAAATCAGAGCCGCGCTGCAGCAACGCCCTCAATCGGAAACTTTTGATCGCCTCTTATACCTCGATATACGGAGTTTGTACTTCATGTACTAAAAAAAAAAAAAAAAAAAAAAAAAAAAAAAAAAAAAAAAAAAAAAAATTATAAATTAAAAGAGGACGACGAAATTCGATTCCAGATTAGTAATCTATGTTGTTGTTGTTGTTGTTGTCTTCAGTCCTGAAACTGGTTTGATGCAGCTCTGCATGCTACTGTATCCTGTGCAAGCTGCTTCATCTCCCTGTACGTACTCCAGCATACATCCTTCTGAATCTGTTTAGTGTATTCGCCTCTTGGTCTCCCTCTACGGTTTTTACCCTCCACGCTGCCCTCCAATACTAAATTGGTGATCCCTTGATGTCTCAGAACGTGTCCTATCAACCGATCCCTTCTTCTAGTCAAGTTGTGCCCCAAACTCCTTTTCTCCCCAATTCTATTCAGTACCTCCTCAATAGTTATGTGATCTATCCATCTAATCTTCAGCATTCTTCCGTAGCACCACATTTGGGTAGCTTCTATTCTCTTTTTGTCCGAACTATTTATCGTCCATGTTTCACTTCCATACATGGCTACACTCCATACAAATACTTTCAGAAACGACTTCCTGACACTTAAATCTATACTCGATGTTAACAAATTTCTCTTCTTCAGAACCGGTTTCCTTGCCATTGCCAGGCTACATTTTATATCGTCTCTACTTCGACCATCATCAGTTATTTTGCTCCCCAAATAGTAAAACTCCTTTACTACTTTAAGTGTTTCATTCCCTAATCTAATTCCCTCAGCGTCACCCGAGTTGACTCGACTACTTTGCATTATCTTCGTTTTGCTTTTGTTGATGTTCATCTTATATCCTCCTTTCAAGACCCTGTCCATTCCGTTCAACTGCTCTTCCAAGTCCCTTGCTGTCTCTGACAGAGTTACAATGTCATCGGCGAACCTTAAGTTTTTATTTCTTCTCCATGGATTTTAATACCTACTCCGGATTTTTCTTCCGTTTCCTTAATTGCTTGTTCAATATACAGATCGAATAACATCGGGGAGAGGCTACAAACCTGTCTCACTCCCTTCCCAACCACTGCTTCCCTTTCATGCCCCTCGACTCTTATAACTGCCATCTGGTTTCTGTACAATTTGTAAATAGCCTTAAGTCTACAAATGCTAGAAACGTAGGTTTGCCTTTTCTTAATTGAGCTTCTAAGATAGGTCATAGGGTCAGTATTGCCTCACGTGTTCCAATATTTCTACGGAATCCAAACTGAGCTTCCGTGAGGTCGGCTTCTACCAGTAGTATCCATGCAAAAAATCTAGTAGTATCTATGTACAAAATTCAATATTGTGAGGCGTACAATATCTGACAAAAAAAGTGAAGCACCCAAAACACGTGGTTAAATGTCAATGTAATCTGGTACACGTACACACCCCATAGCACCGAAGTTGTATGTGCATGTGTGTAAGAGATGTACGTCTATAAAATCCGATATTTCTTTTGAAAATAAATACTTCGTTGTCGAATGCATAAGTAAAAATGCACCACAAGTTTCGAAACACTCTGTAGTTATGCTTGTTTCTTAAAAACTGATGTAAACAAATAGTGGCGCTAATATTGACCCATGCTCGCATTCATTTCGCTGATGACGCCGGCGTAGCCCACTAGTTTCCTTCGAGCCACACCCCTCGGATTCCCGGCTTTCCATCAGGCCGTGTGGGGAGGGTAGGGGCCGGTGCGGCTCAGCAGATCATCGGGGACTCGAGCTGCGCACCCCGGGTGTGGAGGCCGCTTTGTGCGCGGCCTACGTGTGTGCGTGACACGCGGCACGCACCGCCCCGAGCCTGCGCCGGCGCCCGAGGGTAGGGGCGGCTCGCTTAAGTACTGCGGGCGGGGGCGGACGTGGGCGGTGGCAGTGGTGGAGGCGGCCGTGATCAAAGCGCCGCGGTGCGGCGGCGGCTGGCGGCGCCGCTCCGCCACCAAACACCTGTCATTTGATTTATTAGTTCCGATCCCCCCACCACACTAGCGTCCACATCGTGGCGGGCTTTATAACTGTGTCAACTTGTAAAATCCTGCGTAAACGTGCGTCGGCATTCTGGCATCGATCTGACGGTGTGCGGAAAATGATGATTCGCGTTTAGCTATTTTCTACTCCATTCGTAAATGCAAGGACGGTAATCCTCTACGCCACTGGTCCTCAAAGTTTTTTTTTCAAGAGCCAATACTGACATTGTGAGGGAGCACCTCGGGCCTACATAAATTAGCCTGTAATGAGACCCCAGCACACCAGCTAAAGTAACGGTGCGATGACCTAGTCGCTGGCAAACAAGGCACCGATCGTTAAGTGTCTGCACCATTCGAACACTTCGTGTCGACAATTTTCTGTTTCTGACTGCTGCCACACACAGCGACCACACAGCTGTGACACCGTAATTGCCTGGCGTTACGTTTCTTTTCCTTCTTCTTCTTTTTTTTGTATGGATGGGTGATTAACGGATTGTTTGATGCAACAGATGCAACAGATGTACGGGGGTTGGAACTTCAATAGTGGTAACTATTTACTTACAGCTCGTACAAAATAGATACGTCTTTCAAAGTTTTACTGAACTTCAAAGTAGTCACCAGAATTGTGTATTACCCGTTAACACCGATGTGGAAGTCGTAGGATACTCTTAGCAGTGCCAGTTGTGTTGACAGTTCGAGCGACGCGGTCTATAGCCCAACGAATTTGTAACACTTCTGAAGCGAAAGCCGTGAAGTGTTTCCTTCAGTTTAGAAATCGAGTTGAACTCACGAGGGCTTGAGTCAGGGGAGTGCAGTAGGTGGTGTATTACTGAGCAGCCCCATCAGTCAAACAAATCAGCAACAGCTTACACTGTACGTGCTTGAGCATTTTGCTGCAAAATGATGGTCAAGTCCTGCAGAAAGTGTCATCACTTCAGTCTCTATGCTGTTCATTTTTGGAACACAACCTACGACCAGCTTAGAGACAGAAGTGATGACACTTTCTGCAGGACGTGGCCATCATTTTACAGGACAATGCTCAAGCACGTAGGCCTACAGTGCAAGCTGTTACTCATTTGTTTGACTGATGGGGCTGCTAAGTGCTATGCCACCTACTGCACTCACCTGACTTAAGCCGTCGTGAGTTCAACTCGATTTCTAAACTGAAGGAAACACTTCACGGCATTCGCTTCAGAAGTGTTACAAATTCCTCGGGCATCAGACCGCGCCACTCAAACTGTAAACACAACTTGCACTGCTAAGAGTATGCTACGACTTCCACATCGCTGGCAACGAGTTATACCCAATGATGGTGACTACTTTGAAGGCCAGTAAAACTTTGAAACACGCACCTTTTTTGTACGAGCTTTAAATAAATAGTTGCCACTATTAAAGTTCCAACCCACGTAGGCGGGAGCCTGAGGAAGAAGCACGTGCTTTTGTTTTTTCGCTGTGTATTCCGACGTAAACTAGAAGAGAGGTAGAAACGGACCCTGCAGGGGTCTCGGGTACTGTGACTGTCCAAGACCAGAGATCGTACATCAAGATTGAAACTTTACACAGCAAAAACCCGAAAGAAATCCATAGTGCATTAAGTGAAGTTTATGGTGAGTTTACAGTTGACCGCAGTACACTTTCTCGTTGGGTTAATCGTTTTCGTGGTGGTCGCATGAGCATAGACGATAATCCAAGACTCGGAAGGTCAACAGATGAACCAAGTGTGAACCTTGTGGCAGATGCTCTTGAAGAGGATCGCAGTGCGACTTGTGAGAAACTCTCTGAAGCCACGGGAATTCCCCAACATCCGCATTCCACATTCTGACAAATGATTTGAAGAAGAGAAAAATTTTCGACATAGGTCTCACACTGACTGCTGAAGAGAAGCAGACACACCTGGACATTGAAACCTTGCTCAAACAGCAATTCAACCGTGTAGATCCCGGTTCTTGTGTCAAACAGTAGCTATTGATGAAGCGTGAATTAAGACTTTAAGCGGGAGTTGAAATCACAGTCCAATGAGTGGAGAGTTTCACATTCTCCACGTGCAAAACAATTTCGACGCGCTCAATCAAAGCTAAAGCAAATGATGATTTTGTTTTACGGTCACCAACGAATCATCATGACAGATGGAGTCCCACGTGCAACAATTGTCGCTGCAGTGCATTATCGTAATTTTATGCAAAACCTGCGCAGGAAAACGCACAAAACCCGACCTCAGTTGCTCGAGGCAGGACACTCATTCTCCATGACAATGCTCGTCCGCATATCGGCAGTGTTGTGGTGCAAAAACTACGGGAATACGGATAGGACGTGTTGCCGCATCCTCCCTAAAGCCCGGTGTCCATAAGACTTCGTCTTGTTCCCAAAGTTGAAAAACCGCATGCGTGGACGTTATTCTCATTGTCTGGAAGAGCTTTCTTTCACCGTTACCCGAGCTATTCGACAGATAAACAGATGTGGTGTCCTGGAATTAATAACAAACCTTCAGAGACGTTGGGCTCAAATGGCTCTGAGCACTATGTGACTTAAATTCTGAGGTCATCAGTCCCCTAGAACTTAGAACTACTTACACCTAACTAACCTAAGGACATCACACACATCCATGCCCGAGGCAGGATTCGAACCTGCGACCGTAGCAGTCGCGCGGTTCCAGACTGTAGCGCCTGGAACCGCACGGCTACCCCGGCCGGCAGAGACGTTGGGATTCAGTCATAGAGAAGCAGGGCAACTATACTGAAGGACTGCAACGAGATACTGAAAAAAATGTACGTAAAATATTAGTGTGCGTTATTTATGAAATGTCCTTCCTAAATGATTCGAAAGTCATTTTTTTCTACACTTTGCGTTATATTACGACAGCCTTAATTTAATTTCACACCGCTTCCCGTGAGATCACCGACGTTAAGCGCTGTCGGGCGTGGACGGCACTTGGGTGGGTGACCATCCAGGCCGCCTGCGCTGTTGCCATTTTTCGGGGTGCACTCAGCCTCGTGATGCCAATTGAGGAGCTACTCGACCGAATAGTAGCGGCTTCGGTCAAAAATACCATCATAACGGCCGGGAGAGCGATGTGGTGACCCCACGCCCCTCCTATCCGCATCCTCCTTGAGGATGAAACGGCGGTCGGATGGTCCCGGTAGGCCACTAGTGGCCTGACGAGGGAGTGCTTTTTAATTTAATTTCATATTCCTTGTTAAAAATACGTACCATATTTGAAGATAACCCCCTCCGTAATGGGCATTCACGAATCCATGTTACTTCCGGGACAAAATGTACACGACAGCAGTAGACTGCTACGAGTCACGTACGTCCGTGATACTGGAAGACAAACAATAAAACATTCCCCTTTCCCAGCCTCTAACCCATCAATTGTCACCTTACTTACTTCTCGCCCGTAAAGTAAGCGGACAACTTTACTCAGCTTACATTCGAACTCACCAGCGCCAAACAATATTACGCACATCTCAAAATATTACTCTCTCTGTAAGTATTTTTGTTTGTTACTGAGCAGGAAAACTTCACTCTTAAGAAGCTCTTAAAGTTGGTTCACGTTTTTAGATTCGGCTGTTGGTTGCTAGATGCAACTCTTAAGTACATAAATTGAGGTTTCCTGCTCGCTTCTGTCTGACTATTGTAGGGTTTTTGATCATGTTTTCACTAATTAAATTTTGACTCTCAAGGAAGGTTGTATACATAATGTTATAAATATTTCATAGAATTTGGCAGAACTACGATGAATTAAAGTCTGCCGCCGCTGTGAAAACTATGGCGTTGTCATCTAGCGGTACATTTGCCTCAACTCCAGACAATTACCAAACGTGAGTAAAATCCAAGTCGGGCCTACTGGTCTACAAATAAAGCGCGTACTTGAAAACGGGAAGGAAGCAGGACAGGTTCCAAATGTGGCCATGGATTTTTCACTGTCTCTTAACCTAGCATTCATTCCACAATGTTGTGGACATTTTCCAGAAGCAAAACGTGGTTCGGATTCCACGTTAAACTGCAGACGGGCTTGGTGGTCTAGTGGTAAAGCGCGTCGTTGGTAAGGGGTATGTTGTGGGATCGAATGCTTAAAGCGTTTGATTTATATGAAAGTGATGATGTTCAGTTACCTAACGTTATTCTCTAATTTTTAAAATTTTACTCTACGCACTGCCTCTTAAACAAAATTATCGCTACGCCGACAGATCCTGTCCGTGCGAAGCCGGAGTGGGCCGCTAGTATTGTTGTAAAATACGGATAAGAATAGCAGCACGCACAAATATCTGATTCTGGCCGCAGTTTGACGACCGCTGCTCTAACCCGTCAGTCTTTCGATTATTTTGATGCTACTCTCCATCCTTTCCTATCCTTTGCTTATCTTCACGTACCGACACCCTCCAATGTCAGCTTTCTAACCATGATTTCAGTAAACCCAAAATCAAGCTCACACTTCAATTAGAATTTTATATCATACTGACAATCATTGGCTGAATAAACAGAGCAATCCGAAACGCGCCCTGTGCAGGCAGGCACGAAGCACTGAAGCTAGCTCAGTATACGGTCTTGGACTAGTTTTTGGAGACACGAAACGTATGTGCAGTGGACGGAATATGATTCCACGCAAAAGTGATTTGGTGATAAAAAGTGCCTCAGAGAACGTTCATACGCGAATTCGTGAGTGTTTGACTTCGAACGTTCATTAAAATCGTTCAAACGTATTTTTCTGATCTTGCAATCTTGCTCGATAAGTGAAGATTAGACTCCGATAACTTAGGTTCAAATATTATCGTTAGATTGGTTCTAAAGACTGTTTTTTCTTTAATTTTTATTAAAAACCAGGGTGGCAACCTTTTATTTCTAGATTTTCATTGACGCAGGACTGAGATTTTCCTATTTGTCGTTCCATCACTCACAATCAATTGCACTCACGTTTGTATCTACAAACGGCGTTGAAGACTAAATGGACATCGAGACAACTGTGCAAGACCTGAAGTTAGGCCTGCACATCCAACAATTTCTTAGGAAAACCTTCCACTGTTAGCATTTGTGAGACAGTAATGTGTCATACCAGATACCAGGAACACTCCGAATCTCATCAAAGGGTACCTCCCCCCCCCCCCCCCCCCACATTTGGCAGCACCCTCGATGCCACCTGCGCACCTTCGATGAGCACTTATCTGTGCAGAGATAACGCTTAACCAATTTCTAAGTACCTGTGGGCAGACAACCTCTTCAACATTCTTGAGTTGAGTGATGTTCTGCTGTTGTTCTAGTACATTTCAGTTGGTATACTAGGATCGCCCATTCATTGATTGACCATACAGTCTGCGAATTTCATGACCTTTTCGCCGATGGGAATTCCCTCCATTATTACAATCTACGCTTCATAAACACACTTTGGTGGAGGATATGCCACTGCAGCACACATGCGACAAAACAATGGCAGATCTTCGGTATCCCTGTATTCCTACCTTAACCCCAGTTGTAGTATTTCTTCCACAGACATTGGCCGAGGTGAAAATTGCAATCGCAAAAGGATGTTTCGGGAGAAACTGAAATGGCAACAATTAAGCTACAAAACAAAGTCTAGCACTGCAGCTTGCAGTGACCACTCAGACATATTATTTTTCAATCCAGAAAAAGTGTTTCAGATGTATCATGACTTTTGTTTTGGAGCAAGGCAAATAAAACAGGAATACCTTTGTCTCTTCTTCTGTGCCTCCATAGCCAACGTGTGTGATGTAGAGTAGTTTGAACTGCTTCAAACAGCTGCCAAATACCCCGTCCATAAGAAGACTTCCATTTTCAGACAGGAACTTCTCCGCTTCCTCACAGCCGAACACTAGGATTCTTTTATCAGAAATATACCCATCATAAATTTTCACAAAACTGTTATTTTCAGTTAATTTCAAAAAGCGTCCAAGGTTCTCGTGTGTACTATCGGATCCGAAGGTCCAAGTCTACAATATTTCGGCGGACAACCGCTCAGCCATCATCAGGTGGTGCTGATGGAATGAAGACTTTGATGCGGGCTCGCGATATTTATACATGCCGGTCCAGAGTTCGGGCCTCGCCAACCTCGTGCCATGTTCTGTGATGGGGATGCGCGCAGTTACGACGTTGGAGAGGACAGTCTCAGCTCCCTTCCATCCGCCGTCCCTGTCGCGTCTCGTGTCCGGGTGTCATGTTTCGCTTTGATGGAGCTCAGTATTGGCTCCCATGCTTTGCTCAGTCGGGATCCAGTGTCCCTATTGATTAAACTATCTATCACATGAATTTCAGTTGCTTCTTAGAACATGTAGTTCCAAAATTTATCGGTGGTAGCGTGGACTTTCGTTTGCTGGCCATTCATTCTACGTTCATTTTCAGTGCAGTGTTCTGCTATTGCAGACTTGTTGGGCTGCAGTAAGCGGGTGTAGAGCTCAACTTCTATACATCAATGTTCAGTTGTGTGGATCGTTTGTCCAATATAAGTTTTCCCACATTAACAGGGAATTTGGTGCACCCATGTGTTTATGAGACACAGGTTGTCTTTCACTGTCACTAATAAGGCTCGTGTTTTGGCTGAAGGGCGGAAAACTGGCGTTATATGGTGTTTTCGTAGTGATCTGCCATTTTTTGACGATACACTGCCAGCAAACGACGATCGGATCCGGCAGTGCTGCCGAGAACCATGGAAGCAGCATATAATCAGGGAAAGCCTAAGATCACAAATTTCAGAATATCTTTCTTTGCTCAGTTGAATCTCCGAAAAATTGTCAGAATTCTGGGTCGTCTCAAAGGCTTCTCTTCTTGCTTTACACAATGCAGTCTTGAAACTCTCATAACTTCGCAAATTGGGACGAAATCTAAATCTATATCTTTCAAATCTTGAAATTTCTCTTCAAAAATTTGGAAAACAGACCTTGTCTTGTTCTTCACGGATTCTTTTCCTGCAGTTACGCATCCGTTTCTTGGTCTGCACTTCTGCTTCAGCAGGTGGGAAACAATCTTGCTGTTCGGCCATTTACAATTTTTTAATGACCCCGTCAATTACACCGTTTGGAATTCACGCACAGCTAGTTGGTATACTCAACATATTTTGTTTGTACCCAATAGCGATGGCGATCCTTGAGACGACATGGTGTTCCTTTCTAAGTTGTAACTACACTCACGGAAAAAATTGCAACACCAAAAAATTAATGTAAAATACCGAAATTTCGGGAATGCATTTGTGTAGGTAACATATTTAAGTGATTAACATTGCAAATGTAAGCGCGAGATAAGCCATTGCAAATGTGAAATGCTGATACATTAATAGCCGGCGCGACCGCCAGACTGTTGAATGCAAGCTTGCCCGACGAATTTGCAGTAGTTCTCAAGCGAATGCCGTGAAGTGTTTCCTTCAGTTTAGAAATGGAGTTGAACTCACGAGCGTTTAAGTCAGGGGAGTGCAGTAGGTGGTATACCACTTAGCAGCCCCATCAGTCAAACAAATCAGTAACAGCTTGCACTCTACGTGCTTGAGGATCGTCCTGCAAAATGATGGTCAGGTCCTGCAGAAAGTGACATCATTTCTGTCTCTATGCTGTTCATTTTTGGAACACAACCTACGACCAGCTTCGAGACAGAAGTGATGACAGTTGCTGCAGGACCTGACCATCATTTTGCAGGACAATGCTCAAGCACGTACAGTGCAAGCTGTTACTGATTTGGTTGACTGATGGGGCTGCTAAGTGCTATACCACCTACTGCACTCCCCTGACTTAAACGCTCGTGAGTTCAACTCGATTTCTGAACTGAAGGAAACACTTCACGGCATTCGCTTCAGAACTGTTACAAATTCGTCGGGCAATAGACCGCGCCGCTCGAACTGTCAACAAAAACTGGCACTGCTAAGAGCATCCTACGTCATTCACATCGCTGGCAACGGATTATACACAATGCTGGTGACTACTTTGAAGTTCAGTAAAACTTTGAAACACGTATCTATTTTGTACGAGCTGTAAATAAGCAGTTGCCACTATTAAAGTTCCAACCCTCGTAGATAGACGCGTACAATTTTTACGGAGACCTGGGAGTGAACAAACGAATAGCGACCATTCGGGCGACGCGACTTGTCATCACCGCAACAAGGTCGCGCAAACCTGTCCGATCTCCAGCCGGCCACATACAGTTGTGACTCGTGCAATGTTAGGACGTGCGGACACTCTCATTCGGGATGATCCACAGATCATAATCAAACACATCTGTTCACAACTGGACGTCCGTATTCGTAGTGCTGAAAGATTTGTGCGCAAGCCGGCCGAAGTGGCCGTGCGGTTAAAGGCGCTGCAGTCTGGAACCGCAAGACCGCTACGGTCGCAGGTTCGAATCCTGCCTCGGGCATGGATGTTTGTGGTGTCCTTAGGTTAGTTAGGTTTAACTAGTTCTAAGTTCTAGGGGACTAATGACCTCAGCAGTTGAGTCCCATAGTGCTCAGAGCCATTTGAACCATTTGTGCGCAAGTTGGGATATTCAAAGGTGTGTGTGTGACCTCCGGCTTCCTCGCTGGGTAACAGAAAACCACAAAGAGCAACGGAGGACAATCTTTGTGGAATTTCCTGCTCGTTACGAGGATGATCATGACTAATTTCTGTTGAACATCGTCACAGGCGATGAAACATGGGCTATTCTCACTGGAAATAAAAAGGCAATTCATGGAGTGGCGCCACATCAGCTCTTCTTCGAAATGAAGTTCAATGCCGCACCCTGAGCCAGTAAAGCCACAGCGAAAGTCTTCTGGGAATCCGAATGGCTTATTCTGATCGATGTCCGCCCTGCTGGCGCAACGATCAACTCTGAACTGCATTGAGCTACCTTCAGGAAACTGAAGAAAGTACTTCAGCGTGTTAGTCGGCACAAATATGCAAACGAACTTCTCATTCTTCATGACAACGCAAGTACTCATGCCAGTCTGTGCACCCGAGAGGAGCTCACAAAACTCCTACACCGCGGAAGTCACAGCTTCCGACTTTCATCTGTTTGGTCCAAGGTTTTTCTTTTTAGATCTGGTGGGAGATCCAGGGACGGTGGTCGCCATGACTCCACGAATGGCCTGTACCTGTGGGTGGCTTGGCTGGCATCACTTCGTGTAGCTGTTCCCCAGAGCAAACAAAGCAATGCATGGAGGCGAAGCCGCGCTGTGTTTTCGCCCGACCGGCCCTCAGCGTCAGAGGAGAGTTGGCTGCTCATCAGGCAGCAGTTCATCATTTGCTGGCGCCAGCTGGGGACATCCGCGGGGTCAAAGCGATTTCATTAGAGCCGCCGGTGCCGTGATTGCATCCGCCGGCTGTTCGACTCTCCCGCTGGCGCCAAGGGGTCGCGGAGCAGGCCACAGGGTAGCCATTGTCGACTGGCGCCACCAATAACAGCGACTGGAGGGCAGAAATGATGTCCCACTGCAGTCTCTATTCGCTGAGACTGCAGCTCTCCGTGCGGGCCGCCCTCTACTGACACAGTCACCTGCTGCTGTTCGAGGGATTCCAAAGTCCACAACAAATTCGAGAAGTAACATCGCAGTTTTTTACTATGCAGGATGGTCAGAAACGGTCTGAGAAGCTTGAAAGGGTGTTTGCGTGGGAAGCAGTGCCGAAAACTAATTGTTAAGAAAAAGCGCCGTCTCCGAGTTATTTGGCACTGAAGTCAGCAAGTCGGGTCGTCGCGCGCTTAAATTCAAGCAGCCTACCTGAGACAGTGTCGCCAAACTGTTCTCAGTTTAGTTTCCCCAAACCGAACAAAAGCAGCCTATGCTGACGTAGTTTAAATCTATCACTTCCAAAACACGTAGATTTTAACCAGTAACGAGCATTTCAAAAGTGGTAACTCACGGACCAACAGCTGTCTGAGCATTACCGCATTTTAATGCGCGAAAGTGCTTGAATTTGCGCGCGAAACGTCCTGAGTGGCTAACTTCAGTTCTAAATAACTCGTAAACGGCACAGAGTTTCGAATTTTTTCTTTAACAGTTACTTCTCAGCACAATCTTCCCTGCAACATCCTTACTAGCTTTTCAGACTGTTTCTGCCCACCCTGTATATTAATTATAGAGGGCGTAACAGCCATAAGTGCAGACATTTTTATGTCTGGTAGCCTAATACGTACACCCATCAGTGTGTTGCTTGTCTTTTTCTCTCCGTCTAATACTCTTCCCACAAACTCGTGACGAACTTTACGACTTGATGTTTTCTGCACAGCCGTAATTGGACCACTAAGTCGACTACGCTTGTCAGTATAAGCTAAACGTTTCGTGTCCACACGTCCATATTTCAGCACCTAATCTGCTTCCCAAGGGAAAATAAGCGTTAATGACTTGCTCTTGCCACATGTACCTGCATGTACTAACCAACCTAAAAACATACAACTTGTAGTAGCTGTAATTCTTAGTTTCCAAATGATGAAAATATTGTTGTAATGTTGTTCAGTATACCGCTCTCAGTCACCAATAGAAATATATGTACTTATAACCGTTACGCCCTGTATTCCTCAGGTCACACATCGTGAGTTGAAGTCAGTTTCGACTTTCTACGAACTCATCATCTATATTTGCACTTACGTCTGTAGCTCTCAAGCCAGCCAGTGGTGTGTGGCGCAGGGTATTTCTGGAACCACTATATTTTTCCCCTTCTGTGTTCCAATCATGAATGGTGGTGAGGAGAACAATAAACTGTCGATAACCTCCCTTTTTTCTGTGGTTTCTCTACTTTTCTCGCCGCGCTCAGTTCATGAGACGTATTTAGGAAGAAGTGATGTGCTGCCCGACTTTTCCTAGAACCTACTGCGTCGGAACTTCAACAGCAAACGTTTCCGTGACGCACAGCGACTCTCTTGTAGCGTTAGCCACGGACTTTGACGAGCACCTCCATAACGCTCTTGCGCCGACTAAATCATCCCGTGACGAAAGACATTGCTTTTTTTCTTTCTTGTCTACCTCATCTATTAGAATGAAATTATCACTCTGCAGCGGAGTGTCCGCTGATATGAAACTTCCTGCCAGATTAAAACTGAGCCACACCGATACTCAAAGTCGGGACCTTTGGTTTCCACGGGCAAGTGTTCTATTTATCACTGGTGAGGACCGTAGGCTAACGAACAGCACCCAAGAATCGGTCGATCCAGTATTTCGTGAGCCGCTTCTTTCGTGGATAACTCACATTTCCTTAAGCTTGCTTTAATAGATCACTCCGGTATCCAGTTCTCCTAATATTTATTTCATGTGGTCATTCCACTCTGTCCTGCTCTGGATGGGTAATCGTAGGTTTTTTTACTGCCTAACTGTAAGAACTCCTTCGACGTACAAATGTCCTGATAGTAAAATGCTGCTACACACATTCCCTGTGACGTGTTACAGACATCCTTAACTATTTACATAAATTGACTATGCAATATGCAACTAGATGAAACGTGTCAAAGAAGTTGTCTTACCATTTCACATCCATCACAGAGCCGGCGACTTGTATGACGTGTGTTTTGCAACATACCGATAGCTAAACTGAAAGGGATCAACACCGTTCCTAAATGTTTAAATAAAATGACCACGCAATCTGCATATCTTCAAAACACATCAAACGAGCTATCTCGCCATTCTAAACATAGATTTTTTGTAATTTTTCACTATTTTAGACTTTAGGTCCACTGCAGTATCATAGGGTGACGGAAAAATATCCTTCAGGATGACCTTGAGGTCGAACTTACTAAAGTAACGGAGGTATTAATTTCGAACTGCCATATTTGATTATGACATTACAGTGGCAGCCATCTTGGATCTGCCGTACTGGGTAACAAATTATCCAAGCAGTAAGGATAGCATAGTAACAATGAACCACTCCAGTGAGGCAAAAGTGTGGCAGGCGAACCCGCCTTCCGGATTTGTGACTGGAAAGAAACATGTGGCAGAGAGAGAAAGAAAGAGAGAGATAGATTCGATACGTGATACTGTGAGTGTGTGGAAAAGAGTATCTTCTACAGATTGGAGACGGCTGTTTGTTTCATTGTACCACTGCTGTTACCAGGACACTTTACTTCAACTGACTGCGTTGTCTCTCCATCGCTGATAACAATTAACTGTGGGTCGATTTACCTGCGTCATATCCGGGATTGCAGAGGAATCCGATCACTGCACCTTGGCGTAGTAGGACGTATCGCTGATCAGACTCACCTGAAAGAAGAGAAGACAAATATTATTAACCACATCTTAAGCGGCAAAGGAACAACAGTTTCATTCCCTTAATGTTTCACTTTACTGAGCTAAGTGGTTTGCATATTATTTTTCGATCAGACTTTCTGCGAGTACGTCAAAATGAGAAATAGATCCACATAATATATCCGAGATTTAAAATGGGATGAGGCTACATTCAGACAGGAGAATAAATTTAAATTTTTGCTAAAAGTACGATTGTTGTTGTTACGGTCTTCAGTTCGAAGACTGGTCTGATGCAGCTCTCCACACTAGTATATCCTGTGCAAACCATCTCTACATGGCTACTGCCGCCTGGACCTCGCTACCGTAGCCAAGCTTGTTGTCTCCGTACAATATTCACCCTCTACACTTTCCTACAATGCCAAGGTGACGATTCCTTCGTGCTCCACAATTTGTCCTACCAACCGAACCCTCCTTTTAGTCAGGTTGGGCCCGGTTCCGCTGTTCGATTGAGTACATCTTCATCAGTTATTCGATCTACCGATCTAATCTTCAACATTCTACTGCAGCAGAACGTTTCTCAATCCTGTCTCTTTTTGTCTGCATTGCTTCCTGTCCATCTCTCTGGTCCCTACAAGGAAAATATCTTCGGAATAGACCTCCTACACTTAAAATTACACTGCCGGAAAAAAATTAGTACACCCTTCTAGAGGTATCCAATTGACTCAAGAGGATTTATTGTCGCAACAGTGCATATGAAGCACACGAAATGATTACATTTGCAGAACAATAGCACTCGCATGAAATTTTCACTCTACAGCGGAGTGTGCGCTGATATGCAACTTCCTGGCAGATTAAAACTGTGTGCCGGACCGAGACTCGAACTCGGGACCTATCGCGGGCAAGTGTTCTACCAACTGAGCTACCCAAGCACGACTCACGCCACGTCCTCACAGCTTCGCAGGAGAGCTTCTGTGATGTTTGGAAGGTAGGAGACGAGGTACTGGCGGAATTAAAGATGTGAGGACGGGGCGTGAGTCGTGCTTGGGTAGCTCAGTTGGTAGAGCACTTGCCCGCGAAAGCCAAGGTCCCGAGTTCGAGTCCGGCACACAGTTTTAATCTGCCAGGAGGTTTCATAGCACTCGCGGTTGTGAGGTACCAGGCATCGACTTTAGCTGGTTTAGTCTGCACGAGTGGCAATGCAAGCGCTGACTCTGGCATCCAATCGTTTGTACAGATGGCGAATACGGTCCTGGGATACGTTATGCGATGCCGGCTCGACCCGTTCACGTAGCTCTGTAAGAGTTGTTGGTCGACGAGTCGCACGAGTCACTTCTCGTCCAATCATCTCCCACGCATGCTCGATGGGGGACAAGTCTGGAGATAGTGCTGGACAGGGAAGTTGCTGCAGCTATTGCAGATCACGCTGAGTTTCGCGGGCAGTGTGTGGGCAAAAATTATACTGTTGGAACGACACATCACTTTCCTGTCGAAAGAACTGTAAAAGAACGGTCTAATGACATTCTGCACGTAGCAAGCACTGGCTAGTGTCCCCTGCAGAAACACGAAAGGTAAACTAAGATTGTAGACCATAAGGCCTTGGGTGGAGCTGGTGCGTCTGAACGAATGGACTCCAGCGTAACAGCATTCACCTGGTTTATGTCATACGCACAAATGAAAATCAATTGCATGCAGGTAGAATTTGCTTTCACTGCTGAAGACCACGGCACGCCATTCCATATTCCAAGTGATCCTCTGACGACACCAGTCCAACATTGCACGTCGATGCTGTTGCGTGAGCGGAAGTCGGGCCAGAGGTGTGCGTGCCAATAGTCCCACCGCCAATAACCGGTTCGCAACAGTTCATGTTGACACATCTGGGTTGAAAAACACTTCTTTGCGCTGTGGTAGCTGTAAGACCTGCCATTGTTGTCGTTACAGTACGACGATCCTGGCGGGCGTCTATGCTGCGTGGACGTCCAGCACTTAGTCTACGGGTGTGAGAATGTTCACGTGACCACCTCTGCCAGCATCGTTCTGCAACTGACGCAACACATCCAGTGTGTGTGTGGCAATTCTCTGCAAGGACCATCCTGCCACATGGAAGGCCAAAATTTGACCCCTTTCAAGATCGCTCAGTTGGATGTGGGAAGCACTAGTGCATCTCCATGACATGGCTGTCTGCACACTTTTGCACCACACTGAGCCTTCTAGCTGTGAGCATGCCTTATGAAAGGGTAGACACAGATGGCGCTCTGGCAGCTATGACACTACGCTATTTGGTGGCGGACGACTTTCAAAAATGGGTTCAAATGACTCTGAACACTATGGGACTTCTGAGGTCATCAGTCCCCTAGAACTTAGAACTACTGCACGAGGCAGGATTCGAACCTGCGACCGTAGCGGTCGCACGGTTCCAGACTGAAGCGCCTAGAACCGCTCGGCCACCCCGGCCGGCGGACGACTTTCAAACCATTATCAGTACATGGCACATGCCGTCATCGGATCAAAACTGACGTCGCCTTCACAGATGTACTAATTTTTTTCCCCCAGTAGCATATATTGTGTGGTGCCAACGGCCTTGTCGTAGTGGTAACACTGCTTCCCGTCAGATCACAGAAGCTAAGCGCTGTCGGGCTTGCCTAGCTCTTGGTTGGGGGACTGTCCAGGTCTGCCGAGTGCTGTTGGCAAGCGGGGCGCACTCAGCCCTTGTGAGAAGTAGCTGGGAGATCGGTGTACTGACCACATGGCTCTCCATATACGCATTGGGCCTTGAATACCTGTTCAGACGGTGCTTTTTTTTGTTTCTTTTTTAGACGTGCTTTTGTTGCTACGCCCAGCCTGCATTTTATATCTGATTTTCTCGACCATCATTAGTTATTTTACTGGCCAAATAGCAGAACTAAACTGCTATTATTCCCTCTTTTCCTGGTCCAATTCCCTTAGCATCTCCTGATTTAATTCGACTATTCACATTGCCCTTATTTTAGTTCTTTCGATGTCCATCTTACAACATGTTTTCATGGCACCATTAATTCCATTCAGCTGCTCTTCAGTCCTTTGCCGCCTCTGACAGAATTACTGGGTCATCGGTAAATCTTAAAGTTTATATTCCTTCTCATCCAACTTTAATTCCCTTCCAAAATTTCGCCATTGTTTGTTGTACTGCTTTACGTTAATGATCTTTAAAACAACAAGTACATAGTGGTGTGATCGTAAGCTCGTAAGCACTCATCATTTGTCTGGTCAGTGTTCAGTAAGGAGGCTTTCTTCCTCTGCTTGCGTATCCCCTGTCTTTCACTGTATCCCTCGTTTGCTTCTCCGCTGGCTCTCCACCTGCCGGCGCTCACCACGTCTCTATATCTGTCTCAGGGGCCGCGCCGCTCTCTGTTGAATCCCGCCGACAACCAATAGCAGATCAGTCTCCACAGTTAGGCGGCGAGTCAACACGCACACGAACACACACGCGTGCTCACACACACACACACACACACACACACACACACACACACAGACACCAACGCACCAGGGCTCCGGCGCAGCGCTGCGCGGCGCGCTTTTGTAAATATTTGAGCTCCTAAAAGGTTTTTGCGGCGTGCTAGCCTGTGAGCGCAGCGTTCTGTTCGTCCCCCCCCTTCCCTCCCCCCCTCCCTCCCTCTCTCTCTCTCTCTCTCTCTCTCACACACACATACACACACACACACACACACACACACACACACACACACACACACACAGAAATATGATTTCACACAAACTCCACGGCATGCAGCCCATGTCTGTGGGGAGCCGCATCGTGATTGGATAGGTAAACCTTGCCTTCCTCGAAGCCGGCTTACTGCTCGTATGAAAGACTAAGGTGAACAGGGGAAAAAAACATGAAAATTCCAGCTGAAAAATGTTGCATCACCGCGCACTGTTCCCATAAAAGGTGCTGTACTCCCTTTCATACGCCTAACGCCTCAAGAAATACAAATACGAGAGGAATTCAATAAGTAATACAAGACTTTTTTCCTAAAATCAAGTTGGTTTTATTGAGGATTCGAATACACCGTTTTATTCGCCGCTCTTCCGGCTACAGAACCTTATTTCTGAACCTGCTCTCCGTTGAATGCGAAGGTCTTCCGCCACGCTACTGCGTGGGCCTGTACACCGGCATGGTACCACCACTCTTGCATCCTTCGTTGGGCCAAAAACGTGGAAGTCGGAGGATGTGAGATCAGGGCTGTAGGATGTATGAGGATAACCAGTCCAATCAACTGTCGTGAGCTCCTCTCGGATGCGCAGCTTGTGTGAGCTCTTGCATTGTCACGGAGAAGGAGAAGTTCGCCCCACATTTTTGTGGCTACGAACACGCTGCAGTGCAAGGCTGCATGATTCACAGCTGTGTGCGGCCGGCCGGCTGTAACGCGGGAGATCGGACAGGTCTCAGCGGCCTCGCCCGACCATTCACCAAGTTTTTCTTCACTGCCAGGTCGCCGTGCACGTTATACAAACGCCTACGAATATCTGAGATGCTCTGGTTTTCCGCCAAAAGAAACTCAATGACAGTTCTTGGAACGCACCTGCGTTATAGACGGCATTTTGAGGGCTACGTGTAGCACCGCCGCCGGTCGGAAATTCATAAAACTACAGGGGCTGAAGCGAGAATACTCCACGATGTCCCACAAAAAATTTCGCATTTTTTCAAACAAAACTGGCCGAGGAAAAACCGTGTTGCCTTACTTATTGAGTGCCCCTTAATATGTATATATATAACAGATACTTTTATTCCGTATTTAAACCTCACTCTCACTTCGTCTTCAGGCCACGAGTGACCTACCGGGACCATCCGACCGTCGTGTCATCCTCGGTGGAGGATGCGGATAGGAGGGGCGTGGGGTCAGCACACCGCTCTCCCGGTCGTAAGATGGTATTCTTGACCGAAGCCGCTACTGTTCGGTCGAGTAGCTCCTCAATTGGCACTACGAAGTTGAGTGCACCCCAAAAAAAGGCAACAGTGCGTGGCTGCCTGGGTGGTCACCCATCCAAGTGCCGACCACTCCCGACAGCGCTTAACTTCGGTGATCTCACGGGAACCGGTGTATCCACTGCGGCAAGGCCATTGCCGTTTTTAAACCTCAGGTTACAAAAATCATACCATCACCGTATTCGCCTTATTATCATGCCATCATAACAGGAATTGTTTAAAAAGAACGAAAAATAGGGATAGTAGAATGCCAAATAAACTAAGACACAAATCAAACTAATGTCTACACACAACCTTCGCGCTTGAATAAGTCACATAGTAAACTGTCTGCTGAGGTTTTAAAAAACTGGAGCCAAAGAGTAGCACGCATAGATCAACGTCTTGGTATGTGTAATAGTTACTATTAAAACCAGTCTTGATTACAAATTTATTTATTCTGGTAACCGGTTTTGACCACGCCTGTGGTCATCTTCAGACATTTTCTTTAATGTATGTAGTTCTCTGACCAGACTTTGTATTGGACTTGCAGCTCTGAAGATGACCACAGGCGTGGTCAAAACCGGTTACCAGAATAAATAAATTTGTAATCAAGACTGATTTTAATAGTAACTGTTAGTAATAACATTGATCACTGTCTCCTCTCACGATGTATTCAAAAGTAAATATCTAGGTATGTGTAATCATGTTCCTAAGGGATGCCGTTTGGATACAGTTAAGGGGCTATACATTCTTACTAATTAAAAAAATACTCAGTATAGTTGTTAAAAGAACAAATTCATTACTTCAAGAACGCATCCTTTGAAGTATTATCTGATGTATTATCATGCCTCTTCGACCTGTTTTTCGCCTTTGCCTTTGATGGGATTCCTTTTTCTGCCGTCACGCACTCGTCTCATAGTAGCTTAATTTATCAGTTCTGCAGGCGAGCGTCATGCGTTCTGCATCGGGTGTGCATTTCGCTTATCTGCAGCAGTAGTTAGGTAATTACACAATCTTTGGAATAATGAAGCTTACCAACCATAAAGGAACAACAAAAACATTCCATTCTTTCATAGAAATTTACAAGACTTATCACACTACCCTCATAGTTTTCAGAATCAGTTATATATTGTGAATATTTTTAAACACGTATCTGCAATTTAAGAGCTACCAACTTTATGAGGGTAGTGTGATACCTCTGGTAAATTTCCTTCAAAGAATGGAACATTTTTGTTGTTCCTTTATGATTGATAAGCTTGATTATTCCAAGGATAGTGTAAGGAATTTCAACGGAGTACAGTGTACAGTTCATATCTGGCAGCCGTCCGAATTGGGCAGTGGGTTGACTGCGACTGAAAATGGAGAAACCGAGTTTCGTGCTCTTATCAAACATTTTCATGTGAAGGTTTGGACTGTCGCACGAATCGAAACAGAACCGGTCGAAGTTCACGCATATACTATCGCAGAGTCTGCAGATCGTGCCATCACTGCGCAGACACGTTTAGATAGCGACCGTCTCCCCTGGACTTCTTAGCTGACGTTTCCAGTACATATGCTTGTGTGCAGATATGGAGGTGCGTGAGCAAGATGTCTTTTTTTGTTCAATTTTGCGCTTTCTCCTGCAATTCGAACAGCACAACTATGCGTGCACGTTTCTGCGAAACGCAGGCCGTCCGTAAATGCGTATTGCCTCCCAGGTTCGGTGGGAATCTCGTAACCAGTTTAGCAGACGACAGGTAACCGGGGCCCAGGAGTGTTTTATTGTGTAGTACGTTGAGCTTATGCTTTAAGATGATTTATGTGCAATAATGTCTATTGACTGCAAAGGAACCAGGCTGAAATTTATTGATAATTACAGACGAACAGATGTGTTATGGGATGTCACTCCTGATGATTATTTGAAGAAAAATTTAAGATGTCCTCTGAGGATCATGTATTAGGTAAGCAGTCTGATCACGTTATTGTAAAGAATAAGATAATGCTCGAAGTAGGAAAACAGAGAGGAAATAGTCTACGAATTTACGAAAGATGCATGTGAAAACAGTGGACGAATATTCACGCTAAGGCGACATAACAGTACAACTGTTAAGGAGAATGGCATCTGAATAAAAGAAAAAATGGAGTATGCGTGTCTTTCCAACATTGGAAACTGAAATGAAGGTCATTGATGATGCAAGAAACACGAAGTTGGAATATGCAACCTCCGTTCTAGGATTCTAGCGCCTGGATCTTTCCGAATTTGCCCAGTCCAAGGTAATCTATACATAACCGTTTATGATTAAAGTTGGGTAAACAATTCTGCTATAAAACAAAATACATACGACATACTGAAAGCCAATTAAACTTCACATAACGACTAAGAAGCCCCATCAAGCAATTCTCAGTTTCTAGAATCACTGAAATGCTTTGTTTTAAAATGCGAGATAAATGGTTCAAGCTGGTATATAAGTCACCCGTTTGCAGCTAACGAAGCGTTTTTACCAGCCTTACTGCTGCAGTTCCGAAGCAGGAAATGTAAAATCTTCCTCTGTGACCTCCTGAAATTTGCACACAAAACATCACCGTCACTTATTTGTCGTACTTCTGATATTTACTCGTAGTTAATTACAGTCGCCTTAGTGTTTCCTTCTGTGGTCGCCTTTTCATCACAAGAAAGGCAGCACAAACTCCCGAGCAAAGAAGAGGATGCGTAGCAGACTACTAGCACAATTTGGCTTCATGCGGACACACTAACGCGCATGCATGCAGTGAGTGCGTTGTTTCCATAGATTTTTGTGCATCCGCTGTAATTTCCGTGCACCTGCGCATTGTGTTGACTCACCTTCAGCTGGATTTATAGTTTAATTTCCTAGTATTATACTATACTACTTTATTTTTTTCTTTTGAAACAGATAATCTAATAATGAGTTGGCAATAAGACGAGATCGGCAATAAATCGTGAAATCTGGCCCCGAAATGTATAATATTGGAAGAAATTTACAACACAGTCACTGCTTCCATAGGGCTGCATGCCTACTCTGTACTAATTATATTATAGTTTCGTTTTATGCACTTCCGCAATATCTGTCCCAGGCATTTCGTTCTTTACGGCTGTCATTTGTTTCGGAAGGTTCTGGAACTTATCCTCCGGTGCCACTACTATCAAATTCTTTCGTCATTGTGTTATACCATGTTAGTTAACCTCGGGCTCAGAAAAAAGATTGATGACGACGTTATGCTTGTCATCACAAGAGCATAATGGTATATTTTCGTACTAAGTCCGTCCCGTTTCGCTGCAATAAGTAAAAGTGCTTAAGAATGAATTTACCAATAAGAAAGCGATTTGACGTCAAATTCATGTTATTATTACGGGACGACGGTCATAGCTGATGGTATGTTAATTTATAGGTTCCAGTTTAATTATTTTCGGTGGGAGCCCTTGGGCTGACCGCATCAGTGTCATGATATACGGGTTTGCCAACAACTCTACCTGAGTACATACATCGAGCAAGCAAGGATTGATTAGGTCGCAATGGCTTCGCACATTCCACAGCAGAGTTATTCCGTTACGCAAAGGCGTGACGGAATATCCTAAAGACGTACGACTAGGTCTTCGTATCACTGTCAGGGCGGGAGACACCCCGTACAAACTGTGCAATGATACTCTTCGCGCAGAGACTCTCACGTACGGCGCAAGTTGCCGCCGGCAGCGCTGCACGCGGCTGTCGGGAGGACGACGGTTCAATCCCGCGTCCGGCCATCGTGATTTAGGTTTTCCGTGATTTCCCTAAATCGCTCCAGGCAAATGCCGGGATGGTTCCTTTGAAAGGGCACGGCCGGCCTCCTTCCCCGTCCTTCGCTACTCCGATGAGACCGATGACCTCGCAGTTTGGTCTCCTCCCCCAAACAACACAACCAACCCCACGCCGCTGTGAGCAGGCGGCGGAACAGCAGTGCGAAATTCTGCAGTACACGGAGCAACGATTTGCTCGAAATTCTCTACAAAGCCCGCTCTTAACTCGTCTAGTTCGACTAAAACAGTTACTCCACCAGCCAAAGTCAGTAGTACAGCCCAGAGTGCGTGGGGTGATCGGGACCTGTCCCTCCCCCCCCACCCCCCCACCCAACGTCCACCCCCATCTTGTTGGACAGCGCTTGTCAAACAGCATGTACAAGTAGCCTCTCTCTTAGCTGTTTCATTAAAAATGAGGGGCGGGATGAATAATTATTTCGAACGTTCTCGCCTTGTTCATTTGGTCCTTACGCGAAACAAAAGAACACCGCCCAAGAAATTACTCACCGCTAGAAAATGTCACACGTGTTGTCGTGTAGCACCGCCTCTACACTCGATATTGGCCTCCATTCGACGATGACGACTGTCCATAAGTTCCCTCAGATATCCCATATGCAGCTGAAGGCACTCATTCACGATTAGATGCCTTTTGTATGCGGAGGAGGGAGCGAGGCGGGGGTCGAGGGTCATCCGCCTTCTGACTTGTTTGATGCGGTTCGCCACAAATTCCTCGCCTGTTGTGAGCGTGGGGTTGATCTGCTATTCTGTTATTCTGTGCAACGAATTAATCTGAGATCTACCCTTTACCCTGTGGCTCCTGCAAGATGCAATTTCCACCCCCACACTACTACAGAAGTCAGACAGACGCTCCTAACGTTCTAAAGAGAAATGCCTGAAAAATTTTCAGCAATAAATATCTTCTGGAGTCGTCCGCTGTAAGGAAATGACACAAAAATTCACAAAATTTCTTACGTAACTAGCGGTATACTTCGGTACTGGAGTAGTTCAAAAATGGCTCTGAGCACTATGGGACTCAACTGCTGAGGTCATTAGTCCCCTAGAACTTAGAACTAGTTAAACCTAACTAACCTAAGGACATCACAAACATCCATGCCCGAGGCAGGATTCGAACCTGCGACCGTAGCGGTCTTGCGGTTCCAGACTGCAGCGCCTTTAACCGCACGGCCACTTCGGCCGGCTACTGGAGTAGTGCTAGTTAGTGTAAGAAAAACATGAAACTAACGAAAATTATTATTTATTTTGCAAAAATTCTGAGAAATCACAATGGCACTTTTAGTTATGAATTTAACAAGTTATATCCTGGTTCTTTTCGGAATGTGAAGTTACCTCTCAAGGATAGGATTCGCTAATGAAATTTCTATACAAAGTTTAAGATTGTTATTGACTTGGCAGAATGGCTGAAAGGCGCGCCTACTCAACTTGAATAATTATCCTTTAGAATGTTGCTAGGTACGGTCGAGGCAGTCGCGTGTGAAATGCAGTGAAGTGGACTGTTGTGAAGGAAATATGGGGCTCGCAATAGCTGTAGCGCACAGTACCGTAAGCTGCGGTGCCTGCTGTCTGCGCCGCTCGCTGCTAACAAATAAGGTAACTCTCGTTCTATCTGGATTGACCTTCGCCAATCAAACTCTCCCTACGCCTTGATGAAGTCAAGAATTCCTATTCGCCCCTAGTCTAACTATTGGCGTGGTACACCGGTCAGATAACCAGTCCACCGCGATGCCACTCAAAAATTCGCTCGCAGGCGTTTAACTATAACTCTGTCCTTTCACACCGCACAATAAGTGTGTCAGCCAACACAGTGAACAATGCTTAATCGCAAGGACTCAATATAGAGTCTCACTTCGATTCGCTCTCGACAGAGGTGCTCTCCCAGTGAAGTACTGAGGAGAGACTTGTTCCTCGCTCCAAGAGCGACAACGGAATGGCGCCTCTCCACGTCAGACATGAAGGGGTATATCTTTCAGTCTCTTCCATTACTCCTTCAGCTCAAGGCGTCAGAAACATCGTCTGCCAATCAGCATTGCTCTTCTAAAAAGGGAGAATGACGTTTCTTTTAAGGCGACCAATCCGGAAATCTGTAGTATCAGCGTTTGGCGTCTGCTGTCTCCCTGTGAAAATCTCTGAAACTGCGTGCTATGTGTAAAGAATGCGTAGGTTGGACGCTCCCACACAATGTAGCGGGATTTGCTTTTAAGCCGAACATGGGGTCGTTCCCCCTTTCACTCAGGCACACGCTGTCTGCTCCATGGGCGGCCGAGGTTGACTCGTCCTCTGAAGGGACTGGCCTCCCGGTGTGTGGTCTGTCTCTCTCGCACTAAAAGCTCCTGCAACCGTCGTGTCTGGAATGTATGTGTGTATGCCAGCCTCGAGTATTTCAACCCCAGTGTGCACTTGTTATTTGCATATCGTTTACATGAATTCATACAACATTGACTTTATCTTATCGAGTTCAGGTTCGAATGAAGCGTCTTGATGTGCAGAATATGATTGTGAGGGCGGAATATGTAAGCAACGATGGTCAGGAGACCACAACGTCTTACACTGTGCTATCCTCTTCATCACTGAATTGCGCTCTAATCCTATGTCCCCAATTATTTGTTGGACGTATTCCAATCTCCGTCGTCCACTACAGTTTTTATGCTCTACAACTTTCTCTAGAAACGTGGAAATTGTTCCCCGATGCCTCAAAACATGTCCTAACATCCTTATTGTCAATGTTTTGCATGTACTCTTCTTCTCGTCGATTCTGTGGGGAACCTCCTGATTTCTTATCTTATCTCTTCACCTAATGTTCAACTTTTTTCTGTAGCAGCATGTCGCAAAAGTTTCGACAGTCCATGATTCCTTACGATACAATATCGTGTTCGACGCGTACATTCTCAGAAATTTCTTCCTCAGATTAAGATTGATGTTTATACTAGCCGACTTCTCTTGATTATGAATCCCCACTTCGCCTGTGTTTGTCTGCTTTTTATGTGCTCCTTGCTTCGTTCATCAGGGTTATTTCGTTCACAAGGTATCAGAATTCCATAAATTCGTCTCCTTCGTGGTCTCTAATTTTGAACTTAACTGAATCACTGATCTCAGTTCGCTTCTCCTCATTACTTTCGTCTTTCTTCGCAATAGTATGTGCGCATCAGACTGCACTTTTCATTTAACAGCTCCTGCAGTTCATCTTCGCTTTCACTGAGGATTGCAATGTCACCGCGAATCTTAACATTGATACCCTTTCACCCTGAACCTTGATCTCACTCCTGAACCTTTCTTTTATTTTCTTAATTCCTTCTTAGATGTAGAGATTCAACGGTAGCGGCGAAGGACCACATTTCCCTCATACACATTCCAGTCCAAAAACTTTGATTTTCGTCTTCCATTCTGTACAGATTGTACATTACCCGCCCTTTCTTATAGCTGTTTCAAAAAGTCTGAGACATTATCCAAGCCATTGTGATTGTGTGATATAGCGGGCCATTCTAAGTGCGACAGTTGGCGTGAGTGATCATCAATCCACTAACGTACGTGTGTAACCTGTGAACATGGCTGCCATGGAAGAGAGTAGTTTCCACAGCGTGCGTATCATGAGTATGTAGAAGAAGAGGCAACAATTGTCCGGCGAAAATACTGAAATAACAATTGCGTCGCTTTCATCTCGGCCCTATGGATTAGGATCTTTGTACGACTCCTGTTGTTATTCCGTGCTACATGGCTGAGAGGGTCCATCATTCCTTGTAGACCATAGGACAGTTCGTTTTGATGCACCAACAAATTAGGCATCTTCATTCACGATATGGTTATGGCAACGTCCAAACACGATAGTTCCTTTCTCCACGACGATCCATTGTGCTGGTTCAATAAAACCGCCTGGGAGGCACACGCTTTATGTCCATGACTTATGACTACTTGCTAACAGTTCTATACCATCCTCAGCTCTGCAAAGCGGCTAGTGTGCTCCTTTAAGGGTTTGTTTAATTTTTTCCGCGGCGAGACCACAATCGAAGCAATTCATTTGCCTCAGTCTCTCTCCTGACTACCGGTTTCCCTAAATTTTCGCAACAGTGTTTCCCGGAAATAACGTTATTTCCCTTCCTTTTAAGTCCCAAGGCCGTCGACGCAATGACCCCGTGTTCACTGGACCATCGCTTATGACCCCGACAGCACACGTCTCAGCTGCTCCTTGGCGTCTCTCACTCGAAATCACATGTGTGGGCGAAGGCACGAAGCTCGCAAACTCTCCTCCGCTTCGACACGGATAATTTTAACCGCCTTAGTACCGGTTTTTGTTTATATCTTACTCTATCGCCACTTGTTTTGCTCTCGAGACAGCAGCATATTTTAATACCTGCTTTTGGGTTGAAGATTGTATCCGCTAAATTTATCACAAGCGTACGTTGCCCCTTTCTCGTTTCAAACGCTGTCGGCTGCTCTCCTGCACTGTTATGACGTCTTATACACAAGGAGATTCACGAGAAATGGTAAATATACCAGGAGAACGTTGTTACGGGATATTCCAATTTAAAAAGATCATATAAACATGTGGCAGTTTGATTGGCTGTAGAGACACAGCTGGTGAATCTCGCGTACACTACCGACATGAAAGCAGATAAACTGTTCCTATATCTGATATCGGAATAGAGAGCGGCTGCAGAGTCAGGGCGACCGTGTGTCACAACCCAAGCGTTTGCAGCTATGCCTCATATACACTGCCTGAAGAAAAAAGTGTAGCGCCCAGAAGGTACGGACGGATGTAACTTCGTGCAAGTAGCCCTACACGCCATCGGTGGGTATGTAAACGATTAGAGGTGCAGTTCTCGTTGACAGGACGACGACCAGAGTGCATTGGTGTTGTTCATGTTCAGTCTTGTTACCAGGTCTAGTTGGATGTACAGTGGGCCTGAACAGCGTTAAATGCTGAGCAGTCAATGTGAAGGACACGGAGGAGCCACATCGTAATGTGAGAGAGGGTTGTGAGCAGCTGACAGAGACTGAGAACAGCTCATTGTGGGTCTCCATCTAATCGTGCAATATCCAGGTTTATTGGGGAGTCGTATGTGACAGTGGCTCAAAGTTGGATTGCGTGGGGACGCGAGGGCAGGCATACACGTCAAGGTTCTGATTGATCACATCTGACAGGCTCAAGGCAGGTTCACTGTATTGTGCACCAAGCATACTGTAACAACTTCGCAGATGCGCCTGCCATCTGGGGAGAGGTAACGCACTCCCCGCAACTTTCTTAGTCATCTCCCAGCATTGGTTGGAGACTACCAGCAGACGGACTGGAGAATTACTGTGCCACGTGTAGCTAATGAGGATATATTGAGTAGAATTGCGAAGAAGGAGGTTTGTGAGACAATTTGCTTTCCTAGCAGGAGAATTGAAGGGGAAGGAGTGGAGAGGATTAGGGAAAGGGGTACAGTTTAGAAAAGTCACCCAGTTCCCCATCCGGCAAGCCTCAGACATCAAGGACTCATCAATTTAGTATTGGTAAAAACTGTAGACGGAGACCAAGGGATGAATACAAGAAGCAGGTTGAAACGGGCGAAGATTGCAGTTCTTAAGCAGAGATGAAGAGGCTTGTACAGGATAGTGTAGCGTGGAGACCACTACGTGCATCAACATGGTATTAATTTCGTCTTTTCGTACTGGAAGCTCCTCTTATTTATAAAAAAAAAACAACACAAACGGATTCGTAAAGAAGACCACCAGATTCGACAGTGCTTGTATGTGGTTTCTACAACGCGAGTTTTAGGACAAGCAGACTTGAAATTTTATGAAGTATTCCACGTACAATAGGCGAACATTACCTCACTTATATAATTTTCACCAGGAGCAGGTTTCACCTCCGCAGAGGCGGTTGCTAAAGCACGCTTGTGAAGCGTCGTTCGTTTCAATCCTGATGTAAGACGAATTAAAGTGCAGAGAGAAGAAACATAAACTTTAGGGTTTGCCGAGACGGCTAAAGACTTGGAAGAGCAATTTAACAAAATGGGTACGTCTCGAAAAGAGATTGGAAGATGACCATCTATGCAAGTAAAATCGGGATAACAAAATGTGATTGAAATAAATAGGGCGATGCTGAGGAAATTAGATTAGGAAATGGGAAACTAAAAGTAGTAGGTGAGCTTTTTTTCTTTTTTATTTGGGCTGAAAAACAGCTCATGATGGCCGAAGTAGAGAGGATCTTGAAAGACGTGCACTTCATTCTCCATTCAGTGCTCGCATATCATATTTCCAATCCCAGCCTTCTGGTATTCGGTAATATAATAATTCAGGCAATATCAATAATTTCTATGGGTTGCCTGATCTATTTGACGATTTTTACAGTTTGTCTCACACTGATCTATGAGAGGAGCTTGGCGCCAGGAATTCTCTTTATTTATGGGCGAGGACAGCAGTCATCCTAGCAGTCATGATGGCTTCCCGTTTCCCATCCTTTTTCCGATCGCCAGGATAGCACGTGGTGTCGTTTGAAGGTTCAGTAGTGGCCAAAGTTTCTCCTGTTCTCAGTTCAACAACCTTCCTTACCAACCTCATAACTGCTATTTCTGCTAGATTTAAGCGTCGCGAGGTCGCCTCCCTGTGAAATTCTGGCCCTATGATTAGCCAGTTCAGGTGCCCGCCCGTTTTCCGCGGGTGGCCGCCAACCGCCCTCCGCGGATGGGTGGTGGACAAAGGCAGTAGGGCAGTTCTAGCGTGACCGTGCCGGAGACCGGAGGTGCTGCTTCCAGGAGATGAAGTTCGGTAAGCATTAGCGCCGACATGCACTGTAGACTCGCTCCCTCCGGCCCAGAGGGAACCTTATAGGTCATTGTGAATAGTTTCGCGTCTTGCGGGTTTTATTCCTTTAATACGGGAGGCTACCTAGCGATTTAGGCACAGTATCGTGTTTCTTAGTCTTCGGCTAATTCATGGTGGTGGTCGTTGCATGCCTGCAACCCGTTCCTTTGGTAAATTGGACCCCATTTGATAATACGGGGATCGCTCCTAAAATTCCTTTTCTCCTGCTATCGTGGCTTGTTATGAACGTACGTTGGGGCAGGCTGCTGAACTCGAATCTTTCTTCCTCCACCCCCATTTGGTTGTATTATTATTCAATTTTCAACTGTTTAGTAAATGAGTCCTTTAATCTTACATTCTCCCTTTCATTACGTGAAATCACCCCTAGTATCACAGAATAATGCAGAACTATAACGGTTGCTATAAGGTCGCGCAGGTTTCGCGCAATTAACGGTAGCATAAAGATTCAATATCGCGCGCCTGGCACGACCATTGCACGCATGGCACCGATAATAGTAATAATAATTTTCAATTATTCTCCATTGATAAACTGGGAAGTGTTCACGGGTCAGTGTGAGTACAGGAGCACTAAATCCACTTGATGTGGTGGAAGTAGTGGCCTCTGTGTTACCTTGCTGGTTTAGAGAAAATATCAAAAATCACAGCCCCTACAGCAAGGAACAGTAACCTGCAAAATAACGTGCCACCGCTTTTAATATAAACAGCAGACTGGGAGTAACAAGAAAAGAATTTGTGTAAAAGGGGAATTTGCTAGAATCCAATACAAATTTCAGTGTTAGGGACTTTTTTCTGAAGTATTTGTAGTTTACTCTTGTATGGAAGTGAAACATGGATGATAGGCAATTCAGTCAAAAAGAAGATAGAAGATTTTGGAATGAGGTGCTACAAAAGAATGCTAAAGATTGGATGGGTAGATCGCGTAACTAATGAGTAGGTACTCAATAGAATGGGGGACTGATGACCTTAGCTGTTTAGTCCCCCTTAAACATCCCAACAACAACAACCACCACCACTCGATGGAACTGGGGAGAACACAAATGTATGGGACAGCTTGACTAGAAAGGGGGATCAGCAGTGGGACACATTCTGGGGCATCAAGGAAGGGATCATCAGTTTGGTAACAGAGGGAAGTGTGGGGAGTAAAAATTTTAGAGGGCCGTGAAAGCTTTGAGCACAGTAAGCAGCTTCAAATGGATGCAGGAAGCGGTATTTATGCCAAAATGAGGGGCCTTGTATAGGACAGACTGCCAAGAGAGCTGCATATAGTTCTCGAACTGAAGATCATGAACAAAGTCACTGCACCTGTTCAGACTGGACACTTGCTGCTATTTCATTTTCGACTGGAAGCTCTCCATACCAGCATCCTATCCAAAGTCCTCGAGAAATTCTTAAGATTTATTTGTTTATTTCCTTTCCTTCCCTCTCCCTCCATATTTCTGTAGAATTTTTTTCCATTTCCGCATGCACTTAATCCTGCCGCTCCCTAAGCCAACTGGGATTTTTTTTTCAGCAGTTTCAACCAAGAAGAGGATAGGCTTTGCAAATACGGCTGGGTGCGTCCTCCGGCGCTGAGCTATTAAAAAGGCGACTCACTCGCCGAGCGCTGCAGACGCCAGGCGCTCATTCAGTCGGCACAGACTTTTCTGGAGAGAGACAGAGAGGAGCACAGACTGCCCGTAAAACTTGGTTGGGCGGTTTATGGGCGCTTGCGAGCGGCCCGCATCGCTACTCAGCGCGCCAGTGTGTGTTCTCTCCCTCAGAGTCCAACAACTGCGCACATTAAACAGTATCCAGCACTACCACGGCGCTGTAAAACTAACTCAAACACATTAATTCTGTTTTTCCGCCACGTTCGTGCTGGTGTTCATCGCGCTCGCATCCGCCACAACATAAAAGGTAAGCAGCTGCAATTAATATCCTGTGCTGGCAATGTCCAACAAATACTGAGGTTACAGCGGACCCGCGTACGACATAAACGACGGGTAATCGTAAAGTTTTAACCACTACCTCGGAAAAATCAAACCGCAAGCAGCTGCAACACAGCAAAACATGCTGTCATCTTGGTTCAGGGTGTCAAAGCAGAAGCGTACCCGATATTTCTCTTAATCGAGTTTGATATCAGTCTCGTATCGCTCCGCCAATTCTGCTACCGAACGGGCTATACCGGATCAATGTACCTAAAAAGTGAATTAGCCAAGCAACGAGTTCCCTGATTTTACAGCCTACCCTGACAATTATTTCGCTCAACATCGAAGGAGTTACAGTCACCAAACTATATCTAACTGTAGAACTCATCAGAACTAACAGTTGTGACATCCTTTGTTTACAAGAGACACATATGGACCCCTCTTAAAATAAGCCCGATATGGCAGGTATGCAGTTGGTAAACGAGACAGCACATGAAAAGTACGGAACTGCCATTTTCATAAGAGAAGGTTTCAGTCGTACAATTCATCACAATAATATTGAACTCATAGCTGTAGAATTGTGCAACACCAAAAAAATCTCTCCAGCTATACAAATACCCACATAAACATTTGAGCATTAATACTCCTTCCCTATCACACACAAGAGACAGAAACGACACAGTTGTTTTAGGGGATTTTAACTGCCATAGTACACAGTAGGGCTACAATGAACTTGCTGAAGATGGTGATTTACTTGAACCGTGGGCGGGGGATAACCAGATGCGTTGGTACATGACCCCAAACAACCACCACTCCTTAATAGCGGACGATGGAGGAAGTGTTATAATCCTGATCTGACATTTGTAAGCAAAGAATTCTGAATCCTGTTCCGAGATCACAACAGAGAACAGTTAAAATGGAAATAAGACCTGCTGTCCAGCTCGTAGAAATAACATTCACAAGAAGATTTAACTCCAAAGAGCAAACTGGGTAGATTTCAGGAACAAACTCGACGAATTGCTAAAATTGATTGAACCCTAAATGATACTTGCTGGAAGATAACCAGCTGCCTGAGACCTACTAGCGTGGACCAGGTTTATTCATTGCCAGGTACTGCGCCATCAAATGTCAGAAGATTATTCCTGAGCTCGAAAGAAAAGAACGAACAGTACAATGACCAGCGTCACTCGCTACACAACCACAAAACCTTGCCCAAAAGGCTTAATTATATACGACGTTTCATATAATCAGTACAACCAACTGCAACTTCCATAAAATCATTATGGCAAAAAGAATATCCAGAAGCCCTCATAACGGAGTAAGCTCCACCACCTGGACTGGCAACACTGGAAGACACTGAACCGCTTTTGTAGGGGCACGGGGAGATCAAAACAATTTATGAATTTCTGAAAAGGTGGAATTACAGACTCTGACAGGTGTGAGTGTCATGAAACACAAACAGCGGAACGCCTTCTAAAATGCCCGTCGGTGGATGCACCGAGAAAATGCTCTCAAGAGCAGCCTACACCGAATTCTGGATGCGCGCAAGATGATATATCTTCTGTTTTGATTATGTATATATGTTTTGACTAGCATCCTTTATATTAAGATATCTATTTTGCATTTTATACTATGTACCTGACTTTTTTCAGGTGCTATATACACTCCTGGAAATGGAAAAAAGAACACATTGACACCGGTGTGTCAGACCCACCATACTTGCTCCGGACACTGCGAGAGGGCTGTACAAGCAATGATCACACGCACGGCA
Source organism: Schistocerca serialis cubense (assembly GCF_023864345.2). Classification (NCBI taxonomy): domain Eukaryota; kingdom Metazoa; phylum Arthropoda; class Insecta; order Orthoptera; family Acrididae; genus Schistocerca; species Schistocerca serialis. Next base: position 443,748,358 of record NC_064646.1, on the reverse strand, counting down.
CAGCGGACACACCAGGAACCGCGGTGTTCGCCGTCGAATGGCGCTAGCTGCGCAGCATTTGTGCACCGCCGCCGTCAGTGTCAGCCAGTTTGCCGTGGCATACGGAGCTCCATCGCAGTCTTTAACACTGGTAGCATGCCGCGACAGAGTAGACGTGAACCGTATGTGCAGTTGACAGACTTTGAGCGAGGGCGTATAGTGGGCATGCGGGAGGCCGGGTGGACGTACCGCCGAATTGCTCAACACGTGGGGCGTGAGGTCTCCACAGTACATCGATGTTGTCGCCAGTGGTCGGCGGAAGGTGCACGTGCCCGTCGACCTGGGACCGGACCGCAGCGACGCACGGATGCACGCCAAGACCGTAGGATCCTACGCAGTGCCGTAGGGGACCGCACCGCCACTTCCCAGCAAATTAGGGACACTGTTACTCCTGGGGTATCGGCGAGGACCATTCGCAACCGTCTCCATGAAGCTGGGCTACGGTCCCGCACACCGTTAGGCCGTCTTCCGCTCACGCCCCAACATCGTGCAGCCCGCCTCCAGTGGTGTCGCGACAGGCGTGAATGGAGGGACGAATGGAGACGTGTCGTCTTCAGCGATGAGAGTCGCTTCTGCCTTGGTGCCAATGATGGTCGTATGCGTGTTTGGCGCCGTGCAGGTGAGCGCCACAATCAGGACTGCATACGACCGAGGCACACAGGGCCAACACCCGGCATCATGGTGTGGGGAGCGATCTCCTACACTGGCCGTACACCACTGGTGATCGTCGAGGGGACACTGAATAGTGCACGGTACATCCAAACCGTCATCGAACCCATCGTTCTACCATTCCTAGACCGGCAAGGGAACTTGCTGTTCCAACAGGACAGTGCACGTCCGCATGTATCCCGTGCCACCCAACGTGCTCTAGAAGGTGTAAGTCAACTACCCTGGCCAGCAAGATCTCCGGATCTGTCCCCCATTGAGCATGTTTGGGACTGGATGAAGCGTCGTCTCACGCGGTCTGCACGTCCAGGACGAACGCTGGTCCAACTGAGGCGCCAGGTGGAAATGGCATGGCAAGGCGTTCCACAGGACTACATCCAGCATCTCTACGATCGTCTCCATGGGAGAATAGCAGCCTGTATTGCTGCGAAAGGTGGATATACACTGTACTAGTGCCGACATTGTGCATGCTCTGTTGCCTGTGTCTATGTGCCTGTGGTTCTGTCAGTGTGATCATGTGATGTATCTGACCCCAGGAATGTGTCAATAAAGTTTCCCCTTCCTGGGACAATGAATTCACGGTGTTCTTATTTCAATTTCCAGGAGTGTATTTTATTGCTGAAAGCAAGGGGAAACTACAGCCGTAATTTTTCCCGCGGGCATACAGGTTTACTGTATGATTAAATGATGATGGCGTCTTCTTGGGTAAAATATTCCGGAGGTAAAATAGTCCCCCATTCGGATCTCCGGGCGGGGACTACTCAGGGGGACGTCGTTATCAGGAGAAAGAGTACTGGCGTTCTACGGATCGGAGCGTGGAATGTCAGATCCCTTAATCGGGCAGGTAGGTTAGAAAATTTAAAAAGGGAAATGGATAGGTTAAAATTAGATATAGTGGGAATTAGTGAAGTTCGGTGGCAGGAGGAACAAGACTTTTGGTCAGGTGAATACAGGTTTATAAATACAAAATCAAATAGGGGTAATGCAGGAGTAGGTTTAATAATGAATAAAAAAAATAGGAGTACGGGTAAGCTACTACAAACAGCATATTGAACGCATTATTGTGGCCAAGATAGACACGAAGCCCACGTCTACCACAGTAGTACCAGTTTATATGCCAACTAGCTCTGCAGATGACGAAGATGAAATGTATGAGGAGATAAAAGAAATTATTCAGGTAGTGAAGGGAGACGAAAATTTAATAGTCATAGGTGACTGGAATTCGAGAGTAGGAAAAGGGAGAGAAGGAAACGTAGTAGGTGAATATGGATTGGGGCGAAGAAATGAAAGAGGATGCCGCCTGGTAGAATTTTGCGCAGAGCATAACTTAATCATAGCTAACACTTGGTTCAAGAATCATGAAAGAAGGTTGTATACATGGAAGAACCCTGGAGATATTAAAAGGTATCAGACAGATTATATAATGGTAAGGCAGAGATTTGGGAACCAGGTTTTAAATTGTAAGACATTTCCAGGGGCAGATGTGGATTCTGACCACAATCTATTGGTTATCAACAGTAGATTAAAACTGAAGAAACTGCAAAAAGGTGGGAATTTAAGGAGATGGGGCCCGGATAAACTGAGAGAACCAGAGGTTGTAAAGAGTTTCAGGGAGAGCATAAGGGAACAATTGAAAGGAATGGGGGAAAGAAATACAGTAGAAGAAGAATGGGTAGCTTTGAGAGATGAAATAGTGAAGGCAGCAGAGGATGAAATAGGTAAAAAGACGAGGGCTAGTAGAACCCCTTGGGTAACAGAGGAAATATTGAATTTAATTGATGAAAGGAGAAAATATAAAAATGCAGTAAACGAAACAGGCAAAAATGAATACAAACGTCTCAAAAATGATATCGATAGGAAGTGCAAAATGACTAAGCAGGGATGGCTAGAGGACAAATGTAAGGATGTAGAGGCTTATCTCAGTAGGGGTAAGATAGATACTGCCTACAGGAAAATTAAAGAGAACTTTGGAGAAAGGAGAACCACTTGCATGAATGCCAAGAGCTTTGATGGAAACCCAGTTCTAAGCAAAGAAGGGAAAGCAGAAAGGTGGAATGAGTATATAGAGGGTCTATACGAGAGCGATGTACTTGAGTACAATATTATGGAAATGGAAGAGGATGTAGATGAAGTTGAAATGGGAGATATGATACTGCGAAAGAGTTTGACACGGCACTGAAAGACCTGAGTCGAAACAAGGCCCCGGGAATAGACAACATTCCATTAGAACTACTGACAGCCTTGGGAGAGCCAGTCCTGACAAAACTCTACCATCTGGTGAGCAAGATGTATGAGACAGGTGAAATACCCTCAGACTTCAAGAAGAATATAATAATTCCAATCCCAAAGAAAGCAGGTGTTGACAGATGTGAAAATAACCGAACTATCAGTTTAATAAGCCACAGCTGCAAAATACTAAAACGAATTCTTTACAGACGAATGGAAAAACTGATAGAAGCCGACCTCGGGGAAGATCAGTTGGGATTCCGTAGAAATACTGGAACACGTGAGGCTATACTGACTCTACGACTTATCTTAGAAGAAAGATTAACGAAAGGCAAACCTACGTTTCTAGCATTTGTAGACTTAGAGAAAGATTTTGACAATGCTGATTGGAATACTCTCTTTCAAATTCTGAAGGTGGCAGGGGTAAAATACAGGGAGCGAAAGGCTATTTGCAATTTGTACAGAAACCAGATGGCAGTTATAAGAGTCGAGGGGTATGAAAGGGAAGCAGTGGTTGGGAAGGGAGTGAGACAGGGTTGTAGCCTATCCCCGATATTATTCAATCTGTATATTGAGCAAGCAATAAAGGAAACAAAAGAAAAGTTCGGTGTAGATATTAAAATCCATGGAGAAGAAATAAAAACTTTGAAGTTTTCCGATGACATTGTAATTCGGTCAGAGACAGCGAAGGACCTGGAAGAGCGTAGAGTGGAATGGGCAGGGTACTGAAAAGAGGATATAAGATGAACAAAAAGAAGATAATGGAATGTAGTCGAATTAAATCAGGTAATGCTGAGGGAATTAGACTAGAAAATGAAACAAAGTAGTAGAAGAGTTTTGCTATTTGGGGAGGAAAGTAACTGATGATGGTCGAAGTAGAGAGGATTTAAAATGGAGACCGGCAATGGCAAAGAAAGCGTTTCTGAAGAAGAGAAATTTGTTAACATCGAGTATAGATTTAAGTGTCAGGAAGTATTTTCTGAAAATATTTGTATGGAAGTGAAACAGGGACGATAAACAGTTTAGACAAGAATAGAACAGAGGCTTTCGAAATGTGGTGCTACAGAAGAATGCTGAAGATTAGATGGATAGATCACGTAAGTAATGAGGAGGTACTGAATACAAGTGGGGAGAAGAGGAATTTGTGGCACAACTTGACTAGAAGATGGGATCGGTAGGTAGGACACGTTCTGAGGCATCAAGGGATCACTAATTTAGTTTTGGAGAGCAGGGTGGAGGGTAAAAATCGTAAAGGAAGACCAAGGGATGAATATACTAAGAGGATTCAGCAGGATGTAAGTTGTAGTAGGTACTGGGAGATGAAGAAGCTTGCACAGGATAGGGTAGCATGGAGAGCTCCAGCAAACCAGTGTCTGGAGTGAAGACCGCAACAACAACAGTTCGTACGCGAATGAATAAAAAAACTTAGTTCAGTCTCAGGCTGCTAACAGTCGATAGTAACGACCAAGTTGCGACTGTGTTGGGAGCTCTCGCACATTCATCTCGCCGAATGCCAGCCAAGGCTACACGTTACAAAAAACAATACAGAAATGTAGCTTTAAAAACATATGTTCTCAAACTTTGATTATGCTAGTGAACTTTGAAAATTTAAAGCATGTAAACAACGCAATAAATCCACGAACGTGATCAACTGTGAATTTTTAAACGAACTGCTACACTTGACTTAGGTTCAATAATCTTTTTTAAGTTTTATTTCCTGTTTCTTCACTTTGAGAAGTACTAGCCAGTGGCAGTTTTGCTGGTCATTTTTGTTCGTAATCAACAGAAATTATCCAAGTTTTGTAGTATCAAAATTGGTGAGTTTAGAATCTTGCCCCGTCTGGAAAAAATTTCTATGGATACCCAAGCTAGATGCTGGTGTTATCCTTCTCTACGTATTCACCCTCCAATCCGACATATTTTTCCCAAAGATGGATTACTTGCTGGTGGCCTTTGGTGTAAAAGTCGGCATTTTGGATGTTTAGAAAACGTTTCCCCTTTACAGATTATGTCGTTGCTGTTCTTGGAAATACCTATCACAGAATAGTTTTTCCCTTCGAGAAAAGAGGGAGGACCTGTGCGGTGCGTTGCCAGGAGAATACAGGGGTGAGGAAAATTTTAATATCCCAAAGAAGCAGCGTCTGTAGCTGTGCTGTGCAGAAGGAGCTGGGCATTATTGCGGGGTAAAAACCAACCCCTCGGACAACTTCCCACGAAGCTTCAAGTTGACAGCCACCTGTAACCTCATGAGGAGATTTCGGTAGTGGAACGTTCCAACGTAGCGTTCGCGGCTAACCGACCGCTTTCAACGAAGTGGGGCCAGAGCCGTTCCTCAGCTAAGTAACGCAGCTTCTCATGGTACCACCGTACTTAACTTTTTATGTTTAACCGTGCCTTATTCTGACACGTATTAGTTTATTTCATGCTTCTGAAGAAGGTTAGATTACTCTAGCTGAAACCTTGGTAAAGACCTGTAACATTTCGCAACTGAGGCGGATTTTTGACATATTAATTTATTACAGTTGCTAACAGGGCTGCAACATGTTAAAAATTCTTAAATTTTGATGCTTCCAAGCTCACTCATTAAAATCTATAGCGTACTTCCCGTTGACCTAGAACCATGAAATCTAGTACGAAGCAAGGTTTCACAGTAAAATCAAAGCAAAAAATACGAAAATTGTTAATTTGTATCTGTATCACAGATGTTTTTGCCGTTTGTAATCCGCCTATCTGTCTGTCCGTCCGTCTGCCAAGACCCCTTTTTCTCAGGAACGGATTGACGTATCAAGTTGAAATTCATGTCGCACACTTAGGTACATATTTCATTTGTGGTATAATAAATGTAATCTTCTAAGTCAATGCAACGAAAAGATACGGCTATTTAGGTAACATATTTGATGCTTACAAATTCACTCATAAAAACCTATAGGGTACTTCCCGTTGATCTAGAATCATAAAATTGGGCAAAAAGCTAGATTTCACAGCACAACTTAATCAAAATAGCTGGAAAGTGCTATTCTGTAATTATATTTGCCGATATTTTTTTGCTTTGTAATTTGCTGTCCGAATGTCTGTCTTTTCCCCCGTCTGCTAATACACCTTTGTCTGAGGAACGGGTAGATATATCAACTTGAAATTTATGTTACATGTTACATGTTCGGTGCTGTAAAAACTTCAAGCTTCTAAGTCAATGCAATTAAAAGATAGGGCCATTTATGTCACATACTTTGATATTCGCAGACACGTTCATTAAAGTTTGCAGGTACTTCCCGTTGACCTAGGATCATGAAATTTGGCAAGAAGCAAGTTTTCACACTGAACGTAAAGGAAAAAATAATAAAATTGTTAATTTGTAGCTGTGTCACATAAAAAAATATTTCTTTAGTCATTTGTTGTCCGAGTTAAGACTTGAAATTAAAACATTCTCGTAAGTCTCGCAAAACAGGAAAAAATCTTCAAGATTCTTGACTACTGGGATGAATAAACTGTCTGGATACGTCATCAAGTTTGTACGGAACCCTCACATCGGAAGACTTACTCGCACCTGGCCAATTTTTACGTGTTATCGTTGTCTCTCAGTCTCCTCTTTCTGCCTTACAACCCATACATCGTTACAGGATACAGCAGTTTGGGTCTCCGCTTTTGTCGACGGTTATCAGTCCTCATGTTCTCACTGCTTGCGTTACTGGTATGTCTCTGGATCACAGTGATACACTCAGCATTCGGCTGTGGTGATTGAGCGGCTTGCAGAAACCACCTGCACTGGCCGGGCCCAACAGCAACATTTGCACTCGCTTCAGTCTGGAACCGTGCGACCGCTACGGTCGCAGGTTCGAATCCTGCCTCGGGCATGGATGTGTGTGATGTCCTTAGGTTAGTTAAGTTTAAGTAGTTCTAAGTTCTAGGGGACTGATGACCTCAGATGCTAAGTCCCATAGTGCTCAGAGCCAACGTTTGCACTGCTGTCGCGGTTCGGCGAGTTTTTTGAACCCGACGGGGGCGATCATTGGCATGTTTAACATGTCGTGCAAGATGCTGAACACTGATCCGTGTCGGATTTTCCCATTTTCAACTATTTCTTCGACTGTGGTAGTGCCGGCTTTGGAGCACCAGTACCTCCATACTTGCTGTTCCCGGTCCTAAACAGAGACAGTGTCTGCCACTTGTCTCTCCGTCATTCAGACTCGCCTGACCACACTGCAAGTGTCTGCGCCACGTAACCACGGAGTCATATGACGATGTATTGTTGCCGTACACTTCCACCATCTCGGCAATAGATTGTCGTAGCGTTGTCCCGCTTCAACTGCAGTAAATCAACCAATGCACCATACTCCATTTCATGATTGGATTGCGCCATTTTATTTTGCCTCCTCTAGAGACGTGCTACCATTCTGTGGCCCTAGCATTTCAGTGTGCACCAGGGTTGCAGACATGTTCATGCAAACAAAACAAAAAATTAATAGCGCGACTTAAATTTTTTGAGATGCTAATTAGGACCTCATGACTACCCCTCGTGACACATAACTTCGTAATGCCCACACATTAAATGTTAAACAGCAACAGACAGTCTAACTTTGCGTTGTTATAGGTAATTGAAGTATGCGATTGAATTTAATTAACTGAAGACCTTCCTTTCTTTTTCTCTAAGAAAAAGTATCTGTACGTGTTCTTTCTACGTTCTTACTTCCAGGCCCTTTCGGTTCGCGCCACAGCCTCATTTTCCTCACTTTCTCTGGAGGTTCTTGTTGAGCTTCAACTAGACGTGTTCTTTGAGTGCTTCCTTATGAACATCCACCCGAATATTCCACTTTTAGTCCATTTTTGAAACTCTTCTTCTTCTACACATACTTGTTGTTCAGGACTCTGTAACCTGCCACGCTAGATATATCTGGAGACTGTCTTCTTATTCTGGAGGTAGTTGCGCAGTTGACTGCCCGGTTTTTATCGGTATTTTTTCATCCATCCTGTACTGTGCCTGGAGAACGTCAACCGCAATATCGTCATTGTCACCGACGTTCCCTCCACCCTTTGGTAGAATTTTCTCTGTGGCTTGCACGTTTCTGTCTGTCGTCTTTCGAGCCAGCACACTTGTTTCTCGTCTCGAAGTCTCCTCTCCAAGATCTGTGATTTCTTCATGTTCCAATACAGGTGACACATGGTTGTTTCACAGATCGATGACAACCAATACTTTGAATCTACGGTGTCTACCTTTTTAAGGTCTTGCTTGTTCAAATGATCAGTTATTTTTAACTTTAATTGAGAGAAGAAGGTTGAACATTCTGTTGTCAGTTCTTATTATATGGGCATAAAATTTGAGTCGCCTCCTGCTAAAGGCGCCAGGTAATTTCTCAGAATATTTGTACAGCATTCGGAATTTTATTTTTACCCACTTTCCCTCTGTGCTGATTGGTTCGAAATTTTCTGTATTGGTAGTTAACAATCTACTTCTAATGCACTGCTTTTTGCTACTCGTATCATTAAGATATTCAAGGAGACGAATTAGTTTTTAGTGTTGAAGCGACTATTATAGTCAAATCTAATGGAGATACGCCCCTAGCAGGAAACTAAATGTTATTTGTCCTGTATGGCCTTTATGAAGACTCATCCTTGAACCTTCAAGTTTGTGCATATCTATTTACCATGTCAATTACTATTTTATGTTGTACTTCTTTTATTCTCGCTTGGATTTTGACCCTTCACGTACCCAGCATTGTGTGCCTTTACGTTCAGTTATGTTTACGTGACAGCTGTTTGCTTAACCGTGTTCTGTTTACACTTTAATATAAATTAAACAGCGTTGACGTATTCCATTTCATTTTATCAGCATACACAACCGAAAATTTTGGTAAACTTCTGGCCATTTACATTAAACTGAAACTGGAACTTATAGTTAAAGAAGCTGCAACATGTAAACGTATTACAGATCTTCTTGCAACGGAAATGAGTGTTTCCAGTGACAGTGGAAACGTGAACGGTTATTTGCATAGATTAGTGTTTATTTCGGCTGTATACACAATTTTAAGTGGATAAACAGCAAGCAGGGCATCTAACAGTGTGATATCTCACACAAGAGCTACACATGTAATTATGAGTCCTAAAAAGGAGCTCAGTAACTGGTAACCAATGTATGGCAAATACGCAGTTTGTTAAAAACAGCCGACCGCGGTGGCCGAGCGGTTGTAGGCGCTTCAGTCCGGAATCGCATGACTGCTGCGGTCGCAGGTTCGAATCCTGCCTCCGGGATGATGTGTGTGATGTCCTTAGGTTAGCTAGGTTTAAGTAGTTGTAAGTTCTAGGGGACTGATGACCTATGATGTTAAGTCCCATAGTGCTCAGAGCCATTTGAACCATTTTTTGTTAAAAACAACTTCACAAATATTAAGTTACATCTTCATAAAATTTGAAAGCAATTCGATAATTGCATTCTTGCTTCAGATATACATAAATCTACAACTACAGGCGGTGGACAAAAATACGGAAACACTAACAATAAAAAAACAGTACCATGTCTAGAACGATGTAGGAAAATCATTGGCATTCAACACAACATCTAGTCGCCTCGGAATGGATGAATACGTTCAGCACCACCTTTTAATCCTATTTGTTACGTGTCCCACACACTTGAACAGTATTCCAAGATTGATCTCCATTGTAGACCGACTACATTTTTCCAGTTTCCTGGCAATAAACCGATGTCTGCCACTCTTCCCGCAAAACAGGGGCAAGCTCAGATAACGATGACGGAAGCGAACACTGACCACCTATCCTTCTCTCCAAAGTAGATCACAGAGGTTCAACAATACTGAGACCTGGTGACTGTGTTGGCGAGGGGAGGTGCAGCAATTCATCCTCGTGCTCACAAAGCCAGTCCTGAGCGACGCGAGTTGAGCGGACAGGGGTCCCTGTCGCCCTGGAACACAGGATCACCATCGGGGAACAAATGTTGTTGTATAGAATGTGTCCGACGAGCCAAAATCGTCAGGTAATCGTTTGCAGAAACGCGACCTTGCAGAGTGACCATGGGGCCTATGAAATAACACGATAAGGCTGCCCAAATCATCACCGAACCAACGCCAGGTTTTTCTCGACAGCAAGCAGCCTGCATCGTATGCTTGGGACGGCGTACGCAAGACGTAAAATCGGCCAGAATCTACACACAGTGTGAAACAAGACTGACACGACCAAATGACTTTTTTTTTCGAGTGCACCACATCCTCCTGTTACGAACATTTCCATTACTGATGTGTGGTTTCCGAATTCCATCTCGCCGTGCAGTTCTCAGTTTATCGAGCTCCCTCGTGGTGGTTTGATCCTCACACGGTTCGCGAGTGCGACATTCAGTTCTGCGTGACTTCTGCAGCTGTCGTCCTCTTATTTTTCGCTACAATCCTCCTCAGTTACCGTCCGCCACGATCACTCAGTGCAGTCTTTCGTCCGTTTGTGACTTAGCGGATTATGTTCTTCTGCTTCCCCGGCAAGCGGTATAAATCTTTGCTACTGTGCCTCCTGAAACACCAAACACATCGGCTACCTCGGTTACTGGAGCGTCCGCCATACGAGCACCAACCATTCACCGACATTCAGATTCCCTTAGCTGCAACGCAATGCACTCACAGCTGCACAGAATATTTTTCCGACGACGACTGACACTCGCAACGTGCTGAGGACATCAAATGGCTCTGAGCACTATGGGGCTTAACTGCTACGGTCAGCAGTCCCCTAGAACTTAGAACTACTTAAACCTAGCTAACCTAAGGACAGAACACAACACCCAGCCATCACGAGGCAGAGAAAATACCTGACCCCGCCGGGAATCGAACCCGGGAACCCGGGCGTGGGAAGCGAGAACGCTACCGCACGACCACGAGATGCGGGCGCTGAGGACATCGCACAGGTGCCGTTCCTGGTTAAACACAGCAGTGGAACCTGCAGGCTTGGCTTGCATATGCATTCAAGTTCAAACATGCCTTTCTCGTGGTGTATCCCTGTTTTTGTCTAACTCCTGTACGTCCTTCAGAAAACGCACAACACTGCTATCCTATTTGTTAGGCGTAAAGTCAAGCGCCGGCACGCCAGTCGGGAATGACAGAGCAGAGAGGGCTGTGAAGGAGACGTCAGCCAATTGCACGCTGATCGACCCCTCTTTACTACGGCAACGGGACATCAGCGGCCTCTAGGCGAAGAGATCATAAGTGCCGCTCCCGACTGGTGGCGGCCCACTACCACTGCAGCATTAACATTAGGCTCTTTAAGACCAGAGACTTACGAATTGTATATACTGAAGAACGTTGTTTATTTTGTTCGCCATTTGCTTGCGACACTTCTCTGGTATTGTCAAAGTTAGCTATTGTCATTGTTCATTTCGTAATAAAGCCCATTAATAAGATTTGCCTGAATCGTTCTCTGGCGATCCGATAGAGCAGGTTTCATAGACACCCCTTATTCGACGACTGGGCAGGATTCAACACTATTACTACAACATCTGTCAGTAACAGCTGAATTTGATCAACTCACGCATTTGTAGCGATATGAAATCGAAAGATCACACGGGCCCAGTCGTATGATAGGTATCTGGCAAGACATGTACGTCTACGTCTACATCTACATCTACATCTACATCTATACTCCGCAAGCCACCTAACGGTGTGTGGCGGACCGTACCTTGAGTACCTCTATCGGTTCTCCCTTCTATTCCAGTCTCGTATTGTCCGTGGAAAGAAAGATTGTCGGTATGCCTCTGTGTGGGCTCTAATCTCTCTGATTTTATCCTCATTGTCTCTTCGCGAGATATACGAAGGAGGGAGCAATATACTGCTTGACTCCTCGGTGAAGGTATGTTCTCGAAACTTCAACAAAAGCCCGTACCGAGCTACTGAGCGTTTCTCTTGCAGAGTCTTCCACTGGATTCTATCTATCATCTCCGTAACTCTTTCGCGATTACTAAATTATCCTGTAACGAAGCGCGCTGCTCTCCGTTGGATCTTCTCTCTGTCTTCTATCAACCCTATCTGATACGGATCCCACACTGCTGAGCAGTATTCAAACAGTGGGCGAACAAGTGTCCTGTAACCTACTTCCTTTGTTTTCAGACTGCATTTCCTTAGGATTCTTCCAATGAACCTCAGTCTCGCATCTGCTTTACCGACGATTAATTTTATATGGTTCAAATGGCTCTGAGCACTATGGGAATTAACTTCTAGGGTCATCAGTCCCCTAGAACTTAGAACTACTTAAACCTAACTGACCTAAGGACATCACACACATCCATGCCCGAGGCAGGATTCGAACTTGGGACCATAGCGGTCTCGTGGTTCCAGACTGTAGCGCTTAGAACCGCTCGGCCACCACCGCCGGAAATTTTATATGGTCATTCCATTTTAGATCACTCCTAATGCCTACGCCCGGATAATATATGGAATTAAAAACTTCTAGTTGCTGACCTACTATATTGTAGCTAAATGGTAAAGGATCTTTCTTTCTATATATTCGCAGCACATTACACATATCTACATTGAGATTCAATTGCCATTTCCTGCACCATGTGTCAATTCGTTGCGGATCCTCCTGCATTTCAGTACAATTTTCCATCGTTAAAACCTCTCGATGTACTACAGCATCATCCGCAAAAAGCCTCGTCGGTTTATTGCCAGGATACTGGGAAAATACATTGAGTCTACATGGGAGACCGCATCTTAGAAGTGTGTGGGCCCCGTGACGAGAAGGACTAACAGGTGATTTTAAACGTACACAGAGAAGGTCGGCACAAACAGCAATAGTTTTGTTAGATTTAAAGGAGAGCGTCACTTAGATGCCGAAAAACATGAATTGGCAGACACTCGAAGACAGACGCCAATCATCCCGAGTGAAACCTATTTACAGAGTTTTAAGAACCAGCATTACGTGAAGAATCGAGAGATATTCTTCAGTTTTCTAAGTATGTTTAACGTAGGCACGGCACGGACAAGACCAGACTCATGACTTTGGTAAAATGTTAAGTACCCTCTCCTATGTTCTTTGCTGCGGTCTGCGGAGTTTAGATGTACACGTACATGTGAAATACTCGCGAAACGAACAGCCCACTGGACTAAACAATTTCCAGGAAGAGAAATTTACGTTTCCGAGGGAGTACGCCGGTGTCCAGTGCCAAACAATTACAGAGTCGAGAACCGGCGAGAGAGGATCTCTCCCGAGCTACGTGTGAGCAGCAGCTGTCGTGTTCCCTTGTTACGTAATGTTTGGCGCTTGGTGCCGGTATTTTACAATCAACTTTTTAATTCGACATCGGTCGGTTGTAACATTTTTCCTCATTTTCGCTTTTCCTTTCGTGTGATACACAATCGCCGAACAAACGAACTTCTGCTAAAAATTTACCCATTCAGCACCGCGGCGGTATTTGAGTGCGCGTACAATTAATTTGTCCGCCGCTTTTTTTTGTTATTGTTTGATGCTCCCTGCTCTCTTGTGCGGTAATCAGATTTAATCTGAAGCGCGCGTCAGCGGTATCATGCGCTTTAATTTCACATGTCTGGCGTCGCTGGCAGGGCTTTGCCAACCCCCCCTCTCTTCCCCTCCCTCCCTCCAAACAGCTCCCATTTTTCCCCGTACGAGTTGGTGCTACATCACGTACATGAGGAGTGTTTGTGTGTGTGTGTGTGTGTGTGTGTGTGTGCGTGTGTGTGTGTGTGTGTGTGTAACTGGAAAGCAGCGAGTCACCACGAGCTGTTCTCCAAAAAATTCGAAATTTTCCCACCGGCTAGCGTCCGTGCAGATAACACATGCATTCAGTGGCTGGGGATGTTAACGAGAGATTACGCGTTGCAAGAATTGCCACACTACATCCGCATGTTGTGTTCGCACACGCCGCCTTTTCGCACAACACTTGTGTATATGTATGTGTGTGTGCGCAACATACCTGCTGCCAGTTGCATTACATTTAGTCGAAGTTCATTTTTGCGTCGAATTCGGTCAGCTATGGACAACATAAAAAAATTACCTATGAGTTCCGGAGGTGTTTTTCTTCGCTTTCTTCCCGTTATTTTATTATTCTTTCACCCTGCTTTTTCCTCTGTTACGCAGTGAAGGTTCTTCTGCCTTTACTTTTTTCTGTCTCTCCTAAACGCTCGAAGTTCTTGATTTGGACGTTAACCGAATTTTCCGTCAGCACTTCAAAGAATATAGCAACAATATTTATGAAGAAAAGTATTACTTTGTTATGTTATGTGAAAATAGTTAAATTTAGCAAAAGGTGAATATATATATATATATATATATATATATATATATATATATATATATATATATACTAGCTGACCCGGCGAACTCTGTTCCGCCTTAAGGCCAATAAATAATCAGATTTTGGATGTTAAGTTCAATTTTTTATTAGGACAAATAAAAATTAAGTATTTTAATGATTCTTTATGTTTTTTGGTGCATAGCTTCCACTCTTCAATTCAGTACATTGTGATACACGACATTTTTTGTTTTATTATCAGGCGCAAGAACAAACAACGCATATGGTCTTCCGACCTGTGAACATACCACATATAATTGACCATTTGAAAAATATGGCTATTCCAGATTTAAACCACAAACTTTCAAGGATTGGCCTTGTGATTTGTTAATGGTCATGGCGAATGGAAGACGGATCGGAAATTGAAGTCTTTTAAACTCAAACGGCACATCGGTTGGGACCATCGGGATCCTCTGAATGAGAACTTCCTCACCCTCGAATTTTCCTTTGAGTATCGTCGCGTAAATAACATTGGTCATCAATTTACTTACCTCAAAACGTTTACCGTTGCACAGTTTTGGTTGGTTTATGTTTCGAAGCATGATTACTACGGAGCCAACTTTTAGGCGTAAATTGTGCGGTGGTATGTCAGGCACATCCTAAGAGTTTAAAAATTCAATTGAATAGTTGGTGGCTTCATCTTCATTTGTTACACAGTCAATAGATTTGAATGAATGCATTTTACTAATGATCTCACTCTGAATTATGTAGTTTAGGTCATCTTCATCTATATTCTTAGCCGCTAAAATTGCTCGCTCACTCAACCATTCATTACTTTTGTAGTTAGTAATGATGTTTGGGAATACTTTGTTGATAAGTTCGTCTTTCGATGAGTCAAAGTTACAGAAATTATGAGGAAATGAAATCAATCCGCTCGATTCTTCGACAGGTACTCGACCATTACCGATAGTAAGCAATTGCTCAAAGACATCTTCAGCAGATGTATCATTAAGCAATGCAACTCTTATGTTTGTTGTCAGTTAAAGTTTCTTCACAAAGCGCCATAGATTCGATGATTTGAGGCAAGCATTTATTTCATCTGCAGCCATTGAACTTGGAACTACTGGCAGTGTTTGGCGGAATTCGCCAGACAGTAAAATCATTGCTCCTCCAAAACATCTCGAGTCATTGCGTAGATCTTTCAATGTTCCGTTAAGTGCCTCTAATGCACGTTTATGAGCCGTTGTGCATTCGTCCCAGATCTTGGATGCTGATAAAACTTCGGCCACTGCTGAGTCTTTTGTAGTATTACATGTTGGTTATTCAGTAGCTTGAAGATTTAACGGTAATTTTAATGCTGACTGAGCCGTACGGCATCTTTCTAACAATGTGTCTGCTATTCCGGAAGAACCAACTGCAACCGCAATGTTGGATCTCGCACGAACAGTGGTTAAAACTACTGACATGAGGAATGTCTTGCCAGTTCCACCAGGGGCATCCAGGAAATATAAACCACTATTTCCATCATCAATTGCCTTCATTAATGTATCATAAACTTCCTTTTGTTGGGGGTTCAACAGGGGTACATTCGTTTGAACTACTAAATCTAATTTGCGTTTAGTTATTCCACGCCAGATGCGTTTCTGTTATACTACGTTTTATAGCGGTCGAACGGGATAAAAAGTATCCTATGCCCGTCTCCTGGTTCTAAGCTACCTCTCCACCAATTTTCAGCCAAATCGGTCCAGCCGTTCTTCAGTTATAAATAGTGTAACTAACACGACTTTCTTTTATATATATAGATTAAGTATTCATTACACATTTCTGAACGCACGCGTAATATTTTTCAATCTTTTTTTAAAAAAAATACACATAATAGTTTATTCATCCATTTTAAATAGTTTATGAACGCATGCATAAATGTCAATCATTACTTACAGATTTTGACAAAAAAATTTGACAGCTCCGAAACTAAAGAACTTTTAGGGAAAATAACACATTTTTCAAGTATTCGTCAATTTTTCATTATTTTTAAGATGTATTCTGCTATTCGGGGCGGAGACAAATCCAACGAATCAAAAATCATGAAAATTTTTATTCGTCAATTTTTCATTATTTTTAAGATGTATTCTGCTATTCGGGGCGGAGACAAATCCAACAAATCAAAAACCATGAAAATTGGTCCAGCAGATCTCGAGTTATAAGTGTTGTAACAAACCCGACTTTGTTTTATACATACACACACACACACACACACACACACATATATATATATATATATATATATATATATATATATATATATATATATATATATATGTGTGTGTGTGTGTGTGTGTGTGTGTGTGTGTGTGAACGCATGTACATTGGAGTCTGTCATAGGCACATTACTCTGCTTGCAACTAGTCCCTGTCTGGTGGACAGCGCATACAGTATAGACATGCCGACACTGCTTATTGTGAAATGTTGGGTTTTGAATTACACTGTTTCTCTAACGGTAATAGACATGATGTTTCCAGAATCCCATCAATAGAATAATAATAATAATAATGCATTGAGATATGTACTAAACAGCATGCAGTTTTCATACTCAGACTCAATGTTGAAAGGTATAATTAGCGGGACCGAGGTGATAACACATACAAATATTAGCCAAGTTTGGGCATTATTCACAAAACACGTTGCTAGTCCTACTGGTAATGTAATGCCCTAACGAAATGTAATGCACTGAAAGAGGCAAGAATAATAATTGGTACTAATGCATGGGACCATTGGAGGTTTCACACCTAGTAGATGAAGTAGTGTGAATAAATTCACGCCCACAACGTTGAAAGGACTTCGTTCAAAGTTGACCAATCTTCAATTTCTAAGACTGTAGTATGTAAGTGCATATGTGTTCTAGAGGACCCGCTGCTATCGCTGTTGACGATTAAGATGCCAGGTACCATACCACCTGGACTACATTTACCAAATAAAAAACATATGCCTCCCTGCAGGTTCGAACTATCGACCTCCTGCATGCTAATCCAAAGCTCTACGTGTGTGTTTGACATTGAGATCTCTGGAACGAGCAGGCCAAAGTGTGCTGTCTTTCCAATCACTGCAATGGTTGTGTGTGTGTGTGTGTGTGTGTGTGTGTGTGTGTGTGTGTGTGTGTCGTTGAGATCTCGGGAACAAGCAGGCCAAGTTATGTTGCCGTCCCAATCATCACTCCCATGGTTCTGAAATGTCAGCATCAGTTGTTTGTGCACATTTTGACGAAAGTATGCTGGTGCACCATCATGCATGAACCACATTTGTATTCGTTGCTGCAATGGCACAGCATCCAGCAAGGTAGGCAATACATTAGTAAGAAAGTCTAGATAGAGCACCCCAGTTAACCTTTGTGGTAGCTCATACGGCCCTAACAATCTATCGCCAAGTACACTTATCCATAGAGCATTGATTGAGAATCAGCATTTCTGCCCTCTTTCCTGAACTGCTTGGGGATTTACATCTACCCATACATTCAGGTTATGGAAATTTACAACACCATCTCTTGTGAACTCTGCCTCATTGGTACATAAACTCTTGGATGTGAACAGTGGATCTGCAACACACTTTTGCAACATTCATCGACAGAATTGCCATCTGCCATGATGATCCTGTGGTCTTAGGGCCTGAACGCACTGTAGATGATATTGGTACAGCATCTGTTCATGAAGTACCCCCCAAATAAGAGAGTGAGACAGGCCTTCTGTTGCTGCCAATCGTGGTACACTGGTCCCAGGGGTTTCTTCCACCAAACATAGCACATGCTCCTCCATGTCAGATGTGTGGACTGTGCAGGGCCTTCTGCTATCACTCTGCTGAGGTGCAACAGTATCCGTATCTCTCAGATGCTGGATAAGTCTGGTGAACAGCTTATCAGAGGGCACTCTGTGGTGTGGAGATTTTTTAACATAGAGGGCAAGGGGTTGCAGGTTATGTGCATCTGCTAAACTATAGCAGAATATCATATCCGCCATTTCACTTGTTGTGTGGTAGGTTTCCATTGCCTACAATGTACTACACCATTTGTATGTACAAACAGCACAATAATAGTGAACACATGAGTGAATCCGCATTTGGAAAAAGGATTTGGAAAGGTAAAACATCATGATACATACCCAGGATGGACAATACTGTACAATAAGGCACACAAACATGACAAAACCTAATGTAGCCTACAACATGATCCACACAACTGATTGCAAACCACCTAATGGTAGGTAGAGTACCGTGAGTACGACATTATAATACCACGCTGGCACATCTGATGGAGCAACAATTTTCGGGATTTACATCTACCCACACATTCCGATTATGGAAATTTACAACACCATCTCTCCAATTTTGGAGACTGTGCTAATACTGCAAGCAAGCATTGCACAGTCTTTCCTATAAAACATGTTTATCCCAGAAAGTATGTGTTTCCAGGCTCATGTTTATTGGACTTATTTTTCTTGTTGCTGTGAGTACTACCACTTCTCACAGTATTCGACATCCTTTTTAAACATACACACACACACACACATATATATATATATATATGGGGAATAGGGGTAAGCAGCAGCACTAGGTGAAGGAAAACCACACACATATACAACTGGTATATACAAATTTACAAGCACACACACAAAACTATGAAAAGTTGCTCATCCAGTGAATTCAAACACACGTCCACTATCTTCAAATAAATTAACCAGTCACACACCCTGTCACTATCCACTATCTTCAAATAAATTAACCAGTCACACACTCTGTCACTACAATGAATAGTGTGAGTATTGTAAGTTGGAAGTCCCATTCCCAGACATGAACTGTTTGTTGTCATGGTGTGACTGTGCTACTTTCAGCCTGCAGTGCAGTATGTACCTCATGACCTTACAACAGAAAGACTACTTAGGGCACCATATGTGGGGTAGTACCAACATTCTCGAGGAGGCACAACCTGCTTTCCCATATCAAAATAGGCTTTGAGACAATACGATGCACTCCATTAACCTGCCTCTCACTGGCATCTGCATCTACATGCTGTGTGTACATTTTCTACCTGAGTCCTACAAACCTCGCAATCTGCAAACCGTTAACCTAATCTTTCATCAGGCTAGTAATATTTTTGTTTTGTGGTGTTATTCCTAAAGTATTATCAGCCACATGTCCACTTACCCACTTGGGATCGACGAAGTTTGGCTTCACGAACTCATAGTGAAAGCGCTACATGTGGAGTTTGGAGAGGTCCAGAACACACATGGCAATGAAGGCAGGCTTCGTCAACTCCACTGACACCTGGGGCATCTCCACATTGACTAATCCCTCAACGAAGATGGTGGCCTTTTGAAATTTGGCTGGCATTTTAATGTGTTGCGCCATAACGCCCATCCCACTGGCAAACTAAATTAATTTTGTGGCATTCTCTAATATTCTTCACAGTTTTTCCGAAAACTGAATTGTTCTTTAACCTGAAAGAGTCTTTTTCGATGTCACCCGTCTCGTGTGCCTTGTTTTCAGTGCTGTGTGAGCTAATGGATAGCTTAAGGAACAGCAGTTGTGGCTGTTTAAAAACATACTGCAGTTTGTCTACTGTGTTAATAAGAATTCCCGAAAACTGCCTGGGGTACAAGTTAGGTGGGCTCGACATTGTGCACCTAGTAACAGGACAACTGTTTGCAGATCTTAAAACCAACTACACTTAATGGAAACTCGTTTGCAAAAGTGGTAAACTTAAGGTTATACGTGCAACCTCGATAAGAATGTGCAGAAATCTAACAAAAATCCTAACGATTTTTCTATTTACGGTGATATACGTGCATGTGTTTCACATGGAGGAAGTGGGTAGTTGCCTGATCCTGAAAAGTAGCCGGAAATAGGTAGCCGAAAGCAAAGAATTATTCGTTTCTTACCTATATGATTATTGGTTTGCGTGATCGCTCCTAGCTAGCGACAGAAATTACCCTACAAAGGCAGTGATTCCGAGTACATCTAAACTCCGTGGGCATTACATTTTTCCCGTCTCCGGCCATCCTGATTTAGGTTTTCCGTGACTTCCCTAAATCGTTTCAGGTAAATGCCGGGATGGTTCCTTTGAAAGGGCACGGCCGATTTCTTTCCCAATCCTTCCCTAACCCGAGCTTGCGCTCCGTCTCTAATGACCTCGTTGTCGACGGGACGTTAAACACTAACCACCACCACCACCATTACATTTTACAAGGCAACTCGTTGCCAAAACTCCTGGACCTACCAAAAATCGAGATGCAGAACCATGATATTCAATTCACGTTTACACCCAGGGTGTTGTTGATGATGATGATAATGATCATGATAAAGATGATGATGGCAGCAGTTCAGAAGAAGATGACCATGAACCACTGTGCAGAACAAAGAAGTTAACCATAAAGTAATTGAAATCCTCTACTTTTCAAAATTAGTCTTTCATCACCCCAAACACAAAGATTTGTTGCTATTCGCCAGGGGTAAGAAAAAACACTGGTTTCATCCCAATTATCAAAATACTGTGGTACACGACATTTTTGTTGCAGATGCCTCAACACTTTTAGCAGTAGAGAGTATCTAGAAAAAAAAAGTCATTGACTGTTAGAGCCAGGAAGCAGTACATGTGGAAATGGCCAAGCAGGATAAAAAGCTTTTAAGGTTTACGAACGCGTACCACCAGGAGCGACGTCCCTTCGCCCAGCGCACTGAACTTCTAGTGTCTCCTGGCTCCTATGCTGCAGTATGAAGGCGATCCCACTGACTGCCATGCAACCTTCACAGAACGAAATATACCATGCGTGGCGACACATCAACTTCTTTGCTCGTATCAGTCCAGTCACAACAAATCCGAATTATACGTCAGGGATAATCCTGCAAGGCGGTTGCTCGCCGAGCTCGAAAAACTTGCGTGGGAAGTTGACAGGTTTCGTTGCAACTACGTTCGTATGACTGACCCGCAGGAGAATGATGCCTTTTATGACGAGGCAGTTGATTGTTATATTTATAGGCTGCCGTTGGTTAGACTAAACTCCATTGTCATCCAAAAGGGATGCAATTTACGATGCATGCAACTTGAAGTACGAACTACCACGGCAAGTACTCGTCTTTCTTCACAATTTCGACCTGATGAAAGACGAGGAGAATAGTTTGCGGATTGTGGAGTTTGTAGGGCTCAGGTCGAAAATGAACACACAGTGCACAGATGGAGCTGCCACCCAGAGGCAGACTAAAGGTGAATATCATGCTGTCTTAAAGATTATCTAGATAGAGGATTGCAGGAGGTGCACCCCACATACAGTGCACCAAGTAGTCTTTCTGTTGTGTGCTCATGAGGTACATACACCAATGCAGCTAAAGAAGGGCTGTCGCATCATGATAACAATTGATTCATATGTGAGGATGGCACAGCGTTCTGACCATACTCTCACTACTCATTGAAGTGATCGAGTGTGAGGTGGTTGGTTACTTTATTTGTAAATACCAGATGTGTGAGTTGCAGTTGTTATATATATATATATATATATATATATATATATATATATATATATATATATGTGTGTGTGTGTGTGTGTGTGTGTGTGTGTAAATACAAGAAGAACAAAAAAATGAACATTATTGTATGTAAAAAAATAAGTTTGTACATAAAACCACTGTATCTACAGTGAATAGCTTTGTAAGCAAAAAGTTGTTAATAAAGGAGAACAACAAATGATTGTAAATAAAAATTACACTATGTGTGTATCAGAGAAACATTAAGCCTCACTCATAAATAACAATTAAAAAATTAATAAAAAACAAAAAATAATTGTAAAGAAATGCTGTGTTACGTAAACAATACTGTTCATAATATAGTAGTAGAGGATTTGTTATATTATTATTATTATATAGGGTGTTACAAAAAGATACTGCCAAACTTTCAGGAAACATTCCTCACACACAAA
This sequence comes from Schistocerca serialis cubense, assembly GCF_023864345.2. Lineage (NCBI taxonomy): Eukaryota > Metazoa > Arthropoda > Insecta > Orthoptera > Acrididae > Schistocerca > Schistocerca serialis. Next base: position 443,726,242 of record NC_064646.1, on the reverse strand, counting down.
TAAAGAAAATATGTTATGTGAACATGTGTCCGGAAACGCTTACTTTCCATGTTAGAGCTCATTTTATTACTTCTCTTCAAATCACATTAATCACGGAATGGAAACACACAGCAACAGAACGTGCCAGCATGACTTCAAACACTTTCTTACAGGAAATGTTCAAAATGTCCTCCGTTAGCGAGGATAGATGCATCCACCCTCCGTCGCATGGAATCCCTGATGCGCTGAAGCAACCCTGGAGAATGGCGTATTGTATCACAGCCGTCCACAATACGAGCACGAACAGTCTCTACATTTGGTACCGGGGTTGCGTAGACAAGAGCTTTCAAATGCCCCCATAAATGAAAGGCAAGAGGGTTGAGGTCAGGAGAGCGTGGAGGCCATGGAATTGGTCCGCCTCTACCAATCCATCGGTCATCGAATCTGTTGTTGAGAAGCGTACGAACACTTCGACTGAAATGTGCAGGAGCTCCATCGTGCATGAACCACATGTTGTGTCGTACTTGTAAAGGCACATGTTCTAGCAGCACAGGTAGAGTATCCCGTATAAAACCATGATAACGTGCTCCATTGAGCGCAGGTGGACGAAACTTAAAATGAGCTCTAACATGGAAATTAAGCGTTCCCGGACACATGTCCAGATAACATCTTTTCTTTATTTGTGTTTGACGAATGTTTCCTGAGAGTTTGGCCGTACCCTTTTGTAACACCCTGTATACAAATCCGGCTGCTACAGTTTTATTATTGATAACTAAGTTTGACCTCTCCCCAAATGATTCTCAGGCCTTGGCTGAAGAGGCCTACACAGTTCAGCTAGTTATGAAGGATGACTATAAGGAGAATGGGAGAGCTTGAATCGTATAGGTCCGTAGAGTTTCTCATCTTTTTATTGTACTCCCGTTGGTGCAGTTGTTTCCAACCCTATCCCCTTACCAGTGTCAAGTTATCTCATGCCCTAGTCCACTTATTTTATGACCATGGGTAGGACAGGTGTTCCTCTGGATGACCTTACACATAACTGACACAGTTGTCTAAGGTGTATGGGGGTTTCTCCTGGGTGACTTTGATAAATTCCATGTGATTTCCCAGGGGGAGGGGAATAGGGGAGGTCTTGAATATAAGGTGCCAAAGAGCGTAATCTGACACTAGATGTATAACCTGACACCAGAAGTGTAACCTAACACGAAATGTGATAAATTCGTTATACCACCCAGAAGCGGCTTTGCTATTCTACTGTCCCTTTAACTTATGTTTCTTTAAATTCTGTTATGCTGAGACGTGTGATTTAAACCTAGAAGATAAAAACTGCTATCATATTCGTATCATGCCATTCAGAATGCTGACAAAATAAACAAATAATATTAGGGACCACCATTGTATTTGTAAAGATAGATTGTTTAGCTTTGGCAGACGAACTAGGGAATCTCTGTCAGGACATTAAAAACGGCACAAAAGCAAGTAAATTTTTTTAAAGAAACAGCAGAATGAGTAGAGCTCGAAATACCAATTGAAGAATGGAAATACATGTCAAGGACAAATGCGGCACGCAAAAATCTAAAAACTAAATACGGGAGTATCGAGAGTTTCTGAGTTCAAGTGTTTAGGTGAAATCATTGATTACGAAATTCACTGCCACAAAATGGAAACAGCTTTCATGCCTACAAGAAACGTCTGTAAGAAAAAGAGCATCTTCAAATACACCACACTGAGACATTGCAACACAATCATTATACCACTGTGCCTTTGTGTGACTGAGACACTTATTTTAAACAGAAAGAGAGACAGTGAAGAAATCCAAAAGAGAGAACGAAAAGAAATCAGCAAAAATGTTAGGTCCAAATTATGCTGGAGAAAGAATGCACAAATTAAGAGGAATAAGGACAGTAAATCAACATCTATTCGGATATGAATAAAAACCAGCTAAACTATAGGCATAATAAAGGAATGGAACTAACCAAATGTACTAAACAGGTAGTCGAATTCTTTGAAACTCACTGTAAACCAAAAGTTAAAACAATAAAATGCCCGATGGGAAAAAAAACGTATCACCAAAAAATAATTAACTTAGAATACTGAAATTTCGAATACATTTGCTTAGTAACATATTTAAGTGATTAACTTTGCAAGATCACAGGTTAAAGTAAGCGCGAGGTGCGAGGTAAGCTGTTGCAAATGTGAAGTGCTGGTACATTAATAACCGGTGTAACCGCCAAAATGTTGAACCGATGCATGCGAACGTGTATGCATTGTGGTGTACAGGTGCCAGACGTCAGCTTATAGGATGGAGTTACATGCCTGTTGCACTTGGTCAGTCAATACAGGGACGGTTAATGCTGGTTTCTGGATGACACTGGAGTCGCCATTCAGTGATACCCCATGTGTGCTAGACTGAAAATGGATCTGGTGATCGAGCTAGCCAATGCAAAATATCGACACTCCGAAGAGCATGTCAGTTACAACAGCAGTATGTGGGCAAGCTTTATCTGGTTGAAAAACACCCCGTGGAATGTTATTCATGAATGACAGCACAAGAAGTAGAAACACCAGACTGAGGTACAAATTTGCAATCAGGAGCATGGAATAATCATGAAAGTGCTCCTGCCGTCGCACAAAACTGCACCACAGACTCTAACTCCAGGTGTAGACTGAGTGTGTCTAGCCAGCACCCCCTGACACATTAGACATAGAAGTCAGTGTAACTGTAGACGATGTTCTTTCAGTGAAAGATATTGCAACGTCTTTAACTTTCATTGCAGGCTACTGTGCTCATGCAGTGATTAAGAAGCTGAAATTTGAGAGTTGCCTTAATGAAATTGTGATTGAAAAGGAGTTGCCAATAAACGAATATTTTAGTTTGATACAGAGACTTGATCATGGAGGACTAAAATACCCGTCAGACACTATTTTAAATATGATTGTCTACACTTATATTGTCATCAGCAAACTTCTCAAAGAACATGAAAGAGATTTTCTTGCCTGTACGAATCAACGTGCTATTGCCTGTGCAGTAGCACTTGCTACTCTTCAAGAAAATGACTTTTTATTATTTGATGGGGTATGCTGCAATGAACATTCATCCCAGGCAATAATGAAAAGTGTTGTTTGGGTTGGTGTCAATATATTTTTAGACAACTACTGTAAAAAGGTTAATGGAAAAAAAATTTCAAAAAACACTCAGCGAAAACTGCAAACTCTTACAACATAATTTTGAAATCTTTATCTTAGATTCTTTTTAAATCATTAATACAAAACCTGTCATCAGTAATATTGTCACATCAACAAATGCCTCTTAAGCTGAACTAATTCGGCTAATATGAAACTAGTCAAACTTACCAAATTGCAACTTATGGCTGAGAGTTTATATAAATATTTTAATATACAGCTGCTAACAGCTATCAACACTAATAGCCTAACTTGAAATTTTTATCAAAGAAATTAATCTTTAATATAAAGAATCTTACACTAATTCTTTCTCAGTTGAAGTTGGGTGGTGAATGATACATACAGGAGGGAGGGGAGTGGGTGTGGCAGGCAGAGAGGACCAATAGTAATCTTTTTATAGTATGTGAAACCTAAAAATCAATTCACTTGGTTTTCCGAGTATGACTTAAACCACTTCTTTGCTGCACGCCTTATTCATAGTATTTCTAATTTGTGTAATAAATTTATGTGGCCCAACATGGCACATGCCTTTGACAAAGACAAGACAATGCCATTTTGATCGCCTTCCTTTATTATTTTGAGAAAAACTTACACAAACTGTGCTATAGCAGACTCCACTTTTTTTGCAAACAAGGTTAGTTTGTTTTGGTGATAAATGGAAGACAAGAGCAAAATTGCTCTATAGTTCTCTACATTATCTGCAACACTTTTCTTTGTATACTGAAGTTATTACTTTAGCCTGTGATACATGTGAGGAATCTGCCAATTTGTAATGATTCATTAATTGTTACTGTTGAAAAAGCTACTATATTATTTATGCATTCTTTAGGTAGACAAACTTCGATTTCACGTAGTATTTGTGGTGTTCCTCTGTCTTCTACTACTGTCACTGTTATGAGTGCAGATGTGCATGCTATGACAATTGCCTCTCTTTATCTGAGTTTACTACTTTCTCTGCAGCTGTTATAACTGTTGTTCTCTCAACATTTTCTTATGTAGATCATGTTTGTATATATTTTACTACCATTACAAATGGAGAAGCTGGTAGGGGAGGGCTTTGCAGTACTTTCATGGCCTTCTTTGTATATAATGATTGGCAGGTCTCCTCATCTAATAGTAATGTAATTGTGGAACAGCTCTCACTTCTGTTACAAGCACTATTGAGTGCCACTAATCCTCAGGTTGACTAATTACTGAGCTCTTTAAATAGATGCTTGCTCTGTGCCGTAAAGTGCCTTCTCGTTAGCTCATCTTTGCTGAGGAGGAAAATATCTGAGGTGGACTCTCAGGTACGCCCTTCTGTTGGCTTTTTGAATATATTTGTTTATAAAACAATATTCAAAAAGCTTAAGCCTGTCACAATTGCTTCTCACTCACCTAATCTAATTAATGTAACCAGATCATATTCAAACACCACTTGACACATTTTTGCCACATAACATACACTTACAGATGATAATTACTTGCAATTTACAGGGTGACCATATATAATGTCTATATGCATCGCCATTTTTCTACTACAGTGCTTTCATATGCATTCTTCCTACACAAAACTTCATGGTGCAATGTTTTATTTGCATTCTTTTAGTGTCCCACTTACTTAAAGACCTTCCATTACTACCCTGGAGATTATAAAATAGCAATTTAATAATTAATGTTGTTCAAAATTTATCATTATTGTTCCTAAAATTATGAAACTTAAGTCTCAAGAATGTGCTTATTGTTAATGTTTGGACTTGGTGTCCATAAGTCTTAATTATTTTGTACCTACATAGTATTCATGCTGTACATCTATAATTTTCTATTGTGAACCACTATAATCTAAAATTTTTCTCATTCCATGTGTATAGTGATTATTGACAAGAGTGTATGGAAGAGGAATAAAAGAAATAAATAAATTCATTCATACACAGAATTTTTTTACTTCATTTGCATTCATTCATATCAGCATGGTCAGTAGATGAAACTTGTGTTCCACTTCTAAACAATTACCAGTATATATATTTTGGAATGATGATCTGTTAAAGTATTGCAACTAAATAGAGCTGAACCACCACCCCCACCCCTTTCCCCCAACTTATGGAAGGATGAAGTATCTAAGCCACTGGTGAGTGCAGCCCAAATGTGATGCCAAATGAAGGTAAGTGTTCATTTTTCACAATTATTTCATCACAGGTCACATCACGTCATAAAACTTCTCAACAGATGAAATGAAAGTTTACTTCGTATTTGAAATTTATTTATGTGCAATTCATGCAAACAGTTTGTTTCAAAGTATATATTTCTTAGTACAGAAACATTCTTTCTTCAAAGGCATTCAGTTTAGAGCAGCGAAGTTATAACCTGGTAATCTGTATTTTGAGACCTCATGTAATTGCAATACATAATGGAAATTTAGTTAACTTACTGAGAAAAGAGAATTCATTGAAATTTGAACTGACTTACCAAGACTTTATGGCAATACCATTACATACTCATCTTGGGTCAGTGAGATTTTCTTAATGGAAAAAAAAGTTTCTTAGAGAAAGGTGCACAAACTGAGAAGAGATAGCATATCATTCATTAGAACTGCATTTCACTTAAAAACTATTAACAGGAGAAATTTCTTTAAATTTAAAAAAAAAGCATGAATACAAGGTTGCTGAAATGGTGGACTAAAACATATGTAGAACATGTCTTTCAGGGCAGTGTTAGTTTTTGAAACGACTCATACAATTGCTTATTACCAGTGCCTCTCTATAGGGGGTGTTATAATTCGAACACTATTTGCCCAATTTTCGTGTTTCTTTTTTTAATTCACAGGTATATCATCTAATCAGGTTTTAAAATGGGTTTTGCTACATAAGGAACAAACAGCGGCAAAAACAGTGTCCGTAAAATGTTAGCTGCCAGTGTGCTACTTTGCAAAGTGCCGTCCACATTATTAGACCTGCGTCAAAGTGATGCAATATTTAACTTAAAAAACAGAACAAAAACCCTAAAAGAAAGTCCGCAAGAGCATACGAGAATCTTTCGCGGGTGGCTTTCAATCAAAATTTTTGTCATTAAAAATCGTCTTACACAGGAACTGCAAAACGGAAGAATGGTGAATGGTGGTCAGCCATAAAAGGTAAGTGTGTAGCGTTGCAGACGTTTAGATTGGCCTTTTCGAGATTTACAATTTATACTACAGCACTTACAGTTTAGGAATGGTATTGGAAAAGAGCACACTGGTGGCAAACACTTGCACTTTGTGTAGCTGACGATCTTTCAACGGCTAACCAGACTGTCATCAAACAAGTCGTGACAATCCCCATTAAAGCAACTTTAAAATAAACTACAATGAAATGGGTCCATTAATTTGGGAGTTTGATGCCTCAGATAGTGAAAGTTATTACATCCACTTTTTACGTCCGGGCTAAAAGGTATGCAGAAATAAGTTACAGACAAAAGAACTGGGTCATTTAAGAAAGGGAATCTTGTAATTCATGAGAGAGGTATGTCAGATTTCTTTACGAATTTTCCTCGTGCGGTTCCCTTAACAGTCTATTGCTGTGGCCAAACGGACTGCGAGCACCGGCACCAGACCACGTGCGTGACGTCACTGAGCGGGCGCGCAGGCTTTCCTCTATAGGGGGTGCTGGTCGAGCACACAGACAGGTTGCTTACAGACCCTCAGCTGACCTCCTCCTAAAGCAAAAGTTATTTCCAGACTCATAGTGGCGCACTTCCTTTATGCGACTGGCGCGAAATTTGAATAGACGTCATCTTACAGATGTAGAAACACACCTACCAACTTCCGTTTATGCCGTATAACTCCATCTTGGTGCTGCGATTTTTTCCCCTGAGTGTAGACCGGAGCAGTAAAACAAGACCTGGAAGAAGCCACAACTTGCTGTACCAAGCAGGAGGATATTTCTGCAGTAAATTCTCGACTGAACACCTGACCTGGCGGCAAAACCTAAGAAGTGTGGAAGAACTTCGTTAGACGAACAGAAAAGAGCTCATCCTGAGAGAATGAAGTTAATTGGCCACAATGGAAACCTGTAACGAAACTCTGAAAGTGCCTCATTTTGTACATCGCGTGGTCGACTAAGGCCCAAACGTGGCCGTAATAATAAATAAAGGTAGAGTGGCTCAACTGTACGTCGTTAGCGCCCGTAGTAATGCACTGCCACCAGCACACACTGCTGCGCATGGGATTTGCCTATGATGGCTGCAGTGTTCTCCACCTAGGGGAACCCGCGGTCAGCCTCTGGCACCGAGGCATGTAAACAGCCCAGTGCCCTGTATCACTCACGTGACGTACCAAAGGAATATTATGTTTGTTTGCATGGCCATCTTCCGCAGCAGCTGTTGAAACCAGTTATTATTGGTTTCTCTGTCTTAAGCTCACTGCACTTAATTACGGAGAATTTTGCACCAGAAGCGTTTCTGTTTTATTTTCCAAAGCGTCTTCTGTGGTCGTTCTGCAAATTGGATACATATGTTTGTACATTTTTGCTTGTTTTAGATTACAAATATTATAAACAAAATGCTGTTTTAATCTAAAACAATAAAAAAAGTACAAACATTTGTATCCAATTTGTAGAGTGGCCACAGAAGATACTTAGCAAATAAAACCGAAATGCATCTGGTGTAAAATTCTCTTTAATTAACTGCAGTAACTTAAGACCAAGAAAACTTTAATAATTGACAAACTAATATTCATGATACCAAGTATATCAAATTCAGTTGCTCATCGATGCGTTTTACTGTTAAAATGAGATCAGATTAACTACGTAAATCATTGTTATAAGTAAAAGATAAAAAACTGGTCCCTGTGGGTCTTATAAAAAAAAAAAAAGTATCGAACTCTATTCGCAACGTGAAATACCTACTGAAAACAAGCACAGCAGAATACTCACTTGTTCCAGTACAATGGTCCAGTTAGCTGCGTTTTTTACACCCCTTAAAGTATTAATTTAATATGCAAAAGAGAATACAATAAATTTTAAATATTTGATAACTGATTGGAGGAGGACCACAAGCGGAGAAACATTTTTTTAACTTTTACATTCAACATGTGCAACCAGTTGGATGCATATTTCAAGTATTGAAAATTTTTTATTAACCATTCCATAAATATCTGTTGCATGTTACAGATGGCAGATAACATACGAGCCGCCACCCATCTTCATGTTGTAGTGAGTGGAGTAGAAAGAAGAACGCTTACTGTATATGTATGCGGGAAGAGGCTCTACATCCGGTCTCAGCCGTTGTTTTATCGAGAACAGAAATAAATGAGGCAATGTAAAATAGTCATTCTTTGCATTGTATTCACTCTGATCTGACGTCTGTCTCAGCGCAACTGACTGTTATTCCAGCACTACGAGATCTATGAGACAAAATGCCTGCAATTTTATTGGGACGATACACTGCGTTTTTAATCAGTGATGGGTGGTGTATTTTACAGAGTTAACTAATTTGAAGGTGCGCACTTTTTGTTTTCTGTCCATTCGAGTGCAGTTTTTAAACAGCTGCGTGAAATCACAATGAATAAATTATTCTACGAAATAATTCTATTGTTTTAATGGCGGCGCCGAAGCGACGGAACGTTTTCAATGCGTTTATGATTTTTACACTGTTTAACGTAGTTTTCCGAGGGGAATTTTGATTAGCCCCCTTAATGCAGAAGTTCACCCAACACAAATTATAAAAATAAGTTACGCTAATGACGAACTGTAGCGTCATGACGTTGAGACTATCTGAAAATCGTTAAATGAAATCTTCCTCCTTTCAAGAAGACTTCACAATATTGACGAGAAGATTATGAGGAAACGAAAAGGTTTGTAGTTAAATTTTTGGTGGGAGTGTAACATTTGCTAGGAGATATCTGGACTGCACGGTATACTCGTAACGCATGCGTGTAGGGACACGGAAAAGCTCTCGATACTTCTTGGTATCTAGTACTTTTTACACGATACTATTAAGTCATGTCAGTACTTCAAAGCAGGCGTCGTAACGAATGATCCCAGTAATGATTTAGTTTTAATTATTTACCCAATATTTTGTCCACTTATCTCAGTTTCAACCCTTTCAAGAATCGAACACGTGAGCAGGAACAGGTGAAGAATCGAGCGAGCGCCGTACATGTGATAGCCGCTACGTTCTCATGCGATGTGTCTTCCGGAAGAAGAAAACCGAATATCGGAAACCATTTTCAGCTGTCGATTTTACATGTTAAGGCCTGAAAAATATTTGTTAGCCCAGTGAAATATGGCGTCTGTTTCAGTTTCTGATTTAACCAGCACAATCGCTGTTTCTCGTCACATAATCTTTAAGAGGTAAGCAACTTCGCGCTTAGTTCAACATTTCTACTACTCCTTCATTGCACAAAAAAGTCACTCCGTCCATAGTTGTTGAAAAACTGTAAAAATAAGACGTAACCTGGCAATCCAAGCAAGTTTCAGAAATGGTTGTGAGTTTTAACGGGATCGAAAATCGATTGTGGAAGTACAAAATTGGCAGCTAGAACCGGATTTCCAGAATCGATTTTGGAGTGTTTACATGGCCAGTCAGAAGTGGTATTGGGAAGTCAGTTTACGAAATCCTGTTCTGGGAGCCCCATGTAAACATAGTGAGTGCTTGTATGGAAACATCAGCGATGATTCGCCGAACTGGCAACATTTCGTTCGCAGTTCGTTCACTTTAAATCCTCTTGTTTTCACGATTCAACTTATTTGTTCGTTTTTGTGTTGTTGTTTAAAGCAGATGAAGTGCAGGAGCTACCGCTCCAGCATATAGAACGGCCGCTACTAAAAGTGAAAGTTGACTGTAGTTTGAAAAACTGGATAATTATGAAATGTGGTGCAAATTCTGTTTAAAAAGTTTGAAGTCTCCGGCAAATACCTCAAACATGAGAAATCATTTAAAACCACACCTCACGACATCAACATGGAACAACTATTCACTGAATAAGGTAATTAGATAGTGAATAAAGTGTGACATATTTGTTAGAATACCCACGGGACGACACGGAAAGAACAGGAGCATAAATCAAAAATGTAATTTTGAGGTAACTGAATTTCAAAAATTGCGTTGTCCCAGGAAATCATATCTTAGCAGAGTGATCTTACATGATAACGTCTATTAACCGAATGAACTCACTTTAAACACTATTATAAATTTAGTAAGTTTTGGTTATTCTCCGAATCTGAGTTACACACTTAGACCATAAACGGACAATTTCACACTACTTTGAAAAACAAAGGACCACTCTCAGAAAAATGTCTATGTGTGCGTATGTGTGTACAACTCGTTTAACATCAAACTGATCGGAATGATTTTTTTATCCAGCCAACATCCCCCGAAGAACACTTCAACGGATCAATTCCGGTTTCTTAATTTTGATGATGTCGTCATCAGGAAAAACAAAACTGGCCATCTACGGGCAGCAGCGTGTAATGTTAGAGCCCTTAAATCAGACAGGTAGATAAGAACATTTAAAAAGGGAAATGGATAGGTTGATATAGTGGGAATTAGTGAAGTTCGGTGGCAGTAGGAACAGGACTTCTGGTCGGGCGAGTACAGGGTTATACATATAAAATAAAAGAAAGGGATAATGCAGGAGTAGGTCTAATAATGAGTAATAAAATAAGAATGCGGGTAAGCTACTACGAACAGCATAGTGAGTATATCGTCGCAGCCAAGACAGGCATCAAGTCAACACCCACCACAATAATATAAGATCGTACTCCAACTGGCTCAGCAATCGATATAAAGATTCAAAGAATGTATGATGAGATGAAACAAATACTTCAGACAGTTAAGCGAAAGGATAACATAATTATGACGGCGCATTGGACTTCGGTAGTCGCAAGAAAAGGAAAGATAGTAGGTGAATATGGAACGAGAAGGGGAGCCATTTCGTAGAATTTTGCACCGAGCATAATTTGTCACTAACACTTGGTTTAAGAATCGTGAAAGGAGGTTTTATACGTGGAAGTAACCTGGGGACGCCGGAGGTCCATGATAGATTATATGGACTGATGTGGACGCTGACGACAATTTATTGGTTATGAACAGTAGATCAAAACTGAAGAAACCGTAAAAGGTAGGAAATTAAGGAGATGGGAAATGGATAAGTCGAAAGAACCTGAGGTTGCTGAGGGATTCAGAGGGGCCATTAGAAAACGATTGACGACAAGGAGGGAAAAAAATACAGTCGAAGACGAACTGGTAGCTTTGAGAGATGAACCAGTGAAAGCAGCAGAGGATTAAATAGGTAAAAAGACAAGCTCTAGGATAAATTCTTGAACATCAAAGGATCTACTGAATTTAATTGATGAAAGGAAAAAATACAAAAATATTGCAAATGAAGCAGGCGAATGGGAACACAAACGTCTAAAAAATGAGACTGACAGGGAGTGAAAAATAGCTAAGCAGGAATGCCCAGAAGAGATATGTAAGGATTTAGAAGCAAATACAGTATAAGTAAGGGAAACATAGATACTGCCCATAGGAAAACTGAAGAGGCCTTTGGAGAAAAGAAAAGCAGCTGCATGAACATCAAGAGTTCCGATGGAAAGATTGTACTAAGAAAGAAAACAAAGCTGAAAGGAGGAAGGAGTGTGTAGTGAAGCTATGCAAAGGAAATGGACTTGAAAGCAATATTTTATAGACATGGAAAAGGATGTAGATGAAGATGGGATGGGAGATATGATAATGCGAGAAGAATTTGACAGAGCTGTGAGAGATCTAAGTCGAAAGAAGGCCCCGGGAGTTGACAAAATTCCATTAGAACTACTAATAGCCTTGGAAGAGCCAGCCATGACTAAACTGTTCCATCTGGTGAACAGATGTATGAGACAGTGGAAATGCCCTCAGACTTGAAGAGGTATGTAATAATTCCAAATAAGGCAGCTGCTGACAGATGTGAACATTACCGAAGTATCAATTTAATAAGTCATGGTTGCAAAATAATAACATGAATTATATACAGAGGAATGGAAAAAGTGATAGACTTTCGCTCGGGAAAGGTTATGTTGGATTCCGGAAAAGTGCATCAACACGCGAGGCAATGATGACGTTAATATTTATTTTAGAAGATACGGTAAGAAAAGACAAACATACATTCATAGCTTTTGTAGTACTGGAGAAAGTTTTTTACAGTGTCAACTGGAATACACTCTTTGGAATTCTGAAGATACCAGGCGTAATATGCAGGTAGCGAAAGCTATAAATTTTGCAGAAAGCAGACGGCAGTTGTAAGAGCCGAGGGACATAAAACGGAAGCAGTGGTTGGAAGGGAGTGAGACAGTGTTGCCGGCTGCCTCCGATGTTACTCAGTCTGCACATTCGGTAAGCAGTAAAGGGAACCCAAATAAAAATTTGGAGGTGGTCTGAAAGCTCAGGGAGAAGAAATAAAAAATTTGGGGTTTGCCAATGACAATGCGATTGTGTCAGAGATGGCAAAGGACTTGCATGAACAATTGAACGAAACAGTCAGTGTCCTGGAAGAAGGTCATATGATGAACATTAAAAAAAAAAAACAAGATGGATGGAATGGAATTTAGTCGACTTAAATTAGGCGATGCTGAGGGAATTAGATTAGAAAACGAGACACTACAAGTAGTAAACGGGTTTTACTATTTGGGCAGCACAATAACTTATACTAGCCGAAGTATGGGAGATATAGACTGTAGACTGGCAATGCCAAGAAAAGTGTTCCCGAAGAAGAGAAACTTGTTAAAACGGAATGTATATTTAAGTGTTAGGAAGTCTTTTCTGAAGGTATTTGTGTGGGGTGTAGCCTTTTAAGGACGATAAAAAATCCAGACAAGGAGAGAATACAAGCCGTGAAATGTGGTATTACAAAAGAATGCTGAAGATTAGGTGGATAGGTCCTGTAATTAATGAGGAGGTTCTGAAAAGAATTGGGGAAACAATAAATATGTGGCATTACTCGACTAGAAGAAGGGTTCGCTTGACAGGACACATTGTGAGACACCAAGGGACCACCAATTTCGTACTGGAGGGAAGTTTGGGGGATAGAAGTTGTAAAGGAAGACCAAGAGATGAATACTGTAAGCAGATTAAGAAGGATGATGTAGGCTTCAGTAGTTATTCGGAGATGAAAAGGCTTGCACAAGACATAGTAGCGTGGAGAACTGCATCATATCAGTCTTTGGACTGATAACGAAAACAATAATTTTTCAAAGCTATGCACGGGAGAATTTATAAAGTTGATTTTGCGTCCATTTAGGTAACATTGGAATCTACGAACTCTTAATAATACGAAATGCATACAAATGAAATTTTATTGATAGATTTTAAAAACAGGGGTAAAGAGTGTTGACTTTAACCTTTTCATCAGGAATAAATATCGATACCCGAAGTGGTCCTTATTCATTTTCGATACTTTTATGGATGCGGTACTGCTAATGAGTAACTATCGAACGTTTTCGCTCGATTGTGCGCCCCTACGCACGCAGGGCTGACAGCTGGCTCGCCTGTCAGTGCACACAGCCGGTAGCCACCCACGCCCGGCAGGCTGCAGGCACGCAGTATCGACTGGCATTCCTATCGTATCGCGAGTGAGCCGTCCCGCCCCGCCATTGTTCGGGGCCGGAGGTCGAGCAGCGGATTCCGATAGCAGGGGGGCGATCGGCGCGACACAACACACGTTCCCTTCCTTGCCGACCTGTCACTGCCGAGGTGGGGACTCCATCAGGCAGCGAAGTTAAAGCGCTGCCCAGCCGTGCCGGGCTTTTTCCGTTCCTGTTACCCAGACGTTCCGCCAGAAACTTGTGCGGAATCGAGTCAATACACGACGGAAATAGCTACAGCCAACACTTATTCTTTTGTGGAAACTTATGGCAAGACGCTGCGACAAGTTCGTTCGTCTCTTTCTCGGACAGATCGTTGTACGTGAAGCGTACACTTTGATTGAAAAAACGCGAAATTTGTTGTGGGACATCGTGAAATATTTCGGCTTCAGTCCCCATAACTTCATGAAGTTCCCTTGGGTGGCAGTGCTGTACGTAGCCCTCAAAATGGCTCCTGTACCGGAGGAGCGTTCCAGCCAGACAGCTATCATTAAGTTTCTTTTGGCGGAAAATCAGAGCGTCACAGATACCCTTAGGCGCGTGCGTAATGCCTACGGAGACCTAGCAATGAATAAAAGCACGGTGAGTCGTTGGGCGAGCTGTCTGTCACCATCACAACATGGGCGATCAAAACTGTCCAATCCCAGCGTGCCGACCGGCCGCACGCAGCTGCGACTCCTGCAATACTGGAAAGTGCGGACATTCTCATTCGATGATGATGATGATGATGGTTGGATTGTGGGGCGCTTAACTGGGCGGTTATCAGCGGCCGTATAAATTCCCAACCTTCATTCAGTCCAATCTTGCCATTTTCAGGAATTATGATGCAATGATGAGGACAACACAAACACCCAGTCGTCTCGAGGCAGGTGGAAATCCCTGACTCCGCCGGGAATCGAACCCGGGACCCCGTGCTCGGGAAGCGACCGCGAAACCACGAGGTGCGGACATTCTCATTCGAGGTAATGCAGACGAACGTCTCTTTCTCCATAACAATCAAGATCCCAACCGAGACCAGCTCACAAAAATTAATTGGACACTTTTCCCATCATCTACCGCACAGCCCTGATCACGCACATCCCGACATCCGTCCGTTTGGCTCAATGAAAGATGCACTCCGCAGGAAGCAGTACGTGGATGACGGGGAGGTTATTGATTCAGCAAGACGTTGGCTCCCACGTCGACCAGTAAAGTGGTAACTATGCGAACATACCGACCCTCCCATTAAGATGAGGTAAGCCCGTCGCATTGAACGGACGTCATTTTGAAAAATAGGGTTTTGTAGTCAAAAGTGTGGGGAATGCTAGAATCTATTGGAATCCTGAATAAAACCAACCTGCATTCAGACAAAAATGTGTTCAGCACTTATTGAACGCCTCTCGTAACGCGTGTAATTCAACAGACATTTCATCAATTTTCTAATAGAAACGAAAATAAAAAATTAAATTGTCTTTATCGTGTAATATCGAAAAAATTCCGTTTCTACACTACTAGCCATTAAAATTGCTACACCAAGAAGAAATGCAGATGATAAACGGGTATTCATTGGAATAAAATATTATACTAGAACTGACATGTGATTATATTTTCACGCAATTTGGGTGCATAGATCCTGAGAAATCAGTACCCAGAACAACCACCTCTGGCCGTAATAACGGTCTTGAAGCGCCTGGGCATTGAGTCAAACAGAGCTCGGATGGCGTGTACAGGTACAGCTGCCCATGCAGCTTCAACACGATACCACAGTTCATCAAGAGTAGTGACTGGCGTATTGTGACGAGTCAGTTGCTCGGCCACCATTGACCAGACGTTTTCAATTGGTGAAAGATCTGGAGGATGTCCTGGCCAGGGCAGCAGTCGAACGTATTCTGTATCCAGAAAAGCCCGTACAGGACCTGCAACATGCAGTCGTGCATTATCCTGCTGAAATGTGGGGTTTAGCAGGGATCGAAAGAAGGGTAGAGCCACGGGTCGTAACACATCTGAAATGTGACGTCCACTGTTCGTAGTGCCGTCAATGCGAACAAGAGGTAACTGAGGCGTGTAACCAATGACACCCCATACCATCACGCCGGGTGATACGCCAGGATGGCGATGACGAATACACGCTTCCAATGTGGGTTCACCGCGATGTCACCAAACACTGATGCGACCATCATGATGCTGTAAACAGAACCTGGATTAATCCGAAAAAATAACGTTTTGCCATTCGTGCACCGAGGTTTGTCATTCAGTACACCAACGCAGGCGCTCCTGCCTCTGATGCAGCGTCAAGGGTAACCGCAGCCACGATCTCCGAGCTGATAGTCCATGCTGCTGCAAACGTCGTCGAACTGTTCGTGCAGATGGTTGTTGTCTTGCAAACGGCCCCATCTGTTGACTCAGGGATCGAGACGTGGCTGCACGATCCGTTACAGCCATGCGGATAAGGTGCCTGTCATCTCGACTGCTAGTGATACGAGGCCGTTGGGATCGAGCACGACGTTCCGTATTACCCTCCTGAACCCACCGATTCCATATTCTACTAAAAGTCATTGGACCTCGTCCAACGCGAGCAGCAATGTCGCGATATGATAAACCGCAATCGGGATAGGCTACAATCCGACCTTTATGACAGTCGGAAACGTGATGGTACGCATTTCTCCTCCTTACACGAGGCAACGCCGGTCAACTGCTGTTTGTGTATGAGAAATCGGTTGGAAACTTTCCTCATGTCAGCACATTGTAGGTGTCGCCACCGGCGTCAACCTTGTGTGAATGGTCTGAAAAGCTAATCATTTGCATATCAGAGCATCTTCTTCCTGTCGGTTAAATTTCGCGTCTGTAGCACGTCATCCTCGTGGTGTAGCAATTTTAATGGCCAGTAGTGTATATATTCGTGAAAATATTTTTTGAAATTATGAAAGACTTCTTTATCCCGCGCGCAGCTGCTTCGGGGGTGCCTACGATACGTTTTTATAAACGTGTGTACGGTAACGCCTCTTCGTATTTCTATAGACAGCTGCTGATTTCGCCTACAGCCGTTTGTGCGTTGCAGTTGAAAGCTGTCTAAAGTACTGCTAGGTGTCAGGGATCTCTTTAAGTTAGTTTGACAGTAGGAGTGTCTTTCAAGGATAAGCGTATTAAAACTTCAAGCATTTGTCTCACATTTAGTGTTTGTGACGTCTTATCTCTTGAACTGCCTGTCATGCAATGATATATTTGTGTAGCTACATTCATTCAGCGCTTCATGGCGATGATGTCTGCGAAATACACACATCAAAAAAGTTTAGCATCACCTCGGTTCCGAGAGTTCCGGAAAACTGGAATACAGCTCAACATAAACATCATTTCCGCTCTTTTTATTGCTCATGAAAATCACACATTGAATGTTGTATCACCATACAGCGAGACCTTCAGAAGCGGTGGTTCAAATGGCTCTAAGCACTATTGGACTTAACATCTGAGGTCATCAGTCCCCTAGACTTAGAACTACTTAAACCTAACTAACCTAAGGACATCACACACATCCATGCCAGAGGTAGAATTCGAACCTTCGACCGTAGTGGCCGCGCGGTTCCGGACTGAAGCGCCTAGAACCGCTCGGCCACTGATGACTGCTGGGGACAGACATGGTAGATTAACGCTACGGCGGAACAACTTAAGGTATTAGGCATTTCAAGAAAACCACCTGCCTTTTAATTGCCACACAGCGTCTTATCTGGTGCTAACCGAGTAAGAACCAACAGTGGAAGATGAGGCGATCCTCTGCACAAGTGGAAAAAATAAATTCATTAACCTGTGACCGTGGCTCTGAAATGCAGGCTGTTCGCCATGCCATTCAAGAATATCCTCCGAGAGCTTTTCCTAGTAAGCTAATAGAGTTTCTGGTTACATTAGAGTGATGAATACCCTACATTCATTGCCTGGATATTGGTTTGTAGTTTGACAGAATTGCAATATTTTTTGTTTGTGATGTAGTCATACTCTAAAATAATAAACAATGCAATCTTTAAGTTTGGACGAAATCAGTTAAATGTAAAAATTTGTGAATATTTCTGACACATCCATCAAGAATAAATTTGAAGCAACATGGAAATGCAAACAAGTTGTTATTTACGATGAAGAACCCTGGACGTATTAATTCAACTGTGAAGTAAATGTCCTAACGCTATTCAATGGAATATTGATCCTTGGTGATACATACTGGATTAATTTTCGAACTAAATCACCTACAACAATATAATTAAAAGGATAGTTGCTGCTAACCATACAACAGAGATGCTGAGTCGCAGAAAGCGCAACAAAAAGTCTTCACACAATTAGCTTTCGGCCAACAAGGCCTTTGTCAAAATTAGACAACATACACACATACACACCCTCACACAAATGCAACTCACACACACATGACCACAGTGTCTTCTGGCAGCTGGAACCAGACTGCGAGCATCAGGGTTTTATAATAGAGGCAAGGGGGGGAGGGGGGGAAGTAAGGAGGAGGGGGGAACGGGGAGGGAGAGGGGTAGCATGGTAGAGGTGGGGGGTGGTAAAGTGCAGCTGGGAACATGCAGGGACGAGGTGGAGAATGGGGCAGCTAGGTGTTGTCGGGAGGTTAGATGGAGAGTGGGGGAGAGAAGAGAAGGGATATTAGCGGAAAAGGAGAGAAGTAAAAAGACTGGGTGCGTTGGTGGAATAGAGGACTGTGTAGTGCTGGAACAAGGAAGGGGCTAGATGGGTAAGGACAATGACTAACGAAGGTTGAAACCAGCAGAGTTACAGGAACATAGGATATATTGCAGAGAGACTTCCCACCTGCGCAGTTCAGGAAAGCTCGTGTTGGTGGGGAGGATCTATATGGCACAGACTGTGAATCTATCATTGAAATGAAGGAGGTCTTGCTGGGTGGCATGCTCAGCAACACGGTAGTCCAGTTGTTTCTTGGCCACAGTCTATCGGCTATTCATGTGGCCAGCTAGCTTGTCGGTTGTCATGCCCATGTAGAATGCGGCACAATGGTTGCAGCTTAGCTTGTAGATCGCATGACTGGTTTCACAGGTGGCCTTGCCTTTGATGGGATAGATGAAGTTTGTGGACAGGACTGCAGTAGGTGGCGGTGGGACGATGTATGGGGACAATTCTTGCATCTGCGCTCTATTACAGGTATACACTGTCCTTCTGCCCTCAGTACTGCCGCATGAGAAGTCCTACAGTGCTCATGCTAAGTAAATAGACATGAACGCATTTAAGTCTCTGCTAAGCAAAACCAATTTGGAAATACCAACTTCAGCGCAAGTATTACTGAAGGAAGATATCTAACTTGAACACATCATCAATTAGGCCGTGTGAACACATTTCATAATAAAGTGTGTCATGGTACGGTAGATTAGAGATATGATACTGAAATAAATTATAGATAATTGTCAGAAATATAAAACGTTATACGTTGAAACCTCACATGATCGAGAATTTGATCTGATTTATGAAAACCAAAACATTTAGGCATCCCAGCAGGCCCTGATGGGGGACAAGAGCACTGGACATCAAAAATCGCATTTTTCCCGGTCGAATCGGGACTTTTGCTCACCTTAAATATTGCCGCCACAGTACTCCCTTCTGGATGTCAAGCGTCTGGTGCCAACTCTGATGATTGCACTTGCCGAGTATCTGGCTTTCGGATTATCCCTTAGTAATTAGGCGATTTTTGAAAGAAAAAATGAAAAGTGAACCCTGATGTTTTCTGTTACAAAAGAACGAGTATTATTGTTTAGAGTACAAACTTCCGATTGCGAAGACATGTATGACGAAAACAAAAGAATCTGTTAGTAGCTGCTATACAGCAGTGTATGGAACCGGGATCTGAACAGCCAGTTAAAGCGGATATAGTGAGAGTAACAGTAAGGAAAAACGTGAATAAAGAATGAAAACAGAAAAAAGAATAAGGATTGTTTCCCTGACCTGAAAACAGCTGATGCGAAATACCTTGTGTTATTTAAGAGTAATTTTGAAAATAAGATGTCAGTTTCTGGCGGGTAAAGCGTAAGTGATGCAATGGGCTCTCCAATGCGCCCAGTAAGAAGGGCGATCAATAAGTAACGCAAAACATTTTTCTCGGTCAGTTTCGGTTGGAAAAAAAAAAAAAAAACGTGGAATTGGTTGTGGGACGTCGTGGAATATTCCCGCTTCGTCTCCCATAGTTTCAAGAAATTCCGATAGATGGCGGCGCTATACACGGCAATTAAAATGGAGTCTGTAACGACGGCGTGTAACAAGCCAAGAGTTATTACTGACTTTATTTTGGAAGAAAACCGGAGCATCATTCATACACGCTTGCAGAATGTCTGTGGAGACCTGGAAGTGAATGAAAGAAAGATCAGTCGTTGAGTGATCCGTCTGTCATCACCCCAAAAAGGTCGCGCAAACCTTTCCGATCTCCCGCGTGCCGGCCGGCCTCATACAGCTGTGATTCCTGCAATGTTGGAACGTGTTATAAAGGCACATTTGCATGCCGAGCGTGAGTTTCCGCGGAAACGCGAAATACTAATTAAATAAATAATCAGTGACAAATAAATAAAGCCTATGGCACACAACTGCAGCGCTGTGTCGCTGATAAAACAAAAGCACAATTACGTTACTCTTATGTTTGATTAAGAAAAGCGGAGCTCTGGTAGAAGTGGTGCGAGAAGCACGTATTTTATTTTATTGTCTGGCACACCGCCATATTTCATGTTATAGAAGAATACTGCGAGTTGCAACCACACTGGGCACTCGATTCTGTAAAGAATTATATTTATAAAAGTAAGTAGGATTATGAACTGTAGGCTTATTCATTGAATATATCTGATTTAACTAACTGTGTAACTTTTTTATGTTTAGTAGACAATCACCTCTGTACGACGTATTGGCATGGCTGGCAAATTATTGTAATATTGAGATTTAGATTATGAGTCCGCACCTACTGCAGCAGTCTTTGGAAACGATTTAATTACGAAGTCCGATTATTCAGTTTTATTTCACGGTCAACTACGAGTAACATTGCCTTTACGAAAAAGCCATTGTCAAGCGTCTGATACCGAATAATTAAACGTCCACGTTCCAGATAAGCAAATACAATTGCAGTCACAATCACCATCATACAGATAGAATAATCAATATCTAAATAACAATATAGTTTTATTTATTTATTTAATTTATTTTATAGTGTGGACACTCTCATTCGAGGTGATCGACGGATCACAAACACCTCGCTACACAGCTGGACGTCTCTCTCGGTTCCGTTGACACACTAGTCTACCACCTGGGGTACTCAGAGGTGTATGTCCGCCGGGTTCCTCGCCACGTAACAGACCATAACGCGCAACGAACGTTCTGTGCGGAATTGCTTGTGCGTTACGAGACTGATTGGAAGAACTTTTTGTTGAACATCGTCTCAGGCGATGAAACATGAATTCATGCTTTGAACCGGAAACAAAACGGCAATGAATGGAATGGCGTTACGCCCTCCGAAGGAAAATTGAAACTCGCACCGTCAGCCTATAAAGTCGAGGCCATGGTCTTCTGGGACACTGAGGAGGTTATTCTATTCGATGTCTTCCCTCATGGTGCTACGATCACCTCTGAAGTGTTTTGTGCTTCCCACAGGAAACTGAAAAATCACGGCAGTGTGTTCGCCGCCACAAAAATGCAAACGAGCTACTCCCTCTCCACGACAGCGAAAGGCCTCATACGATTCAGCACACACGAAAGGAACTAACAAAACTTCTTTGAACTGTTCTTCCTCATCCAGCCTACGGCTCGGATCTCGCACCTTCCGGCTTCCATATGTTTGTCCCAATGAAGGACGCACTCCGCGGAAAGCGGATGATAGGGCGGTTATTGATGCAGCAAGACGCTGGCTTCGCCGTCGACAAGTGAAGTGGTACCGTGCCAGCGTACAGGCCCTCCCAGTAAGGCGGCGTGTAGGCCGTCGCATTGAACGGCGATTACGTCAAAAAACAGAGTCTGGAATAACACGGTGTATTTGGACTCCTGAGTAAAACCAACGTGCTTTTAGGGAGAAAAATGTACTGCATGATTTAGTGAACGCTCTTCGAAGCATGTTTCTTGAATGTAGGAAATAGTGGTTTCTAGTAAAAACCATGCGCAATTTGCACGTGCACTTGCGAGGTGCTGGGGTGGAGAAGAGTGTGTACCTCTTTAATTCAGACGAATTTTGCATCAGAACGAGACGTGCACTCGACCCCATCCTTATCTACTAGCTAATTAATTATGCGCGCAACGGTAACGGAAGGAAATGATGTTGGACCCTGCTAGTTGGTCAAATAAGGAGTGTACCCTCACAATAATTTAATAAAAAGCGTAATCTACCCAAAGAAAAGAGAACTTTATCGTAGTAAACAGCAGGAAATGGGATTCTGCCTATATCTACGAAATGATATGCGGATTAAATATTACAATGAGATTTATCACACATCTGAGCATAAATGCACATGATTGTCGACATACACAGTATAATGAAATATTATGAGAATAAGAGTTGGCTCGAGAACAAGGGGCTCCTACTCTCTGTGATGCAATAGATTGACGATAGTGATCGGAGGTCCTAATGAATCAAATATTAATCTCCCGACTATATAGCAGTACCGCAATTAGTACTGAGAGCTCAAATAGGATCACAAGGAGAAACAAGCAAGGTGGACTTGTAGCAAAGCGAGCGCGCGTCCTGCTGAGGGATTCAGTATAAAATTGATAAGGTCCTACAGTGCCGGAGCCGCAGAATACTGTACCAGTACTGAAATCTGCAGCACGTCGTCGGTAGGCAGCGTCCTGATGATGTAGGCGCCGACTTCTGCCATGCTGCAACTCTTTGTCAACCCCTGGCCACGAAGGCTGTCCGAGAATTCTAAGTTCTTCCGAAAACCCGCGACCAAGTCGCAAGACCGTCCGACTCTGAAGAAGATCAGATCCTGAATCCCTTCTGCGATGAGATGCAAGAATGAAGCCAGCATTGCTCAACTCCCCACTCTCCTCGAAAACCGCAAATCTGCATTCAGTTCTGATTCCAGAATTACCCCACACTGTCTCAGAACATCATTCGCGCCAATAGTGATCGTTCCCTCCAACTTCGAGCAGGGCTTTATGACGTCAACTAGCCTCAGTTTAAATTGACCAATCATGCCTTTGCTATTCAGCTGAGGGCACTGAACTTGCCATTTGACCGACTGCGAAAACAACCTGCCTAGACCACCGGCCATCCGATGCCAGACAGTCGCACCCAGCACGGCACAGTCCACAAGTATTCCAGGAATCATGAGGACAATGCAGTCAGTCGGTGCCAGGAATCTTCGTACCGTACGCGCCGGAACGGTAAACACATAAACTGCGGCGACACTCAGACGTCTCGCAGGTCGTTTCGCCCAGCATACAAAGGCGAAACTCGACCGACGTCAGTCGTTCCGCCAGGCGCTTAAGCCTATTGTACGAACCCCTCAGAATTCAGGGATGTGCAGCTCCCAACCCGAAACGCAGAGTGCCGCATCCTACGATACTCGCCTCGCCCAGGCCACCCACAGAAGTAAAACAACATGTTTAGGAATCAAGTGAAAAGTATTTTTGCGCTCTCAGTACAAATACTCTCATTACAATAACCTTATTCGGTCTGTTACTACAGTGCAGTGACATAGAACATTAATAAAATTGATAAAAATGAGAGGAGACATGCAAAAGAGGGCATGGAACCTCTCACACTCTCGTGTCCTCACCGCCTCGTGTAGTCTGGATTGTTTTGTAGTTTAAACCGGACTGTGGCGCCAGTCCTTTCTGAACACTCCTCGTATGTGGTGCCTCTAGCAGAAATCACTGCTAGATGTTGCCTTCCAGTGGTGACGTGCTACATTCGAGGTTTGAGCTCCTGCAACTCCTGCGGTGTCGTTTAAGATTACTGTCGGTTTGACATCGCCACGTGGGGGGAACGCGGTTCATCGTCCGCGACCTTCAAAGCAGCCTCCGGAGTAGTTATAATGCCGCGTTTACCTCGCGCGTGGCGCTGGCTTGCCATGTAGCGGTGTGTATGTGTGTGTGTGTGTGTGTGTGTGTGTGTGCGCTGGCGCGTCCAGCGAGGCGGTGCGCCTCCCCAGCTGCGGCCGGCAATTAAAACGCAATTCCGCAGCGTCGGACTCTGTGGGCCCGCTGGGCAGAGGGGGGAGGGTGGTTGCCGAGTGTCACTGGCCAAACAGACCAGAGGGCTGCGAGATGGATAGCCGCGCGCCGTGTGTGCTGCGTGCGCTGTGTGCCGGCGATGTCACCCGCTCTGCCACCAGCTAACATTGCTTCAGTAGCAGCAATAAACTTTCTCTAAGAGTTACTGTTTTCTTGACAAGGGTTCAATCAAGTACATTCAAAATTACTATATTCGTAAGCTGTTGTTGAAGATCTCAACCAGCTATAAATAGTTTTAATAAGTTTCACACTGCAGTGACTTAAAGTGAACGGATAAAAATATACACATATGCAGATGGCGGTAGCGTCGGCCTGCCGTTGTGGCCGAGCGGTTCTAGGCGCTCCAGCATTCGAGTTAGGGAATCACGCAGTTGTGCGCGCTAATTCAAGAGGCCCCCCAGATACAATCAGTGTCAAAATGGTTCAAATGGCTCTGAGCACTATGGGACTTAACATCTATGGTCATCAGTCCCCTAGAACTTAGAACTACTTAAACCTAACTAACCTAAGGACATCACACACATCCATGCCCGAGGCAGGATTCGAACCTGCGACCGTAGCAGTCGCGCGGCTCCGGACTGAGCGCCTAGAACCGCTCGGCCACCGCGACCGGCAATCAGTGTCAGTTGTTCTCATAGAATAGATGATGACGCACGTGACTGCTCAGCCGTTGGCTCGGATTCGACCCTTGCTACCGTCGCATGTCTAATTTTTGCATCACTCTCTTATTTTGTTTTAGGAAACGAAACGAGGAGCAGGCTTGTCGACACCGTCTCTGGCGGGTTGCTTGAATTTGCGGGTGCAACGGTCTGATTGGCTAAGTTCAACGCTAATTAGCTCGAAAACGACGTAACGCTACGAATTTTTTTCTTAACAATTCCTTGCCAGCATAGCCTACACTGCAATATACTTACAAGCTTTTCAGACCGCCCGTACATGGGCATGACAGACGTAAACAGATAATTCAATTAGAAAAAAACATGTCTACGGTATTAGTGGCTGGTAACCTTCTTCACCAACAAATCCCGACGGTCGCGGAGTTCAACAAGAACCAGCAATGATGAAATACGTGCAACGTTTACAGAAGATAAGTGTTCCACAGAATTTTTGTTCTATGTGATTTTACAGCGAAGCCGAATACCCATTCATGTATCCTTGATGACTGCATGACACAAAGCTTTACGCCTCGCCTGGGCTCGTCAACATCGACATAGTTGATGACTGGAAACACGTTGCCTGGCCGGACGAGTCTCGTTTCAAATTGTAATGGGCGGATCGACGTGTACGGGTATGGAGACAACCTCATGAATCCATTGACCCTGCATGTCAAGAGGGGACTGTTCAAGCTGGTGGAGGCTCTGTAATGGTGTGGGGCGTATGCAGTTGGAGTGGTATGGGACCCCTGATACGTTTAGACACGTCTCGGACAGGTGAAACGTACATAAGCATCCTGTCAGGCCACCCGCATCCATTCATATCCACTGTGCGCTCCGATGGACTTGGGCAATTCCAGTAGGACAATGTGGCGCCCCACATGTCCAGAATTGCTACAGAGTGACTCTGGGAACAGTCTTCTGAGTTTACATACTTCCGCTGGCCACCAAACTCTCAATACATAAACATTATTGAGCATATTTGGGATGCCTTGCAACGTGCTGTTCAAAAGAGAGCTCCACCTCCTCTTATTTATGGACAGCTCTGCAGGATTCATGGTGTCAGTTCCCTCCAGCACTACCTCAGACATTAGTCGAGTCCATGCCACGTCGTGTTGCGGCACATGCGCGTGCTCGCGGGAGCTCTACACGATATTAGGCAGGTGTACCAGTTTCTCTGGCTCTTCAGTGTACATCAGCGAGCATGGTGGGCATGAACGGGGACTGCGAACAGGTGGCGCCGGACGGGAATGTGAGTTGGCTGGGGAGCGTCCCGACATAGTCGATGCATTTGCGATGAACACTGTGTCTGAGTGTCGCAGTGGTTGATGATGTTTGGGTTGTGGGGCGCTGAACTGCGCTGTCTTCAGCGCTCGTACAAATCCCCAATTTATTCACACTCTAATTTTTTACGCAGTCCCATCGAGCTACTATCACGAATGATGATGATGAAATGATGAGGACAACACAAACATCCAGTCCCCGGGCAGACAAAATCCCCAACCCGGCCAGGAATTGAACCCGGGACCCCGTGATCCAGAGGCAGCAACGTTAGCCACTAGACCACGAGCTGCGGACAAGTGGTAGTGGTAACGCAACTGCCGAGTAAACAAGAGATCGCGGATTCGAGTCCTAGTCTGGTCCACATTTCCAGTCGTCGCTGATTCCGCATAAAGCCCGATGCAGCTCGTATCATGACTTCCTTCCCTCTCCTCTCTTTCCTCGCTCCTTGACCTTCAGTTTACATAAACCAGAGTTTCTTCAGTGTGGAATCCAACACCATATATGTGGCATCTCCGCTTGGTATGGCAGGGCTGCCTCACACTACCACACAATGCGCACCTTGCAGATGTTCCCTTTGCCGATATATGTGATTCTTCATTTATCCGTTTCTCGAGAGTCTGATTTCTAACAATCAATACATAGTGATTTATATGCTCTTGTTACTGGAGAGAACATTTGTGCCGCCGCCAGCGTTCCAATGACAGCAATGCTAAAACTCATTCTGTCTTCTGCATTAACCCTGCTGACATTGACTCCAGCAAATGCCACAATACGGTGCCACACTTTCATTGTTACTGTCGTAGGTTACTGACTTTCGATAATTCATCGAATGGCTGATGTAGCACGTCACTAGTGAAATCAGCACCGTCGATATGATTCCATTTCCGAAAAGAATAGACAGCTCGAGGCTTACTTGCCAGCTGTCAGAATGAAACCACACGCAATTACATTGTTTAGCACGAGAGCTGACTGCTGGTAATGACTTGCGACACACGGAACCCAGTGGCCGTTAGTTTTCCATGTTACAGGCTAATGGCAGCATACATCGCTATTTTCTGGCGCGTTTACGCTTTTCATTTGAACTGTCCTCCTATAATTCCACATGCTTACTACATTCTTTGTTATAATTAAAGTGCAGCTATTCACGGAGGCCCAGTGCGAGCTGTAGTCATCGTATGGCAGCGAAAGTTGGTAGATTTCCTAATGCATTAATGAGGCTTGATTTGCCCTGGAAAAAGTTAGTTCCAAATCTGGCCGCCAGATTCAGATCCGGCGCTGCACATTGTTTGTATGACGGTATGACATTAGTCCTGTCCTTTGGCAAGTCACAACGAGAGTGAACAGACACTATCCACTGTTAGTAAAACAGTCTTATGCGAATGGCAGTACTTGCATTGCTGCATTGAGAGACCATTGGCGACTGAAAGGTCTAAGGAGAAACCCGATAACATTAAATTGTTTAAATAAGATTATGATGAAATTCGACGACATGGATGAGCTTGGTGTCGCTTTTGGAAGAGGAAGGTGTTCTGGCGTAACCAGAAACGTCGTAACGAAAATGAAGAACGCAAGAGAAGGCAGTGAAATGACGTCGGCCAGTGGTGCGCTGATTAGGGCCGCACCACGACAGGAGTAGCCTCTACCAGAGGAGAATATTAGCGCCGCTCCTGCCAGCCCCAGTTGCTCAGTACTGGGACTGTATTAGGACAGTACTGTACGCGGCCTAGCAGAGAGTGCAACGATAGCACTTAGTAGTGATCCATATCAGCTGCTTACTGTCTATTGCGAAGAACATTACTTGTTTGCATGTCAGAGTTAAGTATTGTCAATCTGCTTTATTGAAATAAAACTACTAACGTTGTTTGCTTGAAACCCGCCAGGGTAGCCGAGAGCGCTAATGCGCTGCTTCCTGGACTCGGGTAGTCGCGCCGGCCCCGGATCGACTCCGCCCGGCGGATTACCGACGGCGGCCGGTGTGTCGGCCAGCCTGGATTTGGTTTTTAGGCGGTTTTCCACATCCCGCTAGGTGAATACCGGGCTGGTCCCCACGTTCCGCCTCAGTTCTGAACACGTTCGCACTACTTCGCGATTTACACTAGACGCTGACAGCTGGGGTAAACTAATTCCGTCCTGGGGGGTACGGGGTGGCGGCAGGAAGGGCATCCGGCCACCCCTTAAACACTAACCTTGCCAAATCCGTTCCTAACCGGGCCGACCCTGCGCAACCGCAGGACAAAGCACCAGCCAAAGAAATAATGAAAGAAAGAATGTTGTTTGCTTGAATTGTTGTATAGCATTCCGAAGATGCGGCATCCCTTAGGCTCCCTATACGAGACAAATGGGCAGGATCCTGTAGCTTCACAGCTATTACGCGACTGCAGAGTTTTGCAGTAAGTGTGTTACGTTATGGCAAGCTGTTTTGGAAGCCTGCAGTATGGTAGCGTTCTTGACGGCCGGCACGTGGCCTGCCGTATGCGTCATAGCCACACCTGTCGCTAAAGCGGACAGTGAGAATGCTCACTGTGGCGCGTACTAAGATCTAAGAAACTAAATAACTACGTTAAATATTAGCTGTTTTATTCCAAATTTGGTACATGAGCTTTTGTTATTCAGACGAGCTTTCTGTCGAAATTTGATACCGCTATCTATAATAGTTTCAGAGATATAAAAAAACCTATTAAAATAGTTCTTATCCGACACTTAAGAAAATAAATTCAGACAGTAATAATAACAATTCATATTTCTTTTGATATTTGAAAACAGTAGTAGCACCCTTAGCGTGCTGATTTATTTTATAAAGCTTTTCAATTCTAAACTGTCGGTAATTTTTCATTCATAATGGAAATAATAGTTTAAAAGTTAATGTTTATATTTTCTGTTAGGGTGAGAGTAAATGGGAGTGAATGTGAGTGTGTATGTGGGACATACGTCAAATTTCAATTCTATATTTATTACACCTTACGTAACTAGCAAGTATTACGCTACCAGGATGTCTAACTGGCGGATGATGTGTGTCTATGAGCTTTTGCTTTTGTAATAAGGCAGCCAGAAAGGTAGAAAGAGGATAATCAGTTCTAAAGTATATTTCAAGCATAGTTTTCTCTTGGTTTCCGTTTGGTTTGGTTCGGTGGAACATTTTGTTAATACTTGCAGCATGAAATGACGTAGATGCATCTGCGAATGTTGATTGGAGTAAAGCAGCTTGATCGCGAATATGATCATGAAAGATTAATCTAATTGGCTGTTCGTTTTGATCAACCAATGAGAGTAAAGTCTTTCCCGCGCATTGGAATGAGTTATATGCCCTGAAAGCAACGGCATTCAGTCAGTTGAGGACTAGCTGCTGGACGAGAAGGTCATGTTAGACATGTCCGAAAAAAATATTTGTAAAATGAAGAAAAGACTGTTATATCAAGTTGGTTTGTATCGACGTGCAAGCAGATGCAGATACGGGCAGTGTGAAGTTTGGGAGATTTTGGAGTGTTTGTTGTAGAGAAAACCGCGTGTGAAACTATCGGCCTTTGTGAAGAATTCTGCGTGGTATGTTCAGTATGCATTTACAGAACATTTTTTGGTGAACATCTTCATTTGAAGAATCCACTGAAAAGGACCGAGTGTGAAACTCATTTCGTAGCAGAGTATTGACTGTATTAATCTCGTGATATTTCGGGTTGGGCTTGGCACATTTCTGGTTGTCTTTCGTGTCACATAAGCTGCATGAACTAGTAGTGGATGTGCTATCGACGTAAAGGTGGGCTTGTTGACACAATAGCTAAAAGACAATAAAAACATTAGTATCGATATGCGGACATTTTCAATGAAGGAAGGAAGCATCACCTTGTGCCTGTTATTACTAGAGAGTTGCGGGTTTATTTTGTTACCTGAGTTACGATGGCTATCGTAAGTATGAACGATGGTTTTCTACAACGCTGCTTTTAACATCGCCTGCACAGTACCTACGAATGCAGAGCAACGGACGGTGAACGAACGCTATACTGAGGTACGTGAACATTAATTTTGCAACTTCCTCCACACAGTGCTAGCGATCAAGATTCAGAACCGCCCCGCCGCAATCCTACAGAAGGCGTGCTGTACTGGTGGAAGTCATTGGCGAGGCTGCTGCTGCTGTGACTGACCATGC